>NC_135483.1:63932787-65182787 GCF_052094955.1 Ictidomys tridecemlineatus | reverse complement strand
GAAGGGTTGATTTCTGGAAGTGCTAAATACCTTGTATTTATAGAACTATGCTAGTCTCAATAGAAAGCTTGTGTTGGTAAATGTTTCTTGGTTCATGTATTTGGCTCACTTCAATATAGTCCAATATGCAGCTAGTTTTTGTGCAGGGCAGTACAATAGCCCTCTCTGATTCATGGTTTCACTTTCTATTTCAGTTCCCCCTTGTCTAAAAATATTAAATGGAAAATGCCAGAGATAAATAATTCATAAGTTTTGAATAAATGTTACTGCATAATATCATAATTGTCCTATTTCATTACAAGTTATTTTTGCTAATCTCTTACTATGCCTAACTTATAAATTTTACCATAGGTATACATTTATAGGAAACAACAACATAGAGGATTCAGCACTGGTCACAAATTCAGACAACTTCAGAATATCTCTTAATATATGCCCAGTAGACAAATCTGGGGACTACTGCATTAAGCTGCTAATGGTATGCATGTTGAATGTCCCCAAAGGCCCACGTGTTGAAGGTTTGGTCTCCAGTTTGTGGCACTATTGGAAGTGGCATAGCCTAGTGGAAGAAAATTTGGTCATTGGAAGCATGATTTTAAAAGGGTTGGGGGGACCCTGGTTCCTTCTTTCCCTATCTTTGCTTTCTGGCTTCCATGAGATGAGCAGGTCTCCTGCATCACGTGCTCCTGTCAGGATGTACTGTCTTGCCATAGGCCCAAAGCAACAGGACAAAGTGACCATGAACTGAAACCTATAAAATCACAAGCCAAAATAAATCTTTTCTCCTGTAAGTTAATTCATCTCAAGTATTTGTTGCAGCGATGGAAATCTAAGACAGGCACCCCAGGAATAGACAGGATGTCATTGTCTTCAATTGTCTCTAATTTTTTTTAAGGGCTTGGTTCCATACAACCATTCCCAACTTCTTCCACCAGGGAGCCCTCCTCCATCTAAATTTATCCCAAGATTCTATCCAGTTCTCCAGTAGAACTTGAATAGCAGTACTTTCATGAAGTTTTAGCTATTTTCTGACCCTTCCTAAACCAAACTAATCTTTATCTAAAACCACATCTTTTTTATTGTACTTCTATCATACCATATTACGTATTCTCTTTTCATTAAAGTTATTTGTGCATGTATCTCCACAACTAGATTTGAAGTGTCTTGAGGACAAAACATATATCCCATACAGTTTTTATTTCTTCACAACAATTTTTCTTTGAGTAATCCTAATGATTGCCATTAGTCCAGAAAATTCTAAGGTTTCCCATGTGATAACATTCCTCCCAAATAGTTATTTTATCTCTGCTTAAATATCTGTAGGGTTGGCTAAAATGTTTGCTACTTTAGATTTTTATTCATGCCTCAATATCCTCACTAGAAACAACACACACTGCATTGTGAAAGTTCAAAATCATCAAATATCAGCATAAAAACAATTTATTCAGGAACAAATCTGCAGATTCTAAGTATGCAGTAAGGATATGTTTACTCTAGGAAAATTGGGTATCTGGTGAAAAGTTTTATTCTATTGGTGACTTTAACTTCACCAGATATTCTCCTATAAAACTAGAAATATTTAATTCACCAATACTTATTGGATTTATCAGTTTCAATCGTCACCTTTATAGAGCAGTGTTATACTTGCTGAAAAATTATTTAGAGAGAAAATTGCACTCAAAAATTACTTTCCAAAAATAGTAATAAAATTTTTCAGTATAACAACTTTCCTCCACTCCTTATATGAAGTCTTATAATGTTAACGATTCAAAGGTACCTTCCATAAATTCACACGTGCATGTCAACTCTATTTATTTATAAACACTTTTAACTTCGTAATGAATACTAAAAAACAATTTCATACTTTCACAGAAAAGGTAACTGTACAGAATGCAGTTTCAATTCTCAAATTTAGGCATATTCATGAAACAAAATAGTCCATAATTTTAATTGTATTCACAATTTGCAAGCCACTTAATCTGTTATCCTTTATTAGCTCTGATGACGTTACTAATCTTTTAAAGGCTTATCTTGAATCGGCCTATGAAATTTTATAAGTCTTCCTGATAAAACCAAAATAATAGTGAATCATCTCCAAAATCCTTACCTTTTGTAAATTATACTGAGATGCTTTCTTTTCTGAGATGATCAACGCTTTTAAATTCTTTACTTCATCGCTTTGACCAGCATGCAGGATAGGCTGGTTTCCCGGATACAGATGTCCTGTGGTGGCTTGAGTCCTCTTCTACTTTTGAACTTAACTTAAATCAGAGATGTCCTCCCTTCCCCTCAAAGGAAAGTCTCCTCATCTGTCTTATTCTCTGTGAATCTCCTCGGCCTGGCAGAGTCTCAAATACATTTGAGAGAGGAATGACAGAATGTTTTGTAGAAGGCATGTGTTCAGCAGGATATGTCACCAACTGTCATAATGAATTTTTTAAAGCTATTGGAGAAGCACATAACTAAACTTCTCAAAGAATCCTCTGATCTTATGTGTGTTTTTTTAATAGAATACCTAGAGGGTTACCAAAAGATGAACAGTATATTTAGTCCTAAAATGAAGAGATAACCTATAATAACCAACTAATGGTACAGCACAGAGAATTATATAGCATGTTGATTTAAAAATTACATTTTGCCTAGCCTGATGGGCAGATGTTTTATGTCAGTGACAAACACACTGCCTTGGAATTTAATAATAATAATAATAATGTTCATTAAATTCTTTTTACAAGTTTCATATATTGTGAATCAAATATTCTGCACAATGATTCTACAATTAAGGTACTATTATCATCCACATTTTATATATGAGGAAATCTCAACATCAGATGAGGAAAAGGACATGAAATCATTATGCAAACATATGTGTCTATAAAGAATCCATACAAGCATTACATAGATATCATACAAACATACATGAATATGCATACATATAGGTGCATGTCTGTGTGTATACATGTAGTTATAATTATGTTAATTATGATTCCTAACAAAGAGAGTATGAAAGATGATGAAAAGATACAGCAGAGATCTGTGGATTAGAAAAACCCTCTCCAAAGATTGTCCAACTAAATTTAAGCAGGAGAGGCTACTCCCACCCTCAGATCACACAGAGCAGAGGGCTCCAGAGAAAAATCTTTATTTAAGGAGCTCTGCATTCTGCCCTAGCTTACGCCACCATGTTTGATAGCTGGGAAGCATTGCAACTAACTCCAGCCTCAAACCATTTTCACTAGTCATTTGATGACTACCACAAAGAAAAGAAGAGGGGTGAAGAACCCCCAGACTTTGCTCTGTCCATGGGGTGCACAGACTAAGAAGCTTTGATTGACATAGGATGTTTTTAGTTTTTTTCTTGTTTCATTTCTCCTTTTTATATTCTTCCTCTCTAATACTTTTTCCATTCTTAAAACTTTTTCCTGTTATCTTTTTTAAAAATTATATATTTATTCATTTCTATCTGTTCAATTTATTCTATTTATTTCCCTCCTTTCTTCTTGTTGTTTATATTTGGTATTTATTTCTTTATCTAATTTATTAGTATTTTTTTTCTTCTCTCTTTGTGGTGCTGGGGATCAAGTCTGGCACTCTAGGTATGTTGGGCAGATGCTGTATTACTGAGCTACACTCTCAGCATAATTGAGAGGAATTACACCTTGCTCCAGGCATGACCTCATCCCATTGAACCTTGGCAGATAGTGGGTATGGCTAGAGAGAATATGAAGTCCCACTCTTGGACACTCACCCCCATAGCAACAGCAGAGAAAAATAACAACTGTGTAGACACAGCAATCCTATTAAAATACTTTTGAGCTTAACTTAAATGATATTCCTTACAAAACTAGAAAAAAATGATCCTAAATTTCATAAGGAAACAAAAGAATATCCTGAACAACCAAAGCAATCCTGAACAAAAGAGCAATTGCTGGAGGCATAACAATATTTTGTTTCAAAACATACAGCAGAGCTATCTTAACAAAAACAGCATCATATTGAGATTAAACACAGATTCTAAGATCCATGGAAAAGAATTGACAAACCAGAAGTGGATTCATATATCTTTGTCCAGCTGATTCTCAAAAAAAAAAAAAATTAGAGAAAGGACAGACTCTTCTACACATGGTGCTGGGAAAATAGGATATCCACAGATAGAAAATCTACACAAGGGCTGGGGGTGTGGCTCAAGCGGTAGTGCGCTTGCCTGGCATGCGTGCAGCCCGGGTTCGATCCTCAGCACCACATATCAACAAAGATGTTGTGTCTGCTGAGAACTAAAAAATAAATATTAAAAAAATTCTCTCTCTCTCTCCTCTTTCACTCTCTCTTTAAAAAAAAAAGAAAATCTACACAAGATGCCTATATTTTACTCTGCATAAAAAAAAACAACTCAAAAAGGATCAAAGACTTTAATCTAAGACCTGCTACTTTGAAACTGCTAGAAGACAACATAGGAAAACACTCTAACGAATTGGCATAGGCCATGATTTTCTGGATAGGACTCTACCCACAAAAGATATAATCATCAAAGTGAAGACACACCTCTGGAATGGGTGAAAATCTTAGCCAGATGTTCTGCTGACAGGATTAATTTCCAGAGTATACAAAGAACTCAGTAAACAAGAAAAGAACAAGTAACTCAATCAATAAGTAGGAAAATAATCTGAACAGGCATTTTCCAAAGAAGAAATACAAAGGGCCAATGAATATATTTTGAAAGCCACCAGGGAAATGAAAATCAAAACTATACCAAGCATCATATATTATGAAAAGTAATTCAATATATAAAATTAACAAATTCTGGTACATATATGGAGAACATACACAGAAATCCCATAAATTGGCAGACTATGCTTTGGTTTCTGGAAAACCAACATCTTATTTTGTGCTGTCAAGTCTAGTCTACACAGAAGCTGTAGTCATTGACACTGCGTGCGGTTCTTGCTCTACCCATGGCCTCCCCTCTCTTTCTTCACAATATGTTCTATAGTGTTCCCCACAGCAACCAGAGACATCTGAGAATCGTTTGAGAAAGAAAATTTGACACAGACCCCCGCCCAAGGAAAAGACAAGGAAAGATATGTCAGCAACTAGGATGGAACGAGTAGCCTGCTATCAAATATCTCCTCACTGACAGCAGGTGCACAAAATGGGTCGCAAAAGCACGTTGGATTTACATGGAATCTATTTAGTAGAGTTTTGTGAATCCCCATGAGTCCATTCTGATAAGGGCATTATATAATATATTATTCTTCAAGACAAAGGAATAGGTTCCTGAGTGTAATCCCTAGGAGAACATTGGAATAGCCTACAAAAAGCTCTTTAAAAGTTAACTGGATTTATTAGTGTTTACTAATTGAATATGCATCATGGGGTTAGTTAAGTTAATGGAACTTGCAGGGACACAACTTCAAAACATAGCTGAAAATATGGTAACAAAGAAAAGTTAGTATAAGCAAGAAATCTGGACAATAAATAAAAAGCGAAATCCTTCAAATTATCATAAACTATTTCCCATTGAAGATTGTATCTCTTCAAGTGGAAAACACACTGTTGCTACTACATGAATGTTTTAGTTGATCAAGTAGATCTGTTAGAAAATTAGTTTTGCTTCTTTATATCTGCGATCATTTTTTAAAAATAATTATATCATAATTTTTATTTTTGAAGCATGTAAAGTTCATTTTTATATGTAATTCTTTGACAAACTAAACAAGAAAATCTTTGAACTACTATATCATTTTGGTTCTTCTTTTCTTAAAAAAGAAATTACAAGGTATAATTGAGAGAGAATAAGAATCTAACCTTTAGAAATTTAGGATCATGAGAAATTTTAATGGTCCCATAGCACCTTCATGTATTTACATATCTTAAAAAATTAACTACATCGTGGGTAGATTCACCGTAAGAGAGAATCATGTTTTCTACTTCATATAAACAGCAAGGTGGAAAACATGAGTTGACTAGTTTATTCTAGTTTGGTAATGAGGAAAGGACCAATCTTTAATTACTTTAAGAAAAGACTATAGTGTGTGTGTGTGTATGTGTGTGTGTGTGTGTGTGTGTGTGTGTGTGTGTGTGTGTGTGTTGGCATGTCAGAGATGAGAAATGGGAAGAGATTTTCAAAGGTTCAGAGTTTACACATCATATGAAAAAAGCCAGTGCAGTACAATGGGTCTCAGGAACATCAGAAGGAATGCAGAATCTTGGACCACTCTCTTTTAGTTAGAGACACTGGGAGCCTTTGATTTTTTGCTTCTATACACATATAGTCACTACTTTCACTGTATGCATTTATCAAACACCTTTGTTTGCTTTTTCTTTATATGTGGTTCAAAACTGTCTACTTCATCTCCCAAGACCACCTGGATTGTTAACTCTAGAATATACTACCAACTGACTCAAATTAAAATTGTAACTCTGTTTCAAACTCCCCAGGGAAGATTTCAACTGGCCTTTCTTTTTTTAAACTGAGTCTCATAGGGACTACTCTCTTAGTACATTTGGTGGTGCTATAACAGAATACATGACATTGGGTTACATATAATGAAAAAGAGAAGTATTTGGACTCATATTTCTGATGAATGGAAAATCCAAGCAGCATGGCACCAGCCTCTGGTAAGGTATCCTATCCTCATCACAACATGGCAGAAAAGTGGCAAGGGAATTGGCCACATGCAGAAGGGACCAAGCACATAGGGTGTTCACATTACAACACTCTGCTTTCTTAAAAACTAATTTGGTCACATGAATCCTAACCTATTTCCTTGGAGTGCACATTAATTCCTCCTGAGATGGAATTAATGGTGGTGTCCCCATGATGTGATTGTCTCCTACTAGGATCTACCTTTTAATGGTTCCACCATATCAGTACCTTCACATGGGGGACCAAGCTTCCTGCATATGAACTTCTGGGAGAAAAATCACATCAAACCACTGTGGTTACTAAGACATGTCTACCTCTGGTCCAATCAGACATGCTAAAGAAGACTTTGTTATTTCAAAAGGGCAGAGTGACAATGTCAGTGTTAGCCAGCACTTCTCCTTTAAGTGAAACCACTTAAATATTAAATATGGAATCTATATACAGGCTTTATGAAAACACAACTTACAAAACGTTAAGGGTCTGTGAATTCTCTTGGAGAAAGCCAACAGCAGTCATCATATTCTCAAAGTGCCCCATTTACCTCAAATGAAAGGCAATCTTTAGGGTTACCTCTTTCATTTTCTCTTTAAATTATTGGTTTCAATTAATTACAGTCATGGAACAAACCACAATATGGACAATTATCAGGTAATATACAAGCTGTGGATTCATTTTTGTTTTGCTGTTACTTTTTCTTTTATATATTCATTTCTTGTATAATAGCTGCGTGTATCCACCTCTACACTTACAATACTGTTGGAAGTAATGATATGAAATGAAAATCTGCTTAAAAGGACCTCTGTAAACTAATCAATGAACATTTATTGAATATCTATAGTATACTCAGAACTGTGCTAGCAGCTATAGAATACCACAAGAAAAGCAGTCCCAGTGCATCCTCCTGGAAATCTTACTGTCTAATTAGGGAGGCAGACCATCCACACGTGAAATTATTGCTGAGACCACATTATGAAAATATTAAGCTACTGATATAGAAAGGATTGTACAAGGTCGAGATCTTGAGACTCCTTAGAGTTCCTAGTCTTTCTCCTTCTTGGCTCAGAGATTTTAAGAGGTTTATATTAGTCATTGACAAATAACAAAGTCTAATTCAAGATTCTCTCTGTGGTATACCAAGACAGGCATGAAATATTACACAGAAAGTTAAAGAAGAAGAAGGAGGAGGAGGAGGAGGAGGAGAAGGAAAAAATGAACTGGACTTTTATAAGTAGGCACCCCATAGAGTTAAGAAAATAGAAGACACAGTAAAAGGACAGTGGATTGTAGCATTGGCTGGAGGGAAAAATAAGTGTGGAGTGGGATGATGAGCTCTGTTGAAAGGGAAAGAAAAAAATGGAAGATTTAATATAGAAACCTGAAGAAAGGGAAGTGAGGTTCATGTTGAGGCAAAAATAGGGTGTGAAATTAATTTATGAAAAATTTATCTGATTTGTGATTATGGTCAAGGATCATCTCCACCAAGAAACTTCTCATTTTGGTTTCGTTTTAGCCTATGTGTGTGCACTCACAAGTGTGTATATGCACTGAGATCCACGGTGATGGAGCATGAAGGGAAAGATGCATAGCTTTCCTCTCTTTTGCTCTGCACATATGTAAATTTCGTAGGACAAATCCAACTATTGGCATCTAATCTTTAATTACTAAACCTACTTATTCCATTCAGTTGCACTGTTTTCCAAATGCATTTAACATTAACACCAACATTTTTCATCTCACATCTTGGATATAATTTCTTTATTTTTAAACACTAATTTAATTTTTAAAATATAATCTTGAAAAGCAGATCATGATATACTTCATAGCTAATCTAAAAGTATTCAAGTTTTTCAAGATATTTGTCTCTAGGAACCGAAGACATATGCTATATATTTTAAGCAATGATGGAAAAGTGACCCCTTTCTGGGGGCAATTTTATAACAAAATCAAACAAAAATATTGTAGCTGTAATATTTCTAGAGAAAATCTTTTTCAGCAACATCACAGAAAGAAAAAAAAAGAAATTTTCTAACCTCCTAAAAATTAGACATTTTACATTATGTTTACATTCTAATATAGACACTACTCTCTTTTTATTCTTTCTATAAAACTACTAGAAGGGAAATAGGATGGACTATATATTGGATATTCAAGACAGGAGTCATCTCTGATCATTGTTGAATTCCATTGAAATTCTAGAATGTGTTTTAATAATAAACTTGCCTTCTACATTTTAGTGGCCACTTTAGGAGAAAAGAATAACTAAAATCTTTGATTGTCCTTTCACATATACACTTTTTATTATCTCAGAGGCAAAGCCTGAAATATAATTACTATTCATCATCTACACTGAAAAATTGAAACGGAAGGGGCAAGAGGGTCCCCCACCACCACCCCACATCCTCCCAGCACAAATTACTACCTGATTCTAATTACAGTTTTGACCACTAGTGTTGATTCTTTTATGGGTGGTGAGGTAATCCAATCAGGCAGATTGGGAGCTCATGTTAGATATACCACACATAGAAATTAAAGTATGACTGATGGGCTTAAAAAGCTGTTAATCAATATGTAGGGATAACTAATTCAATTCTCTTGTGTTTGCATTTTCCCCCTTCTAAATCATTGACCAAAGCTTACCTGAAGTTCCCATTCTTCAATGGAAGGACATCTGGATATCAGGCTCACTTTTACCTCTTCCAACTTTTTAGACTGCTAGTCAGCTGAATTAGGTCTGCCTACATATATATTTTTTAACATATAATCAGAAGCTATATTTACTAGGCATATTCACAGGTCAAGGCATACTACGTTTCATTAATGTGCAGGTCTACACGACAGTTAATCTGCATCCATAATATATTCACTCTAAGATACACTGGGTTTATTTCTTGAAGTACCTTTTTAACTGATACATTTAGAAGCATGCAAATAGCCAATTATCTTTACCTCGAAGGCTATTAAAAGTCTACCTGCATCAGGGACAGGCAACAGTGGCTAAACCATGATGATAAATTGGCAGCTTACCCAGAGTATAAGTGCAAGGGCTGGGATGAGGTGCATAAGTAATTAAAAATATTCCCCCCCAAAAATAAAAATATTCCCAAAATCTTTGAGAAATGTTCTCATTTTGAATGGTGTTATATATGGGGCTTTCAGCCACACATTCTTTTGTGGTGCATGTAAGGAAGACACATTTTGAAAATATTTTACAGGAGACTCATCAGAAACAAATGGGCTTTTTTTATTAGCACATTTCATTCTTCTTAGAACCCCCTAATTAATGAGTATGGGGGGGGGGTAGTGCCGCTGGCTGTGTGCCATATATAAAAGGAGAATTTTGAGTTAGACATTTTAGTTTGCAATGAATTGCCAATGCTTTCAAACATGTGGAATGAGAAGAAAACCTTGGAATTAAGAAAATTAAGAATGTTGAGCAACATTTTTTTAAAACTAAGATAGATTTAGAATACCAATTTCAGTCTAATGGGTTTGAGGTCGCATATGGAATCCGTTGTATTAGCAAAGTTTGATTTCAGAAAATTCCTGAGATTTCCCTTCATCTATTTCAAAAATAGTGAACATTTATACAAATTGATTTAAAATACAAGTTCATTATAATTAATGAGCAATGATTTGTAATAAAGTGCTAGGACAAAAAGTGTTTCAATTGTGATCATTAGTTTATGCAGGTACATAGAATTGTCGGTCTTCTGGTTGGGTCTCAATGTCTTAATTAGTTTCACGTTGTTGGACTGAAGCATCAACTTTTGCTATTACCTGGTGCTTGGACTTCTCACTGCTCTCCCATCATGCATTGGATGGACCTCCAGACCTTACTTTCAACCTCATCTTGGATCTCTAATACTTCATATTTCTATCTTTTTGGCCCCACGTTCAATTCTGACCTTGGGTATCTCATAGTATTATAAAAATTACATAACATTTGCCTTTCCTATTGAGTTCTATGCCCGCATTCTCCCATGCACTCAGCTTAGTCTGGGTACTTACAACCTAGCAAAGAAAGACTTGAAGAATTTTATTCTTCAAGACAATACAAAGGGTTATAGTTGCTTCATCTATACATTCATGAGATGTTGAGATATTGTTGCTCATAACTGTGATGTAGGAGAAAATGCATGAAAGAAGATGAAAAAATGTTGAGCGGGTGATGGGAGTAAAGAAGGCCCTGGGCTAAGCTCTACATTTACCATTTACTATTACCAAGGACCTCAGATCCTGTAAAATGAGAATTTTCTAAGCTAATATGGTGACTACTTTTCAGTGCCTACTGTGTACCATGATTTTCTCACTTTATTATTAAAACAATTGTATATAGTATGTACCATTTTAAACATAATGAAACTGAAGCTTAGTAAGTAAAGAACAAATCTCAGCTTCAACTCATGCACAGTCTAGTAAAATAGTAGACTCCTTTTTAATCAGCATGAACGCTCTGTTAAACATCTTCGCATATAGATGCTGGTAGTAAAAAAGAAACAACTTGAGAAAAAGTCAGAAAAGTAAGAACTATCTGTATATGTCTTTTCTTAACCTATCATTCTAGAAAAAGTTCCTATGTTCATATATGTTTATAACTTTCCTATGTTTATATGTGAATGCATGACCAGTGAAACTTCACATCATCTACAACCTCAGGAATGGGATCCTAATTAGAATAAGTTATGCTCCATGTATATATAATGTCAAGAATACACTCTACTGTCATGTATATCTAAAAAGAACAAACGAAATAAAATTCTATGTAATTTCCATTAAACAATGAAAAAAAATGAGTATGAAATGGTGGAAATATGTAAAAAGAGCCATTATTAAGAATGTTCTTATTTTAAATAAGGAAAATTCTGTTTAAAATTGATGAAAAAACATGCAGTATTTTTTTTGAGGTGGGGAGAGGAGAGTTCAGAAATCAAGCTGGCTTTAGAAGCAGGTTTATCAAAATAGTTTCAAAGAATAAGTTTCTTCCCACATTTCCAGTGTGTTTATCATGTTGGCTCCATTCTAAATCTGGTTCTCTTTATCACATGAGATCACGTGCTTCTTTGCTTATGTTCACAAGAACAGGCCTCTGTTTAGCACTTCCAAAAAGGTACAGATGTTCTTTCAAATTGGTGTGTCACAGTCTCAGGCACACCACTGAACGCAACACTTCTTCCAGAATATTCTGTGTATTTTAGCCTAGACAACATACTCTACCTGAAATTGGAATGGAGACACATTTTATGGAACCATGTATATTACCATTAGGAAATAGGGGATGTTGGGGTGAACAAGTGGAGATGCAACCAAAAAATGTTCATTAAAGAACCTTCTTGACTAGTTCCTGAAAAAAATGAGTGTCCTACTCAATGTTTTCATGTGGTCCCATTTATCCTGCTTCTTCAAGGTTGACTTTTCTTCTTTAATTTGATTTGTGCCAAAGATGGGTCTTAGACCTGGTCTAATGCTCATTATTCTGAAATCACTCTTTTTTTATATATACTCTTTTTTAATATTTATTTTTTAGTTTTCGGTGGACACAATATCTTTTATTTTTTATTTATTTTTATTTTTTTTTGTAGCATGCCATTTATTTATTTTTTATTGGTTGTTCACAACATTACAAAGCTCTTGACATATCATATTTCATACATTAGAATCAAGTGGGTTATGAACTCCCATTTTTACCCCAAATACAGATTGCAGAATCACATCGGTTACACATCCACATTTTTACATACTGCGATATTAGTGACTGTTGTATTCTGCTACCTTTCCTATCCTCTACTATCCCCTCTCCCCTCCTCTCCCATCTTCTCTCTCTACCCCATCTCCTGTAATTCATTTCCCTCCATGTTTGTTATCCCATTCCCCTCACAACCTCTTACATGTAATTTTGTATAACAATTAACAAGACACATAGCAGGAATCAACCAGTGTCATGAGCCAGTTAGTCAAAGGGTCAGATAACTGTCCAACTGGGAGGGTCTCCACTGAGATTATTCTCAGAGATTATTCTCAGGATTTGGGAAATTCCTCCCTCTTTCTTATACCTGTGTTCAACCTAAGTCAGTGATCAGATATTCCTTTCATGAAGGAGGTTATAAGGATGAGTTTTATTTTAAGGTCTATGAGTTGGAGATATGCTGAGGTGTCCTTGTCTCAAGGAAGCTTTTGGAGCAGGGAAGCCCCAGGTCAAGCTGCATCACACTCCTATGTGACTCACAATTTGGGTTTTATGAGATGTTTGAGTGGGCCTTAGGTCATCATTTATCTTATTGCCACAATCTGTCTCTCATATCATACTATAATGTACTATTCTTTCTTTATCATGTTTGTTCGGGACTCCAATAGACCTTGCATAGTTATCATTGCTTGGTAGGAGGCAAGTTGATACCCGGCTTATAGAAAACATGCTGGCTGGTTGTAGTGTCCTTTACACACACTTGAACTACTTCATTTACTAATTGCATTATGTGTGAAACATTCTAGGATGCATAATTTTCCAAAACATAAAAATAATAATTGAAATTGTATCATCTCCCACCATTACTTTCTTCTTTAAACATGTTTTCCTAACATAACACAATTCCAAACTTAAATCATGTAGAGAAAAAAAAATTTAATCTATTCCCCCCCCCCAAAAAAAAACCTCACATATTCTCCATGAGGCCTTCAGGGTAATGCATATATAAAGGAAAAGGCAAAAGCCAGGTTAAAAGTCTCAAGGCATGCACAATTTCTAGACATTATCTTGCGTATACAACTTTTGCCATTTCTTTTCTATTATGCTTTCTTACTTAAAACCAGTATGCATTAATAATGAGCTTAATCCACTCACCATAGAGCTGCTCCTTGAACAACATAGGTTTAAAACATGGATTTTGTTTTTTAAATTTCTTGACTTACTTTACTTCTTTCCAAGTTAATATGTGTACACAACATAGGACTCCAACACAACATTTGGAGACACAGAAAGATATACAGTGATAATCAATTCAGATGAATATCATAGCCTAGACATCCAAAATAATTAAGACAAAGTTAGGTATGTAATGAATGCATAAAATATATGTAGATAACAGTCTATTTTATCATTTACTACCACAAAATGACACAAATTCATGATAAAAAGTCAAAATTTATTATAGCTTAAGCACACAAACACAAACCGTACATGTGGACATTAGCAGTCTAGAGAAATATGAACAAATACAGATGCCGTATCAAACCATAACTGTTTAGTACTAACTACAGTGCATGCTGTACTATATAATAATTCCATAGCCATTTCCTGTTGCTGTTGTGGTGAGCTCAAGTCTTTTGAATATCTGCTTAAAACACCAGGTGACTTTAATCATCTCTGCAGGAGCAGCTCATCACTCCAATAAATTGCTTATCTCTGTAAAAAGTGATCTTTCATAGTTCTTGCATATTTTTCATTGCTTACAATATATAGGATATACAAAATATTGATAATTAAACTATGTTATTGGTATGGCTTCTGGTTAACTGCAGGGTGCTAGTAGTTAAGTTTAGGGAGTCAAAAGTTACAGGTTTTCAACTGCTTTTAGGCTGGTGCCTCTAACCTCTGTATTGTTGAAGGGTCTCTTGTACTTCAGGAGAAAATATATAAGATAAGAAGCTAAATATTTCTAGCTCCTTCAGATAATCAGTACTATTAAGAGAAAAAGGGAAATTTTGCTTAGAAAACAGGTACTCTTGGACGTTTGAATCTGATGATAGATCTCATAAAATCTATGAGCAACCAAAAATTGTATATAAATATCTGTCTATGTGTTTTTGTAGTAGCTAGAGCTGCCATAACAATATACCACATTTTGGGGGAATTTAGAATCCAAATTTCATTTTCTGAGAGTTCTGGAGGCTGGGAAGCCACAATTGGGGTGCCTTTAGAATTATTGTCTTCTGAGGCCTCTCCTTAGCTTGAGGATGGCCAGCTTTTCCCTGTATCCTTGAAGCCTTTTCTCTGTGTATTTCCCTAGTGTCCCTTGTTTTTCTATAAACACAACAGTCCTATCGAGTTAGGGTCCCACCCCCAGCACCTCATTTAACTGTAACTGCCTCTTGAAGACCCTCTCTCCAAATGGTCACATTGTGCTTTAGCCCTCAATGTATGAATTTCCAAGGGAACACAATTCAGTCTACAGCATGTATATTTGGATTTGCAGAAAGAGAGTTCACACCATCATTAGATTCTGAAAATGGTCTATCATCACCAAATAAGGAACCATGGATTTGACCCAAATCTTCCATTTTATACATTAAAAAATCCCTGAAGTCCAGAGAGATAAAATGACTCCTCTTTGATTCCATAGCAACTTATTATTTAGCTGAAGTGAGACCCAAGTCTGTCTGCCTGATACCTTGTCCAAACAGTGCTCTCTGTGGGACTCTGGAGTTAGTACTCACAGAGGAAAGGGAACTTCATGTGTATCCACAAGGCCAAGGTGCACATGTCTTGGAGTGGCTTAGTTGGGCCTAGGATAAGATTATTTGAGTTAAGAAAGAGAGGGGCTAAAGGAAAAGGAAGTCATTGAAAAACCAGCCTCTATCTCAGAACAAAGCCTGTCCAAGGAAGGGACATGACCTTAGTCCTTGGAAAGACCCACAGAGAACTCCTAAGCACATTCCCACCATGCTGAGTTGTTTATCTACAAATAACAGGAGAGTTCTGCTGCGCCAGGTGTCCCTGACTCAGTCAGGCTAGGTGGGGATCCATAGCAGTCCCCTAGCAGCCACCAATCAGCATGAGACAGGGAAATACCTGGGGTGCCAGTGGTTTATGGTGGTTGATAACAAGTTCAAACGAATACCCCTTTTGTACTGACCAATCACCCCTACCCAACTTGTTCCCCCCAGTGAATGTGCTAATCATGTTTTAGAGTTGTTATTTGATTTTCCTGTGGTGTGTGATGATTTGCTAAGAGATGCTATGATGTATTTGGGGGTCCCTGCCCTCTCCAAAGAGTGTATAAAACTGCTGCAAACCCTGGGCTCAGGGCCTCTCAGCGTCACCAGTTGCTGTGTGTGCATGCGGAGGACCGAGCTAGCTCGCAATAAACACCTCTTTGCTGCTCTTGGGTCTCTGGTGGTCTTTGGGGGTCCCGAATTCGAGCATAAAATCATCAGTATTTGACACTTGGGGCAGATTTAGGGAAATATGAAAAAGAGGAGATGATTTGATGTGGGACGATGGTCCTCAACCAGTATAATTTTCTCCCTTCCTTCTTTCCTTTTTTCTTTCCTTCTTGTACTGGGAACTAACCCAGACATGTTTTGCCACTAAGCAATATCCCAGTCGCACCCCCTAACACTTGTTTTTATTTTTAAATTTTTTTTTTGAGACAGCGTCTTGCTTACTTTCTTAAGTACTTGCTAAATTGCTGAGACTGGCCTCAAACTTGCTATCCTCCTGCCTCAGCCTCCTGAGTTGCTGGGATTACAGGTGTGGGCCAAGGCACTCAGCAATGAGGGCTATCTTAAGCACTTATATAGAAAGAAAGGATCTGCTGCACTTAAGTGATAAAATGTCTATTTAAAAGATGAACCTCATGAGATTTAGGATACAAGCAATGCATGTTTGAACCCAAGAGACAAGTGAAGTCCCAGGAATGTAGCATGGTAATCTCTCCATTTCTACCTGGAATTTACTAGCATCTTGGAGACAATCTAATAGCAGCCTCCCAGAAGACCAAGAGCAGCAGAGACACTGCGGAGGTGTCTCTCACATGACTTCCTAGTCAGTGTGCTTCACTGAGGACATTAACATGAAAGAAAAAGAGTAGTTATTTCCTGGGCCATACACTTGGGTGTTCTCAGAAATAACAGGTGTGAATTTGATAGGTGTGCTGATGTTCTACAGTCAGAAGAAAAGGGGCCACAGGAAAGCTGAATTTGGTAACTATGTTAATGTGCATGGCTGATAAGCTGAGATGGAAAGCCTAGGAATAGTCTCTCTCCCCTTTGTCACACACACACACACTTTCTACTGATCCTATTTTTTAGATGTGAATAAAATTTCTAATACAATGCACATGCCAATGCAAATGAAAACCAGTTCTGTTTGTGCATATGGAGGAATAATGTTGTAGCTGGGTGTGGTGGTGCATGCCTGTAATTCCAGCAGCCCAGGAGTGTGAAGCAGGAGGATGAGAGTTCAAAGCCAGCCCCAGCAAAAGTAAGGCACTAAGCAACTCAGTGAGACCTTGTCTCTAAATAAAATACACACACAAAAAGGCTGAGGGTATGACTTAGTGGTCAACTGCTCTGAGTTCAATCCCCAGTACCCCCCCCCCCAAAAAAAGAATAAAGTTGTAAATACTAACACTTTATTGTCATTGAATGGTGATAATATATGCTCATTAAGTGAATCTTCTGTAGATTTGCATCATTTTCTTCAGGTGACCTGATTTTGTTCTTCTATCACAAACGATTTACAAAGAAAATTAAAGATGCTAAATCAGGTCCCTTATATTATTTCATTTCTATGATAATAAGAGCTGTTGCATTGATATTAGCACAACGCATGAAGGGTTCAAGCCTCCGTATCTCAAGTAACTATTTCTTGGATTATTAAGTGATACACAAGAGAGCTAAGAATACAATTCCATTTTCCAAAGTGTAAGACATTTTTGAGAAGTGGAGAATGCTAATAGTAATACAATGTTCTCCTTATAAATATTTAATTCTAGTCTATTTGTGCTTTGATAAAATTAGGGAGCCCATCATCTCTTCAAACTTCACCTCTAACTGAAGTGAAGCGGGTACTCAGCAAAAAATGACAAAATCAAAAAAGACAACCTCTTCCCTAACACCAAGATCTATCCCCATGTTTCCCTTTCAAAAGCCTAGAAACCCCCTGCTCCCCCGTGTTCTGGATCTTGCTTGCATCTGAGTTTAGCGTGAGATTTGAGGTTTGCCTGACTCCTAAGAGTTAACTACAAGTCAGTTCATCAAGTTGTATTCCATCTTTTCACCACTGATAAATGCATGGGATTTTTTCCTTTCCTGCTTTGTCTGTGGAAGTCTGTCTGATGTTTTAATCCTAGATTCCCACACCCAACCTTGTCAAATGACCTCTCTTTATTTCTGCCTTAATAGGTCACTCAGAGAGAAAATAACTATAAGTAAAAATCATTCATATTTTAAAGTTAAACCAACACTAGAATTAAAAACTTTTAATAAATCAGAACATTAAATAACAACCTTATGGAATAGTCAGCTCTTGGTTCTAACTTCTCTTATATCAACTAATAAGAGTTACAATAACAGCTTTCATATTTTAAGTGTATACAATGTACCAGCAGGGTTTGACATTTTCCATATATAATGTCATGTAATCCTCTATTCTGCCATGCTAAATAGACATATGTAATCTTATTTTACAGATGGCAAAAGTTCTCTTTCTTTCCCCTTCTGAATAATAAGGAAAGCAATCTGATTCAATGAATTCACTTAACCGTATGTCCTTTTGATTACTAAGAGCAATTCCTGCTTGTTAATTCAAACCAATTCTGAAATGTTGGAATTTAAGGTTAAGGGGGGAGATTTAGGAATTCAAGAACTTTCTCCTTAAACAAGAATGGTGACTACTAGAGTGTTCAATGGCTAAGGCCAGTTACAAGTATAAAGAGGCATATTCCTGGGCCTCACCTCTGACCTATGTTATCACAGGACAGAGAAGAATTGAGCCCCAGGAGGTAACAGGGTGGCCCTGTAATCATCCTGGGCTAGTAGGGTGAACTATTTTAGGATTGCAACCCAAGAGGTTGAGTAGTTGTTTTTAGGAGGCGACATTGTTTGACCTCTTCCAATGCCTCAGAGTATAGATTCATTTTTGCTTCCATCTGTCACTCACTTTGATTTTCTCTTTGTCCCTCCATGTGGCCAAAGGACCTTGCAAAGCATAGAGAAGGGTTCATTTTTACCTTAAATCCAGCCAGCATGTACTTAAGGTTGGATCATTCACAACGCATAGCACATTCTATCGGTCCCAGCAGGGAGCTGTCTCAGAGATGGAGTCTCTGGGAAGTCATAGGACTGAAGATGAAGCACAGAGGATTTAATACTACCTTTGGCAAAGAAAAAATATCATTCCAGGATGCCCTTCTCCTCCTAGAAAACTAAACAACCACCTGCACCAAACAGTTTGACATAGAGGAGTTGTAGGAGTTACAGTATCTCAAATAATTTATACAAATTGCCTATGCCTTCAGTAAAATAGCTAACAGGTGTAAGTTCAAGTAGTTATTAGTTTATTGCACATTTACTGAATTGCCTCTTTTCAAGATAATTTGATTTTTGTGTTTGTTTTTTATCTGGCATAGTCCCCTGATGAAAGCCTTTATTTTTCATCATTTTAATAAATGAAATGATGATCATGATGCCATACCCATAATTCAAAGGAAGAAAGCCAAGCAGGTGGGAAAGGAGTAAAGTGTTAGCCACAGGAAGAAAACTTACAACACTAGGTCATTCTTATTTCTCCTCCATGGAAAGATATAGAGGGCAAACTCTATCCAGATCTTGTTAGTCTCATAGTGTGGGTTGCTTTAGGCAACTCTGTTTTCAGTCTACAAGTTCCAAAACCTGAATCCCCTTAGATGGATTTGGAAGAGTGAGCGAGGAGGGAAGGTTCTCAAAATGTCCAGTGTTAAATTAGATTTTACCCAGAATATGACTCCTGATTGCAAAGATCCTATGCCCAGCATCAGTGTTATCTTTGCTTGCTCTGACCAGTGATGAAAAGCCACATAAAATCATAATTACAGAGCAAAACCATCATTTGAGATTTTAGTCTGTGGATTTCTTAATATGAATTTTCCTTGAAATGTTCAATGCTTTCCACTTGAGTTGAAATTACTTTCACCTAGCAAAATAACCCACAACATAAGTCATTCATTCATATATATATATATATATATATATATATATATATATATATAGCATATTTCCTTCCTGGAGTTCAATTTTGGACTTTCAGAAAAGTTTGGGAAGCTAAGGAGAAAGAGGTCAGATTGGCTGAGAGTCATAGATAAAAGTCTAGATAAAACTGTCAAATTTTTGCTAGTCAAGAAAAAGAAAGTAGTTCATTGGCACATGACTTTTAGGTTGTGTAAGAAAACAATTGTGGTACATAAGACTGAATCCTCAAACATGGGTTGTACAATGCTATAAGATGGGAGACAGGTTTTTTTCACCCAGGAAAAATTACAGGAGATGTACATGCCCAGATGACCAGTGATGACAATGATGAATTTATAATCTTTTGGAAAAACAACTACTGAACAGCCTCAAGCTAAACGTAATAAATGTCAATATGGACATGCCAATGTGACACACAGAAAGAGAACTTGCGGCTACAACCTGTAAGAATGACCAGGCTCAAAAGTTTTCCGTCCTCACAATAAACTTTAGAAAATAGAAAAACCTATCCAGGTAATCAAAGTCCAAGGATTTTATGCTGCGAACTCTTTAGACAATGACTCTTTTTCAGGTCTAATTCTAATTTTTACTGTAAAAATGCTCAACATTTATTGAATGGGTAAACAAATATCTCCTTCATTATTCCTTCAATAAGTTGGGAAAAGGGCTGCTTAGAAAAGCTTTCCACTACCCAACCTAGATGCCTTTCAATAGATGAATGGATTTAAAAAATGTGGCATATATACACAATGGAATACTAGTCAGCATTAAAAGAGAATAAAATCATGGCATTTGCAGGTAAATGGATGGAGTTAGAGAAGACAATGCTAAGTGAACTTAGCCAATCCTCAAAAAAACAAATGCCGAATGTTTTCTTTGATATAAGAAAGCTGATTCATAGTAGGATCCAGATGGGGAGCATGGAAGGAATAGATGAAGTCTAGATAGGGCTGAGAGGTGGGATAGGAGGGAGGAGGCATGGGGTAATTAACGATGGTTGAATGTGATGTTCATTATTATCCAAAGTACATGTATGAGAACATGAACTGGTGTGAGTATAGTATGTATACAACCAGAGATATGAAAAATTGTGCTCTATATGTGTAATAAGAATTGTAATGCATTCTGCTGTTATATATAAATAAAAAAAGAAAAGAAAAGCTTTCCACTGTGTGTATGTACCACATTTTCTTCATCCATTCATCTGTTGAAGGGCATCTAGGTTGCTAACACTGATGTAGCTACGTCACTGCAGTATAAATGTTAATAAGCCTTAAAGAAGAATGAAATTAAGACATTTGCAGATAAATCGATGGGACTAGAGAATATCATGCTAAGTGAAATAAGCCAATCCCCAAAAACTAAAAACCAAATGTTTTCTCAGATAAGCCGATGTTGATCCATAATGGGGTGGGAGGATAGGGAAGAAATAAAGGAACTTTGGTTTGTGTAGAGAGGAGGGTTGGGGCTGTGGGATGGGAAGGACAGTAGAATGAGACAGACATTATTACTCCATATACATGTATGATTACACAACCAGAGTAACTCTGCACCAGGTACAGCCAGAGGAATGAGAAATTGTGCTCCATTTGTGTACAATGTGTCAAAATGCATTGTACTATAAAAGAAAGAAAGAGAGAGAGGGAGGGAGAAAGGAAGGAAGAGAGAAAGGAAGAAAGAAAGGGAGGGAAAATCTTTCCACTTATTCTATTTATGTATAATATTTCAAAATATACTCCGCTGTCATGTAAAAATTGATTATATATATAATTAAATTTATGTGAAAATGTTAAAGAAAAGCTTTCCACAATTGAGCTTCACTATGTGTGAAATAAAAATGAAGACAAACAAAATACCACTGGACTTTTAAGAAGTTGTTTGTACTGGAGAAATTCCAAGGTGAGCTGACATTCATTCTTTTGAGCCAGCATAGAGGTCTTGGCAGAATATGGTAATCCAGCATCCCAAGAATTTATGACCTCTGCATATCTATGGACATTTTTCATAGTCAAATAAATCTGACTTGTGTCCAAGAAAAGCATTTAATGACTCTTAGCACTTTACTTCATAAAGCAGGTGGCTCATTCTTTTAATGGTAACACTCATTTAAAATAACTTTTACTATACAATTTCATTTTCATTTTTAAAAATATATCTTTTAGTTGTAGATGGACACATTACAATATTTTATTTATTTATCTTTAGGTGTTGCTGATGTTGAAACCAAGGGCCTCACATGTGCTAGGCAAGGGCTCTACCACTGAGCTACAACCCTAACCCTCATTTTCATTTTTTTAGCAAGTTAAATTTTTATTAAAAAAAAAAAAAGAATACAGAACTCATAGACACTTTCATGCCAGTAACAGACCTAGCCAGAAGCCAGCTGGTTTGGAAACCTGGAAACTGCAGCTCACAAGGTCCAGCCTTGTTAACACACAGAAGCAAACCTGAAGAAAGAGTAGTACCTTATTGGACCCAGTGCTTCCTTAATTAGGAGAGTTTCTCTGCTGTAACAAGTAGGCCAATATTTTTAGAATGATTAAAATGTAATAAAAGTGTGACTTTTTATTTTTATTTTGAAACAGTATCTCACCAATTGCTAAACTTCTCACTAAATTACTGAGGTTGGCCTTGATCATATATATGATCCCTCTGCCTCATCCTTCTGAATTGCTGGGATTATATCTACCATCACACCTGACCACTCTGCATCTTTTTATAATGAATATTTATTGATGTCCACTTTATAAAGAATATAATTTACATATCTCACTTAAAATTTCAATAAAATTCCTAACTATGGTATGAAAGGGACATAAAAGGGAAATGATATTTGAATATGTGAATGACTCTCAGGCCACACTAGATGACCTGAGGGAATAGTTAGATTCTAGAACTAGAGGTTCAATCACCTTGTTCAGACTGATTATGGATTATTTTATTAATGATTGAAATGCCACCGGCGGTGCTGTTGCCGTTGACATGATTTACTGAAATGGCAAACAACTTTTTCTAAACCTTCAAATAAAGCAAATGCAATTATTCCTTCTAGTTACAGAATAGTCACATTCCAGGAATTTTGTTATCTATTAAAATGATTCCAAAATACTCTGTTTACATGTAAAACGCTTTTAATTCACAGCTTTTAACATCTCTTTATTTATATAGATAGAACTTACAACTATCATAATTACACAAATTTACTTACATTATTTGTTCAGTGAGACTTCTGAAGGTTATGAAGCCTGGGGGATGATTTTTGTGTAGAGCTATCCTGCCTCCCCATTCTTCCCTCACCACTAAATATTAGTGGAATACCTCATCATTGTGAATAAGTATTTCCCCCCAAATTCCAAATTCTTCCTAGTGAGTTGTACTGACCCTACTGACAACCATTTAGGTAGAGGAGGTATGTCTAACCTACATACCAGCTGAGGTCCTCCTGCCTCTTAAGATACAAAGATCCAACTTATTGTCCATAGAAGCCCTTTTGTTTCTAAGGGTTGATGAGAATTTCCAGCAGCAGAGGGTAGGAAGACGTGCCTACTTGTTACCTCTGGCTCCAAAGGCTGCACCTGCTGAATGAGTCTGGTTTGTCAATCATCATGCCCTCTACCGAAACCATCTCTGTTCTGTGCCTTCTCAACATGGAAGTGGAAGGCTGCCAGGTTCCTTAGTTCCTAGAAGAAATCCCTGTGTTTTCCCAAAATGCATTTGTTTTTTAGTTAAATTCACTGAAATTTTGGTAAATAGTATTATAAAGATGCAAAAAACCCAACTTTCATTAACTTTTAGAGTTATAAATAAATACTATCTTGAAAAGTATCCACCCCACAATTCTTTCTCTTCTTTCTTCTTTACCAAACCCAAACCTCAATTTACTATTAATTTCTAATGCAGAGTTCTATGATTTGTGTGTGTGTGTGTGTGTGTGTGTGCATGTACACGTGTGTATTTGTCTACTCTGTCTATCTTTATCCTCACCTTCTATCACAAGTACTTAAAAGGATATTTTATAATGCTGTTAGGAATATCAACCTCTCTAACACTACCACTAACAGGAGAATTATAATTTGTTTAAATACCTCTAACGCCTGGTAGGCCATGCAAGTGTATTCAGTTGCATGTCTCTAACTTAATAGGGTATGATGGTTACTGTGAGGAATCAAAGGAGAATGCCCTACATGAATATCCAGAGGTACCAAACAAAATTGATTTGAAAGTCTGTGTTCACCACGGGGTTGCATTCTCTGTACTGGAACTTTTGTTTTCTACCCACGTAAATAGGACACTGAATATAGTTACCATTAATAGCACATGATCATGACAGTGGAAGGAACAAAGATGTTGCTGGGGCTATGCAATGACCAGAAGATAAGGTGTGCAGGTCCAACCTGAAAGGGCCTTCAAGCTCTAGTGCACCAAGAATGCCTTTTGCTAGATGTGCCTCCTGGAATCTCTGGGTTAATAGAATGAGGACAGTCCTTACTGCCTTGCAGAGCCTTAGGAGGATTTATAGAATATAACAGTAGCAGTGAGGGAGTAGGTCATGTTATTTTCTAATTCCACTCTAAGAAATTAGTTATAATAACAGTTTATATAGGCTACACCCGATATCTTAAAGATCTTTTCAGCTGAAATGCTCCCTGTAATAATAAGAATAAATTTCAATGTGATATAGGAAGAGTGAACCTTAAAATTGACCTTCATTTTCTAATTTGAAGATGATTCCCAAGAGTGTTCATCAAGTAATCTTATCAACTTTAGGCGAACTCTAGGTAGCTATAGCATTTATCTAATAACTATTATCCCAAAACATTAATACTAGCTATCACCCTCTAGCTGCATTAGAGACCTCTCAAAGTCTTGTCACCACAGTGAGATCATGCTTAGATCCCTACGATATGGTATCCCATATCAGAATCAAGACAAATTACACTTACAAGTGACCTATGCACCTTGACCGCTCTGTTTAGGCCTAGGTCCTACATAATAAAAATAAGAAAATGAAAGAACAAAACATCAATAAGTCATTTAAATTCTTTATCCAGGGTGAGACAATTTGAAAGAAAAGTAAAGTCTAACTAAATGGCTGAACACTTTAATTCTTTGTGGTCACCAGTGCCTAGAGATTCCAGAGCATCTTTGCCAGGACTATGAGAATATGGGGACCAGGGTAGGAGCAGAGCTCTGGGAACTAAGGGTAGAGAAATAGGTCCCTGTCAGATACGAGGGGACTACAAGTCCAGGCTAAGTGAATGATGAACCACTAGAGATTTTTAACTTGAGGTATTCATGACTAAATCTGTGCCTTAGAAAATATTAATTTGAAATAGATGTTTGGCCTAGATTAGCATTTCACATGGATCAAGTTTTCAGAAATAGTTGGTTCACTTTGCATTTTAATTCGATAGCTACTGTTTAATTATTCATAATTGGATAGGATTCTATTTTACCTTGTAAAAGTCTTCCAAAATCAACAAGAGTTAAAATGTGGTTGGAAGGCTATATTAGTGGTTGAACTCCATCATAAACATGTTGTAAATGGAAAAAATACATATATATATATAATTGTCTTCTAAAATCTGTGGAATTCTAAACTATTTACCAATTTGGTTGTAGTCTACCTGCTTCCAGAAAGGATTTAAGGTGGATAAAAATGGAATACAACTTAGAAAAACAACAACTAAGAAGTCTATCACATGCAAGTAAAGAGGAATAATGTATAACAGATACAGGAGAGGGTATGGGGTAGGAGGGATGGGGAGAAGTTGGTCATTGGGTTCAAAGTTACGAATAGATAGGAATAAGTCCAGTATTCTGTTAAGTGGTAGTAGGGCAACTATAGTCAATACTAATGTTGTGTATATTTCAAAATAATTAGAGAAGGTTCTGAATATTTTATTTCAAAGAAACTATAAATGTTTGAGGTGACAGGTATGAACATTCCCCTGTTGGATCATTAGGTAAGGTATATATGTATCAACACTTCACGTTTTAATCCATATATTTGTATAAATATTATGTGTCAATTAAAAATGTTCAAAATTTAAAATTAAAAAAATAAACAATGAAACTATCATTTCTTCATAAGCATTACTTAACATGACAACTCTCTGAACTACTCTTGACTCAAGGGAAAAATCCACCATGTTCCAATACTAGAACCAGAGGGAGAAAAAAATCAATCTCTCATTAGATAAATATGAATTAGGTCAAAAAAGAACATGCTTTGTGTTTTAGTTTCAGCTAAGATTTTTATTTTTTTTTTAAAAAAATGGGAATCAGAACCACGGGTGACAGATCTGGGGCAAACACGCCAATGCAAACAATGATTTTATTATCCTGCATCATTTCCCCGGGAAGAGCCACAGAAAATAATACACATTCTGAAAAGGAAGAAGCTCTTCAGAATTGATCTCTCTAGGCTAATGTGGATTGGCATAGTATGTCAGCACACATCCTATCATTTTGGGAATTCTCGAGGTAATAGAATAATTTAAGTGTATATTCTAAAAAAGAATTTAAAGTGTCATCTCCCTGTCCTTAGACAGCCTCCTGCTCCTTTCCTGTCTTGGCCTCCTCCTCCTCACCCAGTCTTTAGCTCCCATTTACTCTGACTTTCGATCCATCCTTTCCTCCCTCCTTCTTCGCAGTCATTTTCATCTCTGGAAATGGGATTGGAAGGCAGCAGCAGCCAGAAGAAAATACATGGTTCATTTTCTTCTAAATATACTCAAATTTCTATTTAAAATAATAGCTTCCTCCTATAATTGTTTTAGAAGCAGTAAGCTGACTCACAAACCACAGCTAATAACAAAAGCAACTCAATTTACTTCTTTCTAGTAACTGCCTAAGGCACTGGCTAATGGTGAGAGAAAAACCACAAAGAATGTTCCAGGGGAGGGGGGAGAAACAGCTACAATTAAATAGCTTTTGTTAAAGCAATGTTTTAAAAGGCACACTCTACTATTAGAAACGGATCAAAGTTGGCAAGATTTCAAAGTTGGCAAGATTTCGAGAGGGAAGTCATGGGGAAGGTCATTTTCCCATTCTTCTGCTCACACCCTCAACAGGAAGGACTGATGATTTGAATTGATCAAAGCTAAGAAGATGATTGGGCTGTAGTCACTGGGGGTAGAGCCTAAGCCGAGTTAATCTGTTGGTAGTGTTTACTTGTAATTTCATAGACTATCTTCTAGGACTCAATTTAGGAAACTGAAAGAGAAGTGGGATTCCTTCCATTCTAAAGCTTTCAACATGACTGACAATATTTTGAATTTTATAGCATGTGAATGTAGGGTCAATATGGTTTTAGATATAAGTCTCTTGGCACTCCCTTCTTTAAGATGCTACTTAATTCACCTAGACTTTAGTGTTGGCTAACCTTAAGTGATTACATTTTATCAACTAAAATATGAGAGAGAAATGGGGTGTCACTCTCACGTTAGGTGATGAAAATTCTATGGCTTCTGTTGTGGGTACCCTCTCTCTTTCTTGAATGACCAACTGTAGAGGAAGTCAGAAACTATTTTGAGCAAGACAATAGGCAGGTCCATTTGTAGACAAGGGAAACTTGCACTCAGCCACTGAGAGCTTGGAAACAGCTTCTCCACTTCCTTCAAATACCTGAAATCCTGATGAATGACATGAATACAACCTGGTGAGAAACCAGGAGAGGACCATCTCTCTCACCCTTCCTGGTTTCCTGACCTGGAGAAATCTTGAGAAAATTCAAGATCATAAGTGTTTCTCCTGGGCTGGGGATGTGGCTCAAGTGGTAGAGTGCTCGTCTGGCATGCGTGCATCCCCAGCACCACATACCAACAAAGATGTTGTGTGCACCGAGAACTAAGAAATAAATATTAAAAAAAAAAATAAAAAAAAATAAGGGTTTCTCCTTATGCTGGTAAGTCTTGGAACAATTTGTTATGCAGTAGTAGCTGACTAATACAAGTGCTAGTTTAATTTTACACGTACATATAAATCAACCAATTAGTTAATTAATTAGATGTAAGTGGGAAATACTGGTCTGTGTATGTCTTCTCTTTGGTATAATTTGTGTCTACTATTCTTGAATAGTAGCAAAACTTGGAAATATGCTCAAGGAATAGAACCTGACATTTTCTGTTATCTTAGTGCCCTCTTTACTCTCTCCCAGGCTTTGAAGAATGCAGCATGTTTGGAATCTGATTTTCCAGTCCCAGCCGGCTCCCCACGTGTCTTTCTATAAGTTCTGCTTACTTGCACATGAGACTACTTGGCAAAGGATCTTTTTCTAAAAGAGCTGATGGCATTCTACCAGTTTTTCCCTTCCCATGAAATCTGATTTTTCTTTTTTCCTTATGATTTTCACTTGTCACTCTTCCCAAAGATTTTCTCAAGGATCTCTGACCTCAATTAGAGAAGGGAATGGGTTAAACAGGAAAGAAGTAGTTGTAGTCACCAAAATGTGTCATTCATATCTGCTGCTGTAGGGGTTTGGTGTATGGCAAGGCCCAGTTTTTATGTACTGAATCCATCACTGAGGCCATACTTCTCATAGCTTCTCTCTTGCATATCTAATCTTGGAGTCAGTTTCTCAGAGGATCCAACTAATGCATCCTCCTTCCATTCTAAGGCACTCACAATGGCTGAGTAAAGGATAGCTCCATTGAGCCGAACATTAAATCACAGAACACTAGATCATGACTGGTGGCCAAAATCCTAAGTAGTGATTTTGTTGATTCACCTTACTTTATTATCTGTGCATGTATCTTGAGCATGGTTTCATAATCAAGAGAGTGGATAAAGTACTGGATTCCTACTCATTCTCCTTCTTTTTCTTAGTCACTGAGGTTTTACACATTGGGGCAGTGATACACCCAGCCAAAACCAAAATTACATTATTTATGTTTGCCTTGCATATACATTAACCAATGTGGTTTGGGGGAAGGAGAAATGTTTTTTCCTCATTCATGCTATGCTCATGACTGTGCCCCCTGCAACAGAAGACAGATTACAACGGAAAAGCATATAACTTTACCTAGTAGAAGTTTTATGTGACACAAGAACAATCCTATGGAAATGGTGACCTGCAGAAATGGATAAACTTGTGATTTTTTTGTGTGCATGTGTCTGTTTTGCTGGAGAGTGGAGAAATATGGAGAAATAGTATTAGAAAATATAGAATCTAATGATAATAAGCTAGGGAGAAATTTGCAAGGCTCATTTGTCCAGATTCTTCTCTGTGGCTCTGTCTTCAGAGATAAGAATGTTCTTTCCTCCAGATATAGGGGACCTCTTGAGTGAGGATATTTTGTCTTGATTCAGGGAAAGATCAGAAAAATCCATCCTATGTTTTATGATTTACTTCAGAGTACAAAAGTGAGGGAGAAGGACTGACCTACCTGGCTTCTGATGCCATATTTTGGGGGAACATATCCTGAATTCTGTATAAGAAGAAACAGTAGGGTAGAGAGGGCTTTAAGGAAACTTCTATGAGAATTTCATTCCCCAGGGCTACATTTGCATTTTACCCCCTTTCTCTTAGTTCCTGTCTCTAAGGACAATAGAACATTTAGAGTCTGACAGACCTTCTCATGAACATGATGTGATTTTAAGAACTCACTCTCAAAATATGGGGAAGACTTTTATCTTATTAAAAGTACAGTTATTTGAAGTCCTTCATAGTATTAGTAGAAACTAATCCTAACTCTTGGACAGATTCATTCAAAAATCACTAACTAATTATCATATCTGCATGCAAACTCATTAACAGCACACCGTTGATGCCAAAGGCTGGTATAGTTAACAGTTCTTTTAAAATAACTTGTATGTTAATTGAAATAAAACTAATACAGAAAAAAAACTGTAATTTGGGGTAGCTAAATTGGAGTTGTCAGTCACATTATAGAAGATTTTATATCCTGCTGGATGCAATGGCACTCACCTATAATACCAATGACTTGGGAGGCTGGGGCAGGAGGATTGCAAGTTTCAGGCCAGCCTCAGTAACTTAGCAAGACTCTGTCTCAAAATAAAAATTAAAATAATAATAATAATGCCTTTGGATTTAGTTCAGTGGCAAAATGATCCCGAGTTCAATCCCCATTACCAAAACAAAAAAGATTTTATATTCCAAAAGTATTTATTTTAGCATTTTATTAAGTAAATTCTACTGTATTTCAGTATTAGTTCATCTGTCATTAAACAGACTTTGTTATGGGGAAAAATGCAGGAAGTCTGTCAGAGAAACAGCAACTGACTTCTGTGAAGTCTTTTCCTATTGAAGAAGAATGATTAAGGAAGACAAGGGTTCTGGCTAATGATAAGCTTAGTGCAAGATTGTTATCTCCACAATTTGAGTTCTGACCACTTTTCACACTAGTTTGCAATATTTCGATGGATATTCACTGACTCTGTTTTTTCACAACTTGTGTGATAGAGCCTGCTAGTTATCTGTGAAATCTGTTGTCTCTTCACCCATTTGTCCATAGGAACAGAATCAAAGATAAAAGTTACCTTTTTTTCAGTTTTTCTTGCAACAAGGTTTGGGCATGCAATCAATTAATTAGTTTTATTTTTTTAGGAAAAATAGCTTTTGCTAAATTTCATCATATCCTTTTTTTTTTTAATGAGCTGAAAGAAGATGCTTACCACACTTACAATCAACTGTGAAGAGGAGAAAAAAAAATGGAGAGGACATTAAGATGATTTGTTAGAATATAGTTACCCAGTACTCCAGATTGTTTAACACCAGTTTTAGGGAAAAAGTAATCTCTATCTTCTTTACACCAATGCATTCTGAAGCCTTTCTAACAATTTCATATATGTAGTATGGCCATACATTTGTTCTTTAATTCTCTCAGTAGTGTTTTGTAGGTTTCAGTACATAGAATATGTTCTTTGTTTTTTCCTAAGAATCATTTTAAAATTCTACATTATTATTGTTTGAATACATTGAAATACATTTGATTTTTTTATACATTAAATTTGCACCTAACAGCTTTGCTAAATTCATTTATTGGTTTTAGTAACCTGTAAGTAGTCTTACAACTTTTTTTTTTTTTTTACTTTTTACTATCATGTTGCCCTGAATCATGGTAACATACTTTCTTCTTTTCCAGAATATGTATGTGTTATTTCTTTCTTTTTTATTATAATTATTAAAATGTCCTTACGATAAAGAGTGGAAGTTCTATAAGAAGTCCATCTCATACTGTAATGTGTGTATGAAACTCCTGCAGATCTTAAACCTTATATTCTGATTAAGTCGGTCTGGAGTGGGACCTGAAGTACTGCATTTCTAACAAGCTTCCAAATGACACAGATGTTATCAGTGTACAAACCCCTTTCTTTCCGTTGCCAGGGCATAGTGAATATACTTGCCTGATTCTCATAACAGGAATGGAGCCTTCCATGTTTCAGCTGTATGTATGATGTATACCAATGTATTTGTTTGTATCTTTTTTTGCAGATATCATGTATTAGATTAAGAAATTTCTGTTTTTATTTCTAGTTTATTTTTTAAAATCATTGTATATTGAATTTTATGAAATTATTTTTAAAATTTTAATAAAATTATTGTATAATTTTCTATAGTGGTATGTAAATGTGATCAGTTATAATGATTAATTTTCAACCCTTAATCAATCTTGCATTCCTGAAATCAGTTCACCTAGAACATGATGTATTATTCTGTTTATGTGTTGTTGGATTCAATTTGCTAATATGTTATTTGGGACTTCTATGCCTATATTCATAAGTGAGATTGGAATATAATTTTTAATTCTTTTAATATCCCCTTCAGGTTATGGTCACATTGACCTCCATTTAATTTGGAAAATGACACCTCTATTTATATGCTCTGAAAGAATTTCTGTAAAAAAAATTTGTTTCTTCCATAACTGTTTGATAACATTCACTGGTGAAATCATGGAGGCCTAACATTTTTTTTCTGTAAAGATTTCTTTAGAGGGGCTGGAGATGTGGCTCAAGGGTAGCACACTCGCCTGGCATGCGTGCGGCCCGGGTTCGATCCTCAGCACCACATACCAACAAAGATGTTGTGTCCGCCGAAAACTAAAAAATAAATATTAAAGTTCTCTCTCTCTCTATTGCTCTATCTCTCTCGCTCTCTCTTTAAAAAAAAAAAAGATTTCTTTAGAGGTTACATTTAGTATATAAAATGCTTTTAGTTTTTTTCTCATTTGTTAAATTTTGGTAAACTTTATTTGCCTAGAAAGTTGAATTTTTATTTTAATTTTCAAAATTTTTGCGTGAGGTTTTTCATAGAATTTTCTTACTACCTGAAGAAATATCTGGTGATATCTTTTTTTTTTCATTCCTGAGATGGAAAATGTGTAGCTTTTTTTATTAATATTTCCTGCCAGATATTTATCCATTCCACTATTCTTTTGAAGTAGAAAATTTGTCAATTTGTGGTGTGGTTCAATCTCTTTGTTAATTTGTTTTCTATTTTATTGGTCTATGCCCTATCTTTACTTCCTTCCATTTTCTTTGGGTTTCTTTTACCTGTATTTTTGTAACTTTTTGAGACAATATTTAGAGGATTCAATTTTCATCCATTTTTAACCTCTTCAAATACAATGCATTTAAAGCTACAGATTTCCTTCCAAATGACACATTCAACTACATCTTACAAATTTCAGCATATCCACTCTTATTATTAGACAATAAAATATTTCTATTATCCACTGAGAATTCTTGTTTGAGACTTTCATCAGTTACTACTTTTAACTCCCTATTCCCCAACATTTTAGATTAACTTGTTGCTATCATTTTGAGGATTAATTCAACTATGATCAGAAAACATTCTGAATGACTTTCATTCTTTGAAAGATTTTGAAGAGAGCTTAACATAAGGTTAGTTTGGGTAAATGCTTCATATATATATAATACTTCTCTCCTACCACTATATTTTGTTATCCTCATGCTTTGCAATTCTTTATGTATTTTAGGTATGATATACCACTATTGTATTTTTTGTTCAGTCAGTTTTTTTTACCACATATTTATTTTTTTCTATGTTTCTTTATTAATTCTTGTATTTTTATGTTTCTGTTTAAAAGTTTTTCCTTATTCCTGAAAAAAAATCCCTTAACTTTTAAGATCCTCTGACAATGAATTATGTCAGCATTATGTGCAGATGTCTGTTTTTTACTATCACTGTTGAAAAATTATTTTCAAGGGTATGGTATTTTACATTGTTTCTTACTTTTTCAGAACTTTAAAATTTTCATTTATTTCCAACTGGCATCTAATGTTTCTTCTAAGAAATTAGCTGTATTTTATTGTTATTGTTGTTGTTTATTTGTTTTACCCTTCCTTGTAGATAGTGTCTGGCTTCTTTTAATTTTTTGCTTTTTATTTATTTTGGAAATGTTATGATGCATCTATAAGTAGTTTGTATTTATCCTGATTGGAGTTCATAATTCTTCTTGAATTTGTAAGTTGATATGTTTTATCAGTTTTGGAAATAAAGCTTTTGTAACACTCTCTCTCTCTCTCTCTCTCTCTCTCTCTCTCTCTCTCTCTCTGTCTGTCTGTCTTTCTGAGGCTTCTGTTGCAATCATGTTACACGTTTCAATATATCTTTTTTGCTTTTTACAAGTGGTTCAATCTATTTGATCTTCATATTTGGACATTTTCTACAATCATATCTTTCAGTTTTTAAAACCACTCTTCTGCTGGGTTCACTCTGCAGTCAAATCCACCTATTAGAATGTAGTTTTATGTGTGGTATTTTGTGATCTGCTAATTCCCCCCAACCTCTTTTTTTTTTCTTTTTAAGGATTTTATTTCTTCAGTGCAATATTTTATTCCTTTATATATTGTTCTGGACTTGACTAGCAGTTATTTTGAAGTTTGTGTTTGATAACAGTGAATGAGACATCTGTTAATTTCATAACATTTTTTTTACTTTCCCTTTTGACTCTTTTATATGCCTGTTACATTTTTCACCTTTTATCACAAATATCATATGAAAAAAAATAATGGGAAGGTTCCATCGAATATATTTAACTTATAACTCCTGATTTGCAGCTTAAACTAGGGGCAGATAACCTTAATACCTGCTTCTCCCTGTTCCCAAATGGAATCTTCTTGTCCCTAAATGATATTTAGGATACTTCATCACTAATAAGTCCTTGAACTCTAATTAATCTCTCCTAAGTACTGGAAGACTACTAAAAATATAAATCTTCTTAAGTAATTTTGCTTGTTTCAAAATTACTACTGTCTTGCACAACATAAAATTTGTCAACTGCTTGAGGAAAAGAAAGTACCTTGGACTCATTTCTGTGTATGTTTTTTTCTTTCAAGGAGCTCTCCCCTACATTTTCTAGACCCACTATTTAAAATTCAATTGTTGGGCTGGAAAAGGTCAAGTGCATGCCTAGCATTTATGAGGCCCTTGGGTTTGATTCCCAGAACCACACACTATTTTAAATATTAAAATATCTAGAATTTTGGAAGCTATATTAGAAGCTAAAGAGAAAAACTTTTAAGTGCTTGATTTACCAGAAAGACTTGAAAGTGCTTTTGTTCAAATTTCTTGTTTTTCCAAAGATCTGTTTAAAATATCAGCACAAAATTTTGCCGTTTATGAACAAATAGGGGCTTGGTAATGCAAAACTTAACTAACTCTAGGACATACATCATGGGTCTTTCTTTTGAATCTGATGTAAGTAGAAACCAAGTGGTCAGACGATAGCAAAAGCCAAAACGAAAAACACAGTGAGAGAGAGAGAGGGAGAGATTATTGCCTTTGGTATGCACAACAGCTGGCACCAAGATTTTCAAAATGGCTGATTTTGACTTACTGACAGGTCATATTTTTAAAGTTGGTTATTTTTATTAGCTGAAGAGTAAAGTTGGCATCCTGTTGAGATGAGTTTCAGTGAGGTTTATGGTTGTTCTTTCCATTTCTGGGCTCTTGTCCTATGAGATATTACCCATTTCAAAAAGTTGTGCTATTTCAGCAATTTCTTGTTCAACATTGACAGTTGCCATTTCACAAATATTAGAGAGATTGAAAAGACCTATAAGATCATTAAATCCATCCCCCTGGCACTGTAGGCGAAGCGAGTGAAGCAAAACTATTATTTTTTTTGTGGGTTATATTTGGTATGGATGTTTCTAGTAAAAATAACATCAAGGGAAATGGTGAGGGTGCCCGGATAGGTAAGGTTTCTGGCAGGAAGATTTCTTCCTAATCAGTGTGAATATCACTAATCATTGCTTATTTTATAACCCAATGCATAGTTAAGCACAAATTCTGAGTCTTAATTTATATTCTTTATTTAAAGTTCATTTTCTGATCAACTTCAGCCTTCACCTAATAATCTGAAGCTGAACTGAATCCCACAACTAGTAGACCTGGAAACCTTTAGTCAATGTGTAAAGCAATAAAAAATGTAGACAATGTATTCTCTTCAATGTTAACAGTAATAATTTCACAGATCTCCATGTGTTTCTAAAGTTTAAATGTAGAAAAGCACTCTGGTTTGTGTTAAGTAGCTAAATATGTTTGATTTCTTCTGATTCATTCTTTGACACTAATGTTTCACATGACAACATATTAAATGAGCATCTATATAGTTATCCATATACAGGTTGTGTGTTTTTCATACTAATTAAAAACAAAATTCAGAGATTTAGAATTTTATAAGTATCTACTGTTTCATTAGTTATATTAGACCAAACCACCCCTATGGTACAAAATATAGCCAAAACATTTAAGGCTATATTTAAACTCAGAGATATTTTTGTAATTATACAATTGTGAAAAAAATCTGATCTTATTTGATATTATATGCTATTGAATTAAATCCACCAAAAGTATCTTATAGCATAAGCTTTGTAAAATATATTTGGCCAGAGTAGATGAGTAACAGCTCCATTTAGGCAACATCAAACATCAGCTCTTACAAATATTATAAGAAAAAACAGCAATAAAATCAAGGCGACTATAATACACACACACACATATCAACAATTACATTTGTCATTAATAGCAGCTAGTTTTGAAAGCCTTGGTTTATAAACTGCTAAAATAAGGGTGAAAAAAACAACAGTATTTATTTGGGGACTTATTACATCATTTGTTTAATGTTTACTTATGTTGTTTAGAAAGCACAAAGAACCAAACATTTTGCAGCAATTCTTTAACAGCCTTTCATGTTAAATGTTACATAATAAGTTTTAAATTCCACCATTATATGCTTGGTGGTAGAAATATTCCAAAATTCTATGAATTGCTGAAACATAATTATTTAATATTATTTCACCATACTTTCACATCACACTCAGAAAACAGATATTATAGGCAATCTCAATTCCTAAAGAGACCTTAAAGTATGAAGTTCCAAGTCAGACATGGATTATAGTTGATCATACTATAGTATCAAATAATGGAAAGTCATTTGCAAAACGACATTTCTTTTACCCTACTTTGAATATGTAACCTACTGTGGTTTGAGTAATGGAATGGATACTCTTTACTAAAAGCAAAGTTTTCCTAGCATATGTAGCATTTAAAGAATATGCCCAAATTTTCAAGAATACAAGTAATGATAAATGTTGGCAAGGATATGGAAAAAAGGTATACTCATACAGTGATGGTGGGATTGCAAATTGGTGCAACCACTCTGGAAAGCAGTATGAAGATTCCTCAGAAAAATTGGAATGGAACCACCATTTGACCCAGTTATTTAATTCCTCAATATATACCCAAAGGACCAAAAATCAGCATACTACAGTGATGCAGCCACAATAATGGTTATAGCAGCTCAATTCACAATAGTTAAGTGCTCTTCAACCAATGAATGGATAAAGAAACTGTGGTACATATACACAATTGAATATTTCTCAGCATAAAAATTAATGGCTTTTAACTTTGCCAATAAATGGATGGATCTGGAGAATATCGTGCTATTGAAATAAGCCAATTCCCCAGAACCAGAGGCCAAATATTCTCTCTGATATGTTGATACTAACATATAATAATTAGGGGAGGGAAGAATAGAAGTTCAATGTATTAGACAAAGGGGAATGAAAGCAAGTGAGCGAGATGGAAATAGGAAAGTTATGTCCAATTCATTGTCCAAATACAATGAATGTCCACATAATGAATTGGACATAACTTTCCTATGTTAATATATGAACAGATAACCAGTGTAACTCCATATCATGTGCAACCACAAGAATGGGAAGTTATACTTCATGTATGTATGAAATGTCAAAATGCACTCTACTATTGTGTATGTCTAAAAAAAATAAAAAATATTCAACAAGATTTATAAACAAATTTACATAGGTAGAGCCCTCTGACATAGGAGTAGTAGTATTAAGTCCACATGCAATAGCATGTTATATTAATATTCATATATACCATGTTATATTTATATTAATACTTTAGAGGGAGACTTTTTGGTAGGAGACAATGGCAAATTATTTTTTTTTAATTTTTTTTAAGAGAGAGAATTTTTTAATATTTATTTTTTAGTTTTCAGTGGACACAATATCTTTGTTTGTATGTGGTGCTGAGAATCGAACCTGGGCCGCACGCATGCCAGGTGAGTGCGCTACTGCTTGAGCCACATCCCCAGCCCCGACAATGGCAAATTAATAGGTGAGCAAGGCTTTCAGGTAAATTCCTTAAGCCAAAGAAAGAAATTCTTGAAGAATAAAGAAAGCTTTACGAATTAGAAATTACACAAATATTTTCTCTCTGAAGTTTACTAGATTCTATACATGTACTTCCTAGATTCTAGACAGCATAAAATGAGAGGTGTTCCTTCAGTTGGTCTCAGAATCATGGGTGTTTCTCATGTGACTATTTTTATATACTGAATATGACTGTGTTTTATGCAAAAAAAATGTCTTTTATATAATGTTCACCCACCTATCTTCCCAAATGCAGTCTGTTTCTCAAGAAAAGTCTGGCAGTGCAATTAACAAATTGCATATTGGTTTTCAACTGGGTGACCTCCTAAAGAATGTCCAAGGGTAAATTTGGCCACCCTTCAATCTCATATTTACTCTCTACCTCCTTCTTCTCCTCTACTTAGCAGGCATCCTTAAGGTTGTCATAAGCTGGAATCTTACATCCTCAATAACCTTGTAGATCATATAATCATATTCTATCATTTAGGGAGACACAAGATATAGGAATAAGGCATGACTTACCTGCGTAGCATTAAGCTTCTGTGAAGCTGCTAGAAACAAAGTCCATGTTGTGTTCTTGTTGGTCCATGGCTCTTCCCTGCGCTCAGTAGTCAGGGTTCACTTTGATTGTCCTGAAGATGGTGTGCACCTCTTGAGTTTCATGCTGCTTCATGACTGGCTTCTGTGCTGCAATTTTACAAGGCAATCTAGGCTTCCTACTCTGAAAAAAATGAAAACATAAGTTTGAAAATGAAAACACAAGGAAAAAATGAGATACAGATTAAAAATAATTGCAGAAATTCAACATATTGTCAAACTGGTTTTATCAATTTAGGAGCCCATGACTTTGAATGTAAAAATGCTGGATTAGGAGTCAAGAGTCTAGTTTTGGACTTTTTTCAAACTATTTTTTGAAAGTTTGGAGAGATTTCACAACTGCTCTGCCTCTCATTTGCCTTATCTGTAATTTAAGAGGATTGTACTAGATGCTTCTTAAGGTCCCTTCCAGCTAGAAATTTCTGTGATTCTTTATCATGCAAAGTAAAGTGGTGAACTGAGATAACCACAAAGCAGTATCAAGGGATAAACAAGCCTCAGTGTTTTGCTTTATTTCTCTGCATATTTCAAATGGAAATTATTAATCCTAAATCACCAGTAAAATTGACTCTGCTTTGACTTTATTCTGTGTGCCAGCCAGAACCCCATATTTCCCTCATGCAGACTGAATCTAGTAGACCATGTTAAATAGAATGCTAGATTGAGCCATATGAAATTGGCATCCACTGTACTTATATTAAAGTGGATCCACGCTCCCTGTGGCAGATTCAGAACAGCAATGCACACAAATATAAATAATTGGAAAACTTCAAGGCCTGTTTACATAACTGCATTTTAGTTTATACATGAAGATGCTGCAATTAGAAAAACTTTACTTGTCAGAACTGGTCATTTAAAATTTGTTCTCACTTTCCATCCCTTGTGATTTTTTTTTTTAACGATGATTTTTAATCACCTCCTTCACCAAAAATAAGTTTAAGTGTCTCTTCAATTCATTTGCACGTTTACTTCTCCAGTTTCTCCTGGCAATTTTTTTTCTTGTATGCATCATCAAATCTGCTCTGGTTCCTCTGAATTAACCCTAGGGCTAGCTGAATTTTGCATTTATGTGTACATACCAACACATCAGTCTTAAACTTTTAGCTGAGTTCTTTAAAGGATATCTAAGTCTATTGCTAGAGCAGCATATGCATCTAAACAATAATTTGTTCAGCATTTCCCACATCTCAAAGATGTTCCTGAGAACACTTAATTTTTCAAACTTACTCTATTAATCATTTACCTACTATGAGACTAAAATGCAAATAATTTCCCAATTAGATGTACTCTTTATTTCATCCCCCACACCCAAGTCTAGAGTCTTTCCTTTTTGTTCAGTCCAAAAGTGGACACTATATTCAAAATAGGAATCAAGTAAATGCCTTTCAAAAATGCAGTATCTTTCCCTCTTCTCATTTTTTTCCCCTCTGATGAGATAACCTGGTAAATCCAGGTTGCTTTTTCTAATGCGGTTGTGCTCTATGCTGATGGTTTTGCAGATTTTCCCACAATATCCTCCAAATCCTTTTCTGGGTGTATGTTCTGCATAATTGGCTCCTTGATCCTGTACTTATTAGTTTGTATCTTTATACCTGAACTGCATTTGGCATCCTCTGCCTTAATCACCCGCAATTCAAATCCTTTTCAATCTGATAATATTGCACCTTATTATTTGCTAAGACTTCAATTTTAGTATCACCAGCAAATTCAATGATCTTTCCTCCTCTGCACATGTCCCAAAATATGTAGGTCTTATTCCCAGAGCTCTGGAAAGCAAGCTATTTCTAACCCCCTTTGAAGCTGTGCTTGCCATCTAGGGCTGCTCTTTGTCTACTACTCTTAAATTAGTTTTTTGCTACGATATGCTATTTTACCTCCCATTCCATGGGTCTGCTATAGATATAAATCTTCAATGTCAAACCTTGTCAAATTCTTTTTTGAAAATATTTTTCTTATCTATTGAGGCAGGGGTGTTGTCCAAGAGCTCTGGAAGATTACAGAAATCTGGTCTCCCATGCCCGAGTCCTTCTTCAGTCTCTAAGCAATCTTGCTAGGATTCTCTATCTACATTCAGAGAAACCCAAGCAGTCTCTTACTGGGCATTGGGCAGACAAAAGAAGAAATAAACATTTTCAGTTTTATTGCTCTACACGATTGAAGAAAAAGGAACATAGCCCAATTTTTTCCATGCCTGGTTTGGAAAGGAGTTCAAGTGAAATGGGGTTTGTCACACAAGACTCATTTAGGCAGAATCAGGTGTGTGCAGCCTGGGAGTTCATGTACTCAACATGCCTGGGTACTGCCAGACTTAAAGTACTGGCAGTCTAATAGACTGGTGCTTTGAGGACAGTAGTAAAGGCTGGTTAGACTTTAGTAAACGTTCACTCTATGCCAAATCATATTGTAAGTTATTTTCATTCCTTTAGTATATTATTTTGAAACATAGACTTACATAAAAGTTGAAGAAATAATACAGAGGATGCTCATCTATTTTTCGGGTATTTTGTGGACTACCATCCAGTTATGGTTTTTATTCCTGATTTTATCTCACCTTAGGATCATTCATTTTTGACTATAATATAGTAAATGTGATACACCCTTCTCAATGAGTCATTTTCAGGTATGATGTTCATCTTGATCATCTAGAAAGATTGTTTCTGGCCATTTTCTCCACAGCAAAGTTACTATTTTTTTTCTCTTGTAATTAATAAATGATTGCATCAGCTATTTAGAGATGATGAACATATTGCTTTTCCTCAAACTCTTCATACTCTCTTCTGCATCCAGGGGCAAAGCTTACCTGAAATGATTACTGAGATAATTGCCTGTTGGTGGATTTTTCTTTTCTTAGTACTAATACTAAAGCCAGGGGCACTTTACCATGAAGCCACATCCCCAGACTTTTCTTTCCTTTATTTTGAAACAAGGTCTCAAAGTTGCGAAGGCTGGCCTTGAACTTGTAATCCTCCTACCTCAGCCTTTGGAGTTGCTGGGATTATAGGTGTGTGCCACTGCACATGGCTATCGGTGGATTTTAAATGCTCTTCATTTAGTCCATATTTATTAATTGGAGTTCTTCTGTTAAAAACAAAAGCTTTCTTGTCTCCCCTATTTATATATTTATTTAATTATTTTAAAGTGAAATCCCTGTGAACTCCTCAATATTTATTTTATTCTAAGGATAACATATAAGAAGGCCTTCAAAAATATCATCATTCCTGTATGTTATATGATGAAATGTGGAGCCTGGAGGAGGTAAAGGCAGAGATGCATAAATTCAACCTAGAAAATGATTGAGTAGTTGATAATTCTGGTAACTCAGAGACAAGGGAGGTAGGAGAGTGTGACATTAGAAAGGCATGAAAAGATGCTTATAAGTTGTCTGTGGAGGAAATCAAGTCTGAGGAGTGGAATGTACTGGATTATAGCAAAGAAAACTGAAACTGATAGGAGAGATGCCAAATGTGCCTTGCTCATCCAAGGCTGTTGTTAATAAATTGGTGACATAGAGTCACAGAACTTATTGCTAATACACCAGACCTTGGTCATAAACAAAACTGAATTATTTAGGAGGGTAAGAATGAGGGTACCAATCTAACTCCTGTCTCTGTCATTCCCAACTCAAACTAACTCAGGCTAGGACCAACAAATATTTCCATCAGCAGGGAGCAGAAGACACAAAAGACAAAGGGAAGAGAATTGAGGTAGGTGGTAATAATACAATAAGACCTTTGTCAAGCAGAAAAATCAAAGTTTTGTAGTGATGCTCTTATTGACAATATCTATTCACTCACCATTGCATCTATCTCTTCATTTCTTCAAGAAATTCCCAAGATTGTGCCAAGTTCTTAGAGTTCACTGGTAAAGGAGATATGATCCTTGCTCTCAAGAGGTATTTATCATCTTCAATTTGCTTCCAAGTTCCTATTTGAGAATCGCTGCCTCTGAATTATTCATTCATCAATTCAAAAAATATGATAAAGATCCACAATAATTCCTGCACTACGATATGTTATGGAGATATGACTGCGAAAGTTCCTGGACTTGTCCTAAAGAAGCTCACAGGTGGACCTGATAGATAAGCACAAATGTGATAAGGCATGATAAATACTGTGATGGAGATGTGAATAAGATCGGTGGCAGCAGAAACATCAAAGTTTTCTTAACAACAAAGGCAAGGGCCTGAGTCCTGCAGGGAGAGGAAAGGTTTTCAAAATAAGTAGGTATAGAAATAATGGGAAAAGAACAGTCAATTCTGGATACAAGAGACAGAAAATCACATTCAATAGAACTGCAAGTAATAGAGTGAGGCTGGATTATGGTCATAAAGTAAGCTCAAGGAGGGAAGAGAGGTAAAATATGAGAAGAGAGAAGCAGGTGAGAATCAGATAAACAAGCACCTTAGGGAACAACTCACAGAGTTTAAATTCCATCTTGAAGGCCACACAAAGCTCTTTAAGGAAATAAAAAATGGTTTGATCAGGTTTACATTCTAAACATTATTTTAGAGGCAGTGTAAAGAATAGATAAGAGGAACATGAAATGGTACACAAGGTGGCATTGAAGAATGCTATTAAAATAAATCAAAACTTGGCACCATGGCACACACCTTTAATCCCAGTAACTCAGGAAGCTGAGTCAGGAGACTAGCCATAGCAACTTAGTGAGGCCCAGTCTTAAAATTAAAAAAAAAAGTTTGAGACTAGCCATAGCAACTTAGTGAGGCCCAGTCTTAAAATTAAAAAAAAAAAAAAAAAAAAAGACTGGTGATATAGCTTAGTGGCAAAGCCCCTCTGGGTTAAATTCTCATCACCAAAAAAATAATAAATAAATAAATAAATAAGGCTGGGGTTCTGGCTCAGTGGCAGAGTGCTTGCCTACCTAGCACGTGTAAGGCCTTGGGTTCAATCCTCAGCACCACATAAAAATAAATAAATAAAATAAAATTATTGACAACTACAACTAAAAAATAAATATTTTTTAAAAAAATAAATAAATAGCCAAACAAACAAGAAATAGAGCTGGTAAACAAAATGTTAGAAAGAATGAGATGGATTCCATAATAACTGGTTGCTTGAGATATGATAATGAATTGAAGGTGAGTTCAGAGACAATGAAGACTAGAGAAAAGGGGTGGAATCCTCAGAAAGAAGGAAAATAAGAGGTGCAACAGATATAATTAAAAGATCGATTTACACATGTTGAATTCGAGGGTCCTGTAAAAATATCTGGAAATGCTGAGATAGAAGTCCTGATTTGGGAGCTCAGGAAAAATCAAAGCCTGTTGTGATTTTGGATTTTTTCTTTATTCAACAGATAGTAATTTCTCATTTATGACATGTCAGGCTAGGAGCTAGAAATGCACTGGGCCACACAGAGAGGGTCCCTGATCTTCAGCAACTTACAGGCATGAAATAGATAGCCAATCAGAAAAATGGGAAACACCTCTGTGCATAGCATTGGGGTTTTACTTTGAGTCCTGATCATCCTGTTTTAGTCATGTTACTCAAGTGACTTCCACAAACCTACTCAAACCCACACATGTCGGACAATGGCTCTGCCAATCGGTAGGATGAGTTCCATTAACACACTTTCAGGTCAAATTTTTAAAATAATTAATATGAGAATCTTAAGAAAGGCATCTGTGAGAGACCACGGTGGAAAGCAGTGGAAATGGAGTCAAAGCTTCAGGACTCAGGCCTGCTGCTTAGACACATGGCATGGAAAGTATGGGTCCCCTCAAAATTCTTAAATTGAAACCCAATCACCTATGTGATGACATTAGTGGATGGGTCTTTGGATGGTAATTAGGTAATGGGAGCAAACTCTCATGATGCAATTAGTGGTTATAGCAGAGACCCAAGGGAGCTCACTGTTCTGCCATGTTGAGGACATACTGAGAGGTGCTGTTGTTCTGTGAGCCAGGAAGTGGGCTCTCAGCAGAATTTGCTGATATCTTGATCTTGAGCTTTCTAGGCATGAAAACCAATGAACTGGAGTTTATAATCCACCTAGTCTGTGGTATCTTCTTAAGAAGCTTTTATGGACTGATAATACTTTGCTCCCCAAAGGGTGCTCAAGGATACTAAGATGTCTCTAGCCTAACTTCCTCTTTGTTTTGTTCCTTCTCCCCTACCTTCAGTGAGAAAGATTTTACTCCAAGATTTGTAGATTATGGGAGTCCCAGGAGCATGGCTTTCTCTTGATGAAAGTTAAGACCCAAAACAAGTCAGTAAAATAGGATGGTAACCCAAGGCAGAGGAGATGGTAATGTCCACAAATTCCTTTACAGGTCTATGTCATTAAATGAAATTTTATTTTCAAGGAATTAAATTATTATAGTTTTACAATCTTAACAATGATTCCCTTTCATATATGTGAAATTTAATCAGGGAGGCTTCAGAGTGGAAAGGTAACACAGGGCAGTCCAAGGGCCCAATGGAAGCCTTGATTCTAATCCCCTTTCCTGTTACTTTGAAGAGATTCATAACCATGGTTTCCAGATTTGCCTACTTCCTCTTTTTTCCTAAAAACTTTCCTTACAGATCAGTCCATTTGGTGAACTGGACTGCATCTGGTGTTTGTTTCGAGTCTGCACAATTTGGAGTCTGTCCTAAGAAAAACTTCTTAGCTCAATGGAAATCATTTTCAGCACGTTGCCTTTTTCTCTCAATTAGTACAAAGGCTACTCATGGCTTAGTCACCAAATGATTAAAGAAATAGAGCAATATATGTCAGAGCAATGGAAATCTATTGTTTTTCCTTGGCTGTTGCAGGAGAACATAATAAGCACAGAGACAACGGAGAATTTTGCAGAAAGTCCTTCAAATTCCAGCCCAAAGACAAACTAGTAACAACAGTCAGTCTAAAGCTATAATCCTAGACTGTTGTTAAAATATACTTTGCCACCATAGGTCATTGAGATTACCCCAATTCTCTATTAAGCAACTCACCCCAAATTCTAGGGCATACTAGGAAAAAATATGGAAGAAAGTTATGAGTCTTTTGCATCAATGGTTCCCCCCACCCACTCTCTTTCTCTCTTTTTCCCTCTTTTTCACACATACACACACATCACTAAAAAGAAAAATTACCAATAACTTTCTTCACAGAAGACTAAACTCAATTCCAAACCCTTTTCAGTTTTAAGGCAATGCAAGGGGGTGCGAAAACTTCCTCAGAGACCTGTGAAAGCTTGCAAGATTTCTTGTGATGGAGGGACTGTTTGGTTTGAGAACTAATGAATTCTCACTTCTGAAAGCCTGTGGGAACAGGGAATGCCTGGCTCAGATCAGATATCTGGTAAAACTTGCTTTTTATCAAAACAGAGCATCAATGTCTTTTAAGATATTATAGCATAGATATTGAATATCGCCTGCATGAAATCATATTTCACGTTGCCATTGGGCTCCTACAAGATAAGTGGCAATCTTTCATAGGAAATTATCTTTTAATGTCTCAAATTAAACAATGTAACCATGTGTTTTATTAATAAATTTGTATACCATCTTGATAATTAAAACCTCCCAACTAAATTATTTTAGTCTGATTGCTCTCATTTTATATAGGAGAAAACTAAAGCAGAAAGGAATTAGGCAAACTTTCCAAGTTTAGAAAGCAAGCTAGTGTCAGAAGCAGTACTATACTCCAGATCATCCAAGTCAACAGTATTATTTAAACCAATTGGCAAATTAAGTGAAAATTTTTGATATGCAAACTACTGTATAGACCAACCCAAAATGATTTCTGATTATAACTTTGATACTTCTAAGCAGTCTTTAATTCTTGAAGTCAATTACATCCAATACTGATACTCTAAAAATCAAGTTCGGAAATCCAGACAAATAAAATAAAAATTCAAGGAAAAAATAGGAGGCATAAACCTAAGGATATTCTGCCTGAATTTAATACTCAAACTGAAGGGTAAGAACTAAAACTGAGAAACTAGCATCCCAAGTACCATGTGTTCATTCAACTCAACTTGGGCTGCAAATGTGATATGTCAAACACTGCTAGGTACAGAAAATAAAATAGTTCCAGACTGTAAGAAGCTCATAATATTAAATGAATATTAGATGAAAGTGAATACAGGATATATACATATTTTAAGCAAGTCATAATATCACACAGTGACAATTTGTTTTGCAGATCACATGGGTAGTTGGTAGATTATTTCTGTATGCTTCTAATGCATTGTTGATGGTTTTTAACAATTCAGTTGAAGTAGACAAGTTATTAATATAGATAGACACTATCAAATAGAAAAGTTTATAGCTATATTAAATAGACATTTAATATGAAAGATTCAAATCATTTGAAAAGTATATTTGAACTTCTTAATTCTTGTGGGAATCAAAAGATTAAATAGCTAAAACCATTAGAAAAAAAATAATAGCCTTCGCATTGCATTCTCTCATGCCCAATACTTGGCTGTGCTTTTTAACAGAAATTACAGCTGCTGAAGTTAATTTAATTTAATGCAATTTAATTGTTAAATTTGTATTTTGTACACATCATTGGAAGCCCTAAAGCAATAGTAGATTTTTCTTTAAATGAATAATTTCTTCTCACAGCTGAAAGAAATGATTGGTTCAGAAGATGGTAGTAGATAGTAGAGAACTACCAAAATATGCAAAATAATACCCTAGAAATATTTCCTTGACACCAATCCACCAATGAAAGTGCTAAAGGAATTAAGTACCATTTGTCTTTTTCTACAAAAATGTACTTTAGGTTTACATTCCCACCAGATATGTATGCTACCATCCAGAGCCTGGGATATACAACTAAACCTCCCTTACAATAAAACTTCCTTGACCAACTTTTTCCCAGCATGTACCCAACGTTGGAGCTTCTTATTCAACTATGAATGTACATGGGTTATATAGATATATGCACCTTACTTTTAATTCATTAATTTTATAATTGTCACTAAAGTCATCAAATCACAATAGTCTCTAATCCCATCAAGAATAGTGGACTCACTTAAGGATAACTGAAATTTAAGGAAGAGATGAATAAAAAATGAAAATATATTGCTTTATGTTCATCTTATAACAATTTGGTATATCACTTTTCTGGATGTCATCCATTATCAAATCACAGTCTCTCTCTTCCTGCCTCCTCAAAAGCTCTATTCCTAATAGAACTCTTCAACTGCATCTCTAGAGGGCCAGAATAAAAAGAATATGCCTCTTTCTTTTGGAAGGCAGAAGGATGTACCTAGAAACAATGACTTAATAATGATACGGAGTTAAAAGACATACTGAAGTTCTTTGAGAAAGTACCAAATATTTTTAAAATTCTCATGTTTAGGGACCTAAACTAGCCCCCAAATCACACAACCATCAAAGGCACAATTAGAATTTCTTCTTTGGTCATTATCAGCCCTCAGTTGTGTTTTCAGTGAGATGTTGAGTTGCTGCATGTTGTTTGTGCTTCCTGACCTCCACGTGGACAGTTAATGAGACATCCATGAGCATTCTTAACTGTGGAACACAAAACGAGGCTGCTTTCTGTCCCCATGCTTCCTCTCATTACAATGAAGTCATTTTTCTTCCTGGTTTTATGGTTTGGATATGAGGTGTCTCCCCCCCCAAAATAGGTGTTAGACAATAGAGGAATATTAGAGATGAAATAATTAAACTATGAGAGCTGTAACTTCATCAGTGGATTAATTCATTTGCTGGATTAATAACTTGAATGGATTACTTTGTGGTAATTGCAAATAGGTAGAGCATGGCTAAAGGAAGGAGGTCACTGGGTTATTACCTTGGACAATACTTTGTCTCTGGCTCTTCATGTGCTTGTGCTCTCTGTCTCTCACTTCTCCTCTCCTCTCCTCTCCTCTCCTCTCCTCTCCTCTCCTCTCCTCTCCTCTCCTCTCCTCTCCTCTCCTCTCCTCTCCTCTCCTCTCCTCTCCTCTCCTCTCCTCTCCTCTCCCCTTCCCTTCCCTTCCCTTCTCTCTCTCTCTCTCTCTCTCTCTCTCTCTCTCTCTCTCTCTCTCTCTCTCTCTCTCTCAGTAGTCTTCTTCCAACCTGCACTCCCATCATAATATTCAACCTCATCTTGGACCCAGAGAAGTGGAGTCTGCTAACTATGAACAGAGACCTCTGAAACTGTGTGCCTCAAATAAACTTGTATTCCTCTAAGCTGTTTTTGTCAGATATTTTGATCACAAAGATGAAAAGCTAACTAACACACCTGGTTTTTACATTCAGCCAAATTTGTGGACCTTCTCAGGAGCAGAGGAAAGTGTAATTTCTTTAGAAAAATAGGTAAAGATTCCCCGGACTGATTCACTGATTCATACAGTCATTATGACCTTTTCCACAATATTATGGTAGTCGATGGAGTAACCACAAGCCTCAGAAGCAAGTTAGAAGGTTTAGAAGTAGAAAAGATGTTCAAATTTAGTAGGAGTTTACCTGATAATTTTCCCTGGAAGCTAAATAGTAGACACAGAGGTCCCCTTCTCAAAAGTTCTAACAGTGACTATCACTTGCAACAGTATAGGGGTACTAGTGCCTACAACTTATGAAAAAGGTTGTTAGGATCTCTTCCCAGCTCCATCCTGAGTGTTCTCACATTGGTAGTTTGAAATCAGCCACAGTAAGAGTATTTACACCACAGAAATGGGAAAATGAAATACATTATAACCCCCCAAACAAAGTTGATTACTATATATTTGATAGCATTACTTAAGTTTCTCTTTGAACTCCTTTTATTTCTTCCAACCCAGACAGATTTTTTAAAAACTCATTTTATATAAATAATGTTGAACAAAATTGCATCCACACATACATTCTTCTCAAATCCTTTAGTCCCATAGATGCTCTAATTCTCCATAGACTAGTAGATACTTTATATCTAGTGTTCTCAATGAAGGAGAGTAAAACATGTTAAAAGAAAGGAGAGAATAATGAGTTCATACTTCACAGTCTGCATGCATAGAAATAAGGTAAGGCATCTTCATGTGGAACATATTCCAATTTTTCCTTTGTATTCAGTGTTGTCAGAAGGGAGTAGCCATCACCTAGGTCCAGAAATTCATTAGAATATTCTTCTTCATGGATGGCATTAGAGCAGATTATGCTAAGTGAAGCTAGCCAAGCCCTAAAAAACAAATGTCAAATGTCTTCTTTGATATAAAGAGAGCCACTAGGAATAGAACAGGAAGGAAGAGCATGAGGAAAAGACTAACAGTAAACTAAGACGAATGGGGGGAGAGAAAGGAAGAGAGAAGGGAAAACATATGGAAATGGTAGGAGACCTTCAGTGATACACAAAATAATAAGAGGTTATGAGGGGCAAGGGGGTGGGGGGAAAAAAAGGGGAGAGAATTGAACAACAGCAGAGGAGGTAGAGAGGGATGTTGGGAGGGGAGGGGAGGGGAGGGGGGATAGTAGGGGATAGGAAAGGTAGCAGAATACAACAGTCACTAATATGCCATTATGTAAAAATGTGAGTATGTAACAGAAGTGAGTCTGTATTATGTATTTGGGGAGTTCAAAACCCAATTGAGTCGAATGTATGAAAGATGATATGTCTTGAGCTCTGTAATGTTTTGAACAACCAATAAAAAATAATAATAATAATATACATTCTAAAAAAAAAAAAAGAATATTCTTCTTCATGGTCTTGATGAGCTGACACAAGTGCTCGCTGTTAGTAAGTGGGGATGGGGCTCAATGGTAAAGTGCTTGTGTGGCATGGGAGAAGCCCTGGGCTCAATTTCTTACCACTCAAACAGGTGCTTGCTGTTTTGTACATTCTTAACCCTAATAAGGAGCCTTATGATAAAAAAAAAAATCAATACAACCTTCACCCCAAAAATCTGGGTTAGGTGTATTTTCCCCATTAATCCCACTTATTATAACTAAAAACTATGATCATTGTATACTGTTTTAATCAGCTTTTTTGCTGCTGTGATTAAAAAGTCTAACTAGAAAAATTGTAGAGGAGAAATAATTTATTTAGGGGCTCAAGTTTCAGAGGGAGGTCTCAGTGCATAGACAGCTGATTCCATTCCATGGGGTTCGAGGTAAGGTGGAGCTCCATGGAAGAAGAGTTTGGTGGAGGCAAGCAGCTCTCAGGATTAGGAAGCAGAGATATTTTGTATCTACTTGCCAGATATAAAATATACACCCCAAAGCCATGGCCCCCTAATGCCCATCTCCTCCAGCCATACCCTACCCACCTTTAGTTACCACTCAGCTAATCCCATCAGAGGATTGATTCACTGATTGGGTTAAGGTTCTCATAACCCAATCATTTCTCCTCTTAATCTTCTTTCATTGTCTCACATATGAGCTTTTGGGGAAAACCTCACCACATTCAAACTACAACATATATGAACCAAACATATAAGGACTCTGAAAGGTGGAGACAAGGACAGTCCAGTCAAGGAACTCAGGACACAATGAACAACACAATGGTAATATCTCTGTGTTTTCTGAGACTTGGCACCAAAGAAGTCAGAAGCCCAGGAACCCAGGAAACCAAGACCAAGACAAAAGAAGACCCAGCAGACATCTAGTTCCATTGAGCCAGAAAATAGGCAACTTCCATATAGAAAACGTAAACAATTGTTATTCTACTATAAACACACATACACACAAATAAATAAATAAATACTACTAATAAAATAAAAATAAAATAGAAAAGCAAAAGCTGAGACAGTAGCCCTACCCAATATAGTTGAGAACCAATAAGGAGCTCATACTGCCACTCTTACAAACACTTAGCAAGTAGCCTCAACCTCCCTTGGTCCAGGTGGTATTAGGTCAAGGCCAAAATGCTTTCATGCTCACTAGCTGGTAAAGAACCCATCACCCTTCACATTCTCAGTGGAGTTCATGGAGATGACAGGGGACCCTGAACTTCCACCACTTCAGGCCAACCTCAACCCAACGTCAGTGGAGGCCACTTGGGGATTCAGAAATAAACAAGAACATTCTTCCCATTCAGGTATAATTGGAAGCTAGTGAGGAACTTGAACTTCTACCTCACCTGACAGTCATAAGATGGCATCCTCTTTTTCCTTCTGGAGGTGTATCAAGTAGCTCACAAAAAAGTCAAAATGAGATCCAGAATCTCACTGGATAATACCCAAATAACCAGGTTTCAGTAAAAAAAAATCACTCATCACACCAAGCATCAGGAGAAATTTTTAAAACAGAATTAAAACAAAAGATAAACCAATAAATATCAACATTAAGTTGATAGAGATGTTAGAATAAGCTGAAAATATTTTGAAGCAGCCAGGAGAAAATGATTCAGTTAGAAATACACTTGAAATGGGGAGGGGGCAGGAGAGAGAGAGAGAGAGAGAGAGAGAGAGAGAGAGAGAGAGAGAGAGAGAGAGACCTCCAATTATACTTGTAGACTTCAGCATCTCTGTCAAAAACTGATAGAAGATGAATTCTAGATAGGGAAGAGGGGTGGGAGGGAAAGGGAGGGGTAGCAAGGGTGGTGGAATGTGATTGACATCATTATCCAAAGTACATGTATGAAGGCTCGAATTGGGTATCAACATACTTTATATATAAACAGAGATATGAAAATTGTGGTATATATGTGTAATAAGAATTGTAATGCAAAAAAGTACATATATAAAGGCATGAATTGGTGTGAACATACTCTATATACAAAGATATGTGTAATAAGAACTGTAATGCATTATGCTTTTGTATTTTTAAAAAATAAAATCAATTAAACTAATAAAAAACTGATAGAAGAACTAGATGTGAAATCATCAAGGATAAAGAAGACAAAGTGTCATCCCAAAACAGGATCTGATCTTATATTTACAGAATATCATCCAAGAACATCAGCATGCATGCTTTTCCAAGGGCCCACAAAGCATACAGCAAGATACAGCATATCCTGGGCCATTAAATAGACCTCAACTGATTTAAAATAATGAAAGACATACAGTGTAAGTGTGCTCTGTGACACAGAATCAAACAAGAAGCCAGTAATCAAGGGACAAGAGAAAATTTTCTAAACATTTGGAAACAACACTCTTCTAAATAATCCATTTGTCAAAGAGAAATTGGTCTGAAGAGAAATGAGAAAAAAAATATGTACAATTGAAGAAAACAAAAAAAAAAAACCAGTACATCAAAATGGATGAAGCAACTAAAGCAGTTCTGAGAGGGAAATTTATCACATTAATTTCTCTATATTATAAAAGAGGAAAACTCTTACATCAATAACCTCAGGAAACTAGGAAAATAAGAATGAAATGAACCCAAAACAAGCAGAAGAAAGGAAATAATATATATAAATGCAAAAAATAAATGATATTGAAAAATTGGAAAAAAATGAAGAAGATAAAACAAAAAGCTTACTTTTAGAAAAGGTCAATGAATATGATTAATGAAATTGAGCTTTTGGTAGGACTAACAAAGAAAAAGGAGAGGAGACATACCTACTGTTTTAGTCAGGTTTTGCATGGCTGTAACCTGACAAGAACAAATTAGAAAAGGAGGAGTTTATTTGGGGTTCATGGTTTCAGAGTCTCAATCCATAATTGGCTGACTCCATTGTTGTGGGCCCAAGGTGAGGCTGCACACCATGGGAGAAGGGCTGAGAGACAGAAAGCTGCTCCTCTCATAGTGACCAGGATGGGGAGGGAAGGAGGGAGATGGGGAGGGATGGAGAGACACATGGAAAGGGGGACAGTGGCTTCTGGGAAGATGCACCCTTCCAGGGCATGCCCCCAGTGACCCACCTCCTCCAACCATGCTTAACCTGTCTATACTTAACACCCAGTCAGTCCATCCAGACTAGGATGGACTGATTAGGTTATAGCTCTCATAATTCAATCATTTCATCTCTGAATAGTGTTGCATAAATGCAGGAACTTTGGAGTGGACACCTCAAACCCAAATCATAACACCTACCAAAATCACAAATAAAACAAGGAATATCACTACAAATATATTTTGGCATATCACTGCAAACACCAAAAATATTTGAAGGCGATTCTACAACAATGCTAAATATATCAACCTGATAACTTAGATGAAATGGACAAGTCCTCAAAACACGAAACATAAGTCATTCAACATGAATAATATAATTTGAATAGTCAAATAACTGTATAAGAAATTTAATTCATAATTTAAAAACTCCCCCAAATGATTACTCTAGACCTAATTAGTTTACTGGAGAATTCTATTAAATGTTTAAAGAAAAATCAGCACTACTTCTACACAAAGTTTTCTAATAAATAGAATGGAAGGGAACACTTTCCAACTCATTTTATGAAGTTGGTATCACCCTGATACCAAGGCACACAAAGGTAGTAAAAATAAAAAGAAAGAAAATACCAAATATGTCTCCTGAATATTGATACAAAACTATTTAAGAAAATATTAGTAAATAGAATTAATGAATATACACAATGATTTTATACCATGAACAAATGGGAATTATTTCATGGACATATGTCTAGTTTAATATTTGAAAATAAATCAATACAATCTACTATAATAAGAGACTAAAGAAGAAAACACAGTGTTCATATCAATTGATACAGAAAAGCACTTTACAAAACTCAATATCCATTCATCCTAATAATGAAAACTCTCAAAAATAGAAATAGAAACAGAATGAAGCTTCCTCAATTTAGTAAAGATTATTTTAAAAAATCTTACAGCTTACATTGTGCTTAATGGTGAAATCTTTCACATTTATCCCTAAAATCAGGTACCAGGTAAAATGTTATCTCTTACCACTTTTCATCAACAAAGTGCTGCAAATTCTAGTAGGTACAAGGCCAAAGAAGATAGTTAAATTCATACTGATGGAAAAGGATGAAAGAAAATTGTCCCTGTTTGCATGATATAATTTTTATACAAAAGAAAGCACCTAGAACTAAGAAATAAGTTTATCATGTTCAAAAATGTATTATAAAATATAAAATCCAATTGCCTTCTATATGCTAGCAATAAATATGTGGATACTAAAATTAAAAATATGATACCATTTACAACTGCAAAAAGTAAAAGTGGAAATATAGTAAAATATATATAGTATTTTAATGTAAGAACTACACAACACTAATGAAAAATATTTTTTAAAGAATTAAATAATTTGGGATGCATATAGTGTTCATGGATACAAAAACTCAATATATTAAAGATGTAAATTTTTTGTCAATTGGTATACAGGTTTAACACAATTCCTATCAAAATTCTAGCAATAATTTTTGTATACACAATGTTTTTTTAAAAAATTTATGTAAAAGATATAGAAACTAGAATAGTAAAAAAAGATAATTATATAAGAAGAAAGGAATCAGTTTATCTAACTGATTTGAAGACAGTTATATAGCTACAGTAAAGGAACAATACTGGTAGAACACTCACCTCGCACATGTGAGGCACTGCGTTCAATCCTCAGCACCACATAAAAATAAAATAAAGGTATTGTGTCCATCTACAACTAAAAAAAAAATTAAAAAATAACTATACAGTGTTATAAATGGATGAAAACATAAATCAATGTAATGGATGAGAGAACACAAAAATAGACCCAGTTGAGTTTTGACAAAGGTGCAAAAGTAATTCATTGGAGAAAAGATAGCCTTTTCAACAAACTGTTCTAGTATATTCAGCACTCATATGCAAAAAAAGTGAACTTTGACCTATGTTTTACAACTTGCTTAAAAAAATGCAAACTATAAAACAAAACTTTTTGAGAGAGATATGTAAGGGAAAAACTCCTCAAGATCTAGAGCTAAGTCCAAGTTCTTTAGATTTGACAATGAAAGTATGATCTATAAAGGGAAATATAGACAACCTGGACACTTCTGTTTCATGGAGCACATTTTTAGGAGCATGAAAAGACAAGCAATTCTGTGGGAGAAAATTTTTACAAACCACATATCTGAAAAAGGCTAGTATCTAGAAAATAGAAAGGACTTTTCAAAACTTATCAGTAAAAATACACAATCCAATTAGAAAATGAATAAAAGTTTTTTTGAAGAGACACTTAATGAAAATAAATATACAGAAAGATGATGAACATCCTCACCCAGTAGGGAAATGCAACTAAAAACCACAATGAGATATTACTATACATATCAGAATTGACAAAATAAAAATTGTGGCAATAACAAAAGCTGGTGAGGATCCAAAGAAACTGGATCACCCTTGCCTGACTTGTGGGAATGTAAAATGTTGTAGCAACTTGGAAAACAGTTTGATATTTTCTTAATAATCTCAATGTGCAAATGTGCAACTACTATAAAACCTAGCAATTTTCACTAGTATGTACTTATTTAGAGAAAGGCTGACTTATGTTCACACAAATATCTGTCCATGAAGTTTATATAAGCTCATGTATAAAATGTGAATTAATTTACCTAGTACAATAGCCAAAACCTGGAAAGATCCCAAATGTCCTTCAATGGAAATGATTGAATAATTAGAGTCTGTTGTAAATTCACACCAAAAAAAAATACTATTTAGCAATAGAAAGGAACAATCCATTCATACATACAAGAACCTGGATGAATCTCTAAAGAACTATGCTGAGAGACAAAAACCAATATGCAAAGATTACATACTATCAGGCTCCATTATATAATATTCTTGAACTGATGACATTATAAAGGATGGCATGGTGGTTATACAGATAAGGAAGGAAGGGGAGAGGAGGGACGGGAGGAGGGAGCTCTAAAATGACAACTGTAGGATCTTATGGTGATGGAAATATTCTGTACCTTGACTGCATCAATTCTGATGTCTTGGTTGGGATATTTACTACAGTTTTTACAATGTTATCACTAGAAGAATATGAACAAAAAGTACATGAGCTCTCCTTATTTTCTTTTATGTAATTATGTAAATTTAGCATTATCACAATATAAAAAGTATAATTAAAAAGTCAGACTTGATGGAATTGTGAAATAAAAAAATAAAATGTGTAATTTAAAAGTCAGACCTAAACACATTATGAGTACTGGCAGGTCCTCTCAGTTTGCCAATCCCACACTGGGACTAACCTGAATCACACCCCTAACTCCTATCTACAACAACTCTGGACATACCTGTGATACCCCTAGCATTAAATCCACACATCTGGCCCCAATACCTCCATCCTGTGTCCCAAAATTGCCTGCTTCAGGTATTAGGATCTGTCTTCCTGTGTGTAATTTAGGCTCCTGTCTTTATAAATGCCACTTATCCATCCCCCTTCTTGGCTTTTGTTTTTTCCTTGACTTCCTGGACAGCAAGATGTTCTTTCTACTATTACCCAAATGTGGCTATTCCTGTTCTTCTTGCCATAGGAAGAGGAAAAACCTCCAGTCCACCAGGCAGTAAGTGGAGTTGGATGTCCACCTACATTAAATCAAGAGCAGGCACAGAATCAAAGCTGACATGAACCAGATGTAACTCACCAAGACTAAATAACTGAAAATTTTAAATAAGGTATCTCTGCCCTGTTTGATGTATGTGAATATACCCACATCTCTGGACAGAAGATGGATCTTTGAACAAGATTATGGACTATCCTCTAGATCAGATTCAGGCTCTTCAACATTTCCTTTCCCTCATATCATCTATGATCTTTATCCCTCTAAAACGTAAGCCAAACAAGCAAATGATAATCAGAGAGAGAACATTGGATCATTTCCCATCTTACTTATTAAACACCATAGTGTTAAAAAGTAAAAAAAAAAAAAAAAAAAAAAACTTAAGAAAAAAAGAGGAAAAACAAAACCTGTATTCTCTCTTTTATTAACCTTGAATAATGTATTCAAATAATTTCTTATCTCCTGTCTGATGTGCATCAAGTTCATTATGGAGCTGAGGGGAAGTAATACATCCTGATTCCACTGACCTTACTAAGGATACACACAGCGATAGTACCTGGTTTCTGAGCTGTGCTGATACCAATAGGGTCTCACTGGAGCGATCCGAACAAATGTCACTGGTTTCAGGAAGTTCCCTGGGTGGCCCCTGTTTTGTCAGAGAGAGGACCCAAGGAAGCCATACCACTTCCTGCCTGTATGCATCTTCAGGGTAGACCAATAGTCATGTCAGCCCCTGCCCTGTTCCAGACATAATTTATCTTATAAATAATGAAAAATAAAATAAAGTGTGTTTGAAAAAAAAAAACACTGGGCTTATTTTAATAGTGTAAACAAGCATAATGGAGAAAACTGATGCAACAAATAGGTTATTTTTACCCTGTGCATCATAAAACCTCTGAAGGACAAGGCTGGTTACCTGTCTGCTCTGGGGAAACATATATACTGCACATGCTTCTCTCAAAGAATTGGATCACAAAATCCTCCAATTGCATAAGAACTCATGTAGAGGAAGAGGCTGTTTCCTCTACTCATCCTGGCCAAGATACCTCATGCTCTGTGCACCAGCCTCAGGCTTTTTCTGAGAATTTACTTCTCCAACCTGTTCAGGATGCAGAAGCTGTTGTGAACCTGCTCTCCAGGCGCGTAAGATTCCCTGTACGTTACAGCAGACTTGGCACTGAATTGACTCTTTCAGTGAGAAGCAATTGTAAAACCGACTCATGTGGTACAAATAAAGCAAGGACAGAATGGTGGTAGCCCTTTCAAGCAGCATTTCTTAGGGCCAAATAGGACAAAGAGGAGGGAAAAGATGGAGCACTGTGAAGGTCAGGATCCTGACTCTTGGGATTTCTGATAAAATTGGTGGTAACTTTTGAGTTTGGTCAAACCACTGACCCAGGCATCTTCCATCCCCTCTCACCAGGTGTTCTCCTACTTTAATTACATAGAATTTCTTGTTTTAATGTTTCAATTTGTAAAGATCTCAAATCATCTTTTTGAATGTTTACTTTAAAATTCCTTCCCCAAAGGGAGGAAAATGGGAATAGGAAAGACAGAATGAGTTGCACATAAGTTTCCTACGTTCTTTCCTATTTGATACACGACCAGTGTAAGCCCACATCATGTTAAACCACAAAAATGGGAGCCTAATTAGAATAAGTTATACTCCATGTATGTATAATATGTCAAAATACATTCTACTGTCATGTATATCTAAAAAGAACAAATTAATTTTTTTAAAAAATTCCTTTCCCAGCTACTTTTTTTTAAAGCTGGAAAATCTTCATCTCAAAAGATAATAAGGTATTAAACATTTTCCCAAATCCAAAAAAGAAGATCTAGTTAGCTCTTACAGTGCTTCACCAGAGGACAAATACGAACAATTGCCGTTAAAAAAAAAAAAAATGTCAGCTACACCACAATTCCTACATTCTTTATAGTTAACATAGGGTGCCTTTTGAAGGAGAAAGAAAACTCAGAATATCCCCACCCTCTCTAAGTTTGAAGCAAGGCAAGCTCTTCAGGACAGTTATAAATCCGCTCTATCCTTCCACTACACCTGCATTCCAGCCCTATTTTATTCTCAGCAATCTCTTTACACCCAAGAGGTGACTCATTTCAGTGGTAAATGAACAAGAATATGCCCAAGGTTTGAAATTTTTCAAATGAGAGTGTTAAATGAATGCACAAGATTATACTTAAAATACCTGTCACAACTCAGGTGGCATCTGTTTCAAGAGCACAAATAATCCAATATTTTGTCGTCTCATCATTCACGTCTCTTTGAGAGAAAACAGAGAGCAGAACAAGCTACAAGCAAAACCAAATAAACAAATTTGGGTTTTAGACAAGGAGAACAAACCAGGCTATTTTAAAACCTGAAGATGTAATCACCTTCCTCGCTTGTGTGAAGTGCACATATTTTGACAAACTTTTAAAACCTTGCATTTTCTGGATTAACACAGTTGTCCAAATACCAGTTGATTTCAAGTGAGAATGTTAGTAGTGAGAATGGAGATGGCATAGCTACTGTACTATATATAAGCTATATGTAAAACACTACACATTTGCACACATATATACCCTCTACGAGTGAATTTTGTATAATTAAATTTGTATAATTAAAACAATCATATACTTTATGTTAGAGATTAGTTGGAGAATTTAACACAGATTTTAAAAACATAGGGTACATTTTTTTCCTCTTGTTTTTTTTTCTTTCTTCCTTTTTTTTTTTTTCTATTTGTGCCTGCAAAACAAAATAGAAATGTAGATCCTCATGGTTGCCATGCAAGTTGCTGAGTTGCGTGGTTCTATATAATTCTATCACTCCCATACTCATATCAATATTTAGAAATTTGCTCGAGAGAGAGATTGATTTACCATATGTGGCGATAACAACCATTACAAACTCCCAATATTTCACAAACCATGATATAAATTGACTTTACTTCACACTCCTGGATGCCATTAGGCTCCTCCCCTACCAGGGAAATTGTTTCCATGGTAACTGAAAGGGAAAAAGCACAGGGAGGGGGAAAAAAAGGCACAAAAAGCTAACGAAATGAGATATCTATGGAATAAACAAAATATGGGAAAGTGTTGGATGTCATAACACTTTTATTGCTTCTAGCCTCGCACACATCTCAAGATGCTAAGGCCACGCTGTCTGATAGATCAGACGAGAAGGGAAGACTGCGCCTGAGGTTGGGCTTGTTAAAATGGCCAACAATCAGCAGTGCTGCCTGCTATTTCCCAGCATAGATGACGCCTTGTAAATCGAGCTTGCCGAATCTTTCTATCATGACCAGCTCTGCTGAAACCATGTGGACATGGCCAGAATAACTCAGGGTACGGCAGGCAGATAGATTGGAAGCAGAGCTGCTCCCAGCAGCTCCGAATCACCCTTTTGTAAGGTAGCTGCAAATCCTTGTTTCAGCCACACACACGGAATTCTCCAGTGGGTGCAGGAGTATTAAGATCTATTCAGATCTGTTGGGGGCATTGAGAAAGCTCTTGAAGGAAACATTAGGTAGCACCTGCTTTTATCTTTTTTTCCTCATGTTGCTTAAGTAAAATATGCAGCTAAAGTAATTTAATTTTTATTAGATTCTGCATATATGTGGCTTTTAGAATGAACTCAGGGGAACACACATTACTTATAAACATATACTTTTTAATTAATTTTTCTTTGTAATTCAAAGTAGATGTCTAATGCATTCATGGAACGATATGGGCTCCCTCTGGGGGGCAATTTTAATACCTGCAATTCCCTAGCTTGTTAATCAAAGACTTTTTAGCCTTGTAGATAATTTATATCTGCTTAATGTTCAGAAGGTTGAAATTGCAGCTATATGGGGGGAAAAATCCTTACCTATGACAAAATCAAAAAAGATGAAAACCTCATAGAAACTTACAGAAATGAGAAATGCAAGAATATCCTTTATTTCTGAGTTTCTTTCTGTGAAAATAGTTGGTGGCTTTATGGGGAAAAAGTACTGTTTCCCCCTCCCCCACCCAAGAAAACACAATGCAATTTCTTGGCTTCAAATGCAACAATGGGCAAAATTTTCCATCTCAGCTGTGTTTTATTTTGAAAGAATGCCTTTTGTGCTTTCTATGACAATATTATTGCTCAGAGGTACACAGGAGAGATTTCAGTGTTGTGGGGGTTCAGTTTGGGGTAAAGTTTGTTTTGCCAGCTCTATGCCTACACTTCTTTCTCTCCTGTTCTGTTTATGTGCCACCTTATCTTTAAGCTCAGGTTTCTGCTGCACATGGTCAAGTTTGCTGAGAAGAATATTTCCAACTGCACTCAGGGCAGTGAATTTACATGCAAAGTTATAGAAAAGAGGTGACAGAAGCCAGAGAAGAGAAGAACAGGACATCCTATTCCTCCATTTGTGTGCTTTTTCCATGGTGTGACCTGGCTCCTTTAGGTGTGCACCTGTTTTTGTGTTTGTTCACACTTACTTGGACACACACACACACACACACACACACACACACACACTTCCTTGTAGGTACATAGCTACATTTTAACTGAAAATGTCAGCTTTCCAATGAGGGCTGTGGAATACAAATCATGAACTCTTAGAGATGGAAAGAGGTTTCAGAATTTCCAGTCTCATCTCTCACACTGTGGTGGAATTCCCTTATAACACGGCTGTATGGAAATAATTCAACCGGGGCTTAAATTCTCAGAGGAAGAAAAGCTCACTAATATACGAATAACCTAAGGAATCATGGGACAGCTGAAATTATTAGAAAGGCCTATTCTCTATCAACCTTGCATTTATCTTTTAACAAAGTCTTCTGACATTGTATTCTGAAACCAAATAACATAGGAATTTTTGCCCTTACATTTTGAAAGTTCCCAAACATGTTTGAAGACAATTGTTTCCCCTTTCTCAAGCTAAAAGACAAACAAACAAACAAACCCTTTGTCTTATTTCTTCTTCTCCTGATGAGAATTGTAGAATTCTTTGTGGATGTCCTGAAACCAATGTAGCATCCAACTGCAGATAGTAGTTCAAGTATAGATATTATTTACAAAGTCAAGAGTTCCATAGGTTCTGTATTTGTTCATTAGCACATTATGCTTTTGTTTGTATAGTCCAAGATCATTTGGCCTTATTTTTTCCAGCCAGGTCAGCCTGTTGGCTCACATTGAATTTCTAGTACCTGAACCCTTGTGCTGTTTGAAGTCTGGCTGATGCATTCTGCTCTCAGGTAGCCTGACTTTCTGAAGCTAACTGCAGATCATTGTTTTTACCCCTGCTACAATTTATCTCATAGGTTCCAAGTCTTCCTTTTAGCCTGTCCATATCATTTTCAATCCTGGTTCTATTATTTTAGTATTTGCCATTAATCTTGGATTTTGAGTCAGTCACAAAGTTGGAAGGGATGTGATTTATGACTCAATCTAACTCCTCGGTAAAATTTTACACAGACCCAGATGAAGAAAGGATCTCTGGAATGCTACTAGAGACTTCTCATGGAATAATATGAATATATGCACTCCCTGGGGCAAATCCACCTAGCTGTGCTCTTAGAGCACATTTCAACACTGCCCATAATCAAGGATCTAGGAATTAGACCAGAGACCTTGCACCTAATAGAAGAAAAAGTAGGCCCAAATCTTTATCATGTCAGATTAGGTCCTGACTTCCTTAACCAGACTCCTGACACACAAGAAATAAAATCAAGAATTAATAAATGGCATGGATTCAAAGTTAAAAGCTTCTTCTCAGCAAGGGAAACAATCAATAATATTGAAAGAGTGCCCACAGAGTGGGACAACATCTTTACTACACGCACACCAGGTAGAACACTAATTTCCAGGATACATAAAGAATTTTAAAAAACCCCACATCTCAATCAATAAATGGACTAATGAGCTGAACAGACACTTCTCAGAAGAAGATATATAATTGATCAATAAATATATGAAAAAATGTTCAACTTCTCTAGTAATTAGAAAAATGCAAATCAAAGCTACTCTAAGATTTCATCTCACTCCAGTCAGAATGGCAATTATCAAGAATACAAGTAATAATAAGTGTTGGTGAGGATGAGGAGAAAAAGGTATACTCATGCATTGCTGGTGGGACTGCAAATTGGTGCAGCCAATCTGGAAAGAAGTATGGAGATTTCTTAGAAAACTTGGATTGGAACTACCATTTGACCCAGCTACTCCACTCCTGGGTCTATACCCAAAGGAATTAAAATCAGTATACCATAGTGACACAGCCACGTCAATGTTTATAGAAGCTCAATTCACAATAGCTAAACAGTAGAACCAACCAAGATGCCCTTCAACTGATGAATGGATAAAGAAACTGTGGTGCATATACACAATGCCACATTACTCAGCATTAAAAGAAAATAAAATTATGGCATTTTTAGGTAAATAGATGGAGTTGGAGAATATCATGCTAAGTGAAGTAAACTATTCCCAGAGAAACAAAGGCTAACTGTTTTCCCTGATAAGTGGATCTTGACCCATAATGGCAGGGCAGGGGGTGGTGGGGAGAATGAAGGAACTTTGGGCAAAGGGGAGGTAGTGGTGAGGAGGGGTCACAGGGGTAGGAAAGATGGTGGAATGAGGTGAACATCATTGCCATTGGTACATGTATGACTGCACATATAGTGTGACTCTACATTGTGTACAACCAGAGAAATGAAAAGTTGTGCTCTGTATACAATAAATTAAAATGCATTATGCTGTCATGTATAAATAATTAGAACAAATTTTTAAAAAACACTGCCCATAAATGGAAACTTTGGAGTTTTATGAATGGTTCTTGAAATTAAAGATTACCCTGTTTCTCATTTACTATTTTATGAATACGTGAAAAGAAAAAGTCACATGATCAGTTTAATGTGATTTGTGTATCTTGTGTTGCTTCCATCATCCTTTTATTCAACACCCTTAAATTTAACAAGCATTTCTTTTTATTGTCATTTTTCTAGGTTACAAATTTTTCCTCCACAAAAATTATCTTCATAATTTTATCTGGGCATTGTTCCCACTCAGGAGACTTCTGCTAATGTAAGGCAATATCTTGCCAGATTCAGTCTTTCTGATCATCATAATATACTGCCAGTCCCTTACCAAGAACCCAAGTTTCAGGCTCACACCTTGAAGTCCAAAGAAACAAATTCTATTACTTTACATCATTTCTTTGGCCAGCTTGAGAGTCCATCCAATGGGAATGAACCAATGGCATCACCTATGATCTTAAGTCCCTTAAAACACTTTCAAAAAATATCTATATTACTTCTTTATGTGAATCTGCAGATTCAAGGAAGGGTCAGCGGATTTGGTGAGTTTGGATGAGTCCTCTGTCCTTGAGCATGTGACTCTCATTTGTGAAGAAGTCTGGTTGTTCATCTAGCCAGCTCATGATGTCTGGATATTTGTCCTGCTGCAGGAGGAACTCTTCTCTACTGGGAGAAGAGCTCAAATGGGTTTATAGAGAAAAGAGTTGGATAACAATAGCTTGGGATAAGATTGAATGCCAGAGGAACTGTGGGTGCAATTGAGCTGAGTGCTTATCATCCCTCCACAATCATGCCCCAATGCCATGAGTATTAACCAAAAGATCTCATAATGGGCCAAGAGGCTCAGACAGTCTCCCTAGGTCCATATTATGCCATATATCTCCACACTCAGAACCCTTATCTCATCTCTAAGTTATAATTTCCAATTTAATACTATTTTCCTTGTCTTAATCCCATCTAATTCACACACACACACACATACACACACACACACACACACACACACACACACACACACATAGGAGGTTTCAGGTGTATCAAGTTTTGATGTTAACTTCACCCTTGAATTTATTGCTTAGCTCTATGATGTGAAACTTTGAGTGACCATTTTTATGCTATGGACATTTAAAAATCCTGCATCCTAGGGATGAAATGAGGATTAGTGGTGGAGCAATTATTACTTGATAAACATTTGTTCATATGGACATTTTCTTGGCTGGATCAGAAAATGCCCATGATACAAAAAATGCTAATTGAAAAGGTCATTTCAAAACTTTTCTCCCAGCTCTATTAAGACTCTTACTCCCAATGCACTGAAGTAGGTCCCAGCAGAATACAAGGCCATTCCACATACCCCACGCCAGGCCTGGCCCTAGGATCCCTGAGTCAAGTAGAGGAGTTTAGAAAATGTGTGAAGCAGTGGAGCTAGTTTTGCAGTCTGACAGCTCTTAGTTTCTTTGTTCTTATTACATGAAGGGAAGAAAACAAAACCTTTCTTTATGCCTTTCACCATCTCTTCAGCAGCCCATGCAAGAGTAGAATCTAGGGCAATCAGAACCCAGTAAAAAAGATTTAAGGGATCATAAGAGTTCAAAGATGGAGCACAAAGATACAAATACAGTAGTAGGTGAAGTTGAGAGTGTGAAAATATTTTATCCATTTATATGGTTATTTTTGTATACAATGGCATTTAGGTGGCAAAAGAAAGGTGTAGGGTAGTTCCAGAAATTAGCGATGGATGATGGCAAGAGATTGGCTGTTCCTGTGAAGGATGACTGTGAGATTAAAAGGGATTGGGAAGTGGGACAATAAAAGGATATTTAATTCAGTTTCTGAGGAAAGTAGGAATATTCCTGTGTCTTGTCTGGACTTTCAGAGTTCTAATGTTGGGGTTCCCACCTTTAGGGTTGATATTCACAATAGCATAGTGATTGCACATCCCATAGAGATAGTTGGGAATGGAACCACCATTTGACCCAGCTATCCCCCTCCTCAGTCTATACCCAAAGGACTTAAAAACAGCATACTGCAGGGACACAGCCCTCAATATTTATAGCAGCACAATTCACCATAGCTAAACTGTGGAACCAAACTAGATGTCCTTCAATAGATGAATGAATTTAAAAAAATGTGGCATATATACACAATGGAATATTACTCAGCAATAAAAGAGAATAAAATCATGGCATTTGCAGGCAAATGGGTGGATTTAGAGAAGATAATGCTAAATGAAGTTAGCCAATTGCAAAAAACAAATGCCAGATGTTTTTGATATAAGGAGTCTGGGAGGAATAGATGAACTCTAGATAGGACAGAAGGGTTGAAGGAGAAGGGAGGGGGCATGGGGTTATTAATGATGGTGGAATGTGATGATCATTATTATACAAAGTACATGTATAAAGACATGAATTGGTGTGAATATACTGTGTATATAACCAGAGATATGAAAAACTGTGTTCTATATGTGTAATAAGAATTGTAATGCATTCTGCTGTCATATATTAATAAAAAATTACTAATAAGAAAAATGAAAAAAATCTTCTAAAAGATATTGTGTGAGATTTCTACTTGGTTCAAATTAAAGTAAGTGGCCAGAGAAATAAATGTATTCCTTGGTATTGTTACCTAAACAATCACTGTGCATACCCCTTTAAAGAAAATAAAAAGTTATATAAAAAATCAATAGAAAACATTTATAAATCATTATTTATACCTAGAAGACTTGATATCACTATGGAGATCTTAAAATTCATATTTGAACAGTGTTTGTACAAGCTTACATCAAAACCCATGCATATATCTATACACGTTACTGAAAAAAAAAATATATATATATATACCAAATCAGTACACATATGTATCAGCCAACGAAAGCTAATTGTACCAGAATATGCCACAAGACTGGATTCTACCTAAGTGATGATCAGCCATCAACCAACTTGATACAAAATACAATTTGACATAAGGCTAGTACTTATTGAGCAATTACTATATGCTGGGAACTCAATTCAAGATACGTTATATGTAGTTATTTATTTAATTATCTAAAAATTCCTATGAGAAAGTGCTACATAAACCATCTTTTAAAAACCCTCAAACCAAGAGATATAAATTGATAATTATTTATTACATCTTGTGTAACTGGGCATGCAGAACTAAATGTCTCTCTAGTTTTTCCTGAGCTTACTAATTCAACTTCATTCAGCTGGAAAATTTGCTGAACTGGAAGGTTTATGAGGCTCAATTATTTGACATGGGGCTTCACTTGCTATGATTCTGGGCACCTTTACTCTATGGTACTTTTAAAGCAAACTCAGAATCTACAAGACCATTCAAACGGCACCATTTATAGTGTACTTGATTTATCTAGCAAGTCACAGAGTTCATCCAGATTCAGAGAGATTATCTTTTTACAAGAGGATCAGCAAAGTCACATGGCAGAGATCTGTGTATATTTGGAATGGCAGAATTTGTTATCTTTAGACAATCAACGAAAGTAGGTTTTATTGTAACCCCTATTTCCAGATGAGAAAACTCAAGGTCATAGCAAATGGAATTGAGATCTGAAGCTCCCTGGCTGTGGAACCACTATACCTTCAAAACAATATGAGATGTAGACATTGAACCTGATAGTTAGGAATCCTAAAGATAAGCCACTTTCATATTTTCTACCTCTGCATTTGGATTAACACAATAAAAAGTAGAGTAGGAGATCCAAAAGGATTGAAGAAATGGTGTGGTATGTGTGTTATGTATGTGTACAAATAGTAGAAATAGTCATGCATCACTTAACAATGTGGCTTCATTCTAAGAAATAGGCAATTAGGCTTTTTTCTTTTATTGTTGTTCAAACATACAGTGCACTTACATCAACCTAGATGGTGGTATAGGTCAATCACTTGATGGGGCCTCATTGTAATCAAGAATTATGGTAAACACAATATGTATACGGTTGGTCACTGGAATTAACACAGCATATTGTTTCATAGCAAACATTTTTCCTTAAGTAGAAGCACTATGCTTTAAAATAATAATAATAAACATAATCTAGTAAATGCATAAGCCAGTGACACAGTCATTTATTTTCCAGTACAATGTGCTATAAATATTTGTATACTTTACTGGAAGTGCAGTAGGTTTGTTTACACCAAATAACTATAGACACGTGAATAATTTACACTATGTTTTGATGTTACAATGGCTACAATGTCATTACCTGGTAGGAATTTTTCAGCCCCATTCTATAATCTTATAAGACTACCATTGTATATGCAGTTCCTTTTTGACTGAAATATTGTTATATATTCTGTTTTCAGATTGAATCAGTCCCTGCAATTATATAAGCTTAAATAAGTAACTTTGTCCATGTGTGCTTGTTTATGCAAAATGAGGTCAATGACACCTAACCCAGAGTGTCAGAGTGAGGATATATAATTAGAAATGAAAGTAATCAGTGCATTTAAGGCATTTTGACTTTTTTGTATCCATTTTTCATATCTCTAATTACCTAAGCAATAGTTATCCAAAGCCATAACAGATAAATTCTTTATTAAGAATTGTAATCATATGGAGGTTTTGACACTTAATAAATAAAACGATACTGTGGGAATGCATAGATTGAGATGAAATTTTTGTGAGTGCCCTGGTTATCAGCAAAATAAACACTGGATATACTTTGCTGCTTTTGTATGCACTCCTTTAGTGGATTCTCTTTCTCTCCTTGGGTCACCTAAGCTCTCATTTCTGTCATAAATAGTACAGAAGATCACCATCAATCTGCTGGCTTCCTCTGCAAGCCTGCCCCCTCAGATCTCAGCAGTCGGAGTGTTTATCTATAGCCATGTTTTTTTGTGTTCTTCCTCCAGCAAAAATCCCACAGCCTGAATCTTTTTTTCACTATGATCCTTGGCTCCGTTCTTTGATATTTCATGGATGTACTGATGAAGAAACATATTAATTTTTCCAATTCAAAAAAGATAAAGTAGTGGAAGAAGATGATGGTAGTGAATCAAACTTCAGAATCAGGAATAGAAGCTGAGTGGTAAGTGGAAGATCATTTAAGTAGGTTAGACCCCATAGGAAAAGTGAACTCTTCAAAAGAAAAAGCTGGGAACCGAGGAAGCCCTTCACTACCTTGTAGCACCTGAGATCATGCGATGGTCTCCAAGGTGCCACTTGGGAGGGCTGCTCGTCATGCCTGGGTCTCATCTCCTCTGTTCTCATATCACATGCCGGATTCTTTGACTTCTTGCTGGGTCTCTAGCACTCCAGGCATGCTCTACCTCTGAGTTTTTGCATTCTTCTTGCCTCTGCCTAGAATGCTCCCTTCCACCTGTCCTCATGACTGACTCCCCCTCTCTCTCAATCTCTCATGATTGCATCTGGCACCTTCTCAATAATACTTTCCCTGCCCATCCTTTTTAATACTGAAACCTGTAACTCACTGCACCCAGATCTGCTGAGCTCCTAACCCTAAATATTTTATACTTTTTATAGAATTTATCACCTTGTCATATATTATGTAATTTGCTGTTTTATTATGCATATTATTTATTTCCCTGCTGTGGGATTTATGGTCTAAGAGAGCATGGGTTTTTAACCTGTTTTAATCAATTGCAAAAAAAAAAAAAAGTATAGTCTGTATTTTTTTGTTCTTTCCTGTCGGTTTGACAGGACTGCCCTGAAAAAGTATCAATGTCTGTGTTACTTAAACAGAAGTTTATTTTCTCACGGTTCTGGAGGCTGAAAATCCAAGATCAAGGTGCTGGAAAGTTTGGCTTCTCCTGAGCCTTCCCTCCTTGGCTTGCGGATGGCTGCCTTCCCATCATGTCCTCATATAGTCTATTCCCACAGAGAGGAATGAGGCCACTCTAATTGTTTAGCAAAACTTGACAGAACTTGTGAGAGAAAGAGAATGGTTATGGTTTTCTGCTGTTTCTTTTTCACAATTATGCATCGGACATGTTTTGAATTTTGCAAAAGCTTATTTTAAAGAGACTAATGGATGAGATTTGTCAAGACTTCTGCTTGGGGCTCCAAAAGACTAGCAAAGAAGCCTTACCAATGTACTATGATCCCCATCAAAAGAACAAAATTCTAGTGTCTACCATTACATCTGCCAATAGCAGACTATTAATAAATATCTGCTGAGTGATTAAGTAACTCAAGGGTTAAAAAAGAAAGGTCATAAACCATGCAGAAAGTAACAAAGAAAATCGTTTTTCTTTCTCTGTCTCTAGTTTCATGACTCCATGCATCCAATAATTTCTTTCACTTTTTAAGCATCTGTATGGATGCCCAATCTATATGCTGAACCATCAATTTAAATAAGCTGTACAAAAATGCCCACTCTGCAAACTGTGCCTGCCTTTGGCACACGTTCCATTTTAAAACTGGCATTACCAAAATAACGAATGTGGTTATTCAATTCTAGGGTCAGCAACTTGTTCTCTCAAATTCTAAATCCCAAGGCAAACAGCTCTGAGATGCTAGAATGAAGAGAGCTGAAAAGAAACTGCCAGTTCTTTTGTTGCCTTATTAAGTCTAGAGTATTCTATTTAATCATATCTTATTCTAGGAGAAATCAACTATTTGAAGAAAAATACATTCCTCGTATCTGAAAGCTGTCTTTCAATAAGGAGCAAAGATCAAAGAGGGTGTATTTTCTAATCTTTGAACATTAACAGTGTTCCTTGTACTGCAAAATGGAATTACTTAGGCTGTTATGGAGACCCCTGTAGTTTTGAGCATAGAAGTAGAATGTCTTAATACAGCATATGAAATTAATTGTAACATATTCAATATCCCTCCCATAAATTGGAAAGAACAAGGTATTTGGTACTTATTTATTTTAAACATTTCACCAGGTGAATGAAGCTCTGTAATGAGTCCGAAACATTAAATGCTGATAAGATATCTTACCCAAGCTCAGCATTTTTTAAAAAATGTTTATAATTTTTGTTATAAGAAAATTGGACAGTTTTATCACCAGGCAATATTTGTTAACCAATGTCTGGGAAAGATCTGGGATAGATGACTGCTAGATCAGCATGTGGCCTGCCAAGAAAATAAAAGGACACTCATAGTCAGTGATTTTAATCTGTTGGTCAGTGCCCTGTTCAGAGTGCCAGATTTCTTTGATGAAAATACAGACAAAAAGGGTCACAGCACACAGTGCTAAAGTGTCTAACTTCTGTTTCATGATTTGCAAAGAGTCGTCAGCGTAGAGCCTGCTGAATTTATTCTCCATATTTGAAAGATAGCACTTGGATTTATTACCTAAAGAGAACATTCTCATTATTTTTTTAATTTCCTCTTCATTCCAGCAGGGTACCAAAAGCAAGTTTCAATCTTTTCCCCTTTTTCTCATGTCCCACATACTTCAGCCTTTTAATTGCAGGAAAATTTGCCCATAAATGCATTTACAGAAAATTGAGGTACACATATTGTATGGATGAAGGCAACGGTGTCATCTACATTTTCCATGAATCATCTATGCCCTTTGTTCTTGAACATGATAGAAAAATCTGTTTTCACTCTCAATTGGAAAGCCAGCATGGGTTAGACCAGATGGCTGTTGACCTTCAGGCAATAGAGAAAAGAAGAGATTCCCAACTGTTCTCATTACTCTGGGCAGTGACCTCCTTTGGAGCAACAGCCTCAAGAAATGGACACCTAGAAAACTCACTTTCTCCTTGAACACTTGGCTCTCTGCTGGTTGGTTGTTAAGAAGCTCTAGGTTGCCTAATTGCCATGGTGTGGATGCTAGTGTCAGTGTTACGTGTATTAGTCTTTATCCATTAAAGGCAAGCTGGTGGTGTTATAAGTGTCTTTTACACCATTTTTTATTGGTGCATTGTAGTTTTATATAATGATGGGATTTTCTGTTACATGAATATACATGCATACTGTAAATCTCTTGCTAAGCAATAGAAGACATCTGAGTTCAGACATCTGAGAATGTTAGAAAAAAATTTTCATTTTATATCCCTGTGCATAGTGGACCCTAAATGCACACACACACACAAACACACACACACACACACACACACATCTGTTTGACTGAAAGCTTAAAAGATATATGTGTGCCAGTCATCATACCTTGCATTATACATAGAATATTTGCAGAAAACATATCATACTGAAACGTCACACTTGCAGACATTATTTCCTTGCATTTTGCAACAATGCCAGTGAAGTAGATTCTGTTATTATAATCTTTTTTTCTAGATGAAGAATTTGGTATTACATAAACTAGTGAGTGGAAGAAACGTGTTATCAAGTCTATCTGTGCAACTCTAATAAGAAAACTTGCAATATTCTACTGCTTCCCTCTTTGTTACTATGGGGAGATGGCTAAAATAGGGTTAAAATTATATCTAAACATCATGGGATAGTTTCCCTGCAAATTTTCTTCAAAAGCTCATTTCTATTTATTTATTTATTTATTTAGATACTTGAAAGCAACAAAAGGTTATATGTAAGATACATTGTATAAGCATACTTGTTAAAAATTGAAAAAGTTGGAGAATGGTTAATGGAGGTTGGAAAATAATATTTTGTCTCATTTTTTTTTCTATCAGGTTGCCTTTTAGATCTGATCAGATCTGACATCTCCCCCCAGGATGTCTGAATGTGCAGGGTTATCAGTCCTCTGTCTAGCTCCTATTGTCTAGTCCAAGAAAAGCTGGCATCTTGCTAGACTGGGTCTCTAGGTCTCTGGACTGCATATATTAAATCAATAAAACTGAAAGAATTAGGTCATTGGAACAAGTGTGTCCATTTATTGGGCCATAGATGAAGAGAAATGTCACATGTGCCCTTCATTATGGAATATATCTGAATCCAGTATTCAAAAAAGGACACTTCCTTACCCACTTGGTCATACAAATATAGCTTCTTCACAAGACTACACTCATGCACAGGATAGCAATAAGTAGAATTTTGTGAGTTTTTTTTCATACTGATCTTAAAACAGTTCACTTTCTTTATATCTTAGTGCCATAATCCTGTCATCTGGCTCAGTGAAACTAACCATCCCTTGGTAGGTAGAGCCCAGTGGAATGACTCCTTTGTGAACAGAGGGGGAAATCCCAGGATACCAGGGCTCATAAGGAATGAGGGAGGGGAGCTGTTGCTTCTCATCAATCACTGTGCACATTTGATTCACTGTGACCTTTCAGAAAGTGAGCTTCAAGCCACAGTGGGTAAACATGTCCACTTTATCCTCATCCTACCTGGCCTTCAGGTGCTCCTCAGCTGAACCTTTGCATAGAGCTGGGAACTTTCCTCTGAGCTATGACTTGTTTCCTGACTCACCACTTATCCATTCTAAGTGTATGTGCTATTAAGTACTTACCAGTTAAAAAGAAGGATTTTTATCTATTTTGCTACACATTCAGAGGAAAACCATTATAAATCTTAAAGGCTGTACTTTTTTATCCTAAGGAAACATGTAATTGGGCAGAGGTTATTTACTGGGTGCTTTTGAAAAGACCAAATAATAGCTTTCGACATATCCTGCATTAAGTAGCATCAAAATGATGCATGAAAATAGTATCTGACAATGACCCAGTAACGATGTGTGTACAGGGGTATAGCGCTTTAATGTATCTGCCTGTATTTTAGACTCCATTCACAAAATTGTTCTGATTTTACTTAGGGATATTTTTGCTTGAATTTATAGATATTATTTGGCACAGACCTAGTCATTTTATACCCATCACTTTAAAACTAACATAATTGATATGAAGCCACATTGAATTTTGAAGGAAATTAAACAATCAGCAATCTGAGGTACCAAAATAAATCCATTTTTTAAAGTATACTCCATGTTGCATTGTTAAGAAAACTCACTTAACTATCCATACAACTCACATTCTCATTCCTACAGATGCTTAAAGATAGGATTCTTCCTCTTTTGAATTAAGAGTTTTTTGCAATGATGGCTTTTTTGGGGAGGCAGGGTAGGGGAGAATGCCCTCTGCTCTCTTTTCTGACTATAATTCAATCAAGACTTTACTTGACTAAAAGAAATAATATTCAAGCACTAATTCTTACATGTTGGTTTCTCAGCTACTTGGGATTATGAGGATTGTGAGCTCATCCAGGACAGTTTGAGAAACTGCTGCTATCAATTAGTAATGTCTGCTTTAGGAGCACAAGTGAAAAATTGGATCATAGGTGCCATATATTTGGCATCTATTATTTTTTAGGTAAATTTTCTTTTATTTATATATGGCAGCAGGATGCATTACAATTCATATTACACGTATAGAGCACAATTTTCATATCTCTGATTGTATACATAGTATATTCACACCAATTTGTGTCTTCATATATGTACTTTGGATAGTAATGATCATCACTTTCCACCATCATTAATTACCCCATGCCCCCTCACTTCCCCCCCGACCCCTCTGCCCTATCTAGAGTTCATCTATTCCTCCCATGCTCCCTCTCCCTATCCCACTATGAATCAGCCTGTCTCTCTCTCTCTCTCTCTCTCTCTCTCTCTCTCTCTATGTATGTATATATATATATATATATATATATATATATATGTGTGTGTGTGTGTGTATTCAGCATTTGTTTTGGGGGGATTAAATAAATTCACTTAGCATTATCTTCTCTAACTCCATCCATTTACCTGCAAATGCTATGATTTTATTCTTTTTTATTGCTGAGTGATATTCCATTGTGTAAATATGCTACATATTTTTTATCCATTCATCTATTGAAGGGTATCTAGGTTGGTTCCATAGTTTAGCTATTGTGAATTGTGCTGCTATACACATTGATGTGGCTGTGTTCCTGTAATATGATGGTTTTTTTAAAGGGAGAGAGAGAGAATTTTTTAATATTTATTTTTCAGTTTTCGGTGGACACATCATCTTTATTTTTTATTTTATTTGTTTCTTAGCATCGAACCCAGTGCCCCCGCACATGTCATGCGAGTGCGTTACCACTTGAGCCACATCCCCAGCCCTAATATTATGTTTTTAAGTCCTTTGGGTATAGACCAAGGAGAGGGAGAACTGGGTCAAATGGTGGTTGCATTCCCAATTTTCCAAGAAATCTCCATACTGCTTTCCGTATTGGCTGACTGCCCCAATTTGCAGTCCCACCAGCAGTGTATGAGTTTACCTTTTCCCCCACATCCTCGCCAACACTTATTGTTGTTTGTATGCATGATAGCTGCCATTCTGACTGGAGTGAGATGAAATCTTAGAGTGGTTTTGATTTGCATTTCTCTAATTGCTAGTGTTGATGTACATTTTTTCATGTATTTGTTGATTGATGGTATATCATCTTCTGAGAAGTGTCTGTTCAGGTCGTTGGCCCATTTATTGATTGAGTTTTGTTTTTGTTTTTGTCTTGGTGTTTAGCTTTTTGAGTTATTTATATACCCTAGAGATTAGTGCATCTATTCTTTAAGATTTTTCTTAAATACAATCACTTTTATCAAAATGGTTGTATACTATGAGAAATGTTTGTGTTTCTTGAATATTGTGTTTTGAGGCTATTTCATGTTATTTTTGTTGTATGGGGAAAAATATAAGACAAGACAAATCTCATCACATCTCATTGGCTTGATATTGCTAAGTAACATTTGTATTGTATTTTAGAAGTTACAGAGGACTTTACTGAGACATAAACTCACATCCGAACACTGTAAAGTATTAGATGAACCCATATCTATGTGTGGACTAAGGCATGAAGTGTTGCAGTAGCTTTTCCCCAGTCACACCCAGGGTGAACATGCATGCCCCACCCGTGGTGCACTGAAGTTATGGAGTCTCAAGAGGGGTGTTGAGATCATTTGGATCTGGAATATGTCCCAGAAACCCAAGTCTTAGAAGTTTGGTGTCCAGCGTGGCATTATAAGGTGGTGGAAACTTAAAGAGGAGGGGGTCAAGGGAAAGTTTTAGGTTTTTGTCGGGTATGTCCTTGCAGGAAATTGTGACACTGGCTCTTTTCTCTTGCTTTTCTCTTCTTTAGTCATGAGGTGAGTGGTTTTGCTCCTCTGTATGCTCCTCCATGCTCTGCTGCCTCACCACAGGTCTCAAAGCAACAGTACCTACTGAAGCCATGAATCAACATGAACCTTTTCTCTTCATAAGTTGGTATCTCAAGTATTTGTCACAGTATCAGAATGCTGACAGTGCAATATATTCCCTTATCACAAGGGTTCTAAAATAAATCGGAAAGGATGCTTGCAATACTATCCATAGGATAGTTGATACCTAATTTTCCCATCTAAATCAAACTTTTTATAGTTCCATTGTTAAAAGCAACAACAACAACAACAACAAAAGCACAACAGAAAGCGTAATTTCCCACATCTGTCCTTTGTTCTAAAACATCCCCTCCCTTATTTTTGTCATCTGGCTATCTTCTACCGAGCTTTTAAGACAACTCAGCTTCAACCGCTTTGGAATGTCTTACTTTCTCCTTCTAAAAACAGGAATAAGATTTCTATCTTCTACACATTGATAATCCAAGGAATATTCTACCACCACCCTGAATCAGGAAGTATTGACTTCTATCTATCATCTTCTTAGTGTTCTTCTGGGAGAAACAATAAAGGAGGTTTTTAATTTTATTTTTTTAATTTCCAGAACATTTGTTGGGCCATGTGAGATCACCAGACCTTAAAATGCACAAAGAAATGCTTGATGTTCTTCTCTCTTTCTCCTAAAAATGCCCGTTATCCTATATCCTTGTGGTAAATAAAACCTAGAACAACCCAGTTCCTGGGGGTGGGGAGGTACTGGGATACCACTTCCTTCTGTACCATGAAGTTGGCTGGGTTATTTGTCAAAAGCTCTTTCCATTCTCTTTTTTTACTCTCCACTTGCTTCTTCTCTGTTTCCAGACGTTGGCTCTCAAATTCAGGATATGGATCTAAGAGCGTTCTTTCTCTCAGCATTCCCACTTAAATTTTGAGACCCAAGAAATACCAATAAAATTTTAATTGGAACTCTTTGAAAAACAATTAGTTACATGTAGTACAAAATAATAATAATAATAATAATAATAATAATAATAATAATAATAGTAGTAGTAGTAGTAATAACAATAACAACAACAACTTGATATTTAATTCTGCTAGTGTTTCCTGTGGAGATAATTTTGTTAAAGAATTCTTGACATGGAAGAGTCTGGGTATCCTTGATTCCTTGACTTTAACAGTATCCAAAATAAGTTAATTGCCATCCTTGTAATATTCCCTATACACGTTTCTACGGTTATATTTACCAGTCATAAAAATATAAAAATACAATATACAAAATATAAATTCTATATTAAGTAGAATTTGCAACTCTAAACTCACTAAATGCATATATATGTGATATAAATGTGTGTGATGTGTGTATTTTTTTAAATATAGGATTTCAGTCATTCTATTTGATTTATTTCATTTTTTAATTCAATGATCTTCTCCATGCTACCTATATCAAAACAAGTTAAATTCATATCAAAGTCTTTGCGTCCATTTGCTGAAATGTATAAATATATTTCCCCTGTAGTTTGGAGACAGTGAAATAATAATCTCAGTTTTGTGGTAGGGTGCTATGAACAACCCCTTTTAGGTCCTCTCAGACCTTCTGGTTTACTGCTATTATTACCAAGATGTGTAGTAAAACAAGGGTGCCCACGTAAAAGCCAAGGGCCAGGATATCAAATCCTCCCCATCATTATCTTTTTCCTACAGTTAAATTTCCTCAAAATTCATCTCTTTGCAAAAAAAAAAAATAACTAGGACAGATGAAGTTCACCTTTACCATGCTTGTTTGCAGATTATTTTTAAATGACTAGAAAAGCAAGGAAGAGCAATATTGTAAGGCATATATCAAGATTGAGAACATTTAAGTGTCTGTGCTAATACATGGAAAATATAGTTCACTATAGGTAAATGCAAAATAATGAGCTTTTGAGTAAAGAATATAAAATTGGAAATATCTGCCTAATGGAAAGGTGCTGCAGCATACCAATTAGAAACACATTTGAGAAGTTGCTGCAAAATTGTATCCATTTAGCCTTTAGCCCAACATGGAATTGCAGAGAGAGGAGTTAAATTACTAAAAACAAAGTATTTTAAATCAAAGGCAGAATTACTGTTATAAAAAGTAAGTATACACTTGCCAGTAGAAAACACAGAGCATGGGCCACTTTGTTTTTAAATCAAGGTATCAAAATAGAAAAAAATGAGCCAACTGCTGGCTCCAAAATGACTCTGAAGTTCAAAACAAGTTCTATAAAATTGAAAGATTGAATTATCTGTAGAATAACAAAATAATTATACTAGAAACAAACTGGAAAGTAAAGAAACTCAATGTTACAATAATGGGAAAAGAGAAAAGAACTACAAAAGGTGGTTCACAAAATTTCATAAACATGACTGTGTTTCAAAAATCCCTTGAAGAAAGATAATCAGTGAAATAAAGATACAATTAAATATTTTACAAGCCAAAAGGATTACAGAATGCAGAATGAAACAAATTAGACCATATTAAGAAAATTCATTAATCCAAATTAATTTTTAGTTTTTTTAGCTTTTGAAATGACACTGATATATTTTGGATTAATTCTATAGATGAAGTTGGCTATCTTGTTGACCCCAAAACTACTAAAAATGTGAATAGAGATTTATTAAGAAAATTTTTAGCCATAGTATAAATGTGCTGCCCCTAATTTAGAGCTGGAAATACTGAAATTTCTACTTTATTTGTATCCAAATAAGTAAAATATGAGTTCTGTAAGACTTTTGTTCCAAAAAGAAAAAGCTGGACATCCTAATATACAATCAGAAGCATTGGGGAAAAAATTGGTTTTTGATAACCAAAAACCAAAAACTTCCCTAGCAAAAATATGTCATCAAAGTTCCATTTTGTGTCAGATATTAATTTTTTGTTATGTTTTGTTTTACTTTCAGAAAAAGTATGAGTGTCTGAATGCATATTTTTTAAAAGAGAGAGAGAATTTTTAAAAAACATTTATTTTTCAGTTTTCGGCAGACACAACATCTTTGTTGGTATGTGGTGCTGAGGATCGAACCTGGACCATATGCATGCCAGGCGAGCGCGCTACCACTTGAGCCACATCCCCAGCCCCTGAATGCATATTTTTATAAGAAAAAAAAATGCTCACAAATCTTTGCGAAGAACTAAGACAGTTTTTTTCATTTTCTGATTATGATTTACTAATATTTGATTTGAAATCTTATTTGCCCTTTAATCTGCACATATGGTTTAAAATACTTCATATTTATCACATCTACGTAACTATTAGCACACTACGAAATTTCAGCTTTTCCAAAACACTTCCCATTGGGCTGGGGATGTGGCTCAAGCGGTAGCGCGCTCGCCTGGTATGCGTGCGACCCGGGTTCGATCCTCAGCACCACATACCAACAAAGATGTTGTGTCTGCTGAGAACTGAAAAATAAATATTAAAAATTCTCTCTCTCTCTCTCTCTCTCTCCTCTCTCACTCTCTCTTTAAAAAAAAAAAAAAAAAAAAAAAAAAAAACACTTCCCACAATTTTAATCAGACCTATTTCATTGTTGTTACCGATTTCTTGATAAATTTATTGTTTGGATCCATGATGTCCATTATGTTTGAGATCAGAAATTTCCACAACATCATAGTGTGGACATGAAGAGGTAACCCCTCAACATATGCCTGCAGACTTGGCATGAGAAAAGAGAGTTCAGTGTGTCTGGATACTTGAGGAAAATGACACCATCAATTTTATTTACATGGACTCGATGATTTTTCATCCCAGCATCTGTTTCGATTTCTAAACTGTACCCCTAGAAGTCCACAAAATGGAAAATCTCAATTCAGATCATCAATGGTCGCGCAGCTTTCCTGTCCTCAGCTACAGGGGTTATTATGGTTTTCTCAGTCCAATCATAGTTCCTTAGGAGGAGAACCTGGGGCTTCTCATCTGCCTTGTATGCCTGTGGGTTGATACTCAGAAATGTCATTGGCCATGATATTGCTGTGTAGAACTGAATAAAAAGTCCCAGCACTCACGAATATGTTTTCAATTTGCTCTTTAAAATCCACATGTTCAGAGTGTGGGCTGGAAATGAAGTACGAATAAGAGGGAAGGGCATTTACAGAGCATCTCCCTTGGCTTTTCAGACTGAATCCTGAAACAGCTGCCCAGTGGCGGTTTATGTTTATTATCTCTCTGAGCTTCCTAATCCTCCCAACATCTCTATTACCTGCAATGGACAAATGGGTGAATATTGAGAAAAGGAATCATCTGTCCCCAAAAAGCTCTATTTATCTCCTCATGGCTTCATCATGGCCACCTGATATTTTGTTTGACTTAGGAGTGGGCTAGTAAGTGCCTTGAGGAAGATGAAGAAATAAGAAAATGATCTATTATGCCTTAAGCCGTCAAAAGTAAAGACTGGCAGGTAACTTCACTCCTCCCACCTCCAAATACATAATCTTGACTAACTCTCATGGCCCCTCCCTAACCTAGTACATAAGTGTAAAAGACTCCCACCAATTTATCTGCTGAAAGTTTCGTAATTCCTTTCTGCAAAGAGCACATTGTATTCAGTCTCTACAATTTCACATGGTTAACTAAGAACTTGGTAAATCCAGCCTGATCAATATGTGTCTCTTCCAGAAGCTTATCCCAATTTTTTGTTTGGTTAATGTCCATTGTTTTAATTTATTCATTCAGAAAATATCTTCCCAGCTCTCTATTTAGCTTCTGATATTATTTTTCAGAAGAAGAGTCTGTAAAGGGGATAAGGTTCCTGCAAGTATGACATTTATGCTCTGTTAGATGAGATGACTAATAAATATGAGAAAGATAAATCTGCATCCTCCAGATAAGCATGTTATTATGGGAATGTACTGAATGGAGCTAACTCAAACAGAAAAGGGTCAGGAAAAAAAAACTTTCAGGAGCTCTGATGGTTGAGAAAGGGGGGTTGGTAGAGGGAGAAGTGTGTGTCAAGGAACAAAGCTGTGGGTAAGTTGCTGGCATGTTATTATGATTGAAGAAATCTTAATAGAATCCCAAGAGAAGATGAAAGAAGAGGAGAAGACAGGAGTCCTGATATGAAATATGAATTTTATCCTGAAGGCAGTGGAGAGTCATTGAAGGATTTAAAAGGGGAGATACATTTGATGGAGCTCATCTGACAGCAATGTAGAGAAGGAGTTGGAGGAAGGGAGACCTCATACATTAAGGAGTAACTGACATCGTGATAGTATTAGAAACTCACAGTCACCATTGAATCTGAACATTTTTTGTAAGCTGGAAAGAAAAGAAGATTTCCTGGTCCTTTTTAGAACTGAGTTATCAATTTTATACTTATCTGGTTATACTTCATGTCAGAGCTTTCCTCCGTGTCAAATGTTGGTTCAAAGTTAGAATACATGCTGACTTGTGAATTTCCTTGTGTTCGATCCAGCAGTATTTATACGTTTACCAAAAAGAAAATGCATGTTACCTTTGAAGACAAAGTCTGACTTGTAATTAGAGACAAAAAGCACCAAGGTATAAAAAAGAAGAAATCTGAGGGGAAATTCATTTTATATTTTGTACATATCAAACCAGATATTGGCATACAATTGCACATTTTAAAAAATATGTAGTGGCTCTAAACACCATTCTATCAGAATTTAATAAGAAATAAAATGTTTTAATCTGTTACAAAGCCCAGACACTGCAATGTATTGTGTTCCTTGTTCTTTAGGTTAAATTTTATCATTTTTAAATGGAAATATGGTCTTTGCATGGTCTGATATTTTAGACCAAATTCATTAAAGTAATGTCTGATGAAATGAGTTATCTATATTTTACAGATTAGCAGCTAAGATTCATTCATTTAAATGGTTTTCCAAGGGTAAAATGGCAAGGAAATAGTAAATCTTATTCTCCAGTCTATGTGCTTTCCTCAGCCTGGAACAGATTTTTTTTTTTTTTTTTTTTTGGTGAGGTGTTTTGTAGTTTACAAAATGTCTCCACATACGTTTTTCTTATTTAACCCATTTTGTAGATGGGAAAACTAACTAAAACAGCTATGAAGCCTTCAGTCATTTGGATGTAGGTAGTAGACTAGGTAGTCCTAGGCACACCACTGAAACCCCATCTTTAGAATACAAATTTTGCCTTCTCTTATTTAAATTCTGTCCCTCTGGAATATGTCCTCATGTGGATAGTCAATGAGGAGTCCTCTGGTATTAAACTTTACAGCAAAATGATTCTTGCAACATCAAAAGCTGAGAAGAAATTTGAGAAGGATCTCCCAGTAATTTTTGTTTTATATAAACAATCAGAGCTCCATATACATATGTGAATTCACAACAGAGACATACACATACATCATTTATACATTTGGTTATTCCTATTCCTAATCTAGAGATGACATGAAGTAATATTTCTATAAATGCTGCTAGGCAACATAACTGTAAACAAAATACTTGACCAGAACAACTTAGAGGAGGAAATGTTTATTTTGAGCTTATGATTTCAGAGATTGGGTCCATGGTCAGACAATAAGGCCTGGCCCCAGGTAAGGTTAGGCATCTCAACAGGACACCCAGCTCATGGCAGCTGGGAAGGAGAGAGAGAGAGAGAAAAGAAGAAGAAGGAGGAGGAGGAGGAGGAGGAGGAGGAGAAGAGGAGGAGGAGGAGGAGGAGGAGGAGGAGGAGGAGGAGGAGGAGGAGGAGGAGGAGGACAGAGAGACAAAATATCCCCCATGGGCACACCGCCAGGGCCCACCTCTGACAGCCATACTGTACCTGCCTACAGTTACCACTTGGTCATTTCAAATTATTAATGTATCAAATGAATTAATCCATTGATTAAGTTATAGATCTCATAATCTAATTATTTTACTTCCTGTATTAACACTAGGGAGCTTTTGGTGGACTTCTCAATCCAAACCATAACAGGAAATTAAGTATATTCAGAAAAAGGAGGTCTCTGACCTCATTGGAGGATTAATTTATTGATAACTGAATGGACACAGAAATGTTGGAAACTGTAGGCAGGTGGGTCATGATTGGAGGAAGTAGGTCATGGGGTGTGTGCCATTGGGACTGTATTCTGTCCCTGATGCATCTCTCTCTTTCTCTCTCTCTCTCTCTCTCTCTCTCTCTCTCTCTCTCTCTCTCTCTCTCTCTCTCTCTCTCTCTCTCTCTCTCTCTCTCTCTCTCTCTCTCTCTCTCTCCACTTCACAGATGCCATAAACTGACCAGCTATCCTCCATCTTTCCCTTCTGCCATGATGTTCTGCCTCACCTCAGGACCAAAGTAATGGAGCTGGCCAACCACAGGCTGAAACCATGAACAAAAATAATCTCTTTCTTATTTAAGTTCATGTCTGCTATTTTGGCCACAGCAATTAAAAACTAACTTTTCTCCTTCTGTGATTTATTCTTGAGAATTGCTTTCCTAACATAAATTGTTTCCCTTATGTGAATCGTTAATGATGAGCCTTCTGGTATTAAACTCTACAGAAAAATTAATCTTGAAACATCAAAAACTGATAGAATATTTGAGAAGCATCTCCCAGTAGTTTTTATTTTGCAAAAGCAAGTAGAGTTCCATATACATATGTGAATTTACACATAGAGACATATATACATACATTGTGTATATATTTGGTTATTCCTACCCCAAATCTAGAGATGTAAAGAACCAAGAATTCCATAAACACTGTTAGGTAACTATCTCCTTCACATATAAACTATGTAGCACTTAGAAATAAAAGTCTTAATTTTTATGTTTTTTCCCTAATGACTAAATGAATTTAATAAGCCACTCTTAAGTACTTAGAATGAATACATTTTTTTAGTGAACATTAATGGGAAAAATGTATGCCAACTTGAAATGATAATGGAAAAACAAAAATTGTAGCAATTGAAGTTATTGACTATTGCTTCCCTAGTAACTTCATCAGTTTAGAAAATATATAATATATTTTTTAAAAAGGAAGCCAGGAACAGTGGTACATGCCAGTAATCCCAGGAGTTTGGGAGCCTGAAGCAAAAAGTTTGCAGGTTTGAGATGACCCTCAGCAATTCAGAGAGAACACTTGTCTCAAAATAAAATATAAAAAGAACTACATATGTAACTCAGTGGTAAAGCACCCTTAGGTACAAACCCCAGAAGAAAGAAAGAAAGAAAGAAAGAAAGAGAGAGAGAGAGAGAGAGAGAGAGAGAGAGAGAGAGGAGAGAGAGAGAGAGAGAGAAGAGAGAAAGAGAGAAAGAAAGAAAGAAAGAAAGAAAGAAAGAAAGAAGAAAGGAGGGAGGGAAAGAAAGAAAGAAAAGAAAAGAAAAGAAAAGAAAAGGAGGAGAAGAAAAAGAAGAAGCATGTGAGCTCTAGTGCTGTTTCTGTCCCTGATTAAGTTGTAACCTTAGGCTTGTCCCTCTCCTGCATTTTATCTATTAGAAGATGATAATTTTTTCCACTTTCCCTCATGAGTTGTTTTGATAAATGGTATATACAAAACATGTTTTGAAAACTATTCAATGCTATCACATAGTAGCTATTATTGCTGTTGTTTATTTATTTGGACTGAACTACTTTATGCTCAGTGTGACTTTTAAAAGGAATAAAACTTTGAAAATGCAGAGTGTTTTATCACACTGATAGTGACCATGACTCAAGCATGTAGGTGCATTAATTCAATAGCAGAGATAAGCCATGTAAAAATTAATAAGAATAAACAACCTCTTGAATTTCACATTAACATATGGAAAATATGTTTATGCCACACATGTAGTGTCCCTTGCCTTATGATTCCTTACCTTGTCAATTCTAAAAACTTTCAACTCTACTAAATTTGATCCAGCACATTCCCAGTGTTGAATCAAGACCACAGTCCAGCTTAATGGCCACATGTAAACATGACTATAACTATTGTCACACAGACTGATGACATCAACAAATTACAATTTCTAACCTTAGTGGTTCATTGAATGAACCAAGACAATTCTCAAGACTCTGGAGCTTATGGAACCTCCTTTTATGGTCACAATGTATTACTTTACTATAACATTTGTCACATTATGATTGATAAGGATACCAGATTTTTGCACACAACTTCTCTGCTTATAGCAAAGCTTCATTTCCAAAGTGGCTATCTCCATGTGCCTCAAATAATTGCTACAAACCTTGATCCATGTCAGTCTTCCAAAAATTCTCATTGTCCTCTGGTTTCCCAGACTCTGTCTTTGGGTCTGGCTACCACTCTCTCTGCCTAATTCTATAGATTAACTGTTGAATGCCTTTTACGTTTAGCAAGACAGTGCCTTGACCTAATATCCAGAAGCCTGATAGCCTACCCCTGAATGAAATTGTATTCTCACAGAAATTGAAGCAGCAAAGCTCAGTCTGTTGACAACATGATTTGACATACTAATAAAATACTAATACTTTATGTGTCTGTGTCATTGATAAGACAGGATAGCATTTGAGACCAGAGACTGCAGCTGAAGACATAAGAGATAAACAACTGTGTCTTCCATGGCAACCCTGCATCAAAATCACCTTGGATATTTTAGGTACTCTTTCCTGGATCCTACCCAATGCCCACTGCATAGCTCTCCCTGCTGTAGGACAGAAGAAGGTAGACAAGTTTCCTAGGTGATTTGCTGCACAGTTTGAAGAGTTCTGAAGACACTCTTGTAACAGTGGTGAGAGATTAAGTGAATTAGAGGGTCCAAGCAGGTTTTATGAATGTAGAAGAAAGGATGGGTCCTGCATTAGGCTAAAGAGACACAATGATTTGTCTCAGGAAGATTGTTGCCGCCTCAAAAGGTGAATAAGAAAATTACCAAATCTTTCAATTTTCTGATGCCAGAAACCAAGACATTGTGTGTGTGTGTGTTTGTGAAATCTGATTTTATACAATAGTAAATCATTGATAATTTACTTTAAAAATACCCTTTCAAATACAGAAAACATATCTCAGTTTTTAATTCTGATTTTAGAGCAATCTGAACAAGTACAACTGGAAGACACCAGTATTTGAGGGCCAAGAAAGGCAGGAGGAAAACCTAATTGAAATGATCCAAAAAAAAAAAAAAAGAGAGAGGAATGAGGAAGAGGTCAAGGGAAGAGAGGATAACAAATGAGGGGTACTCAGCAGTGTCATGTAGCATGGGGAGGTCAAGTAGGACGAAGACTGAAAATAGACAATTGGCAATTAGGAGGTCACTGGCAACTTTGGTGAAAGTACTTTCAGAGTGAGAGGGCAGAAGCCAGATTGTAACGGGCTAAGAATAAGTGGGATTTAAGAAAGAGAGACAACAAGAATAGATTATTCTTCCCAGGCATTTGGCAGTAATTAAAGACAAAAACAATGTGCTGCATTGAGAGAGTAAGACAATACAAACAAAGTTACTTCTATGATATTTTTATTGAAATATAATACATATAGAAACATGCACAAATCATCAGTATGTAACTCAGGAAATTCACAAGCATTCTTGTGATCAAGGTGAAGACACAGAGCATTAAAGGACTCTGTGTCACAGAAATCTTCCCAGGTAATTCTGTAAGCAGACTATCTTCTTCATCATCAGCAATAACTGCTAGTCTGACCTCTGATCAGGGTTGCCCCTCATAAATTTTACACAAATAATATCATAAGAGGATGTAACCTTTCATGTTCATTTATTTCACCCAAGTTGCTGTTTATAAGATCGGTTCATGTTATTGCATATATCTAGTGTTCATTTTTTTCCATTGCTATATCATATGTATCATGTGGACAAGTTTCAATATATATATGGGAGTTAGATTTCTACTCTTGGTGATTTTTTTTTTTAGCCAGCTCTGAGCTGCTGTGACCAAAATATATGACAAGAACAACTTAAAGAGGAGGAAAGGTTTATTTTGGCTCTTGGTTTCAGTGGTTCAGTTTATGGTCAGCCAGGGCCACAGGTGAGGTAGAACATCATGGCAGAAGGGTGTGGAGGAAACTATTTCAGGACATGACAACTAGGAAGCAGAGAGAACACTGGTCACCAGGGACAAAATATAAATCCCAAAGTCACACCTCCAGTGACCTACTTCCTCCAGCCATGCCCTACCTGCTTATAGTACTAGCCAGTTAAGTTGAATTTTCAATAATCTAATGATTTAGCCTCTGAACATTTTTGCATTTTTTCACACTTGAGTTTTGTGGGACCCGTCATATCTAAACCATAACAGTGATCGTGAATGATGCTGCTATTAACATTTGGACCTTTTAAATATATATATATATATGTGTGTGTGTGTGTGTGTGTGTGTGTGTATACACTTATATTTATATATATATTTATATATAGCATATATATATGCTAACACATAAATGATTATTATTGCTATATGTATATATATATGTGTGTGTGTGTGTGTGTGTGTGTGTGTGTGTGTGTGTGTATACACATATATCATAAAATTCTTTTGATTATATGCCTAGCAGTGTAATTTCTGGGTCATAAGGTAAGAAGATGTTCATATTAATAAATGCTATTCAATTTTACAAAGTAGTTCTACAATTCATATTTATATCCTCTCCAATAGAGCTCCTATTGTTCCATATTCTTGAAGCATTTAGTACTATCTTTGTTAATTTAGTAACATGGTATATTGTAATGTGATTTCAATGTAACTTTAATGACTGATGAAGTTGGTCATTTTTCATGTTTGTTAGCCATTTGGTTATTTTCTCTTTACTAAAATGTATACTCAACCATTTTTTCCTTGTTAGTGAACTGAATTGTTTATTATTGAATTGAAGAGGAATTTTGTACAAATTCTGTATAAGAATCTCTTTTTAGCTATATGTGTTACAAATATTTTCTCCCATTATGAAATTCATTCTCTCTCTCTTCTTGGTGTCTTGTGATGAACTGAAGAATCAAATTTAACACCGTCAAAATTCTCAGTCTTTTTCCTTTATGTTTAGTCATTTACATTCTACAGATCTACAGCAAGCTTTATGTCTATAGACTATGATTTTCTGATCATCCCTTCTTTTCAAATATGCCATAACTATGCTTGGCCATTATGGTTCAATGTGAATTTTGAACTAGATTGTCAGTTTTATTCATTCATATACATGTACAAAAATAAAATCTGCTGTAATTTTTATCAGAATTTCATTAGAATTCATGGATCAATTCTAGAATTCATATTTTTAAAACATTGCCTTTCAATTTATAAACATATCCCTCCCTTTATTCAGATCTGCATTACTTTCCTTCAAAAAAGTACTGCAGTTTTATGTAAAGAGTTCTTTCAAAAGTTTTGTTAGATTTATCTTAAGGAATTGATGTATTTCTATGTTCTTGTAACTTGTATAATTTTTTCAAATTATTAATTGAAGCTGTGGTAAAGTCATTTATTAATTCTAATAACATTTGTAAATCTAAAAATTTCGTACATGAACAGATTGTTTCAGAAGGAGGAGAGTTTTGTTGTTGTTGTTCCTAATACTTATTCTTTAAAATTTTTTCTTTCTTTTTGCTTTTTCAAAACCTCCATATAATATTGAAAAAAAGGCTAGCAATAATCATCCTTTTCTTAGTCCTGTATTCAGGAATAAAACTTATTATTCCTGAACTTATTATTATTCACAATTAAAACTTATTATTATTCACAATTAATTATGTTTAAGTTATAAATTTTTATATTTTACTCTTTGAAATAAATAAATCTAAAGTTTTAACTATTCCTGTATAGATTTTAATGTGATCAGATATCATATTACGTCTAATTTTAATTTTGGTAAATGTGTTAAAATTCACTCTATGACGTACATATGGTTATTTTTTGTAAAAATTCCATGCACATTTGGAAACAAAATTCCAGTTTTTGAATGATATATATTCTGCATTACTAAGGTAATACTTTAATCATGTTATTTAAATCCATGTTTATATTAGAATTTCTCAGATTATTCTAACAGTTACAAAGGGAAATCCATTAAATCTCTTTCAATTATTCTCAATGTTTCTATTTCTTTTGTAGCTCTGTTAATTATTTTTATGAAATTTGAGGTCCCTTATTAGTTGAATGTTAATTTAAAATTATTATATATTTCCAGTAAACCAAACTTTTATTCAAAAAAATAGTTTTTAAGATATTATAATTATTTTATGTCATCAATACTTATTTGTATTTCCTAAGTACTTAATATTTTCATCCTATATTCCTTCCTGCATCTCCAAATGCTGATTTTGAAATATTTCCCTTTCATCTGAAGCATTTTCTTAAGATGGTGTCTGTTGATGATAAATTCTCCCATATTTTCTTTCATATGAAAGGATTTAAATATCATAGTCTTTTGTTAAAGCACATACATGTAGAATTTGATGCTGAAAAGTATTGTCTTTCAGCACACTTAAGGTAGCAGTCCTTCCTTTTTTTTTTCATCTTTTTATGTTGAGAAATTGGCTGTATGTCAGATTGTGAGTCCTCTCTGCATGTTTTATGACATTTTTCTTTGTCTTTGTTCTTTTAGCAGCCATCCCAATATGTATCTGTCTGTGATTTTCTTTGCACGGATCAGATCAGGATGCTTCTGGATCTTGTGACTTATTTTTTTCCCTCAGTTTCAGAAAATCCCATCATGCTTTGAATATTCTATTTTGAGACTTCAGTTGTAGTTTATGTATTTAAATCATTTTTACTTATGCCCTATGTAATTTTTTTCCTTTTACATTTTTCTATTCCTTGGACTCACTCTCCATTTAATTGTACCTTCTTCTAGGGAATCTTCTAGTTCACTAATCCTCTCTTTAGCTACATCTCTTCTGCTATTATTCCTGACTATTAAAGTCTTCATTTTGATTCAGAAATATTTTAGTTTGAGAATTTTATTTCTTATCTGCTATTTTCAGTTGCATGTTAAATTTTCAAACTTTCTTTTATTTCCATGATAATATTAAGCATAATTAAAGTCTTTTTTCAGATAATCCCAACATCAGAATCTCCAGTGAATATTCTTCTATTATTTGTTTATTTTTCTTTTATTTATTATTATTTTTTTTTACCAATTTCTTTTGTTTCTTCAGGTGCCTGGTTATTTTGATTAGTGCTGACCATCACATACTAAAACCAGAAAAAAGTTAAAACCTAAAATTATTTTATCATCTGCTATAGAAAAGTTATTTTACTTTTATCAGGTTGATAGGAACATTAGAAATCTCAGATTATCTTAATATAATCAGAGTCTGTCTGAGATAACTCAAAACTAGTTTTTGGTATCTGTAAGACAAGAATTATTTCTGACCTAAGCTTGCTTCTGAATACTTATCTTTGGTTTTCAATCTAATGCCTAGTTGTATTACAAGAGTTCAAGTCTAAGAAGAAAAAGAAAAAAAAACCCACACAATTAAAAGTGGCATGGAAAAGGTAAGTAGCTTCAGAGTAAATAGTGGTCCTATTTGAAATGGAATTTGAGCATTGAAAAGAAATGATTTACTGGAGAGTTGGATTTTGGAAGAGGTGAAAATTGGAACTAAGTTTCTGAAATGATGTTAAGTACCATGTACTGAGATAAATAGCAATAATGAAATAATTTGGTGGGTGGATATTATGAATATTATTTTGAACATGTTAAGTTAGAGATGCTGAAGACACATCTATTGCTTATCATGCAAATGCATTGTAACAATAACCTACATTTATCACCATATCTCCAAAAAATAATATATGTTCATTGCTCAACAATGAAAAAATATTTTTAACTGCTATGTATTCCTTGTTCTAATAATCACTATGATTGTATCAATGGCATCATTGGCATGATCTAATATACATTTCATCTCTGCAAGGACCAGCCTCTCAAGTCTTCCTATAATAACTTCGGCTTCTTAAGCTGTTAAGTCTTGGGTAATTGAAAAGGGAGAGAGAAATACATTCCAAAACTAAGAAGTAGAAGAAAAAGCAGGATCCTGACCCAGATGTCAGCCTATCGGTATTTAAATCATGCAACAGAAGATGAAGAAGTCCCAAACCAGAAATCCAGGCACCATCTACCATAGAAACATTAAGTCCTGGAAATGCATCTGGCCTGTAACAACCATCTCAAAGACCCTCAAAGAGTAATGAATGACTTCAGATTTGAATTGACAGACCTGCAAATTTACTTGCCTGTTTTTATTTTTACAAACACAATTCACAGGGTGTTATATAACATTTCCTCTGACAGTAACCTTTAAAAAGGTTATCCATCCTATTGTGAATAATAATCTGAATGGAATTTTATCTGTCTTTTGGGAATGAGAAGAATATTTTGTCTAGGTTACATCAGAAGTACAAGCATATTATATCTAGAGATGACCCAAAATTATTTCAGACAATACAGGGTTCAAAATAAAGTGCTTAATTTTCCATAGCTATTTACAGCATTGCCTGGAAGATATCCTACTGAAGTTTCTGTAATTCAATATTCCAGAGTAAAAAGGCATCTTTTAGTTATTTCACCTTTTATAGACATCTTTGAGAAAAATAAAGGGCTTAAAAGACTCTATAAAGATACTAAACTCTTCATTACTATTATGCTCACTTTTTCAAAAGTGTGAGAAGAATTAAGAGGGTAACTGATACCTACATAAGAGCATGGTAACATGAAGACTTGAAAGGAATCATAGAAAAACATAACAATCTTGACTCACTTTATAAATAAACTTCCTTGTGAATTCATTCACCTTACAAAATGGCCCTTTTGTAATTTTGACAGACAATTTCCACATTTCAAGGGTAGCATTTATAATGACATGGGGTAAAGTTGTCTTAGATGAGAATACAATGCCACTTGTGATAAATCATGAAAAACCTACAGAGATGATCTTTCTGATACCACCTCTCCCTTCCCACTGTCCAGAATATTAGAACTGGGCTCAATATTCATTACACCAGGTTGAATAACAGATTTTTTTTTCATTTTGTTGTATGTTGTTTGTTGTTGTTTTTATATTTTTAAAGTTTGAAGTTAGGTATATCAGGTAACTTTATTAGATACAGTTCATTTGAGATCATGGAGGAATTGAGAAACCTGGGCCTTGGTAACATAAATAAATAAATAAAGTTACTGTTTAAATATGATCAAGTTCAGGAAAATTTTAAAACCACCAATGTGTGATTGTCTATGGATTTAGGAGTTAGAATTCCTAATACAGCATTCAGCATATCTGTGTCATAGAACAACTGTGAATATTTTATTTCTTCCCCCCAAATAAACTCTGCTGCTTTTCCAACCACTATAATTTAGGGAAGAGACTAAGAAATAATAATATATTGATACAAATATTTCAGAGTTACTTTCTGTTTAAATCAGGGGAAAAAATGCAACAGATGATAGCTTCTGGAAAACAAATTCACCAGAGAAATCAGTAGGTAAGTATTTGTTCTTTTCAACAACTTAAAATGTCACTGATGTGTAACTTACATCTAAAAGAAATAGCTACATTAGTAATTGGGTTTGGAAATCCTTAGCTAACATTACTAATTCAATACTAATGTCCTGGAGGGCAAGGATTTTAATGAATGTGGCTTGGATTGAGTTCTATTTAAATTTGCTACAACCAAACCCGTTATTGAAAAATGTTAAGTCACCACTGAATATCTGAATTTTATTTTTGACTATTATTCTTTCCTCTTGTGAGCAATTCAGAAAATTTGCATGTTAAACAAAAAAAAAGAGAAGGAGGGTTATAATTTTCTTTTTAAACACAGAAATTCGATTGGAACTTTCCTATTAACAATCATGTTACAGGCAGTGTATAAGAAAACTTTTCATTCTCTCTTTCATGAGAGTCTATATGCTAGTGGGAACCCATTAGAAGAAGAGAAACGGACAGGGCAACATTGGCAATATAACAGTGCCTTCTGCCAAGGATCCTGTAATGAAAGGGTAGAGAAGTCATGAGATTAGGTAAGTTTTACCCATGCTGTGACATTCAATCTAGATCTTCTCCGAAGAAAAAGAGTAAGAATATTGAATTATATATACAGACTCAAAGGAGAGACTAAAGGCAATAGATTATGTAATAGTCATTCTTCTATCCTTTGCTATAGCTGTTTCATAACTTAACTCCCAAGTGTCCCTAATTCAAGATACACTTAAAAAAATTTTTCCTCATTCTCATGATCAAAAAGCTAGAAGATAAAGGGGAAATTGACATTGATCAAATTATGTTATACACTTGCACAAATATGTCACAATGGAACCCACCATTCTGTATAATTATTATGCACCAATGAAAGTATTTAAAAATTAAAAGATAAAAGATAAAAGAAAATCTTGCTGCAGTAACTTGGGTTCATTTCTCTCATAAAGAGTGAATATGAATATTTAAAATAAAAAACCAATGTTTCACATAGAAAATTTAAAAAGAAAATAGATTGTTTTGTAAATGTGATAAAAACATACACACGTATGCATGCATAGGTATGCACACTTCACACATTCAATATTTGGGGCAGATATGGACCAGAGTCCTAATCTTTTCACCATAGTGACTTCCAGAGCATTGCAGAACTCATGCCTATCTGCAGGATTACAAAACACACAATTGTTACTCCTTAAGATGACTCCTATTACATTTTATGTTTATTCAGTTAACTAAAATGTACTTTCAGGATTTATTTCACTTTTTGCTGTATCCAGAATTCTAAAAATAAGTAATGAGGCAAAAAAATCAAATAGAACTGAAAAGCCTTGTTTGTTTTTCTCCCCGTCAATATATTAGCCCTGCACTTTCTAACAGAAATGATACACAAGGCATGAATGCAATCCCCACCATTCCCTACTGCCTGCCCCACAAATAAAATAAAATAAGTGAATAAAAAGACTTATAAAGTATGCACATGCATAATTTTCAATTTTCTAGTAGCCACATTTGGAAAAAATTTAAAAAGAAATAGGTGAAACATATTAATAAGAAATTTTATTTAGTGCAAGATAGACAAAGTATTTTCATTTCAACGCACATATATTCCAAGTAAAAATCATTAATGTGATATTTTGCATGTTTTTCTTATTAGCCTTCAAAATCCAATGTGCAAAGTTGACCTTCAGCATGCCCCACTTTGGAATGCCCTAGTTCCAGTGCTCAGTAGCACATGAGGAATAGTTCTACAGAGACTGTGGTTGATTATCAAATCTGCATCCTTCCCAATTTCTCTCCTAAATTCCTGACAGTATTTCCAACTGCTACAACTCATTTGTAACACAAAACTAAGCTGGAGTAGTGAGCTCTTTGTCCTCTCTGTCCAATTTCCTGGCTTTACCTCTCGGCTTGACTCATTTTGATCTACAACTTTACCAGCCACATTCCAAGTGTCCTTCAGTTTAAAGTCAAAATGACGTCCGCTACATTTTGGTCTCCTTAATTCATCTTCAACTGAATATAGGTCAAAAACATCCTGAAAGTATACCTTCTTCTGTTTGCTGACTATCTTAGTCTTATTAAAATTCTTAAACGTTATGTGTCTGGATTATTAAGGGCTTTCTAACACTTTTCTGCCCATCTATCAATCCTCAGTTCCTCAAATCACCCTCTGTTCTGAAGGGAAGCTATTATCTCAATGAAGAGTACTATTCATTAACTTTAATAGAAAATTGAATTATACTACTTTCTTAAAGATGTCATATGTATTCTTTTTTTTAATTATAGATGGATACAATACCTTTATTTTGTTTATTTATTTTTATGTAGTGCTGAGGATCAACCCAGTGCCTCACATATACTAGGCAAGCACTCTACTTCTGAGACACAAGCCCAGCCCCTTGTGTATATTCTTTTGGCTATGTGTTGTATTTAAAAAAAAATAAAACTTTGTTGTATTTTCTGTATACTAATTGTTGGAGAAACAAAAGACAAATGTCCTCCCCATTCTCAGGAAGCCTAGAGTGTACTGCCTATGAAGTGCTTATTTTTAAGACCAAAAGAAATTTTAAAAGTATGATCTCAGACTACAGTTTCTGTTTTATCTGTGCATGTAGAAACATCACTAAGTGTACTACTGAGCCAAAATATAATCATCTTTAGCAACCTATGACTTTCAAAACATTTTCATCAGAATTACTGGAAGACATGGTATCACCAGAAGCTTCTAAGCTACTCAAACATTTTTTCCTTAGCTAACTGATGAACAGTTGAGTTTATTACTCTATAAAGATGAAATTCTATATGTACAACTTTAAAAGCAAGATAAATGATTCTAACTTTCAATAAGTTGTTAAATACCATTTGCTGATTATATTTTACCATTCAATCATAATAATATTGGTCTGTGGTCTCTTTTACCTTTTTTTGTTTGTTTGTTTCAATTTCCTTTTTTCTGCCTAGTTCTAATCCCCATTTATTTCATGTATTATAGTTTCTCACCCATTTTGACTCGTATGGAAATCCACAAAAGATTATGTCTGAGTTATGAGAAAAAAAATATATCTTTCAGGAGTCATATTCTACTTTATAAAATCCATAGAATCATACTACCAAGTTGGGTCATTGTTAAGAATTATAAAGTAGAATGAATTTCCTTATGCATGGGCTTATCCAAAGAGCAAAAATGAGGAATTTCATAAAACCTGAGTAGATTAGAATAAAAGAAATAAATTGCATATAATGGCATTTAAATTTAACTTCATCTCCAAAACACACACACATAAACAGACAACCTGAAATCATTGGCTGCTTCCAGAGCAAGTCTAAATCATGTTATAATGAGCTAGCAATTAGTTTTGCTTAAAAAAAGAATCCTGGTTGAGACAATTGTTAGATGCCTTGTCATTATTGTTTGTTTGGTTTTTTTTCTTTATGCATTGCCTAGATAATTATTCTTTAATTATTGATTGTTTAAAGTCAACAACCAAAATATCATGATGAGGAATTTCTTTTCTGCTTCTAGCTAGATATGTTTGAACTTTTATTGGTGATTGGTAATAATCTATATACTGATTACAGAACATTAGAAGGAAATGTTCAGTCTCCCATTGTAGCCCTTCTAAGGGCTAAGAATCATGGAACAAACATTTTTTAAATTTTATTCCATTTTATTACAATAGCTACTCTTGATATACTAATTATGTTAATATCTGTTACAACCAACCCAGAAGCCTCAGTGGCTTTAATGTATTAAATAATTATTTCTCACCCCATCATGGTCCAATGCACATCCGAAGGGTGCGATAAAGAAAGTAGCATTCCACTGAAGCATTCAGGACCCACATTCTCTCTTCTTAGCAATTGGATCATGGATTGGTACTTCTAATCCTTTGTTGGATCTTTTGGATCTGGCTAGACCACAAAGAAATAAAGATTATGCAGAAGTTTTGTTGTCCAATACTAGAAATGGGAACTTCATTTCTGGCAATACTTCTTTGACAGAAGGCGACATCACACTGGGAAATGCAGTGTTCTTGGGTGCCAAAGAGGAAAAAGGATTTTTGCATATAAAGCTACATTTCTGTGTGCAAGGAAGTGAATTACTATTATTATTATTATTATTATTATTATCATTATTTTGGTACCAGGTATTGAACTCGGGGCATTCAATCTTCAAGCCACATCTCCAACCCTATTTTGTATTTTATTTAGAGACAGAATTGCTTAGTCACTGAGTTGCTTAGCACCTCGCCATTGCTGAGGATGGATTTGAACTCGTGATCCTCCTGCATGGGCCTTTTAGGCCTCGGGGATTATAGGCATGTGCCAGCTCACCAAGCAGAAGTAGATATTTTTAACTTCACTTTATAAAAGAGAATAAGATGTATTAAATATTTTGTGCAAGACCATACCACAGCTAAAAGACAAAAAGCTAGAATTCCAATCTTCATTTTCAGGTTTCAGGTGGATGTTCCTTCTTGAACTTTTTGGAAATAATAGGGAAGTAGCATTTGCCCTGTTACTCTTTTTAGTACCTCATTTGGTTAATAAATTTGAAATTAATGACTTTAAATTTAAAATAAACACATTTTAAATTAACTGGTTTGAAACACTGAAATATGCCTGACAAAGTCCCTCCAGCTTGTGTAGAAAACCTGTGCTCAGAATGCTTTTCTCCATCTCTGGCTGTATGGAGAGCACCTGTCCCAGCAGGACTACCTCACAGCTCTGCCTAAGACTGGAAGTAGGGATGCAGAAGAAGGATTTTTTAGGATGCGAATATTAGAAGGGCTTTTCCAAATTACTTTTTCCAATTAAAATTTCCCTTTGTGCAGCTTCTATCTTGATTTCTCTCTAGCTCAATCCTCTCTCCAAAATGGCTCCAAATCTCAGAGGGAAAAGAATGGAATATTACTCACAGCAATCTACTATTGAATTTATTTTTCTAGAGTAGTAATGTATTAATAAGTAAAATAATTTCAATGTGCACCTAAGATAAGTAACTCTTTAGAAAAGGGAATATAGTTATCAGCCAGTTCAAGTAAACTAAAACCGTAGTATACTTTTTATATTGTATAGCATTTGGCCATATTATTTTAATTGTGTTATTTGACCTTGGTTATAATCAGGACTATGACAGTACCTTGTAATGAGTGGTAGATAACATAAATGATCACAAGAATGACTTTACCATACATTGAAATGCATGAACATATAAATGTTCAGGTGATCAGGTAATTAATGAAGACCCCTGACATGAGAAGGGGAAAAAATTGTGAATGTGGAGAGACAAATTAAGCAAAAAGTTTGTAGCAAAAGAGTAATGAGGACAAGATCCAGTTTTGCCACATAATTTTTGAGATCAAAAACAATTTTTTAATGAGTACTTAATATGCATATGGTGAAGGAGAGCATAGGCGTATACACATTACACACACACGCACACATACACAGACGCTCACACACACACACACACACACACACACACACACACACATATATGCTCTCATACACACTCACTAGCCTAGGGTTAATATTTCGCTTCAGTGAATCCAGGAAGTGAATCTAAGTGCAATTCATTAGGACTGGACTTTATATTTTTAATGGAATCATTATTTTTTAATGAATATTTCTTTTGCAGAGTGGAAAACAAGGATGCAGAAAGCTCATGCGACGAGCTCTAGGTCATTTTGTAAGTGTAAAGCCAACTAGAAAACAAGCTGAAAGTCCCTCTCTACCACTTATAAGTACAACACCATAAAATCCATTATAGCAGCATTCTCATTTTGTCATAAAACCCTAACAAACCATAGTTATTACATGAAAAATAGAGTAACTAATATTTTGCCTAGTAAAACTATAGTAAATTGTTTCTAGTAATAGCAACACTATAATAATCATACTGAAAAATAGCTGCATGTTACATTCCGTATATTTACTACGCTATTATAATAATTATAGTTCTACCATAGATTTCTTTTCTACAAAAGCTAAATTTACTCTAGTAATTGCATTCTCTTTTCTCTTCTGCATAATTATAAGAATATAAAAGTGTAACTTTTGATGTGAAGTATAAAAGCTTCAATTTTTTTTAACCATTATTAAATGATTTAGAATTAAGGAAGAATATTTATTTAAAGAAGAAAAACAAAATTTGTTCCAGAACAAATATATAGCTTCCTATGCAAAAACAGGAAATTGTGAGATATCAAAATCAAAAGGCAAATTAATGACAAAATTTAAGCATAATAAAAAATCAATTTGTCCAATACACAAAAGACCCTGGAATAATTGAACTTAACAGGAAAAGAAAAAAAAAATGTTCTTTACCCTGTCTTATGTCATCTCTGTTGGAGACTCTCAGCTTTTTCATGAGATGTGACATAAACCAATGTACCTGGACTCTGCTGCTCTAGTCATCAGAAAGGGCGAGGGCTCACCAGGAAGGTCAAAGGAACAATGACATAAAGGGACTCATCTACAGGCATTGGGGGATGCAATACAGTGTTGAACAGCAATGATCCTGGAAAGAAATCAAAACAATGTCTTGACCATGGCTAATCTTAACTCATGAGGTACAGACATTTTTTAATGACCATTCAGGTCTGAAGAATTAAATAAAAGTAAAACTCTTTGTGACTTGACGCTGTCAAGATTTATTATCATCTCCCACGACAGTCCGAGTGGGTTGAAAAGTTTTCTTCTCTTTACTCAGTGAAGAAGGGAAGAGCATAGCGAGGATCAGTTTGTGTGAGGGTCATCCTGAGAGTGACAAAAAGCCAGAAAGATTCTACAGAAAGTAAATTTCTTCCTTCTCTATCTGTAAACTGGAGTGACCACCCTGGGCAGAGATTGGCTGATGGTCATCAAATTTATTCACATTTCCCAGAACATAGAATTAAACTCAGCTTCCTGGCCTATTGGTCATTAGGGAAGGGATATACAATTCTAGGTAGAGGAACATGTGCAGAGCTGAGTTTGGGCTACTCCAAGAAGACCCTTGCAAGATTCAATTTGAGCTTACTGAGTCTCCGCTTGCAAGAGAGCTTCTCAGCCCAGGTGCGCCATAGCATGAGTGAGTGGTTAATCCTGACTGCATGGAGCTACTGAGAAATTGGAGGCATTAGATCTTCCCTGATTTAAGAAATCCGAATCCCGGCTCTTCTTTACATTCTGCTTTAACATTATTTGTAAAAGCACTAACAAGAAAAACCCCAAAAGCATGGTTTTGCTCTCTCTTTTCTTCATTCCATTTTTCTTCATTCATTTCCTCCTTCCCTTCCTCCCTCTCTCCCTTCCCTCCTCTTTTCCAATTTTTTCTTTCTTGCTCACGGACATGGGTAGGTAAAGGGTTGTAATTCTCTCTCACCCCTCATGACCTTGTTTCTCCTTTCTTTCACCTCTTGGTACTATCTCTTTGCTTGTGTTTTGAATCATATTTGGAATAATCACATGTAAACTCAAACATATAATGTTTTGACTGTAAACTACTAAGAAATTCTGCAAAATAGCTATATCAACATAGCACTGAGATTTAAGCAATAAAAGATTTATGTTTAAATTGTCTAAATAGCTTAAGGATGTATCACAATGGTGAATTTCCCATTACTTAACACTACTTAGAAGTAAGGGAGAAAAATAGCAACGATTTTAATTTTGAGCTCTAAAATTCCTAAGGCTGAAAAAGAATTATTTTCTTTATGTTTACAAGTTTTTTTCCCTGTGATTTCCTGTCTATTGCTTGTTTTCAGAACTTGCATTGTATCATCTCCTTCCACCCAGAATCCTGCACACTACTCTGCAGTTCAAGATGATCAGTTCTTGTGAGAAGTTCCAAACACCCAGTTGCCCCCGCCATATTTTATGTCTTGTTTCAGAATATCCTCAAAATTGAAATAGATCACTTCACTGTCTTCCTATTGCATTTGCTTTTTAAAATGAAATTCATCTTTCAGTACCTCTTACAGCTTACTACAAGGTATTATCCAGAACACACAAATATCCATCAGGACTTTCTGCCTTTACTGAATTTCCTTCTCAAGGAAAAGAAGAAGAGAAAGTAGTAAGCCCAAGTGTAATGTATGTATATGTGTTAGATTTAGCTTATCTTTTTAATTGCCTGGAAGGGAACACATTTATACAGACATTATCAAAAGCAAGTTTTGCTCTAAATAAAGTTTGTATTTTGTTTTGTACGTATTGATAACATGAGATAATCTGTTCAATTTGTTTGTCGGCCAGATGCACGGGAGCTCATTGCTACAGCTGTTGGTTTGGGTTGGCAAGGCACACATAGCATTGCTGAGATGGAGAAGCCCAGCCCATACTTAGCCTATGGCAAATACTCAGGGTGATTCCAGAAGCCACCCTCAGATTGACACCTCATGATTCTTAACACAGGAGCATCTAGGGAAATCATAACTGCCCTTCTTATGATGATAGCAACCAAAAGGTGGCCTCTTTTAGGTATTTTTCTTCCTATAGCAGACACACACACACACACAAATAAGCAATGTACATATACAACTTCAGTCCCTGACAAAACATTTTGCTACATATATCACCTACCTCCCTAAACAATATCCTGCACAAGCTTGAGTATTACACCTAGCTATCTAGTTGACTTGTCTTTCTGGTTGCATCTATTATTTATAATTCTCTTCAAACTATTTTAAGCTTATTACATGAACTGAGGATAGGCTGTTTCATCACAGATGAATTTAAATAAGCTTAACCTAAGATTGACAGTTAAAATGATAGCTACTCTTGGGTTTAGGATTAGAGATCTTTAGTCTTTGTGGATAGACCTATTAGGAAATTTTCCTTAAAATATTTTTTTCTTAATTATGTAAAAGCTAAATAACTAACCCTAGTATTGAGAGAACAATGGAATAAGAAGATTCAGAAATTTGTTTTTTGGAAAGTCACACAAAATCTCTCCCTCTCTATTTGATATAGGGAGCTGGTGTCTATGACCAATGGGCTTAAGGTATTCAAGAATCTCACATAGAAGGAAATCTAGTAGAGAGACATGAATGATCCACCAAAGGTAAAATAGCAAGAAGTAATAATAATGTTTCTAAAAATGAAATTATCTTGAAGAAAGGAAAACTCTGGGTTAATATCACACTCTCTCTACAAAGTGATTAATCATCCACTGGAGAAGATGTTTATGTTTAATTGCTACTGTACCCATTAGATTCTGGAAGCTTTTACTGACCAGTCACTCAAACACACAAATTGGAGCTTGGGAAAGAATAACCAGCCTTTGAATGTGAAATGAAGAGCTGGAATGTGGGCACTTTTACAGTGCTGGCTGAAAGCAGGTATCCTGAGCATCTTGGCAGAGTCAGTAAATGTCTCTCAGACAATGTAGAGCAAAAGTGACTCCGCATGACATCAGTAGGCAATGTCAGTGCTGCAAAGTCATGGTTCTTCTACAGTAGGCATTAAATGGCAGGACTGTTTCTTCTTTAAGAGTAAAATAATCCTTGCACCATTGATACATGGGGGCTTCCAAAGGAATATTCAGGTTTCCTTGTACATATGATGATTTCCTTGCTCTAGGGATTAATCAAAAAAATTATAATGGATATTTATGAACGGAAATACAAAGCACAACATTGGCTATGTTTCTACTGCAATGTTATCTACTTCTCTTCCTGTTTCTAACTGTATACTGTCAAAAGCAGAAGATGCTAATCTATGCTTCCATCAATGACAAAAGTGTTACTTATTTCAGTCAATAAAAAAGAAGCTGAAGAGGCCACTCCAAACTCAAGAGCATAAATGAAAATTCAGAGCTACACATATAGGGACCTTTAATTGTGACTACAGATAGTGAGGACTTTATATAATAATATGGGTATCAGATCCAATCTTCAATGGTTATATATTAATTCTACATAAGGACTGCATTTGAGACTTCATCCTTGAGAGGTGGCATGGAATTATGAAAAGTATTGATTCAAGAGCCTACTACCTGGTTCATATTGTAGCTCTGCCACTTGCTAGCTTTGTATCTAAATATCTCTGGTCCTTAAATGTCCTCAGCAGGAAGTGAGGAATAGTAGTAATAAAATATCTTATAGTTTTAGAATATCTTATAGACCAAATGACTGGATAGACTTAAAGTTTTCAGAACAGTGCCTGTCTCATCATAATTATTAAGTATTGTTAACATTATTATTATAATGTTTATTCATGATGGCAGTAGTACTTTGTTACTTGTCTTCATAATGCAAGGTGACACTAGACTCTTATTTCCAAGAAAAAAAGAATTGCAGACTGAGAGAATATGGAGAACAGAAAGGAGAAAAACACATGTTCAAAATGTAACAATAAATGAAATACAAAATACTAACTAGGGGCAATTGGAAGAAAAAAGTTTTTCTGGTGGTTTGAGACATTTAGACAGTATGCAAAGAAAATTATTAGATAAATATACAAAAAGTGACTTTGGAGGACTGCTTTTGTGGCTCAGTGATAGAGCAATTGCCTGGCATGTGTGAGGCCCTGGGTTTGATCCTCAGCACCACATATAAATAAACAAATAAAGCGAAAAATTTCATTGGCAACTAAATTTTTTTTTTTTAAAAAAAGTGACTTTTGAAACAGAAGCCTACATCTCTATTGGATACCCTTCCTCGTGACAATAATGCCTTTCTTCATGTTAAAACATGTATGAAATGTCTACCAAATAGCACATTCTCCACACTCTGCAGCCACATGGTTGGATAAGGCAACAGGTTCACTTTAAGACAACAGTTATTAATGACTGAACAAAATAGTAGTTAGTAATAATACTACACTTCAAAGAAATTAAATATGGTAAAGCTCTCTGTATTGGCTGTATTAAATAGAAATGGTCTCTGATGTGAGCAAAGCAGGAACTACAGTCACAAAAGTAATTTGAAAAGTTTAAAGAAGAACTGGCTCTTCCATGGGTTTCACAATTAACTTTCTCCTTGGACTCACTGTCTTCTACACCGTGACTTTATAAAAAGTTACAGTGATAAAATGGCAGTTGCAAAAATATCATTTCCTTAATGTCCTACAAGAGGAAAATAATTATTGTGTTTATAAAATAGAGAAGTACATGTTTTTAGGAGAATGTTATCTCCTAAGTTGTATCTACACTAACAGTCTATGAGGGGGCTCATTTGTTGTTTTTTAACTACTGTCAAACAACAAATTTGGCAATTCTGTTCTCTCAAGTGCGCTATTCATTTCCTTCCTTCCTTCCTTCCTTCCTTCCTTCCTTCCTTCCTTCCTTCCTTCCTTCCTTCCTTCCTTCCTTCCCTCCTTCCTCCCTTCCCTTTATCTCTCTCTCCCTCTCCTCCCCACTTCTCTCTCTCTCTCTCCAACCCCCCCCACCCTTTGGTGTGTGAGAAAAGAGATCCAAGTGTCAAACAATGACAAAAGCAAATTCATTACTTGAGAGTTACTTTCAGTGCTAGAAATGGAACCCAGGATCTCCCAAATGCAAGGCAGGTCTTCTGTCACTGAGCTACATCTCCAGTCTTAACTCTTATTTTTTTAAAAACTATTTTCAGGACATATCAAAAACAATCATACAAAGAATTAATATATCCTAACTCAAAAGAAATGGAAAAAATGACCAACAATCTTACTATCTTTGGAATCCTGGGATTACTTAATGAATCATTTTCTGGCTTGGTCAGATTCTAACACTGCGGTCTATTTTTCTTTCATCATTTTTCAATTGGCTTCATTGGTTAGTTTTAAATTTTTACTTTTTGTATGTTCGAGCAGTGGTTTTCAAATAACCTTTCCATGACATGATGGAGAAGCTCGAGTTTGCAGTTTAGAAAAACTAAAGGCTTCAAATTAATACCTGCATCTAACATCAGTAGTTATGATTAGCACCAAACTTCTGCCAAGATGACCAATGGCTCCAAGAGAGGGAAGAAAAAGCAAGGCACATGCAAAGAAAGCTAACACCTGCTGCAGAAGGGCAAGGGAGAGTCCTAACAGTGCTGGAGAAAATGAATTCATTACATCGTGATTATAAAAAATGGGAACTAATATGTATTCATACAAATACAGCTGCCAACAGGATTAAGGAAAGGCACAAAATTGACTTGTGGCCTCCTGGTAATAGGTGACGTAATGCATGGATTCCACAAGGCCTTCTATTGCAGATTATACTGTAGGTGGTCCTATTCTGATCTTTATGGGATACATTATTTACACTGACTTAGAAAATATGCCATTTTCTTTTTTATTTTGTGAATTTCTTTTTCTGATGATAAAAATCATACATTTTCACTGGAGAAAATCAAGAGCTTACAGAAAAGAATAATGTGTATGTGTGTATATGTGCATGGTTAATGTCATAATGTAGAAATATTTTTGTTTGCTTTAAAATTTCTATTATTCTAGTTGGTTATTTTAGAAAATGTGAGTAAAAACTTCAGCAGAAAAATTTCTCTCAAATCTACTACCTACATATTTAAGTGTTTGGGGCCCAGACTACTTTTTGTTTGTTTGTTTGTTCATGTATATATTTAATAATACTCTGTGTCCTATTTTAACCTAGTTTTCTAATTTGGCAATATATCATGTATATCTGACCAGGTCATCAACATGTCTTTTAATGTTTGAATCACTTTTCACCAACTGGCTATACATTGTTTAACCAACAGACTGTGGGATATTTGAGTTATAGTAAATGGTCATCTTGTAACATTTTTACAAGAATTTTTTTTTTTTTTTTTTGTAAATTGAACACTGTGTATGTGTGATTGGGAATAGCATATGAAACAAGTAAATAGGCTTCAGCTATAGACCCAAAAGATTCAGTGGGTGTTCTCATCTAACTTAGTATCAGCAATCCTTCCCCTGCCTGGATGCCTTTGGCTGAACTATGAAGAGAGAGCCTTACTAAATGAAGCAACAGTTTTCATCCAGAGAGGTCAACTTTGCCTAAACAGAAGGGTGTGCACTCACCCATCTCTTCTATAAAATTCCACTTCTATTTACCAAATTACCAAAGAGAACAGGAGGGGAACTTGGCATTTCACAACCAAACATCATTTCACAAATGTCTGTATGCAAGCTCACACTGATCATTGGAATTAATTACCATTCAGAGTCACTGTCCGAAATAACTTTTTAGCTCTGTGAATGGAAAAAGTAAATAGACAAAAGTCAGTGTGACTTTCACAAGACCACAGAGGACACTGCAAGCAAGAAAAGGCAGGAATCATTACCTTTTTCTTCGTTTCCCCATTTAGAAAAGAATTAAAACTAAAACTAGGAAACCCACACTAAGAGTGCTTTCTTAAATAAAACTTATTTGTTTCTTACACACGTCTGAAGCTACACTGTAATAGCGAAGTTTACTCTGTACAAGCATCTAGGTGATCAGGATATCCATCTAAACAATTTATTTAAACAAATCTATCAAAATATTAGTTAATTTTCACTGTGTCATCAAACTGGTCATTAGTACTGATTACACTCAAAGGAAGAAAATTTTCTCATATTCATAAAATTAGTATACACTTTTTACATTTATTGCATTTTGTGATTAAGCCAATCAATAATTTTTTAATCAAGCAGACAAAAAAATACTAACATAAGTCTAATGGTAATATCAAATGGTCATCAAATGTTGATTAAAGTCCCCAATGATGAGGATTACTACATGCAAATATGAGTATGTCTATTGTATAATTACTTTTTTATTTTTTTAATCTTTTTTATTCTAATTTGTTATATATGGCAGCAGACTGAATTACAATTCATATTACACATATGGAGCACAATTTTTAATATCTCCGATTGGATACAAAGTATATTCACACCATTCATGTCTTTATACATGTACTTAGGGTAATGATGTCCATCTTATTTCACCATCTTTCATTCCCCCTCTTTTCCCCTCCCATCCCTTTGCCTTATCTAGAGTTTGTGTAATCCTCCCTTGTTCCCTCTCCCAACCCCTTTATGAACAGCCTCCTTATCTTAGAGAAAACACTTGGTATTTGTTCTTTTGGGATGGGCTCACTTAGCATTAATTATATTCTCCAACTCCATTCATTTACCTAAAAATGTCATGATTTTATTCTCTTTTATTGCTGAGTAATATTCCATTGTGTATATATACCACATTTCCTTTTTTCCATTCATCTATTGAGGGACACCTAAGTTGTTCCACAATCTAGCTATTATTTTTAAGGCACAGTATGTAGTGAGAGAGAAACTGTAGAAAAATCCTCACAGCAATAGTACTCAACTAAAATGAACAGCAAAGATTCAGCCATGTGGAAGAGATTCTACCTTCTCAATCCGGAAGGTTTTGAATTAGAGTGCTTAGAACAATGGCTGTTCTTGGTACAGTGGAGAGACTCAGTGTATGGTTGGCTTGGGATGTGACCAGTCAAGTTATAAGTTTCATAGAAACAGAATTCTTGACTGTTAAAGAATAAAGAAATCTAGATAAGTTTCTGTGTGGTGCTGAAGTTGCTAATTATTAGTTGTTCTTAATATATAGAGGCACACTGCTGATAATAAAGCACAGGTTTGGGAATGAGAAGAGCTAGTTTACATCTCGACACATTGTCTGTGTGAACTTAGACTAACAATTCTGTATCTCAGCTTCTTTCTTTGTAAAATGAAGATGGTAATACCTGTCTACCTCTCAGGGCATATATAAGTCATACGTGATATACTGAGGGAGATTAAAAAAAAAATAGGTCAGCATAGCAAGAGGCATCTGCTACTATTTTACCAATGTTTATTTTAGTGTTTCCTTTTTAGAATCTTCTGCTTTAAATACCAACACTCTGGTGTCTGTCTATAGCATACTTAAGAATTTGGGCATTTCTTTGTTTTCAGTATCAGAATGCAAGTTCAATATATTCCCTTAATTTATTTTTGTTTTCCTCATGATTTTGTCTGATTTATTTCATAGCATTTATTATCATGGGATATTTATTTTGTCTGTTTTATACTTTCTTCCATTAGACTTTTAGCTACAAGAGGGCAGGAAGATGGCTCAGTGCTGAATCTCCACAACCAAAAACTATGCCTATCACATAGTGGGTATTCAATAAACATATGTTAAAACATTTCAAAAAATTTATGAATTTGTTTCATTTGTAGTTCTTTTTTATTATTATTATTTTTTATTGGTTGTTCACAACATTACAAAGCTCTTGACATATCATATTTCATACATTAGATTGAAGTGGGTTATGAACTCCCAATTTTTACCCCAAATGCAGATTGCAGAATCACATCGGTTACACATCCACATTTTTACATAATGCCCTATTAGTAACTGTTGTATTCTGCTACCTTTCCTATCCCCTAGTATCCCCCCTTCATTTGTAGTTCTTTTCAACATTTCTTACTGAAATAGTTGGCAACAACTACCTATCTGAATAAATATGGAATGAATAGATGGTGTCATAATGTAATTTTTAATAAAATTTTATAATTTTATATATACAAAACTAATAGTGCTCTGAATATAATCAACAATTAACCAATATTTTTAAACATATTAGTATGAGATGCTTATTCAACTAATGAGCATGTCTTCACTTGGCAGAAATATATGATTTCTCAATTTGATACAAAGAAACTAGTGATTTGTGGTGATAAAATATCACGATCGTATATTGCTTGGTTACATATATTCATAATTTGCCATTGCAAGTGCTGTGAGAATCTTGTAAAATACAAAAATCTGGAATTGAGTTGTCATTTATACATGTGCACATTCACAAATATAATGTAACAAATGTATACATGTTTTCTGGGGGGGGATACATGTATGGACTTGCTTAATAGTACAGATGCCGCTGTCTATTTGTTGAATAATTCATTAGTGTATTCATATAGGTGTATATAAAATAGCCCATAAAAATGTTTAGATGTTTTGGGAAGATACCATAAACACTGGTATGAACATGCTGTCTACCAAAATCACTGGAAGGAGTTGTGAAAAGAGAATGCTGAACTTGATCAAAATAAAAGACAAAGCATGGGGAATTTAGAAGAAGGGCAGCAGCTTGTTTAGGCTTATTTATTTATTTTTTTCCCTGTAGATAAGACAAAGAAAGACAGAGAAAGAGAAGAATGAAAAAGGTTTTGTTTTATTTTTTTAATTTTTTGCGGGGGGAGGGAGGGGAGGGTTTTTAGACATCTGCATTATCATGCAAAATGAGTACCTGTGAGCTCTCAGCCTGGATCTTTGGACAGGAAAACTAGAAAGAGGGGCAGAAAGTCAAGCTTGTGGAGAGCACATGGTCAACCTTCTTCCTCACCACATCAACTCCTGCCAGGCTGGAAAACAAATCTTTTTCAGAAATCATTAGGGTATTGGAAGGTACCACAGTCATGAGGAAGAGAAGAAAAGCTAGTGTGCTCTGTCAGGTGACTCTGAAAGCGCCCTGTACTGAATGCTGTGGCAGGGCAGAGTCACAGAAAAGACCTACCCAGCTAAACTGTCAAGCCTTAGAGCAGCTCTGAAGCCATAGGAAAAAAACATTTCTTCTCTAAAAGGCTTCTCTTTATTTCATTTTATTTTATTTTTCAAGCTAGTGCAAGAGATAATGCAGCACATTTGTGAAACTTCCTCTTGAAGCCAGCCTCTCTCCACTACTAAGGACTCTCAGATCTCACAAGCCCATATCTGGACTGCCATCCCGCCTGCTTCAGGGGAAACACATTTCTCTTGTGAAATGCGCCTGAGAAATTTATCATGGGCAACTGCAGAGGACAGCAATATTGATAGATAACCAAGATCAATGTGTGTGCGTGCACACGCGCACACGCACACGATTAGAAATGTCTCCCTCCCCTTATTATCTGTCAAAATAATCTCAAGTGATTCCAAATCGTCTTATTCCAGTTCCTTTATTCACCCCACCCCAAATAGTGTGGCATCTTCCAAAATAGTGTGTTACTTTCTCACACACTAGTGAAAAATTTAAAAAAATATAATTAACAGCCTGTAACCTGTCATCTCCACAGTGACACCCCCCACCAAAACAAACAAACAAACAAAAAAAACAATGTAAGTGGGCACACACACACAGCACACACATGATTTCTTTACCACACCTACAGTGGAATTCTGATTAAAGGCACTGCTACGAAGGCCCAGTACATTTGAAATCTAGAAGCTGAGGGGAAAATAAACTAAGTGTGCAAAGAAGCAGAAGAAATCAATGCCTTTTCTTGGATCAGAAAGACCTAGGGAGAAAATTCCCTTACATTCTCTCTCTTCATAACATAACTGAAAAAATTATCCCTAAAACAGGGAGGTAGAATAAGGGAAAGAAAAGGTTTTTTTTTTTTTTTTTAAATGGACAACCATAAAAAGCTTTATAATTTACTTTTAAGATAAATCAGCAAAGGGAGGCCCAATCTGCCATTTGCTCTGAGATCCCACCCTGAATAATATGCCACGGCCCATTTTGATCTGCACTGAAATTAACAATCAGTCAGCCACTTTATGAAATATTATCTTTGTTAGCTTTACCACTAACAAAAATACACTTGCAATTTTTCACATCTACACACTACATCTATTAAAGCAATCTGGGAAATTAGTTTGAGATAAACTGTACAGCAATTTTATTCATAGCTTCCCTGTATCTCACACTGTTAATCTGCATCACAGCTCACTAAATAGTGCCTAATGTTTATTGCATTTAACTGAATGTATACGATTCTGAGGGTACGCCAGGGACCGATTATCATAATTATACATGTTTCTATGGAAACCCACAAGTCTATCAGTTTTGATTCATTATATTGTTATACCTTCTAGCACTTTCTAATTATTAGGTGCCCATAAAAAGTCTCAGTCTTGCTGTTACTATAGAAATGAGCTATAGACAGGCCTCAATTGTTAACCCTTCAAGGACCAAAATATATAGACTTAGACAGCTGGTAGCTATTCATGTAACTGAAATAGCTAATAATTTCATCTATTACTTAAATTCATAATTGATTTGCTGTTATTAATTTCTGGAAATATTTCACTCAGACAACTCATGAATGATTGTCTCAGATTTTATGAATTTGTCCTGACTTTGAGGTTCCCCACCCCTGACATTTCCCCTCAGGTATGACAAAAGATACACGAAAACTAATTCAATACTGAATTAGCGAGCACAAAGCACAAAATGAAAAGTCTTTCAAGACCAATTTCTGACTTCATAGAGAAAGACACATTTGCTGGAGTAAACATAGAATTATATGTTAAGTGATAAAACAGATAAATCAGAATATAATCGCGAAAACTCAAATGTACTGAGAGTCTTTAAATCAAGCATCTAAAATTGTTTTACAGCAATATGGCTATTTAGGTATAATTTAATATTGCTACTTAAATTGCAATTTGTAATTTAATATTTTCATTTTGCTTTTTCTCCTACATTCAGTAACAGAATCTTGTGAAAATTGAAAGGGACTGAGCAGTTTCATTGTCTCTCTAACCCTCCTGCTATTATAGTTTTCAATTAGAAGTGCCTTTTAATTTAGATCAGGAAAGCTCTCCTAAAGTGACAGCTCGCCCTTCACACTGCATATCTATTTATTTCGGAAGTCAACACACCATTCAATAACCTGAGAACAGCCCTGATTGCTATGCTAATAGTATTCAGAAATATGTCGACACCGATGGAAACAAGTAAACTAAGGCTAATTCATAAAGTGAATAATAAAAGGCAGAGGGAAGCCTTTCATACTTTCTCCTGCTTCAGCTGGAATCTTAAGCTTACAAATTTAATTTTTTCTCCTCCCTTAGGGAAATGAATGCTATATGATAACCAAACTGAAATTAGATTTCACCTAATATTACAGCCTAGCCTATTTGACGCGGCTTGTTTTATTATATAAAGCTACAGAGGGAAGCAGCCGAGACAATGCCCGTATATGTTAATGCTTGTGTGATCTAGGAGTTGCTTGCTTCAGCCACAGCTTTCTTCAGCTCAGTGCTAAATGCATTTTGCTTTGCATGTTGGGGGGAGGAGAGGGAAAGCCATGAGAATTTTAAATGTATGCTCACATTAAAAAACAACAGCCCAGGTTAGGGAACCATTTTCTTCATAGTACAAGCCCAAACCACCAACGTCCACAGCAGCTCTCCGCCAATTAGGAATCAATCAAACTATATCAGCAACAAAAGAGATAGACATTTGCATGTTGAAGTTCAAACTCTTAAAAAAAAAAGAGAGAACCGATCAAAACCTTTTGTTCCCAACTCTTATGATGATGTTGGCATTAGAGAGAAGTAGATTTGCTACTGAGTAGGAAATCTATAGTATATTAGGAATAAGTTGAATCAGATACTTTAAAAACTCCATTTATCATTACAAATAAACATATATATTATTGCATGTATGTATATAGTCTGGAAATTAATTATATTTCATTCTCATATTGGCTATCCAGACTAATCTAGCCATATATATATATATAAAATTTACTCTTAAAAATTAAACTAACTTCAATAACAATCACCTTATTTGTTCAAGGTGCTTATAATTTTCTTCTTATAATTGTTAATCAGTTAGCCAACCCAACTTAGCATCACCCTTCAAAATCTATAAAGCCTTTTCATACATTTTAAACTAAGAAAACATATACATGCATTGATAAACTTTAGCAAAATATGTGTATGCAGAAAATACGTCAATATTCCCCTATGATTCAAAGAATTATATGAGAAGAGGAAAGATTAAGGCCAGCATTTCATACACTTGATTAATAAGCCTTAAAAGCGACAAAGAACGCTTGTGAAAGAAAGCACTACCTGGTATGTGCTGTTAGAGAATACCTAAAGATCACTGTTAAGTTAGTGAATCCTGGGGGGGATGGATGGAGGTCAGATACCAGGGTCACGGGGGTGATTAGGCAAAGAAAGCAGAGAGAGTCAGTCATCCAAGCAGCAAGCATATTACCACCTGGGATGTCATTTATTTCCTAGAGATAGAGTCAAGTTAGGTCCCTGCATGGTAAAACCATGAATTAATTATATTCTGCCCCCCCAGTGAGCATAAAGTGCTCAAATTTTCTTTTTTGGGTGATGGGGGGAAAGATGACTTATCTTTCACGGTTGGATGTTAAAATCCCAGAGGAGAGAGCCAATAAAAGCAGCTCCTAGTGACAAAAATCCGGGAGCTGTACCGTCACTATCCATCAAACTGAAATGTTTTAGGATTCATATTTATTTGCACCACTTTGCCACTGAGGAAAATGTCTAGTCAACTAGAGAATGTCTACATTCTTGTTTTTTGATGCTTACGGGGAAAGGTGCAAAGACGTTAGTGAGTTGTGATTCCGTTCAGCAGAGAAGGGGTTGCAGAGAAGACTGGCTGGTGGGCGGGAGCCTCACAGACCCACACAGCAGGCCTTGGGCATTGTTCCTAAGCCCCACGGGTCAGTTTTCCAGACCAGTGAAGGCCAGGTTCTTGGCAGAGGGACCCGATCAAGCCAGGCTGTCCCTCCTGGAATGTCAACGGTGAAGTGAGGAATAATGTCTCTGAGGGTTGGTATTCAGGGGCCCTTGGCAATGGGTCCCTTAACAGTTTGATTACTAGAAATCACTAAAAAAGATAGAGGGTTTGCTCCACTGTTAGGAAATAGCCAGTAAATGGTAACAGAGTGGATCCAGGTAAAAGAAAATGAATTCTGAGCCAAGTGAAGGATAGTATTCTGGGAAGAAAAGTAGGAGAAAAAAATAAATAGAAAACAGGAGAAAAGGCTTTGCTAAGCAGCTTCCACAGACAGGAAGTACCCAACCTTCTCTGTTCCCTCTAAGACCCTTGTTGGATGATTTTTCTTTCCCTGTGCATCGAACACAGGCAGAAGCATGCCTTTTAACTGTCAGTTCCGAGGCCTGTGTGAGCACTAAGATTCTGGGCAGAACTAGGTTATCAAAATTAGGACAGTAAAAGGGTTGCTCTCATAGCAGATAAAGTGTGATCGCTGCACAAAAGGACATCAAAGCATTTTAATGTGTTTATTATTTTTCACAGGCCCTATGTGCTCTTCCAGTAAAATAATAGGTTTATGCTTAAGGAACTCAAAAAGTCAAGTAGTTTAGTTTCTCCTACTTAAGCATATGAAAAAAAAAAAAAACATAGTTCTCTCTCTTTCTCTCACATATGCACACACATTCTTTTGCTCTTTCTTTTACTTATCAGGGCATCAGCCAAACATTCATTATTATTTGCTCTGAAAAATAGTCATTTCAAGAGAATAATCAGAGAGGCTCACAGTATATATATATATATATATATATATATATAGATAGATAGATAGATAGATAGATAGATAGATATAGATATAGATATATGGCTCTTATAAAACTGAGAGTTTAAAAGTGCAAAATCACCAATGTGAACAAATGTTTGGGTCTGGCTCAGGAAAAGAATTTGTTGAATTTTCTACTGCTTGCATATATGGTGCACATGCATTTCTGAAATGAGCTAATAGCCCATTCCAGGGCAGAGCACATATACTGAACAATTACATAGAAATCACCATGTCCACCAGCAGGTGTAAGGTTAGGGTGTTTAGTGAGGACTAAAGATACCAGGGGCTTGAAAGGCACTGGAAAGAAGGGTAGGTTTAGCTCACAGAAATGCAGAACTATTGCTGACAAATCTGGAAGTTATGATATTTTATGTAGATGGAGAAAACAGGGAGTTCGGTGGGTGTTGACTGATAGATAAAGACATGCATTTTTCTATAGTTCACAGAAAGGTATTAGCTGATTTTTGAATAGGAGATGTGGCCTATGCTTTGAGGAAGAATTATTTGGCAGTCATGTGTCAGAAGACTAAGAAGAGGGAAGACTTTGGTCCAGAGGCCAGTTATAGAATATTTTGTACTGTTTTATACCAGGGGTTTATACCAGGGTGTTCACAGGGAGAGGAAAAAAGAATGAACCTGATGAAAGAGAAATAAATTGAGCACAGTGTGTGAGGAGAGGAAGGGATAAAGCATGGGTCCAAACAACCAAGGCAAAGACACGGAGGGAATGATGTGATGCCTTTGGCAGAAACGCGTTTCTGGGGTAAAAGGACTAGTTTGCTTTGTGACACTCTGTTTGAGCTGATGATCAAGTCCAGCAGGCCAGCAGACTAACGACCTCAAGATTATCCTGAGAGATTATTCATCTTCATCCTCATGACCACGCACATAGTTTTGTGTTTCAAGTGAGCAAATAGGCAAATGAGTATGGATGAATAAAAATAAAAGCAAATTGTAAATGTGGTAGCATCTTTGACACCATAAAAAGGAACAAATTCTATATGAAGATGTGGAAAGGGAAAAGTGATTAAATGAGAATCGAATCTTATGTTTTTCATCCATCTATGAACATAAGAAGTAAAATAAGGCTGGGGATATAGCTCAGTTGGTGGAGTGCTTGCCTTGCATGCACAAGACCCTGGGTTCAATCCCCAGCACCACTAAATAGATAGATAGATAGGTAGTAGATAGATAGATAGATAGATAGATAGATAGATAGATAGATAGATAAGGAAATAGAGGAAATGGGAAGAGTCATAGAAATGGGAAAAGAACAGAGACAATAGGACATCAAGGGAAAGGGATAATAGTTTCAGAGAGATACCTAACCTGTAAGAAGTGCTGGTGGCATTGAATTAGTGTGTGTGTGTGTGTGTGTGTGTGTGTGTGTGTGTGTGTGTGTGTGTGTGTAGAGGGAGATAGTGGGAAGTGGAGTGGGGGGAAGGGGGAGGGGGAGAGAGAGAGATTGAGAAAGACAAAGGGAGCACATTTGAAAGTAGAAGAGGAGACAGGAGTAGCAAAAGGACAGATGAAATGTTCTACTGTAAGAACCTCTAGTTGACACAGCACAGTTGAGAGGAGAAGCAGGGAGGAAGTGGGGAGGGTCCCAAGAGGACTTTAGACCTCAAAATGTACAGGGGAGGGGGGAGCTCTAAAAATGAAAGAAAATAGGTGGTGATTCACAGATTTTTTTTTTTGAGAGAGAGAGAGAGAGAATTTTTTTTCAATACTTATTTTTTAGTATTCAGTGGACACAACATCTTTATTTTATTTTTATATGGTGCTGAGGATTGAACCCAGCGCCCTGCGCATGTCAGGTGAGGGCATTACCGCTTTAGCCACATCCCCAGCCCAAATCCACAGATATTTTGAGGCTTGAAAATTTGAGGTTATATACACAAAGACAGAGGTGGGGAATAAAAAGGATGGTTTCCAATATGGAACAAAAGGAGAAGGGTCCACCGACCTACACAAACACCTGAAACTGGCATGCTCCTGGTTCCTGATTATCCTGACATAATTGTCTATCTTAGGTTATAAAAGTAAATTGTAAATGTGGTAGCATCTTTGACACCATAAAAAGGAACAAATTCTATATGAAGACATAGAAAGGGAAAATTGACAAAATGAGAATAGAATCATGATTTTCATCCATCTATGAACATAAGAAGTTTCCAGCAAAAAACAATAAAAAGAAAAAAAAAGAAAGAAAAGTAAATTTTAAAGTAGAAGATTACATAAACATATATGCCATATATGCTACTAATAATGAAGCAATTATGCCACAAAGTGCCAGAAACAATACGGTCAGCTCTCGGCTCCCCACTCCTGATGGCTGTGTCACAGAGCCTCAATGGAATGCTGTCCTGTCCCAACGAACACATATTAAATGACCACTATATTAGGAGTGGTGTCCCTGACATCTCACTTTAATTTTTACATCTTTACAAGACAGGGCATTACTATCATCCCCATTTTACAGAAGAGAAAAGACTAAGAAAGTCAGTAACTGCCCAAGGTGACTAAACCAAAAGTTGTCAATGGGATTCAAGTAGAACTTCATCTTTGTCCAAAATCTGTAATCTTCCCTCATACCGGTGACACTTAATCTTGGTTGTGTATCAGAAAAATGTGAAGAATCTTCAAAACACCCCAATATCTTGGTATCATGGTTTGGATGGGAAGTGTCCCCTGCAACATTCTTGTGTTGGTGACGTGATGTCCAGTGCAGCAACGTTCAGAAGTAAGATGATTAGAGTGCGAGAGCTGTAGCCTCATTGGTGGATTCAGCCAATTGATGAATTAATCATTTGAATGGATTATGGGGTGGTAACTGCAGGCAGGTGGGGTGTGGCTAGAGGAAGCAGGTCTCTAGGACCATGCCCTTGGGAATTACACTCTGTTCCTGGGGGCCATGAGCTGAGTATCTTCTCTCTTCCATTTCCTTCCACCATGATATTCTACTTTGCTTCAGTCACAGAGCAATGAAATTGTTGAACCATGGATTAAACCTCTAAAAACATAAGCCCAAAATGAATTTTTCCTGCTCTAAGTTGTTCTTGTCAGATATTTTCATCATGGCAATGGAAAGTAATAGACTGGGCCCCAGCTCAGACACCAAAAAGTCAGAATGTGGGTATGGAAATGGCATCTGCATGTTTCAAGATCTTCCCAGGTGATGCTGGTGTGTGGTCATCATGAGGCTTCCATGTCCTACACCATATTTCAGTCCCCTTTCCCCCAGTTGTTTGTACGTCACTTCCTCAAGGTCAGTCTACTTTTTTAAATCAGTGTTTCCTCTGTATAAGCGCAAACGCTATCTGAGTGATCTTATGTTTTCAATGTCTCTGATTTTCTCATCATTTTTTGCTAGACGTTGATGATACTGCGATCGGTATTTATTACACAGCTTCTTCACTAAATATAAATTGAGGCACAAAAATACCTTCTATAAACTTAATATTTATTATTCTTAAAAATATTTATCAAATATTATAGTGTTAAAAAACGTGACTCAGGAAATAAAAAGAGTCAGGATTTAAATTTGTCCTCTTACATGATGATAGAATAAATTTGTTTAAAATTATTAGAAGAAAGATTATTATAATTGTGGGGTTGCTTATACAGATATGAAGCATATATATAGCATATATTCTATGATTTGAACAACATGATATAGAACATGATAAGACCATCTGTCCCAAATCTTTCCTACTGCTCTGTCTATCTGGAATTCTCATGACTCTTTTAAAATAGACAACCAATTTTACAATGACAATGCTTCAGTAAGGATTATTGTTACCTGCCAGTTACAGATCACATGGTTAAGAAGCACTTAAGTAAAGCAATTTTTTCCTACTCAAGAAATCTGAAGTCAGGAATATTAACACCGGTTCAGTGGCACCCCAATGTCAGAGATAATATCTCTGATTCTCTTAAGCAGAATGACAAGATGGCTGCTGTAGTGCCATCACTTACATCTACATTCAAAGCAAGATTTAAAAAAAAATGGGGGGAATTTCTGTGTCAGCTGTGTTAAGAAAGCAGCCTACCATGAATCTCCACTTTACTTCTGCTGTATCTCATATAAACTAAGCTTTATGGTCACCACTAGCTGCCAGGGAAACTTGGAAATTGTGTTTTTAGCTTTTCTTGACTCTGAAGGGGTACACATAGGAGAGGGGCTTTGTAGTGGCTATTTGGTTAGACATTTTCTAGGCTCTGAGTCACGTGGTCTTTAAAATCTGTGTTCAAAATGTACTGCACTTTTGAGGGGAGGCAAAAACATAAGGATCTCTAGCCTTTCCTCATCTGTTCACATTATTTTTTATAAAACAAGCTGAATGTTTTCTTGGAAAGCACAGAGCTTTGAACCCGGGGGAACCAGCAGTTTTTCAACAAGAAGAGGCCAATTGTAAATGATGGCTCAATGTGTCTGTACGCACCCAGAGGGACGGAGGATCTCAGCCCCCCCCCCACAAGAAGGGGAACCGCTGCCCGTAAACAAAGGAGCTCCAAAGAGAGGGGCCCCCAAAGGTCACAGAAACACGAGGACACAGCTTGGATGAAAGTTGGCCCTCTTTCCATGTAAACTGCTTCTAATATTGTAAAAGGCATTTCATTTTTTAACAGCTTTATTGAGATATAATTTAAATACCATATAATTCACACATTTTAAGTGTACATTTCAATGATTTTTTAGCATATTCACAGATATGTGCAAACATCACCACAGCCAATTTCAGAACATTTTTATCATCTTAACCAAATCCCTGTACCCTTTCGCTATCACCTATCTATTTCTCCACCCCCTCCTGCCCAAACCAACCACTTGTCAACTTTCTGTGTTTGCAGATTTGCCTGATCTCCACATGTCAGGTAAATGGAATCATATAAGTAATGTGTGACCCATCGTGGACTGGTTTCTTTCACTTTGTGAAGCGTTTCCAAGGCCCATCCCTGTGTAGCACCTGTCTTTACTTCATTCCTCTTAATGGCTGAATCCTAGTCCACCATACAGATAAGCTACATTGTATTTATTGACTCTTTAGATGATGGGCATTGGAAGGTTTCCACTTATTTGTTATATGAATGATGCTGCAATAACATTTGTATACCACTTTTTGTGTAGACATGTGTTTTTTTTATGTCCCAAGGGAATATATCTGTAAGTGGAATTTATGGGTATATGGTAAACCAATGTTCACCATTTAAGAAATAATCAGAATGTTTTCCAAAGTGGCTACAACTATTTTTACATTCCCACCAAAAGCATATGATTTCTCCATGAAATCATATGAGCATTGTGATTTCTCCATGTTCTCACAGATATTTGTTTGACTCTTTTATTCAAGCCATCTTACTGAAGGCAAAGGGATATTTCATTATATATATTTTTTTGATTTCTCTGATGACAATCACGGTTATGTATATTTCAAGTGCAAACTGACCATTTGTATCTTCTTAAGAGAAGATGTCTGTTCACATCTCTTGCCAATTATTAATTGGATGGTTTGTCTTTTAGTATTGAATTGTAAAAGTTCTGTATGTATGATAATACAACTTTTTTATCAGATATATGGATTGCAAATATTTTCTCTCATCTTTGAGTTGTCAGTTCACTTTCTTGATCATGTCTTTTGAAGCACAAACGTTTTTAATCTGGATGCTATCCAGTTGACTTACATTTTCTTTTTTGGGTGGTGTGCTTTTGTTGTCATAGCTAAGAATCTATTGACAAATCCAAGGTCATGAAGATGTATCTTTGTGTTTTATTCTAAGAATTTTATGGGTTTCGTTCTTACATTTACATCATTGGTCTATTTTGAATTAATTTTTGTATATGGTGTGAGGTAAAGGCCCATCTTCTTCTCTCTTTTTAATGTGTCTATTCGTTTTTGTTTTTTTTTTCTTAAAAGAACTATTTTTGCCCATGAATGGTCTTGGCATCTTTGTTGAACATCAGTTGAGTGCAGACACATGTGTTTATTTCTGGACTCTCAACTCCATCCCATCAATCTATATGTCTGTCCTTGTGCCAGTACCACATTGTTGATTACCATTGCTTTGTCGTTAAGTTTTGAAATCAGAAAGTGTGAATCTTCCAACTTTGTTCTTCTTATTCAAGACTGGGTTGGCTATATTGAGTTCCCTTGCAATTCCATATGAGTTTTAGAATTAGTTTGCCAATTTCTACAAAAGAAGCCAGCTGGGATTCTGATCAGGGTGGCATTGCATCTCTAGATCCATTTGAGGAATACTGCCATTTTAAAATTATACCATCTCTTGTTCCATAAACTGTTTCTAACCTTGTAAAGTCTTAAAATTTTTCAAAACAAAAACATTTTAATGTTAAATATTAAAAAAAATATTTTTACTGTCCCTTTGCCTTTGTTTAGCCTATTTTCACCATATTAGTCTTATGTTTAAAAAAAAAAAAAGAACTGTAATAGGGAAACAGAGAATCAAAGTACAGTAGTTTGGGCAAAGGAAACCATCATGAAGGAACAGAATGGTGCCTGGGAATAAATCCAGGTAGAACAGTTCTCTGAAAGATTAATCTTTTGCGTTTGGCGGGGGGAAATCCTAGAGGCATTCCATTCCAGTGCCTCATTTTGGGGTCATCTCTTTCTTCCACATGCTGCAGCCCCTGGGCTCCCTTCCTTTTTATTGCAGTGGCTGCCATGGCAACAGTTCATATGGGCTGGAAGAGAGATGAGGCCTCTCTGGAGCCATCATTAGTGCTACTCTGGCCAGCAGGGGGTGCCAAGAGGAGCAGCCACTCCCACCTTCTGTTTGCAAGGATTCACACCCCCGCCCCTAGGAAAGCCCAGGACCTGGAGCTAACAGAGGTTGAGCGCGTGCTGCTACAAAAAAAGGAGACCTTGAGCTCTCTGAAGGGTTTGTAAGAATTTGTGAGGAATTCACTGGGAATGCGTGTAATAGGAGTGAGTAGCTACCTAGGGAAATTAAAACTTTAAATTCTAGCTATAAAATAGGATTTTCCATGAAATCAGAGGTCAGTTTTTGATTTTATTTAATTTTACTACACAAGAATTCAATTTTGCATTTCCTGCATTCAGAATAATCACATGCATTAATTTCTCTTTGTGCACAAGTGCATTGAATATCCTAAGGAATTAACAAATGTTTATTAAGCTGAGTTTCAATGCCTGGTCTCTAGATGCTAAAGCAAACACTGTTTCCATTGAGGTAATGACAGTGGATCATCCACCAGACTTTTTCTGGTAATATATAGTATGAATTCCAACAGGACATAGGGTAACTGTTTTAGAACTCTATTTCATGTATGCATCCGAATGTTTTACCTCACACACCTGAGCAGGCAAGTGGATATGAATTAAAGTGTAATGTCAAATTTATTTTAGAAACACGGCGGAGGACAAGGTAATGCCTCCTATCACCTCTCAGAATGCATCATATGGATAGTCGTGGATTTATATATCTAGATGCATATTATATGGAATAACTGGCACATTTCTGACCTGTAATCCTGAAATCTCCTTATCTTTGATGCCTTTGACTAGTAGTTTTTACCTTTGCGAATTCTTTGGTATGCAACTGATGCTGCATGGCACACATAGTTGACTAAATATTTATCAAATATTCAGGCACTTACTCAGTGGATTAATTATTGAACAGGCTTCCACTGAACTATCTTTCTTTTTGCTACAGCAAATTCTCTGTTGCTTGGTTGACATATGTTCTGAGGAGGCAGGAAAATAGCCAACTCAGCAAATTGTATTACTTTCAAGGTTATGCATGTAAGTGTGTGAAGGCGAGATACACATGGAAGCCCACATCACTGATCTGGCAGGTTTAAAAGCGTGTTTAGAAACGTATATAAAAGTCTTAATGAGTTTGCTTTGTCTTATTTTGAAATCCAATTTTAAATAAATCTTTAGTAATACATTAACAGATAAGGAAAAGGAATTCTTTTAATAGCTAAAATATTCTCATTTTCAAAGGGAGTTAAAATGATCTCCTGTATGTTAGGTTATTTATTTTCATAGCAAATCTAAGATAGTTTCTTTTTTCTCATTTTAGAGATTAAGAGGAGGTTGCATTACTCATTGATTTTCCCACATTCACACAACCTAGAGTGGTCAGATAGTCACTGGAACTTGTGTTCTGTTTTATTTGGTATAGGATAGCCCTATTATGAAAGGGGGAAATTAAGATAGATGCTATTCAGATAAATAGGATTTTATCTGCAGTAACATTTCCATCATTCTCCATACTCAGACTTTGAATTACACTGTGGACCTTTTCAGTCTTATTTTACATAGACTCTATCAAAAGTGAGTCATTGTTTCTTTAAATCAGAAAGAATCCGGAGAAGGGAGGCCTGAGATCCTTGGATTCTCACAAAAGCAGCTGTGCTATGATATTAGAATAGTCAGATGCAGGATGAGCAGGTCTCCAGTGATCAAGTGATCATATGATCAAAACCAGAATCCATCATCCAAAATTGGTGACTTTAGAGAAGATTACAGAAATAAGATGGGGGATGGAAACCAACTCTGTCACTATCCAACTGTAGCACAGCATTAAACAATAAGACTGTGCTTTGTGTCTAACATTGAATTGGTGCTCCTCAGAAATATATCAGTTTCTTTACAGAGTTTGATTTCTGCATCCAGTCAGGAAATTTTATATATCCTTGATAAGAAGAATAGATCGCAGGCTACCATGGATTGCTCATTCTGCATTTTTTGTATGCAAATCCAATAACTGGATCAGGAAATTTCCACTAAACATTCTCATTACAAATTATTGAAACTTGCTTCTTAATGCTAACTTTCTTAACTTTTCTCTAATAGCATTCTTAATCACTTCATTCCAGCAGTCTGCTTCAGAATCATAAAAAAAATAGAAATTTAAACAATATTCTTGGCATGATTAAAATTAAGTAATTTTGAAATAATTCACTTTATTTAACATGGTTCCAAATTCAGTCTTGTGAAGAAATATTTAAAATAAGAAATATCTTATTCAAATGCTCATTCATCTCTATTCTAAACAGGTCAGAATTTCAAGGTTACTGACCAACTGGTAATTACTAATGTATTGTTTCAAATAAATAATAATAATATAGGTTACAACATTATCGATAGATGCATTCATGTTGTAAAACATGGATGGTATGTTTAATTAGTTGTGAGTAATACAAATGCTTGGCATAAACTCTTGAGACTTCAGATGTGGAGATGTTTTGAGAAAAGCTTTGAAATCCACTGGCATCCGCCATTCTTTCATTCAAGACAAATATGTGGGCGAATCAGCAGGAGTCCATTCTGGCTTCCAGAGAGTGCCCTGGAGCTGTCCACAGGAAGGTGCTGGAAAAGGCAGCCGCAGATGGTCCAGGTACACAATTATTTCAGGCGGAAATGCAGCAGAATAATCAGACTCATGTTAGAGTGTTAGAGTGTTGCTACAGCACACATGACCTGGAAACTGTTTCAGCGAAGGTGGCACAGCGCTCCTCAGTCTCTTTAGAAAATTATAAATACAAGAGGTTTTCTCTAGAAAACAGGGAGAAGATTCATATAAGACAAGGAGCCATTTATTTAGTCTCAGAGATATAAATGACATTCCTAATAAGTACCTGGCTGACTTGCTAAATAACTGACATTTTCTCCCAGAAGATTTAAGTTCTTTATAGAAGAATTTAAGTTCAGACTCTATGGATTTTCCTAGAATTTCTAACTTCATACTGGAAAATCAAACATCATTTTTAAAAAATCAGATGTTTACTCCCAATAGAATTGCCCTCCAAGCAAACTGAAAGGAAAGGGGACAAAAGGATTTGTAGTTTTAGCAATATACAAGGACTGACTTTCAGATCCATGGTAAAGGTCAGGTGTAATATTCAAAAACAAATTAAAAGACAGCCATTCTATTGGACTCAGAAGATTCCAGCAAACGTTGGGCACCCATGGGCATTGGCTCAAAATGTGTTTATTGTGATCACACCCCAGATGATGTTGCAAGTACTATTAAGGACCCTATTCAACCACCATCCTTCTTGCATTATGTATGCAGTTATTGTTTTGCATTATGCACTATCTAAAATGATACAAAAACATTTTGCTGAAAAATAAACCACTGGTTTTATGCTTAACACCAGGATTACAAAATGTGATGTCATGAATTATTCATATCATTCGATTTAATGTAATCATTTTCTCCCCAGCGTTAAGCCTCTGTGAATGGTGTCCTATGCAGCCACTGTTTTGAAGAACTTAATACTAGGGGGAGAAACACCTGGCATTAACTGACAGTGAATTAGGCTCATTGTCACTTTGGAAAAAAAAATGCAATTTAATCTTTGATCTTCTGTACATCCTAATTTCAAGGAACCTTTATCAACACTACAAACAAGCCAACCTTAGGAATTTATAGAAAGATTGACCTCAGCATTTAGACATAGACACATATAAAAGTGCCCGCACATATTTGAAATTTGAACCACTGAATGGAATTCATTTTTGTTTCATTCAAAGCAATAATAAAACACACTTCTAATGTGTTTGCTCTAATAACAAATAGATTTTGATACACATTTACACTTCATCTAGATCAGCTCTTCCCCAGTACTGATCTTAGCTTAAAGCACATTGAAAAAGATAAATACTTCAGTGAAACTTGGCCTATAGATTAAAGTAACCAATCCTCAAGACACACCAAAAAATTTAAAACTAAGAGAAAAAATTTCTAAATATTTTGAACTCCTATAGGGAAAAGATAAATGGTGGCTTAAAACTGGCAGAAGCAACTTCTAAAATTCAGAATTTCTTTTGGGTGGGTGGACTGTGTTTGACTTTTCTTCCATATTTTATTATGGTCAAGCCACACTCAAAATGTTTCTATGACTCTTAAATTACAATATGGTTCATTCTGGGATTGAATATATGATCACATTATCTTAAGAAGAAGTTAAAGCCAGAAAACGCAATTCTTAATCTTATTCCTTTTCATTACTCAATTTCTGAGCTTCTTAAAAAACAGCATTTATCCCTCAGGATGTTGTAGGGAGACTTAAATTACATGCTGTGATATACAACATGTCAAAAATTGACAGGATCCAAAATATGGGGAGTTATTACTTAAAATTAAAAAGAATATTTACAATATGTATACCGCTGTAGTCAACAGGAATGTGAGTATGGGTAAGCAAAGATACTTTCAGGTATTCTAATAAGCTAAGAAAAGAAAGGAAATGCAACGAAGAAAAAAAGAATACGGCAATTTAAGAATTAAGTGGTACCCAAACGTACATGAGATAACTCACCTGTATAAAATAGCAAGAGGAGGAAAAGTTTAGGCACAGGTCACAATTAGATTTCCAGAGAAATTTTAATGTCTCACAAAACCCAGCATCATGCTTTGTACACAGTTGAGACCCAACCATGTCATCTGTTTGATAATGAAGAGTCCCTGTGGTCAACCCAATAGTAATTGAATGTCCATTTTTTATAAGGTCAATGTAAAAATCTGTCCACTGCTGCTCTGTGATAACAAATGCATGGAAACTTGAAACTCAGTTTTTTACCAAATAATAACAAATTGATTATGTTCACTACCTTCCAAAACAGCAGTGAGGTATTTTAAGAAGTCATAGGAGGGTGGCAGGGAAAGAGACAGAGTGTCAGAGAGAAAATCTTCTGTAAGCTAATGGTTTGTTTGATTTACTTTTAAAATACTCTTTTCCACTTTAGCCCTTAAATAAAGGAAAGTTTCTCTTTTCCCTAAATACAAATTATTAGGCATTTTGTCGATTAATCTACTTAGTAGCATGCTCTAACTAGAGTCTCATTAACATTGTGATCTGGTCCAGAAGACACAGTGTCACATGAGAAGACCTGCCTCTCTTTCATTTCAAAAGCACCTTGACCTTCTCCAGCAGTGGTATCATGTGTTCCTATTAGAGTTCTTACTGATTCCCAGTGCAGCCTCCTGGTCTCCCAAGAGTCCAAGAGCCTGTGGGCTCAGGGTGGTCCGAGAGGTAGTCTGCAAAGGAAGCCCTTGGGGTCTTTTCATTTTCTCACTCACACACTCAAGTTTTTAAAAAATTATCATGTATTTAACCCCCCCTCCCCAAAAAATGTTTGTGCTCTTTTAAAAAAAAATCTGGAGAACTGAGAACCAGAGAGCTTTAAGTCTCTCAGTGAAGCTACAGCCTAATTACTGCCTGCTGTGTGGCGCAGTTAAACACAATCAGTCAGAAAGCCTTAAAGATACAATATCCCTTTTCACAAACTGTCTGCTTGTCAATTCCAAGTCACCCCCCTGCTTTAAATCAACCAACCACAGAGCTGTTATGAACAGCAACTGATTTTCCATGCAGTGCTGCAAAACAAAATCACACCGTATCCTATTTTTAATGGCCACAGTTTTTCAACTGCATAACAAGAGTTAGCTGGCACTGCTGAGCTGAACAGTATCAAAAAAATGGGTTCAAGTAGAAATAACATGGAACCCTTGAAGTGAACAAGTACAGACCCAATTACAAGTGCATTGTGATGCTCAGTACCCAATTACATCCAAATAACAGTGGAGCAAATTCCCCCTTAATAGTTATATTGTAGACATCAACTTCTTTTATTTTTGTTCCTCCAGGATACAGCTTGATACTTCAAAGGGAAAAAAAAGCTGATTCACAAATATTATTTTATTAACATACAGTCTATTTATGCACAAAGATATTTATGATGTCAGCATTAGGAACATGGTAGCTCAGTCACCAAACAGAAGTGTTCAGCTTTTTACATAGAGTTCAAGGGTTCTCAGGAATTTCACTTGGGGAAAATCAAATTTCCTTCAATATATTGCTCATTAGAAATTGTCTTTCTGCAAAAGATACGTTCTTTAATGATTGGAGCTTGGAATATAAACAGGCAGTATGGGAATTTTTCTTTCTTTGTTTCTGTTTATTCACTTACTTAGGAAACTTTAGCCCCATCTCCAAAGTAATGGGTAAAATTAAGCAGTCTATGAATTGAGAAAGCAGCCACTTGGATCTCTGGGGTTTGATATGTGACAAGTTCTTAATAGCTAAAAGGAGAAAGAAAGGGAAATGGGAAAACAAATGAAGTGATTGGGAGTCCAGGAGAAGAGAACAAATTATAGACAAATGAATTCATAAGACCCAGAGCTAAGGCATGGGAAAAGAGTTAAGGGAGATCAGATAAAACAAAATAAGAGCAACAAAATGTAGCTCTTGGACATATCTTGGATTATGTGATGCAGTGTTGATGATCATAGAATCAAAGGACAAGGTCACTTCAAGGTCATCCTGTCCAACCCAGAGACACATGCTGTCTGTCCCATTGGGCTCCATCACTCTGCTGGAACATTCTGCTACAGATAACCCACTTTCATTTGTTCCTTGAACATTAACTTCACTTCCAATTTCTTCTGGGCCAATCTGGGGACTTTAGTAATAGTTGCACAGTGTCATATGTTTTCAAGGCTGACCAATCAGGCTGGAGGATAGTTGTAAAGAAAAGAAATACCATCTCAGAGTGTCATTCCAAGCATAGGAGCACAATATATGCTTGCCCTTCCCTCCACCCATTTTCTTTTTCTTTGAAACCATCAGAGAGAGAACATCACCCAATATTCAAGGGTTTTTTAAGTTCTCATTAAAATAAAAAATAAGCAAGAAAAATAACACTGATTAAAAAGAAACATTGGAAAACTACCAACCCATCCACCACTCTCACTTTAGAGATAAGGAAACTGAGGCCTCAGAAGGACATGAATTCTAGAATGCTTTTACCTCCAGCAGGCAGTGGCGTCAACAGCTGCGACACCTGGCACTGATTCCAAGACTCGTGGCCGCTGTGGGAATGCTATTTATTGTACCTAGTGACTCACAAATCTAGGTTATGTGAACTATAAAAAGCCTGACTCAGAACTCTAGAGAGTAGGGAGCTAATACAATTTGAAATATAGGCCATAGATTGTGGTAGGAGGATGTTTGTGGGATTATTTTTCAAGACAGCTTTATCCAAGCAGCATTGAATATAGAGTCATACATCCATTAATGAAGATGTGTCAGGAACTTCATGACATTAACAGGAAGAGCTTCTGATGACCATTAGTATGTATGCCTCTGGGCATTTCTGGTGAGATGGTGGGACAATCATTTGGAGCGAGGGGAAAGGGAGACTCAGGCAGGTAAGGAAGAGTAGATGGTGGGGAGGGAATGGACCCCCTGGAAGCCTGTGAGAGAGGGAGAGCCAAGGTCCTCCACTCACCAGCGACCCAGGACTGAGCCTCCATTGACCTCCACAATAGCAAGATTTGGAAGATCAGGGAGCAGATGATGACCCTTTCTTCTGTCCACTGCCCAACTTCAACATCACCCAAAAAACATCCTGTTGAGTTTCACTTCAAGACCTACCTGTGAACATTGTTCCTTCCTTTCCTCAAACCTCCTCAACCTCTGTCAACAGCCTACATTTCTTTAGACACTGAGAGCTAAAATGACCTGGAATACAAATGATTGGATGAGGTAATGATTAAACAGTGAAATAAAAATATAGAACCAATCCATCAAATAGCAAAGACTGATGTGTGATCTTTCCTGTTTTGACTGAGGAGGGAATGAAAATAAAAGGAGCCTACTGGCTCTCTCATCTGGAGGGAAGGAGGGAAGAAGAAATGATGTTTTTACAACAGAGGGAGCTGAAGACAGAAGGAAACCTTCTTGCGAGGACCATGGAAGCTGAGCACCCCGTCTATTATACTATGCAGCTAGGAGAATGGAGTTTTATCCTTAAATGATTTATGAAGGTTTTCGTGGGGGGAGTTCGGTAGATGTTCTTGGGAGTTTTATTGTTTACTGCTTCTGTTGTTTTTAACATCGCTAGCTTCCCATAAAGAAATTTTCCCCCCAGGGGATTCTATCCCTGTAACTATATTGACTTAATTCTGAAGCACCAGTGCAATTAAAAGACGGTTCTAATTAATAGGCAATAGAATGGCTGTATGTAAAAAGATTTAAGCAGTTTATGCTTGGTGCACTAAACGAATCTGAACAAAGTCATGCAAGGCATCAGGGCTCCATTAGAATTTATCAGCTAAGATGCCTGGAATATTTTTCACACTGGGTAGTCACATTGCTCCCTGCAGTTGGGATTGGACTAAGAGGGGAAAAAAAGGTTGACATATATTTCTGTATCGGTGGCAGCAAAGTGGTTTCTCCTTTCAGCAGAGAAGTGCCACCCACCAGAGAAAAAGCACCTTTCCTGCAGGAATTCTATTTCTGAGGCACTACAGAGAAAGAAGAGAATCACAGTCTCCAATGTTATACTGTTGTAGGTGGGCTGAGTGGCTCACTGCCTGGATCCCAACTCTGACCCTTGCTGACTAGGCAAAGTAGAACCCTGAGCCAGTGACTTAATCTCTTTGCTCCAATGTTCTCATATGCAAAACAGGATAATGACAATGCATTCCTCCTAGAGCTGTGGGGAAGACTGTGAACCAATTCACAGGAGGCACTCAGAAATGAAGTCAGGCAGCACAGTGAGCACTCAGTGAGTTCTGTATTAAGATGATTATCAAGGTCCATCATTACTGTAAAGAAGCTGCATGACTGAGCATCTCTCATATTTCACTGTGTTATATTTTTGTCTACTGGATGTAATAATGCATGCTTGAGAGTAGAATAACAGAGTAACTGCAAGTCCCCTTGCTGTTGATAATCCAATGTGATCCTTAAAAGCATTATGTTTTCTAGAGTAAATGTGCTCAGGGATTTTAGCATGGCAAGGCAAGTTAGGTTAGATTACATCTAAAATCCCTTCCCATTGTAAGATGCAGTGTGTACTTTAGAAGACCAAAATTGCAAATCACTGTCTAAAGGCCTCTAGAAAGGACCTGGAATCATCAGAACCACTGTAGGATAGTATACTTTTCCACTATAAAGAACAAAGACTATTTTACATCACAGGTAAAATCCCATGTGTGTTCATCAGTTTTTTCTTTCTTAATTCTTCAAAGCTATGGGTGAACTACATTGAACATCCAGCTGGAGCTCAGTCAATACTACACTGAATTGAACTGAATTATGTCCACAGCTCCATTCAGCCAAGGCCATCTTTTCCAATTTTCCATCTTTTCCACCCTCACCGGTTCCCTGATTCTGTGTTCACCTTCCTCCTGACCCTATGCTCACTGGCACAGCTTTAATCACTCTGTTTTCTTGCTCTGTCCCCTGCAGACAAGCTCATTTCAGCTTTATCCTGACCCTAGACCACCAGCGTTCTTTGCCAACTTTGTTTTCTTCCCTGTCAATCCCTGTAGTCCAATGCCTCAGTCGTCGTCTAGAGATGCCTGAGTACCTTCTTAGTGTAAAGGCTCAGAAAATATTTGCTGACTAAATGAATAATTCATTATATCCTGATGGTTTTAACACCTATTGGTTAAACATAAAAAAATGTTATCCATTTTCTAATATTTTCTGCATGTTATGAACACATTTCAAACTCTCTTTCAAATATCACTTGCATTTCTAACTTATTTTTACTCTGGGTCAGAGAACGTGTTTAGAAACCAGGCTTAAAAGGCCATATGTGGTAAACATGCTATAAACTTTGAAAATGATAGGTCATTTTCAATGCCATTGCTCATAGCTTATTATATTTCTAAAATTATGTGATCTAATAGTGATAATTAACATCACTACAGAGAAAGCTTGCAAATAAATGCTTCTTTTCATAATTCTAAGTAAATGTAGAGAACTATACCCTTTATTTACTGAACCAAGGGCCCCTTTGACTTCATAAAAAGGTACTGGTCTTAAATGATTAAGCATGGGACTTTCCCAATTCACCAGTTACGTGTGACTCTTTTGTTTCAGACATTCCATCACAACATTTTGGTAAATAATGCTACTTCCATTTTGTTCACAACTGCCCAGTTGTTTGATAAGATATAAAGAGCTGGATTCATCAAAACGATGACAGCAGGTGGCCTCTCAAAATTTTAGCCACTAAAAAAAAGAAAAAAAAATTCTATCCATTTTTATCTTCCTTCAAATATTAATGAATAGTTCCAGTGATAATTAGCAATTTTCCCTAATTATAGAAAATTGGCACTTCACAAATAACAAACTCTGATATTATCTCGTATTGTGCCAGTTTCCCTATTAATTTGGAAATTCAGCAATTATCACCAGAACTATGTAGGTTAAAGTGTATCAGATTCTGGATAAACAACTTAAAATACCCAGCAATATGAGGTTCAGTGTCAGGAAAGTGCAATATTGGCATTTGAAGAAAAAGCATTAGTGACCAACTCTTGCACAGTGGGAAGATGTTCCAAGTTTGTTTGATTTTAGCCTAGCCCCTACAGATGACACCAATGCAAAACCTGGATGGTTTGCCTCACTGTCAATTTGAAGAAATAGCAACAACAACAAATATATAATTTTTAAAACAGAAAGACAGTGCATACCAACATTCTGCATCAGTTCTTAAGGGGACATTAGTGTGAATTCTATTCTAAATTCAAAAATTTAAGAAGACATCATTCTCCATTATATTTTTTTCAGATAAAAAATAATGAACACATTCGCGTCCTTATCAATTTCTGACTTGAAAACATTTTCACCAAGCCTGTACTAATCTATAAAGAACTCTATGTTCTTGTGGTTCACCTTGATGTTAGGACAGAAGTTGAAGAAATACATTGTTCTCAATGCACTTTGGAATGCTAACCAATCACAATGTTAAACTCTACTCTGAACAACACTAAGGATGACCACCACTTTAACATTTTAACATTTTCTGTCAATGTTACTCTCATCACAGTGTCTTAATTTTATTTAGAACATAGCTTTCTAAGTTCAAAAGTTGAAATCAAATTCATGACAAGCCCTGTCAGTTTTCAAAAATCTTTGTTGAATTCAACGAATTTTGATTCTGAGACCAAAATTCAGGCTACATTTCCATGCACCAAAGTAACTGATTTTCTCAAATGTAAAATAGTCAGCCAACTGAATCAATTCATTGGAATTCAAACATTATTTTTTTTATGTTGCTGGTGATCAAACCAAGAACTCACTGATATAGTTTGGATATGAGGTAACCCCTGAAAGCTCATGTGTGAGGCCACTCAAGAATTTTCAGAGGTGAAATGATTAGATTATCAGAGCTTTAACCTAATTATGGATTAATCCACTGATGTGGATTAACTGGGTGGTAATAGGCAGGTAGGATGTAAGTAGTAGAAATAAGTTACTATAAGTATGTCTTTGGGATATACTGTGACTGGAGCGCTTACTCTGCTTCCTGATTGTCACAGACTGAAGAGCTTTCCCCCACCACATCCTTCCACCGTGATGGTCTGCCTTACCTTGGGCCCAGAGCTATGGAGTTGGCTAACCATGAACTGAAACTCTAAAACCATGAGTCAAAATAAACTTTTTCTCTTGTAAGTTGTTTTTGTCAGGTCTTTTGTTTATAGCAATGAACAACCTAACTAAAACACTCACATATACTAGGTAAGCAAATCAATGTGTCTGGTATTTTTTCATTAAATTGACACATAATATGTGTGTCAACTCTACCCTCAAAGGAAAGATGAGATAATGGTGCTCATATTTTTATTATAATGACAAATAAAACTGTCTATTCCAATAATGCCATTCAAAAATTAAGAATAGATTAAAAATAAAACTATGACTACAATGAAAATCATGATGATTGATTTCCCACATTCATAAAGGGAAAACAAGAGAAGAAATGGACTTCAATCCTGATAAGACAGACGTAAGTCACACCAAAGCAAAATCTTTCCATCTTTATAGGTTAGAAAAGAATGAAATGTATTAGAGAGGATGAGAAAGTAGAATGTTTCTTTCAATAATATTGTTTTCTGTCCACAATATCACAATTTAAAATGAGATTTTTTTTTCTGTACCATTCCTTCATGAAGAATAAAATTACAATGGTTCTCTATGTGCCTCCAGATCAGTTCCAATTCTTTAGCTCCAATACTGCCTAAGGCATTTAAAGGCCCCTCCCAAAACTTTCCATGCACCCTCCAAAGCTTTCCATGTACCCTCCACTCTTCTTCCTCCACATACTGCACCTATTCCTATCCATCCACGTTTTAGCTTAGACGCCTTCTCTTTTCTCTATTTAGGAAAATTATTCCAAGTTTTAGCCAGGCTATCTGCTAACACCACAGAGAATGTATAAACTAATGTTTCCTTTAGTTTTACAGTGCAGTGGAACATATTCTCTCTATCTAAATCCTGCCAATATTTCTAACTCTATTACAAATCCCACTTCTTTCTTGAAACTTCTTCTAAAATCTCAGTGACTTCTTCTTCCTAATACCATAGGTGTTGTAACATATTCCAACACATGAATTTTATGTTAGAATCTTTTTTTATGTCACTAACTAGTAGTTATTTATTTAGTTGTTTTAGCACATGAAATTTATGTTTCTAATAAGATCATAATGTCATTGACTATAAAACCAAATCCCACCTTTCTTTTATGCCTAAGATCACAGCAAATACTTCAAAGAAGAGTGTAATTGTTTAGAGAAAGGTTCAAAGATTGAACCAGATGAGATTTTGAATTTTTTTTATCACTTTCCAGATAGGTAATAAGATACAAGTTGCTAAATCTGATCTGTAAAAAAGAACTAATATTTCCTAACCTCATTTATTTGTTGAGAGGATTGAATAAAATAATCCCTACAGTTTAGTGTAATCTCTGAAGTTAAATTTAGTGTAGTAGAAGATAAAATAGAAAGCTATTATTATTTTATCAGAGTCTATATAACTTACATTTATACTGTAAATATTTGTAATCCTAGCTGAAAGCAGAGAACTCAACCTGAAGCCTATTTTATTTTTTTAAAAAAATAAAATACTGTAAGCACTCTTCTATTTCATTTTTTGAAATAAGCACCTGCTTCTGATTTTTCTTTTTGAGCCACCCTAGTCCTCTATTTCCACCCTAGTCCTGCTTTTCCTCTTCCTAGGGTGTCTAATTACCCTCATTGCCCAGAGTCATGTGGGAGGTCAAAATTATTAACAAGCTTGACCTAACTATACTTAACAAGTATAGAATACATATTTTTAAGAAAACCTGGAATAGTTATTAAAAAACAATTATTAAGACTATAAAGAGCATTACTCAAAAAATTCACAGAATTATATCAGAGTAATTATATATTCTGATCATAATTTTATTATTTCAAAAAACTTTGAATACCACAGTTTTAAAAATCAATATGTATTAGAGAGGATGAGAAAGTAGAATGTTTCTTCCTATAATATTATTTTCTGTCCACAATATCACAATTTAAAATGAGAATTTTTTTTCTGTACCATTCCTTCATGAAGAATAAAATTACAATGATAATGTAAAAAAAATGATGATGGAAATGAAAATTATAATAATTACATTTTAATCAGATTTTGTGACTAAAAAATAACTTTTGATACAATAAGCATATCAAAAGTTTGCCTTATAGGAAAAACAATACCTACTGAAAATTTCAGTTTTCAAATTCTTACCTTAAAAAATGCAAAGGCTAAAAATTGAGAGGTATCTAATTTTACAAGTATAAGGTGTAATAAAACAAGTTCAAATTTAAAAAAGAAAAACAAAATTAAGGTGAATATGTCATAACAACGATTCAATAAAGTCACACAAAAATTTTTTAAAAACATTAATAAAGTAGAAAAATCACCATCTAGATTGTTTAAAGTAGAAAAAGAGAAAAAATTAACCAAATTGGTGTTGAAATAGTGCAGATAGAAGAATTACAAAAATAATAATACATAAGAGAAAACCCTGAGATTTCTCTTTGCCAGATAATGTGAAATTTTTGATGAAATGAGCAAAATTCTAGTTATATATAATGCACAAATGATTTAGGAAGACTGAGAAAGGCTCTAAAGTCCTATAACTATTAAAGAGGTTGAAAGAGACGTTTTAAATCTTCATGCAGAAAAGTACTGACAGTTTTATAGATTAAGCCAACCAAATTTTAAAGGCAGACATCTTTCATATATTTGCTCTCTGAGAAAATAGAAAAGAAGAAATGGTACCCAGTGTAGATTAGGGTAACCTAAAAATAAGTATGGGGATTGCAAATTACCTTTCAATCTCACCATGTAATTTGTGAATTCAATATCCTTCATGGTGAGGTATTATTAAAGAGTATAGTATTAAAATGTAAAGACATAATAATAATCATGACATTGAAAATCTAAGTGGAAAAAACAGTAACACAACAAACACAAAGATAAGTATTTCATTCGTGCATTATAGTTGTACGTAATAGTGCAGTTTGGGTGGGTGTGGTGGTGCTTGCATCTTGGGAGGCGGAGGCAAGAGAATTATGAGTTCAATGTCATCCTCAGCAATTTAACGAGGTCCTAAGCAATGTAGGAGGACACTGTCTCAAAATAAAACATAAATAGGGCTGGGGATATGGCTCAGTGGTTAAGTGCCCCTGGGTTTCATCCCCAATAACAAAAAAAAAAAAAAAAAAAAAAAACAACAACAAAAAAACCCACTAAGGTGGGATTTCCTGTTACACATTTGTACATGTACTCAATATTATAATGTAATTTGACCGATATGACTGTCCTGTATTTCCTCTCCTTTGCCTCGTCCTGCCTTTTGGACCCTCTTCCCTCTAATCTACTGATCTCCCTTTGATTTTCATGAGACCCACCACCCCTAACTTTCTTTTCTTTTTTCCTAATTTCCACATATGGGAGAACACATAAGACCCTTGACCTTCTGAGTTTGGGTTATTTTGCTTAATAATTTCAATCTATTTGCTTGCAAATGATATAATTTCATTTTTCTTTATGACTTAATAAAACTCCATTGTGTATATGTACCATCTTTTCTTTATCCATTCAATCCATTGTATACTCGATGGTTCCATTGTTGCACTATTGTGAATTGTGCATCTATAAAGATAGATTTTCATGCATTACTGTAGTATGATGACTAATTCTTTAGGACAAAAACCAAAGAGTGGTATGCCTGTATGGTAGTTCCCTTCCTAGTCTTTTGAGAAACCTTCATGTTTGTACAAATTTTCAATCTGTGGGTAGAAAATCTTTATGAGCACTTTTGAGCTGTGCCACCTATAACCATACACTGAATGTTTTATCAAAAATCAAAGAAGATGTGTGCTTCAGAAACGAAGATAACAATGGAAATAGCATACTTTTATAACAAGGAATATAGCAAGGAGCACCAAAAAGTTCATGTCTTATTTTCTCCATTCATTATCAAGCTACCTGCTCTAGGATCCTTGGGGCAGGGCTGATCATGGAACAAGGTCTGGACAGTCATAGAGACATGTTACTTAGTGTTCAGTTGCTTCATCCTTTTTTCAAAAGGGCTATTGTTTCAGTTCATTTAGTTCATTTTCTATTGTTATTAAACAGTACCTGAGACTGGATAATTTATGGAAAAAAATAGGTTTGTTTTGGCTGAGTTCTTTGGAGACTAGGAAGTCTAAAAGCATGGTGCTAATATCTGCCTGGTTTCTGGCAAGAGCATGGTGCTGCTTGAAATCATGGCAGACAGCAGAGGGCAAGCAGAAGTATATGAAGGAAGCAAAGCATGTGGTGGCCTCCATCTTTGACAAGCTGTTCTCCTGGTAACCAACCCCAGTCCATCAACAATTCACCAAGTCAGGAGAGAAAGACACCAGGACCTGCATGAACCAGACACCTCAAGATAGGCCCCATCTCCATCACTAGGGCAATAGCTGTCACATTTCACCATGACTTGGAAAGGACAAACCATAAAAGCTGCTAAGGCTTTGCCAAAATGGTAAGTTGTCTCCTTTTTCCATTATGTGTTGTGATTCTTAAATTACTTAATTCTTTGTGTACAGGTACACATTCCCTTCATTTGCTTTTATAAATATAAGCATATATATGAGTGGCCTCACATTTGTAAAGTACCAAGAACTTGATAGACATCCAATGAATAAAAACATTCTTCTTTCTGCTTGTGCTCCCTAACCTACTCATGACTTCTCAGTGGAAGATACAAGGAGGGAGATGTGAACAAGGTGAATTCTGCAGATTGCCACTGAGCATTTCAACAGAGTTAAAATTGATATCTTTTTATGAGTAGAGCCCACAATTGATATTCTCATTCCAGAATTTTCAGCTTTATGTAAGTGCTCCATTTTGTTTGTATTTTCTTAATGAACAAGTATGTTGAAATCATTTCATAGTATAAGCTCTGGAAAACACTTTCAATAGTTTTTCTGCATACCAAGATTAAACGGCTCTGAAATAGCTACTATCTACCCAGGATGAAAGCTACCATTATCACATTAGGACAATCAGAGATAAAAAAAAAATTGGAATTTAGAGTTCTCAAATACCTTTGTTCTGCTGTTCTCATTATATGCAATGACAAAAAAAATCCTCTTGTAAATCTAACTTTAACATTACAGACGCCTCTCATTGTCTCTGACTATGTGTATTTCTAAAAATATTAAGTTATTGTAGGTGTTAGCTAAAGACACCTTTTTCTTAGCTATCACAACTAACAACAGTCTCTCTTTTTCAGGGGATAAGCTACGTGCAAATGAATTCTGGGGAAGAAGTGATCCTCACTAATATTTTATAACATGAGAAAGATATCTTCCTTGCTCATTCTCTTTGAGGTAGAAAAGTAATCTTAATTTCCTTTAGTTTGCTTGAAATGAAAAAAAATGCTTTAAAAGTACACCCAAGTAGAGACTCAGCTAAGGGAGAAAAACCATAATATGTTCAAATGTAATACTGCAGTTCAAAACGAAACTGTGAATTTTGGAAGCAATATCCTTCAGGCCAGATGAATGAGATCTGCAGATCAAGAATGATATTCTCCTTTCTTGTGAAAACTTTGCTGCTACAGAAGGTTGGAGTGGGATATTAAATTACTTGCTGTGTTTTATGACAGCTGTATAGCATTCTAGACTGTCAGATGTGAAAAAAAAAGTTCATGAACAGAAAATATGCTAATGAGGTGGAATATTGGACTACTCCATATGAGGTCTTTTAGGCCACTGACTAGAGAAAAAGCTATATAGCGTCTAGATTTCATTCTAGGCTTATGATTCAAAAGACAAAATCCATATGCCTGCAATTATTAAAGTGTTAGCCAACAGGTGAATAAGACATCGGACACTGGGGTTGAATATTTCTCATTGCATCAGGATATCTGGGATCATGCAGATGTTAAAATGACCCCGGTGAATCAATTTTATTCTGTTCTCTGATAAATTATGAGTGAGCATCTGCTTGAGGAGTTCACTTGAAAGAAAGGTGATGAAAGATCTGATGTCTTGATCATCTCCTGTCTCTTTCAGCCATGCACATTTGGCAATGGATCCTGTAGTAAAGTCTCCACAGAATGTGGATCAATGAAAGGAACCTTCATAGTTTTCCATACCCACCTCTAATCTGAGCCCTTTGAAAACTAGGTGATTAGGCTAATTTTGTGAAAACATTGAACCCAGTTTTTCACATTGTTAGCTACTCTGCCATAGCGAAATAAGAACTGTGAGGAAAGAGAGAGAGAGAGAGAGAGAGAGAGAGAGAGAGAGAGAGAGAGAGAGAGAGAGAGAGAGAAAGAGAAAGGAAGGAAAGACAGCCAATCACAGCCCTCAGAGGCATGAGTACTACAGTTGTTTCCCTTCAGTGTCACAAGCTACAATTTATAATGTGGGATATATCTGCTTACACAAAGCTATTTCAATAAAGTTGTTGAAATTCAGAATGTGAACCTCACTAGTCACCACCTTGTGGAATTTTTATATTTATATATTCCTCCACAAAGGAGCTATATCTGTGGAAGAAGTGAGTGCTGCCTATTTGTGAGGTCCCAAATGGGTCTTCCTGTGACAAAGTCTATTATGCTACCATTACAATTCCATGTCTTTGAGTCCTGAAAACTTTTTGTGTTCAGAAGTTCCCTATTATACTCATACCCTCAACTCCTCAAGTCAGTTTCTAAAATTGCAATAGACATACCACCTGGAATACACAGAATTGTGTCAAGGGAATGAGAAACCGCATAAGAATCATGACATCCTCCTGGAAAATAAATTTTACTTGAAAATTTGAAGGCAGAAAGTTAAGTAATTTGAATGATAATTTAAACATGTTTTATATTTAAAAATGTATAGTTATATTGTGGAATCGAATGCTAAATGTGCATGAATTGTTACGCTAAAAGCAAAAACGTCAAAGAATTTCAGGCATGCAGAGTTTGTGTTAGTGAATCAGTAAGAATTTCTTATTTGTTCATTTCAGGTGGCAGGAAGTGTCCACTATGGCTAAGCACAAAATGAATGAATTTGCTTATATAATGGGGAAACTCATGGGTGAAACTGGCTTTAGGATAGAGCTTGTCTAAGGCTCCTGGATCATTTTCTTCACCCCATCTTACAATCTTCTCTCTTCCCTGTTGACTTCATTCCTGTGTTTATAAGATGAATACCAAATGTTCAGATTTATATCTTCTCTGCTTCAAATCTCAGAGGTAAAAGCAAGAATCTCAGTTCTAGAAGTTCTGGGGGAGGGGAGGGAATGCCTTGAGTCTCACTGTCTCCAATGTGTCACTAAACCTATCACTGTGGGCAACTATACAATGCTCTGATTGGCCAATCTCATACCCTAGAATTTCAACAGAAGCCTACAAAGGGAGAGTGGAAGAATGTACCCTTCCCTCACCAGATAAATGGTGCATGTTTTCCAGAATAAAGATGAATAATGCCAGTTGTCATGCTGAACACACATGCACTTACTCACACAGACACACTGCTGTTCACCAGAGCCCACTAAACTCACTCCACATACACTGGCCTTTTCCGAGGTTCAGTTCTATTCATAATTAACACATGGTGGAAAGAATCTGAGAAACTCTGTTTTAACTTATCAACTAGGACTTTACTAGGGATTAAATGCTGGAAAGGTACAACAAGGCTCACTGGCCATCTGACAGGAGGACTAAGGCAAGAATCTTCAAGGATGAGCACCAATAGCATATGTACTGGAGCTCCTTACCTGTACTTCCTTCTAGGTCCTGATTTAATTTTGTGCCCATGTCAACTGATCATTGAATAATTGGAGGCAAACCTAGCTGACTTATAATAAGCAGAACTGGAGAAATGTTTGCAGGACAAGAGGCTTTTTGAACCCATCCTCAAGGTTGGCCAAGACAATTGCAAAATAGTATAATGATCCATAGTAATGACACTGCAGAGACTCATAAGATGCAGGATGATCACTGCTGAACTCAGAAAGCATCTAATCCTCTGGGCAAACCATACAACTGGGAAATTCCTTGGCAATGAGATGAACTTTGTGTCTCTTAAAATTTCCACAGCAGAGAGTTTTGTTCCACATGCTAAAGCACTGCACATTCTCCTGTACTTTAATTTTTTTGCATATAACAAATGCCACTCTGATTCAAGAGATTACATTGAGAATATGTGAATGCAATTCATTTTTTCTATTTGTTAAATATGGATCAGGTTGTGGACTTGCTCTTTGCCTCTTCATTCTCTAGTTTCCTCTTCTGGAGAGAATTCGGATTTTGCTAAGGGTGGAAATTCACCCAGAAAAATGAAGACCCCCAACTTTGATCACAGATAAGGGCAATCTTGAAACATAGTATTGGCCAATGAGATATAAGCAAAAGACTTCTAGGGACTTCTAAAAAGATTTTTAAAAAATATTTTTCTATTTCTTTTTACTACCTGATGCTCAGAGGTAGCTTGAGTTTAAGCAACCATTCTGTGACCATGAAGTGACAATCACATGGGTAAAACGGTACAGTAAGGATATCACAGGGAAGGAAAGAGCCTGGAACGATAACAAAATGTGCTGTGCTGCCCAGGATTCCACCTCAGCATCCAACCTTAATTATTATATGAAATATATTAACAACATATTGGGGGTTAAGGATGTGACTCAGAGGTAAAGTGCTCGCCTAGCATGTGTGAGGCACTGGGTTGAACCTCAGCACCACATAAAAATAAAATAAAGCTATATATGTACCTTTATTTATATAAAGTACAGTGGTTCAACCTAATATATATATATATATATATACATATATATATATATTGATTTTCTTTTATTGTATGAAATTTTCTTAACCAATAAAGACTCCTTTTCAAAATTCAGTAATGCCTAATAAATTAACAGAAAAGAAAACTTAAGTAATTAATGCCATTGGAAATTAAGTCTGTAAACAAAGTCTACCCATTTTTAAGGCCATGATAACAGTGGTGTCTTGGATAAGTCAATCTTTTTAAAACTCACTATCTCAAGGAATGCCTGTACACTGTTGGTGGGAATGTAAGTTAGTAGGACCATTGTAGGGAACAATATAAAGGCTCCTCAAAAAGTTAAAAATAGAACTACCATATGATGTATCCATCTACTATCATGTATATGTCCAAAGGAAATGAAATCAATATGTCAAAGAGATGTCTATTATGTTCATGTTCATTGCAGCATGCATCATAATAGTAAGTTATGGAATCAATTTAAGTGTCCAACATCAGATGAATTGATAAATAAAATGTGGTGTATATAAATAGCGGGGAAAAGGGGTAAAAGGAACTTTTGTCATTTGTGACAATACGGATGAACCCAGAGGACATCATGATCGGCAAAATAATCCAGGCACAGAGAGATGAAAATTGCATGAACTCACTTACATGTGGCATCTAAAAAGCTGAATTCAGAGAGTAGAAAGTAGAATGGTGGTTCTCAGGGTATGGGGTAGGGAATTGAAAAAGATTTTGGTCAAAGGATAAAAAATTACAGTTAGATAGAAGAAATAAGTTTAAACAACATGGTGACTGTAGTTAACACTGTGGTAATGTGTACTTGGAAAAACATTGTTAAGAGTAAACATTTTAAAAGTTCTAGCCCCTCCCCCCAAAATAGTATGTAGGGCTATGTATATGCTTTAAGTTCTATTTAGTCATCTCACCATGCACACATGTTTCAAACATTAAGTTATATATGATAAATGTATGATTTTCATCAGCTAAAGACTGATTTTTAAAAACAATTTTCTCCATCTCTGTGGTGGGATTAAAATAGCACCATAGAACCTACTTCATAAGATTGTTATGAGGAACAAATGAGATAATCTGTGTACATTTTTTTCTGCCAAAAGACAAGCATTATGGAATTTTATCTATTGTTATTAATTATTTGAATCGCATAGCTGTGACTGAAAAACTACATATCAAAACTCACAAAGTTCTTAAATACATTAATGAATGCATGGTTAAGAATCATTGTTTGTTTTGGGGGACTGGTAATTTGGTGAGGCTGTTTTTTTCCTTTTCTAAATGACCTAAATTTTATTGAATAAGCATGTATATATTATCTTAGAATGAAAAATCACTACACACCTGAGTGAGACAAGGTAATATAGATGGAGTACAAGAAAACTTAGTCTGAAACCCTGTAATTTGCAGTTCCCCAAGTACATCCTGATGTTTGTATACTGATTACACTTTTTGCAAGTACTAACATAGGTGCTTTGCACATATGAACTCTAACTTCCAACCAGTCTTATGATGTGACAATATTAGAGCCCTTCTTTATAGCTGAGGATACTGAAGCACTGTGAAGTAAGATCACTTGTGCACAATTTTAGTTGCTAGACTGGGGTCCAATCCTGTTCTTCTCTTGTGAGCTCCAAGCTCTTAGCCCTTGTACTCTCCTGCTATAGATGAGTTCACATATAGCCATGGTCTGCCATGATTCATAATAACTAGTTAGCTTTGTTTTAACAAATTTTTTTCACAACAGATGTTCATCTGTTCCTTTTCCTAGTAACAATTCTACAAGAAAGTGCTTTTGACACTGCAAACAAGAAGATGTGGAATGAATTGGATTGCTGCTAAGATCTTTACAGTTTCTTCTTTATGTTTTTCGTAATCATCCTTCAATTTCTCTCCTCTCTTCATTTTAATAATGCTAAAGACTTGTACCAGTAAAACCTACCTAAACTCCTGCCGTGATTCTACTAAAACATTTGCCATACTATTGTGCAAAGTGCATAGAGAGAACCAACAAAGGAAAAGATTTATCCCACGACTGCTTAGTTTTCATTTAGGCAGAGTAAGGGGCTCTTTATGAACCACAAATGTCAAAGATGCAGAGTCTCTCTTTTGCATCCTCCATCCCTTTTTATTTCTCCTATCTTCAACACTATGAGTCAGAATGGATGTTAGAAATCATCTTTCCCATGTACTAGCTTTAACCTTGATGGTTTTCCTTAACACTTTAGTTTTTTTTTATATGAAAGTTGTAAATAATGGTACATATCTCAAAAAGGCATTGACATAATTAAATGAGTTGAATTTTGCACAGTACCTAATCTTATCTTCCCTGACATGGCCTAAAACTTTACACCTGTTCATACTTTACATTCTTTAAAATTTAAGTTGTCAGCGGTTCTTGGCCAGCAGCCAATTCAGAGTACAATAGATGTTAGAGAAAAGATTAAGTATGGGGTTTCTGTAGGAGGCAAAAACTCCCAAAACTCTGACTTCTAGAAATTTTTGCCATGATCTCTGATTCCTATTCTCCCCTACTCAGTAAAAGGCATCTCTTTTCACCTGCTAGTTTTCAGAAGGGAAACTGAATATTGTCTTTGCTTTCACTATTCAGAGTAGCATTTGCAGTACTATATTCATTTCATTGTACACCTATTTTTCCTGTGTATATTTCTGGACATGCATCTAATTGTTAGTTAAAGCCTCCATTTTAAACAATAGCTGAACTTTTTAACTGTGATTTTTTAAAAGGCTTTCTTGTAACTTATTCAAACCATTTTAGTTTGTGTAGGGGAAAAAATGTCAATAAAAGTTTGGATCATGATGGCTTACTAAGAATGTTTGTTCCACTTTCATCTCCTATCCCTGATGATCAAAATTATTAGATCTAGGGCATTTTAAAAAGTTGAGAATTCTTAGAATAAAGGAAAGATGTAATGACACTTGTATGGATAAAAACATGCATACATATACACAAATTTTAATGACAAAATATTTGAAAAAGGCACACCTAAAATGTGTCACAAAAAATTTGAAAATAAACATGTATTATATAAATAAAGAAAGCAAGTATAGTAACTGTAATACTTGATGGATAAAATTTAAGGTGATAACCATTAAACAAAGATGAATATTTCATATTGCCATACTAGATCATTATAAAAACATCTTCTGAACCCAAATAAAAGAACTATGTACAATGCTCTGATGGAGAAGAGTCAGTATTTTCAAATGATAAATTATTAATTTAATTGAATCATAATATTTAATGAACATGCTTGTTAGGTATAATGTGCATATATAAAAGAAAACATGCAAAAGTAACCAGGAAATTTGAAAAGGAAAAATGTGGAGGAACTTGCCTTAAGAGATATCAGTTTAAACTAGTTAATTATAATTATGTGATGTTGACATAGAAAAATTGAATTGGTAAATGCAAGAGTTAGAAACTACTCTATATGACAGATGTGTGTGTATGGTTTTAGTACCACTTTTTACCTGCATCAACCATTCACTTTGTGATAAAGAATTAAAAATAACTTTCATTGTTTATTCAAGAAGATATTGGGGAAATTTGGCAAAAAGTTACGATAGACTCATATCTCCCACTGCACACATAAATTAATTTCAAGTACATTCAAGAAATAAAAGCAAAAATCAAAACACGTGCAAATATTTTTCCAATCTTTGAGGTAGGAAGGAGGACACAACAAGGGCTTTCAGAGGAGAATACGTCCTCTTAAGATTCTATGCATTGGAAGTATTACAAAGTCCCTAACTCATCTTCTGCAAATTCTAGTACAGCACATGAGTAGAAGACACAAATAGAAAGCATTGCATTTGGGAGAATGTACCTTCTCTGTACTTTGAAAAAATTCCAAACCCAAACTGAAGAATACTACTAAAAGTCTCCTCTATTTTTCAACTACATATCTCTGTAAGGCCAAATTTTCTTCAGGTATTTCAACATAAGCAACATACCATAATAAATTACATTTGAAACAAATATGTAAATCCACTCATCTTTATTAAAATAAACATTCAATAAACTTTCAAAAACATTGAGTGCCACTCTTTCCAGTAAGTATTTTTCAAAACTTACTTAATTTTCTTAAATATATGTGTGCAAGGAATTAATATATAGCTTTTTGTTTGTTTCAAGTACTAAGGATTGAACACAGGGGCACTCTAACACTGAGTTGCATTCCCAAACACTTTTATTTTATTTTATTTTTTTATTTTCGACAGGATCTCACTAAGTTGCTCAGGCTGACCTTGAACTTGTGGTCTTCCTGTTGCAGCTCCTCAATTGCAGGATTATGGTTGTGAATCATCATGCCTGGTTTGCAATGCTTTTTTATTATTTTTAAATGTAGCTATAAGCATATTTTTAAAAAAATTCTCTTTTCATTTCTAATAGAATATCAATAAATATATACTCTCAAAATCACACTAATAATGCAAAGAGATAATGATATCACAAAGTTTGAGACTCACTTGTGTAAATACTCAAATTAAACTACAAAGATGATCAGAGATTTTCACATCTGATAAAAAAAATCAAGACCCATCTCTATGTCATTAAATATAAATCATCATTTGTCTATGCCCATTTAAGATAAAATAGATTCATTATAAGGATACTGGAGGGTCTAGAGAGTATAATAGGGTAAAATCAATAAAAATATTGAGAAAAATAAATATTGGCATAGAGATAGTCCAGAAAAAGTATAGACTTTTTACCTGCATACAACATATACATCTCTGTAGTACTCTATAAAAAATAAGTTAGTAGAATGAATAAATGAATTTAAAAGGTGGGTGGGTAAAATTCAATATAAAATTTATTTCTATTTCTATGTGCTGGCATTAAACAACTAAAATTAAAATTAAAATACTATTTATAATAGCACTCAAGGACGTGAAATTATTAGGAATAAATTGAACAAAAGATTTCAATATTTGAAGTGAAAATTACAAATTATTGCCTTAAAACATTAAAGATGTAAATAAATAGAAAGAAGTAGTGTAACCATGAATTGGAAGACACAAATTGTGAAAACACCCCAGATTGATAATGACACTGAACAAAATTGCAATCAAAATTCCAGCAAAGTTTTAAAATGGAAATTGATGAAACAATTCTAAAATTTATAAAATGGTAAAAAATATGGATTATGAAGAAGAATTTTGAAGAACAGAGTAAGCTGATTTATACTCCCTGATTTCAAGATTTACAATAAAGCTACTATAATTAATGCAGTGTGATTTTGGTAAAAGGACAACAAACACATGGATCAACAAAAGAAAACAGAGAGAATAGAATTGTACCCTCCAATAACCAATTGATTTCCTACAATGTGCCAGGGCAATTCAACATATCTAATAGGAATAATCATTTAAAATAGATTGTGCTAGACCAATTAAATAAACATGCAGAGGAAATAACACTCCGACCCTAATTAACATCATATCCAGAAATTAACTCAATACAGATTATTATGAGATAAACTATGAAATCTAAACAAAAAGATAGAGGAAATGTTATAACTTTGGAACACAAAATACAAAAAGCAAAAAATTAAACACTGATCAGTTAAATAATAAATTGAATCTTATAAAAATTTTTAAAATGTCTATTTTTCAAAATAAATATGAAAGATTTGAAAGGCAAGACACAGACCGGGAGAAAAAAATATCTGAAAACTGTATATCTGATAAAGACCTTATAACCAGAACATATAATAATATGTGAGAATATATAATGAATATTTAAGGAGATAAACAAAGTTAACAATCTTAAAAAAGTTTCAAACAAGTTAAAAATGGGCAGAATAGTTGAACAGACACTTCAACAAATAAGCACATGGCAAAAATGTTTAATTAATTCTCTGATTACTAACTATCAGTAATAATTAAGGAATTCTAACACCACAATGGGTATTGCTGCACAAATTCACTCCAAAAAAATCTAAACTTTATCAGGCAATATCAAGTATAGAAGTCTTATACATTGCTGTGGGAATGCAAAATGCTACAATTTCTTTTAAAATCTTTTGGTAGTTTCTGTGAAATTAAACCTACACTTAGCATTCAAACCAGAAATGCCTAACCTAAGAATTTAATGCAAAGTTAAAAAGTGTCCACAAAAAAGTCTGCAAGATATTCATCAAGCAGTGAATGGTCATATAACTACACAGTGGAATAATCCCCAGATTAAAAAAAAAAATTGAATTGCTGATACTTGTAGCAATATGAATACATATCAAAAGCATTTTTCTAAGTGGAAAAGCCAGACACAAGACCACAGATTTTACAATATCATTTAAATAACATTATTTAACAGTTATACTTGTTTCTCAGGCACATTTCATACCTTGATGTGAAAAGTATTTTTTCCTTTTTACCTGAAAAATTAAACTTACTATTTGGAGTACATCCTTCCACCAAAATACATCAATAATTTTTTCATATGCAATCTGTTGGGATATTAAGTTATATAAGAAGTATTTTTTGTTTAGTTTGTCCTCTTCTCTCCTGGGTTAAACATGCATTTCTCAAGGACAGGAACCTGTCTGCTTCATATGTCCTATATTTGACAATAACTGATTCATGGCAAGACCTTAAAACCCTGAATAGAATAGTTATCTAGGCTTCAACTTTCTTTCTAGTCCAGATTTCTTTAATGAAAAATATTTGAGCTCTTGCCTTTTCTCAGCCATTATGGTGTGTGCATTTGATTCTGTGCCTCCTTAATGTCTTCTTCAGGATCAAGCAATTCCTGAACAAGAAGCAAGAGTAAAATCGTTCTGTTCCTCAGTGAATTCAGGTGAAGACTCGTAATCAAATCAGGAACAATTTCAACAGGAGAGACTCAATGAAAATTGAGTTGGGTCTACAATGTATTACACAGGAACTGACAAATGTATTTATGTTGTATCAAGGTTACAGTCATCTTACTATTCGAACTGAAAATTTCTTCAATCAGTACAGTCAGGCATATTTAAGTGGGAATCAGTTCTTCCTTTAGTTATGACAGAGCTACAGTGTTGGTTTTACTTGGTTCAGTAATGATTATGTGAAACTTACAAACAGAAAAGAAAAAAGACCACAATTATTTTTTTAAAAATTTAGTAATTATATGATTAATAACACAAAGAATCAGAGAATCTGATCTTTAAAATGTTTACTAGGTTTTGATCTAAACAAATGTTATTTTTCCTTTTTAGTGTACTTTTTAATAGCTATTTTATTTATTCCCCCTACTTTCTCTTCCTTCTCCCTATGTTTCCCTTCCCCTTCACCCTTCCTTCCTTGACAATATATCCAGCTAAGAAAAAGAAAAAAAAAAAAAAGGTCATGTTTACAAATGAACAAGAGAGATGTAGAAATCTATTTGTGGACACCAAAGGATTCTGAGAGTTACTCTAGGATGAAGCCGGTGATGATTACATTTTCATAGACACATTTGCCAATGACACACTAAGAAAATGCTTATAAACATGGCATTTTGTTTGTGTTTGCAAGCAGATTTAGGATTCCAAAAACTTCAGAAAAACTCAACATGCCTTCCAATTCATTTGCTAGACAATTGCTTCTGAGAAACTACTTAAAGGCTTTTGTTTTGCTTTTTTAAAGATATAAACATGTCTACTTATAGAGGCATAATTACAAAAAGTATACATAAAGTGATTTTTATAGTTTAATAAACCTTAAATAAAAGGTAGAAGCACTGTAAAACACAGAGCTAATGGCAACAATTGAAGTAACCAAGACTAGCAAAAAGAAAATGGGCAAATATAATCAAATGATTTCATATGTATGCATACACAAATAATCCTTTCAGGGGAAATTGATTTTAAAGGGAAATTTTAACACTGCATAGCACCCCATTTGACAGAATTTAGTTTTCAGAATGAGTGTGAGCAAAGAAATCCTAAGATATGGAGTACTTCTTATAAAGTTGACTTTGCTAGAAGTACTCTTGACAGAATGCTGTGAAAATGGGGAAAGTGTGGAGACTATAGAGAACAGGAGATTAGACTGTGTAACATAATTCAACACTCACAATCCAAAAGCAACCAGAGATCATAAGCAAATATCCCTCTTAAACTTTATCTGCTTGCCTCTCTGGCCTCTGAAACCTTCCCAGCAGTGACTCCAGAATCCTCCCACTCCAGCTCAGCTATGCCATCCCTTTCCCTGGCCTCCCCTGGCTCCCAATGATTCACTGATTCACATTGTTCCTGTCTTGCTGTTTCATTCCCATTTAAAATACCAATGAATTTTTACTCTCTGCTCCAAATTGGGCCAGTTTTTTCCATTCCTTACAATTCAGTTTAAATTCTTGGAAGCCAGTGTGTGATAACCAGTAGGGTAGGGTGAACAGACCTTGTCCGAACAGGAAGAGTGAGACTTCATATTCCTCTAGAAAGCAGGAAGTGCCCAATGCCTCTTTAGTTCATGTAGCTTCTTCGATAAAGTATCCTAGGAAATGTCAAGAATCAACACATTGGAGTTTTATATAGAGATTGAGGAGGATAAAACAAATGCAAACTATAACTGTTAGGAAAAAAATCTAAAGGAGGAAGAAATAATGGCCCAAAGGCAAAGACTATTCAGGAATCTCCTAGAACATTCTCTTTCTCCACCTAAACTTTCTGAAAAAAATGCAATAGTTTTTAGGTTTTAAAAAAATGTCAAAATAGCCTGGAAGATCTTGAGATGTTCTGGTTCTTGAAAAGTGTTAACTCCAAAGGTTTGTGGATGAATCTTTGACTGCTTAAGGATTCTGGGTCTCCTGAGACCATTGGAAGGGGCATCCTTTCTGTGGCACTAAGCTCCAAGAAAGACAATTCATATAGGAAAAGAAGTAGCAGAATGAATTACTTAGGATTGACTTTAGTAAATGCATAAATTTCTGATAAAAATGTGGTGGTTTTTTTTCCCATAACATGCCTATGTAATAGAAGGTAGGATTTCAAGGCAAAGTCGCAAAAGTCATGTCTATAAATTAACGTTAATTTTGAGATGCATCAACTGTGTTGAATTTCTTGGTGTCTAATACTGTACAGTTACATTGCTCAGAGCAGGGAAACATTTTAATAGTGTACATACAAACTCCTGTTAGGAAGTTTTCAGGGGAAAATAACAAAAAATGCAACACCCAAATCCTTCCAAAGTGCTTGGAGAACATAGAGGGACAAACTTAAAATTCCTCAAGTTCCCCCAAATTGTCATTAAGTTGGATATAGATAAGTTTATAGTCAAAGTTGCATCAATATAATATACAATGTTACAGCCATTAATCAAACTTTGAAAGTTTATAAAAATGAGATTCTCAAATTTATAACTATTTCTGCAAAATACCAAAGCATTTGGAGTTAGAATCTGTATAAATATGATGACAGAGACCTGAAATTTTCTTCTAAATCCTAACTGAGAAAATATAGTGCCTGGCATGAAGAAAATACTAAATAAATGGTTTTGCTTTCCTATTAATATTCATTCCCATTATCCAGAGTTTTCTTTTTTGTGCACACTGCCTTATAATGTCTCCAAACTCAAATTGAAGAGACCTCAATTAATATTACCCAAATATTTGATCAAATCACAAACCAATATCAAGAAGACATTGGAAATAGTGACTTCTATACTCCCCTTAACATTGTGGATATGAAAGACATAGATCAGCTGTAGTTAAATTTTAACAGAAATGGAGATGCAGAACACAGATTTAATAGCAATTCAAGAAATGTCTTCCAGAGCAACTCTTTAATTACATATACCAAACACTCTAATAACATAGCATCTATCCATCCAGGAAATGTTCCTTTACTTGCCGTTTGAAAGCAATGATTTCCATAGTTGACTTGTGTACAATTAATCCTTCAGTTGCTGAATATCTTTGTAAAGTAGTCCAGGAACTCAGAAAATTCCATCTGATGTGATGCTCAGGCAGGGATAATACATAATACATAATGAAATCTAGAATTTAGGTTAGCAAATATTTAACAAATTCCCTTGCCTTTGACAAACTCAGAAAGACACATGAACAAACAGATGAGTCCAATACCATGTGAAATCAGGTGCTGTGATAGATGAAGAGCACCAGATCTAGTCATCATTCGAGTAAGAAGGTGGAAAAGATGACTGCTTCTAAAAGATGATGTGTAAGAGTCATACAGTGAGTGACACAAGCCAAGCCAAAGAGTTTGGTGCAACACAGTGTCAGGGTACAGACAGAGCTAGTGCCAGGAAATTGAGAACCTTGCTTACACAGTCTACAAAGGAGCTTAGAAGTCAAACTAGGTCAATCACAGAGTTGCTGAGAAACTTACTCAAAAAACATCATGATTAAAATTGACTTCCTGATAGTTGACACTAGTAATCCTTCTGAACAGATTTGGTGCTGCACGTGAGAGGTTATTGCAGTGGTCCAAACAAAGGATAATAATCCAAATCTAGGATAGGAGCTATGCATTGGGTAAAGACAAGTTGAACACATATAGGAAGAAAAAAACATGGAACCTGGATTATTCTTCATACATAGGAGATGAAGGAGAGAATGTTTCTGGTTTCTTCACTTGAGTGAACAGCAAGAGCAACAAGCATGACAGGAACAGAGGCAGGATAATTCTCTTAACCATTATGCTGCCTCATAATGTCAAGTCGCATATTGATTAAGAACTTGGGCTTTTGAGCCAAAGTGTCTGGACTCAAGTTCCTCCTCCATTGTTTAGAGCCTAGGCTAATTTGGGAAATCTCCTCAATCTTTGTATACTGATTTCTTCATCTCTAAAGAAGTATAAAGAGTATAAATTATTAAAACATGTTGAGAGCCATTTAGCAATAACTATTAAGTCTTAAGTACAAATGTCAATCAATTCATTCCACAAAATACCTGGTCAGTACTCTTTAGAATTGTCAGTGTAAGTGGAAACAAGTGAGGTCTAAAAACTAATCAAAGAAAAGAATAGACAAAGGAATCATGGTGATTAGATGCAATTTGGTATCCTGAACCAGATTCTGAAACAACAGCAACAAAATACATCAGTGAAAATATTGCACTAAAATCTGAAGCTTGGTTAACAATATTGTACCAATCCCGGTTTCAGAGTTTGACAATGAAGCATAGTTCACTATATTACCATGGTAATGTTTGCAAGTTTCCTGTAAATCTGAAATAATCCCAATATATAAAGTTTATTTTTAATAATCAGATAACCAGTAACTCCATTTCTGAGAAATGTATTACATAGAACCATTTAAACAAGTATAAGAATATGCATACAAGGATACACATTACATATCAATTATAATTCAGGAAAGAACAGATGCCATAGAAAAGGGGATTCAATAATTAAATGAAGCTATAACTATAAAATGGAATGCTGGGCATCCATTATGTGCTAAATTTATAAATGATGGCAAGAAAATTATCTATGTTGTATTGTTAAAAGAAAAATAGTTACTATGTACATAAATATAGCTATCCAGTCAGCTGGACAAACTTATTTACCACTAAAATGTGTGTGTGTGTATAAATATATATGTAATACATAGGAAAAATCTGGAAAATGTATATAATTGGATTGTAAGAAGTCGGAAAATGGAGAACTTTCATTTTCTAAGTATTTCAACATCTATTGTTGGAATTTTTCCACTGAACATTATTACTTTAATTATCAGAATTGTTCAATTATAAAATATATATTCTTTTAAAATTTTGTACTGTAATGGAAAGAAAAAATAGACAATGAAAACTCAGAAATTTTAGGACAGTCTCAGTGTGGCTATTGGCTAGCTATACAACCTCTTGCAGATGGCTTAATTTTCTGGTACTACATTTTTTCTGATAACAGGAGGAAGTGGGATTTGGCCACTTCTGAAGATCTATCTCAGACATAAAATTCTATTAGTCTATGGTCTTAAAGATCAGGTGATCCTTTCACTCTAACATTTCCTGAAATGTATGTGTTTGGTCTCACAGTATCTTTATTAGTGGGTAATAAATATTATCTTTCAACTCACAAAGGAAGAAAGATGGGATAAAAGCAGAGTATATTAACTCATTGACTTAAGGAAGTCTATGAATGCAACTTGAGTCCCTTGTAGTCAATTCATAATGAAAACAGTAAATTTCTTGGAAATACATTAGAATATTTGTAGTATTAATCTTTTCATTTAGAATGTGATTTTGACCAAATTACTGAACATCCTAAGGGACTACATCTACTCTTAGTGACTAATGAATATTTCCATGGCACCATGGTTCTAACTTTCTTTAAACTCTATTATACGCTTTAGTGAGTTGGTAGTAGTCAACCTTAGACACACTCATTACTAAGGAGAATTCAAACACATTCTTTCCATTCCTAACAATTATATATTTTTCTAAAATCTATTCAGTTATTGTCAGCAGTGTAGGTTTATCAATTACCTCTCCAAGCTATCCATTATCTATTTTGAGAGTATAATTTGTTTCCCGCATAGAGTATGTGTTAACAGCATGATGCGTTTTACATTTGTAATTAATTTTGAACTGACAAAGGAGGTAGGAAAAATTCTCCCATAAATAAAAGTAATGAATGCAAGTATTTAAACAAAAGACCCCAGTAATTTCCAACAACTTAAAAAAAAAGAAAAAGAAAAAGAATAAAGTCAACCTTCTCTATGTTTTAACTTAAAAATACCAAGGTAGCTTTTGTTTCTTCTTCATGACATTCTGAAGATTTTGATAAGACTAAAACAGAGAGTAAATGACAGGTAGGCACACTGCATTAAATCCATGAATGAGAAATTATTTACTTTTCAATAAAATTAATAATGCCAGTTTGACTATACATGAATAATTGGCTAGTTCATAGAAAGTTTCATCAGAAAATCATTTTTGTAGACATGAGTTCCTACCCATGATGAAACTAAATATTTTTGCTACTCATAGCACTTTTAAAATGACAGAGAGCTTGAAATTAAATTACACTAAATGCCTTTATATTTATTCTGCATTAAAACTTATTTTCCTTATGCTCATTCTGCCAGCGTGATATCATTGGAGTTGAAGAGGGATGCTAATACTATTTATATTACACTGCACTGTCCTCTAATTGACCTTGTTTGTGCAATGGAATGGCTGCTTTTCTCAAGCTGCCAGTCCTTTATTGCAGCATTTTGACCATGCACTAGTGGCTCTTTGTGCTGCTGCTGAGTTCAAGAATCAATACTGGATTCCCCACAGCCAATAAAGGCAGCTGACAGCATGAATTAACTGAGTGTGGCCAGTTGCATGGAGGGCCATTGTCTTTAAGGAAAATCTGGACGTGATTACCAACCTCCATCTCCGAGTGAAGGTTTTAATGCAAAGTGCGAGGTTGCTGTAATTTAATTTTGGCCTGCTGCTCTGACACACTCCCCTTTGCCACTGCTTCATGGAATCCAAGCTATTAATGGCTGCAAACCAAAACACATACAGAGACAAAGGCAAATACTCACAGATATACAATAGCAACGGTTTCACCTGACTTGACCATTCTTTTCTCAGAGTATTCTTACAGCAGATTCTATTTCTCCAAGCCAGTCTTCCTGCCATAGTAATAAGTTAAGCCAAAGTTAAGAGTTAAGCTTTTTATGGCCTTTATACAAATGAAGATTTCATACGTGGCAGGGTTGAACATTCTGCACAAAGAACTCATTGCTTTTAATTAGTGATTGTTAAAATTATAGAAAGAAGCATGCATACCTCCTCACTTATTGCCTGTTACCAAAGGACTTCCACTCCCTATATTTCACTGAACATACTTGTACTGAAACAAAATCCAATCAGTTCTTTTCAACCCTTATCTTCTACACAGGATTGGACATTGAGCATCTCCTTCTTTATAAAGCTTTCTTATCTCTGGGAATCTGGTTCCTTTGTCAGTCTCCTCATGTCATCGTCATCTCATATAATGCAGGCCCTCTACTCTTATCTATTTAACTTGCCTCTTCCAGGTAGCCTCAAACTTCTTCACACCTGAAATAACTTGTAATATCCATGTACTGACTCCCAACTCTATTTCCAACTTAAGTTTCTCCATAAGTATGGTTGTCTCATTGGTGTTTTGAACTTCAGGTAACTCACACTGTGTATGTCACCTCTGCTGGGTTCTCCAGTTCACTGAATGACCCTTTGTGACATATGCATCTTGTCTTCCTTTCACCTTCCATACCCAATTAGTTTTCTAGTCCTGCTAGATCTACTTCCTAGCATCTCAGAAGATACCACAAGTTCAAATCCTATCATTTTCACTGCCTCCATGCTCTCTGACTTTCAAGGCCTTTCTAACCAGTTGCCCCGACTCCATTCTTAACCTCATCTCCCCACATGGAACTCTCCATCCTGAAACTGACCTTATCATTCTAAAATTCAAATCTGTTCCTTCTCCACTCTAAATATTTTACACTATGGCTTAACCTCATCAGCCCTGTTTCACGGCATTTTATCTCTTGCTTCTCTTCAGTGGTATATATTTTGGTTTCTGCTACTAAAAGATTTCAATGCAAAGATGTGGACCTCAGCAGAGAGGGGTTTGTAACTACAACAAAGGAAAGTGCCTCTTAGACACTGACTGCAATCATGATGTCCATGGTATTAGGTATTCCTGAGCTTCCCCAAGTATGTTAGACAGAAGGAAAACCCACAGAATAACAAAGTGGGATTTATGTAAGCCTTTAAAAGGGGAAATGACATGTCATTTCTTGCTTTATCAAAAGGCCTATATTTCTGAGAGAATTTTAGTATTGAAAACATCAGTTCTGTTTATAACAGGCAATGTTCTTGGTTGAAATTAATTCAAGCAGAGTTATTCAAGGGACAGTGTATTATATACAAACCATTTAACTTGAGCTTTAAAACGATTTTTCATGTCTGAGAATTACCAAGAAGATACCAGTTTGGATCAACATTTTCCATAAACTGGAACAAAGGCTGTGGTTTTAAAGACTCTTATTTTAAATGCAAACGTTTGTGAATCTTTTAAAGGCATAGTGTCTGATCTCCAATTTTGTTATCACCATGAGATTGGGGGTGGGGAGAATATTGGATTTTATCTCCATTGTTTTCTAAATGAACACCATGACTATAATAACATGAATTAAAATATGTGTAATTCTTCCATCCCCACTTCCATAAAGACTGTCATGAAGAGGGGGGTGTTACAGCCAGCTCAACTACCCCATTTTCCTCTGAATACCTAGACATAGGCTAGGAAGTAGGTCTGTTCGACTTCAGGTTGGCATGTGATATTTCTCCCAGGATCTCTGAAAAAAAAGATGGGTGATGCTTCCCTACCTTTTTGTCCTAATTGATTGATTTCCCCTCCTTTCACATCCCTGGCCAGAGGATCTTCAAGGGTTCATGGTTTGGTAGCTCAGCACCATTTGAATGGTCTGCTTAAAGTAGAAGAGCCAAGGAAAAGAAAAGTATGGACAACTCCCTGTCACTGTCACTCTACCTTGATGTTCTCATGGGGATGGAATCTCTGGGGCTATCTCTGTACACTCAAGTTGCTGCTCTTCATAGTATATGATTAGATTCTGGGCAGGAGTGGAATGGGCATTTTATAATGCATAGCTGCATTCACTGTGCTGTTGGACAAGAGGAGACTTGGTCCAAGGAGCCCAACGAAAAGTCAACAAGTATACATTGGGCAAGCCCCTTCCCAGTCCAGCTTCTCCTCCTATGTCAGGATCCTGGTGATATTAAAACATAGCTACTTAATACCACAACTGAATTAAGCAAAAAGAAAAAAATATTGTAGACATGAAGGAAACAATGTTTTGCCCACTCTAAACCAAGAAGGCACATTTGTGCAATTGCCTCCAAGATTTCAAAGTGATTAATTAAACCCATTAAGTATCTTTGCTGCTGATCTACTTTACCTACAATGATTCTTCTGAGTAGCAAGATGATTTTTACCAAATTCCCTTAATCAAAGGCAACATTCTTCAGATAAGATCTGCCTTAAAATATCTTTATAAGATTCAGCATATGTTACACCCTCCAGAAGTAACCCTGCATTCTTAATGACAGCTGTGGTCGCCGGGCCTCCTGGCTTGTTGGAAGAGCAGGAACAACCTTGACAGGAAGCAGGTCTGGGTGGAGGGTCGGGGTAGAGTGCCATTCATCAAAGTCCTTGCTATGAACGTGCCCATGAGAACTGCTGTATATTAAGGCCTGAAAATGCATACCTACCTCCTTCTTCTCTGTTTACTAATGTGCAAAAGCCATGTTTAATTACTTGTGTATTTGTTGTTCCCCCCCCCACCCCACCCCGAAAAGTTATTATCTCCATGAGTGAGCCGATATGGCTGCTTTTGAGTCCAAGCCTTTGAGTCCAAGCCTTTGAGTCAATCATCTGGCCATAGCAAAGGCCAGGAAGCCCTCTGGATGCTCTTGACAATATATAAGAAGGCTACACAGCATCAGCTGGGAAAACCGCAGCCAACATTGGAATAATCAAAAGTGACCACGTGCAATAATAGTCTATGTGACAGTGAAGAGGGGACACCAGGAAGCAGGTGGTCTATATGACAGAGGATCAATACTCCCATCCAGGGGATAAAATAGATTCCAAATGGAAAATAAACTTGTGGAGAATAAGAAAGGGAACACAAGAGAAGGGGAGGGACGATAAGCCAAACCTGCAGGAAACCTCACAACAAAGAGAATGTGGGGTGTGAGCAGGCCCACAGCTGATGTGCTGATAAAAAAGGACTGCCTGCTTGTGTGGGGGTAAGACAGTCAGTACAGATTTCCCTCCACAGCAGCAGGAGGAGGTGAGGCATGCATGGGGAAGCTTGAAACCTACCCAAATTAGCTAGGCTCCTCTACGTTCTAATTTAACAGGTTTACCAAAAGAAAAAAGAAAAGAAAGAAATCACTATTTGTAAGAAGTGTTGACAGCCTCAAAAACTTGATTTTGTTTAGGAAGGCTTAATTTTTTTGGAGGAAAACAAGGACAACCCATATTTCATTTCTTTTGAAAATGTATTTCAATGAAAAGGGAGATGGATAGAGGTAAACCTAATTTGCATTATTTAGTTCAAAAGAAATGTTGCTTTGATGCCACTGTGTATATTTGCAGCGTTTCCTGGCTCTCTCGGGAACTGGTGTATATTAACATCCCATTCCTCTTTTTCATTATTTCTATCACATATATTAAAACACACACACACACACACACACACACACACACACACACATACACACACATACACACACACACTCAGAGGATTAGCTGATAAACCCATAACAGCAACCTCCAATATGAGAACTTTCTCTAGAAATTCACAGTGTAACATAAATAAACCTAAACGTTCTGGCAAATGCTAATACAATTTCATTACATTAAAACAAAAAAAGAAAACACTGGAATTTCATGACTCTCTATTCCTCTTGTGGATCATGTCGATGGGTGCTTTCAGGGTGTCATACTATTCTGTAGGCAGGCCTGGGGGAACATATCAAATCACATTGAAACTGTGGACTATTGCATTATCTATGGCTTCAGCTTGATGTTTTCCTTTTATTTTTCATAACCGAAACTCACAAGGCATTGTTGCTCCTGTTGCCTGGGGAGTAGTGGGCCACCTTATTTCCCCATGCCTTGCCCACACACAGAGAGGGCTGTTTTCTTCCAGTCACTGAAAGCCTAGGTGGAAATTACAAGTCAAGGGCTGTGATCTTCTGAAAGAAACAGCTTTATAAACCTCGAGCTATTCCTGCAACACAGCAGATGTGTGAGCTGCTGCCAAGTTCCAGCTTGCTCTGGAAAATGCTGACACGAGGGCTGGGACTCTGCAAGGAACCAAAGCAAAATGTTTATGTGGAGCGTTAGGGTCATCAGATGTCCTCCTTGGAGCGCCCTTCAAGTGCATCTCTGTGTCCCTTCCCTTCAGCCTTGCTCAAAATGCTCCTGCCCTCTGCTCTCTCTCTGCTGGCTCTGCCTGGATCTTGAGCGAGCCCCAGAAGGACAGATGAGCTGGGCACACACAGTCAGAAGGTCGCAATGACTTGCTGGGTGAATAAATGGAATGAGTAATCTTGAAGGTTACCAAATGAATGAATAACCTCTTCACTTCAAGAGGTTAAGTCTCTTAAGCCTCTTCAAAGCTGAATCACTTCCTGATTCTGGCAGGTAGCCCCGGATCCCTAAAGGAAGACATGCAATTGAGAACAGCTGCCTTCCCTTCTGCCTAGAAGGGAAGAAGGGCCAAATGTGCCCTTGTTCCCCGGATGCAAGGTTCCTTCTTTCCTTTTCTGTGAACCACTTGGATCCTTCCTTCTGTTTCTCAACCCAGCTCTCATTATATGCTACCCTGAGCCGGTCTTTGTTTTTCCCCTAGAACTCCTCTCCTTCCAAGAATGAATCTCAGCAGTGGCCTGGTTGATTGCCACACCTCTCAACCAAGTGTGATGTGTTTGCCAAATTGAAACCAGGGTCAAACTTTTCCTCATGATTCTATTGTTTTAATTTTTGATGAATAATTCAATTGAGAGATGATAACCTGGATACTTAACCATGAGGTCCCTGTCAGCACCAGGTTCCAGGCTTATTGTGGGGCTAACCTCCATCCCTCTACAAAAGAAGACCATGAGCTTCTCCAACTATTGTCTTCCTCTGGCTTCCACAGTGGTCCCAATGCCCACATGAGATGTGACAGTGCCTGATTCATGGCTGTGCCACCTTCTAATGAGGAGGGCTTTTGCTGTAGTCTTCACATCTGCTGTACCTCAAGAAGCCCTCACATTATATCAAATCTTTCCCTTAGGAAGACCACAAACCACTTTATACAGTGGATAAACCTCTTCATCCACCCATCACTTGGGAAGAGAGGACTATAGGGAGTCTTGAAAAGAGGCTGAAATAACTCTAACTAAATTTGGCTGGTACATTGAGGGTTACTCTGTCCTCCAACTGAATGTGCCATATGTTCTTCTGTAAGCACAAGTGACTGAATCTTTGAATTTATTCTTTATCTGAAAGATGGTTGAAATGAGTTGTCAAACATTTTCACTTCTGTACCATACCCAAGTCTCTTTTTCTAAGTGCCCTTTGGGTAATTAGGATATTCTTCAATGTTTACAAAGGATCTTCAGTCTACTTACCTGGAGAATAATTTTTCTAACTTAACAGTGAGAACCCATTGAAGAAAATATCTAATATAGAGGTGGCTTCCATCATGAAAGAATACACTTTGTCCCTGACACCTTAGTTGAATATTCCAGTCTGGGGTAGGTAGGCAATGGTGGCAGCTCCCCTCACATGCACAAAGATGCAGTGTGGATGGATATAAACACATGTGCACACATACCCATGCACACAAGCACACTGTCGGCTTTCCGAGAAGTTGCTGCAAACTTCTTTTTATGCAGTAGTCTAAACTATGTGTAAAAGTCAGAATAAAGTTACTTATGGTTCAATAATGAGTTATGTGGTTTAATAATACAAAAGGACTCAGAATTTCTCTTTCACTCAAACCCCTGCCTGTATTTGTTCATTCTAAATAGGTTTCCGGTGACTCCAGCTTCCCACAGTCTTAATTCTGTAATCTCATTCTCTATGATCAACCTGTGAAGACCTTGCCTTGGGGACACTAAGACTTGGTTGGAAGTGTCAAATGCGCTTAATAAGGAAAATTAAATTTTATTCTTTTGAGGTTATCGAAGATAGAAAAGGAGAGCTTCTCTGTGTTGCTTTGATATTATAATCCTGGGGATAACTCACTTGACCAAATAAAGGAGATTTTTTTCTGACTTGACCTACCATGCTTGATGTTAACTTGAACCTAATCTCATGCTGATATCTACAAATGGATTACTTATGGAAATTTTTTTTTTCCTGGTCCTTAATTCATCAAGCCTCAACTTCAATTCTAAAAAATAAATAAATAAAGATTCCAAGGAAATTTTTTTTTTTTGGAAAATTTACTTATCTGTCATATTGAATAGAGAGAGAGGAAAAAAAAACAGTAAGAACAAGGGACTTGCAAAATGAAAATGTAACTTAATAGCAAGTTATTCACAGTCTGAGTAACAAAATTCATCCCAGGTGAAATTTATTTTTGAGAGACGTAGATGATTTAATTGATGTTCTGAGATAAAATTGTATAAAGATATTCAGGCACGTTAGCCACCTGGAGAAGCTTTGGATTCTATAAAATTCATTTTCTAAACATCATTTATTTTTCTCATCTAGACCTTTAAAGGGAAAAAGAAACAAATAAACAAAAATAAAAATTACTGAAGAGGGAGCATAACAAATGTTTCCCTAAGCAGTAATGCCATGGAAAGCAGCCCTTCATGTCTACTAACTTTTCTGAGTGAAAAACAAAAATAAGTTGAAGATGTTTTCACATGAAAGCCACAAAATGATCTGTATTCTCAGAATTATCAAAATGACTTTGTGTTCTCACAATTATTCATAGGATCAACTAGCACTACTACCCTATGGGTAATATCTAAAAGACAGAAGTAGAGACAATTGAAAGAAGAATTTTTCTTTAAAAAAAAAGTCAGTGTAGGAGAACAAGAAGACCAAAATGATCTATAAATTCTAGAGCAAGATTTTTTAAAATTTTATTTCTATAGAGGGAGATACCAGGGATTAAACTCAGGGGCACTCGATCACTAAGCCACATCCCCAGCCCTATTTTGTATTTTATTTAGAGACAGAGTCTCACTGATTTGCTTAAGCTCCTTGATTTTGCTGAGACTGGCTTTGAATTCTCAGTGCTCCTGTCTCAGCCTCCCAAGACACTGGGATTACACACATGTGCCATAGCACCCAGCTAGAGCAAGATTTTTTAAATAATAATTTAGCAACCTTGATCTTGCTTTGGTGTGTATTTTTATTTAATCTTTTTTTCCCTGAGGATTAAGATAAACTTTCTGCTGTAGAACTACTGGATTAAACAACTGAGATTTGTTGATTAATACCTCTTACAGACAGGGATTTTGTAATTGCTGCATATTTTTAGCAGGTACCATTTAGTCTATATTCAAACTTGGCTTTGGATCAAGGAGAGATGACAAGTACTCCTCATTGGCAGACAATTGACATCAATTTTTCACATATATATATATATATATATATATATATATATCCATCATAAAAGAAGAGAGAAGGAATAGTGGCAACTTGGAATATTTTATTTCAAAAATAAATCAGAAAGTTTGCTGGATGTGGTGGCACTTGCCTTGCCGGTAATCCCAGTGATTTAGGAGGCTGGAGTAGGAGGATCTCGAGTTCAAAGCCAGCCTCAGCAAAGTAGCAATGTCTTAAGCAACCAAGTGAGACCCTGTCTCAAAATAAAAACAATTTTTAAAAAGCCTGGGCATGTGGCTCACTGGTTAAGCAACCCTGGCTTCAATTCCTGGTTCAAAAAAAAAGTTTGATATATATATCCTCTATCACAAATTACCCAAGTCTTATAATTTTTACTCATTTACTTGATATTTACTTTTTTAAATTATAATCCTTTAAAGTTTTTGTGATTCATATTAAATTAGTTTAGATTATTGTTGGGGAAGGTTCAGTTGATAATTTAGATTACCACAAATGTTATTTCTATAGTATCCTTAATCACTAATTTGCATTGTTTTAGTAATATAATTGTAATCTTTCCTTTAGTTATTAGGAGTATAGTTAGCTGCAAGTAACAAAGTATTCAACTATGATATCTTAAGAAAATAGGCATTTAAAAAAAAAAGAAAAAGAAAAGAAAAAGTGAAAGAAACCAAAGCAGACAATTTCTGATTTATGTTCAATAGCTCTTTGATGCTCAGCTTGACATCTCCACTCATCCTTTTAGTGTCACAAAATGTACAATTCCAGACACTATATATACATTCAAAATACAGAAAAGAGATTAAAAATGGTAGCCATTCGTGTATGTTCTTTATTACCAGCAAAGAAAAACAATTTTCAGAAATAATCATAACAGACTTCTTAGATTTCGTGGGCAGAACTGAGTTATATAGCCCCTCCTTCTTTCATGGAGTGTGGGAAAGCAAAGAACATGATTGTCATGGATGGCTTTGATCAGTTGTGATCTGTATCAGATCTAGGTGGCAAAGCACGTTGCCATTTTGAACAAATGTGGGACCATGTTAGAAAAGAAGGAGAGTGGATGTTAAGCAGGCAATAATGTTGTCTGCCCTACTTTTATAAACATAAACCCATGATTCTCCTTCTGATTGCCCAGATCTGCAACCTGCTATAGATGTGTTTCAATCCTCAAAGCTCTCATCACACTGACAAGAGTCAAGTACATCATCTTGGTATGGAAAGAAGAGTGCTTCCTACTGATTTCCACAGGGCCCTAACAGCTGTCATCAGAACTGATGCTACCTGACAGCAGAACTTCACTGAAGTATGAATAAAAGTCTTTTTTATTTTTCTACCATCATTTGAAAGGAGCCTCACGTGGGCCAATCTATGTCTGCAGGCCCCACCTTCTTCACATCTGTACTGTAAGGCAATAAGGAACGGATGGTGTGGTTTGCTGTATAGTACCCAGACGGTGGTTAATGGTTTTTAATTGGGTTGACAGAATTTAATGAGAAGTTTACAGACTCTTGCACAAGACACACTTGGGTATGTATCTGAGTCTCTTCCTTACTACCTTCACCTGATCTTTGGTAAGTTACTAAGCTTTCTGCTACTTCCCCTTTTATATCTGCATGTGAGTAACCATCCCTCACTCCCATAGCAGTCTGAAGGACAGGGCATGTTAGGTAGATGAATGTGTTCAGGACACATCCTGGTGTCAATTCTCCTAAAAGAAACTTTCACGTGAGCCAACATCATACTAAAGACAACCACTGCTCCGTTCAGGACATCAGTATTGATTTTAAGTTTTGTCTTCCAGTGTACAGGGTTCTCCTTTTATTTCCTGTGTTAGAAAGTAGAAAACAGTCTTGATGGTTCTTGGAGGTCAGAGAGAGAAGGCTCTTAAGTTGTAGCCATCTTTTCAAGACTCGCTTAAGACTTCTCTGTTCTTCCCTCTTCAGTCTTCACCAAAGTAGCTGATCTCTATCTTCTCTAATGTCTGAGTTTGTTTTATATCCAATCTAACATCAGTCTTTAAAAATTATTTCTATTTGCTTTTTCAACTTTAAAAAGAGCACAGCAACATACAAAAACATGTTTAAAAAAAAAAAGTGGATTTCTATGGGGAATAAAGGAGCCATTGATATGGATGCAAGTGCCCAGCACAGATTCATCTTCAGTCCTCCAAATACATATGTGAGTGTGTGTGTGTGTGTGTGTGTGTGTGTGTGCGAGCACGCATGTGTGCCTGCTGACTACTTACTCATCGGAACTTTCCAGAGCAATTTTCATCATTCTTGGAATAGTTTGGGGGTTTCTATAAATTTCTAACTTTCTCCATTTTATTCATTACACTCTTTCGGAAATCTTCCCGAGGGATATAAGGTTTCGACAGATGCTCTGCCTACTCTGAATAAACATTTCCAAACCATTACATGTATTTTTAAAATCTCTTTTCATCTATCTGTAAAATTTTGTCTACGGCAGAGAATGCTAAAGTTAAATCCAGGGGGAATAGACTCGATGTGACTTTTGTCTGCAAATATCCCCTAAAAAAACGTCAGAGTCATTTCTCTACAGGAAAAGTTTTGATGAAAAGACTTGCAGGGCAGAGATGATTCTCCTATAAAAAGAAACTAACACCCTGAATGTACCAGTAATTCCTCCCCAAACATTCATTTTTATGATGGGTAGACACAGCCTTAATGGCAAGTTAAAACTGTATTTGAGGGATTGTTTTTGAAAATTGGAGGCACGTTAGGCAAGAATCTCATTTATGTGGAACTAGAAAGAGCAGTCATGCTCCTTACAAAGCACTAGAACAAAAATCTTCATCATAAATAAAATTAAAAGTCAGACTTAGGGTTCTGTAGATAAATTAATTATGCTGATTTGGGTAACTTTTCTTTCCTGTGCCCCCAAGTATTTAAGTAATAAAGTTTCAACTGCTATATATATACCAATTAAGAGTTCTAGGCAAAATGTTTTCAAGCAAATAATAAAATATTTAAACCTATAAATAAAACAAAAATATGCTAAAATAAGAGTGATAGACTACATACCAATGAGTACACCGGTGACTTCTTTGTAAAGGCAAGAAACACCTCTTTTTTACCTTTATCGTTTTTTTTTTTTTTTTATGCAGCAAGGGAAAAGACAGCGTTAGCAAACAAAAATTGCTTTTCACTTTGCCAACAGGATAAATAGAATGAAATTTCCACGAAAATGACTGGAAAATGTACATGATTGATGCTAAATTTGCAAAAATTCCAAAGATATGGGTATAGTTTGTCACATAAATGATGTAGAAATCTTTTTGTTTTGTCAGAAAAATTATGCAAAGAAAAAAAAATTGCCAATTTTCCTCCTTCAGCTCTAGTCCTTGCCTAGCCTAGAATTGGTTTGCCTTTTGAAGAAGAGACAGGAGTATTTTTACTTTTAAATCTTTTATTTCACTAATCACTGAGAATACGTGGCAGCCCTGTTTCTGTAGGAGGCTTGATGAAGATAATGGGTGCTGCAGCTGTCTCTCTCGGTGCAGGGGTGAACCAAAGGAGAAGCTGGACATGAAAGCTCTTTGTCAACTTCAAAATGGTCCCCAAATGTTCGTCATCCTTATTAGCTTAATGTTGAGTTAGTTATATAGAAATGCTCTGTGTGGGAAAAAAAAATGGGATTCTAAACTATGAATCAAAGGGAAATTAGATATCCTCAGAGGTGGGAATGCAAGATAAGAAAAACAAAGAGGCTTTTACTAATGTTTATAGAACAGGCCTGTACTCAGTCTTTAAAATGTTACAGCAGCAACTAACTTTTTTTTTCTCTGCAGATCAAATGTGCAGACTCTTGTCCTTCTAAGATTTCTCTGAATCTCCCGCCCTAAGGACACAGGAGGTCTGTAGTAAGGGCTCTATATGTGCGTATTCCATGAATAAACAACTTATGAACAAGATACTGAGCCTAGTTCTTTACTTGGCATATCTTATTTAATCTTAATGCAAAAAAAAAAATGAAATAGGCTCAATTAACATTTGCTGGTAAGAAAAAAAAGAAACTTAGAAAGGGGCTTACTATGGGCTGGGGTTGTGGCTCAGCAGTAGAGTGCTTGCCTAGCACGTGTGATAAATAAATAAAATAAAGGTATTGTGTCCAACTACAACTAAAAAAATATTTAAAAAGAAAAGAAAAGAAAAGAAAGGGGCTTACTATGTGTCAGGTACTGTTCTAATTATTTCATATACTTGTATCATTTAACCTTTACTGCTTGGCTGGGGGTGGGAATTTACAGTTAGAGTGCTAGCCTAGCGTGAAGCCCTGGTTTTGATCCCCAGCACTGGGGAAAAGAAAAGAAGGAAGAAAAGAAAGGAAGAGATTTCTAACCTTCACTGCAATCATGTAGGTGAAACATTATTGTCCTACAATAAAATAAATTTCTTGAGCAACATACAATTCTAATCTTGATATATGACCTCTTAGAGCTCGCTACAGGTGGCAGCACTCTGTGGCCCTCCCTGTCTGAGGGGCTCACAGTATGTTACAGACAAGAAAGTGGGTTGTATGTAACTCCACTTGACTCCACAGCATGATTCTTTACATTCAACTTCAGAAAAGTGTTTTTTAAAGTTGCCAACACAAAAAGTTTGAACAATAAAAATGGGTTAGACATGTAGAATATCTATGTAGGAAATGACCTGATGCTGAAGATAGTCTGAATTTTATCATGTGTAAGGCAGATGACATTGAACTCATTAATTCAACTGATCTGAGACTCAATTTCTTAAATGACAGAGTCAAGTATGAGAGTGAAACAAATGCTTTGCAACTTAAGTTTAATACCAAAAAAAAAAAAACTGTGTATAAAGTTAGAAAGATGTCACTGTTAGAGAAGGGCAGTAGAATTTAATTAATTTACAGGAGCTATTGACCATATTTGAATATTAGGTATAACACATTTGGTTGGGTAGGAAAGAGAATGTGATGTTAAATCTCACTTAATTTAAAGGTCTATTTGGAAATCAGCTATAAGTTTTCTACTGGACCTTGACATAACTTTCTTATTGGTTTAGATAAATATGGACTGCTCTGAAGTAATTCATTAAATATTCAATAATTTTGATTTCAAATCAGATGCATGGCTCTTTCTAAAGAATCAAAGAATCCTGACAATAAAAGGGGCTTCAGAAATATATTTAATTCAGCCCTGTGTTTATAAGCCCTTTATCCTCTAAACTTCTTTGAACAGGTTCAACTATAAACTCTTTAAATCAATGAGTCTGCTTAATATACATTGCTGAACAATAAAAATTTGTTCAACAATGCTATATGCCAGATATAGTGCTAAATTTCACTTGGATTGTCTCTTTTAATCCACACAATAAAAACTCTTAGAAAATGTAATTTTATTATTATCATTTCACAATTAAGGAAAATGGGGTACAAATGGGCTGAGTGATTTCCCAGGGGCTTAGAGGTCAAGTAACAAGGCCAAAATTGGAACCAGAGGTTATGTAACTCCAAAGCCTGAAAGCTAACCCCCAAGCCATAGGGAATAGTACATTGATTTTTAAAATTTTGTAATCTGTAAATCATTTCAAATTTATTTAAAAGTTGAAAGAATAAGAACAGTAAGAATAAGAGCAGTACAAAAAGCACCAATGTACTTTTTACATGATTCATCTACCATTAAAGTTTTATCCAATTTCTTTATCTTCTGTGTTCTCTATAGATGATAGATAGGTAGGTAGGTAGAAAGATAGATAGATTAGATAGTTATATAGATAGATAAATTAAATTAGATAGTAGATTAGATAGAAGATAGGGGAATAGATAGATAGATAGATAGATAGATAGATAGATAGATAGATAGAATAGTAGGTAAGTATGCATATAGGTAGGTAGATAGGTAGATGGACGGGTGGGTGGATGGATAGATAGAAATTTATACAGGTATTGATACAGATGTAGATATGTATTATCTTCCCCGAACCATTAGTGGGTGAATAGCATATGTCAGGGCCCATTATTTCTATTTATTTCAATGTCCAATTTCTAAACATAGAATGTTCTGAACATTTATCAAAGTATAGTTTTCAACATTAATCAACATTGATTAAAATCAACATCAATATGATGCTCTTTTCTAATCTACTCTGTGCTTCAGTTTTGTCATTTGACCCAATAATGTCCTTCACAGTAATTTTTTCCTCTCCATGCAGGATCTAGCCTACAGTCAGGTAATACATTTTTTATCACTCTCTCTAGCTTCCTGTAAGTTAAAATATTTCCACAGTCTTTCTTTGTCTGTGTTGACATTGACAAATTTAAAGAGAACAACCCTTTTTCATTCTCCATTGGGCTGTTCTCCATTTTGGAACTGTTCAATGTTTCCTCCTAATGAAATTTAGCTTATGTATTCCAGGTGAAAAGAATACATAAGGAATGCTGTGTCCTCCCCAGTGTACCATGATGCCGACACCTTAGTGAAGATATCAGTTTATATCATCAAGTCAAATGTTGTCCTATGTCATCATAAGTAGTTATTTGCATGCTGTTACTTATTACATAGAAACCAAATTCTATATAACTATGTATAGCCATTTTTATATGTCATATATATTATATATAGAGAGAGAATAATTATCTCTAATTTTCATGTTGTATGTATAGCTCTTATGTAGGTCCTATTATATTGGTACTTTTTTTTTTCTTACAAGTATAAGCAATCTCTGGGAAGACTTTGATACCTTGCAAATATCTTTCTTTTCTCAAATTTTTCTTCTGGACTTGCTGCAGTCTGGCTGCAGTAAAATAACCGGGAGGGGGGGGGTGACGAACAACTTGTGTACATTGATACAGCAGGAGTAGGAGCCGTTTATTGTAGGACAGGAGTGGTATTTATACATTCCACACAGCTTATCTTAATTAGCATAAACTAGATACATCAGTCAACCAATAAGGAATCTCCACACTTAATGGCTCACTGGTGTTACTTCACAAACCACTCCCTCTGGCATTTTGCCAGGCACCATCCTGACTTGTTTACAGACTCTAACATTACTGATGAGTCTGACCTGATCCCACCTTTGACATGACAGTTGCGAATTCTTGATTTTCTAACCAAAGCATTTCCTCCATATTTACCAGGAGGCTCTGGAATACTCCTATAAGACAGAGATCTCCATTTTTAGTTATTTATTTTGTCATTTTTCATCATCCTATTTTGGGCAAGGTCTTATGAATTCTTGTTTTTGCTAATAGTTTATTTGTCTTGATGCTCTGTCATAGATGTGGCCAGGGCGAGTTCTTGTGAGCTCTTCCTATATTGTTATAATTTGCTGTACCTTTTTTTTTTTAAGCACTTTCTCACTTTGTAGAATAACAGTATTTTCCCAGCTCACTTTGTACCTGCTCAGCCCAGGAATCAGCCATTTGTTCCAGGAGTCTTAATTTATTTTTATAAAGAGCAATGTTGGAGTCTAAACTCTAAGTGCTAGTACTGTTAGCTTTATTTTTAATTTTTGTAGCATCCCTTAATTTAGAAATTCAGAAAGCTTTGAAAGCTGTCAGGAATCTTCCACTAATTCGATCATGAATTTATTCCCATATTTGTGGGATTTTAGTGAGACTTCAAAGGAGCTATAAGAAAGCAAGGAAAGGAGAAGTGTAGAGATGGGAAAGTGACAAAAAAAACTTTCCAGATCCCATTCCTAAATTTCTCAAGTGGAAAATTCCCAACCCTGAACTTCCAGAAATTATTTCTTAGAATGCCTCTATATTTAAAATATATTATGAAGAAATTTTATCCCTCTTCTTTTGTTCTCTAATGATCATTTTCCCATGTTTGTTCCATGGAAAGTAGCTTTGTAAGCACCATTGTAAAAAAAAAAAGGCACCATGGTTAAACAGGTTTAGCCAATGACGTTCACCAAAACCCTATACATAAATTCACAGCAGATGTTAGCACATTATAAAGACACAATTAAGTCCTGCATTAGAGAAAACTGGGGAGTTTTAGCACCGTAATCCCACATTTACTAGAGCCCACTAAGTAACCCTTGTTATCATTATGCAGAGTGCTATTTGGAAAGGCCAGTTTATATATTCAAAAGTAGGTGTGAGTTGCCTGTTAGGTCATCCTCTTCTGTCCTTCTTTTCTCCTCTGTATCCTTCTGAGAATCTCTCTATTATAACTTTTAGAAAATTGCTTCCTAACCAGTTATTTGCATATCAAATGATTCTATTGGCTAGAAAGGTCCTAAAGGACATAAATTTGTAGTTCTCCATTTCTGCTGCCATACCTAGTCTTTAACAAATATTCCAAGAACGTTGTTGAAATGTTAAATTTCCTAGGAGATGATAAATTCATTTGAAATTTTCCTTTACTTTAGAAGGTGCTTTTCCCCCACCTCTATCTTCATTTAGTGAATAATTTTTAAATTAAATTTAACACAAAACCACAGAAATCATTCTCTTTTATGCTTGAGTGACAGATGCCTAATAACCAATGAGTGGTGAGAGCTGCGCTATGTGCTGGGAGCAAGGAAGGTTTAGGTGATGGGTGTGGCTTCCACCTCCCTGTAGCCCAAGACTATCTGAATCCAGCTGCAGAGCAACTGGTCTCTCTCTTGCCTTCCAACTGCTGCAGTTTCAGTGACATAGATCAGATCCCTTCATTCATAGAGCTAACATTCTAGTGGATGAAGACAAATTAAAAAGAAGTGAGCAAATAATAAGTGAGAAAAATCCACAGAGCCTTAAGCACATTGAAGACAAGGAAGCAACAAAATAGGACAGAACTCAGAGTGAGTGGGGCTCTTCAACAAGGAGCCAACCCTATGAAAATCTGGAGGATGAGAATCTTAGAAGGAGGGACCAGCGAGTGCCAAGCCCTGGAAGCAGGAAGCAGTTTGGAGGGGGCTGAGCACCAAACTGAGCTGGTGACGATGATGAAGCATACGCATCATATGACATTCAGCAACTTGCAGCAAGAGACTTTCGTCAGTGGCATCCTGAGAGGGAGGAGTGGGATGAGAAGAGTATGTGATTAAGAAAGGTCTGAGAGCCGGGAACAGCAATAAATAAGTGAGGTGAGATTTTACAAGAAGGGATTGATGATAATGTATGCAACACAAGGGAACAACGTGGTGGAGAAACAGAGTGGCCACATTCACTACTGAGACCTCCAAACCTCCTTCCTCCTCTCCTTTTGCTTCCATTTTGCTTTTCTTCTGCCTGAGTGTCTTTCCATTCAGTGGAATTTCTCTGATGGAATTTCTCTCTCCTATTTCTCTCTCCTCCTTCAGTTCTCCTTATTCTCCATCTGCTTCTGAGTCTTCTCTCTGTGGCTCTCAGCTTTCCCTTCAGCTTCTCTTTCTCATTCATATTAATTTATTTGACAAAGCTCCACCAAATCACTTCTCCAGCCAGTCCCTCTCTTGAATACCTGGCAGAGATACTAAGATGTATTAGCTTCAGTGCTCCTGCCCGCAAGGAACTTGTCGGCTGCTGGGAGATGGATGAACACAGGGTGCCTTGCAGTCTGCATTACCTAGAGGCCCTTCACTGCCATAGCTCTTCCTCTCTCTGCCTGAAGTGACTGCAATGTAGCCAGAGTCTCCTGATATTTCTGCTTTTAGCGCTTTTCTCTGAAATCTATTTCACATACGGCCTTAAAAGTAATCTCCCAGAATCACTGCTCCTGTAAATTCTGGACTCAAAATATGTCTCCGAAATAAAAACTCAATGCAAGGCCTGATCCTGGATGAGATCCTAGAAGAGAAAAAGGTTATTAGTGAAAAATAACCCTGAAATCCAAGAGGTTTGCAGATTAGTTAATAGTGTGATGCCATACTCACTTCTATCCTTGATTATTGTCGTTCCTATGGTTATGTAAGATGGTAACATGAGTAAAAACAAAGGGAGAGATTACTTAGGTAATCTCCAATAAGTTTTGCAAATTTTCTGTCAATCTAATATTCATTTAAAATATTAGTTAAATATTAGTCAATATCTTTTTTGAAAAATAAAGAACATCTATCAATAAAAATGTTCATGGACAGAAAATAAATATTTCTAATGGCATTGTTTTGAACAGTAGAAAACATAACATAATCCTAAAGTCAAGAGAAAAACTATCTAGCTCCCCTTCCAAGAAAAAAAAAAGGAATTTACACATAGAATTCAACACAGCAGTGGAAATGAGTGGACTTCAACTTTACCCATCATTATAGATGAGTCCGGTAGACATGTATAGAATCAAAGACGCAAACCTCAGAGGAATACCTATTATCTGAGCCCCTTTGTCTCAAGTCTGAGAATGGGCAAAAATAAGCACAATACCATGCAGACACACATAGGTGAGTGGCAAGGATGCCAGGCGATACAGTGGGATGATGATCACAAAAGTCAAGGTGGAAGTCAAGGTGAGCCAGGCATGGTGGCGCACCCTGAAATCCCAGTGGCTCAGGAGGCTGAGACATGAGCATCATGAGTTCAAACCAGCCTCTGCAAAAAGCAAGGAGCTAAGCAACTCAGTGAGACCCTGTCTCTAAATAAAATACTAAATAGGGCTGAGAATGTGGCTCAGTGGTCCAGTGCCCCTGAGTTCAATCCTTCATGCCCTCTCTGGTGAAGAGAGTAGGGACACATTGGCAGAGGAGGTCAAAGATCAGAGACATCCTCCTAGCCTTGTGATGCTCAAAAGTATATTTGTCCATTATAATTCTTACTGTATATATACATTTTTATTATCCTCCTGAATGCATATTGTGCCTAACAGTGTTAAGTAAATACATAAATCATATATTTTTCAAAAATTAATGCATGTTCCAAAACTAGCAAGCTGTGTGACTCTGGGCAAGTTACTTTTCTTGTATATTTCTTCCTCAATTGGTTGTCACGAGGATCAAATGAAATAATGTGCAAAAACACTTAACAATGCTTGGCCCATAGGAAACACTCAATAAATGCCAGTATTAACAAAATATCAAAGAGATAAAGAAGGGATTTCTTAAGACAGAAAAATACCATTTTGTGAAGATTATTACTATTGTTGTTATTATGGCTTAAATGAATAATAGCTAACATTTATTGAGCCAACACCATACTGCAGGAGCGGAATCAATTCTAAAGGACTCAGAAATGAGGATGTTTAATTTTTAAGTGAGTCTATCACAGGTGGTCAGTGGATCATATTTGAATAAACAAGGCTCTAGAGTAACAATTTCCCATAGCAATGGGAGGCAAGAGGTTTTTTTTTAATATTTAATGCAATAATAGGTTATATTATTATTCAAGTATGGTAAGGGTAATAGATCAGGGGACTACTGCCATAGAAAAGATAGCTTGATGTATTCACAGGTCCCAAGAGGAAGAGCTACACTAGGATTCCCTAGGGTCAGTCAAGAGGCAAAGGGAATGAAGGTAACACATGGGTTACCTTTATTGTGGTTACCATGGAAGGAATAGGTAAGGCATGTAAAAAAGCTTAGGATGGGCAGATTCTGGGGCATAGAGACTATCCCTAGTTTTCTGATATGTGACCCTGGTGATTACGGAGGGAAATTTTGGTTCAGAATATAAGAACCAAGTAAAGAGGTGACTGCATGGGGCTCCGGATTAGTTGAATTGCAGGTGAAAGGGGAATTTGCAGGTGAGGAGTCCCTCACTAGCTCTAGGAATTGGCTAGCCCTGGGAGAGACAGCCCATTAAGGGTTAAATATGGAAACTAGGAAAGTGGTTCTTCTTCTAGCCGGCCTAGTAGTATTTTTCAAAAGGAAAACAAAAATAAAAAATAAAGAAAGAAAAAGGGAAACTTCAAATTTTGTTGTTGTTACTGGAAATTAAACCCAGGGGTACTCAACCACTGAGCCACACCCCCAGCCCTTTTTAAAAATATTTTTTATTTAGAGACAGGGTCTCACTTAGTCTGTTAGGGTCTTGCTAAGAGGAAAGGAGATGTTTGTTTGTTTGTTTGTTGTTGTTTTTAATGGTATGGGAATTGAATCCACAGGCACTGTACCCCTGAGCTACTGAACTACACCCTTACCCTTTTTATTTTGAGAATGGGACTTGCTTCATTGCCCAAGCTGACCTCAAACTTACAATTCTCCTGCCTCAACCTCCTGAGTAGGATCACAGTCATGTGCCACTGCACTCAGCTAACCCCCTTAATTCCAGTGAACTCTTTTTAATCCAATATATCTAACATGTTATCATTTCAACATGTATTTGATATAAAAATTATTAGAAAAACATTTTTTATTTCATAATAGTTTTAATACATATTTGAAATATGGTATGCATTTTGCACTTGAAATATGTATCAATTTGTACTAGCCACATGTAGTCAGCGGCTATTTTGTTGGCTAGTACAGAGTAGAGAGCCAGAGAAAAATCCACTGGAATAGATAGAGACTTATGACAAAACTCGGAGCATCCGTTTGGAGTTGGCAGCCATGTGGCTTATTCAAGTAATCTCTGTCCTCTCATCCTGTGACCTGCCCTAGCAGATCTTCAGCACTGCTCTTGTGGTTTGCTAGATGCTTTCTATGCCCCTCCCCTCATTACCATGTCCCCTTTGCCACTGTTATCTCCTTATTCCCTGTCTCTCCCTATTAGTTGTCCCTCCTGCATTAGACAAAGGGAGATACCCCTATTGCTTTTTTCCAGTTTCTGTTGTAGAAATCACTGCTGCTAGCTAGGGACGGGGCTGCAAGTGACCTTGGTGAAGAGAGGGAATAGGAGGAACTTCCTGGAAAGGATTAGAATGACAAATTTAAAAATAATAATGATAATAATAATAATAATAATAATAATAATAATCATCCTAGGCCCTTGTATCAACTGTCATAAGCACAAGCAATATCAATCCAACAATAAAGCTTCTTGGTGATTTGGGTAGAAAGAAGAAAAATGATTATTTTTTGTTATTGTAATCTATATATCAGCTAAAAGTTCACAACATGCTTTATACTAAAGGGTAAGACAAAAAAATAAGTAGTTCTCTAGTTTGAAAAAATAATAACTCAAAATCATGGAATCCTGTCTGCTCTTTGGATGCAGTATTTTCACTGCTAATCATTGGCAAGTTTTACCAGCTCTCTTGGTGAGATGTAATACAGTTAAGCAGTTTTAATTCCAGAATCAACAGGGCCCAAGCAAACAAGATGCCACACTAAGTTTCTCATATAGTGTTTCCCTGGTTCCAAGTTCACTAGCCTTAATATCAATTTTTAACGTAAAAATCTGGCTCATGGAAAAGTATGAAGTGTATGACTTTGTTCTGAACCAGAGAATTCCCAGAGCTCAGCCTGGCCCCTGTGACCTGAGTCGTATTCCCTTCTTCACTACACTTTGTAAAGTAGGGGTTGGCTAATGAAAACTACAGAAAATGTCAGCAACACTGACATTCTCCGGGACCAAGTTTTTAGGCCTACATCTTCTTGATGTCCTGCAAAGGATTCATAAAATTTCTGATCATATATGGTAATTGACACAATTATTTGGGGTAGCATATTGAAAAAACAATTATTGTTCACATTATTATTTTCAATCAAGTGAAATGATCAGCTCTTGTAAAATTCCCTGAACAGACAGAATAAGCTTGAACTTTAAATGGTCCTGAAAATCATCAGTTGCTTATCAAAGTATGACTTAAAATACATATTAGTTATAGTCAAACAGGAAAGCAAAAAAAAAAAAAAAAGGATCAAATTCTCATTCTCAATTACTCAAGTAATAAAGAACAGGATGCTTCAAAAGATTTCTCAGAAATACTCCACTTCCATGGTTTCAAGTGAAATCACTAGCTTGTCTTCAAAATACTAGTTTGCACTAGTGGAATATCTATCTGATAAAAGGCCACAACCCAGTACAAGGTAATCATTAGGGAGACATTATTATTATTTTGCTAATTAGTCAAAAATCATTGGATTTCCTGTGGCTTCCTCCTGCTGAGCAATCATTTGATCTTGCTTATGTTGACAAACACGCACGTCACCAATTCTGCCTCATTTATCATTTGACAGGGACAGTGTTTGCTTCTTCGTGTGTGAAGAAAGGAAATTTTAGGGTAAGCAAACAAACAGACAACAGGAATCAAGCAATAACTCACACTCATTTTCTTACATGAAACTAAATAAATAAACAAATAACTAAATGAAATCATGCAACGCCTTGTTTTCTAACAAACTGGCTTCTGTGTGCTTTGGTAAGAGCTAATATAAATTTCATATCCTTCAAAAAAGTAAACCAAATCAGAAAATTAGGAAAATTGGTGTACTTAATATTGAGAGAGAATGAGCATTTGATAGCCTAATAAAAGACTGAAAAATCTTGTTAGGTACTCAAATGCTTGAAGTCTTTTTTTTTTTCTCTTTTTTGGATTCATAGTATTGAACATACATCTGTCTAGCAAGACAAAAAGGACTTTCTTCTTGTCTCTAACTAGTTAAAATATAAGAAAAATGTTACATTCTGTGTAAAACAGACTTTCAAATTCAGTGTGACAATCATTTGAAATTCCAATCAGGCTGCTAAGATTCTGTTGCAAAAAAATACAATTAAAAATAAATTAAATAAATCAGTAACTAAAATTAGGTTTCTAATACCTACTTTAGAAAGATCTTTACTGCTACAGAAGAAATTATCAGACAGAACTGAGCAAAAGTTCATGGTTTGGGGAGCCCTGGCCAGTTAATAGGATCTAATGTTTGGTTGACTGATTACACAGAAATCATCATTAATGATAAACAAAAAGAAGTCAATAAAAGAGTTTCAAAAAAGAGGACATCTGTATGAAGATAAAGGGCAGGTCAAGACAAGAATGTATTCTGGGTAGAATGAACTAAAGAGAATGAATGACCAAATTTTTCAAATAAAGACTTAGATTAGGAGCCTAATATTTCCAAATAGCATCTTTATTTTATGTTCTGTGCACTCTCAAATGGTGTAAAAATTTGTTTTCTTTATCTACAAAATAAAATAGCATTGCCCAAATATTTAGGAATCCAAATGTTGAGACTTAGCTTTGGAAAGACCTAAAACTCCAAAATTGTCAGTATAGTAGCTTCTATGTCCACACTGAAAACAGTCTAAGATAGAGATCAAGTAACTGCTGAGATATCAGAAACACAAGTCCAGGAAAATTCCCTGTGTTCTTAAGTTTGCTCTTAAAGTATTTCATTCAGTGATAAGGATGCAATAAATCTGTTAAAGTGTCTGATATTTGTATTAGCCATTAAAATTCCATTTACATGAATTCCTTTCAATCTAACTAGTTTGCCCATGAATTTCATTTGTGAATATAATTTGGCATTAAAGAAACAAGATCAAATTGCATTTTAAAATATCTCTTCTCCTGCTCTAAAATTAATATTTTATAGCTTATCCTAGGTACTTGTTAAATATGAAGCATTCAGAATTTAATAGTTCAAACTTTCTCAGATGACATCACAACAAATAATAGAATTTTTTATCAATTAAGAAAAGAATTGTAAAAGAAAAAATAATAATTATTCACAGATAATTTGCTTTGCAATTTCAAATGGTTGAATATGCCACTTCCCTTTTACACAGGAACTTTAAAAGGTAATGTTGTTTCCTAATTTCTGATATTGACCTCTATGGAATCAAGGTGGCCCAAATGTCATGCTTTAAGTTAGAAAATAGTTGTTTGATAAAAAGAAAAAAAAAGTTAAATTATGGTTCTACATAAACTGTATACAACGTGCTTTTCTAGGCTATTTTAATAAATAAAACCAAATGTAACATAATGAGAGATTAAGCAAAAACAAACAAACAACAACAACAATAAAACCCTTCCTTTTATTCACAAAATTATATTCCAAAACACACTAAGTATAGCTGTTTAGGTCCCATTTAAGTGCCATTTCAAATGCTTTCAATTTTGTTAAATGATGGAGATTGGCTCACTGCATTATTTGTGTCTTTATTTTTATCCAAAAATTTTGCAAGAAAAACAAAATGCCAGGGCCATTATCTCCCTAGGTGCCTCTCTGAGACTCATTTTTTTAACCCATGTTTTTAGAGATAAGATTAACTTCATAATAATAAGATGCTTTCTTCAGCACGTTGGACAATTTCACAGAGAGAAAAATTAGTATTTTATTCAGTATTTACAAAGCTCACAAAACACTTGTTCCCATTTTAAATAGATGCATGATATTAGCAAACAGAATATTCAAGGCTTAACTCAAATGATTAAAAACTGTAGCTGTCTCATTAATATAGGATTTTAAGGTAATGGCACAACGGCTCATTGGTTCTTTGTGTGAATAATGTGATCAAATGATGGGGGGGAAGGAGGAAGGCTAAAGGACTATAGAATCATAAGAGCTTATTTCCATTGCCCAAGAGGAAAATATATAGATAGATTTCCCCTTTCCCTTTCTTTCCCCCCTGACACTTATCTTGAAATGCTGAAATATACCTTTCTGGGTAGTGTTTGTCAACATTGATGGCTACAATGGACCTGGAGGAAAAAAAACAAATACACAATGTGCTTATCAACTTGGATTATTAAAAAATAGACCACCTAAATTCCTTTTCCATTTGAAATTGCAAGGGTTATATTTTGATTTTATTATAACTGTTGCATAAGTCTTTAGGTATGATGAGTAAATAGGCCCTTGTATCAGTGCGCGCAGCGCACACACACACATACAGAAGCGTACACCTCTGACCTCCTGCCTTTACTTTATTCTCTATCATCGACACACAATTTCACATTTCCCCATTTGAATACCATCTTTGTCCCAAAGCCATGAAATTATTGCACAAACTAGACATCATCATTCTGTTCCATTCACTTTCCAGATCCCAAAGTGAAATCTCAGAGAAAGATGAATTTTCCAAAGAACTAAAAGTGATTTGAGAAATGTGACTCTTTACTTATTATTTCTTCGTTTTAGATGATTTTTTTTGTCTCTCTCAAGAGTGCTGAAAACTCCACACACACACACACACACACACACACACACACACACACACAGACCCTTTTACAAATACTGAGTCTACTTTGTTTTTTAAAAAAAAGTAAACATTGCATTGCATTCATTTAAAGTAACAATTTCTTGCTTTGTCAGTATGTCATATGTATTATCAAACTTGTGGGCAAATATCCAGATTAATTTGTTCAACAATAGGACAACACTACATTCCAATATAAGGTTTGGGTTTTTTTTTTTAATTGGGAATCCTATAAAATAAAGAATCAACAAAAGAATTGCCCCAGATATGTATGCACAGTGTGCAATCTATGTATTTAAAGAGACAGAGTGTGTTACATAAAGGAAACTAGTGTTTTTCTAGAGACAATGGCTCAAAGGAAATCTCAATCAGTTTTTAGTCGACAATGGGAAAATGTAAAGGAGTCATTATTGAATATGTCCCACACACTGTAGCTCTGTATGTATTTTTAGGGTTAAGTGGGCCGTCATTGAGCCTTCTGTGATCTCTGCATTCTGCAAGGCGGTGTGCTCCCAGGGCCTCGGTTGCTCTTCCCTACACTTGGTCTTTGCAACTGCTTTGCCCTGCCTCCCTGTGTCCAACGTCAAAATCACACGTAGGCGGCAGGAAGAAAGCCCTCTGCTTCAGCAGTCATCGTGAGTGATGGCAACATACCAGGATGATGGCAAAAGCGCTGGAGAAAGGGGGCTACCCCCAATCACTGGCAATTATCAAAGAGGCCCCCCAGAATCCATCCTCAGACCCAGGCCTGGGGAGGGAGCTATCCAGGGGAACAGAGAAACATCCCCCAAGAAACCATTGTGTCTTAGAATTGCTATCCCATACATCTTAGGCTCATTTTCATGAGAAATAGAAAAATACCACCTCACGTTTATTCCCAGTGAATGTCACAAATGTGTTCTCAGACTAAAGAACATTCTTTTCAAGAGAGGACGCTAAAATCCCAAAGCTGACAGTTAATATTTTTGTTCCCTTTTAATTAAATGCCTAAAACCCTAAAGGCATCCACAGTATTCATTCTAAGAGTTATTTATCTAGATAAACTGTTTATTAGTGTAGGTGAGAGATTATCATTTTATCACACTTTATAAATTACATGTGGCTACATGCCTGCATATCAGAGTCTCTGCTTCCAGCAGATACTGTCGTCGTTGTTAAAGAACAAAACACAGCGTTTTATTTTTCATACAACAGTTTTCACAAAGATGCCCTAACACATTTTATTTACAATGTAGGTTATGCAAATAATTCTTCAGTATAGAAGGATAGCTGGATAATAACACCATATCTAACATGGCCAAACAAGGTTAAAATTGCAAAATGATGGGCTTATAAAAATTTTTGATAGAAATTAAGTGTATTTTCACAGCCTACAAACATTCCTAAAGGCAGATAGTTCTGTGGCCTCCCCTGTAAGCAGGGCAGCAGATGTTTACATATCTGCATAAGAAGCTGCAGTGTGGTGAAGTGCTTGAATCATTTCCAGAACGAGGGAGCATTCATGATTGGTCCAATTGATCACTGCAGTCGCTTGATATTACATAAAAGGTTGGTGTTGAAGCATATGGATTGGATAATAATCAGAGTTGTTCTGACATGGTCTATTTAATAATTCAAAAAGGAAAATTTGAAAATGATTCTGCACAAAGCTGCAGCACCCGGTTGACACTTTATTTATATCAATGCTCTTTGTGTAGTTGGTGAGCTGTGCAGATTGCCTGTTCGATGTAGTTATTTCTCTAAAGCATCAATATTCCAAATCACCATCAGCAAACAATCAGATGCATCACCTGTCACTATGGAAGGGTTGAAATGTTCAGATTCTCTATATACTGATGTAGCAGAAACCCAACTGCAGGAAAATCACCATTTGTGAGTATGTTGGAAATGCACTGGAGGATAGGGCTAAAGACTCCAAGTACATGATTAGTCATCCTGGAAATATTACTTATTGGTTACACTTAGCTGTGGGCAGAATGTTTCTATTTAAAAGATCCTTTATACCTCTTGACTTGAAAACTATAGGGGAAATAAATTATAACTGGATTAGTGATGCCAACCTCTCAGGTGAGCATGGAATAGGGCTATTTCAATAATGTCAAAGTCAACAGCCAGATGTTCATGATTCCATACATTAAATGTAAACCCTTAAAATGACTCCAAGCACAATGGGATGGGAGAGAGACAGGCAGAGGTCCACACTCCCAACTCTTTTTATCCCCTTATGCTTCAGACCCCAAGTGGTATGCATCCTTGATGTTTACACTTTTGGCCCCCATAACACCACTCTTTTCTCACCATCTGAGAACCTTTTTCCCCAAGTTTGTGATATGGTACCAGCACTGCCATACAGCACAGACCACATGACAACCAAAGAGATGATTCAGATGCACTGTGGGATTTTTAAAATACACATTGTAAATGCTAAATGTTGTCAATGATTTAAATTATCAAAAACAAATCCAATCATAACAGAAGTGCAGCAAATATATTCTTGTCTTGCATTATTATACTTGTATCCTTATGTTTTTAATCCTGAAAAATAATCAAGACATACAGCCTTTTTACACATGTGCAAGTTTACAACACCTAAGAACAACCCTGGCAAATGGGTTTCAATACCATAAACTAGTGCAGAACACATGTTGCATTTTAGATGCTAAATGTGTTTCCCAATGTTTGTTTTATTGATACAAAATATCTGAAAGTTTTTAATCTTAGATAAAACTGAAATCTTCCGTATATCTTCTCATCTTTTGTATTTCTTCCCATAAGAATTGATGCCTGAAGTGCTGACATATATCCAACCTCACAATGAACTAATTTCAAAGACATGGCCCTTTCCTCTTAGCAACAACATCAAAATGTACTCAGCAGACACCTGATTTTCAAAGGTAATATTTTCCAATGTATAAAATAACTTTAAGACAATTTTCTATTTTCTGTAAATGACAGATGACAATCAATATGCAAGGGACTTCTAAGCTGAAAATAAAACAAATTAGCCTATAGTAAAAGACACCAAAATTAAGATCACACACATTTAAAAAGATTTATCTTTACTGGCCTAAAAGAACTTGATTCCAATACCCAAATGGCCCACAACCTAGAGCTATGGTTATCTGTTATAATCAGTTTGTGAGATGAGGAAATATGAGGTAGGATGCTGATTTAATATTTTCCAAAGTTATCTTCACAGATATAAATAAATATATCTAGTTTACTACAGCATGATGAGCTTCAAAGTATCCTATAGAGCTCCTGGGGAGAAGAAGTTAAATTGGTGCTTCTGAATAAAAACATTCACTTTTTACTGGAAAGTACGTCCCACTATGGTGAAGCAGTCAATTAGGCTCCATCATCTAGATGCAAAGGTGGACTTTGATTTTCTGAAGAACACACTGGGTGAATATAATGAACAAGAAGGTTAGGGACACATAGTACTGAGAAAAATCAAGATCTAAAGCCTGAAATCATAAGTTCCACATTTCACTTCTGATCAAAATATTTATCTTCTGCAAGAAAGAATGTGACCAAGGAACAATAAAAGTTCACAGACAAGAAAATGACCATGACATCCATAGGAAGGTGACCTTTATCCAGGATTCAGAGGCAAATATATGGTGTTAACAGGAACATCTGATAATATCCTTTTTTTGGTCTACCCCATCCATACTCTTCCTTGACATTCTGAGAGCACTCCTAATTTGACGTTTGTTTAAATAGTCTTCTATTACAATGAACATAAAAAAGCATCAGAATAAGACAGACAAAAAGGCTTGCATGACTTATTTCATATATTCAAACAAATTTCATCCCACAAAGTAAAGTTTTATTAATCCTGTTTTATTGATGATGAACCTAAAGTTTAGAAAAGTTGAATAATTGACCCAGGGTCATACTTCTAATGCTCTAGCAAAACTAGATTTTAAACATTGAGCTTCATAATCCCATGTCAGTGACCTATCCCTTAAACTACAAATAATAAGTGATAATAAGAGAGCCATACATATGTCATAAACTTGGCTAATCTTCACCTTTTTATAAAAACAATAATTCAACCAGTTATCTGTTATCTAATTATTGATTTTAATAGTGATTAATAAGTATAATCATATTGTCAATTGTGATTCATAGAACTGAGCACATGCCATAAAATATTAACCACAGGAATATGATGGAGGAGATGAGGGATTCATCTAAACCACCGTCCGCCAAGATAACAGTCAACAAAGTGGAAATTATCTAATTGTGCCCTAGTATTTCTCTGTAGAAGTTTACCTCAGGGGCACGGCTGTTTCCTCAGAATACTACTGCCATTTTTAGCTTGATTTCTCAAGGTTGGAGTTCAGAGATTCTTCCCCCATGCCCTCAAAGATCCATCCATCTTTGGCTGCTTCCAGGCCAAAAGAAAAGTGGAGCAGTCCATCTGAAATCTCTTTGAGTTGTATAGTGGCCACAGAACAAAAAGGCCTTAGAAGTGAACGTCAGTGTGTGTGTGTGTGTGTGTGTGTGTGTGTGTGTGTGTGTGTGTGTGTATACCTCACTATATATTATATAAAGCACATTTTCTTAAAATGTCATATATATATGTATATACATTTGAAAAAAAAAAGCACTTTTATGTTCATTATAATAGAAAACTATTTAAAGAAAAACTTCTACCAAGTGTTTTCACAACTTCAAAAACTGAGTTACATATGAAGTTAGGGGAAAGGGCAGAGAGTTTACAAGAAGACCTAGATTCAAATTCTTTGCTACATGCTGTCTTTTAGCCTTTTGCAACTTTTAGAATTTGCCAATCCTAGGGAAGATTCATCCTTACTATGGATACAGTGTCACTTTTCTCACAAGAATGCTTTCAAGGCTATTAAGACAATTCAAGTGAAAGTGCACCATTAATTATACATGGTCTATTCAGTGTGAATTATTATCAATATTTCCTTAATCAAGAGTTTTGTAAACTCACACATTTCTGCAATTATTTCCTCAGCCAACATTCCTTTTGAAATGAAATCACATGCCTTCAAGATCTGGAAAAACAAAGGTCTTATCTGACATCACTCTCTATCTCAATCTAAACTAGAATCTTGGTTCTATTTCATATTTTCTGTAATTTGTCTCCATTATACAATTGAATACCCTTTAAAAAAAGATTTATGGGCTATCAACTTGAGCCTCCAGATTCCTAGCCTATGAAAATCCAGAAAATCCCCCATACTTTCTGCTAATACTGGAGCATTTAACAAACACTATCGCCCTTCTGTTCCCCCTGTCCCATCTTGGTTTAATCCCTCACTGACGTGGACTCAAGGAGAGCACTGTATAATATCTCCACAAAAGATCTACAGTGCCCAGCTTTCCATGAGTTTGGAGGATAACAGGGCACTACACAGCTTTCTGCCCCTTGTCTGCCCACCATTGTTTTGTTGTTGTTTGTTTGTTTTTTTGATTCTATTTCCACCAAGTTCCTTTTCCATCCTTTCCTATAGGACAAGTCATAATCTCATGCCACACCCAGGTTTCCAGGGTTGGTTCCACCCATGCCCAACTCCTTCAGCATCTCTATTCTTACCACCTCCCCAGCCCTTTTCAGGATTTTCTCATATAATATGATTCCATGCATAGAATAAGCCCTGTTGTTGGCTGTTGATATAAACTTCTTCCTCCTTGTTACAGTCACACTGCTTTGTGTAATTATTGGATTGTCTCCATCTAGGCTATTGGTTTCATGAGGGATCATATTGTTTTGCTCATCATTAAATTCCCAGCACCTGTTTCTAAAGGCTTAGTAAATATTTGCTGATTGGGATTAATAAATAAGAAAGAGCAGGATCTAGGGGGAAAATAGGGAAAACAAAGTATAATGAGGATAAATGTAGATTCCCACTTATTTTTAGTGAAATTTTCTTGGGTGCATATGCTTCTGAACTCATTCCTCACCATTTTCTACCTTCCTTGAAGACAGAGGAAAGAAAAACAATAGAAACACAGGAGGAAAGGGAAGAGAAATGAAATAATATAATGGTCAATATTTATACTACATTGAATTTATTAAAGACATTTTAGTATTTTCAGGGAATTGCTAAGTAGTATTTCTATTTAATCTATTTGGGTAGATAGTCAATAAATAGGCTTCATGATTAGTACATATTGGCAAGAAAACACTGAAAGAAATCAAAAGTAATAAAATAATTTTTAAATATGCTAGAATTCCTGAAAACATATTCAGATACTTTTATCATGGTGTTTTTTTGAGTTTTAACAAATAGAAATGCTATTTATTTTGACCAACTGTAGAAATCAATAAAATCCCTTTCAGGCCCTGTTAATGTTTTTAAAGAACTTTTCAATTCCTGGTTGGAATTAAATCAAAATCTAGAGCGGATGGTGCATGCCCTTTTTCTATATACAATAAAGAAACCCACCAAATGGCACAATAGACTTTAATATTATGGGGAAACGCATCTGCCGTTTGGTCTACTTTCATTCTGATGAAATGGTTTGGGGTCAGCGCACAGTTGCAGCTCCTAAATGCAAATCACCGCATGATCCCAGCACATGGAATTACATCAGCGCTTTTGATGAGAGAAGAGAATCAATACAGAGGTCAAAAGTGCACAATTGGGAGGAGAGTCGCAATCAGGCTCAGGGATTCCCCAAGATTACAATTCCCCTGACGAGAAGGCACAGTTGCAAGGGTTTTCTTAATGCAGAGAGGCTACCTATGGACCACGCAAAGGACTCACTCACGGGAGGGTTTATCTCTGCCCAGTCTTCTCTGCACCGACTCGATTGGATTACCTTTCGAAGTTTGCCAACAAAATGCTGACATATAAGACAAAACTTTCAGGAAATCAATACCAAATAATTGCCCAGGCTATGCTGGAAGATAAACCCATCCTGCATAGTCTGTACCTTCAGTTCTAGAGTGTAGTAAGCCACAGAGCTGTTCTTATTGTGCATAATATACCTTTATATATCAGCAGGAAGCACAAATCATTTCCTTCCCTGCTGCTCAATACCCAGTGATTCTATCTCTTCTATATTCATTTTGTGTACCAGACTGATGCCCTTAAATGCTATGCTGCTGTCAGTTGTTGGATATCCCTTACCTGACAACCAAAGGGAGTGCTTATGAGTGAATCCCTTGTCCCCCCAGTAAATGTCTCCTGGTGGTGGTGTAGTTTGATAAGTTTAAGAAAAAGACCACAATATCAACCACACAGTATTTTCCATAAAATGCTGTCCACAGAATGTACTCTTCAATTTATTTTTATACCGAATGGATCAGCGATGAGGTGAAACAGATACTAGGGGCCCTTTGTTACCGCAATATTTCAAGAAAATGGTTTTTGTATCAAAAAAATATTAAAAGGCAAGATATCAAACCAATTATCAATATAACATACGTGTTTTCTGACACTTCAGTGGCTAGCGCTATTCTGTTATATAAATTAGAGCAAAACTAAATAATCCTTCACATTTCTGAACTTCATTTTCCCATCCTCCATTAAAGGAAAAAAAAAAGATTTATCTTTTGGGTCATAGCTGTGTGCCTTCTATATTATTGGTTCCAAAAAGTGATTTCAAGCTTAGGCAACAAAGCAATGACCTAGGAAAAAGCAGTTCAGTTGCCAAATGTATGAACTGGTAATTCCTACTTCATACACTGTCTTTTTTTTTACTATTGTGTTAACAAAAAGTAGATAGCTGAAAATATTTCAATAAAAATAACATACATGCCTGTTCAAAACTCTTCTGATGCTAAATTCTTGCCAAACTTGTTCATCGCAAAGATATCATATTCCCATTTACAGAAAAATTCACCATATAATATAATTTAAAGATGCAGTCATAAAGCAGGGGTTGAGGAGGAGGGGGAAGCCAGGAATGAAAAGAAAATATGTCAAGGTATTTCAGCATGAAATTGCTTTGAACAATAAAAAAAGGGGATGGGGATTATAATAACTGATGCTGGAATGCATATTCACCTCCTTAGGAATATATTAATTTTACATGATTGTTCCTTTGCACTTACGACAGAAACAAAAGCCCTGTTAACATTAGTCCAACTTCATCTTTAATCACATTAATTCAGTAACATGTTGTAATTGGAAGATGAAAGACTAGTGCTTTATTTACATAAATATAAGCAATAAATGAGCAATTCCTGAATTGAACAAAATCAATACACACTGCATTATCATGTTGACCTCTCCAGCATTGAGGTCAATAAATGTGTGAATTCTGGGACTAATACACTATCAAAACCAGAGTCAAATCTCCAACTCTCCAGGGATGTTTCCACTATCCCTTTATCTACTAGTCTGAGGCTGGCTGATGAATATGAGACAGTGTTATTTAGATGGAATGCAATATTTGCAATGGAGAAAGACCACTCTTGATGATCCATTTGGCAGTTATCTACCATACATTTTTGGATGCAGTTGGAAAGGGTTCGTTAACATGCTCTTACTCACCAAACAAATGAACCTCAAATGGGAGCACTCGGGCTTTTCAGCTCAGCATCCTGATGTGAAGACCAAGAACATAATTTAGTAACAACCAGAAGTGGAAAGGTAAAGATGCCATATCTATAGCAACTCACTAAAATTTTCCTTTTGCCAACAAATTATACCTTTCTGCTGGCTTACTGCAAACCTTGTGAAGAATACATGTGTTTCTTGTCCTTATTAATAACTCACAATGCAAGCAATTACTTAACATTATCTCAAACTGCCTTAAGAAATTGGATCAGCCTAAGATTATAGAAAGAAAAGAAACCACAACAATTCCAGCAGCTTGTGGGGGGAAAAAAGGCAAGATTGCTCTTATATAACTAAACCAAGATTACTTTTATATAGACTCCTAAATTACTAGCAAATTCTATGCTATCCACAATACAAATCAGAATAAAATAAAATCAACAAATACTTATTGACTATCTACAAATTCAGATTATTCATTAGACAAGAGTTTCAGGATCATTTACTCTTCAAAGGCAATTTATCATCTGATGGCAGATTAACAAACTAAGACTGGAAGGAATAAAACAATTCATGGGAAAACAGCCCCCCACCCAATACACACAAAAAAGACTGCTTGGCTATCTTACCCCTGGGTCAACCTGAAAACGAGTTCACCTTTGAGAGCTAAAAAAAAAAAAAAAATAAGTTAAAAAAAAATGACTTCCAGTTTTGACTATCTGTAAACTAAGAATTAAAAATTAATTTCAAAGCAAGATGGGATGTGAATCAGTGTTCAAATATGAATGTTTTACATGAAGGAAAAAGTTTAAAAATATATCTTTGAAACTGCTGGATATTGAAAACACAAAATATTAAGAAATTATTGTTAATTTGGGTGAAATAATGAAATTATGTTTTTTTTTCATTTTTAGAGTATATATTAAAATTATAGAATACATGAACACAGCATCTGAAATTTGCTTTAAAACAATCCAGATGAAAACAGAAGTGAGGGATTGTGTTTATGAAACAAGATTCACCGTGAATTTATATTTGGTAAAGCTGGGGACTAGTTAAAGCATGGGGGTGAGTTCATGATATGATTCTCTTGACTTTTATACATTACATGTTTTAAAATGTCTAAATTATGAACACATGTATAACTATATAAATTTCTGGATGTATAAATATATGCACACATGAGTATATATGTTTATAATACACATTCATGCTGATAAGATTTTGAAGTGAATTTATCTCTACCCCAAACTGGCTTTCCAGCTTTTCTAATAAGGTCTTAAACATTTGCCATGGTTTCTGAAACATTTTTGCAGGTAACTCGTCCTATATCTGCCATATGTCAGGACCTAGGCTGGGTGTTGAAGATGCAGCAATTACTGACTCAGTCTCTGCTTTCATGGAGCTTGTGCCCTAGAGGAGGCATTTTTCAAACATGTAAATGAATAAGCAAGAAAACTGCGGATTGTAATCAATGAGGGAAATAAAGAGAGAAATGCAACAGAGAGAAACTAAGGAAACCACTTGAAAGAAGGTGTCCAGAGTTCCTCTCCATGAAGGGAATGCTGGAGCTATGTCCTGAAAGATGAAGACAATAACCAGAAAAAGCCTGGAAGACATTGAAGGAAGAATGATGAACTGAAGCAATGATCCCAAGATGGGAGTAAACAGAATATGTTTAAAGAACCAAAGGAAGTCAGATTTGCTAGAACATTAGACTGACCACACTTGGACTTGAATTACATATGGAACATGAGGGAAATAGCATGAAGCCCTGTCCTCTTTTGCATAATATCTTTATACAATATAAATGTACATATATTTTATAGATATAAATAGGCAAATGTATAGAGATATAGTATCTCTTAATACAAATGCAGGTTTTGCAACCAAAACATAAAAAATTATTTTGAACTTCAAATACATTTTATTAATACAAGGTCATTGAACAAAAATTATTAAAAAAGAAAAGAAGAAAATCAGAATGAAACATTCATAATGACCCTATCCAGAGAGAGACAATCTGTTCAATCCTTTCCTTCCCTATTTATACATAAAATAATGCAAAAAAGAATACATATGTACAAATTTCAACCTGATTCATCTCACTTAGCATTGTTGTATGAATATCTTTCCATTTCAAGTATTCATTACACATTGTATTGTGTGGATAATTTATTTAATGCATATTTCAACATTTGGCATGTAGACTATTTCTGGGGTTTTTAATATTATAAATAGCACTGTGATGAACACTTATATAAAAAACTCTGCATATATCCTTAATGATTTTTGTTTATGCTGCAATTCTAAAGGTGAAATGGCTGAGCGAAAAAACATATACCTTCTTCAAGGCAAGTGGTTACTTTTGCAGGAGAATAAGTACATCAAAAGAAACATAATTATGTCCACATTCCTCAAAATTCCTTCTTCTTCAATTCCACACCTAGGACTCTAGACTTCTACTGTTGGCTGGCTTAAGTCTTCACATAGAAATACCTCAGAGGGAATTGAAATACAAAGTCACACAGATTTCTTTTTACAAGATGTACCAAATCCCTTCTTCACATGGAGAAAAAGAAAGGGGGAGGGGGGAATATATTTACTTTCTTTTCTTTTACTTAGGACCACATTTGCCTCATATGCTAAACTCTAAATGAACCTGGACTCTAGCAACTAGAACTAGAAGATAATTTTAAAAGTTCCTCAATCTTTCTCTTCTCTTGTCCAGGAAATTTGTCAATGTTCCAATTAAAATGTGCTGTTCAGAAATGGTCATGACGCTATCAGCCATGATCTGAATATTAGATTTCTATTAATGCTGCCTAGAGATGAATCCTGTTTCATCCTGACCTCATAAAATAAAAAATGGATTTTTCTTTACTGGCTGCCCTTTATTTTTCTCCTCATAATTCCAAGATCATCTGCTCAAGATATCTAGCCCTGGGTCTACATACACTACACCCACCCTCTAGCTTACTGCTGCTTGACTGTTTTTGAATTTTCTGCATTCTTCCTACATTTAATCCTTTGTTTCTCTCTCCTCTTTTTCTCCTTGTTTCTTTCTTTTTCTGTGGGTTCTTCCTTGCCTTAGCAGTGTTTCGTGGACGTATTCAGGACCACACTTTTCTGGGAAGGAGGAAAAAGATGTGAAATTGTGCAGGCAGAAAAAACGTGTGCCCTCATTCACCATGATTGAAACAACACTAGCATCCACTTAAAAGTAGGGTACGCACTGACTTTTAAAAGAAAATGTAACATGTTATTAGGCCCAAGCCATCTTAATGTTTGTCATTGGAAACAAAGCTAAGTGAACTCCGCAGGCACGGATGAAGGATTGTAATTACTTGTTTATACATCCAGTGCTCTCAGTAGACTGTGAGTTCCTCAAAATCAGGGGCTTTGTTCCATTGATTCTCCTTTCCCCAGCTCTCTTAAAAGTGCCTGGCACAAAGGATTACTAGAAATACATGTTGAATGGGTGATTAAGAAGTCAATGGATGACTAGATTTTGTAGTACAAATCAATTTTGTATTTATAAGATATGAGGATTGATTTTCAAATATGGTAGTTCACATTAAATTAATATAATTTAAAAATTGTCTATTTCTGTTACAGTGATCTCATGACTCAGCAGCACATATGGACCCTCGAGTTATTTTTACTTTAAATTGCTTAAGTATATTAACCTATGTTTATTTTTGACTACTTAAATGTTTTCTATAAAAACATTGATCATTGTACAAAATTGACATGTTTACAATTGCTGTTTTATTACTTCAACAAATTATTTTGAAATAGAAAAAAAAATTTCCTTTTTTTTTTTTTGTGGTGGTAGCAGAGATTGAACCTAGAGTCCACTGCATGTGAGACAAGCACTCTACTACTGGACTACATTCCCAGGTCCCCAGGTCCCTAATCCCTAGACTCCGCCCCCTCTTTTTTTTGTTGTTGTTGTTTATTATTGTTTTGCTAAGTTTTTTCTTGAGTCAGAGTCTTGTTAGTTAGGTCAGGCTAACCTTGAACTTGAGATCCTCCTGCCTCAGCTTCCTGAGTAATGAAGAAAGAAATATTTTCTCCAGTAACATTTGCTATCCACCATTGGACCTGTTAAGCATAAAATAATTCTGATCTCTTAATTTCAAGTTGAACTTTTTTTTTTAATAAATAAAGTAGAAAACATTCTCTATTGTGATATTTTTCCTCAAAATTTCAAGTCATTCACAATGGGAATGAAAACAATCCTGTTTACTTTTGGAACTGTTTACAGGCACTTTCAATGACTTTCCCTAATAATTCCTTCTTTTCTTAAGAGGAATTTTCCAAAAGATTACCTTCTGTACTTCAGCCAAAATTTTTGTTTGGATTTTGCAGATTCTTATACCTGCTCTCTGATTTTTCTTCCATATGCAGAAACTTGTTTGCTTATAAATTTAAAGCAAGCTATTAATCTCCTCTACTCTCCACTCTTCTCAGTTGATGAGACGTGCCCCCAAATGTAGAAAACGTTCTCTATTGTGATATTTTTCCTCAAAACTTCAAGTCATTCACAATGGAAATGAAAACAATCCTGTTTACTTTTGGAACTGTACACTAGTCCCTTTTCTCAGGAACCTTTGTTCTAAATTCACAATTCTTCCCCAATTGCAAAGGTACTATCAATGGCTATTTGAAAGTCAATGTATTTTTCTCTTGCCCCTTTTCAAAATGATGAGTGCTCCCATTTGTAATTCATGTTTACAAAGTTTCACAACCCAAAGACACAGGGTACAAAAGGACATGTGGCATCACTCTTTGGAGATGAGGTAGAATTTTATTATGGGTTTATAAAGGTGACTGAATTTTGAAGTTTGGATTTCAGCCTTTTCCATGTTCTCTGTGATGGATGTATAGTTCAACCTCAGCTCCTCACCAAGGCTCTTCATGGTTCTGAATACTGCTGTGCACTGTTGGTGAAAATGTGTCTGTTTATTCAGTTTGCCTATAGGCTTCTTTGTCTCCAGAAGGAAATGTGAGCCCCTGTCTCCTTGTGCTGTTGGGGTACATCTGCCAGGTCTCCTGTCTCAATACCACTGCCTCTTTCCTATGATGACTTCTCCCTTTGGATGAGCATCCCTCTCCCTCTGCTGCTAGTCCACACGTGATTCTGCTGGAATTTACACCTCCCTTTTAGCAGCTCCGGGCACAGACAGAGTAATTAACTGTAGTCCATTTCCATGGCCTCAGGCATTGTTAGGAGAAGGCCCAAAGTAGGTCAAAATGATTTATTCAGGAATTTTCCTTAGAACTGGGGAGAAAGATGACAACACCCTAGAACTGCTGAGAGATGTGCTACAAAGAGTGGCAGCCCAATAAAGAAGCCAACAAAGAAGAAAGACAAACTAATATAGAGGAACAGAGGTAGGAAGATTGAGAGAGAAAAAGACAAAGAGGCCAAGACACAACTTGCTTTGCTGACCATGTTAGTCAGCTCTCTGTTACTATGATAAAATACTTGAAATAATCAAAAAGACAAAAGGTTTCTTTGGGTTCCTGGTTGCAGAGGTTTCAATTCTTAATGCTTGGTCCTGTTACTCATGGGCCTGTGGCAGCACAATACACCATGGTAGGAAACACACAGCAGAGTAAACTGCTTATTTATGGAAGCTAAGCAAAGAGAAAGAAAGAGAAAGAACTGGGGTCCCATACTCCCTTCCAGGGTACTACCCACTGACTTACCTTTCTCCTCTGAGGCCCTACCACCTAAAGGTTCTTCTCTCAATAGGGCCACAGGCAGGCAACCAAAGCTTTAACACATGGGCCTTTGAGGGACATTCAAGATTCAAACTATAGCACTGTTTTAATAATTAATTTTATCATTGTTAGTGGTATCTGTTAGCAGGTACATATCACATGCTATACTGTGAGCTCCTCGAGAGTATCACTCGTCCTCATCAGGTTATGATTTTGATTCTTTTCACACCTTTCTCACTTAAGGCTTCCTTATATGAATCACACAACATCAATGATTTAATGATTTTTTTAATACATTAAAAATGGTATATAGCTAATAATGCATTTTAGATGCAGAAAAATATAATTAATTCATCAAAAAAACAATGAAAACCTTAGGGCTTAATTTGTTCACAAACTGTTTCCCTTGGAAAAAGTCTTAAAAAGTCTTAATCCTTTTTTTAGTTGCCGATGAATCTTGAATTTTTAAAATTTATTTATCTATATGCAGTACTAAGAATTGAACCCAGTGCCTCACACATGGTAGGCAAGTGCTTTGCCACTGAGCCACAACCCCAGCCACTGGGAAAGTCTTAATTCTATCTTTCCTATTGTTTCTAATGACTTCTGCATATAAAGTATTTTATTTCTCCTTATATTATCCAGATCTTGATTCTACATTCTAGGTCTCAGTGGATATATCCAATTGGCCCATCAAACTATATGTTCAAAGCTGACTTCCACATGTTTTTCCCCAAAAGGGCTCCTCTCTGAATTTCCCAGCTCAGCCAATGTCTCCAGAAAAGTAGGTAGTTGTTCTAGACTATTATATGATTATTATATGCCTTGAAAGTACTTGTTTTGTAGATTCTAATTTTCTTAGTGTTTCATAAAGCTGTAATTCCAATTATATCTCTATTGTCATTGCTTGCATTGGGGTTACATCCAAATTATTTCAAAACTCCCCTAAATGCTTTCCCTGCTTCCTTTTTAGCTGTCCTTTATGGTTCTGCAAAGACCTTCCTTTGAAAATAGAAATATAATCTCCCACAACTATTTCAACCCCAGAGATAAGATGAAAACCCCAGGTTCATCTGTTCTAAAACTTTCCTCCTTTTATATGCAAACAACTGCTCCTGAGTACATCTAGAACAAGGATTCTCAAACTGGTTCTTAGCAGTAGAACTTGGTTTAAAAAGAAGAAAATAAAAACCATGGGCAAATCAAAATTGGAAAATACAAATTACAGTGAGTCTAAGTAAGTCAGGGGGGAAAATACCTGGGCACCAAGACTGTCACCTCTTCATGACCTACATCTTCAAAGTGCATTGTTTGCAAATTACTAACCCATTTCATAGATAAGCAAACTGAAGCCTATCAAGATTTAGTGTCCTACCCTGTCACTATCTCTTGTTGTTCAGTTCTCTTCCCACTCTATCAGTGTGCCTCACTGAAAGATCATATAGTAACTATTTTTAAAACTCATGTCAAGCATTCAAGGACAGGGCTAATTCTACTACTTTGTATTCCATTGCATACATTTTTAAAACATCAAAAATCTGAATTCACAATAGTTGTCCATAATATTTGAACTGAATTATGTAGGCATATAGAGATAGATCTATTTTCCACCCTGCCTCCTCCATCCCTGAAATTCATCATGTATGCAGAGCTGTTCTGTGTTTGAAATGACCTCACAGTGGTGCGTGAGATACATGACACAGATGCTAGATAACTGTGGTTTGTGTGATAGAGGAATGAGTGGAGGAGAACCCACCAGAACCCAGGATCTGGAAGTGAGAACTAACAGAAACAGGAAATGAGAACTGACAGGCCAGAAGATAAGGAGCATGCTGCTTAGGAAGCAGGGACAATGTCCTGAAACCTCAGACTCAGCCAGAGGGAAAAGCATGAGAGAGGAAAAGGTTCAGATTTAATAATTTGGGAGAAAGACCTTGGCAATAAACCTGAGACTGAGACCTGACATGGAGCACTGTGTGAATCACCAGATCAGGTTTTGGGCAATGTGGATGGCTAGGTATCTGCTTCTCCACCTTTCATACTTCTCCAGGACCATCTCCCCTAAGCTGGGTCTTCAGCCACATAGGACCACTCACTCAGACTTGGCTATGATTGCAAAGGCACAGCATTTGTAGGAGAAAGTACATTTCTAGCTGTCACTCAAAAGTAGCCTTTCATTAAAATGATCTTTCCTTCCAAATCAGGATTCTGAAGAATTTTGCACAGTGCCCCCTCCTCATATAAAGAACTATTTGGCAAATATTTTTTTCAGCTCCCATCAAAAAAAGTTATATATTACAGTATTATTTTTCTCCAAAATCACCTAATAGTGAGAGATATCCATCTTCTTTCTTATACTGTTGGTTGAAAGACAATTGTAACACATTTCCCCCCATTACTATCATTAGCCATAATAGCCCCAGAGATAAACACAGAGAAACAGTTGCAATAAACAATTCACATTCTTTAGTTCTGTGTCTTTGGTGTCAGTAACTACCAAGCAGGAAGCTGTTATTTGAGACTCTGATTTTTGTGGCAGCTTTTGTACAACCTCTGAGAAATGGCTTGTCACTGAACCTATTCTAAAACTCAAGGGGTTGGAGAGGATTGATTTGGGCTGGGTATTTATGATACCCCTTGATATTATACTATCCCATTTTTCCTATACAAAGCTCTCATACCCAGAATTAAAATAAAAACCTGTTGAAGGAAAGAACCCCCTTCATAGTGTTTGCACAGCACAAGAAATCAATACATACTCCTTGAATCAAAATTTAAATTAATTCATCTTTTTTTTAAAGACCTACCAAAATCAAATGAGAGAAATCCAAGCTATAATTTAATCCGAGAAGAAATCTTCAACTTTTTTAAACCAACAAAAAGAGCATTTCAGAAAGAGGCTTGTTACTAATTATATTTTGCTGACATATGCCAATTATATTCAGCAATATTGTTCTCCCAGCCTGTTGGGTCACGTAACAGCCTGAGAGAACAATGATGCTGGATTAACGATTGCAATGAAAGCTTTCAAGAATCTCTTACTCAATTAGATGCTGACAAATTTACCTGGAAGTCATAAAAAGTTTATGAAATTTAAATAGTTTCATAAAGTGCACATACTTCACACAGTTAATACAAGTCCTGAGAGATGGAGCCTTTTTTTTTTCACTTTACATTTATAATGTTCCTGTCATAGTTAACTGACTTAGTCAGTTGTGTATTTTTTTAGCCATTTCATCACATAATGTATGTATTCGGTTATTGGCAACAGTCATTTTAAACTCATGTAGAAAATGTAATTCAACCATTCAATGGCCTTCCAGTGGTGTCCAGTTGTTTAATGATAATGGGCACATCATTTAACTTTCAGAAGTCCCGTAGTGATAGATAATTAATCACAAATAAGGATTTAAGCCAAAAGATAAATGTTGTCAAGCGTTCATTCATGACATTCATGATAAAAGTTAGGAGAACATTTCCATAGCCATTGTGTGGACTAAAAACTTGAGGTACACAGTGAAGACTGTCTGAATATCATGTGCACCCTGAAATGGGTTCCAAGAATTTCTCTGAACTCCAATCTTATCTTCTTCCTTCAGTAAGTTCAAGATACTTCAAACTTAGAAAATACACAGTTCCAAAATTCTGAAAGAACTGGCCAAGGTGGGTGGCTAGGCATCTGAATTGGGATCTTATCTCTCTTTCTACTATTCCTTTGACTGATTAAGTACAATCTTTCGAGTATATATTTACTTATCTACACGTTTAAATGTTAAACTCCTTAAGAATAGGAACTGAGTTTAGCTTGCTTAAATTATAGACAGAAAATAATATGTCATCTCCAATCAAAGGGAGCTTCAGTAATTCTATCTGAAAAAGATTATTTTGGGTTTTGGAACGTACTCTACAGTCCATCTTTGAGCAAGTGAGATTATAACCTTCCTTAAAATGTTGAATTTTTAATTATTTTTATTTTAATGCTGTCAAAACTAGCCACCTTTTAAACAGCTTGTTTAAAGATATATGTTTGAAACAAGAATTATTTGAGTAATGTCATGTCTAAAGTCTTCAGAATGGTGTAAGATTCCATCCTATAACATTCTTGAGCTGCACAGAGGAACTGAATAATTTAACAGGAAGTTTGGGGAAATCCAAGGTAGTGATATTGTTTCCCTCCAAAATAAGCATTTCTACATATTTCCCAGTCTCTTAAGCCCTTGTAAGTTTTCTTTGGTACTTCCTATTTTTTAGAAATAGGTCAAGAGTCAGGATCTATTGAGATTTTCTGTCTGTAACCACTTCCTAAAACACTGATTCTGGCTCCTGATTCCAAAGTCAAATAGAATATTGATGTGAGTTGTGGGTACCCTACACTTGGTCTCATTTACATGATCTCTCTTTGCACCCTGGTACATAGGAGTAGTTTACGAAGCCTTGCCTTGAATTTGCACGGTGACCTTGACCTCTAAGGTTTTAGAAAATTGCTTCCCGCTTGTCTGAGGCAGCCATTGTTCCAGGAGTTGTTTCCTTTGGCTGGAGAAAAACGTAAAGTCGCAAGATATGGCCACTTCCCTGATCTAGTGTCTTTGACTTTTTCTGCTATGATTATCTTGTGCTGACTTCCACATCTGCAGTATCACTCACTCTTCTTTGCACTCTCCTCTCTCATTGCCTCTTTCCTCCTCTTACATGCAATATACACATGCACACGCACATGCACACGCACAGAGAGGAAAATCTATATGTGTCAGACATTCAGCAAGGGAAAGACAAAGGCACTGAGTTAATTACCCATCATTTACTGCTGCTGAGAAGAGCAGATGGCAGCAGACGATATGTAAATGGCAAGGGGCAGTGAATTATTCGATTTTTTTAGATTAATCGTCGATGACAAAGGAAGTGATTACAGGCTGTGACATTTATACAAATGTATAAAGTACATCACACTAAAAAATAGAGCTTAATATTATTATGAGCATGTCAGGCATATGAACACTATTGTCACAATACAAAGCAACAAATTTTACAGTAACCCAAGAATCTGTTCTCCTTTTACCTTAAAACTTTAAGGAGCTCAATTCTAAGAGAGAGAGAGAGAAAAAAAAAAAAGATAAACCTAAGTCTGAGTATCATAAAAGAGTTCTCCAAAGCTAACCAAATTAAATAAGGTACAAATTATAGAGACTGCACCACACAGCAGAATGATGTTTATTGGAACATGAAACAAAACTGTATTGTTTGCTCACAACAGATCTGGTGCCATATCAGTGAGTGGACTGTAAAACATAAAAGGTGCTAATAAAATACAGGCTAGAAATAGAAATTAAAATTAAAGACAGTGTTTCACTGTGAGGCCCATTTAGGTGAGAAGATAAAGACTGTGTTCTTATTACATCAAAATACTATTATATAATAAAACACACACACACACACACACACACACACACACATATGCTCATGCACACAGTCTCCCAATTTTCAAGGTCAAAGTGAAGAAATTTCTGGCTAAGCTTTCCTTTAAGCAACATAAACATATGTATGATCAAGAGCCCAGAAACACAGACACGTGCACACACATGCACGTGCATGTGAACGCGCACACGCACCCAACTGCCATCCCTTTGCAGAAAGGAAGTGCAGTCGCCTGTTATTTTCAGTTGCTTCAATAATTAATTGGTACATGAGCAAATCAGATGCTTTCCTTGGCGGATCAGAGAATCTACCCCATCATGGAAATGTTTTCAGTCACCCTGTTATTAAACCTATATATGGTGCTAATATTATTAAAAAGAGAGGGAGTTATGGAGCTACACATTTGTTCTCTCAAAGCATCCTAGAAACTGCACTCCTGGAACTTCCCCTTTGGATTAGAGCTTAGTTCCAAATATCAGCATAGAGAAAGGGGGAGAGTTTAGGGCACCTATATTTGTACAATTCAGAAATACTTTCAAAACATGCAAGGCAAAACATCACCAAATTACGGTTGAGTACTTTCACCATTGTGCATTCTTTGTTGACAATGGGCCAGCAGCATTGGCTGTGATGGGGAGCGGGGGATGTTGCAGGGGAGAGGGTGAGAGAGAGAGGAAAGAGAGGAGTGAAAGGAGGGAGATGAGAGAGAGCACCCAGAAGGATGGGGCAGGAGCTGGAGTGGGGGAGGGGCATTATTAGTCAGCAGCAGCAGCAGCACAGCACTAGATAGCGCATTTAAGTCTGGCAATCCATTTTGAATGAACGTGGGTTCAGGAATAAAGTGCAGGCAGAACCAATCTGCCCTGAAGAAAAGGAAAGCATAAAATATTACACAAAGAAAGGAGAATTTACAGGGTGATTTTAATAGCAGCCCAAACTGGTGGGTGCACAAAGGAAACCATTAGCTTTGTCTGCTGGTTGTAGAAAATATTATTGTTTTTTTGGAGGGGTGGGGGTTTGTTGTTATTTTTGTTTGTTTCAGTTAACTATAAAAGCAATATTCACAGATGCAAATAATGCTGATCCATGCTTTGGTCTTAATGTGACGAGGTATATCACTTTGGACCCCTTTTCAAAAAACTGACCTATAGATAACATGTTGTTGGCATTATATAAAAGTATACTTGATATAGGTGATTATTTCTTTAATCAAAATTGAGATCAAAATGTGACCACACTGTTCCTACTCAGCATTTCATATGGTTTTCAATGTAACCATCTTTTGAATTATAAAAAATTAGAATATTGATGAAGGTTCATCACCCCTGAGACAAGTTATGTAAATATCTGGACTCTATGACAAAAATCAAAAAGGAAAATTGTTCTAGAAAAAGATACTATTTAGATGTGTTCCATATATATTCTGTCCTCTGCACCTTTGGTTCTTGGCCAAAGCACACAAAGCTAAGTCCTTCAGCTTATCATTGACAAGTAAAAATAAACAAAATAAAATAATTCTCCCTACGTGGGAAGAAGGAAATATTTTAGAAGAACTTACATGTAAGAATTCTAGAAATACATGTAAAATTTTACAACAGCAAAATAGTAGCCTTATGAAGTCAAAGTTGTTTACTTACTGCTACTGAATCATTACTAGGAAATTCATTGAAAGTCAGAGTCCATGACTTTTTAAACAAAACAATACAAAAATTGGGGAAAAATATTTTTACCTTCAGTGAAAGCTGTATCAAAAATCATCATTTTTGTTTGTTTTAAAAAATATACATAAAAAGACTGTACAAAACTCCTTTGAATCTTATTAGAAGTCTCTTCTCCAATTTATAGAAAAGAAAACAAAGTGAAAAATAAGAATTGATAGTCAAACAAGTAAAAAATAAGAATTGATAGTCAAACAAGTGAAAAATAAGAATTGATAGTCAAACTCCATGTGAACACCCAGGCTGCAATTGGTTTTAAAATATTCTGTTTTTATGAAATATATTGTAAATTAAAAAACATTCTAAATGATTTTATAAATAATCAAACCAAATTTTATCTGCTTGATAAAAGATTGTAGCAGGAACATTTACTCTAAATACTCTATTCAAAATAAATAAGGATTCTGCTTATTAATGTTATCAGATCAAAGAATCATGGTAAAATGTTAGCAGGTCTAAGCCATTGTACTACTAATAAATCTATATTTTTTGAAAAAATATGGATGGTAAATACAGAATATATTAATAGAGCATCTAAATATGCAATGCAATTATTATACACAGTGTATCAACTTACTAATGGTTTATCCAGAATATTATATTTTAATCTGTATTTGTATTCAGGGAAATATTTTGATATAAGGAAATATTTTGGTAGTGAATATAGACATTTTTTAAGATTCTACTATTTCAAAATGATGTCTACAGATTATTTTTAAAAGGGTAATTTTGGAATTTTAGGAAATATATGGAAACATTTTTATTCAAATAGAATGTTAGTTATGCCATTAAAGCACCTCCACATCAAGTGAAATAAACATTTTCAACTAGACATAATAAGATGGGTTAGAATCTGAAAAAGCTGTCTGTTCATAGAATACAATGAGCCCATGCATTTCAAAGAACGCTGGAAGATCAGATAAAATAAAGCTTTCCCTAAAATCAAAAGACAAAGATCTAGAGCCCAAAAGTAATTTATTGCTTTAGTTTATTCCTTGCTTTACTTTAATGTACACATTGTAAGCATCTCCAATCTGAAACAGAATTAAAAAGCTAGGCCTAGCATGAAGAAGCAAGCTGTGCAGAAGGTAAAGAAATGTATTTCATCTGAGCTTATTCTTATGCTTTTGTACTTCACCTTTTTAAACAGTATCATTTGTTTTGGTAAAATATCTTAAGAAAATTTTGCATTGTGCATGCATACAAACATATATTTTGTGTATTAAATATTTACCATGTATTTTATGTACATAATACATCTGCTTATAGCAACAATAAATTATTTGCCAACAACAAAGATAAAACGTCTCCAAAAGAGAATGCACGCAGTAGCTCCTGTTTTCTTTTAAAATGTAACTGAATGAGGTAATATTAATAGTACTTTAGAGCATGGATTATCTCTAATTTGCCTACTTTCTTATTTATAGATGGTAAAATATATTTTGTCTTTTGAAAAGAACATCAATTCAAAGAATTATGAAATTCTGTCTTGTAAGAGTAGATCTTACATTTCATCTTTGGATGATTCTTCCAGTTCAACTCCACTGACTCCATTTTTATCAGTTCTATTTTTAAGTATAATACAGAATTTACTATAGCAACCTAAACCCAAGTAGTTTTCTCTCTCTTTCTTGATCTAAATCAAACCCATAGAGCCCTCTGTTGGAAGGATTTCAGATTGCATTTTGTTGCCATTATTTGAAGCACAGAAAATATTTGGATTGCTAACCTTTTTTTTTTTATGCTAACAATTTTTATTTTAGCAGGCATAGGACACCAGGTTACATGTAGCTTCCCAACACAGCAGCAGACAGCATGTTGTGCCAAAATAATAAATTACATAAGCACATGATACCTTTGTTCCAGTAACTCCGATCTGTGCATTAGTTCAAGGAATGATGTTAAACTGGCAGATTCTATTGCACTACATTCCTGAGTCAGTAAAACACTTGGATGCTGTTTTCACAGAAGGGAATTAATACAGGCATCCTTTCATTCAGCCTGTTAGAGCGATCTAGAGACGAGAAATACGCTCATTTGACAAGTAATCATTTAAATGGTTCTAGGAGATTTTAAAGTGTTAAAATATTTATATATTCATTTGTAACAACAATATTTTCCTACATTTAAAAAAAGGAGTAATCCAAAGAGAAGATTCCTGAACTTTTGAGGGTTATTTTCAAAAAGACAAGGCTCTCTTTAGCACATTTTTTAATGTTGAATGGAAAAGAAAGACTGTTGGCAGACCAGGGTGCCACCTTTCTTGGACAGCTCCATCTTCCCATATGCTGCAAACATCCCTCTGGGTCTCCTGCAGGTTTCTTCAATGTATCCAGATTCCTATTTGGTTTTGACTGTGGCAGGTTTCTTATCACTTCCCACCATCCTTCTGGCTGCCCACCCCAAGCTTCAGCCTCACCTCCTCAGAGAAAGATCTTCACGAATCCAACACAGCACAGCCTCCCCCAACATGAACATAATGCACTTAAATGCATTTTTGACCAAAAAAAAAATTGTTGTTCTATGTGCTAATGGAAACTACTCTTATGAGTAATGTCACTGACTTTTTTGGTTGGATCAAGACACATCTTAGTTACCATTGAACAACTAGTTTTTAATACATTTTCTTCATCAAAGTACCCTCCCACTACCTGCAGCAGACTTCCAGATTTGGAGAATCCTAAAATGTATCTCAACAATTAATAGAATTCTCAATCATATAAAACTTCAGATTTCAATCATATTTTTTTTGGCAAATTTTGATGGGTCATGGGGTGGGGGAGATGGATATATGCATGTCAACTTGTCTTCTCCCAAGGATCCTAAGCTTGTAGGATATAGATAAAAAGTCAAACTAATTCACCTACCAAAAAAAAAAAAAAAAAGGAAGAAAGAAAGAAAGAGGCTTTTTGACAGCCCCAGGCAAAGGGCATTAGGTCTATTTTTAAAAGGACTCAATTATCCCACATTATGTAAGAAGATCTCAGAAAGTGGGCCTTCAAAACCTTCTCCACATGAAAGGAAATGCTGATCTTCTTACCCCTAAGCCAAACTACAGCTTTTCTTTATTACTTATTCCAGAATACCTAGTCTCCAATAAGCCTAGCCAAAAGTTTATATAATACATATCACTATAAATATTTTTGAGGGAATGAAATGAGAAACTTAAGCCAGGGAGTCATGAAAATAAGCGATGTCAGAAGTCAAAATGAGAAGAGAATCCAGGAAGAAGCACAAAACTCATCCCTACCCCTCTGTTGGGCTTTATCTCTCCTTTTGCTTTTGCTTTCATGAGAATCTATACTGGAGTGACTCTGTGTTTATTCTCTACAGGTATTTATGGATATTATCTCCTTTTGAAGAGAGAGGGAAAAAAGGTAAAAGGGATAATGTGAAAGATGATTTAACATTGATAAACACTGGCAAAGCCAACCCACGGTGTGAGAGACAATGAAACTGGGGTGAAGGTCAAAAAAGTGAAATGTATTTTAAAAACCATCCCAAGATGAATCCTTAGAATTAGACAAGGGATTTGGAGGAAAGGCCAGTTTTCCTAAATTTGAATGCATTTGCATAATCCTCTAGAATTTTCTTCAGTAGCTGCAAGATAAGGATTCTGGTTATACAGAGAATGATACAGTTCCAAGCAAGAAGCAAACACTTCAACCAAAATTAAACTCAAGTGATTCGTACATATCTCTCAACTGATTCAGGCCACTTGGTCTCAAATTCCTAGGCTCAGGGCACAGAACCTAGGAGATAGACATGCATGACCTAGGTGAGAAACCTCACCTCAGCTGTCTCTTGGGTAATGAGAGTGACAAGTCCATAGTCAACGAGGGCAAGTTGCTGAGGCAATTGGACTTATATTAGCATCTTGACAGACTTGAACAACATTGGTGATCTAGTTCTCACATTCTAAATGGATGGACCAGAATCTAGATTAGTTCTCTAGAATGACTCGGGTCCCTTGGCTGACTTTTAGCCCAAGAATCAAATGTAGATGTCTTTTCTATCATTTGCATCTTTACTCCTAAGTGTCCTCATTTGGAAACAGCATCACCTTTAGAAGACTAAGGAAGGAGTAAAACATTGTTTCTTTGGGGTTACATATGAAGTGCTTCCATGTGAGAGGTAACACATGCTAAAACAATTTGCTTCCCACCACACCAAACTACTGATACTGAAAAGTAGAAACTCATCAACAACTAAAAAGACTCACCTGCACTTTTTAAAAAGGTTGTTGCCAGGTAGTGCCCTCATTAAAACATTTTTGAGAGTTAGGTCTCAGCTGACCCTATTATCAGAGCATCTGATATTAATTTCTGCCTGTCTTGTACCAGATGACAAAGGTGAGCATTGGGATCAACTCTATTATTAATAGGATTCTGAAAATATTAATTTTAGCATCTTATTTAATTAATGGAAAAGAAAAATACTTGCATACACCCCAGCTTCTTATAAAATCAATTTAAGGATGGGAGGAGTTGCCTAGTTATCTTCTCTTTCAGTGCAATATTTGAAAAAAAATTGCTTGAGGAAATAAAACCATCAACAAGATGTATAATACCATTAGTTTTCAACAGTCTGAAATTCAGCAAAGTAGATAAAATGTGACAAACTTGATAAAATTAGATAAAAACAGAAAAATCCATTTGGAAAATTGTTCTAAAATCATAACGTTAGAAATTTCTTTATCTAGAAAAAAAATGTTGTTTTCCTCTCTTGAGAGAGTAAAAAGGCATTCAATATGGAAACCTGATTTTAATTGGCAACCAGAAAAATCTCTAAAAAGGAATGCAAAACATATTCCTGTATTTTCTAAGTTTATTTAAGAGACACCTGAGAAGAACATTACTGCTTAAACTTCGTCCTTATCTTTGTGGACTCTAAATCAAAACAAAACAACAGTATTTCAGGAAACAGGCACATCACGAAGATTCACAGAAAGAAGAATGCTACAAGGAGCTGTGGGTGTTCCCCCTCCACAGATGATATATGATGGGTTCCTGCTGCCAGCTCTTTATGGGTTATATTAATAGTCCTAGGAGCCTGGATTAATGTTCATCAGAAACACTGTCTTATTAGGCACTAAACTTTCATCTAGCATCCTCACATTCCATAATTCTCTAGGTTGCAGAAAGAACAAATGTATCTTTGCCTAGTAAGCTATCCAGAGAATTCCTCACACACACACACAAGTGTGTATATATATCCAAGACTTAAACTAAGGGAGAGCCAGTCTTCTTGCTTCTCAGCTCTCTTTCTTCAAACCGTTCTGGCATTTCATCAAGCTGAAGTTGATCTCTGTTAAAATGCTTTATTTATCAGTTCAGTCTCATCTTTAAAACTCTCAGTGATGCAAGGTCAAGGGTAGAATCTTTGGCTTGGTTCCTTAAGTTTGGACAAAATGCCAGCTAAAATGCAAAATGCCCAGATAAATTTGAATTTCAGATAAACTACAAATAATATTTTTTTTGTTTAAGTATGATCTATGCAGTATTTGAGACATACTTTGGAAATCTACTCATTATTTATCTGAAATCACACGTAACTGGGCATGCTAAATTTTTATTGGCTAAATCTGGCAAAAACTCCCTGTTCCAACATCTCGTCAGCTTGCTCTTCTGCCACTGCAGAACAAACCCTCTGCTCCAGCTAAACGGTGTCCTCTGTGCTCCTCACACACCTGCATGTTCCTGACTCCATGGCATTTATTCAGTGATCCTTCTATTCCTGAGGTTCTTTTTTCTCTCACTCTATTAAAACTCAACTAATCTTGAAGATCCACTTCAAGTTGCATCATTTCCATAAAATCTTTTGCAATTATTCCAGAGTCATTTCCTCCAACACACTGTGTCTCACATTAATAAACCAGTTGTCTCCTGCCTTTTGGTTTATTTTAGTTATCCAAGATAGTCATCAAATTTCATTTAAGATCCGGATAGGTTTTGACTTTCTCATTGTTAATTTTTACAGCCTCTAACAGTGTAGAAGTCCATAAAGGAAGGGTTGCTACTTCACTTGAACGCTTGCATACTGACCACAGAGAAGCAGAGGTAAAAACTGACCTTAGGAAGAGTTTATAATATGCTGAAGGTTTTAATGTTATCTTCTTAATTCTTACAGCAGATTGGTGATATCTTCTCATTAAAATTTAAATATCCAATGTTCAGAAGGGTTAATCAAACTGACCAAAATAACAGCAACCCAGGCATAATTTGAACCCAGCTCTGATTCCTGAGTCAACACCATGCCACCGTCACAATTAATGCAGTTGTCAGTTGCTGTTGCTGCAGCTGCTACTGCAATGTTTTTAATGTTGCTGTGGATGGCTCAGGAAATGAAAAACCTAGGCAGGGCAGCTGAGGTCAAGTAGGCAACTAAGGAACTTCATATGAAGCACAGATTGCAGCTGGGGCGGATTCTGCCACCCTGGGAAAAGCAAGAACAGCTGGGGCAGCAGAAGAGAAAAACCCACTGCATGGGGTGAAGAAAATTAAGTAGAGCAGGAGCAGAGCTGACTCCACATTTCCTGGTAACTAAATGTTTGCAAGCAAACAGCAGTGCAGAGCCAGCCCAGGCGGAGAGGCTCTTCCCTTGCATTCCCTGTGGGCTGGAGCTGTTGGGGTCTTGCTGCAGAACATAGTTGCTTGGAGAAAGGAGGGAAAGACAGAAGCTGCAGGCGAAACCCCAACATTGAATTCCCAGCAGAAACAAGGCATTTATGCGCAGTAATTGCCTGTAGGTCAGTAGATCCTTAAACAGCATGAAGGCTCCCAAAAGGTCAGTGAACATTTTTAAAAATTTTCAGTGCACATTTGTGCACCATTGCATGCTCTGCTGTTTTCCAGCTCAGCTCAGCAAGAGAGAAATGTGGTGATTCTAGGGTCCAGCAACCTCACCTTACGCCATGGAAAATACCACCTACTAGAGAAAGACACTCTCACCCTCCTAGTCTTTTGGAAGGCTTATTTAGTGATAAATTTCATTTATGCTTCCCTGCTGTTTGGAGACCTCTGCAGTCAGCAGGAGTGAGATAAGAATAGAGGAGCTGGATTTTCTCCCTCTTGCTTCTGTGGGTTTATGGCATGGTGGCCTAACATTTTAACATATTTTGTGTTGTGAAATGTGAAAGACTTGGAAGAGAGAACATTCCAGAGAACATTCCACCTGCCCATATTTAAAGCCTCAGTAGCTAAGACTAAAAGCAAACTTGTGGTTGTCAGGATAAGCAATGATTCCCCCACAATGCCAAAGACATTATTATAAACTAAGAATCAATAGACATTACAAAGCAGTGTTGCTTTTATTTTCGGCTTTAACCTTTGAGAAAAAAAAATCAACGCTGCAGAATATTGAATCAGATCAGCACACCAGTGATTGCAGACACAGATACAATTAGGGCATCTGGATGCTGCCAAATTCTTGTACATCTTCTTTGTAAAGTGCCTTAGTTTCCTACCCTGTGTGAATATCCACACAAATAAAGCATCAGATGGTATAGAGCTTCTTTTGTCTAAAACCATATCGAAGCACAATTCTAGTTCATGGTTAGAATAAACTCCGTTTTACATATGGGAAAGCTAAAGGCAAATAGTTAATAATTCTTAGACGAGATTAACTGCTAAGTTGCCTAGCCAACATGAATGACCAAAACTGAATTGAATGTATGAGTTATTGTTAATATTACAAGATGAAAAATTTGCAAAATCCCAACCAGCTAAAAAAATCCCTCCACAATCAATAAAAGCTCCATGCATTATAGACCCCTGTTCAGCAATACGGTTACGATGTCGCGACTCAGGATCATTCTGTTTCTGAAGCACCTGCCATCTGTATTCTATTTTTTTCTAGAGTTGCTTTTCTGCCCTTTTATCCTCATTTCCAGTGGCCCAGAAGTTTGGACTTGAAGGATGGACATTTCACATTTTGGAAGTAGGACAAAAGTGAATAGCAGTGATAGGAACCAATCTCCTTGGATAAAGATCCAGTTTATTTTCTGTTTTAAAAGCAAGACATACCCTTCAGATGTTTCAAGGGCACACAGATATACTGAAATATGGAATCATGCTAATAAATGACAGTAGCCGAATGACCATGCTGTCTGGCAAGCAGCCACCGAGGTGAAGTGATTCTCTTTGAGCTAATTGTAAGTCAGGTGCTCTTGTGGTCTCTGTCAGCATACACAGAGAGACAGATACACACACACACACACACACACACACACACACACTCAGACACACACTCATGTATATACATAAGCACATATGCACACAAAGAGACACACGGAGACATACATATCTACACTCTTGGGGTGTGCATACCACAGAGATCAGGTCAATAACAGAATCTAAGATCAGAAGAAATTCACTCTTTTGCCTTGTGTAAGTAAAGATATGCTCATGGATTATAAATATCATAAAACATTATGTCTGCAGGGCTTGGGGGCAAGAGGCCTAAAGGAGAACATACTTACTTAATATGCTATCTTCATACACATGAAGAGGGTAAAAGTAGGGCCTTTAAGTGAAGATGAAAGGCAGTAGTGTTGTTTATCCTACAGAAGAGCAAGTTAAGAGGTGATCTGATTACTAGTTTCAAGTACACAAAGGGCATTTTTATGAAGGTGATGGTGATTGATTGCTCTCCATATTGGCAGAGGACCTGACAGGAAGAAATGGGCCCAGAGATAGAGCTAAGTTAAACATAAAGAAAGATGCTTTCAACTTCAAGTTGATAAAACACACACACACACACACACACACACACACACACACACACAAAAAATGGCTGGCAGAGAGTGTGGAAAGTTTGTTCCTGGAGATCTTTGGAAGAAAATAAATAGTTATCTTCCTAGTATCTAAAATAATGCCTGCCTGAAAGAACCTGCCCAATCATCACGTATTGCTTATTCTAGGTTAATGGTTAGGAAACAAGAGTGGAATGAGGAGATGAAATGCATGGAAATTATATTATAATTCCCTCAGGATTTATAATGCAGTGGTGCTTAATAACTCCACACACTGAAGGTCATCTTGGAGCTCCACTTGGCTGTTTGCCCTTTCAGCTGTGTTTAACACTGGGCCACTGGTTCATATCCTATCACACAGGCATCTCTTCTCAGAAAGTCTACCTTACTTGTAGACTTCTTACTACAGCTTCTAAAGATTGACTCCAGCTTCTAAAGTTTGACTCCGGCTCAGGCCCTAGACAGACTTCTCTCTGACTTTACTGACCCCAAATGTGATCTCATGCAATTTGTGGTTGGTATACAATCTACATTTTGAAGACACACAAATGAATCTGAACTCCAGCCTGAACTTCTCTGCTGAATTCCAAACTCTTATTTATAATGGACTATCCCACATTGCCTTTTGAATCTCCAATAGAGGGATATCTAATGAATCAAAGTCTAGACGTTCCTCCTCTCAAATCACCAGATTGCCCCCTCATCATCTTCAACATCTCTCTCAAAGGCCATTCCATACTTCTAGTTTCTTGAGCCTAAGATTTTGTAATCATTCTTATGACCATTTTTCCTCCTTATCTAACATCTAATCCATACAAATTCTATAAATTCATTCTCAATGTATGTGCAAAATTTAACTCTATCCTTTTCTATTTCCCTGCTTCCAGCCACCATCATCTTTTCCTTCAATTACCATAGCATTATTGTTAATTCATCTCTCTGCCTCCACCCTTGCGACTCTATAGAATAATGAGTGGTCCTTTGAAAACATACCAGAAGTAACATCAGCTAGTGATAAACTAGGAGTTTCCTGCCATCATCTCCCTATGGAGCACTGATATTGACCAGCAGGATTCCAAGAGCCCAGTAACACTGTTGGGTCAAAAAGTCCAAGAATAGGCATACTGTAAAGGATAAGTACAGTCTTACATTACCCACATTATCCACCCATCCCAAGGTGGCACAGTTCAGCGTCAAAGGAGACCTCTTTGGCCCTCAATTTCACCTATGGGCAAAAGTTAGAGTGTAGTGAGGCCTAGTTTCTTCAGAGATGTGAGATGCTGTGCAAGAAGCATACTTTTTTCTGGTTTAATGAAAAATACTGAACAATGCAGCTATATGACTGGAAGAGGCTAAGAGCAAGAAAGAGAAGAAGGTTCTCACAGCAATCAGGACCCAAAACTCAGCAAAGAGCAATGTATTCTACCAACTTTTTCATAGACCCAAGCAGGAGGCCTTCCCACAAGCTACATGGGATGTTTCAACTTTGGACTTCCCCTTAACAGGTACGCAGGTGGTCCTAGGGCTTTGCACATCTCCTGTGTGTGTCCATCAGACAACAAGCATAAGTCTTTGCAGAGAGGTCACAAGCAATGCATTGCTACCAGCTCAACTATGCATATTTGGGAGAAAGCATTTAAAGTTGCAAATTTCGGGACACTCTATCCCCTACAGGAAAACAAACAGGAAACTGAGCAATCAGCTGTGATTCAATGGATTGAGAGAAGGCACACAAACTTAAGGATTCCCCTCCAGTGGAGAACAAGAGTTGAACAGCAGGTGTATCTACAGAAAAGGTCTGATAGAATCCCAGTATCCTCTCTTAGTAATTGGTGACCGTGTTAGCCAAAGCCACTGATTAAAAACCATAAGTGGTGACTGCTTCTACAAATTTGAAGATGATAACACAAGACTTCAAAGAATATAGAAAACCAAGGGAACATGATCGCACCAAAGGAAAACAACTTTTCAGCAACTGATCCCCCCAAAATGGAGACCTATGAGTTGTCTGAAAAAAATCCAAACTAAGTGGTTTCAAGAAAGTTCAAAGAACTACAAGATAACAAAAACAACTCAATGAAATCAGAAAAGCAGTACATGAACAAAATAAAAGTTCAACAAAGGTAGATATCATTAAAAAAAGTATATTCTGGAGCTGAAGAATACAATGAATGTAATAAAAATGCAATAGTTTCAAACAGTAGACCTCATCAAGGAAAAACCTGTTAGCTCAAAGATGGGTCTATCGAAATTATCCAGGTAGAGTAGGTAAAAAGAAAAAGCAATGCAAAGGAATCAAGGATTTCTGTGATATCAATGAAAAAAAATAATATATGGGTTTTGGAAGTTCTAGAAGGAAAATATAAATAGAAAGGAACAGAAAGCTTAACTGATAAAAATAATGGCTTAAAACACCCAAATTTTTGGAAAAACATAAACATCCATGTATTTGAGGCTCAATGTCCTCAAATAAATAGTTAGGTACCCAACAAGGACTTAACTGAGAACCATTATTATTAAGTTGTTGAAAATCAAAGACAAACAGAGAATTTTGTTATTTTTTTCAAATAGAAAATTTTGAAAGCAAAAAGAGAAAGACTTCTCAGACATGAGGTAAACTCCATCAGACAATCCAACAGATTCATCAGTAGAAACCGTACAGGCCAATAGGGTGAGATGATATATTCAAAGGGCTAAAAGGAAAAAAAAATCTTGCAACAAAGAATGCCAAGCAAAACTGTCCTTTGAAAACAAAGGAGAAGTAAAACCCTCAGAAAAACAAAAGCTAAGAGAGTTTATCACCACTAGACCAGGCTTACAAAAAAAATGCTAAATGGAGTTCTTCAAGTTGAAACAAAAGGTCTCTGAATATAACATAAAAACACAGGAAAGTAGTGAGCTCCCTAATAAAGTAGTAAACAGTCAAATGTAGAATATTGTGATCTGTAACAGTGTGTTATAAGTCACTTTAACTCTTGCATAAGGGTCAAAAAATAGACATTAAGATAACTAACTACAATAAACTATTAGTGAGCACAGTGTATAAAAAGAAGTATATTGTGGTATTGAAAACTTAAAATGTGGGAAAAACCCTAAACTATATTTTATATAAGTTCCATGGTAGTAACAATGCAAAGCAAACCACTTAAAAAATCATTAAATCACATAGGAAAATAGAAATAAAGGAAGAAAGAAATTGCAAAACAGAAATTAATTAGCAAAGTGGCAATTATAAGTATTACCTATCAAGAATTACTTTACATATTAACAAGCTAAATTCTCCAATCAAAGGACATAAAATAGATGAATGGGGTAGAGAATTAAAAGATCAAGCTATGTGCTTCTTATGAGAGATTGATTTGGACTTTAAGGACATAAATGGGCTGAAAGTGAAGAAATAAAGGAAGACTAGTAGTAGCAATACTTTTAGCAGACAAAATAGCTTTTAAATAAAAAACTGTAGAAATGCACAAAGAATGCCATTATTAAGGGGGTAATTGATCAAGAGACTATATAACAGCAATAAATAGACATGCTCTCAGCCTTGCAGCTCTTAAATATAAAAGAAAATACTATAAGATTTGGAGGGAGAGATAAATAGCAAAACAATAATAGGGGACTTCAGTACTCCACTTTCAATAATGGTTATGTCTTTCAGGCATAAAATCAATGAGGAATTTTAACTACGCTTCAGGTGAAACAGACAAAGCAGAACTATAGAGACTATTCCATCCAATGGTATAAAAATACACATTATTCTCAAGCACAAGGGGAACATGTCTCATTACCTCAAGACCAAAGCAAGACCAAAGATCATATCTTAGGTCACAGAAGACTGCTCAACAAATTTTGTAAGACCAAAATTATTTCAATGATCATTTCTGACCACAATGATATCAAACTGTAAACCAATAATAGGAAGAAAAATATAATTCTCACAAATCTGAGACAATTATACAACATGATCCTGAACAACCCATGAGTCAAAGGATAAATCAAAGGGAAATTATGAAATATCTTCAAACAAATATCAAAATTTATAAAATGTAGCAAATGCAGTTGGAAGAGGGAAGTTTTTAGGAACAGATGACTACATGAAGAAAAAAGAAAGATCTAAGCAATTAACCTAAATTTATACCTAAGCAAGTAGAAAAAGAAAAGCAAGTTGAATCCAAATAGAAGAAAATAACAAAGATCATAGCATAAATAAGTGAAATAAAAATGAGAAAAGCAATAGAAAATATTAAGAAAACTAAGAGTTTGGTTTCTTAAAGACAGAAGAAAATTGATAAGTCCTTAACTAGTCTGAGAATAAAGAGAGAAGACTCAAAAAATAAAATCAGCAATGAAAAACAGAGCTTTACAATAGGCACCATAAATATACAAAGAATCATAAAAGATGGATAATCTAGAAAAAAATGGAGAAATTCCTAAAAAAACCCACAACCAACCAAGTCTGAATCATGAAGATGTTGAAAATTTGAACAGATTAATAATAATTATCAAGGAAATTGAATTGGTAATCAAAAAATCTCCCAATGAAGAAACGCCCAAGACCAGATGGCTTCACAGATGAATTCTACCAAACATTTCAAAAAGCATTAATACCAATCCTTTTCAAAAATTACAAAGGAGGCAACATTTCTAAACTCATTTTACAAGATGAGCATTACCTTGAGACCAAAGCCAGACAAGCACACAACAACAAAGAGAGAGAGAAATTTACGGTCCAATATCTTTGATGAACATAGATGTAAAAAAGTCTGTGACAAAATATAAGCAAACTAAATTCAAGACTACATTAACAAGTTAGTGTACTGTGATCAAGTGGGATATATCTCTTGGATTCAAGGATGGTTCAACACATAAAAATCAATAAATATGATACACCACATTAAGAGAATGTAGAACAAAATCTATACAATTATTTTAATAGATGCAAAAGATGCATCTGACAAAATACAACATTTTTATGATAAAAGCTCTCAACATAATAGATGTAGAAGAATATACTTCAACATGACATAACCTACAACATGACTGCCAACATTATATCCAATGCTAAAATTTGAAAGCTTTTTCTCCTAATACCAGGAACAAGATAGGGATCTCTACTATTACCCCTTCTTTTCAACACAGTATTAGAAGTCCTGTTTAGAGCAATTAGGCAAGAGAAAAGAATAAGTCATTCAAATTGGAAGGAAGAAGCAAAATGTTATCTGTTAATAGATGACTTGATCCTGTATGTACAGAAAACTCTGAAGTCTCCAATTGTTAGTTAAAATGTCCATACTACTTTAAATGACCTGCAGATTCAATGAAATCCCTATCAAAACTTCAAAAGCATTTTTCATAGAAATAGAAAAAAAATAATCCCCAAACTTGTATGGAACCACAAAACAACCTGAATAGCCAAAACAATATTGAGAAAGAAGCACAAAACTGAAGGCATCCCACCTCCTCATTTCAAATTACATTACAAAACTATAGTAATTTAAACAGTATGTTACTGGCATAAAAGCAGACATGTAAACCAATATAACAGAAAGCAGAACTTAGAAATATACCCACATGTATACATTCAACTAATCTTTGACAAGGAAACACAATACAAGTGAAGAAAAGATAATCTCTTCAACAAACGGTATTAAGAAAATTATAGATATTCACATGCAAAAGAACAAAAATGAACCCTTATCTTATACCATACAGAAAAATAACTCAAAATGAATTGAAAGCTTAAACATAAGACCTGAAACCATTTACTCCTAGAAGACAGGCTACAGAAAAAGCTCCTTAACTTGGTCTGTAAAGTGATGATTTTTTTTTATAAATATGTGGGATGACTTTACATTTAAAAGTTTCTGTACAGCAAACGAAACAAGAACCAAATTAAAGCAACCTACAAAATGGAAGAGACAATGATTTACAAACCATATGTCTTATCAAGGATTGATATAAAAAATATAAAAGGAACTCATACAACTCAGTAGTAACAAAGAACCTGATTTCAAACTTGCAAAGGGCTTGAACAGACGTTTTTCCAAAAAAGACATACAAATAGACAACAGATATATGAAAAGGTTCTCAGCATCACAAATCATCAGGGAAATGCAAATCAAAATTATATGAGCTAAATCACTTGATATCTGTTAGGGATGGTTATTATCAAAAAGTCAGAAGATAACCAGTGTTGGGGAAAATAGGAGAAAAATGGAAACTTGTATACTGTTGGAAGGACTATGAATTGGTGCAGTCATTATGGAAAACAGTATGAAAATGCCTTAAAAAAGAATTTTAAATAAAGAATTGGTATATAATCCATCAATATAACTTTTGGGTATACATCCAGAGGAAATGAAATCACTATCATATTAATTACTCATGCTGATGGGATGTATAAACTAATTTGTTTGTGATAATCATTTCATAATGAGTATATGTCTCTGTGTGTCTATCTATATTCATGTTCTACACCTTGAATATATATGAAAAATAAAGAAATCACTATCTCAAAGAGGTATCTGTAGTTCTATATTCACTGCAGCATTATTCATAGTAGATATGGGAATAACTAACATGCCTCATGCATACATTCACACGTGTGCGCAAACACACACACACACACACGCATGCACACACACTTTCAAAATCATGAATGAACCTGAAGAACATAATGCTAAATGAGCCAGACTCAGAAAGACAAATACTGCAAAGTATCACTTGTATATAAAAATCTAAAATAATTGAACTCAGAAACAGAATATAATGTTGATTAGTAGAGGATGAGAGTGGAGAAAATGAGAAGGTACTCAAAATATACAAGACTTCAGTTATAAAATGAGTAGATTCTGGAAGTCTAAGATACAGATTGGTAACCATAGCTAATAATACTGCATTGCACACTTAGAATTTGCTGAGAGAGTATGTCTTTTCTTGTCACTGAAAAATGGGGGAAAATGATGTGAGATGATGGATAAGTGAATTAGCTTGATTGTGGTAGTCACTTCACAATGTAGACATGTATCAAATTATCATGTTGTACACTTTAAATATATGAAAATGTTGCCAATAACATCTCAATATGGATGGACAAAATTTTTAAATTCAGTAGTTAATATTATACTTCTGCTCATATTTTTTCACTGATTTCCAACTCATTCAGAATGAAGTTAGTCTTCACTCTTTTTACCATTGCCCACAAACACATAGACTAAGGCCTCTGACCTCATGTAATGGCTTAGACACCAGGTATATTCCAAAATCTTATGACTGAGAAAAAACAAGAATTTTTAGAGGTGAAACAATTAGATTATGAAGACTCTACCCTAACCAATGGATTAAACCACTGATATGGATTAACTGGGTGGTCACTCTTGGCAGGCAGCGGGTGGCTGGAGAAAGTAGCCTCCGGTGGGCATGATGTTGCATTTTATATTTTGTCCCTGGTGAGCAGAGCTTGTTCTTTCTGCTTCCTGGTTGCCATGGCCTAAGATGCTTTCCTCTGCCATGCCCTTCCAGCATGACGTTTTGTTTGCTTCATCTAGGGCCCTGAGCTTTAGAATTCACAAGTCATGAACTGAACCTCTGAAACTGAGCCAAAATAAAGTTTTCCTCCTTTAAGTTGTTCTTGTCAGGTATTTTGGTCACAGCAATGCAAAATCTGCCTAGAACACCTCGTCTCCTATTATTCTTACATCATTTACTCTCTTTAGTCATGCCCTTACTAATTATTTATCAAAAATAAATAAATAAATAAATAAATGCTCTCAGCTCAGGGTATTTGCATTTCCTGGCAATTTCTTTTCTCACATAATACCATGGTTCACTCTCTTCAGATCCTTGCTCAAAGGAAATCTTAATAGTGAAAGCTTCCCAAACTAACCATGGTAACACAGTAACCTGCACCCCAGCCCTGTGCCAGAGTCTCACCTGCTCTTGCTCTGTTTATTTATTCTCTGTGTTTGGAGTGACCATATACTTCACCATTCAAAGAGTCATTGGTGCAAATGAAAGGAGGCACTTTTAATAATTACTGCAGGTGAAACCTAAATCAGGATTATGGCCCAAGGGTCCTCTCCATAGTCCTTGTCACCACCAAAGTTCTATTCATTTAATTTACACATTCGTGTGTTCTTTGTCTTTCTCTGGTGGAACATAAATGCCAAGAAGTCTGAAGCTTTGTGCTCACAATTTCATCTCCAATGCCTAGAAGATAAGCAGCCAAGTTGGTGTTTAATAATTAGTTGAGTAAATTAATGGCTAGGTGAATAAATATTTCCTATATTGAATTGAATCTATCAAAAACTATATAGACTAATAACCAGGGTTTCTCAAATATTAGCTAAATACAAATTAAAACGTTTTTATTTTTATTCTTTATATTTTTATTTCATTAGTAAAAATAATAAGAAGACTTTGGAAGGCTTACTTAATATATGCCTGGCATTGTGATGACACATTCTCATTGAAGATTGACAATCACTCTCCCACCCCCTTATTACAGATTGAAAAGATGACACTCAGAGAGGTTGAAATTCTGTCCATGCTCACAGAGCTGGAAAGTGCTAATGCTTGTGTTCAAACCTGAGTCTCTTGGACTCCAAAATGTTTTCAAAGGTCAGATTCATGACATTTTTTTTTTAATCAGCATCACTGCTTTTCCATCTCAAATCCACTATTCTCTCTATCCTCAGAGGTGTCTTCCTAATAAATCATGCCTTCCTATTGCATTCAAATGAAGTCCAAACTTCCACTTGGCCTTCAAAGCCCCCTGCAGTAGAGACATGCTGACCCCCACTTCCCACCTCACCTGCTGTCATCCCACCTACTTCCCCTCTCACCCTGCCTAAAGCAATCCCAGGTCCCTCCAGCTGCTGCAATTCTCACAGTCTCTTGAATGGAGCTTGTTTTTCAGCTTTATTCCTATATGAGAGCTCTTCCTTGCATGGGTTACTCCCCCATTTCTGTTCTGTCAAAGTCTAACCTTCTGTATCCTACTTGTCTCATAATGTCCCAGGCCCCCCTCATGAAAGTCAGGTTTTCCCTCTCCCTAGTTCTAGAATACTTAGTTTAATTCATTGGTTGTTAGTACAACCTTATTAAAAACTATTTATATGTGATTATTACAGATACACAGAGCCAGGAGTCGTGGCCGATCTCTCATTGTATCCTTGCTGGGTCTTGCTGAGTGCTTGGTCCATAGGAAGAGCTAAAATGGTATTGATTTTGCTGGATGTGTTGTTCGTGGATTGTTTAAGAAGCAGTTGGAGATGCAGAGCTGAGGCTCAAGATAGAAGCTGCGAAACCTTCACGTGTGAATGAAAAATACATGTCTAAGCGAAACGGAGAATTTTAAGAAAACAAGGGATGAGTGAGAAAGACTTAAGAAATGTCACATTTAGAGGTTAGAAAGATTAGAAGGATAATTCTGAAGAATGACTTGTTATGCATAATCCTATACAATATGTAAATATATACAAGATTACATAGAATTGAAGGAATAAATTGCATAATGATGGAAATCCTCTCCCCTTTCTTGGCATACCTGGGATATTTCTTGGCCCAGATCATTTGGTCTCCCCATGGAGTTAGATTTAAGAGAGAACTGCATGCAGCATCTGAATTTGTGTATTAAAAATAGGTGCACTATTACATTTAGCTCTCTATATTGATTTAAGGGGGAAAGCTATGTTCTTGCTAAGTAAAATCATTCCTTTAAAAACTACTATTCAAACTTGCTTGGTCCACAGGCTTCTTTGATGGCATTGGGGGAAAGAAAGCTGGTTCTAAAACAAATTAAAAAGGAAAAAAAAATTAAATAAAAAATTTCAATGCAGCCCTGAGCAAAATAAATGTAAATATTTACTTACCAGTTTTTATAGACATATGAATAAAATAATAGTGGTCACTGACATATATTTTAGCATTATATACAGATTTTGGATAAGTTATAAAAGTCTTGTAAGTGGCTTGATGATATTTGCAACTTACCTGCAAATAAAGCCTGAGAGTAATTTTTGAATTTTTAAAAAGACTACACAAATCTCCATTAATACCAGGTCACCAGGCAAAGTTTCCAAGGACAATAAAGCACTTTCAGCCTGACTTACACCAGTTCCTAAGCTATAAATTACTGCGCAGGCTATTACACCAACTGAGTTAGTCTGTCCTCCCGCAAGGTTACGGTTAAATATTGTCCCACTGATAAAGCAAAGGTTTAAAGCAGGGAAATCTGTGCGTACTAGCAGGTTGTTAAAAGGTAGTTCAGGTGTGAGCCGCCTCCTCCTCAGCATTATCATCACAGGCACAGCCGGTGCCTCCTAGTGTCTCTGAGCAGCTCCCATCGCCAGCCTTTTGTTCTATGCATCACGTTCATTAGGGAGCCTAGGCAGCATTTCCCGGGTGCATTGCCTGTACAAAGGGCATTCATTCTACCAGTGCCCAGGCATTAAAGACAAAGGACCCAAATTACTGTCGGAGTTGTGTTCTTGGATAAATGAGGCCAAGAGAAGATGATTCGGCTGTGCTTCCTGGATAATCCTGCCATTAATTCCTGAGGTGCTTTGTATACAAGTTCAAGCCCAGAGAGAAATAGATCCCTGATTTATTTTTTGCCCTGAGAGACAGTGAGCAGCCCTGTGGACCTGCCACCTTTTTGTAGAAGGAGAGCTCTTAAGATGCTGATTTCCCAAGCCAGTACAACAGTGATGCTGCTAAGAAATAAACCTATGGTAAGGTATTATGGGGCAGTGAGATCTGTACTTCCCACCATCTGAAAACATACAGTCATTTTCCACCAGGGCCTTGAGAATGAATATGTGTGTGTGTGTGGTGGGGGGGTAAATTAATAACAAAGCAGCCTGTCTGTAGTGAAGGCTTACCAGGGCCCACACTCTGTTCTGAGCACTTTGTATTTATTAAACCCATATAACCCTAACTCAGCTGTTATGATCTCCCAGTTTACAGAAGGGAAAAAAACAAGACACAGCCCAATTCTGTAAATGAAACAGGATTGCATGGCGAATAGCAAAGATGAAATTCAAAGTGCAAGGAATCCAACTCTAGAACCTGTCTGCCTAGCATTTATATCCTCTCAACATATTGTGTTTTGCAACTTAATAAAGTTTTCATTAAAATGCTTTATGTTATGGCCAGGCATGGTGGTGCACATCTGTAATCCCAGGGACTAGGGAGGCTGAGGAAGGAGGATGGTGAGTTCGAAGCCAACCTCAGCAAAAGCGAGGTGCTAAGGAACTCAGTGAGATCCTGTCTAAATAAAATACAAAAAAGAGCTGGGGATGTTGCTCAGTGGTTAAATGTCCCTGAGTTCAGTCCCTGGTACCAAACATAAAATAAAATAAAATACTGTATGTTCATCTGTGATAGCAATTATTTCCTTCTTTAGCAAACCACTTAACACCTCCCCATTCTTAATAGTTATTTGAATTCTTTCCTGAATCTGTAGTGAGGCAGCTTGATATTTTTTTAAAATCTGTTTAACATGTGAATAGGACTAAAGAGCATACAATTTTGTCAATCACCTTCCAGATTTTAGGACAAGGGGTGAAAGTAGCAGAAGAAAAAGAGGAAAAGAAAAAAGAAAAAAAAAAAGGAGTTATTTCTTATTGACTGATTCTACAAATTTGGGCAAACACATCCAATGCTGTATTGGTCTCCTTGGGCTGCCATAACCAAATACCACAGACTCGGGGGTTTGAATAAGCTAAATGTGTTATCTTGAGGTTCTAGAGGCCAAAAGTCCAAATTCAGCATATTGGCCTGATTGGTTTCTTCTGAGAACCATGCAGGGAAAATCTATTCCCAGCCTCCCTCCTTAGCTTGTAGATGGCCATCTTATCACTACACCTCATCCCTGTATGCAAATCCCTGTGGCCAAATTTTCCCCATCATCTAAGGACACCAGCCTTATCAGATTCATTATGACCTCTTATTAAAGTCTTATTTCCTCTGGGAAGACCTTATCTCCAAGTAAGTTCACATTTTTAAGTATTGGAGATTAGATGCCAACCTATGAATTTGAGGGGGACACAATTGAACCCATAATAAAGCTGACGACTAAGAGGTGTGCTAGGAGTCTAACTTCAATTTATCAAATGCAAGAGATATTTGATTCTTTATCATGCTGTTAAAGATCCATAATTAACTTTCAACATCAATTTCTAACAGCCCCCAGGATCCACATGAGGCCCAACTGGTAAAACTCTTCAGAAGAATTCATTTTTTCCTGAAAGCAGCTATCTGTTGCTTCTATCACTGCAGAATCCCTTTCCTTTTACTGGAAACAATATCCCGGGTTCCCTTCCAGTGAGGAGCTGACTTTCCCCAATCCCACATTGTAGTGGGCTGCCAATCTGAGCACCCCTTTCTACGCAGAGACACACATATTGTTTAACAAGTACCTCTTTCCTTTGCATCTGAGTGTTGCAAAAATATGATCCCAAATTTCCAATCATAATACCCTCCCCACCACACACACAGCTGGAAGCCTGAGTCTACAAGTACCATACAAAGAAGCCACATGAAGAGAGGAAGAAATAGAATCAGAGCAGATTAACAGAGAAGCAAAGAATCTCTACTTTTATTTACCTTGAGATTAGATCTTCCCTTGGCCTTGCATGAATTGGTTATATGATTCAAAAAAGGACCCCCCCTTTTTTTAGCTCCAGCTATTTTGAAGAATGTTTTACTTACTTGTTATCAGTATTGGTTAGAAGTGAATAAATCCTGTATCTTACCTTTATATATGTAATTGTACCCAGAATTCATAATGGATGAGGTGCTATGATATGAGGAATCATTTCAAAAGCAGAATTCATACAGTCCTATTTTAGACACTAGTTTAAGTGTTTGGAAAGGCCATAAAGTCTCTATTTTCCATTTGCACCATAATCATTTTGACTCATAATTTCACACAGTAACCCCTAGAGCATACCATCAAGATGGTTAATTCATTTTAAGATGAAAAAGTGAAAATTAATAAAAGTAAATATGTGGCCCACTATCAAACTGCTGTTACTAATGGAGACTTGTTTTCATCTCATCATTACAAATCATTTTTTAGACCAAAGACTCAAACTATTCTATATAACATTTTAAATAAAACTATATTGCTTTCTCTGGAATAAGAAATTCAGAACACGTTGCCAAATACAATAAAACAACTGTTCATTACATAAACATCTTTATTACCTAGTCATATTTTTCTACATTAATCTTAAGCTTATTTACCAGGCTCATGCTTTAAAAATTAGTCTTATAATCCATATCTTAGCAAATAAAATCAACAACATTTTCTAGAGAAATAGCATTTCCTCAATAATGGCTAGAGACATTAACTTTAAAAAATTGGAAACTTAAGATTTCTGGTAAGAATATAAGAATAAGAATACTTTAAATTATATAATGTGTCACATATCTTCTCCCGGGAGTATTTCCTCCTGCCAATGTCATATAAAGAAAAAGCTAATAAATAATACATGCATACCTGTGCAAAATGCTGCGAGAATATTTTAGCTGCTTTGAAGCAGTGTATATTGTAATGGCTGAAATGTGTAGAACAAGAACCAGGTGAACTTGATTTTTTATATTTTTATAATCATGTACACTACCAGTGTTCAAAAAATACTTATTCAATGACTACATCTATATAATGGTCCATCTTTAAGAGAAACATATACTGAGGTGCTATAGAATAAATAATGCTGGTATGTGAAAGATAGAGACAGACAAAGGCTGAAGATATAAACATCATTTCAGACATGCACATAAACATGTAGATGCAGCTATAGGTACAGACACAGAGAGCTGGATGTAGAATTACTGGGTATTTCTAGTTTACTGTCAGGAATAAGCAGCCTGTATCTCTGTCTTCCCAGCATCACTCTTCCCCAGTGGAAATGGCTTCTCATTTTCTTCCACTGTGGAGCTGATGTTCCCCACTGATGATCTGGTAGGCTACAGATCACAGTCCCTCTCCCCATGCCTAGATGAAGGGTAGAATCATAACCTCTTCACATTCATGCCTTTCCCTTGATTATGTGTCCTAGGATGTCCCAAAGGTAATGTCCTCATCCCATGCAGAAGCCTGAAGCCTGAGATTCTAAGTATACTATACAAAAGCCAACCAGAGAGACTGAAAGAGAGACAGATAAGTAGTGATGCCGACTCTCTTATATTCATCAGTGACACCTCTCAGATTTTAGCAAAAGACAGGGAAGACAGGGAGAAGGGACATTAGCAATTGCCAAAAAAAGAATTTGAGACTTATATGAGAGAAAAAGTTGTTCTCCCAAAACTTAGATTCAAAAGTCTTTGTGAACGCTGTTAAACTTTGAAATGGAAGACTATGGACTTCTTTTTCTTTCCTGAGAAGTTTGCTAAATGAAAATACATTCTCTTCTGTCCAGGAAATTTATTTCTCAGGGTTTTTTTTTTTTAAAGATTAACTTTTCTCAATTCAACTGTAGAAAAATAGGGAAGAAAATGTGTGAACAGAAGTTTCAACTATAAGGATGGGATGGCTGGGACAATGCTAAATACAGCTCTTACCACTGTTTTCCTTAGGTAGACTCCATAGGACTCCACATCCACATCTATCACACATTTATACTGTTTGTCCTAAAGAATATTAACATAAATGCAGAACCAAGTGTACAATAAGATGAGTAACCATGTGAATACACCCTGCAAAACACAAGAAGCAGAATTGCATTTTTAAAATTCTTTTTATTTTTTTCTTTTTAGCTATACATGAAAGTAAAATGTATTTTACATACCACACATACATGGAGAATAACTTCCCATTCTTGTGGTTGTACATGATGTGGAGTTACACTGGTTATGTATTTGTATATAATAGGAATGTTATGTCCAATTCATTCTACTCTTTCCCATTCCTATCCTCCCTCCCTTCTCCCCATACCCCAAGTCCAATCAGGTGAACCTTCACTCCTCCCTGCATCCCAGTCCCACCTCACCTACTGTGAGTCAGCATCTGCATATCAGAGAGAATATTTAGCCTTTGGTTTGGGGGATTGATTTATTTTACTTAGCATGAGAGTCTCCAGTTTCATCCATTTACCTGCAAATGCCCATAATTTCATTCTTCTTTATGGCTAAGTAATATTCCACTGTGTATATGTGCCACATTTTCTTTATCCATTCATCTATTGAAGGACACCTAGGTTGGTTCCATAGCTTAGTATTGTGAATTAAGCTGCTATGAACATTGCTGTGGTAATATCACTATAGTATGCTGAATTTAAGTCCTCTGGGCCTTATGCCAAGGAGCAAGATAAGTGGGTCACATGGAGGTTCACATTCAGGGTCTTCTGAGGAATCTCCATAATACTTTTCCGAGTGGTTGTAAATAAAATCTCATTGTAGTTTTAATTTGCATTTCTCCAATTGCTGGAGATGTTGACATTTTTTCATGTATTTGTTGTCCATTTGTATTTCTTCTTCTGTGAAGTGTCTGTTCAGTTCCTTTGCCCATTTATTGACAGGGTTATTTATTTATTTATTTTTGGTAATGAGTTTTTTGGAGTTCTTTATATATCCTAGAAATTAATGCTCTTTCTGAGGTACAGTTGACAGAGATTTTCTCCCATTCTTTAGGCTTTCCATGTTTTTTATTGTTTCCTTTCCTGTGAAGAAACTTTTTAGTTTGATACAATCCCATTTATTGATTCTTATTTTTACTTCTTGCAGTTTAGGAGTCTTGTTGAGAAATTTGGTTCCTAACCTGACATGATAAAGATTTGGGCTTACTTTTTCTTCCAGCAGGTGCAGGGTCTCTGGTCTAATGCTTACATTCTTGATCCACTTGAGTTTTGTGCAGGGTGAGAGACAGAGGCCTAATTTCATTTTGTTACATATGGATTTCCAGTTTTCCTTAGACCATTTGTTGAAGAGATTATCTTTTCTCCAATATATGTTTATGATACTTTTTAGTATGATATAACTATATTTATATAGGTTTGTCTCTGTGTCTTCTATTCTGTATTATTGTTCTTCATATCTGTTTTGGTGCCAATACCATGCTGTTTTTGTTACTATAGCTCTGAAGTATAACTTAAGGTGGTATTGTGATGCCTCCTGCTTCACTTTTCTTGCTGAGGATTTCTTTGGCTATTCTGGGCCTCTTAATTTTCCAAATGAATTTCATGACTGCTTTTTCTATTTCTATGAAGAACATCATGGGAATTGCATTAAATCTGTATAGCCCTTTTGGTAGTATGGCCATTTTGACAATATTAATTGTGTCTATCCAAGAACATGGAAGATCTTTCCAACTTCTAAGGTCTTCTTCAATTTCTTTCTTTAGTATTCTGTAGTTTTCATTGTGGAGGTCTTTCACCTGATTGATTCCCAAATATTTTATTTTCTTTGAGGCTCTTGTGAATGGGATAATTTTCCTAATTTCACTTTCAGTTGTTTCATCTCTGATGTATAGGAACACAATGGATTTATGGGTCTTAATTTTATATAGCAGGCTATTTTGAGTCCTAGAAGTTTGAGTCCTAGATTATTATTTGAGTCCTAGAAGTTTTCTGGTGGTTTTTTTTTTTAGTCTTCTAAATATATAATCATGTCAGCAAATAGGGATAGTTTGAGTTTTTTTCGTTTCCTATTTATATCCTTTTAATTTCTTTTTTCTGTCTAATTGCTATGGCTAGAGTTTCCAGGACTATGTTGACTAGAAGTGGTAAAAGAGGGCATCCTTGTCTTTTTTACAGTTTTTAGAGGGAATGCTTTCAATTTTTCTTCATTTAGATTGATGCTGGCCTTGGGTTTAGCATACATAGCTTGACAATTTTGAGGTATGTTCCTACTATCCCAAGTTTTTCTAGTGTTTTGAATATTAATGGATGCCTGTATTTTGTCAAAAGATTTTTCTGCAAACTATTGAGATAATCTTGTGGTTCTTGTCTTTAAGTCTATTGACGTGATGAATTACATTTATTAATTTCCATATGTTGATCCAACCATGCATCCCTGAGATGAACCTCACTTGATCATGGTGCACTATCCTTTAAAAATGTTGTATGTTGTTTGCCCAGAATTCTTTTGTTAAACAAAGATTATTTTGCTTCTGATATTTGCTAGATCTAATGAAGAAGGAGGAAAGAACTTAGATAATTCATGGTCACCCTTCAGAATAAGACAAACTTTTGAGGAAGAACCCTCATCTGGAGAACAACCACGGGTGTTCTCTGAAAATAATACCCTCATCAGTACTGTGGGACTTTGAGATTTCATGGGAATTCAATAATATGCTGGTGCTAATATCTTTTGCAGCAAATGGAGTAACACAGGAAAGTTATCATTTGGTGCACAAGTATTTTTTGCAAGCTCACTCTCAGTCCCAACTCTCCAATGCAAATTGTCTGAGTGGGTAAGCAAAATACAATTTGATTTTGCCAATAATTGCTGTGGTTTGCTATAGTCTTAAAAAGAGTTAGGACATATGAAAGGAAGCTAGAGATATATATCTCTAAAATGTTTAATTATGAGTTGTAATTATGAGTGCTTAATGATTACTACTTTAAAAGGTAAGGTCTCTGGTGGCTGCACCATTCTAAAAGGGAGCCACTTAGTATGACCCTTTTCTGCCACATCTATTGATTTATTCCCTATGTGCCATGGGAGAGGTCTTTAAACTGATTCAGAAGCCTTTCAGGGGCAATTACCCCTAAACAAAACCCCAACACTTCCTTCCAAACACAAAAATTACTGGAAAGAATAGATTTATTCTGAGGGTGACACCAAAATTATTAGCATGTGTACGATATTCATTTATACCAAAAATCAGAGACATCATTTTCACATGAAGAGGCACTACCAAAAATAGGTCCTCATAAAACAAGATTATTTCAGACTGAATTTTAATAACCTTCTCTATATATGAGAAACACATTCATATAAACACCTTTGAAACTATAAAAACATGTCACACCATTTTTAATGGTACCGTGTATTTAATTGTCTGATATAAGAACAATGGCCCCAGTCACACTAGTGTTTTGTCAGATACATATTTTTGCTTATTTTTATATGACTATATTTTAAAATAAAAATATGTAGAAAATCAAAGCAAGATAAAAGTAATCCATTAGATTTAAGGAGGTAGTCCCCATCAAAGAATCAAAGACAGAATTGATATTATTATTATTATCATCATTATTATTATTAACTAACTTAATGTTATTAAGTGTTTAAGAATACCAGAGTGTTCTTAGGTAATTATTAGGATTTGAGTGAAGGTTTATCTTTGCTTTGGGGTCAAGCAAAGACATACTTGTGGTCAAAATGTGAATATGAAATGTTGATAGCTATGAGTGTGCAGATACCTTCTTCCCTGAAACTGTTTCAAGGAAGTTTGCCAACCATGTCAGAATGATGCTACCACTCATGCTTCCTCTGCGAATAGCCTTTCTATATCTCCAGGGAAAGCAACTGATAATACCGACCACTTTGGATGCTCAACCTCACAGAAGCCCCAAGGTGGAGGCGTCCCTGCCCACTGTGGGTCCATCTTTGAAACTTCAACAAGGTCAAATGATTTAACGACACAACTCTGAACAGCCACCTTTGAAGGCCTCATTAAATCCAGTCTAGCTCCTTATAAGGTTTAAGGATAAATTTAAACAATGGCAGAAAATACACTGTAGCAGGGCTTCAATAGAACAAAGGATATTCCTATCTCAAGCAAAGTCCAGTGGTGGACAGATCAAGGATGTTCCCTTGACTTCAACTTCTATCATGACTCTGCTATTTATTTTCAAACAGTGGCTTCACCTCACAGTCAGAAAAGGTAGCTCAAGATTTAGTCTTCCTGTCCACATTCTAACCAGGAGGAAGAGAATTTGAAAAAAAAAAAAAAAGTAAAGAAAATTAGCTTTTGCCCAGAAAGACATTTGTGGAAGTCACATGTATAATACTTCTCCTTACTTCTTCCTGCCCAAAGCATAAACATTTGACCATCCCCACCAAAGAACCTTGGCAATGTAATCTGATTAAAGCCACCCAATAACAAATCGGGGAGTTATTGATAAACAGGAAAGAAAAGAACAAATATTGGAGGCAAATTAGCAGTCTCTCACACCTAGAGTCTCTTAAAATTCTTCAGAATTTTTTTTTAATTCTGAAAAGTTAAAAGTTGTTACACAATTAGACAATTGTGTAACAACAATAAAATCCAACTTAGAAAAGATGAGGATGAAGAAAGACAATATGTATAATTTAAGGTTCTCTCTTAAGATACCATACCATAAAATTATCTTTAAAAAGACAAAAATCTATAAAAATCCAGTATGGAAGATACTTTTTGTAAAATAAAAAAAAGAATTCTTCATGAAGAACTCTACTTGGATCTATATGAATAGGATAGATTTGTAATATATATATATATACTTAGAAAATTATAAATTATGTATCATCAGAAAAGACCCAAACACAACTAACTAAACATATGACAGAGAACAAGAAATTTTCATTGATTGTTGAATTATTGCTTAATGCTAAAAATTGCAATTCTGTGAAGGTAATTTAATCTGGTGATTTGAATAACTTAAAATCTAAGCTAGATAGTAACATTGTCTTATTTACTTATTTATTTACTTATTTTGTGGTACTGTATATTTTAACTCATTTAATACCCTAATACCCAGTCCTTCTTTTTTTTTTTCTTTTTGAGGTGGAGTTTCACTAGATTGCTAAAACTGGCCTCAAACTTGCAATCCCCCTGCCTCAGCCTCCCAAGTGGCTGGGATTACAGACGTGTGTGCCACCACCACACCCAGCATGAAATTATCTTTAAACAGACACCAAAAAATCAAAATTTTCTTCACATTCACAGTTTGATTTTCATTAAAAAAAGAAGAAGAAAGTCTCTTCAGAAGTAAATGAATTAAGGAAAAAAATTTTTATAACATATGATATTAGATGGAATGCAGTATCATTGGCTTGTGAGAATATTAATTCTGTTAATCCAAGTACATTTTCAAAGTCATAGTTTGAAAGCTGAGACCCAAATAAACATAAACCAAAGTAAATAAATATTAATTAGTCTAGATGATAATCTAACAGTATAAATCTAACTGAAACAATAATGTCATCTATAGTAAAAACCATTCAAGACATAATTTCCACTGAATATGTCCTAGCTTTATTTACTCTCTAGAGGTGATGCCAAAGCCTACCTTCTATCTTTCTCCTTCTACATATCCACTTCTTCATCCAACAAAATATGCTCTCAGAAAGACAATAAAAAAACTCATGAAGTGACTTTTCCTGGAAATTTTCATCAGGAAGAGATGATTTTTTTTTGTCTGTGTGGTCAATTTCAATCTCTGAAATTTAGAAATAGTAAGCAAAATCCATAGCAGCATGAGAAGGCAGATCCAACCCCAAGCCAGATGGGGATTAGAACAGATCTAAATACACAGCCAGGCACAGTGGCACAGGCCTGTAATCCCAGTGGCTTGGGAGGCTAAGGCAGGAGGATTGCAGGTTCAAAGCCAGCCTCAGCTACTTAGCGAGGCACTAACCAACCCAGCAACCATCTCTAAATAAAATATAAGAAAGATCGGGGGATGTAACTTAATGGTTAAGCACCCCTGTGTTTCACCCCCACACCAAAAAACAACAAAACCAAATAAACAAACAAAAAACAGATATAAAAAAAAAACAACCAACCTCAAAATATGAAGTAATAATAAGAGTCAGCAGCCACAATAAACACCCAGCAAGGTGGAAGGTGCCTGCTGTTATCAGTCCTTTAAATACTAGATAATTTTGTTGGGGGGACTTTTATAACTGACTTTTGAGCTAAGATAAGGTGTTTTGTTTCTACATTACTATTCATCAATGAACTTCCCCAAGTGACTGTTGCTAAAATTTATTCACCTGTTCATTTATTCTTCCAACATATACCTAATAAATATCTACCATTCTAGTCTCTCAAGAAACAGAATGAAACAGACTGTCTTTGACTTTATGGAAATAATAATCTGCATGTGTGCATGCATGGATCATGTTAGAGAAGAAATTGAATGAGTACTGCAGACACCAGACAAAGATAAAATAGAGGAGTTACATGTTCCCCTAACAGGCATCTAATCCAGACTTGATGGAAACCCTTCTGATAGCAAGAGGCATCTAAGCCAAGTCCAGAAGGCTAGAAAAGAGAGAGAGAGAGAGAGGGGGGGGGAAGTTGGCTAGAAAAAAATGAGAGAGAAGAAAAAATGTTTCAACCTGACTGCAGAGATAGCATTTGGAATAAATATATAACCAGGTTCACAAGCTGCTAAATAGAATCATTTTCCCCCAACTGCTAAATAGCTCAACATTGAAGGAATCACTTTTAGTCATTCAATAGACATCTTCCTAAACCCCTCATTCCTGCTGGGTGTGGTGCGGGGAAATGGGCAAGCAGAAGAGGGGGAGAGGGAGATGGGATCTAGAAATAAGAGGGGTAAAGTCATTACTGGGAACAAGGTAAGGACTTGCAGCCTGGCAACTTATTCTGTCTCTAAAATGTGTTTTGTTGACCTTGAAAGTCTTACATTTAAAACAATAAGCATTTATTTAAGGAAGAAAGTATCCCATTACCACTCATCAGAGTCACCACCACACATTCACATTGGCAATCTATCTCCCTGCAGACTCTCCTGCCTGGTTGGACAGGACTTAAATAGAATGGATTTGAGAGCCGGATTACCTCAGTCCAAACCTTTACACTGCCAGTCATCAGTATGCGAGACAAAAGTACACAACCTCTCTGAAATTCAGTTCTCCCATCTTAAAATAAGGGAAGAAATAATCATTCCTACCTCATGTGGTCGTTTGGAGATTAAATGAGTTAATATGCGTAAAGCACTCAGAATAGGGTTTGCAACATTGTCAGCAGTCAGTAAGGGCTGTATATTATTAGCACAAGAAGTCTGGTATAATCATACTGGAGTTCAGTTCACTCTATGTTACTCTGAATAAATAACATTCTGTCAGTCTTGGTGCTTGTATATAACCTTAGACAAGTCACTTAAACATCATTAGCCTGAGTTTCCTCCTCTGCAAAGTGGGGGCAATAATACCAGCCTCATAAGATTGTCTTGAGGGTTAAATGCAGTAGCAGATTGAAGGGCCTGTAGGCTGCAAATTGCTATGCAATTGTTGCTTGTTGTTATTATCTTGCTCTTTTTAACCCTCGTACCCAAATTGGTAAGTGCCTTTCTCCTTAGGAGGAGGACAAAAATGAACACACGCACATGACTTTGACATAACATTTCCTGCTCTCCAGATAGCACATAATGGATAAAAAACGAATGCCTCCAAACTGAGACTGGAAACTGATTTGACATCCATTTGTAAATTCAAAAGCTGATAGACCTTCAATGAGTAAGAATACCTGAAGCAATACCTTTTCAGTTTTTGCTTCTGGAAAATATTTCATTCTATCTTTTATGTGGTGACATCCACATATTTTTTTTTTGTCTTGTTTTGCAGCAGCATTTCAACAACCAAGAAAGCAAGGCACAAACAGCCCCTTATGTACATATTTCTTGTGAACCTCACCCTGGGTCCCACTCAGACACCTTCTACACATTGCTGTCACCGATAACAATCCCTCCTGCCTTTCCTTGAATAACTCATTCTGAGAGATGCTTGGAGGAGAGGAGAGGGTTGGCTGGTGCCCCTGGGAATTGACTTAGATCTGCTTCCCTGCCACATGTATCACTTGAACTCTGTGTCTGGCATCATATTGGTCTCTATGGGTTGGCAAAAATGAAAATCAAAAGGACCCCAACCCCTAGAGGTCTCACTGACTCCAGTGGGAGAGATACCCAGAAACACATTATACGAGTCAGATGCAGAATCAGTGCTAAAAATAATAGTGTAAACGAGGCAGTGTAGAGGCTCAGGGAAAATTGTAATTTAGTCTGCCTGGATTGGAGAGGAAGAGGTATTAAGATGTGTGTCTGGCTTCATAAAAGATATGGGGTCTCAGGGGGACATGAAGAAGGAGTAGATTTCTTGAATAGAGAAGGGGACAGAGAAGAACACCAGGTCAAGGAACAAGACAAGGCATGGCACAGAATGTAGAAGAGCAGCTTGTGTTCCTAAAACAGGGGATCAGGGCATGAGGTCTGTGATGGGGGATGGAGAAGGAAGGAAATTAGAGTTAGAAAATCAGACAGGCCTGAAGCATCAAGAACCACTCAGCAAGTCTTAAGAAAACGCTGGGGTATTATATTTTGGGAAAGTTTTGGAGCAATTGAATGGGTGATACTTATACAGCTCTGCAGTTTAGAAGTTGAGCTCTTCTACTCTGGACAAGACAGACCCCGGGTGCACTGCTGCCTACAGAAGAGTCACCAAGAGTGAACGGGACAATGTGCACTCACTGGCTTGCCTGACACCTGCAGGCAGGTGTGCCCACAGGCTGCAATCCACATTCTCCAGGATTCATATGTAGACACCAAAACCGTACTGGCTCCCTTGCAAGAGATAGTGCTGTCGCTCAAAAACTGCTGTCTTGAAGACACTCCATCATTGGACAGCCCACTGACTGATGCTGGGTGATTTCCCCGGTCTGCATGTGGGAGTGTTCATATTTATCTTTATAAAGGAAGCCTGTGGTTGCATTATTTTTTCCCCTTTTCATTCTGGGTGAAGTATTTGTATAAAATGGAAACAATTAATTCCAAAAGCCCAAGTCCCCAAGGAGGAAGGCCAACTTCCTACAGTGAGTCCCAAGGGAGCAACTGACTCCACTATGGCATTTTACATTCTACATTGTGCTTTTCCTGCCCACCCTCACTCCCCAAGACACTCTAGAATTTGCTTGTGATTTCCTGCCATCTAGTCACCAGGATTCCTTCCCAGAGGAACACAACAGATAGTGGGGCAGGATGATAGGCAAGAAACAGATTGCTGAACTGGCTCATTCCACAGCTGTCTTTTTTTTTTTTTTTTAAGTAGTTTAGACAAGGGAAAAAGAAAGCAGCTACAAACTAATCCACCACACAGCTTTTTATAATCCTCTGTCACACGCTCTCCAAAAGCAGAAGAAAATTAAGGTCCCAGTGATTTCAGTTGAGCTCTAGTTAGATGGGCAGATGTTACATGATCAATGGCGTTTTGAGGATTCTGCTTTGAATGGAGAGCCTCAGAATGAGGGCTGCCTCTCCCAATAATCAATGTCCTTTTCAAGTTTATTGCATTCATTTATTTTTTTAAAAAATTTGGCGAGCAGAAGTTGCTATTATGCTTCCTAGGCTAGAAAATCATGGTCATAGAAGATGGAGCCCGTTGGTGGAAGGATGATGATTGACAGCTAGATGAAAAAAATGATGATTGGTAGTTTACATTCCTCCCACCATCTCTTTCATTCACACAGATCCAGAGAAGTGAGGAAACCTGCCTGGTTCTAGTCCACTGCAAGATCAGCCACCATTTATTGAGCAGCTACTATTAGGAATTCAGAAATACACAAACCACATCTTTTAAAACTATTTTTAGGAACTATTAGTGTAGATTGAGAAAAACAACAATAAACACATAGAGCTAAATAAAAATTCATGATGATAAAGATGCCTTTCAGCCTTCCTTTCAGGTCTTCCTAACCACTTATATGATTTTAGAAACCTCCACAGTGGTCTGCCTCTTCCCATATCTCCAGCACAGCAAGCCTCTACACTGATAGAGGGATCTTCCCATTAGAGAAAGCTGAATGCACCATCTCCACATGTTAAAATACCCATTGTTGCCCCACTTTGCAAAGCTTTGTGGAAAGTCTCCTCATAGTCTGCCTTCAGTTTACATCCATAGTTTCATTTTTGTATTAGTTTCCTATTGCTGTTATAACAAACTACCACAAACTTAGTGTCTTAAAACAATACCAACTTATCATCTTGACTTTTTGTTCTGGAGGTCATAGGACTGAAATAGGTCTTATTGGGATAAAATCACAGTATCAGGAGGGCAGTGTTCCTTCTTTCTGAAGGCTCTAGGGGGAGGATCCTCTGTGTGTGTGTGTGTGTGTGTGTGTGTGTTTTGTTTGTTCAAACTTCTCTTTGGCTCAAGACTGCTTTCTCCGCTTTTGCATCAGCAACTACTATGAAGTCATTATCAAATCAGTTCACTCTGACAGTGACACTTTTACTTCCCCCTTCCACATTCACACTCTCAAGATGCCATTGAATTCACTGGGAAAGTCCAGATGCTTTCTGCATCTCAGCTGATGAACAGATGCTTACATCTGCAACCTTCATTCTGCTGTGCCACATAGCATACATCCATAGCTTCCAGGGATTAGAATATTGACATCTTTGAGTGGGGACTTTATTCTGCCCACCACCACTTCCAACTCTTTCTCCCAGGATATGAATATTTTTACTAGAGTGAATAGATCTTTAAACTGACATATCACTGTTTTTAAAATTCCATGGTTTTCTAGTATGGCCCCTCTTTCAAATCCCATTTCCTTCTTTCCATGTGAAACCAACACATTTTCCCCTTTAACTGATAATTCTATAATGAAACTCCTACCACCAATTTTCTCAGGCCATACCCACTTTGAACAGTAATCTGTTCATAACACTTTTCATTCAATCAACAAATATTCACTAAACTCTTGCTATGTAGCAATAGCTGTATTGTAGGATGAGTAGACAATGATGAACCAAACAGCAGATTTTTCTTTCATAGACCCCAATTGAAGAAGACACAAAAATTTTTAAAAAATCACATTTATAAGTGTAAATTATCAGTTATGAGGCTGCTACAAAGATTGAGAACTATGTGCTGAAAAGAAGCTGAGAAAAGAATTTGAAATAGAAGTTTCAGGAGATGTCCTGCTGAAGAAGTAGCATTGAACCTGAGGTGGAAAGGAGATTCATCTGGGCTAAGGGAAGACAGCAAGAGTGGTCAAAAGGGACAGAGGCCATGTGATTGGGAGCCAAAAGGAGGCCAATAGCTGGGGGGGAGGGGCTCTGGCCAGAGAGTGATGGAGTGGTGAGGAACATCGTAGACATGGAGGCTGGGGCCAGTCTACTTCAAGGAGCTTGCATTTTGTCTTGCTATGATGGGACATAATATTAGTGAATTTTTTTTACAAATGTCTTGCATTTTTTTAAATCACTATATATACAGTGTAATGAATGGAAGGTGTCCAAAACTGGAGCAGAAATATTGGGCAAAAACTCTTTGCCTCAATAAGATGGGGAGAGGATGAAGAGAGAGCAAGAAATATACCAGTGGTCTTTTGGGAAATTTTACTTACTTACTTAGCTTACTGGGAAATTTTGGGTGCCATGATAAGTACCCATTTGAAACCGTGTTAATACAATAGAAGGAAAACCTGTCTGGCCAGTTTATAATTTTCACCAGTGACAATCAACTGCTCAGATGTAGCCACAGGGGAGACAGATGGTTGGATTTATCCTGATTTGGGGTTTTGCCAAGAAATATTGTGGATGGAAAATATGGTGGATGAAAACAGGGGCAAAGCCATTGAAGGCTTTTTGCAAAAGAGAGATTATAACGATTTACCATTTAATCCTCACCAGAATAGAACCGAGTGGAGCCAGGAAAAAATCAGAAGGAAAATAGATAGTCGGAACGTATATATTGACACTTCCAGGGAATATGTCAATAAGTGAGGTAGGAGGAAGGTGATGGAAGGAAATGGGTTATTTGTTCTGATATATTAAATGTAGAATGATTCCCAAGTGTGATAAGACCCAGAGTGTGATGGGAGAAGGTGGCTGAGAGGGCATGCTCAGAAGAGTCACTAAGAATAAACAGCCAAGTACCAAAAGGTCAGCATGTGCAAGAGGTCTTCTTTGTGGCTGTCTGCATGATCCAGAACTCATAAAAAATGAGGGGTTTCTTACCAAGAGATTAGCAGACCACACAACGAGAAGAGGCAGGTGGTTTCACCAGACGGTATAAAGTCAAAAGGAGTAGGATGGAGTTAGATTTTTATAAAGTGGAACAGAAATAATGACCTTATGTTGGCTATGGAGATCAAGGACACTGACATGAACTTCAGCCTTTTGTTACTATGGCATGAAAAAAATAAGCAATGAACTCCTAATAAGAAAAGGAATGTACTTATGGAATGGTCAGGTGCCAATGAAGAAATCATGAGAGGAGACAGCACTCACAGATAAGTTTAGGAATATAGGGAAGTTTTCAGAATATAGAGCAAGAATTCCTGAAAGCAGATGGTAAGATTTGGAGATGATAAGGAAAAGAGGATTAAATCTGATTGGGCAACATATGGAGCAGGAAAAGATAAATCTGAATGATAAGTCCTATCTGTTTAATATCTGCCTCTACCACTAAATGAATGCTTATAGACCAGGAATTTTACCTTATTTCTTTATGAATTTTGGTGTAATGCTTGATATATTAGATGCTCCACAAATGTTCAAAGACAAAACGTACAACTGCAAAATGATAGTTATACATCATTTTGCAATTGTACTTTTTGACATTTCTGATATATCATATATGATATTCAAAGGAAATAATTCCTATGGCTTAGAAAGGCTACAGAAGTAATGCCTATGTGTATGTGTTGTGTGATTGTGAGCAAGAATGCAACTAAATGAAATAATATGAGAAAAACATTTGAGGGAAACATATCTGGAATCAAAGAGAAAACAGAAGCATTCTATGGCCATTGAAATCTCATTTAGGAAGCAGTTACTTGGCACATGCCAACATTTCCACTGTTTGATGAAGAAAAAAAATACTCAGCAAATTTTAATTCTAAAATCATTTCAAACAGTATCTTCCTTCTGGGAAACTGGGCCTGAGGATTATTTCCTTTTTTTATCCTGGAAAGAATGACTGAAGTCCCCTCAATTGACATCATCACTCCTAAGACCATGTACTGTGTGTGTGGAGGTGGGTTTTCTCCACCACCAGGGGATAGCAGGACACTCTACACCCACCTGCCAGACTGTGAGCTTCTCTGCCCACTGAACCCTAATACATTTTGCTCATGATGACTGCTTCACAATGACTCACTGATCCCAGGGGCAGGTTACAAAAAAAAAAAAAAAAAAAAAGATAAGGAAGAAAGAGTCATTTGTTAGAGAGTAACAAGAGAGGAGCGCAGACACATACATTGGCAAAGTGTTAACATGCCACGAAGATTACCAAGGGAATTGGCCTTCACCTGTGACTTGCAGACATGTATTTGCCCTTGTGCCCACAGAACTGCACAGATCTGTCAGAACCCAACAGAAAGACACTGCTTCATCTGCCCTCTAGGAGTTTGCGATTTCTAGTGGGAGAGAACATAACACAAATGATAATGGCAGCTCTTCAATGGAAAGATCCAAGGAGTGGGCCATCTGCTATAATGGAAAGATATTAAATAAACTCAGAACCAAAAGATCTAGGTGTTGGTCTTGCTATCCATAATTAGGTCTTTGAACTTGGTCCTAACCAGTGCACTTTTTCATCTGTAAAATGAAAAAGTGGCAAAGAATGATTTCTAAGTGTCCAAGGTCTGTTGTTTTTGGTTTTAATTGTTTTTTAGTAGAAGATGGCCACAATACCTACCTACCTTTCTTTCTTTCTTTCTCTGTATGTGGTGCTGAGGACTGAACCCAGTGCTTCACAAACGCTCTACCACTGAGCTATAACTGCAGTCCCAGTTCTTGAATGTATATTAATAAGGAAAGCAATTCCTTGTTTATTGGGAATATTAGAGAAGCAGAGGTTATCAGAGCTCTGTTGAGCTAGTGGGAAAATATATTTGGAAAGATCTTCTTTGAAAAGAAGTGTTTTTAAGGATATGGATTAATTAGAGAGAGTAACACAGAGCTTCATGAAAGCCTATATCTAAGCGAAGATTTGAAGCCAAAAAAACATAGAAAAAGCAGATATATTTGTATCTGATGAAGTATTTGGAGCATGAAAAATGGTACGAACAGATTACTAAGGGAAAAAGAATAGCTTATCTTGTAACTACCTCTGCAGATTTTAGTTCAAGTCAATTTTTTAAAGCGACTGGGAGTCACTTCATTTTTTTTTTTTTTTAGAAAGGAAGTGACCTAATGTAAAAAGAAAAATCACTAAGGAGGAGAACAGCAAAGTTCAATTGGTGAATCCCAGAGGCCCGATAGAGAATCCTTTCTACATTGGTCTTAAATGTGTCTCTCTCACCTCCTTCAGCCAGGCGACTTTGCCAGGGGAGGAGCATCAACCAAGTTTGCTCAAGGTCAAGGCTAGGATTCTAGCTTTCTGCCACGTAGGCTGCAGCTCTTGTCCTGTAAACCCTGCCCCCTGCCACTCTCCTCCGTGAGGCTAGCTCCCCCTTTGTTTCCACAACTCTGAGAATAGAATGTGTCTAAATTTCATGGGTGCTGCATCTAAAGTGATCCAAATAAAGGGTTTGAAAAAAACGGGTGCATATCACAGCTGAAAAAGTGTTGTGTGAAGCCGGAAATAATAGCAGGAGAGAGACAAGTAAAGTCCTATCAGCTCTCTTTCCCCCTGGAGCCGAACACGAACAGGGATTTGGGGGAGGAGGGAGGGTGAAGTCTGCAGTTGGCTTGCTGTGCTCAATTAGTATTCTAGCCACATACTGTCCCATCAGGGGAAAATGCTTCCCGCACACACGTGTTCAGGATATCAGTGTGATGGATCTAAGCAAGGGCCTCTCCAAACACAGTGACCATCTGCTAGGCAAAACATAGGGGTCTGACAAGCAGAAGCCATTCAGACCCGTTGTTGGGCCACATTATTACATATTTGACAAGGGTAATGAGGGGCTGTCATTAACCTTACATGACAGTTGCTACAATGACACACTAAAGCAAGGACAAAGAGCCGAACTCAGTAAAAAAGGCACCTACTTCTCATTTAACCCTGGAATTATGTGACGCCATTATTCCTGATGGAGGCTGGCAGGCCTGGGGTTAATTTCCATTTCTGTGTCTGCTTGTTCTCTTTTTAAAATGTACCCCTCGTATGGCTAAGGAAACTGTTGGGAAGGCCCTGCATTATTTATCACAACACACTGCAATAGATGCAAGAACAGAAAGGGTCTCCCAGAGAAATGAACAGATTTCGCAAGCCCCAGAGATGGTCTGAGATGAGGCATCTGAACTCTGTCTGCTATATTTAAGGTAACCATTACCCAAGTAAGACATTTCTTGGAATTTTCTGCTGTTTTTCTATGAGATTTCAAGGAATACGACTGCTTTGAAATACGAGTAGATAGTGACTATAAATTTTTCAGATGTGAGAAGACATGAGGAAAAAAAGTTAAGATAGTCTTCACAATTAAACTCTTAGTTTTGCAAACTAGTAAATGGATCTTATTTTTTGGAAGGTTGCTAAAGCACATTCATGCATTATTTTTATGGAAGGGCAACCAAAATCATGAGAGGGTCAGATACTCCCACTATGATCAGTCCTCAGGACTAATCGATGATGGCCACACTGCTCCCTGGGGCTGTACAAATTTCCAGAGCCATACTTTCTCCCAAGTTCTTCTTTGACTATGCAAATTTTATTATAAAAAAAATAGTCTGCTTTTTTTCCATTTAGTTATTGGTATAGGATGCTTCTCTGAAAAGCAGGCCTGTACAACTACATAGTTTGCAATGCCACCATTCACAATAGTTCTGCATATTTTTTAAAGCTGATTTCACACAAGCTGGCCACCGAGTGTTTCTTCGGTGCATTTTGTCTATCTGACATCCCGGAGCTGCTAAAGTGATGACAATCAATTGGGATGCTTTGTTTCAAGTTAAGAAACTCTAATCAAGATGATCCCAGCCATGAAGAATAAAATATTTAGTAGAAAATACCAGTATGATCCAGTTGGATGAAAGGTCCTATAGACCATCTATTTATACGTGGTTCCCACCTATCTAATAACACCACTTTATCCCAGTGTCAGAATATAGAGTCTGGCACTATCGAGGGTATAAGGATATCTAGCCATTTGGATCTAAAATTCAATCTCTCCCTCTGTCCCATGTGCACAGTAAAATCATCATCATCATCATCATCAATGATTTAGTTTTTCTGCCAAGTTCTTGACTTTATCAACTTTATCTGGCCCAATCATGTGGGCCTGTGGCTTTAACTAGAGTCCACATTCCAGCTATGTCACTTAAGTGGTGTGGAACACACATTAAATTTCTCTTGTCCTAAGTTCCTCATCTGGGATAAGAGGGGATTAGAACTGATAGTGTCATAATTCACTAGGTCTGTTTGGGGCAATAACATTCAAAAAGTTTGGGCCAATAACATTCAAAAGTTGATAGTAGAGAAAAAGTTTTGCTGATTTTCAGAAAAGTACAATCAACTCTTCCTGAATGTAATTAGCTCAATATGCAAATGAGTTTTAGATGATCTAGGAGCTAAGAGCAAAGAAAATCACATGGGAGGAAGTGTATCCCACAACTGAGATTTGTGCATAAGAGCATAGGAAAACAGAAAGTGAATAAATAGGCAAAGTCACTCAAACTTATGGACAGTGGGAATGGATGGCTATAGAATCTGAGTAATTTGCCTTAAATAGAACTAAGGTGGAGGCAGAAAGAAAAAAAAAAATTACCGTAAAGGGTATTTCTGTGTACAGTCACCTGACACTCTTGAATATTTATTACATAGTGCTCAATAAATGAGTGAGTAAATGTATGGAAATTTTAATATAAAAAATAGAAGGATCTATCCAAATACAAACCTTCTGTTTTTCTAGATACCAGTGTCAGCAGAACATTATGACTTTCTCAAAAATTACTATTTAAATATACAAAGATGCTTGGGGAAAAAAAATAAAAAGGGAAAATTACAGAATGGGTCTCTCCCTAGCATAAAAATATTTAGATTTGACCTTGAAAATCTGTTGCTATTTTAATATCCCCTTAAGCTACATTGATGGCTGTGCTCTTGGTAAGGCTGTTGGCTGGGTTAATTATTGTGGTTACTGATTTATTATAATTTCCCTATGTGGAATTCTGACAGAAGGCTTGCACAAACTGCAATTTAAAAGTCAAAGGGAAAGCATTTTAAAACATTATGAATTTAAAATAAGAATACTTGTAAGTTTTACCGATTATAAAGTGTTAATTTTTACTCCAGAGAACACCTTTTATTTTCACCCCCAGTTCATGGTTTCATAAAGTCAAAACAAAGAAGTACAAGTGTTAGGATAAGCTAGAGATAAAATTCCATATTGAAAGGCCAGACCAACTTTTTATCTCCTATACAAATGATTTTGAGTCTTATTGAATAGTTACCTAAACTATATTTCTAATTTTAAAAAAATCCCAAAAAAGCCCGTAAAACTGAGTAATAGCAGTTTTCCAGATAAAATATTTACAAAGAAAATTATAATACCCTAGGAAAATAATATGTTGAAGTTTAGCTAGTGTACTTAAATATATATGTATGTATACACTACACAAATAGATTCCCATATTCCAATTATATGTGTTACCTACTGTATATAAACAATTCATGCATGAAATATCATTTCACTATATTCCATATGTTAAATGGGACAAACGTTATTCTCATACTTTGTAAGTGTCAAACAAAAACAAATCTGGACTTAGGTAAGGAGAGATTTTATTCAAAAGTCTATTGCAATAGGGGAACTCTCCATCAGTAGTATTCATAGGCTTCTCAAAGACTGTGCAGAAGGAGTGTTCTCTTACAGGGAGAAGCAAATGAGGCTAGCAAGAATTGTATGCAGGGACATGTGTAAACAGCAGGCATGATGGAAGAGCTAGCCAGGGGTTCTTAAAGGAGTTCTGTTCCATATTCCACCACTTGACTTAATTCAATGGCAGGTCAAGGTCCCGGTTTATGAAACCTGACTGAAGTTTAGTCAACTAACATTGGCAATTGTCTTGCCCCAATGTTAAGAGAAGTAGCCACTTCATTCATCACGTAGGAGGCAAAGAATATAAATTTGGAGGGTCTATACTTGGCCTTGTCGTAGGTAAACAAGGAGGTCATCCCTCATCTAAATCATATAGGGAAGAGTGGTATTTTGCAACAAGCCTAAGAACATAAAAGTATAGGGGGGTTTCTTTTTCTCTTAAATATTAAATTGTGGCCAAGCACACATGATTTACCATTCTAATCATATTTATGTGTACCCTTCAGTACTACTGCATATGTTCACGTTGCTGTGCAATCATTCTTCACAATCCTTTTTGTCTTGGAAAACTGGGACTCTGTGTCTATTAAATAACAACTCCCCATTTCTCCCTTCCTTAGCCCCTGGTAATCACCATTCTACTTTCTTTTCATGAATTTGACTATACTAAATACCTCATTGAAGTGGAACCATAAATATTGTCATTTTGTAATTGATTTATTTACTTAGTGTAAGATCCTCAAGGTTTATGCATGTTGTAGAATGTGTTCAAACTTCATTTCTTTGTACAACTGCACAGAATGAATATTTTTTTTTTTATTTATCCATTCATTCATTGATAGACACTTAGGTTGCTTCCACCTTTTGAGTATTGTGAATACTGCTGCTATGAACATGGATGCACAAATAATCTCTTTGAAGCCTTGTTTTCCATTGTTTTGTGTAGTGGAATTGCTCGGTCTTATGGTAATTCTGTTTAATTTTTTTTTTTTTTTTGTACCTGGGATTGAACTCAAGGGCACTCAATAACTGAACCACATCCCCAGCCCTATTTTGTATTTTATTTAGAGACCAGGTCTCATTGAGTTGCTCAGTGCCTTGCTTTTGCTGAGGCTGGCTTTGAACTTGTGATCCTTCTGTCTCAGCCTTCTGAGCTACTGGGATTACAGGCGTGCACCCCTGTGCCCAGCCTGTTTAACTTTTTAAGGAATATCCAGACTGTTTCCCACAGAGGATTCACCATTTTACATTTGCACTAGCAGTGTACAAGTATTCTCTCAAAGAAAACCAGAGGATGATAGTAGATAAAATAGGAAAACAGAAGGCATTTGGTCACTGTTGCAAAAGAGAAAAAGATCTCATTATAGATCTATGCTCTGTTCTGAATACAGCATGGGTAAGTGGGAATTTATAGCCAAAAAATAGAGTGTGGATATTTGGATGGAAAATCATTAAGAAGAAGTGTTGGAGATAAGGAGGATCACGGCTAAACCAACTTGACAGGATTCTTGCTGAAGGGCTTTTGGTGTCATAAAGGATAGGAGGATTTCTTAATTGTCTGTTTTCCTGGAGCACAGGGCTCAAGTTATTTTGGGAATAATGTGCTTTCTTAACAGTTATTATCCATTGTTCTGGGAAAAGTTGTAGCAGAGACAATGCAACCCCTTGTTATGACTTTGATATTTAAAAAGCAGGGTGGTATGGTCCTTGACAGTCTAAGATGAAGAATCCAGCAAAGCATAGAAAATGGGTGGGTCTCCTGTTTCAGGCCAAGTCCCTAATAGAATCCAGGCAGAAGATGGCATCTGCTGAGGAAAGGAAGCAAATGAGCTTCTCAGACTGGGTCTTCTCCCTGCTGGCTTCTCCTGAGGGGAAGCAGCCTTCCTTCTCAAATCTGTAAAGTTCACAGGACAATCTTAGCAGATCCTTCTTGAGGAAGCCTCTCCTCTCCAGGGAGTCTTGGTCCGCCTTCCACTCCACACCACCCACCCCCCAGACCCCAGTGCTTTTCTCTTCTTTTTCTAAGGCTTTCAAACATTTTGTTCCATTTGCCTTGTCCTACCCACATGCACGGGGCTCTAGTGTACCTTCTTTCGTGTCATTTAAGTGCAGGACTAATGAAGCAAAGCCACCCACCCTGGGTCAAGGAAGACAATCAGACTTTTACATCCTGAAGAAAGACTCTCTCCTTTCCCATTTTCAAGAGTCTCTTTAGTTACATGCTAAAAGTCTCAATCTCAATCTCTTTTTTTTTCCTACTCTGATTTTCATTAAACAAAGCTTCCCTTTATTATTCAAGTTTAATCTGTTCATCTAGGAAAAGGATAGTCTAGGCTTAAGGAGATAATGAGGGACATGTGAGAGGAAGAGGATGATAGCAGATAAAATAGGAAAAGAGAAGAAGAGAGCAAGCACTAGCCCTCATCCCACTCTGAGCTCAAAGAGCAAAGGAACATGCTGAAGACCTGGGCAAGTAATCAGAGGTTTGGGAAAGCATCTGTCCTAATCCATGTTGTAGAGCCAAACAAAATACTTTAGACCACTAAATTAAAAAAAATAAAATAAAATTTATTTGACTCATAGTTCTACAGACTAAGAACTTCAAGATCATGGCACAGAGGCACAGATGCTGGGGAGGACCTTCTTACTGCATCTTCTCATGGCAGAGGGCAACCTGTGGTCAGACAGAGTGAACACACAAGCTCAGATCTCTTTTCCTCTTCATAGAAAGACACTGATGCCATTATGGGGACTTTACCCTAGTGACATCATCTAATCCTAATTACCTTCCAAAAGCCCCACCTCTGAATATCATTAGCATATGAGTCTGGGGATTAAGTTTACAGCATACAAACTTTGAGAGGGACCGATGTGTAATGCTCAGCAACAAATCAGGATGTAATCAGGTGGGAAAGGAAAGCAAGGAGCACCTGAAAACAAGTAGTTGATAGAGAGAAAAGGCCTAGGCAGAAAGCAAGGTAGTCACAGAGAGCAAAGGAAGGTACATGGTGCAGGAAACTGTCCGGCAGGCAGGAATGAGATGTTTCAACCAAAGGGGAGGTTCCCACATCATGGCCAGTTCACCCTTTGAAGGAGACGCCCAGAGAAGTTTCGGAACTATATCATCATCATCAAGGCATCTACAGAACCTGTCATCAACTAGATGAAGGAGTTGTTTCCCTTCTTATTTTCATATAATATCTTTCAAAGTATTTAATGTTTCACCTAAGAAGTAGGAAATACATTAATAGGCATTATTAAAAGATAAGACCTACTGAAGATACTATAAAAAGTGACAAATTTTCTCATCTCCAATCTCTCTTCTCCTTCAGTAGATTTAATCACTGGTACTGGATTCTTAAGTATGTTTTTATTAAATAAAAAAAAAGAAATTTGAATGCACATGTCAGTATTTCTATCAGGAATTTATTTTATGTGCTAATTTGCATATTATTTCGCTCATTTAATATTTAAACAAACGTTTTTAATTTTATATAATTGTTATTAATGACTTTTAAGTTTTTTCATCTTATTTAGAAAGAAAATCCTTTCCAATTCCATTATTGTAAAAATATGTTGTTCCAGTATTTTTATACACAATTATTTTAGAGAATCAAGGGGGAAAACAGGTTTAATTTTTTTTTTAATTTTTTTTTTTGTACCAGGGATTGAACTCAGGGGCACTCCACCACTTGACCACATCCCCAACCTTATTTTGTATTTTATTTAGAGATGGTGTCTCACTGAGTTGCTTAGTGCCTTGCTTTTGCCGAGGTTGGCTTTGAACTCACTATCCTCCTGTGTCAGCCTCCTGAGCCTGCATCAGCCTCCTGAGCCGCTGTAATTACAGGAATATGCCACTGTGCCCAGCTCGAAAACAGGTTTAATTTTAACATTAAAATTGTGGACAAATCTGAAATTTATTTTAAGAATAAAATTTTAAAATCTAGATATTTTTACCTTCAATGGCAACTTATTTAAGTTGTATTTGTATCAGACTTTAAATTATATTGTGTCTCCATTGTGTTTGGTCCTCAGTATGACTTTAGGAGTCTGACTATTTAGAACACTAGTATAAAAAATACATTTCTGTATATGACAGGCTTAGCATAACTTTTATTTTCACCTTTAAAATTTTATTCCCTACCAGGCACAGTGTCAGACACCTGTAATCTCAGTTACTTGAGAGGCTAAGGCAAGAAGATCACAAGTTAGAGGCCAGTCTTGGCAATTTAGCTAGGCCCTCAGCAACTTAGTAAGATCTTGTTTCAAAGTAAAAATAAAAAAGGCTGGAGATGTAGCTCAGTGGCAAAGCACCTCTGGTTTATTCCTCAGTACCAAAATAAAACAAAACAAAACAAAAAAACTCTTTCCCTAGAGGAAAGGAAAAAGATGAATAGGCAGGGCAAAGAAAATACTTAGGGCACTGGCAATATTCAGTGTGATGCTGTAATTGTAGATACATGTCATTATACAGTGGTTCAACTCCATAGAATGTACACCACCAAAAGTGAATCTAATACAATCTAATCTAATTCCTGCCTTAGTCTCTCAAATTGCTGGGATTACAGGTGTCTGACACTGTGCCTGGTAGGGAATAAAATTTTAAAGGTGAAAATAAAAGTTATGAAACTATGCTAAGCCTGTCATATATAGAAATGTATCAATGTGAGAGTTTTTGTACTAGTGAACTGAATAGTCAGACTCCTAAAATCATACTGAGGACCATACATAATGGAGACACAATATAATTTAGAGTCTGATGTAAATATAACTTAAATAAGTTGCCATCAAAGGTAAAAAAAAAAATCTACATTTTTAAATTTTATTCACATTTACATTATCCATGTAATAATGATGTGTCAATGCAGGCTCACCCATTGCAGGAACCCACCATCTTGGTGGAGGATATTGACAGCCAAGGAGGCCCTGCATGAGGTGGTGGTCGGGGGAGGGGAATGAAAAATCTCTACACTTTCCCCTCAATGTTGCTGTGAACTTAAAACTGTTCTAAACAATGAAGTCCACATTTTAAGAAACAGCAAAAATATTGAATATTCTATGTTAATGCCTTTCAAGTGTGTTTTAGGAAAAGGTTGATTCAAAATAAACCTAAATGAAGTAATGGAGAAAAGTAAGCATTAAAAAATCCTATTTCCTCCTTTGTTCTTTATTGGATTTTAGATCTAACCTGACTAGTTCCAAAAATAATTCAAGGTTAATAAGTTTTATTATTGTGATTCTCCTGAATTTATAAGTTAATTTAAGGGAAATTTACATCTTTACTGAGTCGTCTTATTCAAGAACAAGCTGCAGTTTTCCATTTATTCAAGTTTTCATTTATATGTCTAAATGTTTTTAAAAATCACTTAGGTGCTGCATATTTCCTGTTAAGTTTATGACTAAGTATTTTATCTTTCTGTATCATATTATAAAAGGACTCATTCTTTATATTATCTAACTTGGTGGCTGGGCTCTGGAAGCTATTGTTTTTATGTTAAAGGGTTGGAGAGGAACATTAATAACTTCCCTCATTGTTTCTAATCGAATTTTAGATGATTAACTCTGGCTGTCCTCAGAGCTACAATAGCATCATCTATAAATAATTACAATCTCTCTCTTCATTTGCAATTTTAGTACCTGAAATTCTTTTACCTCTCCAAATTCTGTTGCCTGGTACTTCATTAAAAAATCTTAAGAGCAGTAATAGTGGGCATTTGTCTTTTAATATGTTGCTGAATTCAATTTTCTAATATTTTAATCAGACTTTTACATCAATGTTCACAAGTGAAAAGGGTTGATTTTTTCTTTATTTCTGTTTCTGCGAGATGTTTTGTCAAATGGGATCACTTTCTTTACAGGATCTTTTAATGAATTAGACTTCTATTTTAATGTAACTACTGTATTGACCTTTTTTCTTGTTTTGAGATTAGTAAAATGTGTGTTTACTTCTGAAAATTTCTCTGCCCCAAAGCCATAGAGATAGTCTCTGATATTTTCTCCTTAATGTTTAAACTTTCAAACTTATTTTTTTAATACAACGGAGGAGTTGACTTTAGGGTATAGTGTAATGCAGAAATCCAAGTTCTTTATTCTCCAGATGCACAACTGATTATCTCATACTATTTATTAATTTGCCTGTTTTTTCCTACTTATGTATCTATCACATTTCCAAGATCTATAATATGAAAGTAGTGCTGACCAGTTATTCTAATTAAATATTGAATAGAATTGGTGACAGGACAGGGACATTTTTGCCTTGTTACTGACTTTAAAATATGAAATGTTTTTATTATTGCACCAACAAAATGCTTGCCAACAGAAAACAAATCACTAAAAGATCTGAATTAGTACTTCACCAAAAATACAATATATGCATGGTAAATACACACATTAAAATTTATAGACGTTATAAGTCATCCAGTAAATAAAAATTAATAAAAATTGAAGTATCACTATGTACCTGCTATAATAACAAATAACTATCTTACAAATTTGTTGGATAATTACAGAACATTAATCCTATTAATATTTCATCATTACCTTTTAAATATACAACCCCACAACAATGTGAAGGATGGACAAGAGTTGGTTAATCTTAGGAGTACCAAAACCAGAGAGAAAAAGCTACTGGAAACATTACAACAGAGAAAAGGAAAGTTTGAGACTCAGCACTGAGAAGAGAGAATGGAACTAAACTTATGCCCTGAAGAAAATCAATAGAGCCTGGTGTACAATTGGTTACAGGAAGTCAGGATTACAGAACCAGTCTACCAGTAGTAGTAAAATATCACATATTGAAATATACATGTTCAAATAGCAAAATTTTATAAGCCACATAACTCTCATATTGGAGGAAAATATTAATGACTTGTAGTTTCAGTCAGTCTGGACAATCCTTAAAGGATAATCTGGAAGATTTTTGTGTTGTATTATCAAATGATAAATGTAATTAAATCTTTCAACTTTTCTTTTTCATTTATTGCATGGCACACATATGAACATGATATGAACATCCTGCACTTACAATGCAAAATTAACATGTTGGCTAAGAATAAAACACATGAAGAAAAAAATTACAGAAAATAATTTTTCTGTTCAATCAGAAATGCCAGCTATGTGCAGATCTCTAAAACTGGAATAGAAATTCCATACATTTTGAGCAAGAGGACAGGGTTTGTTTAATATGTTCAGCATATCTTGGCAAGATGAAAACAAAATACAAAGCATCTCTTCTTAAATTTAGTATAAAAGACTAGTATGTGTTTTCATGACAAGTAGCAAGTTGTCACTTTTTCCTTTATCTTGGTCTTTACCTCTGGTTCAAAATGTTTCTGCCATATTGAGGAACATCTTCTAAACTGAAGCAAATCTTCCCAACTCGTTGGTTGTTTCTTTTCCTTAATATCTTCTTTGGCTTTGAGTAAACAAATATCAAAGCAGAGGAAATGTTAAAGTTAATATAATTCAGTACCTTTTACAAGTGTTTGCTTGCACAATCTAATTTGAAATATATTTGTCCTGATTGATATTCGAAGGGGAAAACATATTGAATTACAACTAAGGCTGCTTATCAAATGGCACCAGATAAGTTTACTTGAACTATAGCTGGCCTAACGCTATATCCTAAGGATCACGAGCAAACTGGTCTCCAAATAGTTTTCATTTCTATGATTAGATAGCACCTTCATCCTTAGAACCACTGTGCTTCTTTCACCAAGTTTAAGTAAGAAATATGGAACACAAAACATCTTAGGTCAGTCTTATGGAAACCACACAGACTTCTGTCTTCCAGAGAGGGTCACACTGAGAACCAAATTCCCAAGGAAATAATTTATAAGCAAGGATGCCTCTACCAGAACAAGAAATCAGCTATTACTGTGAATGGTGCATCACATATGATGCCTTTGGCTCTCCCATTGACCCACTTCATACTATTTGATGCATAATTAATGCTGAAGTCAGAGCTGTCACATTCTCTTACTTCCTGCTCTGCAGCTATTGGCTGTCCCAGTGGCAATTTAAACCATTAGAGCCTCTTAAAGTGGTAACACCTAATTTGGAGGGAGAGAGCAGTTTTTCTATATCTAAAGGAAATAAAGCCTACAGGGATAAGAGCTGAATTTTTAATACAAAGACCTGACTTTAAGTAGATTTTGACCTTGAATCTGATATTTATCTTTTCTGAGTTTAAGTCTTTTATAATAAGCAAGAAATATTTTACCTCCTCAATACACACAGGATTTTTGTGAAAAACAAACAAGTTAAAAATTGTAAAAGCATCAAGAAAGTAGTAAAGCATTTGTGAAAGCAAGAAATGGAGTATAAAGTACTTCTTGAAAAGCAATGGCAATTCTGCATATGTTTTCAGGCTTCAGACAAGCAACTGGAGCTATTCTCTTGGCATTTAGTTTAAATGAATTGCTTTACATTAAAAGGACAGCCATCGAGTGTGGTCCCATCTTATTTCCTGAGAGTTTGATTTTTTTTCTAAATTTCAACCATCAAATTGTGTGATAGAATGATTTTACAAGTAACCAATCTGCACACATATTTCTTGTGGACTCCATTGAACAAGGGTTGAATACATACATCTACATGATTCCAGATAATCATATTAAATGAAAGAAGTCATTGAAGAGAAAATTTAGTCTAGATTCTTATTTGTAGTATCCTTAGAAATTCAAAGGCCTGTGTGTGTGTGTGTGTGTGTGTATTTCTGTTATTCTTAGAAAACAATGTTGTTCTCTACCTTATCTAGTTTAACATTAATTTCTTCTGCCAAAGTTGCATTGCCCCACATATTCTGCCACATGTAAGGTCCACACCACAAGAGTGGAGTTATCATCTAAGTATTTTGAGATCCAGAAAAAGTACTGTCCAGATATTGATTTTATTTTCTAAAGAATTAATTTTGTCCATTTGAAAATTGCCATTATATGATTGCTGGCTTTGGAATTTAGCCAAGATGATGGTTTATGCAATTCATCATTCTGCTTGTATGAAATCTGCCAACTATTTTGTTAATGAATGAAACAGTTCAAGACCTGGGCATTAGTTCAAATCCAGATGCCCAAATTTCCAGTAATTCAGCATATTCTTTATGTTCTCAAGACCTGGCTTCTAGAATTCTCAACATGAGGTCATGAGAATATCTATCAAATTAGTACATGTTACTTAGACTACAATAATTTTAGAGAATAAAATTTCCAGGGGTCACAGTTTCATGCTAAACCAGCAAAGCTTAAAAGAAGAATGATACTGATGTGCCCAGGACATCAAAGTGGATTGATTGCTGTAGAATCTAAGTCCTTGTGGTAGTTGAACAATATACTATGTGATCTTTGAAAACCCAATGAAACCTCTGTCTCTGGATTTGTAAAACAGAGATAAAACATCTTCCCTGCTGCTTCACAGGATGAAGAATGTGTCCGAAGACCCTTAGGAGACAGTAGTAAAGACCATCTATCCACAGTTAATGCCCTTTTATTAATGAAAGCTCATGGTAAAAATTGTTTTGTGCCTATTGGCATATATTTGCAATTGTTGCTATGTTGTTTCTTTTTAATAGGCACATTAGGAAGTGTTTTTGGTCTACAAGTGTCTAGATGTGATCATTTACCCACATTCCCAATTTTCACACTGTGTATAAAAATGATCAATTTTTCTCCACATGTTTTACAAGACAAACTTCCAACGAAAAATGTGAAACCAAGTACAGTCTTGGGAGATGGAACATTAACCTGATTAGCCTTCCTTTGATGGAAGAGGAGTCATGCATAACCAATAGACTACAAGTCCTGGGTTTTGCTCATCATTACTGTATCAACCCTTGCAATAACTTTTCTAAACCAACTAATTCTCATTTAACTAGTGCCACTGGCACATACAATTAGAAAAGCCAAATGTTTTCTGCAAGAACTGGGATATGGCTTTTCTCAAGGTGCTAAATATATGCTATCTGCTAGAGCTTAAATCTTGAATGTCCCCCCAAGGCCCATATGTTCTAGGCTTGGTCTGAAGGGAAGTACTACTGGGAGGTGATTGAACTTTTAAGAGGTGGGGCCTAGTGAGAAGTCTTTGTTATCAGGGCCATGCCATTGAAAAGGACCCTGGGACCCTGGCCTCTTCCTCATCCTTGCCTTTGCTTCCTGGCCATGAAGTGAGCAATTTTACTCTACCATGTGTTCCCATCATAATGTGCTGCCTGATCACAGAGACAAATGAAATGGTGCCAAACAATCATGGAGTGGAATATCCCAAACTGTGAGTCAAAATAAACATTTTTCTCTATATAAGTTGATTTTTTCAGGTATTTTTAATACTGTTAGAAAGCTAACACAGCATATCAACTAAGTGTTTCCAAGTCAAGAGCACAATCATTAACATATTTGATAAGTATTATACTGAATATATATGTGCATATGTATAAGTGTGTGTATCTGTGTGTATATATATATATATACATTTACATATATGTGCTTGATATGATTCACATGTATATTTCATATACATATATACTATGTATATTATATTTATACATTATATTAATACACACACATACATGCATGATTTGGTGTTTAGTACTACAGTTTCTTAGAAATAAAAAGCCCTCTATTAATTTAAAATTAAAATGTTTGTGGCATAGAATTTCACAATAACTGAACGGTCTTCTCAACAATTTTTTCATAAAAAAGAATTTTTAAATTCAAGCTTTATTGAGGTTTTCCTGATTTGAATATATTTGTTTTTCCCATCCTTTATGGAAATTATGCCTTAAATATAATAAAATCTTCTGGTTTTGAAAATCTTACAATGACTGAATGTTTTGTCATCATGAATACTGGCTATTATTGTGCAGTAAAATAAATAGGAGTTTGGGTTGATTTTGTTTTGATCACAGAATATACACTAAACTTGCTTTTGAAAATAAATTCCTGTTACCAGATTATTTTTTTGCCTCTTATTTTAAGGTTAACTGTTTTAACTAAACTGTGGAGTACAGGGAAAAAAAAACTTTCCTCATTATAGGGAATTCACTAAAGTGATTTTAATAAGTACATGTTTTACTCAGAGAATTTTTTATATTTACATAGTAATTTTTGTTCCCTCTGTACTCCTCAGATTACAAACTACAGGAGAGAGAGAGAGAGAGAGAGAGAGAGAGAAGGGAAATTAAAATCTCATGTCTGTGACACACCTAATTGCTAAGAAGCTTCAGAGTTCTTAACTAATGTGTACTATTGTTGTATATTCTCTAAACTGGAACAATTGAGATTGTTTATGAACATCCAAAAAGACAACATGGCTTAGGAATAGACTAAAAATTTGGAATTTTAGTTGAAATATTGCTGTTTTAGAAGCACCATGTAGTACCAATGGTGGGAACTATTTGCCTCAACTCTGTCAGATCAGAACAACTCATTTTTTTAAGTTCAGAATTGCTATTTTTACTTTTAAATGTATATTAAAGTGTTATTTTATGTGTGTGTATATATATGTGGATACACACACACACACACACACACATTTATACATGTAGTATTCCCTTGGTATCAACAGTAATTGTAGCTATTGCACTCCTGCTATTGATTATTGTTCTATCAATACTTGTTGAGACCTTAATAAAAGTACAAGGAACTTACAGATACTAAAATCCAAGAAAACACAGTCATTGTCTTATACTGACTATGGGCTAGAGGAAAGAGGGAATAGACCCAAGTATTTTTTGAACTAAATTTTGAAAAGATAGAAAATTGAAAAGAAATTCAAGGAAAAGTATACAAAGGAGCCAATATATTTTGGCAGGAAAGGTGGACAATGCATGTAAACAATGTAGACTCAGGATGTAGCACAGTCAATGAGAAATAGAGAAACTTTTCTCCTAGCCAAGAACAATGAGCTATGTCATAGTGTTGGGCACAGCTTCAGTGTGGAAAGCAGATATTTCATAACAAGAACCCAGAGCACTTACTCAAAGCTAAAAGCATGGTATTTAAACACTCACAACCATTTGACATTATCTGCAATATTGGCTATTAAAAAAAATACAGCTGGAATTACATAGCTGGGATGTGGAGAATGTCCCGTTGAGATTCTGTGAAACCTCAGCTTGGAACACTTGCAGAAATTTAATTTCTGGGATAAAGAAGTAACCCCTAGCTTGGACAAGACTCTTTATTTTTCTTGCATCCTTTTCTGCTAAACTCACCCTCCTTTGAAAATAATTTTGTAACTGTTTTGATGACATTGTAATAAATAGTACATTGTGCAGAATGACTGTATTTCTTCCCATTCAACTTCTAGCCAACCAAAATTAGTAGCAATTTAATGCTTAACAGACAAGATAGATTATTTGCTCATGAGTCTCTTGCTCCTTAATAAAATATGGGTGCTTTCAGATTGGGAGCCCAATCTTTTCGTCTCTTATCTCCAGAGAATATAGAGCCAGCACACAACACATTACTAAGTGTAGCTGGTGTGTGGAGCACATGCTGGGAATGTGGAGATAGGAGGTGAGGCTTTACCAGGAATTGGATCATGGAGGACCCCATGGCTACCCCATGGCTAGGATAGTACTGAACCCAAGAAAAATGATCTCAACTGTTGTTTACATACATTACTTCCATAATGTTTCGGTAATGCTTCAAGGAAGGCATTTATATTATCCCCTTGGTAGAGATGAAGAAGCTGAACCTTCTAAAAGTTATGTAACTTGTCAAAGGTTTCCCATGAAGTAAATGAAAAGTCAGAATTGAGACACAGCTCAACTGTTATTTTATATTTAAATCCAAGAATTTTGCATTGTAATGGTGGCAAGTGGGGTGAGTTAAGTCTCACCACATGTTGACAGGGACATCAACTGTGTAGATCACACCAAGAACTGGAATTCATATTTCCAGTTATAAATCAGTAAGTCTTAGTTGCACATTCATTCCCAATTGGAGTCAGAGAGCAAAATCACTAGACAGACTCTAAATGTTCCTTTGTACAAATTGGTCCCAGGGCAGCAGAGGTATCTTAATTTGTTCCTGCCTACTTGCTCATTTACCAGTGAAAAATGGCACCTCTGACAAAGCCCAGAGGTTACATTATATGTCTGAATAGAATCATAGCATCTTACGTGACAGAAACCAAGATATAAAAGTATGATCTTCCAAAGCCTTTGCCCTTACTAACTTTCTAAAGAAGATTCTGTTTTTGCTGCTGTAGTAAAAGTAATACGTTGGGAGAAGAAAGAAACCAACAGGGACTTCACTGACTAAAACCAAAAGGGAATAATGAAAGAAGAGATAAAGTCAGGGAGAGAGGTTGTATAGGAAATGAGTGAGAGTTTTGAGAGAGAGAAGCAAAACTTGGAGAGAACTGCCACACTAAGAGAGATTCTAGTGGTGGGAGTATCTAAAGAGGATAGTGAACAAGATTAGGTATTGTGTGGAGAAGTATAATCCCTTTCAAAGCCACAAAGAAGAGTAGACCATATTCTTCACTATCTTGGGAGGGAAATGTGTGTCCTTTATTTGAGTTGCCACAGCAAGGTGAAATGCAAGACAGGCACAGGAATCTACTTTTTTCCCTGAGTTTCACTTACTTCTTTCTGGGACCTTAAAAATCTCTGTTTCCTATTTTACATTTAAAGAAGTAAGTATAGATAGGTGAAAAAGACTGACCCAATTTATTCATGTGGCCTTCTCTATTACATAGAAGTGAACATATATATAAACAACCTGCTTCCAAGGGAAAGTAAGACAATTCATAAAATATTATACAAGTCACTACATGATAGATAAGTAAGTATCCATCTCACCATGGTAGATGAAGGATATTCCACAACTTCCCTCTCCCTGGACAAAAGTGGTACAGAATGCATTTAAAAACAAAATTTAAATATAGAAGTACATTGCATTTATATTTGCATATAACTTTTAATTATGCAAACCTAAATTTTAAAATATACTCATGTATATATACTTAAATTGTAATAAATTAAGTATGTGAATATTTGAAATAAGAATGGGAGCTCACAATGATGCAAAAACTAGGAGAAATTCTTGGACAGAATTTAGAAAGCTATAAAGAAAAGACATATTCATACTGGAAATCTATCATCTAGGACACATTAAAAATGTCCTTCAAAAGGATAGGAACAAGTCTGAGGGTATTCTGCACTCAAGAACAGGAAGAGTACTTGAAACACAATTAGTAGGATCATTCTTGAGAAAGTAGTTATATCAGTCAACTTTAGGACAGATATCAACAAGAAGTAGACTGCCTCCAATCAGAAACCATGAATGTTGTAACTTCGCTTCAAGACACAGGGCAGAGTTTGGATGGCCTGACCACATGAGGGAAGACCATCCTGTACCTGGAGGTGTAGCCCATGCTCATTGGGACCTACAAAGAGCACAGGAGATCCAGCCCCATCCTTCCAAGCAGCTGCATATAAAAGACAGTAGACAGTCCACTGGGGAATTCAAAGCACAATATGGTGCCCAACAAGGATGTCAGCATAAGACATGAAAAAATAAATAAATAACTAAGGAATTAGATAAAGAGGAAAAAGTGAATGAAATAAGAAATAAGGTTAATTTAGGAAAGAAATGATTTTAAAAGCTTCTATTTTTTGTTAAAGTTTGCTCATAAATGCAGCTTTGCAACAGTCAATATGAAATATATCAATTGCTAGGACTTCTGGGATGGTTAATTTTTGTGACAACTTAAATAAAGAAGATTTATTCCCATCAAATTAGGTAGGCATTATTCAATCTTTTGAGGGTTTTAAACGATTTTTTTAAAAAAAAAAAAAGGTAGAGGAAGAACAAATTTATTTTTCTTAGCTGAGGCCTCCATGTTCTGTCCCACAACATTGAGGTTCCTGGTTCTCAGACCTTCAGACTTGGACTGAATGAATCCTGTGGCTTTCTTTGTTCTCTGCCTTTCAGACAGCACATCCTAGAATTGTTGTCCTCCATAATTGCATGTGCCTCTTTCTATAATAAATATCCTGTTATTTACTTCTATTTTTATTCTATTTCTCTGAAGAAGACTGACTATAATAAAGTTATCATAGCTAAGCACCACAGACTGGGTAACTTAAACAACAGAAACGTGTTCTCTTGATTCTGGAGGCTAAAAATCCAAGATGAAGATGTCAGCAGGGTGGGTGTTTTCTGAGAGTTCTTTCTTTGGCTTGTAGATGCTGTCTTTTCCTTGAACCTTCATTTGTTCTTCCCTGTGTTTGTGCCATGTCCTAATTTCTTATAGGAAGACAAGTCATATTGAATTAACATCCACTCTAGTTGACCTCATTTTAACTTAAAAGATTCTATCTAAAATCAGTCACATTCTGAAATATTCAGGGTTAGGATTTAAACATATGAATTTGGGAGGATACAGCTCAGTCCAAAACACACAGATAGGAATATGATTAACAATGTGGTTCTCTGTGTCCATAAGTTAACAATCTGATGCTCAGGACAAGCAAGCTTACTTTTGCTTTGAAGGACTGAAAAGTACTTCACTTGGATTCATAACAGGAGTCCCTGAGTGATAGGGTAAGCAATTTCTTGAACAACATTCTCAGAGTAAACAGAGCACTTTGTAGCACTGCTTTTTTTTTTTTTTTTTTTTTTTTTTTTTTGTAGAGTTCTTCTATGTTGGCCAATGGTATAGAGCTAAAATGAAGTTTAGTAAAAATATATCCAAAAGCCTGAAAGTTCACATGATGTTTTTCTTAAACACAGAATAAATTTTAAATTATCTAAAAGAATAGATAAATTGTTTTCTTTAGGCCAAAATCTCCATCAATGTTTTTCTCATCCAACACTCCAGAAGTCTTGAGGAAGAGTGGGTTTGAAGTCTTACTTCTTAAAAAAAAAAAGACCAAAGTTCAATTAACTCATGTTATCCTTTCAGTGTAGACACAGATATGTTCAGGTCACTAGAGCAGGTTTAACTTATCCTTCTTCTAAGAATACTGTTTTGCCTAGTGGTAAAAGCATATCCTCTTAAAATTAATCTGTCCTCAATAATAAAGAATTAAAAAAAAACTTGAAACAACTTCTGTGCCCATCTCTGCATAATCAGTGCCAGATCAAAGTTAAAATTTGGTTTTCTTGACATCCCGCACCTGAACTTTGTTCATCACTGTCACTTGGAGACTTGGTAAACTCAGATGGAAGGGCTCTTTCCCAGCATTTCTGGCTTAGTAGAGCTGAGGTGGGAGTTTACATTTCTAAAAGATTTCACATTTTCTCACATATCAGTGGTACAGTGGTTCCTAATTCCCCAATTACTAGCTGTTGGTCCATGAAAAGGTTATGTAACTTCATTCTACTTTGTTTTCCTGGCTGTAAAAGCTGGAATGAAGTTACTGGGTATTTAATACAGTGCCTGGAAAGATTAAAGCAGAGACACAGACTTCACCCCATGAGGATTTCATTTCAGTGCTTTTCCCAGTACACTAAGCTGCTTAGCTCATTTTTTTTTTTTTGCATGCAGTAAAATATTAAAATTGTCCTCTTTCTCAATTTTGACTCAGGCCCATAATTCTGAGTACAAACCGACAGATGTCAGAACCCCCCTTGTGACAAAGTAGGGGTACTCAGTTAACTACTCAGAATTTGTCACTGTGATGATCAAGCATTCCTTCTAGAGTGACTCTGCACATAGTTCCCTTAAGAATTTTTAAAGTCTTGAGATGAAAGACCAAGAAGTATTTGTAACGGTGGGAGTTTTTCTGAGGCTCTCACAAGCCGTCTCTATGAGAAAGAAAGCAATCCCAGATTTTCCCCACTTCAGAATTGACCAAGCTGAGAGAACATCATCTCCAGATCGCAACAGTGCAGGTCCAGTAAGGCCTTCCAAGGACACCCTCTGGCTCCAACTCGGCAAGATCTAGTCAGTATTGAGAAAGGCTGCACAGTAAATCAGAGGAGTGCCAGATAGAGAGCCTGAGAAGATGCCAAGCCGACCTCACTTCCCCTGCAGCTTCCTATCTGCACACACTGAACTGGAGGAGGAAAACACCTTTGACCTTCAGCAAAGTTCTGAGTTGCTATTATGATAGCACATAAGGTAACTTTGCTACTAGAGTATGAATTATTCTATAATTAGAAGTTCTAAAAAACTTTTTATTAAGGTTTGACCCCTAAATTTTTAAAATTATTTTATATTTATTTTTTAGTTGTAATTGGACACAATACCTTTATTTCACTTATTTATTTTTATGTGGTGCTGAGGATCGAACCCAGGGTCTCGCATGTGCGAGGGGAGCGCTCTACCGCTGAGCCACAACCCCAGCCCCTTGACCCCCTAAACTTTTGATGTTTAGTATACCACTTACATTTATAAACCTATGCATCCCACAACACTGAAGGGTATTTCTAGGTACTGAGATTTTATTTCATCTCCATATAAACCAGGTGAGGGAATACCTTTCTTTTAATGTCACTTTCAAAGAAGAGAGACATTGATAAAAGCTCAAATGCAAGTTCTTAAAAATATCCATAGGAACTTTCATAAAATATTATGCAGACAGAGGAAATAAACAAAATATATTTATAGTCAATAAATATAAATGGTACATTTTTTAAAGCTCTAAGAAATGTAGCACAGTCAAGATCAGTTAACTATTGTTTTCAAGAAAAATACTTTTACTAATATTGGCTTATATCCCAGCCCAAATCATTACTTGTTTCTATTGGCAATTCCTAGAAGACACACACCTGGTAGAAAACATTTAAACTTTTCAAATTCATGGAGCAAGACATCTACTTTGTAGAAGCTCAATAAATATCACAGTCTATTATATATTACAAAGAATTAGAGAAAGTATAATAGATATTTTAAAAATGATTGAAAATTATAATTCCAGTGACTGGAAATATGTTTCAGCACTAAAAATTCAATTCTATAACAACTGAATTCTATAAAATGATACATAAACATACTACACCTCTTTATAAATTTTCATTGTGACATTGCATAAGATGATACGATATGTCAGGCAATTCTGGTTCTAATCCTCATTCTGGCATCATGCACTTAGAATATTTGGGATAAGTTGCTTACCTCTGGTGAGTTTGGAGTTACTAATAACATGTTACCCATTGATAAAAACTGTTGAGATAATTCATTTAATTAAGACCTTGTGGGATAATGGAAGGAAGGAAGGAAAGAAGGAAGGAAGGAAGGAAGGAAGGAAGGAGACTTTGGAACTGTCAGAATAGAGTTCAAAACCAGACTGTGCATATCTAAGTCAAGAATTTGGACAACCGGCTTGACTTCTCTGTCATTTCCTCTCAGTTACATTATGGAAATGATAGTAATTCAAAATTTATAGCATTGCCAATGGGATCAAATGTCACAGCATATATTAAAATGTATATATCAGAATGTATTATACTATACATGCTCAATAAATAACAGTTGAATTTCTTAAATGTGTTTTTACCAGTGGGTAATATGAAGTCTTTTGCAAATGCAAGACATAAACATGTTATAATCGTGTAATTAGGCACAGAAGAACTTCTACCAGAAAAATCGCACTGCTGCATGTACTCTATACTTACTCTTCTCTGCTCTCTTTATTCCTTTCTCCTATCCTTTGCCATAAATTCTTTCTAGAAGGTCAACTTTTACATCTTTAAAATTCATGATTCAACTTAGTGCTAGTCACCTAAACAATAATGTCTGCCACTTACTTAGTTTCTCCTTTTACATACAAAGATCACTATTAATATAGTCTCTCATTATGAGCAAATATCCCCATTCTGTGTTTCCTTCAATAGGCTTCCTACTTGAGGAAACCTGGCTTCTGAGCCATGGTGTTGCTCATACTGAACGTTGTCTTTATCTGTAGCGTGGTTAACATAGTTTCACAAATGTTTATTTTTCAAATGAAGTACACACACTTAACCTATATCTCAATCCTCAATAAGAGCTTGAATAATAACTCCTGAAAACTTTTAAGAATTATTTGCTGCAAATTATGTTTAGCAAGGGCAAAACTAAACAACTCAAGATGATGCCCTTCTCTGTAGTGCCTATTACAGTACAGAGCATTTGCAGGTTTCCCTGTGCCGGTAAAACACTGAAAGGAGGCAGCTTTTGTAATAGGATCATTGGCTAAAATGAAATGAGTCAATCTGATCAATAGAAATTGCACATGCAGCAAAGAGCTCTTAATGGATCTTAATCTCCATTAGGCTGAGTTGGAGGAAGTCAGAGGGGAAGCTGCATCGCATTTCAGCCATTTATAGCAGCATCCTGGTCCACGAGCAGCTCTCTGGGAACCAGAGTATTCATCCTGGGGTGCTTTGGGACAACCATCAATGGAATGGTGAACTCTTGCATCACTGGTGTCCAGGAAATGCTCTGGGGGATACTCCAGAGAATTGTCTCGAAGGCTTATGAAAATTTTAGGAGGAATTCATGGTGGGTCAACCAGAAGAACATTAGCACATGAAGCTTTTCTGTCATGTGTAATTAAATGTGGTTTAGAATCCTTTAGACATGATTTATAAAACCAGAAGGAACAGTTCCAAGTTTGTTACGAGAGGCCCACAAACTGGGTGTTTTGATTAGAAAGACCAGGACCAAGTTTTTCAGAAGTAGGCGTACTTTACACATGACACATGAAAATATATATAAAAAAAATCTGATGTTTGGATGCTCAGAATGTGAACTGCCTCTCAATTTAATATATAATAGGGGAAGCTCCATGTGGAAATTCGAAAGAAAAAGAAAATTGCACACAATTTAGAAGACTATCCATTGTACATGCACTCAGAAATTACAGCACAATACTTCCTAATTAATGCTGATTGAGTACTTTGATTTCAAAAATTGTAAAGCATAATACATGGACATTGCATTATACATTCACACACCCACCCCACAAAGTCCTTGATGTCACAGACCAAAATAGAGTAGCCGATGGCAGATTCCTTCATGGCTTTTTCTTACTCTAAAACTTTATAATATAAATTCCAAAGTTAAAAATTAAGAAAAATGAAACTGCCTTGGGCTATGGCACAAATAATTAATCCCAAAAGTTTGGACTACTAATTAGAATGTGAGCGTTTTCTTTTATATCACATTGATAATTTCCAATGCAGTTACTTTCCTCCTATGGTTCTGAAACACGGCTCCAGTACTTCTATTATTACAGCACTACTCTAGATTGCAAGAGTGTTCATTTTCATATCTGACTCTCAATGTGATTGTGCCTAGAAAGGTATGCAGCACATTGTGAATGAGTGAGTGAACTGTGAATCCCTTGTGAACCAATATGCAATTTTTCTTCATTTTATGCTATTTGCCTGAGACAATGATGACATAAAATGAACACAGAAATTTTTGTTAAATAAATGCAAAAAGCCACTAAGTACCTTTGCATACAATGATTTTTCCACGAGACATTGAGGAAATGCCACCTACTTTATAAAGGTCTGGGAGATCTTTGGAGACATGTCAAAAGATCACCTTGATATAAAAAGCTAAAACTAAAAAAGTAGCCACATTTCTATATTTATCTGGGTACTTATGACACCTATGAACTTTTCAGGCATACTGCTTTATTGTCCTCAGTTATCAATTTTAAATAATGAGTAACAAAATTTTAATGTTCACATTTTTCCACTAGTTAAATCGGCTGATGATAGAAAAATATTTAAAAACTCAGCAGCCAGCCAGATAAGGTAATGCATGTCTCTAATCTCAGTGGTTCTGGAAGCTGAGGCAGGTGGATCCACAAGTTCAAAGCCAGCCTCAGCAGCTTAGCAAGGCCCTAAGCAACTTAGCAAAATCCAGTCTCAAAATAAAAACTAAAATAAGGATTGGGGATGTGGCTCAGTGGTTAATCTCAGGGTTCAATCACTAGTACAACAACAACAAAAAAAAACTAAATTGTTCTATTCTCTTCTGGATTGAATACAGAGAGGAAATAAAGTGCTTTATGCCAATCAATTATTTGTCAGAGGGTTATCAAATAATTTATATTTTTAAATTTTCTTATTAGTACCTACCAATTATATCATTATTATATCCATGAGACTTGTGCAAAACTATTTTAGGCAAAGTGTCAACCACACAGTAGGGACTCCATATACATTGTTGAATGAATAAATGAGTTAATAAACGAATAAATAAATGATGCAAGAAGGACTCAGCTTCCTTGTGGCACCACAGCATAAATAATCTCTGGTTCTCAACATGAGACAGCATTTCTTCTGTTTCATAAACCCTACCCTGACCTCTTTGGACTTATCTGACTCCTAAAACTTGGAAGTTGACGTCACACAGGAGAGAAAGTATGTTTGGTGATGAAATATCTGATTAGCATATTGCATTTCTAAGTATTTTCATTATAAATTACCTTATTATTTATTAAAAAATTATGAAGGTTAAGTCAGTGAGGATTTTCCAACTCAAATTAATCTATTCTTCTTGATTTGACAGTACTTAATTCACCCTGTTGGGATATTTTTCTTTGTATATATTTTTAATCATAGATAGGCTTAAATAAGTTTTATTACACCATTACATGAGAGAGAGGAAAAGAAAATTTGCCAATGTATGCCTTGGTATAATAAATTCTGATCATTTATACCCTAGAAAATGTAGATTTTATTTGTTGTCATCAAAAAAAATCACTGTACCAATCATTCATTTCACTCTAGTAATATATATATATATATATATATATATATATATATATATATATATTATGTATATATACTAGTGCCTCTAATATTATACTGGAGTGAAATAATTACAATTAACCCCAGTGGGAGATTTGAGGCTCAGTTGTGAAGAGCAGCCAAGCACAGTTGCTTAGACATTGCATGACTTCTGTGAATGGAATATGGAAGTCCCTCTCTGACCCTTTTCAGTGACTAGGCATATCACTTCCCTCGACCATTATGGCTTCTGAATTTTGTAGATTCCAGTAACTGGCCCAGCTGGGAGTCTGGAACTCCAACTACTCTAAAATATCTGATCAATCACTTAATATTAGAAAAGGTGACCCCAGGAGAAGGTCTCTTACCAAGAATCTCTAAAGAGTCTATCTGAAGTAAAAAACCAATTTTCACACAATTAAGTACTCTTAATTAACTCTAGAAGCATAATCCTCCTAGGAAGAGTATGAAACAAGAATTTTTCTTGTTCCAGAACAAAAATGCTCTATGTATTCAAACCAATAGGTTTATCAGACTACTAGACATTGGTTCCAAATGACATGGCAGATTAATTCTAAACAAATTTTAGGACCACAATTTATTTTCCCCAAATGTAACAACTTTTTGAGGAGTAATAAGATTTCAGGCATAATTTTCTCACCCATGATCAGCTTTATAGAGTTTGTCTTCATGACATCAAATTATGAGATTCTCCAGTCTATCATGGCAGCAATATTCCATAGTGGTTATAAGCATGGAGACACTATATTTAGACTTCCCTTGTTTGAATTCAGGATTATCCAGTTACTAGCTAATGTTAATTTCTGTCTTCAATTTTCCATCTATGAAATAAGGATGATTAAAAAAAAGTGCATGCTTTCCAGATTTGGGATACATAAGAACAAGTAAATTCATGTATGTAAAGCTCTTTATACAATACCTGACAAATAAATATTGTTCAAATTTGTTTACTGTTATGGTGAACAGTTATGTTAATGGATATAAAATCTAAGACAGTCATGATATTAGATACTACTATACCTTGATAATAAAGCTAAAATAAAAATTAACATAAATATTCTCATAATATATTATTTTAAATGTCAAAGTAAGTGATGTTAACTATGGTTCTGTTCCAATTCCTTGCCTATTTACATCAAACAACTCTGTTCAGGTAAATAAGTAAAGAGTAAGTTTAATATGTAACTTAACTCTGCCCACACACACATGCATATATTACAGGAGAAAATCCTTCTTTTTGAAAATTCTCATGATGTTTTAATTATCCCATAAAATCCACTCCTTAGTTACTTTCAAGAAATGCAAATCAGTATCAAATATCAAGCATAAAAGCAAACTCATTGAATTGAAAGACATTTCCCAACATTAATTACATTTCAATTAATTCCATCAGTTTTAAGGTATGCCATACAATGCATCAATTCTTTCAAATATAAGGAAGGGCCTTTTATAGTTAATTCTATTCTGTCTAACTCATCAGGATATAGTTCTTCCTCAGAAAAAAAATAAATGATCTGTTGGCAACAAATGCCTTCAACATTGTTTCACATCAAATGAATTCCTGCATGCTGTGTAATACTTTATAACTTCAGGATCTCTGCCAAGTACTTATGCAAGTGCTCCAGAAGATGCAAAGCTCACCTTTGAGAACACCATTGCCTCTACTGCAGATATGCCTGCTGACCAGCCCATGTTGAAAGAGGTAAGTCCTCTGCCTGGGAGGAAATAAGAACTAGGTTGTTGTGCAACCCAACAAGAATATCCATTTTGCTTCCTACACATTTGGTTCATGAAATGTATGGTCCAAGGTTAACCACAGAGGCACAGCACGCCTGCTCTTGATCTAAATAAATTTATCATGATATAACTGTAAGCTAGAAGCTCACACTGGCTCACCAAAGATATCTGGCATTGAAGAGAGTGTCCAAAGGGTCAGGCCAATCCTCTATTCAATATTTGCTAAATTTTATCCCTATATTAATGTAGATTATAAAAACAAAATTATTCAGTCATTGATGATTAATTCAGTAGTTTGATAAAGTATGATTTTATGCTGCAGACTGAGCTTTATAGGTCAAAAAACAAAGTACTCTTTTGAATAATGCTTTTTAGAATTTTCCAGACCATAATGGGGGAAAAAAGATTTTCATATATTATTCAAAGTACTTTCTTAAAGTATACACAATAAAAGTGTCGCTTTAATTTAGTGCTGGAAAAGTTGCTCTTTGCAAATCTACTGTATATATTTTCTTTAATCAGCCAGTAAGAATTATGTGCACCCAGTGTTTCCTTTGTGCCTTAATTGTTAGGAAACAATGACATAATTCACACAAAGTGCCAGTGTTGGGCATAGTAAAGCACTCAAGTAGAGTTAGCTCCTATTACTACCTTATTAATAATCATAATCCTATTTTAAGTGCTAGATGACATTTCCTTCATCTGTTGCTATAGTCTGTGTTCTAATTTTATACTAAATTATTCTATTTTGCATTATTTAATTATATAATCCACCTCAAAATATGCAAAGTATAAGTTCAAACTAAAAGTTTTTAAGTAAGTATGTTTTAAACATCGTATTTGTGATATCAATAGTAGCAGAGAAATTTGTCTTAAACACATAAATTAGAACTGATGATGGAAGGATAAAAAAGACTTTAACTAAGTATGTTAATTTTTATAGCAATGAGAATATTTGCCCCAGTTTAGTATACACCCACATTTTTTATTTATACTTAAACATAGCAAAAGCCTCAATAAGTCACATTAATTGAGAATTGTGGAGAAAGGCTAATCTAATGAATGAATAATTTGAATTATAAAAAATGTAATGAATGTGGCTGTGCTACCTTAAAAGAAGATGAAAGCAGACAGCAAACAACAAATTCAGTCCAAATGGGACACAACTACAGACTGAACTAAGGTAGAGGCAGTGGGAAGGGAGGGCAAAGAGACTTTCAGCAAACAGACCAGTAAGCATGAGGTACAGGACCCTGACTCCCCTTTCTTTGAACTCCAGGAGGCCATTTCAGAAAAACCCAACAGCACAAGATAGAGGCATTTGGGGATTTCTAGGGTAGCAGAATGTTAATCTAAGCTGGAAATACAACCTTCTAAAGACATTGTGTGAAATATTTATATTTTTTTCTTCCACTCTAATCACTGTAAATCATCCTGAAATCATGGATTATTGAAGTCGGAAGAAATCCCGTGGGTCAGACAGCTAGAACTGTAATTTTGCAGCTGAGGGAAACTGAAGCTTTGAAAGGTTACCCAAGTCCACACGGCTGGTCAGTGAAACAGTCAATATTGAACACCAGGGTACCTGATGCTTGGTTCAGTGCTATATGCCCTGCTGTTCTTCTAGGAGTGGGTGACCAAATTTCCTGTTTGTCTGAGACTACCCTGATTATAAAAGGGAAAACCCCGTATCCCAGAAATGCTCTCAGTCCTGAATAAACCAGGGCAGTTGGTCACCCTAATGGTTTTCATGGATCATCATGGCAAAAAATTTATGGTGCAATAGACTGGCTAAAACCACCTCAGAATAAGGAGTAGCCTAAACAGTAACAAGTGCTTTGAATGGCATCTGAGTAAACAGAGATGAGTAAAGGTCTTCATTTTGCAATCTTACTTGTGATTACAATATCTGACATTAGTGCCAGGTAATGCTACTAACCCCACCACTGCCACCATATGCCTGCCACCATTAGAGGGTGACCCTCTGACAAAATCTGCAGAGGGTCTCCTTTTCCCAAGTACCATAACTGAGAAACATATTCCAAATGGAAAGGTGGGGGAGAGTCTGATGTCAGCCAAATTTTACTTCCCACCATTAGTCTTGTGTGTCTTGTCCGAGAGATACCCAAGCAAACAAACATACAAACTTCACAGAAATGAAATTATATGTTTCCTTCCAAACTTACCAAGGAACAAAAACTAAACTTTTTGGAACATTCCAGTTGCCACAAACGAGAAAGAAAAATATAAAGTCCTTTTTTTTCTTCCTTCTAGAAAAGGCAAAGGCAAAATGTAGGAGAGAAAAGGCTTCTATTCACCCAGCCACAAAGGGCCCTCACACAGATGACTGGGATCCATCCAAGGACCTCAGTCTTTGGGGACCTAGCTTCTTCAGCTCAGATTTGGTCTGGCTGATGAGTCAGGTAGAGGGACAATGCTCCTGAAAGCCCTACCTCTTCTTCCTCACTGTCACTCACTCAGTGGGGTCATGATCCTACCACTATATCCCAGGCAACCCTAAGTGTCTGAGCCTTAGCTCCCACTCACATAGATATTATCAGAGATTTCTGCTTCAAACTAAGCTGCTCTTATTTGGGAAGGAAGAAAGAGAGAAAGGAAGAGATGAAAGAAAGGAGGAAAGATCTCCTGAAAAGATAGACATTGAGGGGAATGTCTTACTGTCCGTGTCCCTGGATTTGGTATCTCATATGGAAGAGCTCTTCCTTCTGGAATATGCATACATTGTTATTCTTTGCCTATTCTTCCCTCTTTGGTTTTGTTTTGAGTTGTGAGAAAGGAATCTTTTTTGATCAAAATTCCATTCACACTAAGGAAACCACAATGTCTTCCTTTTCTACTTTTAACTTCATTTTTTTTACATGGAGCTAATGGATATGAAATCAAGTCTTTTACATAGAAATTGCTTTTCTTAGGAAAGTCTGCAGTTCCTAGCAACTGTCAATAAAGGTGTAGCCTGTGTTATAAGGCTTCCTTTAAATTTTCTTTTCTGAAAGTTAGCAGAACTCCACAGACCACCAAAGGTACGGATGCGCCTGCCCAAAAGTAACATAAATTATAACAAATGCACTTTCTGCAACTTGGAAAGATGAAATTATAATTTCAATGGGAAGCGATCTTTGGCTCCATACCCCCAGATCACAGTAAATCTCCCATTTGAACATTCATATCTACATGCTTTCTAGATTAAATCACAACCCTGAGGATGCCTGGCTTTCCCTAGTTTTACAGACTTACTTTTCTGTACCATGTATAATGTGATACACTCACTAACATGTTCTCAATCCTATTTGTTTAGTGTTGTGTCATTGCTCTTGTTATTGGAAGTTTTGTTTTGTTGTGTTTTATTTCAGGGAGTCTGTCTGGAAAGAATGCTGAACTTGGTATTTAAGGACTGGCACTTGAAAACCATTTCTACCACTAATTTCCTTGAACCTGAGCAGTTTCTTAAGCTCCTTTGCATGACAATTTCTTATCTAAAATTATACACATTTATATATTATCATAGCACAATGAAACTGCTCGCATGCAGTAGGTACTCAGATATTTGTAGAATGTGGTAAAGGAACCATCATGTGACTATCAAGTATTTTTACACCTATCACCAAACTGAAAAGCTAGAGAGAGGCTCAAGAATGAGACCTTGACCTTAAATAGATTGCAACCCCACAAAACTAACATCCATTGAGTACCTATCATGTGCCACATGGTCTGCTGAGTACTTCAGCATGCATCATATTAATTTCATAACAACCCTATGTGGAAAATATTATTATAGGTACTTTATGGATGAGGAAAAATGATGCTTTGACAAGTTATATAAATATACGAGTATCATGTGGCAGGGCTGGAACTATAGCCCATGTCTTCCTGTTTTCATAGCCCTCAATGTACACTGAGGAAGCTTTAATTACACACACACACACACACACACACACACACACACACATACTCAGAACTAAGCATAATTAAGATTATTCTCCAATTTCATGCAGGACTCAAAGGGTTAAAGAGAAGATGACAAAATAATATAAACAGCTGGTTCCAAGGTGCTAGTTGCTCTTCTGTGATACCATTTTGTGTTTGCACTGCAGCTGTCCCAGAAAGTTTTTGTTCTCCCAAGAAAATACTGAACTGAAAAGATAATTGATATTCAAGACACACATGTTTTCTACCAGCAAATAAGAAGAAAGCACAACAGTCTTCTTGAAGGATGCTGATTTTTTTGTGTTTTGCAATTCTGCATTTTCAGAAATGACATCTGTTTTGTGAGTGACTAAAAACTTGGGGGGAAGAATTTGTAAAAGGAAATAAAATTGTGTTTCTGAGCATTTTGCTCCTTACTGCCTTCAAATCATAGTTGTTTAGCTGGCCCATTTTCCCAAAAACATTGTCAAGGCAGAAGTTGTTCTATTTCCTGCCCACATTTCTGACAGGTTTGAAATGATGTTCCAGTGGCAAATGTTTTAAAAATTTCTTTTAGCGCTCTTTGCCCATGTATCAAATCATCCTTTCTTTTGAGCACTCAAAAAAAAAATTGCACCTTCTAGGAGCATAAATGAATATAATGCATTGCATTTATATCACGCATTTTTAGGAGGAACTCAAAAGTATTTTACTGTCTTCACTTTTCCGGGCTGCTTATTTTTTGCTGGTGCATCAACAAATAACAAAAGTTAAGAGAGCCATTTCTTATTCATTCCCATCTCTTTGATTTATCACTTCCTATTCCATAAATTTTCATTCTTTGCACAAATAAAAAGGTGTAGTAATTCAGGTACTTTGTCAGCCAAATACCAGTTTCAGAGAAGAATGAATGTTAAGTAAGGTCATCTGGAGGGAGTCCCTGCTGCAAATGGTGTGGCATCAGGGTGAATACTCACCTCCCCAAACTGCATGTGACAATTCTGCAAAAATCTTCTTCCTGATCTAAAAGACATATGACAGCTTCTCAGTTAAAACTTAAAGAATCAGCACTCTTTAAGGTAGGCACAAAACTCTGCTGGTGTGGGCCTTTCTTCCCTTGCCTTTGTCCAAAATTTATGGAGCCATACATCACAGAGAAACGAAATGTAATGAATCTTTGGGAACTTGCATGAGGTAGAAATCTCCCAAGTTGTCCTGACGATTTAGTTCTCATTTATCTAGTCCCATAATTCATAAACCATACGCCATGTTTGCTCACTGCTTCTCACTCCAAGTTTATGTATACCATTTTTGTTGTGATGTCTTAGTCATATGCCATGCAGTTTTCTTTGGATTGGAAACATTGACCAGGTAAGCACATCTGCTTCCCACAATTTTTTTTTCCCCCTAAACAAAACTTCTGGCCTTTTGGTACCTAGTGACTTCATATCTTCTTTTTGGAAACACATGAGCAGAAGGTCCCACCCAGACTGCTTTACATAACGATATTGTTGTATCAATGCAAGCCTGGAAAAAATAAAATTTTAGATGAGTTTGCTAAGGAAAAAGTAATATAGCTCATTCCTGGCTCATTTATGGAATCAAAATTCTCATCAGGAAAGCTCAACAGAAGGCTATCTCCAAATTCTGTTCAACAGACACTGAATTATAAATACAAGTAATAATAGCACCGTATCTTTCAGGAAACTCAGGCTGAAAAGAAGTTTGGCCATGCCTGGATATCTGTAATCAGGGCCTAGATTAGGCATCACTTTGTACCTTTGGAATTGTTCCCAATGTGGGTAGTGAGGCCTTTTGCTTTGCAGGATAGACTACTCCCACTCCTCATCATGAAGACATAGTTCATCATAGAGCTGTCCTTGCTGGAGAAAACCTTGGTACTAGATGTTATGGTGTAACCTGAAGGACAGGCCCCCACCTAAAGTGAAGCAAGGCTACAGGTCCCAGATCCATTTTGAATCATAAGCATATGAAAGGCTAAACTGGGCACAGGCCTTGTCCTCTGTGTCCACATGTCATGTCTTGGAGAGCAATCTTCTTTAGATAAGATGACGACAGCCATCCAGAAAAATCCATGGTTTTGAAATTTTTCATTTGCTCGTTTGGCATCTTCCTGTTTCCAACCTATTTTTTTCCATTTTGTACAGTGGAATTACTTTTATATAGATTGTCAGAAATTTCATTTTTTTAAAGATTGCCTAGTGTTCTACACTTAACACATTATCCCTTTTTTAAGGTCTTAATACTTTTTTGTCCCCAATTCTTATTATGAACTTGGATTCTTTCCATATATATTCCTACTTGAACACTGATTATGAATGACAATGGTCTCTTCTCATATTTTCAAATTTGAATGAACCATTAAGATCTTCAAAATCCAAATTCTTCACCTAGCCATCTCAGATGTCAATCACTAATGCTTATTAAGAACTGTTCACAGCATCATAGTATGCACCACAACATAGGTTGAACTGGATGCATTACATTGTCTTAACTAGAAAACATCTTCCATAATAGTATTAGACACAAAATAAACATGCAATAAACACTTGTCAAGCTAAATACAACTAGCCAAGGAAAAACTAGAAATGTGGTTAAGATCAAGAAACTTTCATTTAGTCATAATATTCAATCAACAACGTTTATACTGCACATAAGCTACTGTGGTAGGCATAGGAAAAACAAAGACATATGTCATTATCACTCTCCTTTAAAAATCTAGTGGGAAGAAAATAAACCCAAAGAAGTGCATTAATGTGCCACCACAGATTCTGTATAGAAATGATTAAAGGAAATGGTAAGGGTACGATGGAGAGAGTGATCAATTCTACATAGACTCAGGATTGCCTTGCTCAGGGAAACCATGTTATAACTGGGTTCCGATGAAAAGAAGGTGCATGTTCAAACAAATAGGGGAAGAAGAAATATGGGAGAATGTTCTGGACAAAGAGGGCAGCTTGAACAAAGTCAGGATGAAATATTACCAGTCTAAAAAATATGAACTTGGTAGATATGAACTAGCTTCTTCATAAGCATCCCCTGAGTAATTCTGATGCAGATGAATCTAAAACCACACATTGAGAAACACTGTCCCATGTTTTAGTTATTGCTTAGAAATATTTGATAGTGGTTAAAATGCTTCATTTGTCTTGGTGTCCCATGTGGACAAGTCTTTCCACATTCTGCCTGAGTGAACCTTTCAAAAAATGAACACATTGGCTCTCAATTTATAATCACTGACATCCCACTGCTTAGGCAATCTTGACAAAGACTTTAGTGGAGCACCCCTGGCCTAATATGACCTTCTCTGGCCTACTCTGTCCTCTATCTCACTGCTCAAATTCTATCATCTAATCATGTTAAAACCCACCCTTCTGGCTTTTTATTTAAATTGTTATAATGATATTAAAATGTATGTATGACATAAAAAAGGCTTTCTACTGAGGTTATCCCATTAAATGGAGTTCTTGTCTCTAATGAAACACAGGATCAATGTAAGTGTTAAGAAGGAAATCACAGAATATTTTTCTTTGGTCTGAAATGTGGAATGTTGTCTCATAAATATCATTACACCAAAAAGTTCCAAATTCTTAAAGAATGTTAGCAGATATCCCATGAAATGATAAAGAGTACAAAAAAGCACAAAGGATCCTAATCCCATAATTCTAATAAATATGTATACACACACATACAAGCCCATGGATGCGTATGTGCGCAAATACACACACACACACACACACACACACACACACACACACAGATGTCTCATACCACTGGAGGGCATCCTGGAATCTGTGCATCACCAAATATTCAGTGATAAAGACATTTTCTTCCTGGCACATTACAGAGAGAAACTGAGACCAGACAGCGAGTAAGATAAGACGCACTCTCCCTTCAGGAGCACATGCTGCTTTGGCAAACACAAATATCACTCACTCACACACACATGTACTCAAGCCTGTGCATAATTCTCTTGACAACTCCAACTTATAACATTAGCATATGAATGCCGAGGCTTACAGTGATATTCGCCCACCAAATGGAGTTTATCATATAAATGCAATGAAAAGTATCTGAAAGATTGCTCTTCGTTCTGAATTGAGTCTGTCAGAGCCTATATATGAAATATATGTTATATCTGTTTAGAACCCAATGTCAATATATTCTTCCTACACGCATCCATGGAGAAAAGCTGAGATGGTAAAACAGTACTAAATTCTTACTCCCTTCTCATATAATTCATAAAATAAATGACTCCAATTTCCCAACTTTATGTATGTGTATCTCTCCCTGTTCCCAATATTTCATGTGTATTAGGCCAAAGTGATTTTTTTCCAAGGTCTTTCGGTCTTCACTTTATTTTGGTTAGATGTCCCTTTCCTAACTGCCAAGAATTATTCACAACTTCAAGAGAAAGATTTTACAACTATAGCCATAATCTATTCAAACCGAAGCAAGGAATTATTAGTGCATGTGACTCATCTCTCCCAGGAGATTATAAACTCTTCCAGGGAAAAGAAATCAACTTTTTCACCTGTAAAATCATGACACCTTTTAAGTCATGCACCTCAAAAATCAACCATTTGTGTGTCATGTGATTCTGATGGTGGGCAGGGGAGCTCCGTCCAAGCCTTCACCTGCATGTGCACTTACAGCTCTCTTAAAATAGAATAGCTGGGAGGCTGCAAGTCCCTAGCTTTAGTCACAGGTCTGCCAGTAGGTTCTGGCTATTGGCTGGAGTTCCTCCAACCTCTTCCTCATGGCCTCTCATCTCTAGTTGACTAGACAGACTTCCTACATACTACTCAGAGAGAAACTGAAAGACTTTTCATAGCCTGCCCTCACACAACAGCATACCTTGCAACTAGGCCTCACCTTCTGAGGTTTCCACCTGTCAGTGGCATCTTTAGTACTATCCAGATTCAAAGTATAACACCCAGGTTCAGAAGGGGAAGATAAAAATCAATTTATGGTGGGAAAACTGGCAAAGTCACCTGGCAGAAAGGCATGCACAGGGGATAAGAGGCAGTGGTACAGCCATCTTACAAGTAGTTTACCATGCCAACACAGAACTAAAACACATACTATGCGGAAGCCAAGGTTATATTTGGAGGTTTCGTTCACTCACTAATTGATTCATTCATTCATTTAATAAACACCTATCTAGTGCCTACAACATAATGCATACATTTCAGACTTTGGAAATACAACAAACAAGGAAGCAGAACAAGTTCCTGACCTCATGGAATTTGTAAACAAAGAATACATGAGTGAAAGAAAGAGGATAGGCACTTGAGTGGAGCTTACAGAGATAATGATTTAAATTCTAAGCACCTTTCTTAGTTAAAGGTTTGTAAATATTAAAATGCTTGAATCCCTTCATGGAGTTGAAGGAGTCAAGTCAGGGTTTTAATAAGGGAATAAAATCACTGTTGAATCTCAATGTGTTGAGGCTGGAGAACAGAATTCTTATAAAAGGCAATGTGAGTTATAGAAGCCAGAGGGGCCTGCTCAGTTTTGAAAGTGGGAGACACCAAAATCATCATATCAGTCAAAGGTCCTGCCCACCCTCAAAAAACAAACAAACAAACAAAAAAAAAACACTTGGCAGTAAACTCAGAGAACTTATTGAAGACACTATATATAGTAGCAGGGGGAAAATTCAACGAAATTACAGAAACAGCAGGAAATCATTCCCTAGATTTCATGCAATAAGAAGAGGAAATGTTTTTCCCAGAGTTGAGAGTTGGCACTATGGAAGAGAGCACCCTTGGCACAGACACTGCTGTGGATGTTCCAAAACACAGAAGCAGCAGGGCAACTCAACCCAACTGTGTCTCTCCTCTACCCATTTATAGCCTGCCTACCTTTCATTGATCAAACCCAATCAGCAGACAAGGATGTATTATTCTTCCACTCTCACGGTACTCAACCTATCTTGGGTTGGTCATGATACTAAGGCATAAAATAAAGTGCTGTGCGTGAAAGGAGTTCAAATTGGAGTTTCAGGAAACAATGGATTCCTTAGTTAATTTGTCAGCTAAGGGTACTGCAGATCATCTGATTATAGATCTCTAGTAGGCAACTGGAAATATGAGTCTGGAGTTCAGAGAACAAAGCGCAGTTGAAAATACAGATGTAGGAATTGTCAGATTAAAATAGTTGTTAAAGCCGTAAGAATGTGTAAGGTAGCTAAGACAGAGTATGCAGGGAAACACAAGACCAAAGTTAAAATTCTAGAAGCCTTGACATAGTAGGGGCATAGAGATGGAGGCTGGTGGTAGTGACAGAGACAGGGCAATGAGAAGAGTTGGGAAGGAGCCAGAAGAGTGGAATCTGAAAATTTAAGGGAAAAGAGTGTTTTATGAAATTAATCATGCATATCAAACGTGATAGATCAATTGTAAAAGAAATTACTAAATTTCTTAATTGAAAGGCCATTGGTGATCTCCACAGATGCAAAAGAGTTGTCTACCATAAGGCTCCTGCTGTTAGTACAATTTGGCTAACTAAAACTTAGAATGTATTCACTATATCTGTAGATGACTTTTTGATGAACAGGATTGCTAATGATTTCAAAAACAGGTCTTAGTATCAAAGTAAACAGTAAGTGACTAGCTTGAAAATACACACATATCTATACACATAATGGAATTTACAAGGCATGTATACAGATATCACACAAAAGTATATAACTCTGAGAAAGAACTGAATAAGAATAAGTAATAAACAAAAGTATTTGGAAATGCATTATTTTCACATCAATAAGACTGCTATTATCACAGATACTGTAATCTTGTTTTACACCTTACAGAATGATGTATTAGACTATCAGCATATGAATTCCCCACCAGAAGTAATTTCTGCTATACATTTTTGAATGCTTAGTACATGGAAGTGAAAATGAAATGACCTAAGATCAGTTAATTTCAATTATTGCACATAGAGATGACTATATCAGGTTCTATATGGTACACACATTGAACATTGACTCCAGTGTTTGCTATCTATTTTTACCAAATTTTTCAAAAATTTCAAGTTTAATATTTCTTCCTGTTTTGAATTTTTCTCTAAACAACTTGTATCTTATGAACTTTAAAGTCCTGGAGTCTTTCTTCTACATTTTTGAAGATGATGAAGGGGATGGTGAAGAGATAAGAGAAATGGGGAAGAAAAGATGCCACATAAATGTAATAGAGATGTCAGATAAAGCCCTTGGCTCTCAAAAACTGAAACCTACTTGTTGCCGCAGTCTGGCTGGGCACAATTCACCAGCCACTTGTCAAGTAGAAACAAACTTTATTTTTAGAACACACACTCCACACCACACAAGCTCTTCAGGAATTCCCTTAGAGCCCAACTGCCACCACTGGCTTCCAACAAGCCTCTCAACTCCCCCTCCTCCCGCTCTTGAGGCTGATTGGCTGGGTCACGTGGGTGGAGTCAAAAGAGTCCCCCAATGAGCAGCTCCATGATCTGAAAGGGCGGGGAAACAGCCCAATGAGCATCACTGTAAAGAAGCCAATCAGCTGGCAGCTGGAAGTTTGCTGAGGCCACGGTGAGCCAATCAGCTGGAAGTTTGCTGGGGCCCCTTGGCTGTGGCTCTCAACAACTTGTATTTGACTTTACCCCTTTCCTCAACTGCTAGAAGTTTACTTGTCCCCACAATTCCTGTCGAATCTCCAGGCATTGTGGTAGAAGGTCCACTTCCATCATTCCTATGGTCTGCTTTATTTTCTTCCATATATCTCTCATCCATGTAGTTCAACTCTTTCCTTAGTTTCAACAATGACAATAACAAAAAATTTACTTATTCTAAGTACTTCACAAGTTTTCAAAACACTTTCAGAGTGAGTTATGAGTCTTATCACAACTTCCTCTCCTTATCTTTCTACCTCCATTCTCTTGCCTCCTATCCTTCCCAACCATATATGGCACCCTAGCACTCAGCCTCAAAGTTTTTCCAAGAAGAGTAGCTTCTCCTGTCCTCTAGAATCTTAATTTCAAAGAGGGGATGATGCTCATCTTCTATGAAACTTTCTTATAAAAACTCATCAAGCCTCTTAGCAGAACCATGTCACGAGTATGGAAATGAACCATTCTCTCCATAAAAGACAATGAAAAAATCACATATATCCTTCATAAAATACCAGAGATCTGTCGTTAAATAGCTTACTTCAGGTCAAATTCTGTCTTCTAAAATGTAATAAACCCCCAGAGTGGAAATCTAGTGGAACAGAAGTTAGTATTTATAAAGAAAACATTAGACATATTCTCTGCATTTGTCATATATAAACATCTCAATGCAATTTCTCCAAGAAAGTGTACCTAAGATACCAGAAAATGTTGTAAAATTGGAAAGGGAAATTAAAAGGCCATGTGCTTACTTAAATTTATTTCCTGAGCCCTCAAGTATGTAAATGAGGCAAGAAGTGAAAAACAGCAGGTCAGGTTCCCACTTCTTCTATTGAAATGTTATCACAATTCAACAGACTAGAAAAGGGGCAAGTCTGTGATATGCTAATGACTTCAAACTGGGAAATGTGTGAGTTTCTAGACCTTGGGGAAAGCTCATTAAAGCCTTTATCCTAAGAAAAAGTTCACTTTGGTCTTTCATGAAAACTAGAACTTTCTTTTTCCTTGCCTGTTTCCTATTCTTATATGCTCCAAAAACTCTTTCTACCGTTTGGTCTTAAATTTTCTTCTTTAAGCTAAGATTTATATTTGCTTCCTTCCTAAGCAGTTTGTTTGCTTCTTCCTTAACTTACCTTTTTCTTTTGAAGAGAGAACTGGTTTCCATTCATTTATTCCCTGCACTCCAACACCCAACCTATTAAGATTTTAATAGTTTGGGGAGCAATCATCCAAGGTATGATTCATAAGAATCGGAATTGATGCTTAGCCATGGCATTTCTTTGCATCTCATTATCATGGGAGAGAGTGATTATACTAGCTAATATTTATCCATTTGGGCAAAGGTTTAGGCTGTGTTTTTGAAATCTAAATCCCTTAGCTTTTTGGAAATGAGAAACATTGTATTCTATCTGACCTTTGTCTCCTTAATTGGGTCCTCTTCTTTTTCCTAAACATTGTTGTTCCTAAGATTGCAACATGGACAAGTAAGTTATACACTCTATGTTCTATCACTCTTTATTTTCCAAAATTTTTGTGTGTGTACATCTGTGTGTGTGTGTGTGTGTGTGTGTGTGTGTGTGTGTGTGTGTAAAGTCTGGTGCTCAGAAAAGTGGGAGATTTTAGAAAAAAAAATAAAGAACTGAAATTAAATAGAGGATGTTTCCTAATCGTAAAAGGAGTTGTAATCAGAATACATTCAGGATTTCTATTAATCAACTAGAAGATGCAAGATAATTTAAAAGCTAGAAATCAATAATAAAATATGGCAAGAAAATTCTCAAAAACTTTGGAAGAATTAAAACACTTTAAGATAACCACATGAAAAAGAATAAAAGAAGCAGATAAATTCTTAAAAACCACAGCTAATTAAAATTGTCAGCAAAAAAAGTGAGACGATCTGAATAGTACTATTCTTATTGTAAAAAATAAAGCCAGTAATTTAAATCCTTTCTACCAAACATCAAAAGAAACATCAACAAAAATAATCCTCCAAGTCTAGAAGGCTTGGATGTCTTCAACATCCAAGGGAATAAAAGTATCACATTTACATTTATCAGGAAAATAAATGAGTAAACACTATCCACTATTTTTATCAGACCAGAATGAGACTGTAACCTGTCAAAAATTCTAGAAAAGAGGAATATCATAGACTAAGCTGTTATGAACACATGTGTGTAAAACACTTACATAGCAAAACATAAAAAATAAAAAAATAATTAGAGTGATACATAAAAACAATAATTATATCATGACAAAATGAGGTTTATAACAAAAATGGTTGGTTCAACTTTAGAATAAATCACAAGATTCACTATCTCAACAGAATAAAGAAGGAAAACCATACGATCTGAAAATATGCATCAAAATTTGAAAAAAATTAAATAATTATATAAATTTTAAAATAAACTTAAAATATCAAAAGAATTAACAACCTGAAATCTTATGTGAAAACTACATTTCCAGAAAAGCAAAGATCATAATAAATATCACATATGGAAAGCTTTCTTTATGCAATCAAAAATGAGATAATAATATTGATACAGAGCTAGAGACTTCCAAGAAACTGAGGCAGCTCAAAGACCCCCTCTTCAAACACTGATTCTTGTGGTCAAGTCAAAAAGGTTTAAGACTCTTCACTCACAGTAACAGGAATGAGTTTATTGAAGGGATAGGTGAGGGAAAGAGGACATTCAAAAGTGAGAGAGTGGGTCCTCTCAGACAGGAGAGGGACAATGTACCTTTCCTGCCCCCCAGTTTTATTGGGGATCCCAGAGAAATTTCCAGAGACTCTTGATCAGGTCCACGTCTTGACTTTTGACTGACAGCAGAGTGACATCAGACCAGACATTCAAGTCCCCATTGTCATGGCAACTTTAGGTCATGTTGGCCCATGTTGACCCATTTTAATTGGATTCTTAACCATACATTCTTACAGATTTTATGATTAGTATGAAATATCCTGATCTCCCAGAGTTTCAGGATCTGGTCACAAAAATCTCCTGGGTTCCTTCCATGGATATTATCTTGGGCCTATATTTCTCCTGCAGTTAACAGGTAGTTTGCTGAGGAATGTGACACATCCTGTCCACTTAGGCCAGGCAGGGCTGCTGGTAAATTACTTCCTAGAAAAGAAAGCATATGGGGGTCAATCACATGGGACCATATTTTAGAATTATTCTCTTAATCTTGTGTTCTCACCATTCACCTATGTGTTCTAACAATATGTTCTAACATTTAAGTTTAAAAAATGTTCTGGAGGAATAAACTAATAATGCAAGAAGGAAAAGCATACGAATTTAAAAGATTAATAAAAATATAGTTGTTCAAAGACAAATTACAATATTTAGAAAATACAAAATAATATACACAAAAATTATAAGAATTAGTAGGTATCAAATTTAATAAGCTCACTTGATATGTTTAATTATGTAAAACATCAATTGTTTTTCTAAATATTTATCATAGAAAATGAAACTTTAAAAGTGACATCAATTCTAGAAAACCAAAGGCTAAAGGTTTTCTCTGATATAAGGATGTTAATTCACAATAGGCAGGATGACTAGGGAAGAATAAAGGTTACTCTGTATTAGGCAGAGGGGACTGAAGGGAGGGGAAGAGGAGTGTGGATAATGGGGATAGAAAGGACTGTAGAATGAATAGGAGGTTGTTACACTATGTACATATATGATCACATGATAGCTGTGATTCTACATCACAGACGACCAGAAGAATGAGAAGTTGTACTTCATTTATGTATGATGTGTCAAAATGCATTCTACTGTCATGTATAACTAATTATAACAAAATTTAAAAAAAAACACATTAACTTCATTCCTTTCTAGAAAAACATGAACAGTTAAATGTCATTGTTCAGAGAGAAAAAAAGTGATATCACTTAAATTAGCAGTAAAACTTCAAGAACTAGCAACAAGTTTAATAAAAGATTTATAAACATCCACACAGGAAATGATAAGACTTTACTGAGATAAATTAAAGATATAACTAATGGTGGAATATGCACAGATTGAAAGACTATTATTATAGAAAAGTCAGTTTCCTCAAATTAATCAATAGATGTCATACAGACCCACTGAAAACACCAGAAGAATCTTGAGTGAAATGTAACAAACTAATTCAAATTCTTCATGCAAACAAAAAGTGTTCACTATAACAAAAAGATATTGAACATAAAGTTGGAGGGCATACATTATCATATATCAAAATCATTATAAAGCTATAGCAACTAAATCTTTTGTGTGGATGGCACAAAGATAGGAAAAATCATTGATAAAAAATAGAGAATTTGAATCCATATCCTCTGATTTATAGTCAATCATTTATGATGTTGCAGCAGTGCATTGAAAAAAGTGTTGTGTTTTTAATAAATGATGCCAGGTCAATTTTATATCCATGTGGGAGAAAATAAAGTTGGGCCCTACCTCAGCCTCAAAAAAAAAAAAAAAAATCAATTCCAGATTACTAATCCTAAACATGAAAGGTAACATGTTAGCATAAGGAAATGTTTCCTATACAGGATATTTTAAAAATCAAAAAATATTGACAAATTTTACTTTTTTAAATTTAAAACTATATTCAACAAGAAAACATAAACAGTATAAAACAATAAAGAACCATGCAGTATAAAATATTTGCAATAAACACATCAAAGGAATCCTAACTAGAATATATATAGCATTCCTATGAATCAAAATTTTAATGAGGCAAGAAAATTGAAAATAGGAAAAACTACAACAGAGATTTTTATAAAACAGTATATAAAATTGTTCAACATTATTAGCAATCAGAAAATATAAAATAAAACTACATTATTCCTAGAACTAATAAGAAATTATAGCATGATTTCAGGATGCAGGTTACTATACAAAATCAATTGTTTTTCTATATCTCATAAATGCTCAAGTACAATTTTAAATTGAAAACACATTGTCATTTATAGTGACAGGCCACAACAATAAAATACTTAAATACAAAGCTTCATATGAAGAAAAAAATAGAAAATTTCTCCTGTAAAAATTAAAGAGGAGCTAAATAAATGCAGAGCTATTCCATGTTCATGGATAAGATTGCATATCATCAAAATGTTGATTCTTCCTCTTCCAAACTTTATATGCAATGAAATCTCATTTAAAATCTCAGCAATTTATTTCCTGTATATCAACAAACTTATTCTATAGTTTATATGAAGTGGTAAAATTCTACAATAGTCAACTTAATTTTGAATGAGAAGAAAAAAGTTGGAGTACTAACACTATCTGATTTCAAGTCTTACTCTAAAGCTACTATAATTAACATTGTGGCCAATGCCACTATGTAAAGGAATAGACAAAGAGAACAATGCAACAGATATAATTGGTCCAGAGACTGACCCACATAAATATCATCAATAAATCTTAGACAAAGGAATAAAGATGAATCATGGAAAAAAGAAAAAATCATGGTGCTGGTGCATTTGGACAAGTGAACTTACCTACTGGATTCAGGACATGGACTCTTTTTTCTTTTTTTTTTTAAAGAGAGAGTGAGAGAGGGGAGAGAGAGAGAGTGAGAGAGAATTTTTAATATTTATTTTTTAGTTCTCGGCGGACACAACATCTTTGTTGGTATGTGGTGCTGAAGATCAAACCCAGGCCGCACGCATGCCAGGCGAGCGCGCTACCGCTTGAACCATATCCCCAGCCCCAGGACATGGACTCTTTACAAAAGTTAAACCAAAGCATCTCATAGACCTAAATGTAAGATTTACCAAATTTAAGGTAAAACATAAGTTTGTATGCCCACGAAGCTCAACAAATTTCTAGGAGGATAAACACATACCTTGACACATCATAATCAAACTGTGGGAAAGTAAAGACAAGAATCTTGAAAACAATAAGAGAGAAGTGATTCATTGCTTTCAAGAATCTCCAATAGATTCTTCTCTATTATCTCATCAGAAACCACAGAGGCCTGAGGACTATAGGGATATGTTCAAAGTACTGAAAGGAAAAGTCTGTCTACCAATAATTTTATGTCTAGCAAAAGTGTCCTTCTAAAGGAAAAATTTAGAAGTTTCCAGATAAATAAAAACTGAAAGAAATTCAGTCCTAGTAGATCTGCCCTGTAGGAAACACTAAAGGTAGTCCTTCAGGGTGCTATGAAAAGAGGCTGAAGTCAAATTCACATGAAGAAATACAGAGCATCAATAGTGCTTACTAAATAGATAAACATGAATAAGTGTCAATGTATAATTTGCAACACTATTTTACTTCCATATGACTTAAATGACAACTACATAAAACATTAACCATAAACCTGTGTAGATAAGCATACCTTAGTATGAAGATGAAATATGTCATATTAACAACAAAAAAAGGAGAGGAACAAACCTATGTAAGAACAAACTTTTGTATCCTATTGAAATCAAAATGGTATTAATCTCTACAACAATAATATAAATTAAGATAGTAATTATAATTCCTAAGACAACCAGTTAAAAACACATCAAAACTATGTAAAGATAGTTTTAAAAAAAGGAAAAGGAGATTCAAATTGTAAACAATAATAGACTAAAACTTCTCTACTTAACCTAAAAGTGGATAGTAATGAAAAATCAAGGAACAAAACAAGATATGTGATATTTAGAATATAAATAGCAAAATAGCAGCTGTAAGTTTCTTCCTCATCAGTAAACATTTTAAGTTAAATTGAAATAAAGTCTCCATTTAAAAGCAGAAATTGGCAATATGGATAAAAACAACAAAATCCTACTAAAAGCTATTTATAACAAACAGACTTGATTCAAAAACCAAAATAGTTTGAAAATTTAAAAAATGGGAAAAAATACATCATGCAAACAGTAAACCAAAAGAGAGTTGGAGTGACTATATTAAATGCAGATAAAATATATTTTAACACAAAAATTATTGCTAGAGACACAGGACATCATATAATGATAAAAGGATTAACCTATCAAGAAAAACTAATAATTATAAATGTATATGCACTTAACAGACTCCTTCAAAAAATACATGAAGCAACAACTAACAGAATTGAAGAGAAAAACAGATGGATATACAATAATAACAGAAGATTTTACCACCCCACATTCAATAATGTTTAGAATAACTACACAGAAGATTGGGAATGAAATATGAGGTATCTAGAAGCCATTACTTTTTTTTTTTTTTTTTGTATGGGGGATTGAACCCAGGGGAGCTATACCACTTAGCTCCATCTGCAATCCTTGTTTTTTATTTTGAGACAGGATCTGGCTAAGTTGCTGAGGCTGGCCTGGAACTTGCAATCCTCCTGCCTCAGCCTCCTGAGTTGCTGGGATTACAGGCTATTTTTTAACTTTAAAAATATCAAGTATCTATCCACACATGTTCAACATTGTCCAGGAACATTGATAGAGTTGGGTGAAGCCACCATCTCTGCCTTCAGGAAAGGCCACAGCCATCTAGCATCTCAGCCCCCTCAACCCCTGGGATCAGGCAGTCTCATCCCAGGCAGGCTCTGCTCTTAGCCTCTCTCTGCTTAGGCAGAACACCAGGTATGATGACATCAAGCCCACCCTCCTGCTGCTGTGGCTGTAACTCTTAGCTCTTCTAATAGGAATCAGGTTTTATCTAAAGTACAAGGATTAAGGCTCTAAGATTCTTGCCTGTGCTGCAATTTCTCTAAACCTGATGTCTGCTTTGGCACACTGATCTTTTGGGACACTGATTCCTACCCCTGGCTCTTCGAAGGGAGTCTAATGTAATAATGCCTTGGTAATGATGACCTGCTAGACTTCCTGCTATTACCAGCTCAGTTGAGTTTTTCTGTAATCCACCAACTAATCGGGATACCTCTTAGTCCCCTTTGGCATTGGTAGTCTCTGCAGATCACCACTTACCTGAACTGTGCTCCTGGGTTTGTCTGGGCACATTAGCTTCCAGTTCCCTGTGCCCTCTATATCAGCCCTTTTCTGCTAAAACTTACATTCCCTCCAATAAAGAAGACACATAATGATACAGATAATTGCAAGACAGAGAAAGAAAATAAGGCACATTTTGATAATGGTTCTAAACGGTGAAAACAAAGTAATATGTAATTCTAAAGTAGTTTTCATCTGATTAGGGATTCAGGAAATAGATTATAATGGAAGTGACTTTTGATCTTGGTTTTGAGTGATGGGTAGTTTTTTACCAGCAGGATTGCCAGGGGCAGGGGCAGATGCAGATTTCATGGGACCTGAAACCTATAGAAATAAGGGAAAGTGAGGTTCTTCCAGAATACAAAGTTACAAACACAAAAATTAATGACTCACTATCCATTAAATAATAATTGTTATTCATTAAGTAATCATTAAATATAATTACTTAATGAGAATGAAAAAAGAAATCAGAAATGTGACCTTCAAAATCTGGCAAGTATCCCAAACATCACAAAATCCAGAAAAAACAGCAAAATACTTTTTCTAATTTACTACCTGACATACTGTGTAGTACAACTTTACTGCAGTTTTTGTTTGTTGCATTTTTTTTTGCTACATACTCTTTAATGACTTATGCATGACACTGACTTTGTAATATTTTTCTGAAGAGAATAGAAATAAATTTCAATCTTTTAATGATATAGCTGATTAAAATTTCCTTTTATTTCACAACTCATTGCACTGTATATCACATATAATTCTAAAGTAGTTTTCACATAAATTATGTAGTATATCACATAAATTTTTAGAACTGTTGTCAAATTTGGAGAAATATTTGTTCAAGCTGTTTCCTTAGAAAAGACTTACTCACTGGAGTACTGTTAACAAGTTTCCTAAAAACACAGGAAGTTATACAGTGAAATGCTAAACTCTCCCCCATAGATATGTACAATTACTATGTGTCAATCAAAAAATTTAAAATATATTTTTAAAATACAGGAAGTCTGATAAATTTTTTAAGATTTTTTTTTTAGTTGTAGATAGACACAATACTTTTATTTTACATATTTATTTTTATGTGGTGCTGAGGATCAAACCCAGTACCTCACACATGCTAGGCAAGTACTCTACCACTGAGCCACAACCCCAGCCTCCCTCTGTGATGAATTTTATTTTATGTAAGTCCATCAAAAAAGAAAAAAAAAAAAAAATATATATATATATATATAGTGATAATTTGACAAGAGAGTGCTTATAATTAACTATCAATAACAACAAAATTATTTTCTAAAATTGTACAGGGATGACTGAAAAGAGCGTTCTATAAACCCACTTTTGTTTCTAGGACCCATAGGATATAATCATAGTGATGTATAGTGATGTACAACCACTGACCCTGTAATTGGGCATGAATGCTGGTTACCAGGCCCAGGGAAAAAAGTAAAAGATTCTGGGAACTCAATCCTGCCCTGGATCAGCTTGAACTAATCATACATAAATGAATTCAAGCAGCACAATTATCTCACTGGAACAAAATTAAACACACTCCTAACTCAGGTCAATCTTATGCTCAATTTTACAAATGTCCATAGATATTGCCAACATGGGGAAGAAAGCAGAAATTAAATCAGAGCAGTACTTTTGTAAAACTTATGGAATTATGTGACATATGAATACATTGCTAAGATCCTTCCAGGACCCTAAAGGGAACCAATGTAAGAAACAACCTTGAAACTAAAGCTTCATCAGCACCCCTAGCTTTAAGGCATTTTCAGACAGAAGAATTTGGCAGTCTCATCCTGAACCCTTTAATTGAGTCTGCTGACTCATCTAGTAAACCATCAGTTTTACCTAATAGCTTGTTGCACTAACAGAGGCATACATTTAGAACAAGGAGTGACAGTCCCGATTCTGAGAATCAACTTTAAAAGACCATCTGATAAAATGAGAGACATCCAGAGGACAGTGAGCAAGAAGGTGCCAAGAGGCAATAAAAAGAATAGATATTAGAACTTGGATATTTAGCATGTCAAAAAGACGATTTGGGGAGAAATAGGATTTTCACCAAATGTGAAAGGGTCTGTCATGGGGATGAGGACTTAAGACTTGTTCTACATTATTTGGGGCAGAAGAAGAACCAGAATGAGGTTCCAAGACTCAGTGTAAAATATACATAAAATGTCTCATTAATGTTTATATCGGTTTCACGTTGAAATGATAATGTGTTAGATTAAGTGAACACACATTAATTCACTAGTTTCTTTCACAATTTTAATATGGCTTCTAGACATTTTAGACATACACGTGTAACTTGCATTTACAGCGTTCATTATATTACTATTGGAAAGCAGTGGTCTCAGTCTTTTGTCTCACTGAGATAATCCACGGGCTGTCAAAGCCATTGTAATTTTACCACAAGCTGAGGTACCACAGCTATTTTATATTTAGGCAGCTTTTACTTGAAATTTTCTTCTCTTAAACATAATGCTTTTACTGTACCTGTTTCATTGGTGTCACTTGGCATTTTCTTCAGAAAGGAAAATGAGCTCCTATAGTGTTCAAAGAATAGCCCAATAAAGATACATTACTGTCCCTTTTCTCAATAGGAATATATGGGTCACAACAGTATGTCTGACACTAGCAGGTTTATATCCTATGCTTTTTTTGTTGTTGTTCTTATCAGCTACTTAATGAAATGAATTTATATCACAGCATCTTTAAAATGTTAATACTCTTACAGCTGTCTTCAAAGACCTATTTTGAACTAAATATGTTATCAATCAAAATACTCATTAAAATTCAATGCAAGCTTACGTGAAGAGAGAGATTAAATCATTGAGGCATCTGGGTCTCTTACTCTACGAATGTGACCTCATTATATTGTAATTTGTTATTACAGAAATTTAATTTTCTGATGCCATAGAATTACTAAGGGTCTTCACATTTTTCAGGTTTTCATTCACCCTAGTTGCAAATTTTTTGATCATTTCCTGGTTGGGTCTTTCGATGTTTTCTGGTCTTGGATTTATACTTCTGGCAGACTATAATGTGTAACCTAAGAAAGCAATCCTCCTTGACACTGGAGGTGGTCTCAATCCTGAAAGAGGCTTGGAAACTGTGTTCTCTAATGAGATGAGCAAAATGTTTGAATTGTCATTTTCCTTAGCCACCACTAACATATATGTGGATCCAGATCTGAATTCCTTTACACTGCCTATTTTATTGCTTACCAAAAGCCTCCTTTGATGGACATGTGTGGGACTCAGAAACACACAAAAGATTGCTCAGACTGCTGTGTACCTTCTTTTCCTTCTTCAGAGAGACATGAGGACCAAAGGAAGCAATGTGGCTGGCCAATGATAACACCAAATATATCCTCATTCCTTCCCTCTCTCTCCACCTTCCTGCCTTAATTTAGTCCTTTCACCAAACATCTTACATGCCTTTCTCATGCCATTTAAGTAGAGTCCAAGGAAAACCACAAGATGAAATGGGATATTGTGAGGGTCAAGAATCAGGAATATGGTATTTAAAAAATTGGCCCAATTTTCTCATAGGAAAATAATTACCCAAATATCTCACTTTAGAAGAAATCCTTACATCTAAAAACTTTGCCACATTTAACCCTTACACCTATACAAAATATTTCTATTACAACATTCTTCCCATTTCTGTATTTTTCCTTCCTGTTAACTTTATCTTAAAATTTAAAAATTCTGTCAAACCATGCAGGCCTAGTTGACATGGCAAGGCTAAATTTTAACTGGGTCCCAGTAACCAGACATGCAGAAAGATAGATTTTCATGGCCATCAGGCAAGTGGCTTAGTTTCTGGTAATCGCATAGGGAAAGACTCAGAAAGACATAAGCTGTCTGCAGATCAACCACCTCTTATCCATCGGTTGTATTAACAATTCTCTTTTATGATAGACGTGGGCTGTCAGAAACTAGGAATTTCATTATAAGATTTCCCAGTTAAATCTTCCTTCATTCCTACTCATCTCTGCTTTCATTCTGCACCAGATACACGGACCTCCTTGTTCTGCTTCTACAATCAGTCATGGACCCCAGCAGGACCTATGAGCATTCTGTTTCCGGAGGCTATAATGCTCTTTCCTCAGGTTCTCACATGACTCACTTGCTAGTACTCTTCAAGCTTTTTCTCAACTATCACCTTTTCAGGAAAGTTTTCCTGACAACCCCATCATAATGAAAATCCCTTGCCCATCCCTCTCCATCCACTTCCCTGCTTGATCTTCCTAAATAGCACCTCTCAACATCTAACAAGTTCCTTACTTTCTGTGCTGGCTTGTTAATGTCAATTTCCCTGGATTGTTTGTAAAATACACATAATAGGATCTTCCTCTTTGGGACACTTGTTTTGTACCATATTGCAAGCACCCACAAGAGTGGTTTATACAAAGGATAATGAGAAGGTAAAGGAAGAGAGGACATAATTATGGTATTTTATCCCACATTGTTGAAGGACTTTAAATAAGAGTTAGTCACACTAAGAAAATTATTTTTTTAATATTTTTTTTAGTTGTAGAAGAACACAATACCTTTATTTTACTTATTTTTTAATGTGGTGCTGAGGATCGAACCCAGTTCCCTCCACATGCAAGGCGAGCACTCTACCACTGAGCTACAACCCCAGCCCAAGAACATTATTTTAAAACCCATGCAGTGCTTCGTTTTGGTGACTTGATTTATGTGTGCAAGCCTATTTGTAAATATGAATACACTGTAGTCTAAATTTGTTGGGGCTGTTGTTGTGCACATTTCCTTCATCCCAGCAAAAACAAATGTCTCTGAATTCACATTTCCTTCAGCACAACTCGGTTCTGTGAATAACAGATGACAGACTACTTTTCCATTGTTTTATGCAAAAGAATGAAAGAGAAATATATAGAAACAAAAGACATTTTAGAGTGAGAAGAAAACTCCTGAGCTGGCATGGCACAACCACCATTCATAGCAGCAGACCACCAGAAGCAGACGAATTTTAAATCACTATGTGATAAACAGCTTTCAGTCACCCCCAACTAACAATGCCTGGCTCTGAGTGGTTCTACAACCAATGAAAAGGGAAGTTAAGGTATCAATACTGTAGTAAGGGCTGGGAATGTGGCTCAGTGGTAGAGGCTTGTCCAGCATGCATGGAGCCCTGGGTTTCATCCCTAGCACCAGAGGTGAAAACAAAACGTTTTAACGCTATATTGAAAAATTATAAGCAAAAGCATCGTACTTTCTCTCAATACTCTCAGGTTAATTGTATTATTATTATTTGAGATCAAGCCCTAGTGCACAAAGGAAAAAAAAAAACCTAGACAATTCTTTGCAGATAACTTGCAGTTCAATAACCTGATAATTATTCATTTCTGCTTAAAGCATGCTTGTAAATATCATTTCAAATGAAGCACTGACTTGATTTTTAATCAATGAAAACTGACATTTGTTGAAAAGGCTTTCTGAATAATTACCTTGAATTCTTATTACTAAAGCGGATTTAACAGAAAATCAAAACAAACGATATTAATTACATCGTACCCTCATTATATATTAATAGGTTCAGAAACCAAACATTGAGTGTCTTATAGAGCCAGCATAATATTTATAATGAAGCTTTGTGATGGAAACCAGCTTAATTCTAATGCATCCATTTTAGTGCTCTGACTTTCTGCTCTCTGGAACCATGAGTTTGGTCTTCTGTAGGAAAGCAGATATGGGGCATTATGTTTGGGCTCACATCTGAAAATCTAGTGTCACAGAAAGTTGACTTTCTCATGCCAGGGGATATGAGTTTACTGACTGATCAAACATCACCTACGCTAGACTCAGAGTCACTAATTGAAAATATTTCCCCATTGCTTGATGAATTTACAATATTGAGCAAAGGAAATTCACCTTGCAGTTATGCACTGAAATCTGCTCTTGTCTGTGTATACCTAGGGTGGTAGAACGGGGAGACTGAGAGCATCTGTAAAGTAGGGATTTCTTCAGGTCTTTATTTCTTGGACTGAACCCTGTGTTCAACCTTAATTCTGGATTTCAAGTTATAATTAGAAACCAGAACCAGAAGGGGATTTTCTAGCTAGCTTGGAACCTTCTCTAAGCTACAGCTTACTTATCTGTAAACTTGGGGAAAGTTATAATTGACCATTGCAAGAATTAAATAAAACAGGGTTGTTATGGAAATTAAATAAAGCCAAGTGTGGTAGCACACTCCCATCATCCCAGCAACTTGGGGGGCTGAGACAGTAGGATTGCAAGTTTGAGGACAGCCTGGGAAACTTTGAGAGGCCCTCTCTCAAAATTTGCAAAATAAAAAAGGTCCAGGTATGTCCCTCAATGGTAGAGCACCCTACATCCCTGGGCACTCAATCCCCAGTACCACACCAAAAAAGAAAAAAGAAAAAAAAATAAAGATTAAAGGATACATGTAAAGTGCTAATCAGAGATTCTAATATATACTAAGCTCTCAATCAATATTAATTCTCATTAGAATTATTATGATTAAAGGATCCTTCCATGGCCATACACATGCAATATGGGAACCCCATTGTGAAAGTTTAATCAGACTTCCCTGTGCAAACTTACTCTCTCCTACAACATCCTGCTGACCTCATGTCTTACTGCAGAACACCAGCACAAACAAAATGGACAATTAAGAAATCTAAAGTTTGGACCTAGGTCCATACTAGAATATGGACCACAAGGTAAGCAGTGAAATTTCACCAAGGAACAAAGAATCTACACCACAACATTCATCTTTGAGGATGCACTTGCAACATCTTTTTTTTTTAATTTGGAACTTTTGATTTATTTTTACTTCTCCGAAGTCAAGAGATTCAATATTAAACATACAATAATGATGATGAAAATAATAAACATAGTACATAACTAGCATAACATAATTTGTGCTTAGCAGTCTGGATTTAATGTGAAATACACATCATAGGGTCTTCCACTTTGGGACACTTATTTTTTACCATATTGCAACATCTGAATCCTCCATTCGGCAAATGCTGAACCTGCATGTTTCAGGAACTGTCCTAGGTACTGAAGATTTGTCAGTAAGCCAAAGGACAACTAATTCCTCTTAGGGAGCTTATTTGGTCCCTGGTAAAGGAAAATTGGATGGGGTAAAAGGGTTTAGCGGGGTTTTACAGTGCCCTTCCTTCCAAGATGCCCTTTACACAGCTTTCTTGAGGCCTCCCTGGCAACTCCATGACCCTATTTGCATATCAGCATCAAATGGCCATCGACTTTATTTTCTTGTATACATCCTCTATCTCCTCCTCCTCTCCAGTTCCACTCAACAATACTTTCAACCAGATCTTTGTTTTCTCTTTCCTTCATTCCCTGATCAACTCCTTAGCAGATCTACCTGCCAATGGTCTCAATAACCACTGAAATTCCATGTTTTACTTTCTCTGTTTGAAAAACTCAACCTATAAAGCTCCAACTCAAAAGCTCCTTCTCTGTGTAGTCTTTCTCAGAGCCTCCTTGCATTCAAAACCAGAAGAAATTATCATTCTCACTCCATAATTTCTTAATTGGTTCAAGTTTCGAGTACATCTCTGCTTTACTATAGCAGAATCCATCCATTGATGTGATAAACAGTTATTAAAGCAGATGCCCTGAATCAGGAGCTGTTGCAGGCACAGGAGATGAAGAGTGGATGAGATATAGTAGGCCCCCATCTCAGAAACCTGGCAATTTGACCTCCTCTCCTTGAGGACCGGGGCAATGCCTTGTTACCTGAATACCTTTGGCACGTGGCCTATCTTCAATGTTTGCTAAATGTCAACCACATTACCACAATTATTCCAGAGAAAACAGGAAATGCTGGCATGGGCCAGGCCTACCCCACCAGATTCAATGTCAGTACCCCCTGCATGACTTGATATAGGGAAAGGTCCCTCATTCCTTTCTCCAAAATAGAAAAGAAACAACTACACATGGCAGATGTCTTAGTGTTTGACCATTAATCTTCATGTTTTCAATTATACGGGGATAAAAACTATTCAGTTCCCTTCATAGAAAACCAAACTTCCTTTAATCTCTATTTTTAAAGTAAAATTGGTCATTTTCTGTCATCTACAAGTATTTTCTTTAAGCACCAGGCCAAGGAAACCTGAGTCACTCAAATAAAATACCCCCTAAATTTTCCATTAAAAGAATCATGATCATCACATCAGATAATAAAAGCATAATAAGCATACCTGGCTAGCGGAATGAAAGACTAGCCAAGATCACAGTGCTCTATCTTCATTTGGTTTCATGGTTTCTGTGCAACCAGCATCCTAGTAACATAAGAAGAGTGGGTGCTGGTAAGGGAGAATGTACTTTCAGGAAACTTCTTATTAGTGATAGAATGCTAGACTAAAATAACATATGATAGTGTTGCCTTATTCAGTTCAAGCCAACCATAAAAAAGAACACCACATGCTACATGGTTTAAACAACTGAAATTTATTTTGTGGAGTTCTTGAGGTTGGAAGTCCAAGATCAAGGTCCCAGCAGATTGGGTATCTGGTAAGGGCCCACTCTCTAGCTCACAGTTGGCCTTTCTCATTATATCTCTGCATGGTGAAAACAAATATCATCTTTCATGTTTCTTTTTTATACACACTAATCCCATTCAGAAGTATTCCTCACTCACGACCTTGTTACCTTCTCAAGATCCCACCTTCAAATACTATTACACTGGGATTTTGGGATTCGATATATAAATTTTGGGGGAATTCAAATATTCAGTCCATACAAAGTATTGTTAATATCATAATCTGAAAGGCATGAGAAATTACAAAAGGACCATGTCAAGTAAAAGGTTCCACTCCAATCAAAATTTTGAAGTAGTAGAATAATAATGGACCAGTTGTGTAGCTCAGTGCTAAAGAACAGGCTAAGCATATGCAAAAACCCTAAGTTCAATCCCAATTCAGCACCAATAAGTAAATAAATAAGTCTTACATCTCCACCTACATGGTCTTCTGCTGAATAAGCAGTTAGGTGAGTGCACAAACTGCTACATGTTTCATCAGATTTGTACTTTGGCTCTTATGAACAAATCATGAGGGAACTTATTGTGAATTAGGCCTTTGAATTTGGTTCCTCTATTTCTTTTAGGATCAACGCATTCATACCATGCCTTCATTAAAGATTATTGACATTGCCTATGTTCCACATACCATATCCTAATCCCTGAGAATACAGAATGCAAATCATCATCTCTCCTTTTATGAAGCTTATAGTTTGAATTGAAAATGGAAAATAAAATTATTATAACCCCATTTCATAAGAGCTATGTAAGAATTAAATATCAAAGAGCTTGGGACCTCATCCAGTGGGCACCAACCCTTGAAAGGGGTCCAAAGAAGGCTTCTTGGAAAAGTGAGAGCAACACTGAGGGAGAGCCAGACAAAGGAACTGGAGGAATAAAGGCATAGAGTTCTAAGAAAGTCTGAAGTTCAGAGAGTGACAAATTGCTCATAAAAGAATAAATTGGAAAGAAGTGCATGATGAAGGATGAGGGCAAGGCTGTCCTCACTCATGTTTTTTCTTAATGATGAACTGCATGAAGAATTTCAATCTTGATGTCAGGTAAAGTTAAGCCTCTCCTGCGCAGACAGTGGTACATGACAAAGTTGATTCACCCTATGTTGACAATGCGGAGAACTGTTGGCATGCTCTGTCCAGTACTTTGCCCGTGGCTTGACACAAAGCAAGCACTCGACAAATTTCAGTTGATTAAAGATAAACATTTGGGCTATTGGCCCTATTTTATCTTATCTGTTAACATAAATATCTATAAATCTTTGAAAGAAAATGGTCTATCTATAAGTTATGTACATGAACTCTAAAATTACATATTCTTGTTACCTTCTTAACTTCATAGGTAAGGAAGAAAATTAAAGTGTTATTTTAAAGATTAAAAAATATAAGGATTGGTGATTCTGGTCAAGAAGATGTAGCAAAGGTTCACATTTACTTGAAAGACCTCCCACCAGAAACATCAGAAATACTGAAGAAAATATATGAAATATCAATTTTGAAGATACTGAAAATCAAACAATTAAAGACAGGGACCTCTGAAAGGCTGGACACCAGTGAGATAAGCCCTGACATTGCTTAAGGTTAACTCCTTGAGAAAGGCTTCCAGGTCAAGGTGAAGGGAAAAGAAATCAGACAGAACCCAGCAGCTCCCAGAGGTGAGCAGATGAAGATGAGAGTTGAGAAGAATATGGAGGCCAGAGTTTTGAAGGATAGAGTATAGGAGAAGAGTGAAGTGCTCAGAGAGCAAAGTCCAGTGATCTTCCCTGAGGTCCCTGTGAGTGTTTTCCATAGTACTGATAAGTATATGCAGGTGAGGAAACTACTCTAGCACAAAGGCAGAACCAACTGTCTTACAGGATTAGAGGGAAGAGCCCACAGAATTTATGCATGGTTAAGAATGGTGGCTCCCAGGCCACCCTAGCCATCTACCACCCAGCCAGACTGGAAATCCTCATGACTCATGGGACATTAGGAAAAGATCTCAAAAGGGCCTTGCTTCAGTAATGGTTAGGTAAATTAACTGTGGATCAAATGCAGATCTGGATTCACCTAACAATGCTTAAAGAAACTTAAAGACATACCAGAAACTTAAAGACATACCAGACTATCAAGATCTCTAGGAATAAAAACCTAGTCAGGACCAACAAAACAGAATTCACATCCTGTCAAAAACTACCAAGTGTATGCATGCACGCGCATGTGCACACACACACACACACATACACACACACACCAAAAAAAAAAAAAATACTAGAAAACACAACTTAAAATGAGGAGAAAAATCCAAAGTGATCCAAAACCAAGAACACATGTTAGAATAGACAGAAAAGGATATGAAATCAGTTATTATGATTGTTCCATTTCTACAAAAAGATACAGGAATAGGGACATGGAAGATATTAAAAAGATCTAAGTCTAATTTCTAAAGATAAAAATGATGTCTGAGATAAAAAAAATATAAATATACTGAATGGGATTTACAGCATATCAGAAAATGAAAAAAAAGATTAATATATTTGAAGGCATGGCAACTGGAACAATTCAAAATGAAACACAGGAGAGAATAACACAAATCTGAACAGAGCACCCATGGGCTGTGGAATACCTTCATGTGGTCTAATATACATGTGATTAGAGCTCTTGAAGAGGAGGAAAGAGAGCAAGAGATGGAGAAAAAAAGTCAAAGGGATAATGATCAAAATTTTCCACGTTTGAGGACATCTGTAAACACATACTGATAAGAAACTGAAAAACTCATTAAGAAACACAAAGCAAACTAAATCAGGTCACATCTGAATCAGATTGCCAATGATAAACTTAACTAAACTCAGCATTCACTGAAATTCCCCTTCATTATGAACAAGTTTGTAGTGGCTCTGTTTGCACTAGCAAACAAAAGCCATACACAGAGATTGACAAGGACCAGATCAAAAGTGAAAGAATGTAGAGAAAGAGCTACCTAGAGAGGTATAAAGGCCGCAGGTGTTACCCTAGAATGCTTAATAAAATATTGTAACGATGTGCACTCATCTAGCAGCACTAAGACTGGGCTTCTAAGGGTAGTGAGTGCTGTTCATGTTACACTGAACATGAAGCTGGTTAATTTCATTTTAGTTTGGTTAATTTCATTTTGCTATCATCCCTTTTCCACCTATATCATTATAGTATGCTGATTTTAGTTCTTTTGAATAAATACCAAGGAGTGGGGTAGCTGGGACCTATGGTGGGTCTATATCTAGTCTTTTGAGGAATCTCCATACTGCTTTACAGAAGGATTGTACTAATTTGCAGTCCCACCAACGATATATAAACAAACCATGTTCCCCATATTCTTTCCAGCATTTATTATTTGTATTCTTGATGATTGTCTTTCTAACCGGGGTGACATGAAAGCTCAATGTACTTTTGATTTGCATTTCCCTGACTGGTAGGGATATTGAATATTTTTCATGTATTTGTTGGCTATTTGTATTTATTTTTCTGAAAAATGTCTATAGTTATTTACTTAATTTGCCCATCTATTGATTTTTAGTTAAGTTTTTGAGTTTTATATATATTCTGAATATTAATCTCCTATCAGAACAGTAGCTGGCAAAGATTTCCCCCACTTCTCCCTTTCTGTAGGCTCTGTCTTCATGCTCTTGTTTCTTTTTCTGTGCAGAATTCTTTGAATTTGAAGTCATCCCATACTTAGGTTTTTTTTTTTTTTTTTTTTTGTGTGTGTGTGTGTGTGTGTATGTGTGTGTGGTGCTGGGGGTTGAACTCAGGGCTTTGTGCATAGGAGGCAAGCACTCCAGCAACTGAGCTATATCCCCAGCCCCCATTCTTAGTTTTATTTCATGAGCTTCAGGAGTCACATTAAGGAAGTCAGTGCTTGTGCCAACATACTGGAACATTAACCATGTATCTTCTTACAGTTTCAGTGGTTTTTGATCTGTTTCCTAGGTCTTTGATCCATTTTGATCTGATTTTTGTGCAGGGGAAGAGAGAGGGTTCTAGTTCATTTTCTACATCTGTTTATCCATATTTCCCAGCACCATTTGTTAAACATGCTATGTTTTCTCCAATGTATGTTTTTGGAAAATTTTTCAAAGATCAGATAGACATATCTATATGGATTTTGCTCTTTGTCATGTATTCTATTCCACTGGCTTTCATATCTGTTTTTATGCCATTGCCATAGCTCTGAGATATAATTTGAGATCAGATATTGTGATGCCTCTAGCATCACTCTTATTGCTCAGTATTGCTTTGTGTACTCTGGGTATTTTATTCTTCCATATGTATTTTAGGGTTTTTTATTCGTTTTTTTAAAGAATGCATTTGATATTTTGATAGATATCACATGAAACTGGGTATCATTTGTGGTAATATGGCCATTTTGACACTATTAATTCTGCTTATCTGAGAACATGGTAGGTTTACCAGCTCCTTAGGTCTTCTTCAATTTCTTTCTTTAGTGTTCGATAATTTTCAGTATACAAGTCTTTCACCTCATTGGTTAAACTTATTTCCAACTGTTTTGTTGTTGTTGTTGTTGTTGTTGTTGTTTTGAAGCTATTGTGAATAGAATTATTTTCCTGATTTCTTTCTCAGAAGATTGATTGTTGGAGTATAGGAAAGCTATTGATTTTTGCATGTTGGTCTTTTATCCTTCTACTTCCCTGAATTTGTTTATCAGCTATATAAGTCTGCTGGTGGAGTATTTTCAGTCTTCTAAGTATAGAATTAAGTCCTAAGCAAACGGATAATTTGACTTCTTTTCCTATTTTTAGGCCTTTAATTTTTTTCTCCTGTCTGATTGCTAGAGTTTTAAGAACTAAATTGAATAGAAGTGGTAAGAGTGAACATCCTTGCCTTATTCTTGATTTTAGAGGAAATGCTTTTAGTCTTTCTGTATTCAATATGATGCTGACTTTGAGTTTATCCTATGTAGCCTTTAAGATGTTGAATTATGTTTCTTCTGTCCCTATTTTTTCCAGTGTTTTTAATATGAATGGGTGTTAGATTTTGTGGAGGTCTTTTTCTGCATCTATTGAGATGATCATGTGATTTTTGGCCCTTGATTCTATTTATGTGTTGAATTATTTACTGATTTGAGAATGTCAAACCAAACTTGCATCACTGGAATGAAACCAACTTGATCATGGTGTACTATCATATTAATGTATTCCTGAATGAAGACTCTTAATATTTTATTAGGAATTTTTGTGTCTGTGTTCATCAGTAATATTTATATATAGTTTTCTTGATATTCTTTTATCTGGTTTTGTTATTGGGGGTGATAACTAGCTTCATAGAATGAAGTGCTCCTTCCCTTTCTATTTCATGTTATAATTTGAGGAGTTTTGGCATTAGTTTCTCTTTAAAAGTCTGGTAGGACTCTGCTGAGAATCCACCTGATCCTGGGCTTTTCTTTGTTGGAAGGCTTTTTATTATTCCTTCAATCTCATTGCTTTATATCGGTCTGTTTGGGTTTTCTGTACACTCTTGGTTCAATTTGGCTAAGTCATATTTGTCTAGAAATTTGTTGATACCATCTAGATTTTCTACTTTATTGAAATGCAAATTTTCAGAATGGTTTCTAATCATCTTCTGGATTTCAGCAATGTTTGTGCTGATATCTCATTTTTTTATCTCTAATTTTGTTAATTTGGGTCTTCTGTTTCTTTTGGTTAGTAAGGCTAAGGGTTAATCAATCTTGTTTATCTTTTCAAAGAACCAACTTTCTCCTGCATTGATCCTTTGCATTTTTAAAATTTTTGATTTCATTAATTTTGGTTCTAATCTTAATGATTTCCTGCCTTCTACTGGTTTTCTAAATATTGTTTTGAGATTAAAATATGATTTAGATTTTATTCTACTGACAACTATTCTACGCCATTATGCACAGTCATCAAGCAAAGCCTCATTAGAAGATAAAAAGACAAGCAGTCCTAACATTTCCATTGGAGAACCCATAATCTAGGAGCAAAACTAGATAAGACAAAATTACATGAAAACCAAGCCAAACTATTCTAAGTCCTTTTCATCTCAATGGGCATTTTCTGAGTAGTTCAGAAAGCAAAAACAAAACACTGTAAGTTATGATATCATCTCAACATTAGCTGGGGCAGAATTGAGACCTAGACGCATGAAATCATGCAAATAAGTGAGTTTTCAAACTGCTTTTAAGCTTTTGGTCTTAACTAGTTATTGCATGTAAATTCTGAAATCATACTCTAAAGCTATGGTCCGTGATGATTTTTTTTTCATGTCAGCTACATTAAACCTATGAAACTTAGAAATCTTGCGTAAGTGAGCAGGCCAAGAAAATAAATGCACATCAACATCTTTACAGCCTGCAAGATTCTACTTGTGAAAACAAACCTTGCTTTAAGCAATATAGGTACTCTCTTGAGTTTACTTGTCTTTTTCTATTTATAAAGTAAGTGAAACAAATGGTATTCTCCAACAGATATTAGAATACTTGCTCATAATCCATTGTTCTTACTCATTTATAGTACTCAGATAACTGCAGTGAGGAAAGGCAGGGAAAAGTCATCCAGGAAAAAATCAGGACAACTTGTCTTAAAACCCCTTCATGACCTTCTCACTCTCCCACAAATTGCAAAGACAAAATAAATAGCTTTAGTGTTGCTCTGACCGAGCACAGAAAAAGAAGAAGGTGCCAAAGAGGAGAACTAAATTTATTTCGCAATCGTTTGGTCTTTCCATTTCTCTGGACAGGCCACAGCCAGATCAATAATGCAGCAATCAGAAGCCATGGTTCAGATGACTGAGTGAGCCGGGTAGCAGGACTGCCATTCCATTTTTCAGACTCAGCCAGAAAGGGACAGAGTTTGAAGGAGCTAGCAGAGGAGGAAGGAGGAGTTATGTTCTGTGGCCTTGGAAAAGGAGATATAATTTCAGGAGGCAAATGGATGTCTGGGAGCAACAAGAAAAGAGAAACCCCTGAGGCTGGGGATGGAGCCTTGAACAGTAGGGTAACTAGAGGTGCTTGGGGACATTTATTTGTTATTTCCCAAGGTAAAAAAAAGGAAAACTGCTTGCAGGGAAATGGCTTTATTTTAGCTTTTTTGAATCATTTTATAAGTGATTTCCCTAGAAAGATTTTCCCCCCTCTGAACAATTCAGCATACAGGTTCTCTTAGGATTTTCTCATTTCTGTCCTAACAGGAGTGTTCAGATTCTAACACTCCTGCAGTTAAAAGCTCTCTACTCTGCTTCAGCATCCAGGCCACCTAGCTTTCCTTTGTTATAAATGCTCTGCCCAGTTAGAAAAGAGATTTTTCTTTTTCCCTGAGAAATAGCAAAATGATGGAAATGTAAGGAGGGTGGGAGGGAGGCCTAAAGGTATGGGGTAGTGCAGGACTCAGGGAGGGAGGGTAGAGGGCAAGATGGAGGAGAATACAATGGTGCAGGAGGAGGAACAGGAAGCCACAGCCCATGGCATCTTCCTGGGTCTATTGTTGCCTTTCTTCTCACTGAGCTTCCTGAGAGCTGCAGCCTGCAGCCAGGGTGACAGCCTGCTGCTGCTACTGCTGCTACTGCTGCTCAGCCTGCCCTTCAGGGGCTCTTCACCATTGTGATGCAGTAATGAAGTGGCCCTGCTCTGTCAGACCTCATCTGCAGTCCTGTGCAGACAGAATGAAACCACTTGTGTTGACCCCCTGGCTTATTTACATGTTCATTCTCTCTCTCTCTCTCTCTCTCTCTCTCTCTCTCTCTCTCTCTCTCTCTCTCTCTCTCTCTCTCTCTCTCTCGACCAGTAGTTATCACTTTCCCATCCCCACGTTGTGTTTGAATCACGCCTGTGCACAAGTGAAGCATTCATGAGGAACAACCAGAAGCCCCTCTTTCAGGCAGCCAAACCTATCCAATTACTGAGGCTTGCAAAAACCCTTCTGTGAGGCAAGTTCTCTTGTTTACATTCTCTAAAAATAATACCTCTGAGCCCTGCTCACTTCCCCTGTTCAATCTTCACATTGACTTTGGCAGAGCACTCATTTATCCTTCATCCGCTTTGTCTCCAAAGTCCCCTTTTTCTTCAACAATAAGAAAGAAACACTGCATCTCTTTCTAGAGGAGTGGAGAGGATGTGGGTAGACCCACTCTACAAGCTTCTATCCACTTTCCTGGCTACTTCTTCAGATGTGCACATTATACAGCCACCGTCTTTTGAAGGACCGATAGCTCCCTGGACCCAGACTGCCTTCTCTTTCTATTTCTTGCTTTTTCTTGCATTATAGTTTATTTTGACAAGTGAGTTGGGAAATACCAAATTATTGGGGAGAAAAAAATGTCTGATTTTGGTGAAAGATCATGAGAGCTAAATCCAGATATTTATGTGTCCCAACACGTATTAATTTGTTAGGAGTTTTAGTTTTTGATGAATGTCTGATATTTTTTTTAATTTTTCTTGATGTATATTACTCTTCAGATTAAGGGGAAAAAGTAAAGATTAGTGTTATTAGAAGTAATATCTTTTTGCTTGCCTGTAATCCCAGTGGCTCGGGAGGCTGAGGCAGGAGGATGGCAGGTTTGAAGCCAGCCTCAGCAACTTAGTGAGGGCCTAAACAATTTAGGGAGACCCTGTCTTGAAATAAAAATATAAAAAGGGCTGTGAATGTGGCTGACTGGTTAAACGCCCCTGGGTTCAATTTCCAGTATCAAAAAAAAAAGTAGTAGTATATTATTCTATAGCATGCAGTATATTCTGAAGCTCATTACTATGGAACATTATGACGGGAGTTTTTAATCTTGTGGGAGACAGAGTTACGTAACAGCAACAAAACCTACCTGGAATTTGGAAAACCTGAACTCCCATGTCAGCTTCACCTCTAAATAGAATTGTGACATTGTAAGTCATTAATCTCTCTGGGCTTCAGCTCCCCTCTCTATGGTTCTGTTTAGAGCTAACATATTCATACTTATATCATGAGATGAACAAAGGAAGCAAAGCCAAGTGACCACTTGATTAATAACCAAGCCATTTGTGAGGCCTGGGACAAAGGATGAGTGCTTGCCTTATCCCCAGAGGCTAACACATACTAGCTGAAGAGACCCCAATAGTACATAGCAAGCTAAGGAAGATACCTAGACCAAACATCCACCTAACAGAGTTCTAGTACATACTTCACAATCAGTTCTAAGAAAAAGGGTGGGGAGCCTGGGGTTATAGCTCAGTGGTAGAGCACTCACCTCACACATGTGAGTCACTGGGTTTAATCCTCAGCACTACATAAAAATAAAATAAAGGTATTATGTCCATCTACAACTAAAAAAAATATTTTAAAAAAGGGACAGTGGGGAGGACCTATTTGTAGCCCTTGTCTATTTTTGTTGTGTGAATACCCACATTAAGGTTGATTTCAAGCTAACAACTTGATTTCATTAATGAAAGAGTCAAGAAGAAATGTTCAAATTATTTTTAAAAATCCTAAGAACTTATATGGCACAGAAAAGACTCTGAATCTGGAAGGAAATCCTCAGCAAAAAGTGCAAAGTTGGGGGCACATTACTCCCTTATTTTAAAATATACTATAAAGCTATCATAACTAAAGCAGCCTGGTACTGGTATAAAGACATATCAACCAATCAAATAGGATAGAATGCCCAGAAATAGACCCCAGGATTGACAGCCAATCAATTTTCAGCAAAAGTGCCAAGAACACTTAAGAAATGGTTCTGGGAACACTGAGTATCTACAAACAAAAGAATGAAAATAGATATTTCTTTCACACCATATACAAAGTGAACTGAAAATGGAAAACAAACTTAAGACCTAAAAATGTTAAGCTACTATTTTTTTAAAAAAAATAGGAAAAATGTACACAACATTGGAATTTATATAGACCTAAATATCACATTGCTGCTGGGTGTGGTGGCCCACACCTATAATCCCTGTTGCTTGGTAGGCTGAGGCAAAGAGGATAGCAAGTTCAAAGTCAGCCTCACAAAAGTGAGGTGCTAAGCAACTCAGTGAGACTCTGTTTATGTGGCTCAGTGCTCAAGTGCCCCTCAATCCCCAGTACCACCTCAAAAAATAATATTATACCCCATAAATATATATAATTATTGTCAATTTAAATATAAGCAATAAGACAACAAAACCAAAAATAATGCTCAAGAAATCCTACCAAAGGACTTCCCTGAGCCCATTCAGTTGAGCTCTAGTGCACCCACCTCCCTTCAGAGATCAGCTGGGAATGAAGGGATTTCACTGGGAACCACAGAAACAGCTGTAAAGATATAAGATTGCAAAGAAAGGTGTTCTTAATAGAGAAGCTTTAAATCCTTCTCAAAAATGTAATGGAAATATCCCTGACAGCATGACAAAATGGAGGATTTGGGAATTGTGTGTTTCCCATCTTTCTGGATATGTAATCTGAAGACAACTTAGAAGAGTATTACTTAAAAATTTCAATGTAAATTTAAAGTGTAAGTTTTGCATTCGATTTTGGAGCCTTCAAAGATTATGTGAGTATAAAAATAATACAAAGGCAATGAAATAAACACATTAAAAAAGAAAAGGAACTTCCATTTACTTTCTAAGACTCTAAAGGCGTGCCGCCATTTGAAGGATTTGGAATGATCTTTTCCATGAATGAAAGAGGCAAGAGAGGGAAGGAAAGGAAGGGAAAGGATAGTAAAGGAGAGAGGGAGGGAGGGAGGAGAAACAATCAGTATCAATCCACTATGTCTAAGATAGCTCAGTGGTAGAGCATTTGCCTCACCTGCTCAAGGCTCTGGGTTTGACCCCAGTACTGCAAAACATAAAAAAAAATTTAAATAAGAAATACCCTATGGCATGGAAGAAGAGTTGGTTTGGAAAGCAGGTATCTCAATAATGAATTTCTTCTTATGGCTCAGCTCACCCCCACTCTCCATGACAAGAAAGTTCCAGATATATGTGCTCTTTGGATCACTAGAGAAATGAACCTCTTCTTATTTAGGTTAATGCCTACTTAAGTAAAAGTTAAAGGTCCACAAAGGTGTTATAGAGAAATATCAGAACAGGAATGTCAACTGGGATAAGTTGAGACAGACCTCAAGAATAGCCATAATCAAGGACAGACAGGATGAACGGTGAGGAGGTAAAAGCTCTGTTTTAGAAGAAATTAACATCCTGATTGTATTGACCTGTTTAAAAGGGGAAAGGTGAACACTAATCTCAAGGTCTCACTACCTCAGTGGGACAGGGAATATTTTAAATAATTTGTACAAATGGGTCAAAAATTTCCTGAATTGATATTGGACCATTCACTTTAATCTCATAAATATTCATGGCACATCTGTGAGTACAAAATCCCAAGTGGAGCAGAAATTGGTGCAAAAGAAAAAGGGGACAGGGCACAGGAAGTGCATTGGAAGATAAATAAAGACATGATAACCACCCTGAAGAGTTAAGAATATAGCAAAGGTGGATGAACTGCTGTCTGAAGTACAAGGAAGAATGACAGGTATTATAAAAGAGGTAAAAACACAGAACTTGAGTAATAACATCCCGTGGGGAATATGGAAATGCACTGTGACCTGATTCTATTTCTATTCATAAATTCTTTTTTTCCTCTAAGTGGCATATTTTGCTTATGCAGAAACAAGGAAGTCATTTTTATTTCAACGAGATATATCCAGCTTCACCACATTTTTTTTCTCAACTATCCTTTAGCTATGGGAAAAAAAAAGACTTTTTATATATTGTCAGCTAAGTCAAAAGGAGTTTATGAATAGTCTGCCCTTCCGAAGACCTTGGCAATGAGCTAACACAGTTGTGTGGTCTGAAAACTATTTCATATACTTCCCAAGGATGAAGTGGTTGCTTTGCTTTCAGGTTCTAGCCACGAGTCCTGAAATATTTATTACTATTTAGTAAAAAATAATTTTACTAAAGGACATAATTCTAAATTTAACCCTTAAAAAACTGTTATTGTCCAATTAAAATGATCTGTCATTAAAAAATGTAATCGTGGCATCCTACTGTGTAGTACTCAAGGACAAAGGAGTATATGGAAGCTATTAAAGAGAGAACACCACCTGGTCCCGAAGCTGGTTGACTTGGGAAATATGTGTCTTTTACATAATGCTATCTATGCACTGAAGATGTGATACCATAGAAATCTAATAAATCTAGTCAGTCAGATGTACAGCCAAACACAGAAGTGTTTTACAATTTCAGCTAATTGAAATTTTAGTTCACTTCACTTATAACATTTTGTTGGTTCTGCAGCTCAGGGTCAAGCTCTCAGCATCCAGAGAAGATGAATTAGCAGATGTATTAATTATATATCAAAACGTGTTTTGTGGAGCTATGTAGCTCGGTAGTAGAGTACTTGCCTAACATGCAGAAAGACCTCGGTTAGAGTCCCATGATAGCAACACATAAACAAAAACTAAACTAAAAACTTGTGTTTTTAACTAGCCTAAAAAGGTCTGTGGTGTTATAATTTAAAAAAAAAAAAAATCTTTGTTTCTGGAGCCACCAGACTCATTGGGTAAAATCCCAGCTTCAACTCTTTCTGAATGTAAAGCTTCTAACATCTTATTAACCTTCTCACAGCTTCCCTGAATAGTGAGGGAAGATTGATCAGAACAGAACTGCTTTGAATTCATTCTTAAGTATTGCATACATGATGTATGATATTTCCATATCTTTCTATTTACCCACGTGTCCATTTTCTTAAACATGAATCCTGCTCTAGTTAGGCTATTTGCGAGAGATTGTTTATATTTTTAGACCATGGGAAATTCAACCAATATTTTAGAGAATAAGCTGTATGATAAAACTTAAAGAAATTTTCAAGGTTGACCTCCATGAAACCTGGGAAAACGTGAAATGAAAGTATAACTGATGAACTTTAGGGAACATAATACAAAACAATTATGTCTCAGTGGGCATTTTGGGGAGGAAATTTCCATTGCTCTCCTTAGATTTAGGAATGGGTTCAAAAAATGACTAAATGCTCCTGAATTTAAACCAAAAAGACCACTGATTTTAAAACTGAAATAGAATCTAATTCAGATACTTTCAAATTATTTTTTTTCTTTGAAATCTATTCCCAGTCTTCTTGTGATTGCCAACATTTTATGTTACATGGCAGTTATTTTATTTATTCATTCTGAATTTTAATTTCCAATTAAAATATAAATAAGAATACTATTATTTTAAAAACCATCTTAAAATTCATATGCATTTATACTATTTTGAACTTTTTAGTGACTTTCATTTAGAATTCTTAGGACTTCTCTTTCTACTTTAAACTTTTTTGGAAAAACATCCCAGGAAGTCATAGAGAAATGATAGGAAAGAGAGAGGCTTTAGCATCATGCAGATGTAGGTCTGAATCCAGCTTTCCTCTAGAGGGGAAAGGGAGAATATCCCCTCACAAAGAATGGCTTGAGGAACACTGGGAACAACATAGCACATCGAGTATATGACCTACAAACACAATGGAAATACAAAAGTGGTTTTCTTTCCCTCTCTTTCCTTTTCATGTCCTCTACCTCTAAAGAAGATGGCACTCACATACTTGGCAGTCTCCCACAAAACCAGTGTCATTGCCTCTGGTCTCATTCATTATATTCAGAAGCTTCATAATTTCCATGATGGAGGGAGAACTGGTAAAAATAAACAAGTAGTCAGCTTTTGATGGTTTTTTCACACACAATAATTTGTTTGGTAATGAGTTCATGTTGATAAAACATGAAAATGTACATGGAGATACTGAGTCAGACATTGCTCGTGTAACATGATGACAGTTATTTTATTTGTGTACCCTCAGTGAAATGTACTTAACATTTATTTACAAATTCATCCTCTATAAGTTCATATCGATCCATTTACTTTTTAGAAAAAACACTTTCAAAAATGTTTTTAACACTCCAGTGTTGGCAAATATACATGTAAAAAAAAATGCTAAAGAGTCTAAGTTTCATTTACTGTTTCAAAACCAACTCTTGAACCAGCTTTAAAAGTTGCCTCAAGTCTTAGTTACAAAATGAAAAACTAATTAAAATTTGGAAACTAACAACTGCATTTACTACAGGAAGACAAAGCATGAAAACCTAATTCTAATTGCCATAATGATACCGATTCTGACTTGACCAAAATGGAAAGTTCGGATTTCTGGTTCCTGATTACACAGACGTTAGATTTACTGATGTTAAGAAATAGCTTTCCTGTGTCGTTTACATTCAGGGATCAGTGGTAATAGCATTTTATTGCCACCTAAGACAAGACCTGCACGTGCATGGTTTTCCAGCCTCACAATGAATAAGGATCTCAGTTAAGGCACCTGGGGAGCTAAGGAAAGGATAATAATGGGTCTTATGGGGATCCTCAAGGGACTAATAACTCCAGGTGGTCTTAGAAATCATGGAAAATATCCCATCAGGAGCTCTTGGGAGGAAGCCAGGGCTATGCAGCTGGTACAGCGTTCAAGTCCTCTTCACGAGCTGCTTCAATACGGGCCCTTGTCACTCCTCAGGGCAGCCCTGCAGTGAGCAATAATTACATCACATTCTATAGATTATCACTTACCAAGTAATTTCTCAAATGTCCTCGTTAAGCGATATTTTGAAAGCCACAGACAACCAGCTAAAAAGAGACAATGAGATGTATAACCAGGGAAACAGGGACTGAAATTCACCAGAAACCTCTGTTAGTCCCTTGCCCAACTCACCCCATTCTGCACTTTCCTTTCTCTGGCCTTCAGGGCAAAAGTCTTTGAACTGCTACTGAAAACCAGGAAATGCAGAAGTGAGAACCAAGCAGAAGTTCTCCTTGATTCCTGCTTTTGCACATTTAAATGGTTCTGATTCTGCTCTTTAACGATGGTATCACTTTTATGTTATTCTGTGGATCTCAGTTTTATCCTTTGTGAAAAAAAAAAAGGACCCAATTTCTAGTCTAAAGCTGTTGATGTGATTTGATGAATGACACATGGAAGGTTCCTGGGCCAAATGCCTAGCATGGTATGCACCCAAGAAATAGCAGTACTATGAATAATTAGAAGTGATCCAGAAGCCCAACCTGCCAAGCACTGTGTTGACTTTTTCAACCATCCTACAGAAAATATCCTCAGGGAGCATCAAGCTAATTGCTATGTCCAAAGTTCAACCTTCAGAATCTAAAATGTTAAAATGCTAATGTAATTCATATATATATATATATATATATATATATATATATATATGTATGTATATATATGTAAATTTTTTAATTGTTGGTAGAATTTTATTTATTTATATGTGGTGCTGAGAATCGAACCTAGTGCCTCACACATGCTAGACAAGCGCTTTACCACTGAGCTACATCCTGAGCTCCTTTCACTTATTCTTCAAATAGATCATTATTGAGCATGTTTTGACTCTTGGGCTGCATGTAAGGAGTTGCTGATACAAAAATGAAGAAACGAAAAACAAACTTTACCCTCCCATTTCACAAATCAAGGGAAATTTATACACTAACTTTAAATACTACCTGTAAAAAAAGAAATCCTATGAATAAAAAAGGAAATTCTTAAAGAGGAGTTTTATAAATATTTTCTCACATGGGAATGTTTGTTTCTAAATGGATTTATGCCCACATTTATTATTTCTGTTATCGAAGCATACCTCTCTAAGTGGCTACATCTTTCAAGATGGCATTAACACTGGAACAAAATTTAAAAATGTCAAAACCATCCAGTATCAATCAGTTCCTGAAACCTTGATGCATCCATTTTCAGTGTTTTTGAAGTCTAATAGAGTACTTTGATCTTTGTGGCAGGCTGAAGACATCTAACTGGTAAAATGGCTACATGAAGAGAAAGGCCCCCTCACACACATACCAGCTGTTGAAGACAGGCACTGCCAAGGGCTCATGGCCTTGATGTGTATACTGTGGGATAAAGCAGAAACGGAAGAATTGGGTGGTACCTCTGTAGGAGCCTACAGGACAGGATTAGCAGAGTGATCCTTCCAGACTGACACTGGAAGTCAGTACCTTTAGGTCTGCAGAAGTCTGCCTGAGATTCTACCTACAGCTTAACCTAAGGGGAAGCTACACCAAGGGGAACTCAGAATGTCGTCCAAAAGTTCCTTTCCACTCACCTCTGATTATGCTTCTCAAGGGGGATCTGTAATGAAATATATGTCTAAAAAGTAGCTGGTGTTTAAAATCAAATAGCACTTCAGATTCATTAAATGCTTATGATTGTGCAATATAAATGTTTACTCAGCACACAGCATTGAATTTATCCTCAGGACAAGGCAATGACCTGCTAGGAATGACACGATTTAAACTGTTTCTTAGGCCCAAGTATTGTTTGCAAAACGCTTTAGAGACTTCCTTATAAATGTAAGCTGGAAAGCCAAGATAAGCCTTTGTTTATAGCATCCAAAATCTTAGCAAATATTCTGTCCCGTGAATTATGAATTAGCAAGATTTCATTATTTTTTTTCCTCAGGAAAATGAGAAGCATCTGGCCCTACAGAAAAATCTAAACAAGTCCTTGGAACTGTGGCATTAAAAGGTCTCTCAGTATTTATGGGGCTATACGTGGAGAAAGGTCAAAGCCATGAAGAAGCACACTATTTAAAAGAAAAAAAAGCAGAGAGAACATCAGCATTTTCCTCTGAAATATCTGATGGATGTTCTACGCTTGTCCCCTGGCAGAGGAGCAATTATCTCCATCATATAAGATGTGGCAGTGTTTCACCTGCCCTTCTAGATAGAGAAAAAAATTTCAATGTTAGATTTATTTTTGACATGACTTTCCAGCCCCGTTGAGCACCCTCTGCCATCTTTTGGAACCTCCTAATCTCTAATACTACTTTTTTGCCTCTGACCCAATATCTCCCTCAGCCCCCTCTTTCTCATGCTATCTTTTGTCCTGTTCTGCTATTTTGAATGAACTCATAACACAGTGGAAGCAGCTGGGGACTTGATATCAGAGGTTCTAGGTGTGAATAGCTTGGATACATGGATGGGATCCAAGCATCAGTACTTTTGTGGCTTCCCAAGCATTTCAATGCTCACCTAAGGTTGAGAATGAACTAGCTAAAAGAAAGTGAAGAAACTCCTGTTTTCCTTTAACATAAGTTTACTGTGATGCCCACTTTAAGAAATAAGACTCCCCACATGAATGCTAGGGATCCACTTCAGGACAGGAAAAAAGCAACCTTGGTCTGTCAATTTTCTGAACTCTCAAATCCCCTACTCCATCTATCCAGAAACTGGTTATACTGACTACACTTGTTCTTCCTCCTGCTGCTGGAGAGACTAAGGCACAGTACAGGACAAGCCAAATGCCAGAGGGTTCACTCATGCAATTGTATTCAGGGTTCAACTCATAGATCTTTGAGTCCAACCTTTACCAATAATCCAAGAAAGAAGACTCTGATAGACTGGGTTTCTCATTGAAAGAAGGGTGTTTTTGTTTTTCAGGAGAGAAAAACAAAATAGCATCCAATATGTAAAATAATATCCTTAAATATTTTGGATAGTAAAATAAAGATATTTCCCATGTGAAGTTGCAAAGAACCATTTAAGAGGAAACTAGGCAATATATAAACTTGCTAATATTGTGTCTTATCAATAGAAATCAATCCAGGCAAACACACCCCGGAATCCTTTCTAGGAAACAATTACTTTGTCCCAAATAAAGGGTAAATTTCCAGCTCTCCATTTGGATAACTTTCATTACAACAAATTAAATGCTTTTCACCTTCACTGGCTGGGCCTCCTTCTTATGATTCACAAGTATGGTTACACATCTAAATTGCATGAAACTTTCTTTTGGTGTCCCAGTAAGACTTACTAAATAATGGCTGAGGTTATTTCCTGAGAATCTATATTATTAAAAAGTCCTTAGTGCAAAGACTGATTATTCAGTAAATAAGGATGACATAACTAGAGAATCTGGGAAAACAAATAATAAGTTAGATCTATACCTCACATACTGAAACAGGATGGAGTCAAAGGGTTCACAACCCCCCAAAAATAAATAAAGCATAAATTAGCAAGAAAGAAATTATAAGAGAACTAAAACTTTTATTACCTCGGATTGATAAGAGCTATAACTCAAGAAATTAAAAAATTCAACAATATAAAAAGGTTATGTATATATATATATACTTAACAAATATACAATATTCCATATATTATATGAAAATTATATTATGAAATATTTATATTATTCAAATATTTAAATTATTAGATATTTCATAATATATTTCATATAATATATGGAATATTGTATATATAAAATGTTTATATATACAATATATACAGGATACACATATTTATATAAAAATAAATGAAATGTCATATATATATTTAAAATAAGTAAGGTAAAAGATAAACTGCACTTGAAAAATGTGTGACATTTTTAAAATTGATCTTTTTAATGTAAAGGATTCCAACAAATCTTGAGAAAAAGGCAAATAACTCAATAAAAAATAAATGAAGTATTAGAATAGATAATTTATGAGAATAGAAAATGACTCATAAACAAATAAAAATGTACTTTTTCATAAAAACAGAAACTTAAATTAAAATAACTTTTCACAATTTAGAATGGTACAAATCTCAGTTTGACAACACAGTTATTGAACAAGGTGTCAGGATTGAGGCCATTCTCATGCAGAGGGTAAATTAAATGTTCATGGGGGATAATTTAGCAATAGCTATCAAAATTGCAAGTGACATTTAACCCAGTGACTTCTACAGACACTTTCACAAATATAAAAAGATATGTGTGCAGTTATTTATGAAACATTTTTTGCAAAGTAAAATATGGAAAATAACCCAAATGTCCAATGAAAGGGGTCTGTTTCATTAAATTATGACTGAACCACACAATAGAGTACCAGGATGCTATAAAAGAAGATAGAGGAATTTTATTTGAGCAATGACATATAATGATATCTAAGGAAACAAATTCAAGAGCAGCACAACCTGCATATTATTATAATATTTATGCTACCAAAAAAAGGGGGGGTGGTCACTGATTTTCCCTGCTATCTGAATTCTCAGTATCAGAAGACTCACTACAATGACTGCCAAATATATTTATACAAAATTCCCAGTTGAAATTAATAAATTGCTATACCGAATCTGTTTGCAAGCATCAACAAATGGTATGCATGATCCAGGAAGACCAGAGTGAGCTTCAATCATTTCTCAGGTGTTCCCTGGGTAGAATTGAGTCCCTGCTTCTATCTGCTCAAGTTCTGTTATATCGTCATCTTTCCCATATCTGAAGTAAAAATATCTTCTAAAAGCAGAAGAGAAGAAAATAAGCAAGCCTAAAATATATAGAAATGCTTTAAAAAAGAAAAGCTTGAAGTGATAACACGTATTGAGAGAGGTGAACTCATAAAAAGAATAGATAATTCATAACTGATGCTGGGGAGCCGTGCTTTTCAAACTTTAATGTGCCAGCTAAGCATCTGGGGATCTCTGCAAAATACAGATTCTGATTGAGTTTTTGCCTTTGGGTCTGAGCTTCTGCATTTCTGACAAGCTCTCAGGTGATGTTAAGTCCACTGAGCCATAAATAAAATTTTGACTAGCAAACTTTATTATCATTTCACATTGCACATAATGAACTCATGAGTAAGTGTTAAATATTTAGGCTCTTGGTGTTTTATTATGCAGATATCCTTGGTGAGTTGCTATATAACAATTGAAGACAAACCCTCAGCTTTTGATTGCCTGGGAATATATTATTTTCCTTTTTTAAAATAATAGATTTTAAGTTCCAAGGAAGCAAAAATGTGCAAATCATCAAGTTTTCAGAAACGTGCATTTATTTGTTCATCTGTGTGTATTAGTTTCTGGGTACATAAAAGAACTACGGAAAGCTCTGGGAAGCCTAAAAGAAATTTAATACTGAATTGATGGAGAAGACGAACAGCAGGCATACTGCACTCTATTCCCTCTTGTGCCTTTTGAATTTGAGTAATTTAACGACATTATTTACTAGTTAGCTGTTGTAAAATTTTTACCTTCCTAAAACTGATGACCTCTTAAAATATGATGAACAGGAAGGAGGATCCACGCAAGTCTAGATCCACAGGAAGATTTCTCATGAAAGGCATGTGCTGAACTGACCTTAGTCCTTCTGGAATAACTTAAAGCTACATATGGAAGCAATTAATTATACAATGGTTGTATCCTTGTTGAGTGAGGGCTTTCCATTTGCCCAGTAGTTTTTTGAAAAACTCTATACATTAACATGATTAAAAATCACCTCACGTAAGTTCTGAACAGCAAAGGAAACAATTAAGAATGTGAAGAACCTACACAATGGGAGAAAATCTTTACCAGCTACATTTCTGACAGAGGATCAATATGTAGAATATATAAAGAACTCAAAAAATTACCACCAAACAACAAATAACAAGATTAACAAATGGGTAAATGAATTAAACAGATATTTCACAAATGGCCAACAAACATATGTAAAAATGTTCAACATCACTAGCAATTAGGGAAATGCAAATCAAAACTACACTGAGATTTCATGTCACACCAGCCAGAATAGCAGTAATAAATGCTCAAGAGGATGTGGGGGAAAAAAGAAATATCCTTATACTTTTGGAGGGATTGAAGATTAGTACAACCATTATTTCCATCAGTATAGAGGTTTCTCAAAAGACTAGGCTAGGAACAACCATATGACCCCCTGTACCACTCCTCAGTATTTATCCTAAATAATTAAAGTCATCATACTATAGATACATGCTTTAATGGATTGGATGTGAGTTGTCTCCTTAAAGCTCACATGTGAGACAATGCAAGAAGGTTCAGAGTAGAAATTATTGGGTTGTGAGAGTCTTGACCCAATCAGTGAATTAATCCCCTTATAGGGATTAATGGAGGGGTAACTAAAGTGGTAGGGTGTGGCTGAAGGAGGTGGGAATTAGGGCGTGGCTTTGGTGAACATATTTGTATCTGGCAAGTGAAGACTTCTCTCTCTCTCTCTGTTTCCTGATCATCATGTGAGCTGCTTCCCTCTGCTACATTCTTCTGCCATGTTGTTTAACCTCACCTTGAGCCCCAAGGAATGGAGCCAGTGACTTACAGACTGAGACCTCTGGAAATCATGAGCCCTTAAATAAATCTTTCCTCTTCTATAGTTCTGGTCAGATCTCTTAATTATAACAGGGTAAAAATTGACTTATATACTTTCATACTCATGTTTATAGCAGCACAATTCACAAACACCAAACTATAGAACTAGCCTAGATCCACCAACAAATGAATGGATAAAGAAAATGTGTATATATACTATATGCACAATGGAGTTTTATTCAATCATAAAGAAAAATGAAATTATGTCATTTTCAGGAAGATGGATAGAACTTCAGATCAGTATGTTAAGCAAAATAAGCCAAAGTCAGAAGATCAAAGGTGTTATGTTTTTCCTCACATGTGGAAGCTAAAGAAGAAAAATGAAAAGAAAGGTGGGGTCATAATTGCATAAAAAGCAAAGGGAGATCAGTAGAACAGAAGAAGGAGACTAGAGGGTAGGAGGAGGGAAGGGAGGGAGGAAGTGCTGGGGAGTGATACTGTTCAAATTTTGTTATATCGTGTGCATGTATGAATATGTAACAACAAATCCCACTGTTATGTACAACTACAACACAGCAAAAAATTTAAAAATATATTTTTAAAAAGGAAGCAAAAAGTCACCTTACATGAAAGGAGATACAGATTCAATATCCAACAACCCCTATCTAGGGAAAATTCAGAGGAAACCATTTTTAATATTTTCTTCCTATGATTTTGTCTATGCTGATATATAATGTGTTTATACACCTATTTATAAACTCAGGAATTTTATACATTGACCATTTACTTTCTGCTATGATTGATGAAGATTTAGCTCATTGTAACACCCCACCTCCTCCCACCATCCACTTGGAATGTATCACTATTCATGTTAGTTTTCCATTTGTTGAGTTCATAATGACAAATAATATTTTCATCGTTATTGCTTCTTCTATACTGACACTTATTTCCTGGCTCCCCACTCTGCACAACAGGAATATTCTTGCCCTTGCTCTTCCTTCATCTCACTCTCCACCTTTGGTCCTTCAGATACTATCACCTATATTTTTTGTTGTCAAGGTGATGAAATTTATGCTCCATTCTAATAATAACAAGTTTATCTCAAAAGATGCATCTTAAAAACTGAGAATTTAAGAAAGTTTTACTGAATTACAACCATAAAAATATTGTTCACTATTTAGGCAAGTAGTAAAAGCATATGGTTTTATTTTATTTCATGGAAGCTTTTTTTTTCTTCTTAAAATTCCTCATTAATCTCTCAGTTCCCTTCCATTATTTAACTCTCTTATAATCTTAAGACCTCTAAATTTTCCTCTCATTTTTTCTTTCTTCCTCTATAATACCATGTCATATTTTCCACAGTCTCTTTCTTCCCAAAGATCTCTGCTACAGTCGGTACCACAGATTGCTGTTACAAGCTGCTTCTTGAAACTCCCTTTTGTATTTTGTATGACGATGAGGGTCTCCTTCCATCTTCTGTGCAATTCCCCTTCTCCTTCCCATTTCCTTCCACCTCTCTTCCCTATTTACTGGTAATCTTCTTCTTCCTCTTTTTTTTTTTTTTTTTACATTTGAATCAAATGGGGTATAATTGTCCTGGTTTGTGTCCCCATCACCTTGTAGGTCCTTTGACTAGAGGGAAAGCTCTTGGACTTCACACATCACTCCAGTGATAAGAGCACACTATTTCTATCCCATCTACTGTAATTCATTTCTCTCCTTGTTTTTTCTTCCAATTCCCCTCACAACCTCTTTTATGTAGTTTTCATAACAACCAATAAAAAAAATTAAAAAAAAAAAGAGCACACTATTCAGCCTCCCCAAGGCTTGTGCTCCCCGATGAAAAGGACTGATCTAAAACAAAACACCCTATTTCACACTCTTCCCTGTATGCCTCCATAATAGCCATATGCCTTTTTGAGAAGCTATCTAAGTTGATGATTCAAAAAGGCAATTTGGAATTTGATTTGAATTTAGTTATTTAACTCATGCCAGTTGTGATTCATTCTATTTCGTATTGAAATATTATACTTTATTTTTCTTTCTGGGATTATTTGACAGGCACTAAATAGAACCTCTTTTTTAAATAATGAAGAGTGTTTAATTGTCAAAGAAGTTAAAATATTATACACGGACTAATGACTAAAATTTTATGATGTTTTACCAAGGTAGTCTGATTCTCTTTCCTTTAAATACCTACTTCTTGGGAGCTGGTAAAATGAGGTAGAAAATGCAATGTATGATTACTCACCAACCTGATTAACTTTTTCTCTTTTTGACAGAATATTATGTCATGACTATGTACAGCCCTGATTCCATTTAAATATCCGTATGACAAATATTCAGCAGAGGAAAAAGAACAGGACTTGAGTAATGTGACTAATTCAGCATACATAATTTGTTAATGCAGTAAGTTCTGATTCGGAACTATGAAATTCTTATAATTAATGGAATGCATAAAAGATGGACAGTCCAACTTTTACTTTTTTCGCAATGGTTCAATTATGCCAGATCCTAACCTTTTAATATAAAGATCAATATCCTAAAGACAATGAATGTGCAAATGGCTTATTTTGTTCATTTCTATTTTTAAAACCTGACTGATGAAATTTAATTTGTTTACAGAGGTTTCTGTCCTTTATCTTAAACTTTTGATCATTGAACATTTACTGAATATTTAGTGTTTATGAGTTCCTCCTACTTACCCAGCACTGTGTTACATTCTTGGAGGAATTAAAATAATTGAAATATAATACCTCACTCCAAGCATCTGGTAACATACATAGAGTCAGAAGAACAATACATATGAAAAAAAACAACATTAAAAACAGTTAATAATCAGAGTTACACTGCACAGCACAAAGAATAATGTGGCCCTTAAAGAAATCTGAAGAAAAAAAGAGACATGAGTTTTGGGATGCCCACAGAAACTTTATAAGCAAAGATGTGATTGCACAGTTACCTGTGGGTTATTTTGACTCAAATATTTCAATCCAATTTACTGCCTATGAAAGTCAAAATTTTCCACTGCACCTGGAACATTACTTACTTATCTACTTGGGTATGCTTTCTGTCTGTGTGATAGGAATAAGATAAAAAGATTAAAGTTGACTTTAAATGTCAACATTTGTGTATGTGTGTGATAAAATAGTGCCTAGCATTCTAACTAAAATTCATTTCAACTAAAATTCATTCCAAAAAAAAAATCCCTCAATTCTTCACCAACAGTTTGAACTTGGAAGACCTGACCATTTTAGAAGATGGACTAATAGTATTTGACAACCACTCTTCATGCAAGGGAGCACCATCACTCAAACCGCTGGGTAAGCTTGTTTTCAACACCAGTCCTGTAGCCAAGAATTTATGGCATAGGAATATTTCACTAAAGGAAATATACACTTCCTTAAATTTTTAAAAACTGACAATCAAAAGTATATAATTTAACCCTATGAAACTGCCAGTTGTGTAGGTGAAAGTATAGGCACTTTGGTATGACCCAAAAGAGGATGAGAGTCTTTTCCAACTTGGTTCTCCTGGCAGATACCATCTATAGATCAATATCCAAAAAGAAAAACTTCAACCTATAAAGGCCTCTTTGATTCCCAAAATCCTAATATTTAAAGTGGAGGGTAAATAAAAGTCATCTCCAGAGCAATCAAAACTGGCAACTGATCCTCTGTAAATTCTATGAAGTTTTCTTGATGAAGTTTTTTTTTGTGAGTCTCTCAGCTCAGTTAAGAATCATCAGGTCAACAATACATGCATTTGCTTTTCTCTAGATTGATTTAATGCATTACATTAATAGACTCACTTAGACTCTCATATAGGAAGTAAGGCAAGAAAGCAAGAGAGGGAAATATTTTTGGCTTTGACCCAGAGATGAATAGTATACTGAATCTAGACAGGCTTGGCTATTCCACTGATCATTAAGACCAAGATGACAATTAACACTGAGTGTGACAGTGGCTTTTGTGATGTGGACAGCTTGCCACTTGAAGATACACAAGGACCACCTGCTTGTATAACATAGGGCCACCAAACAAGCACCAGATGGTGACAACATTTGAATCATATTACTACAGTCACTTTTACCTCAGCTCTCTTTGAACTGGACATCAGGAGGAAGAGCTGTAGGATTCATATTTGTTTTTGGTTTTTGGAACAATATGATTCTCTGTAAATCTCACATATATGAGTTACTTGAGGCCAAAAGAATCACTCCTGGGCACTGATGGCCCAACAGAAGTTCTGCTTCATAGGGCAATTATAAACAATTGGCTTAACCAAGATATGCTATACCTGCTGATATCTCTGTATGGAAACCTTGGAAATAGAAATGTAGAAAAATTACATAAAAAACACATGAGTTAGGTGATAGAGTTAGTGGTTTATAGGAAAGAGAAAAATGGTGTCAGAAGAATCAAGTGCCAAAGCAGTGAGAGGAGTCAAGCTATACAAAATTTTGGCAACATATCCCAAAATTTGGTTCTGTCCATACAGATTTTCAAGAAAAAAAAATTCTAGAAATTTCCTGACATGTTTATTTTCTACAGAAAAGGTATAAATACAATTTTTCATTAAATATGTACTCAGAGCTTGAAAGAACTTTCAGGAGTTCAAATTGCTTCTCAAGGTTGAACAAAACATTCTGTTAAACTGGCTGTTGCCCAAAATCCCACAAAACAGAGAGTAAAACTAATTCAACAGTTCTGGAGACACAGTTTGTACTTTGGACAATGAGAAATCCATGTCTATATTCCTTATGAAGGAAGTAAAAAAAAAATAATATCTAGGAATCACCTGAAAAATTGCCACCAAATTACACAACAATCCAAAGACCATAGAGATTTTACTAACATAATTTATTCTGCATTATAGACTGATGTGGTCTCCACTCTCTATGTGAAAAAAAAATTGATTCCCACATCCCTAACAACATAAATAGATGAATATTACTGAGAACAGCAACCAGATATCAAATACGATTGCCTGAATTTTATAATGCAAATAACTTAGCAGGTGGTCTTTTGTCTGTAAATCAAACTGCTAGGTGTTTAGGGGGCTCCTCGCTAGGAAAAGCAGGGTCAGTACGAAAAAGATTCTGCAAAAGCCGGGAAAGGCAAAATGGGAGAACAGAGGGAAAATATTGGTAAAATTTGACAAATGCATTTCTCAGTATTATGTCAAACATGTTTACTGAGCTGCACAATTAATAAAAAATATTCTGTACTAGAGTCCCTAATTATTATTCCACACAGGACAGAACACCTCTTCATTATCCCTTTTTGAATTGATTGTGTACATCAAACAGTCGAGATATAAATAAAATATGCCTGCATGCATAATACCCTCACATTAAAGCTGGAGGCAATTAACCTATGATTTCTCATTAATTAAATTAAAATAACCTTCGAAAAAAACGTCTAAAATCAAAACAGATTTCTTTTAGTGTGGATTTTCCTCCCAATGATGCAGAGAGCCTATTTACCAAATTTATCATGCCAATAAAAAAAAAAAAATGCTATTTCTGACTGTATCCTAGGCTTGTCTCTAGTTTTCTCCTGAGGTTCCAGTCTCATTTAGCTAAACCCATTTACAATGTCAGGGTGTGTTTGATTTTCTTCTCTGTTTTTAAAAATACCTGTGCTCATCAAGAATTTTCTCTATAGAACACCTTCTCCTTGAACTGTATCCATAGCATATAAATGGAGAGCTGCAAATTATTTGGTGAATTTTTGAAATGCCGATAGTGAAACCACAGAAATGAGATCCAGAGGGGGATAATGAGTCCTAATGTGGGGCTGCCCTTGGCCACGCCGGAAAGTTCTCATTGCCTCCCACTCAAGCTCTTTGCCATTCCTCCTTTACTTTTCTAATTTCCAGTTACTCTGTCTTTAGTTATTTCAGCAATGTCAACTCTAAAATGTGTTTTTATTTTTAAATAAGCATAAAGACTCTATCTACATCTACATATTTATATCTATGTATGTTCCAAAAAAAGACATCCCTGATGCTAGAATATTTTGATTTACTTTCCTCTAAACTCCTTTGCAGATCCCCTGAAGTCCCACCATATTAAGAGACCACATATTCACACACCTCCACCACCTACAGCTAATCCTTTTGTATGTAGTGAGTTTCTAAAAATTTTCTTATGTGTCATGCATTGGTTGATTCATTCTTCAATGAGAAAAGCCTATGTGTTCACTCTTTTTCTCCTATGCAGAGATTTTCTCCAGAGATCCCACAGTGTCTGACACAGCTTTTGCATGCTCAGCCCATAATGTCTGATGCTGTGTTGAGTTTTAATCCTGAAGTCATTTCTTTCCCCCACATCAACTCTACATGGTCAATGCCACATGGTTGAAAGTGCCAGTACTTTGCTGCTAGACCTTAGATAAAAACTTTGGAGACATCTTTCACTCTCTCATCATCTTTTCTTAATCTTCTTATTGATTTCCTTATGAGGTGTTGTCATCTCTGCCTTCAAAAGATTGGATTGCTTTCTCTATCTTGATTGTTACCACCACAGCTTAAGACACTCATTTCTTTGCCCTTATACCTAAGCTTTTCCTAATGGCCCTCTAACTCCACTTACTACCTCTAAGTTATCCCTCTACAATGGGTATTACCTGAACACTCTTGCAAAACACTGTCGTTCTATAGTTTTGCCTTCCCCTTGACCCTGTCCTCACATACCTGTACCAGCTCTATAGCACACAGTACCTGTCAACACAACCAATGAACACCATCACTTTTCCCATTTCTCCTTGCTATAACAGCCTTGGACTTTTTATTTTAGGGGCAGCATAGATCCCATAATCTTACAAAAGAACAATCTCTGCTCTTTCCCCTGATAATCTAAACCAGACAATGGTCTAGCTATAGACACTTGACCCAGTTCTGGTCCATGAGCTTTAATGAAAAACCTACTGGGGGCTTCCATTCCTGAATAAAATGATTGTGCCTCATTAGAAAAAGATATCACACTTCTATCCCTTCCTCCTAGCTTGCAATGTTGGTATAAGAATGTGATATTTAGACATCAGCCAAGAATCAAGAACAGAATATCAAAAGGACAGAAAACCTTTGGATGTTTGATGTCATCATTGAGATGCTAAACCAGCAGTTCAAGACTTCTTGTTAAGTGAGAATAAGAAATACACATTTAATATATTTAATTTAATTGAAAAAAGATCAAAAGAAAATATTCTACTATACATGATAAATCTGCAAACAGTCTGTATAACATATTGTTCTCCAATGACCCAGGTTTGGAAACATACTGGCACAGAAGACTACAAATATCCACAATACTTGGAACTTCATGATAAATTCTTAGAAGAGATGAATAACATATTGCACAGTATTTAATGTCAGGGCATACACTATTTCTAATCCAACACAGACATTTGAGAAATATTCATTTAAACAATTGAATCTGTCATGTGCATTTCAGAAGTCCCTGAAGAAGTGTATGCCTGACAGTATGCAGTGGTATTGCAGGAGCTATTATAGTCAATTCTATGAAACTGGTACCCTGACTCCTCAAGGCAATTTTTACAGAAGCCGGTCAATAGAATATGTTTATGGTTTTGTTTTAAAAGATAAGAGAAATGTGAGGAAGGGCTTCTTTTGTTGTTGTTATCTTTTAATACGATATTAAAATAAAAGAGATGCTATTTATACAAAGATATCAGTTGACAAATAAGGATTTTATAACAAACAAAAAGTGTAACTGATCCAAGAATTCAATTTTTACTACAGGCCATCATAATAGACCACAGTATACTATTCTTATAGAAATTGTAATGTATGAAAAGATATAAAGTATTAATATGGCCGAATTCTACAAACCTCCACAAATGATTTTTACCAACTTCAAAGACTCCGTCTTATAAGGCTATGCTTTTCTTTCATAATCTTTAGAATGTATTCTGCATGGATGTCTTTGTGGCATATTCTTAATCTTTGAGAATGAAATTGTTTTGAAAACAAAACAAAGTCATTAAGCTTAATTATTCTCACCTTGTCAAAAGTGTCACTCTCCTTAAAGTCCAGTGAAGCTCAAGTGTCTCATACACTGGGTCCCATAAGCCATGGCCTCACCAGTATCACACGTACCAAGGACTCACATCCTACCCCCATGGCTCTTGCATATCAAAGGCCTCGTTCTTTCAAAATAGCCTCCCACTGTGTACAGACCAACCCCATCTCAATGTATACATTGAATATCATTCCTGCTAGGTGATCTAATTCATAGTCTTAATCTGCCAAATTTATGAGATCAATTCAGTCACCTTCCCTGCATTTCCCAAAAGTTCACCCAGTCCTAATCTATCTAGAACACCCTGACCTCATTATTATTCTAGTGCCTCTACCCCATGATCTGTGAGGTCCATGCCTGCCCTTCACCAGTGTGATCCGCCCTCCTGTCTTCAATACACCATTTCACATATTCATTTTTTATATGTAGCAGATTTACCCAGAGATCTTTAGTTGTTACCCTTTTAGGATCTAGTAGATAGGAAGTCTCTCCAAAACATGTGCCATATTGTACCAGGATTTGGGGTCATTACATCTTTTATTCAAAGGCCCAGTTTTCTCTATTGATGACCTGAAGAAACCATACCTATTCTTATCATATACTTTACTATAGAGCATTGATTGAAACTCCTTTGGATACTACTTACAGGGTGTAGGAACTTAGAAATAAGGGGGAAATTATTGCTTTGATACTATAAATTATATGGGCCAGTCCTTTGTTTCATACTTGTACTATATACATACATACATACATACATACATATACACACACACATATGAACATATATACACATATACATCTCCATTTAAAATCTTTGAGTTAATAATGTATTCCTTTTCTACTCATTCAAGTTCTCACTACTCGCTATCCAAGTCTCCATAATGAAATAGATTCAGACTAGCCACCTGACCTTACCTTGGGCTCTTGCCATTCAAACTCTAGACCTACACAAATAAGGAAATTGAGATATATCTACTAGGCTGATGCAAAGCCACAGGAAAAGGACACAATACCTTTCAAGGCCTATAAGACTTGATTAAAACTTGATTTACCAGATTAATACATTGTAAGAAAGAATGTGCAGATGAAAGGGAAGTTGAACAATACAAAGAGCAAATACCCCAACAATATGCCTGACACATGTCCCTACATTCTCTTCCAGGAATAGAGAAAACTTAAGTATTTCTGGGCTATTATAATTAAAAAGTTGTTTCAATGAAGGATTGTATCTGCCTACATAGAGTACATCCTTTTAGGTTATCAGATCCTAACCACTCATTTTCTTTGAGCTATTTCACAATTTTTTATAAGTTGATTAAATCTGCAAATCAGGTTTTTCAAGTAGTTTCTACTGACTTCCATTATTTTCTATGGAAAATCCAGTTTTGTCTCAGCTTACAATTCACTTCCTTTATTCCAAATACATTTGTTCCTTTTTACTTTTCATTTCAATAAGTTTTTACATTGGCCTGGTTATTTAATTGGATGAGTCACATAAATTTTTATAACTTTCTGAGTCATGATATCCTATTCCGAAAATTATCTTTTAACACTAAATAGAAGCATTCCTAATGAGTAGACAGAAGCAGAGTATTAAATATCAATTGACTCTGAATATATCCAGTTTTGCTGGCAAGTCTATCTGCCATTTAAAGCAATATGCCAAACTATTGTAATCTGGTACAAGTACTTGTTCGCTATATCTAATTTCTCTTATTAGGATTTGATGCTCACCAAAAATCCGCTGGATTTAATTTGCTTTCTGTGTCAATCTTCCTTTAGATGAGAATGTACTGACCATACAAATATAAGTGTTTCAGTCCAAGGGTAGTTATACATTTTATTATAAACATCAAATAACTTGTAAGTCAAATCTAAATGATGAGCACACAAAACAGTTGTGAGCAAAGATGGAATAATGTTAAGTATTATGGCATAAAGGAAAGTAAGAGCTTTAAAATAAGGCCTAGGATTTTAAAATGTATAATTAGTTGTTTAAAACCATAGTTAACTAGTTTGAAGGTTCTCAACACACAGAAATGATAATATTTGAGCAGATGGAAATGCTAATTGCTCTGATTTAATCATCATTACACATCGCATATATGTATCAAATTAAAATACTATACCCCATAAATACAAATAGTATATGTTGATTAAAAACTAAACATGAAAAAATGAAATTTTTAAAAAGAGTCAGACCTAGGTTTAAATTCTAGCTGTACCAGTTTAATATGCTGTGTGACCTTGGGCAAGTGACTCAATCTCTCCAAATCTGAGTATCCGCATCAGCAAAGGAGGATGCTAATACATTATCGGGGAAATCAGCAAGACAAAATGTCTAATTCCAATGTCAGTCAAGATAATCCTTTCTTCTTCATGCTATGATCTCTGGGAAGTTCAGTCCCCAAAAGGCCCATTTTTTGGTCATTTCTCCTTCTAAATTCTTGCTTCTGCCTAACCCTTGATCTCTTCCACAACCTGCCTTCTGTGTCTTCATTCCATCCTCTAATTGAGCTCCCTCACAGAGAGCATAATCCTTTGTTTTTATTTCCCCAAAGCACCATCACTCATCCAAGACCTTTGTGCCTAGTATACATTAACGGAGTATTAATAGTCTCTAAATTTTAGAGATGGTGGGAGCTGTTTCCTAATTTTAACCAACTTTCCTACTGAAGTGGGCCCCCCTCATTTCAATGTTTTCCTCATATCTCCCTCTCTGCTCCCAATCACTGAACATTCTGTTTCATTATTTCAAAAAAATCAGTTGACACTTTTATTCTCACTCCCAAGGACGATTTTGTGAGGCCCAGAGAGACTATTTTTGAGAATTCGGTGGTCAGCATGTAAAGTAATGTTGATTTCTCTTAGCTACAGTCCTAAAAATCCTGGAAGAGCAGACATTCAATTAGTGGTAGTTATTATCATTATGTACATAGATCCCCAAGGTAATGACCTTGAAATGCTATTCTCATTTGAATATATAAATTCTTCTATGTTTGTTAAAAAGGCAACCCTGCTATCTTATTATCACCCCTTACAAATTACCATTCCAGATAACATGCAGGAAATGTCAATGCTTTTATTTCTGAGAGTGTTGAAGAATAACTCACTAGGTTTATATTTTTAATTATTCTCCAATAAATGTACCCCTACACCTTGTTTTGCTCCCACTATCTCTTCTCTCCCTATATTGAACTGCTGTGGTTTTGGGAGAAAACACTTTCGGCACTGCTAGCCTTTGTGTCTTTGTCTGGTTGCTAACACCAACCCCATAGTCAGGGTATAGACTATGGCCTATGTCCAAGAAAGAGCACATTCCATTCCTGAGGCTCAAATACTGGCCAGGAATGAACACACTACCTAAACTGAGTGAATCACACCAAACGAGACTTACATGTTAACTGACATTTTTGGGGGAAAGCCAACATGTACACTGGAGCTCTTATAGACACCTTGTTATTATCAAACAAGGGTACATTCCAGAATAGTACCAACCCAGCTGAAGACTATATTACAGAGAGACAGACAGAGAAGAGAAACACTGGATCCTTGTGAAATTTATTAGAACCTTTGGTCAGGCAATATTTGAAACCAATCTTATCCTGATTTTGTTGTTGTTACTTAATAGAATAATTTTTTTTTTCAGCTTAAGCCACTTTGGATGTAATTTTCTATCCCCAACAACAGAAAATGATATCTGATAGGCTCACCTCATCCAAAATGGTTTTACATAAATTCAAAGAAATATGTGCACTCATCCAGTTAAAAGTAAATAGAGACATGGAAGCACACAATTAGTAAATGAGAAAAAAATTAGGCAAAAGTGCAAGTAAACTAACTAAGCAAAACTGCATGTAATTAGTTTCCAGGGGAGAGGTCAAATTCGGGATCTTCCTAATGGTTAACTAATTAATAGTTGTGAAATAAATAATGCCCATGAAATTAAATAAAATCAATGTAGAAGAGGACCTCTGTTTCCCGGTTCAAGAGGTAAATTCTGTAATAGTTCTTTAGTGAGATGTTCTTCATAGAAATTGGTGTCCTCAGTGATATACTCACCAAAAATGTATCAATGAGGTTTATTTGACTGTTTCTTGTAATGAAGATCCACAAATCAAAGTAATAACAACAAAACACAGTTCTATATAAGCAGCTCTATGAAAAACCAAACTATTGTGGTCCCATTACACAGCTTTATGATAGCTAAGAAACAAGGAGAAGAATGTCTCTAATCAGTGGTTCCCAAATGTGTTAACAGGGGAAACTTTTATTTATATGAAACTTTGTATGTGGGATGAACCTTTGACCCATATCTGGAGGCTCAAACAGTCCACTCACCAATACCCCCTACTTTCCTCTCCCTATAATATGGCAATTCCTTTAGAATATCAGGCCTCTGACACACTGTTTTAAAATGAATACAGAGAAAAGGATATATGGATATTAATACAGAAATATTTCATAAATTATATTTTTTCTACATTTGAGCTCTCAGAATTTCAGAGCAGGAGACTCAATTTTAAATTAACTATTATTAAAATGGGTCACAACCTAAAAATATTAGCAATCAACTAAGTGGAAGAGAGAATTTCATCTTCCTATCCTTCCATGTTCTTAAGAAAAATAACTCATTAAAGACACATTCCTTAATATAGTTTGGGTGTTAAGTATTCCCCAAAGTCCCAAGTGTTAAATGCTCAGTCCAAGAGTGGAAATACTGGAAAATGGTAGAACTACTTTCTATCTGAATAGAGATGCACCTATATAGTACCTGAAAGAGAAACCGTGGCTTCATAAGAAAATAGTTATGGGTCAACCCAAGTACTAAGTACAGTGGATAACAAGACCCAAGAATTCTATCTCAGAGAAGACATCTGAAATCACAGTACTTTGGAAGCATTTCAAACAATGTAGAAGCTCTCATAATATATAGCACTCACAGAGTGTCTAGCTTTGAACCATGTAATTTCCTAAAGAACTCTTCAAAATAATTGGCTGAAAATAAACCTCCATAAAAATGAGTGACTTGATAAAGATGATTGTAAAGAAGCCAACTAAATGTTGGAGACCATTTTCCAAAAATGATCACTTGAGATCTAGAATGGTTAAATGATGCTGATTCATCTTTTAAGATAATTTGGTAGCAAAATCAATTGTCTGGAACTGTAGACAGAAAACCCATATTATTGATGTAAAAATTATTTATCTTTCTATCCAATACCACACATCTATTTCATCCAAATGGATTTTCAAGTCATTATGAAAGACAAAGGAGAACAAAGACAAAGATATAGGCCAATTGTATACTAGTTTGTTTTCCATGAGAACTTTATCAAATGGGGGATGGCACCAAACAATGTATCCTGTGAGGGGGTCTTAGAATTCAGTTTTTATGTGACCCTGATAATAAGGAGTTTATATTCATTTATATGGCTTTGGATAAGAGTCAAAAAACTATAGTCCACAAGTCAGATGCCTTAAATAAAGCTTTTACTGGAGAGAAGCCAAGGTGGTATATTAAAAATAAGCAGCACTTTCCACCTTCTCCATAGCTCGCAATTGAAGCAGCTAAAAACAGCTACTCAGTGATGTGGGTGACAGAGAATTCATTGAAGTTCAACCTTGGACAGTCAGAAACTTGGAGAGACACAGATATGCTTTCTTCCTCTTCATTTTGAAAAGAGAAAGAAAGCGTATCAGCAGTGCACCTGCAAGAACCGTCACAGACATGGAAGAAGGAAGAGGTACCACAGAGGGAAAGAGAGAGTGGAAAAACAGTGTTGAGCAAGAACAGTCGGGCAATTTAAACTTAGCTATTCTAAGACCTACATACTGGACTGATGTATGAGAAGTGTGCTATGTTTCTCAACTTATAAGTTGGGTGTTGGGGCAGGAAAGTCAAGCTTGATCTTGATGCTTTGAGAAATATAAGTCCCAGCATTTTCCTTCCTTATGGATATCACAACTGTTGAGAGCCACAGCCAAAGGGGCCCCAGCAAACTTCCAGCTGCCAGCAAGCTTCAGACTGCCCCAGCAACATCTAGCTGATTGGCTCCTCTGCGGTGATGTTCATTGGGCTGTTTCCCTGCCCTTCAGACTGCCAGCTGATGATTGGCTCACAGCTGCCCCAGCAACATCTAGCTGATTGGCTCCTCCACGGAGCTGCTCATTGGGTGACTTCTTTGGCTCTGCCCACGCAACCCAGCCAATCGGCCTCAAGAGGAGGAGGATTGTGGGAGGTTGAGAGGCTGGTGTGGGGGAGAGAGGCTTGTGGAAGCCGGTGGTGGCAGTTGGGCTCTGAGGGTTTTTCCCTGGAGCTGTTTTGTTTGGCGTTTGTAGTTCTAAAAATAAAGTTAGTTTCTTTTTGACAAGTGGCTCCTGATTTGTGCCAAGCCAGACTTCGGCATTTGGTGGCTCGCACGGGGAGCAACTGAGGGTAAGTAAACTGCTCGCCCCTGAGGGCAGGGCGAGAGGATGGGGAGCCATTCTAAGTCTCCTCTTTTGTTTTGCTTCGTTTTTGTTTTAACTTTCCTGTCCCTGGAGATGAGTAAGAGGGAAGAAAAACCACTCACATCTGAGGAAAAACTATTTGCGTTTGAGGAACAGATAGGGAGAAAGGACGGATGCATATGTCAGGAGGATAGAAAGGCTGTTATAATGATTTTGTGTGGTTCCCTTTTTATTGGATTCTGTCTCGGTTTTGTTTGGCGTCATCTTGTTGGGTTGTATTATAGTAGAAATACGGGATCAGCAATTAGTAAAAAACAAACCGAAAGAGTGTTAAGTAAATTGTTAGAGGAAGGAAGCTTCCCAGTAAAATCAAGAGCAGTCAGGGCATACGTTGATGTAATACAAGAATATAGCCCATGGCTTTTTAAGGAGGAGCTGTTAGATATATCACAATGGAACCATCACGGTGAAGATTTAAAAAGAATAGAAAAGAACAACCCAGGGACTCTGCCAGTTGGCACATTGTCATTGTGGACGTTGGTATCTAGTTTGCTTAGTCCAAAGCCTTCAGTTCAGACAGAGGTAGAGGAAGAAGAAGACATATTGATTCAAGTAGAAGAGGAAGTCTCTCAAGTTAGTCAGACAGAGGAAAAGATTCAAGTAAAAGCTCGAGCTAGTCAGAAAGAGGAAAAGATTCAAGTAAAAGAGAAGGTCTTTCGAGATAGTGAGACAGAGGAAGGAAGTTTAGAGCAGAAAAATCTATCAGGGGAAAATTTAAAACAGGAGACTGCTAATAAGACCCTTTTATTAGAGAGCGTAAGTGTCCAACCAACAGCACCGCCTCTACAGGAGACTGCTACTAATAGCATTCTATCACCAGAGGGCATAAGTGTTCAACCAACAGCGCCACCTCTACAGGAGACTGCTACTAACAGCACTCTATCACCAGAGGGCATAAGTGTCCAATCAACAGCACCACCTCCATATGCTAAGAGACTCCCAACCCCCGCAGTTGATAGTTTGGATCCTGAGACAGGATCTCAAGTATGCCCTGTATTTGAGGTAGGAGGGCAGCGAACTTACCAGGGTTTAAATTTCAAATCAGTGAAGGAGCTAAAAGAGGCTGTAGCAACCTATGGTCCTCAAGCACCCTTCACTGTAAGCTTGGTCGAATCCATTACCAACTTAAGCATGACGCCAGCAGATTGGGCTAGTTTGTGTAAAGCTGTGCTAAATGGAGGACAATACCTGTTATGGAAGGTTGCCAATGAGGAATTTTGCAAGGAGACGGCTAGTCGAAATGCAGCAGCTGGTTATCCTCAGAGAAATCTAGATATGTTGTTAGGAAAGGGACCTTATGAGGATCGGCAGCAACAACTTGCATATGATCCTGGTGTATATTTACAAATTGCTGTAGATGCAGTTAGGGCATGGAAGTCTTTACAAGAACCTGGAGGTTTACAAGGTCAATTATCTAAGATAATACAAGGAGCTAATGAACCTTACGCTGAATTTGTAGATAGGCTTATTCAAACAGCTACCAGAGTTTTTGGGAATACAGAACAAGCAATGCCATTTATAAAACAACTGGCTTATGACCAAGCGAATCGTTGGTGTAGAGATATCATTAGACCATGGAAACAGGAAGATTTAAACACATATATTAAATTATGTAGAGACATTAATGAACAAGGGCAAATTGTGGCAGCTGCAGTAAAACAAGCTTTAGATGCCAGAGACATTAATGAACAAGGGCAAATTGTGGCAGCTGCAGTAAAACAGGCTTTAGATGCCAGAGACATTAATGAACAAGGGCAAATTGTGGCAGCTGCAGTAAAACAGGTTTTGGATGCCAGAGACATTAATGAACAAGGGCAAATTGTGGCAGCTGCAGTAAAACAGGCTTTAGATGCCAGGCCAAGAACATGCTACAATTGTCAACAAACAGGACATTTTAAAAGGAATTGCCCCATAGGAGGAGGGTTTAACAAAACTAGGTATCAAACAAGTAGAATACCGGGTATTTGCCCACGATGCCGTAGAGGGAGACATTGGGCTAATGAATGCCGTTCTCAAACCACCATAGAGGGTACTCCATTATATTGGGCTAATGAATACCGTCCTCAAACCGCCATAGAGGGTACTCCATTATCAAAAAACGAACAAGGACAAGGTGTTTATCCACAATATCGTGGACAAAGGCATCAGGCTCCGTTGCCAAAAAATGGACAGGGGGCCCCAATGCTCCGGGGCCCCAAACCACAAATATACGGAGCACTGGAGGAACCCAGCAACCCCAGCAACCCCATCAGGGTAGTGCCCAGCACATCAGATCCCTCATCAGACAAACCAGAGGGAGCGCAGGGTTGGACATCTGCGCCTCCACCAAATCAGTACTAACTCCAGAGATGGGAGTTCAAATCATTCCCACAGGGGTAAAAGGACCTCTTCCCAAAGGAACAGTAGGCTTATTATTGGGACGCAGCTCTTCTACTCTAAAAGGACTTTTGATAAGTCCTGGGGTAATTGATTCCAATTATGAAGGTGAAATAAAAATTATAGCCAGTTCTCCAAAGGGTATATCAGTAATTTCACCAGGAGATAGAATAGCACAGTTACTAATAATACCAAGCCTACATGATAAATTTTCCAGTCATGTTGTAGAAAGAGGTTCCAAGAGATTAGGCTCCACAGGTGTAGATTGGGCTATGCTTTCTTTAAATTTAGATTCTCGACCCATGCTAAAACTAAATATTCAAGGACATGAATTTAATGGGCTACTGGATACAGGTGCAGATCTTAGCATCATCTCTCGTCAAGAATGGCCAAAACATTGGCCATTACAACAAGCCACTCAATCGCTTCGAGGCCTAGGAGTGGCGACTAATCCCGATAGAAGTGCAATGCTATTAGATTGGAAGGATCCTGAAGGATGTGAAGGAACTATACAGCCATATGTATTGGATTATCTTCCCGTAAATTTATGGGGACGAGATGTCTTAGATCAATTAGGTTTGACATTAACAAATAATATCAATCAAAATGCACCCACTATTATGGCTAGACAAGGTTTTAGGAAAGGAAAAAGATTAGAAAGACAAGAACAATGTATAGCAGCACCAATACAAATAGATCAAGGAACAGACAGACATGGGTTGGATTTTCACAAAGGGCCACTGAGACAATAAAAATTACATGGAAATCAGAAAGACCAGTATGGGTTCCTCAGTGGCCCTTGACTAAAGAAAAGACACAAGTAGCCCATGATCTGGTCAAACAACAATTAGCGGAAGGACATATACAACCTTCTGTATCTCCCCATAATACTCCCATTTTTGTCATCAAAAAGAAATCTGGTAAATGGAGATTACTGCAAGATTTAAGAGCCATTAACAATGAAATGGTCATTATGGGACCTGCTCAATCGGGGATTCCTCAATTGTCTGCTTTGCCAAAAACTTGGTATGTTTTAGTTATAGATATTAAAGATTGTTTTTTTTCAATTCCAATTCATCCTGAGGATAGTCCACGTTTTGCATTTACTATCCCTGCACTAAATCATGAAGGTCCTGATCAGAGATATGAATGGAAAGTACTCCCTCAAGGGATGGCTAACAGCCCAACTATGTGTCAAATTTATGTTAACAAAGTAATCCAGCCACTTAGAAATCAAAATCCTGAACTACAAATATTTCACTATATGGATGATGTGTTATTGGCACACAAAGCTAAAAACACATTGCTAGAATGTTATGCCACACTTACAAACTTATTAAAAAATTATAATCTAGAGATAGCAATAGATAAAGTGCAATTAAATTTTCCAATTAATTATTTAGGAGTTCTATTATCCTCAACCATGGTCCGTCCACCAAAAATTCAAATACGAGTAGATCAACTCAAATCACTTAATGACTTTCAAAAGTTATTAGGAGACATAAATTGGATAAGGCCTTATCTAGGTATTCCAACAGGAGAATTGGGACCTTTATTTGATATCCTAAAAGGTCCATCAGATCCAAATTCACCCCGAATGTTAACGCCTGAAGCAAGAAAGGCATTAAAAATCATTGAAACATATATGGAAAATATGCATTTGGATAGAATTGATATAAGTTTGCCTTTATTATTTATTGTACTACCAACAAAATATATTCCTACAGGAGTATTTTGGCAAGAAGGTCCATTATTATGGATACATTTATCTTATTCTCCTAACACTATTCTTACTAGGTATCCTGAGGCTGTAGGACAATTAATACTCAAAGGAATAAAAACAGCAAAGGCAGTGTTTGGAATTTCTCCCCATAAAATTATTACTCCATATACTATGAATCAAATTGATGAATTAGCTAATGAGTTAAATACTTGGGCAATAATAATGTGCAAATCTAATGTTTCATTTGATAACCACTTACCATCTAATCCTTTATTGTCTTTTTGGTCATTGCATCCTGTAATTTTTCCAAAAATGACAAGAAAAACACCTATCATGAATGCTCCAAATATATTCACTGATGGGTCAAATAATGGTACAGCAGCAATAGTTACACCTGATCAAGCTTTTACATTTTTAGTACCCAAACAATCAGCTCAAAAGGTAGAGCTTAATGCAGTATTACAAACTTTTGTGATGTTTAAAGATTCTGTATTTAATTTATTTTCTGATAGCCAGTATATAGTTAATGCTATAGTATCCCTTGAAGATGCTGGTAGAATTTCCCCTTCTTCTACTGTTTTCTCTTTGTTTTCCACTATACAAAGTTTAATCTGGGACAGAAAAGATCCATTCTTTATAGGACATATCAGGGCACATACAGGATTGCCTGGAGCCCTTAGTTTGGGCAATGATTTAGCAGATAAAACTACACGTGACATACATATTTTCTCTATACTAGAAGAAGCTATAAATTTTCATGAAAGATTCCATGTCAATGCTAATACTTTACAAAAGCGTTTTAAAATAACTAAGGAACAAGCTAGACAAATAATAAAACAATGTCAAAATTGTGTGACCTTTTTACCACAAGTTAATCTTGGAGTCAATCCTAGAGGATTGATGCCTAACCATATTTGGCAGATGGACGTCACACACTTGCCAGAATTTGGAAAATTAAAATATTTGCATGTTACAGTTGATACTTCTTCTGGATTTTTGATGGGCTCCCTTCATGCCGGTGAAAAAACTAAAGATGTTATAGCTCATTGCTTACAAAATTTTGCCACTGTGGGCATTCCAAAACAGTTAAAAACAGATAATGCCCCTGGTTATACGTCTACTTCTTTTAAACAATTTTGCTCATCATTTGGCATTACTCATATAACAGGAATCCCATACAATCCACAGGGTCAAGGCATAGTTGAAAGAGCTCATCAAACTATTAAAATGTACTTATTAAAGCAAAAAGACGGAATTGGGAAGGGGTATATATTCCCCAAAGATAAACTTAAAATAACTCTTTTTACTCTAAACTTTTTAAATTTGGATTCATCAGGACTTAGTGCTGCAGAAAGGCATATGTGTCCAAAAAATGTACATAAGCCCAAGGTACTTTGGAAAGATATTCTAACAGGACAATGGAAAGGTCCTGACCCAGTAATTGTCTGGAATCGGGGGTCTGTTTGTGTGTTTCCACAGGAAGAACAGCAGCCGATTTGGATTCCAGAGAGATTAACCAAGGTTCTGACCCAGAACAGCAGCCGATTTGGATTCCAGAGAGATTAACCAAGGTTCTGACCCAGTGATTGTCTGGAGTCGGGGGCCTGTTTGTGTGTTTCCACAGGGAGAACAGCAGCTGATTTGGATTCCGGAGAGATTAACTAAAATCCTGACCCAGTGATTGTCTGGAGTCGGGGGTCTGTTTTTGTGTTTCCACAGAGAGAACAGCAGCCGATTTGGATTCCAGAGAGATTAACTAAAGCGATTTCTACAGACCAAAAAGAAGATGATTTAGCTCAAATCCATAATAGCTGATATCCAAAACTCCAATTTGGCTATCCTTACATCTGCGACAGAACCAGGATGCTTTTTTCAATATCTATTTTATTATTGCCCTTTCCCATATCATGAAGTTCTATTTTATTTTTTTGAGCTCATACAGACCTAGGTTAATGTTTTGCTGATCAGTTCTATTTTTTTTTGACTATAGAGTTTTTAAACATTGCAATAGAGATTTTACCTGTAAAAAGTTATAAGGCCTTTACTATTGTGTTATGTGTTGTATGTATTATATTATGTGTGCACACTTGTGTTTTGTGTTATATGTTTGAATGTACGTATGTCCAATGTACATATTTCTATATATCATATATGATGAGCGCTCATGAAAAGATGGATCCAAATATTTTTTTTTTATTCACGTGATTTAAATGGTTTAATTTAAATTGGGTAAATAACTGTTAAGAATTGTTTTAATATGTAAACAAAAAGGAGGTTAACAGATCTGTTTGTTTACTCTCACCTTTAGTTTTCATTATATTTAATAATTCTCTTCACTATAATATAAATTGTTAAGAAAATTGTTTTCTTTTAAGAAAATTGTTTTCTTTTAGTGCCTTCTGGAATGTTACCTAATTTTTTCTTTAGCCATTATTGCCAGAATTTCTATCTTCATCCCAGTGCCGATGAAGATAATATAAATTGTTAAGAAAATTGTTTTCTTTTAGTGTCTTCTGGAATGTTACCTAATTTTTTCTTTAGTCATTATTGCCAGAATTCCTATCTTCATCCCTGTGCCGGTGAAGACAAAGATAAAACTAATCTACAGTTTCTGCAATAGCCATCACTGAACTGCTTACAGAACTTGCACTGAACTGCTTACAGAACTATGTGTCATTTGTATGCATTGTGAACTATCTGTTGGTGCAGCGACTTGTGGTAGTGTTGGGGTATTTTTGCTGATGATATCATCGGTGGTACAATTTTCCCAAAAGGAGCCGTCAATTGACTTGGTATATCTTCCTCCCTTCTGCTTGTCATGATCATTCAGCTAAAATTTGGGGGTCAACAGAGGTGAGGCAAAGAACCTCACCCCCCCCCCCCGCTGAGACCTCTCCACAGGTGTGGCTGTACTGGACCGGTAGTCAATGACGGGTAAGATCCAATTACAATGGTACCAACCTAAGACAGGAGGCTGACGCCCTGAGGTCAGCTCATCCGAAGACGGGTAAGGACCATATGTATTGGACAACCTAAGGCAGGCACGGTCCATAAGCCACATGCTTGTTGTTTAAACAGAGAGGGGGAGATGTTGAGAGCCACAGCCAAAGGGGCCCCAGCAAACTTCCAGCTGCCAGCAAGCTTCAGACTGCCCCAGCAACATCTAGCTGATTGGCTCCTCTGCGGTGATGTTCATTGGGCTGTTTCCCTGCCCTTCAGACTGCCAGCTGATGATTGGCTCACAGCTGCCCCAGCAACATCTAGCTGATTGGCTCCTCCACGGAGCTGCTCATTGGGTGACTTCTTTGGCTCTGCCCACGCAACCCAGCCAATCGGCCTCAAGAGGAGGAGGATTGTGGGAGGTTGAGAGGCTGGTGTGGGGGAGAGAGGCTTGTGGAAGCCGGTGGTGGCAGTTGGGCTCTGAGGGTTTTTCCCTGGAGCTGTTTTGTTTGGCGTTTGTAGTTCTAAAAATAAAGTTAGTTTCTTTTTGACAAGTGGCTCCTGATTTGTGCCAAGCCAGACTTCGGGCAGGAAAGTCAAGCTTGATCTTGATGCTTTGAGAAATATAAGTCCCAGCATTTTCCTTCCTTATGGATATCACAACAAATATTACCATGATGTCCCAGCCATTGTCTACCTTGTGGCTTGTGTGGCCCCGATGGAATGCCACTGAGGAAAGCCCTTAAAAAAGAAAAAAACATAGGCAGTGGAAATTCAGGTTGGAGATGCAAAAGAGAGAGGACCTTGCTTTCTGTTCAAATCAAGAGACTTGGACAAAGAGCTAAAGAGGGTCAATGCATTGCTGCATGCCAGAATTGGCCCTGAGAAGACCACAGTCCTGGGAAATGGATTGCATAGGACCTGCCACTCCCCTCCACCTAGGGTAGAGTTGGCTGGCCCACCCTCCCAGGGGGCTTCTTAAGGGAAGAAGAGACCTAAAGGCACAGCAGAGATCAGCATCATTCTGGACCTGGGAGACATCATCGATCTCATCTGTGTGGAATAAACTCCAGCTGATGGAACTTCTCATTCTATGCTGTCATTGACAGAAAAGAGAAGAATTATTTCAGTCAGTCCTAAACCCCTCCAGCTGGCAGCCTGGGAGGAAACACCAAAAGAGGAAAGCGCAAATAACCCCCGGCCTTTGCTCAATCTAAGCCATTGCTCTCCCAAGAAGACACAGGCAGAAGTGCAGACTGGCATAGGCAGTGATTATCCACACTTGTCTTCAGTGAAGACTGTGGTCTCATTTTTTATGAAGATGCTTTTATGTTTGCAGATAGGTTTGTGTTTTTTCCTTGCTGGGGAATGGCCTTTCCTTTCTTTTTTTTCTTTTTTATTATTAGTATTTTTCCATTTTATTAGTCATTGTAGTTATTGTTACTTTCTTTTATTCTCCATCCAACTGTCACATTCTCTCATTCTCTTTTTTTCTTTATTTTTAAGGCCTTCACTTTCTTTTTTCTGTTTTTCTCCTTTTTCATTTTTTGAATATTCTAATTTTTCTTTTGCCTTCCTCTTCCCATTTTTTAAATAAACTATTGTTGTTTTCTTTAAAAATGTTTAATTTATATTATTTCCACCCCACCATTCTTGTTGTTGTTGGTGGTGGCGGTGTTATGGATATTCTAGTTAATACCTGGGTTTTACTTTATCTTGATCAACACTGTTTCTTGTTGTTTGTTATTGTTGTTTGTTTCCCCCTTTCTTCACAATTCTGGGAATCAAGTGCAACACTTGCAGCATGTTGAGTGGATGTTATACCTCTGAGATATACTCCCATCCCAGCCAAGAGACGATGTAGCTCGCTCCAAGTACAACCCATCCTCGCTGTAACTTTGGTGAACATGTTAAAACACGGAAAGGGTGAGATGAAAACTCTAAGCTGATGCCTAGGCCCAAAGAAGACACAGTTCTGGAAAAGGTCAAGACCCATTTGTTTAGCATCCAGCACTCCAACCAAGCAGAGGGCAACAACACAAAGACTGGACGCTGCCCTTAGAGAGGGCTTCATGATGGGTTGCTCCCATGTGCTTTCAGAACATACATTGTTGACAAAAGAAGTAGCCACAGAGGACACACCCCAAATACTTTTTTAATCTACAACATAATGCCCTAGTCCGCTCTTAAGAAATCCACATAGAAAGGGGAATCCCCAGGCTTCAAAACAACATGCACTGCATCCAAACACACTAATCACCACCAAAAAGAAAAAACCTATGCTATGAAGCCCACTGAAGATATATTCAATAATTCATAGTATCTCAGGACATAGCATCAAGAAAGAGTTTTTCCCTAAACTGACTCTCACATGAAAGAAGACAAGAAATCCAACTCTTTTAATCAGCTTTGTCAAAACTGTGAACAAAAGATCTGACAAGAGCAATTGGAGGAGGAAAAGTTTATTTCGGGTTTCAGAGGTCTCAGTCCATAGAGGGCTGACTCTCTTGCTCTGGGCCCAAGGTGAGGCAGAATATCATTGCAGAAGGGTGTGGTGGAAGAAAGCTACTCAGGACATGGAACAAGGAAGGAGAGAGAGAGAGAGAGAGAGAGAGAGAGAGAGAGAGAGAGAGACTGCTCCTCTCACCGTAGACAAAATATGAACCCCAAAGGCATACCCTAGGACCCACCTCCTCCTGCCACATCCTACCTGCCTATAGTTACCACTCAATTAATCCCTATCAGCAGATTAATGAACTCAGTAGGTTATGGTTCTCATAACCTAATTGCTTCACCTCTAAATCCACTTGAATTGTCTCATACATGAGCTTTGGGGGGACACCTCATATCTAAACCTTAACACCAACAGACGTAAAAATCTCAACATAGAAATATAAGAAATATGAAAGAGCAAGGCAACCTGGTTTCTCCTCATATTGATAATTCACTGACAACTGACTCTAAAGATATTGAAGTAAATGCAATGCTTGATAAAGAATTCAAAAGAATGATTATAAAAAAGATTAAGAAATTTCAAGAGAACACAGAAAAATGACTGAATGAATTAAGAAAGATGATCCAGGGTAGGAATGAAAAATCCAATAAAGGGGTAGAGGCTTTTTAAAGAACAGAATAGAAATCTTGGAAATGAAAAGCTCAATAAGGTAAATTTTAAAAAAACAGGTAGAAAACCTAATCAGTAGACTAGCACAATCAGAGGACAGAATTTCAAGGCTTGAAGAAAGGCTGATGACCTATCAGAAAATAATAAGAGGAAAGGCACATTGATACATGCCTGTAACCCCAGCAGTTTGGGAGGCTAAGGAAGGAGGATCACTAGTTAAAAAGCCAGCCTCAGCAGTCAGGCTTAGTGGTGCATGCCTATAATTCTTGGGAGGCTGAGGCAGGAGGATTACAAGTTCAAGGACAGCCTCAGCAAAAGTGAGGCACTAAGCAACTTAGTGAGACCTTGTCTCTAAATAAAATACAAAATAGAGCGTGGGATGTGGCTCAGTGGTGGAGTACTCCTGAGTTCAACTCCTGGTACCATAAAAAAAAAAAATGCCAATCTTAGTAACTTAGCAAGGTCCTAAGCAAGACCCCATCTCTAAAAAAATAAAAATAAAAATAAATTAATAAAGGAGGTGGGAATGTGACTCAGTGGTTAAGCACCACTGGGTTTAATCCCCAGTAACACAAAAAAATTACAAAAGAAAAAAAATAACAAATTTTAAACAGAATATGCAAGACTTTCAAGACCCAATTAAAAGACCAAACATATTAATGTTCTGAGTAGACAAGAGTGCCAAGGCATAGGTTAGAAAGCATAGAAAATCTGTTCATTAAAAAAAAATAATAGCAAAATATTCCCAAATCTGGAAAAAGATATGAACATCCAGGTTCAGGGGGCATATAGAATCCCAAATAGACATAACCCAAAAGGAACCTCCTCATTTAAAGGAAAAATGCCAAAATACAGAACAACAACAACAACAAAAGGAATATTAAAAGCTGTAAGAGAGAAATGCCAAGTTTTTTATAAAGGCAAGCCCATCAGAATAAAAGGTTTTTTAGCAGGAATGATGTATTTCAAGTCTTGAAATAAAACAACTACCAACCTAGATTATTACATCCAGCAAAGCTATCCTTGAGAATTAAATAAAAACATATGAACACTAAACCAGCATTGCAAAAGATTACTAAAAAAGAATTCTACACAGAGAAGAGAAAGATAAACACAACCATAAGAACGTGGGGAAAAATGATCTCACTAGAAGAGTAGATAAGTAAATGAAAATTAGGAAAGAATCAAACATTAGAAAAACAGTAAAATAATAAAAAGTAGCACATACCTTTTTTAATACTCTTTTAAGTTGTAGATTGTCACAATACCTTTATTTTATTTATTTATATTTATGTGCTATTGTGGATCAAACCCAGTGCCTCACACATGCTAGGCAAGCTCTACCACTGAGCAACAACTCCAGCCCCAGCACATACCTTTTGATAATAACCTCACAAATGGTCGTAATTCTCTAATTAAAAGACACAGTCTTTTGAACTGGATTCAAAAGCAATACCCAATTCTTTGTTGTTGCAAAAAAATACATCTCATTAGCAAAAACAGAGAGAGACTGGAAGTGAAAGGATGGAAAATACTTTTATAATCAAATGGAATCCAAAAGCAAGAAAGAGTAGCTACACTGTTATCCAACAAAATAGACTTCATACCAAAATTAGGTAGAAGAGACAAAGACTACATATTGGTAAAGGGAACAATCTTCCAAGAAGATATAACAACTGCAAATATCTATTCCCTGAATGTTGGTACACCCGATTTCATAAAACAAACACTGCTGAACATAAAGGAATGGCTAACTTTTTAGACAATAATAGTAGATTACTGCAATATACCCTACTTTCACAAACATATAGGTCATCCAGACCAAAAAAGAAAAGAAAATCAACAAAGACATAGCAGATTTAAATAGTACATTAGCTCAAATGGACTTAATAGACATATACAGAATATTCCATCCACAACAGCAGAATATACATTCTCTTCAGCAGTCCATGGAACTTTCTCCAAAATATACAATATATTTATTACTAATTTTAAAAATTAAAATACTTTGTCAATCTTATCAGACCATAATTGAATGAAACTGAAAATTAAAAGCAATAGAAACTACAAAAATACATACAGATTGAACAATAACACTTTTGATTGATCAGTGGCTCATTAAATAAATAAGGAGGGAAATTAAACTGTTCCTAGAATCAAAATAAAATGGAAGCACAACATTACAGAACTGTAAGACACAGTGGAGACATTTCTAAGCAGGAAATTTACAGCTATACATGTACATTAAAAAGTCAGAAAGATTTCAGATAAATAACCTAATGCTGCAGTTCAAGGTAACATTTCAAGTATTTATTTCAAGGTATTTCAAGTGCTGAAAGAAAAACAACTACCAACCTAGATTATTACATCCAGCAAAGCTATCCTTCAGAATTAAAGAAAAACATATGAACACTAAGCCAGGATTGCAGAAGATTACTAAAAGGAATTCTACACAGAGAAGAGAAAGATAAACACAACCACAAGAACATAGAAAAAAATAAGCATAGAAAGCATAGAAAAATCTGTTCAGTAAAAAAAAAAATAGCAGAATTAATGACATAAAGACTAAATAATGACAAATGACATAAAAACTAAAACAATGAAAAGGACCAATGAAACAAACAGTTGGTTCTTTTAAAAGTTAAACAAAATTGTTAAAACTTTAGTCAAATGAACCAAAAGCAAAAAAGAGATGACCCAAATTTAAAACATAGACATTCCAACTAATAGCATTGATACCAGAGGATTATTAGGGACTATATTGGATCCTTAAGTTCTAATACATTCGAACATCTAGAAGTAATGAAAAAAAAATTTCTAGACACATATGACCTACCAAAATTGAACCAAGAGAATATTTTTTTAAAAAAATAAATTCAACAGATCAATAACAAGTGGTGAAATTGAAGCAGTAATAAAAGTCTCTGAACAATTAAAAGCCTGGGGCTAAATGGAGTCACTGCTGAATTTTACAAGATCTTTAAAGAAGAATGAACACCAATGCTTCTTAAACTATTTCATGAAATAGAAATGAAAGGAATGCTTCCAAACTCATTCTATGAAACCACTAACACTCTGATACCAAAACCAGAGAAGAATACAACAAAAAGAAAACTATAGACCAACAACCTTGATAAATATAGATGCAAAAATACTCAAACATTCACTTACTAAATTCAGTGGCATATTAAAAAAGATCATACATCATGATCAAATTGATTTCATTCCAGGAATACAAAAACAATTTAACAAATGCAAATCAATAAATGTAATATACCACATAAGTAGAATGAAGAATAAAAAAAATCATATGATCATTGCAATACAAGCCTTCAAGAAATTTAAACATCCCTTCATGATAAAATCCCTGAAGAAACTAGATATAGAAGAATCCAGCTTAACATAATTAAGGCTATAAACAAACAAAACCCTAGCCAACATCATAGTAAATGTCTTCATACATGAAAGTATTTCCTTTAAAATCAGAAACAAAGATGTTCACTCTCACCTCTCATTCAATATAGTACTTGAAATTCTAGCTACAGCAATTAGGCAAGAGAAAAAAAAGTAAAAGGATGCAGATAGGAAAGAAAAATGTCAAATTAGCCCTATTTGAAAATGATATGATAATCTATTGAGAAGACCCTAAAAGAACCAGAATTCTTTTAAATATATAATTAACAAATGCAGCAATGTAACAAGATACAAAATCAACCTACAAAAATCAATAAGTTTTCTATACCTTGATAACAAACAGATGAGAACGAAATCAGTAAAATAATTCCATTCACAATAGCTTCAAGAAAACTAAAAAAAAAAAACAAAAAAAAAACCTACAAATAAACCTAACCAAGGAGGTAAGAGACTTCTACAAAGAAAATTACAGAACACCGAAGAAAGAAAATGAAGAAGATACTAGAAGATGGAAAGACACCCTATGTTCATAGATGGAAAGAATTAATATTGTTACCATGGCCATATTACTAAAGCAATCTACCATTTCAATTAAATTCCCATCAAAATACCAATTGCATTCTTCACAGGATTAGAAAAAAAATCCTAAAAATTTATACTGAAGCACAATAGGCCTCAGATAGCTAAAACAATACTGAGCAAAAAGAACAATTCTAGAGGCATCACAACATCTGATTTCAAAATATACTCTAGGTACTAGAGTAGAAACAGACACATAGACCAGTGAAATAGAATAAGAGGACATAGATTCTTGGATCTGATGCATCTGATTCTTGGCAAAGGTGTCAAAAAGACACACTGAATTAAAAAAAAAAAAAAGCTTCATTAACGTGGTGCTAGAAAAACTGGATAACCTTAAGTAGAAGATTGAAACTGGATCCCTCTCATTCTACAAAAGCCAATTCAAAATGGATCAAAGACCTGAATGATAAGAACTGGAAATTTGAAACTGCTAGAAGAAAGCCTAGGGGAAACACTTTAAGATAAAGGCATAAGAAAAACCTTCCTGAATAGGAATTCAACAGCTCAGGAAATAGTAACAAGGTTCAACAGCTGGGACTGCATCAAAATAAAATGTTCCTGCACAGCAAAGAAAATAGTAACCGAGTGGAGAGACAGTCTACCGAATGAGAGAACACCTTTGCCAGCTACTCTTCTGACAGAGGATTAATATCCCAAATTTATAAAGAATTCAGAAACTTTAAACAAATAACCCAATCAATAAATGAGCAAATGCACTTCATAGACACTTCTCAAAAGAAGAAGTATAAAAGGCCATGAGAATCCATCTCACCCGAGTTAGAATGGCAATCATCAAGAATGCAAAATACAATAAACACTGTCAAGTATATGGTGGGGGAGAAAACTTATACTTTGTTGATGGGAATGTAAATGAATATAGCCACTATAGAAATCAATATGACATTTCCTCAAAACACTAAAAATACAACTATCTTAAGATCCAGCTCTACCACTCCTCAGTATAAGCCAGAAGAAATTAAAGTCAATATATTACGTAGACACCTGCATACCCATGTTCCCCAACTGTTTCATGACACAATTTACAATAACCAGGTTATGGAAACAGCCTAGGTGTAGTGGAAAGTAGATTAAGTTTTCAAAACTCAGTAGTTTACTTTAAAAAATCTAGTCATATGGGAAAAAAATTCAGATCCCAGAGTTTACAAACTACAACCAGGCCACTGAGTGTCTTCAGGAATTATCCTGCTTAATTTGCACTATTTAATAAGCTATCCTAAATGAACAACCACTGCTTACACTATTTAAATATGAAAAAGGTTTGGAGACTACAAAGTTCAAGCAACTCTCTTTATATTAAAGTAACTTCCTTTGTTGTACTTTATGAATGTTTACTTAATTCTTGTGGTTACCCCAAAGATATCAGAGCCATCCCAAGAAAACTCAGGGCTTGGAATGAATAGTAAAATTAAAGAGAAAGCATCCATAGATGTGCTGATAAAAGAAAGAATTAATAAAGGAGCAAACAATTGTGTTTCAAACAAATATCATGAAGCCAATATTTCTTAGCATGTATACTAAAGTTCAAAGCAAAACCCATCTCACTTATACCTGGAGAGTAGATGTAGGTACTTGCCATCTTACTGCTTGCTGAGCCAGAAATGAAGATAGCCAACTGACATTTTATTTTATTTCTTACATACATGACAATAGTGGAGTGCATTTTTGCCAGGCTCACAGAGCCCTAAAGCAGCTTCCTATGTAGAACAGATCTCCGTTGAGCAAAAAGACCTACACAATAACGCAAGATACCCATGCCAACTACCTATACTAATCAATCCAGTCCCTCGTAAGTAATTTTAAGTATGAAGTAATCATGAGAATCTGCTTAATGTGGAAGGAAAATCAATAAGGTGGAAAGAAATTGGCAAAAAATAAGAATGGATAATTTTGGGTGAAGCAAGAGTATTTGAAGGCACAGAAGTCAACTTTGTGGCTGGTTCTAATCTTATCTGATCAGCTACCATGAGCATTTGTATCTGCTCTCTGCCTTTGCTCTCAGCTTACTGAACCCCTGTACCTACCTTAACCCTTTCTTAGTCTTTTTTAAAAAACCATCTAATATTTGGTTAATTAATGAACAAAAATGTAATATATCCAAAAAGCAAAACCATGCTGTCATCCCCAAGACAAAAAAATATATATATATCAATAGAAGAAAAAAAATAGTTATTGTCAAGTGAAACAATGTAATTGGAAAAAAATTAATAGAATTTAGATACTTAATACTCTTGTAAGTACCGAGAGAAAAAGATTAAAAAAAGAAAAAGAAAAAAGAAAATGCTGAATCTCATATGAGATGAGCTAAAAATGAAGAAACTACAGAAAAAATAATAGGGAAATAATAATCAAGATATAAATCCACATCATGTATAAGAATGGGATACTAATTAGAATAAGTTGTATGTATAATATGTCAAAATATGCTTTACCGTCATGTATATCTAAAAAGAAAAAAATCCTCTAAAAGTTTGTTTAAAAACATGAAATACAAAAAAATATATAGCAGAAGAAAATATTCAGAGCTGAAGAAAATTACTAGATGAAATGGTACCAGAATGTGATGAATATCATTATCCAAAGTACATGTATGAAGACATGAATTGGTGTGAATATACTTTATATACAACCGAAGACATGAAAAAAATGTGCCCTATATGTGTAATATGAATTATAATGCATTCCTCTGTCATCTATATTTTAAAAAATCAATTAAAAAAAGATTCCTGGAAAAGACTTTGCCTGAACACATTCTAATAAAATTTAAGAACAGATACAGTGAAAATTCTAAAGTTTTCAGATACAGAAAACCAAAAATGAAGAAGAATCATGTATCTCATTCAAAATAAGGCACATTTAAAAGCAATGGAGCAATGTCTTCAAAGTTCTGAAGGAGAGGAATCAATATTGGCCCTACGGCTTCACACACTATTCACACAGCAAACTATTCATAACATGTGAGAACAAAATAATGTATTTCAGATGGGCAAAAACTTGAAAAGTTTTTCATGGATATATCTTATGGGGAAATTACTACAGGATATAACTGAATAGTATCAAGTAAATTATTCAAAAATCTGACAGCTAAATTATACATACACATACATACACACATACAAACACAAAATCTAATAGGAAAATGGCAAAATTTTGAAACTACAGGAATATACATAATTATTCACTGGATGACAGATAATATGTTTAAATGAGATCTAAAGGTAAAAGAAAAAAATTTTGTGTGTGTGTGTGTGTGTGTGTATGTGTGTGTGTGTTTGTGTATGTGTGTGTGTGGTACTGGGGATGGATCCTCACATGTTAGGCAAGTACTCCACCACTGAACCACAACACCAGACCACAAAGTGGATTTGAACAGAAACACAAAATAAGCCAGGCATAATGGTACATGCCTATAATTCCTAGCTACTTGTGAGGCTAAGGCAGGAGGAATGCAAGTTCAAGGACAGCATGGGCAACTTAGTAAGTCCCTGTCTCAAAACTTAAAAATAAAGTGTGAGTGTGTGTAAGCCACAAGTAATGTAGCTCATTGCCCCCTAGGTTCAATTTCCAGTACAACCACCAAAAAAAAAAAAAAAAAAAAAAAAATTATAAGTAAAAGTAGCAAATTTTCTTCTTCTCATTTTATATAGACAGGAATCAAAACATTATCTAAAATCAATTAATTAAGACATACAGTTTGAAGTATAATTTTTTAGATGTGGAAGAATAACAGTATAATTAGTTAAAATTATAAGTAAAAAGAAAGGTGTGAGGGTAGTTAAGTTAATGTCTCCTTTCCACACTGGAGTATAAACGGATGCTATTTAAAACTGATAAGTATAGAAAGAGACACAGATATTTAAATACCAGAAGAACTAATAACGGGAATCTCAGGTGAAAGTGGTTTTATCTCAAAAGAAGGACTGCAGCTGATTGATATCATAGTAGATTTTTTATTTGCACTCTTTTGCACTTTCAAATGTGTCCATGGGTGTCATTATTAGAAGAATATTAATGATGATAAAACATTATAATCCCAAATGCTACCTCAGATATAGGTTTCCTATTCCACTTTGACTACATTCACTTACAGGAAACTCAGTTCCAGAATCTATATTTATTCCCAGCTCGAAGCAGAAGTCATGGCTTCAGATTTTATCTGAGATTTTAAGAAGTAATACTTTTAGAATAATTTAAATATGATAAGAACCCAGATAGGTTCTCCTGAATTCCCGATGGCTTATTGCATCAATGATTTTATTGACGTAGTTTGTAAGTTCCCATCCCTTTTTAATCAAGCCAAGAATTAGAACCCTGGTAAGTGGGATAAAGAGTTCTTCTCTTGAGGTAACCAACACAGCATTCTGCAGATCCTGGGACACCAAATAATTACCATTAAAATTCAAAAGTCCTTCCAAACACTTTGCTCTCTTTAATCCTTTAATCCCAGTAGTCCAATCATGACGACAAATAGGCTCTACATTGAGGTTAGTATGAGAGGACATTGATCACTTTTTGTCAAGGGCAAAGAATCCTTCCTAAGCACGGCAATGAGCAAAGAGGAGGTAATTGCAGTTCTTTTTCCCAGACCACCCCTTGGGCTCTATTATATGCTTCCACTCAGCAGGATCAGTTTCTTTCAGTGAAGAATTATTCATTCTGATTTATTCAACTCACCAAAAAAGAAGAGTTCCAGAAATACAATCTTCACCCTCTGCCATGGACCCCAGGAAGGCTCCAGGGAGCCTGCCTCATACGGTCATTCAGATGTCCAGTGATAAATATCTCTGCATGGCTTACACAAAATCAACACTGATGGAAAGATTGTTGGCATCAAACCAGAAATCCAAGTAACCTATATGCATCTACTCTAGGAAAAACTTTGGAATTTTTCTGTGAAACACAATGCCTAGTCGTGAGCATGAACAGTTTAGCAATGGTTTGCTCACCTTTCTGTTCACATTTGACATTTTGCCATTAAAACGTTTATAATCAAAGATGAAAAGCATTGTTATGAAAATTGACATAGTATTAAAATCTCTCAGGAAAGCTAATTCATCCAGATATTTACTTTTGAAGCCTCAGTTAAACACATTTCAGGAAAGGAATCTTAATGAGTAGCAGTTTTCAAGAAATAGAATCAAGCCAATAAAACCTTTTATCTTAAGATCTGGTGGCTCTGCCACTACAGCTGTTGTTAAGTGACTTGGCCCAAATTAAAAAACAAAACCAAACAAACAACAACAACAACAACAAAAACAGGATCCATTATATCTAGTCATATAAGATAGTTGACAGATATTTTACATAATAATACATGGACTGAAGAGTCTCATGGTGATTTTTACTGACTCCAAAAGAAAAGACTTCACATGGAGAAAGATAAGTCAAGAAATAAATGGAATTGGCATTGTCGCCTTAACAACCATGCACTTGCTATAAAATTCACCTCCTCAATTTAAGAAAACAAGAAAGAAATGGAGTCTCCATTGAAATTCTAAGCCCTCGGGAAGATGAGTATTTAGAAAGTATCACTTTGCACAATTCCAATATGCATGAATTTTAGTAATCACAGGTTAAATAACACCCGTTTCCCAGTAATACAGATCTACCACAATAGATCAACTAAATAATTGTATAAAGCACAAACTTTGGGGCTAATTCTTCATTCCATAAGTCATTATGAAAATAAGAGATACACTTATGATCAGGGAACATTCACATCACTTGTCTTAAAGTCGGTGATGGGCCAGTGCTATTTGCAATTTGGTTTACCTAAGGGTGTGGTTGTGCTGCCGCCCTGTCTCCCTGTTGCTTAGTAAAAAAAAAAAAAAAGAAAAAAAATTGAGACATTTTATGGAAATAGATACTCAAAAAAAGAGAATTAGCCAACAGAAATCAAAGTGCCATGAAGAAATGAAAGGTGATAGATAACACTAGAAGTGAAATTCAGATCAAAAATATAGTCAAGATAGAGCTGAATAGGAATGTTGGCACTTGCCATTCAAGAGACTCTCAACACTCAGCCAGACGTACTGAGTGAAGGTGAACAACTCACCAGCATGAGTGGGAAAAGCATTTGTGACAAAAAGATGAAGATCTCCCAAAAGGAGTGACAAGAAAACGTTCATATTAAAGGAACTCTCAGATATTTCATGACATTGAAAGCACAAAGGATAAAATTCTGGAAGCTGATCCAAACTTAGAAAGCAGTGTGACAATTCACCAAGGCCCAGAAAATATGCTCATTCCATATGTTAAGTTATATGACAAAATGAAGTACCATTCAAACTGTTTTTGAAAATCCTTTTTCACAGACATAATACACTTCAATTCTCAATGTTTCTAATATTTTTAAGTGCTATAAATAAATTAGTCTTTTTTTTCACTTTGCTATATATTGCCAACCTACAGTAACAGAGATTTTTAAAAATGGGTTATTTTTGTTATTGTTTAATGGATATATAAACACATGAAAATTGTATATGTTAGTGGATGTGGTGTCATGAACTGTTTTGTGGCATGGATACATTGCATAAAGTTTGAGTTAGGTTAAACATATTTATTCCCTCAAACGTTTATCATTTCTTTATGGTGAAAACTTTGAAAATCCTTTTGTATGGCTTTTTTAAAATGTTAAGTACATTTTTGTAAACTATAGTCATCCTACTGTGCATATACCAGAATTTCTTGATCCTATTGGACTATAACTTAGTACCTTGATCAACTTTCCCACCACTCCACCCTCCCTATTCTCCTAGCCTCTGGTAACCACTATTCTACTCTCAGTTTCTGAGATCAACTTTTTTAGATTCCACATATGAGTGAGATCATGCTCTACTTCCATTTCTGTGCCTGGTTTATTTCACTTAATATAATGATATTCAGTGTCATCCATGTTGTCTCAAAAGGTATGATTTCCTTCTTTTATGAGTCAGTAGTATTTCATTGTACATACGTGCCACACTTTCCCTACCCATTTCTCAGCTGATGGACACTTTGGTTGATTCCATTTCTTGGCTGTTGCTAAGTATGTCGCCATGAGCGTGGAAAAGCAGATGCCTCTTCCACATGCTGATTTCATTCTTTCAGGCATACCAGCAATTGTAGGTGTTTTATTCAGATTTTCTGCCAACATCAAAAGACCTGACAAAAACAATTAGAGGAGGGAAAGTTTGTGTGGGGGCTCCCGGTTTCAGAAGTCTCAGTCCGTAGATGGCCAACTCCATTCCTCAAGGCCTGAATGAGGAAGAGGGTGGCAGAAGAAAACAACTGGGAACATGATACCAGGAGGCAGAGAGAGATCTGCTCAACAAGGACAAAATAAATACTCCAAAGGCACGCTCCCCAGGGACCCACCTCCTTTCGGCACACCCTACCTGCTTATAGATACCACCCAGGTAATCCACATGAGGGGAGTAATGCACTGATTAGATGAAGGCTCTCATAACCAGTCATTTCACCACTAAACCCTCCTGCATTTCTCATGCAAGCTTTTGGGGGAACATTTCACATGTAAACCAGAACAGTAAGGTTGCTTGATCATACCACATTTATATTTTCTATTTATTTAAACTTTTTTTTTAGTTTTAAATATTTAGAATTTAATTAAATTAAGGATGTGAAAATCTTTTTTATTGGTTGTTCAAAACATTACAAAGCTCTTGACATATCATATTTCATACATTAGATTCAAATGGGTTATGAACTCCCATTTTTACCCCAAATACAGATTGCGGAATCACACCGGTTACACATCCACATTTTTACATAATGCCATATTAGTAACTGTTGTATTCTGCTACCTTTCCTATCCTCTACTATCCCCCCTCCCCTCCCCTCTCATCTTCTCTCTCTACCCCATCTACTGTAATTCATTTCTCTCCTTGTTTATTTTCCCATTCCCCTCACAACCTCTTATATGTAATTTTGTATAACAATGAGGGTCTCCCTCCATTACCATGCAATTTCCCTTTTCTCTCCCTTTCCCTCCCACCTCATGTCTCTGTTTAATGTTAATCTTTTCCTCCTGCTCTTCCTCCCTGCTCTGTTCTTAGTTGCTCTCCTTAAATCAAAGAATACATTTGGCATTTGTTTTATAGGGATTGGCTAGCTTCACTTAGCATAATCTGCTCCAGTGCCATCCATTTCCCTGCAAATTCCATGATTTTGTCATTTTTTAGTGCTGCGTAATACTCCATGGTGTATAAATGCCACATTTTTTTTATCCATTCATCTATTGAAGGGCATCTGGGTTGATTCCACAGTCTAGCTATTGTGAATTGTGCTGCTATGAACATTGATGTGGCAGTATCCCTGTGGCACGCTCTTTTAAGGTCTTCAGGGAATAGTCCGAGAAAGGCAATAGCTGGGTCAAATGGTAGTTCCATTCCCAGCTTTCCCAGGAATCTCCATACTGCTTTCCAAATTGGCTGCACCAATTTGCAGTCCCACCAGCAATGTACAAGTGTACCCTTCTCCCCACATCCTCGCCAGCACTTGTTGTTGTTTGACTTCATACTGGCTGCCAATCTTACTGGAGTGAGATGGTATCTTAGGGTGGTTTTGATTTGCATTTCTCTGACTGCTAGAGATGGTGAGCATTTTTTCATGTACTTGTTGATTGATTGTATGTCCTCCTCTGAGTCTTGTCTGTTCAGGTCCTTGGCCCATTTATTGATTGGGTAATTTGTTATCTTATTGTTTAATTTTTTTAGTTCTTTGTATACTCTGGATATTAGGGCTCTATCTGAAGTGTGAGGAGTAAAGATTTGTTCCCAGGATGTAGGCTCCCTATTTACCTCTCTTATTGTTTCTTTTGCTGAGAAAAAACTTTTTAGTTTGAGTAAGTCCCATTTGTTGATTCTAGTTATTAACTCTTGTGCTATGGGTGTCCTATTAAGGAATTTGGAGCCCGACCCAACAATATGTAGATCGGAGCCAACTTTTTCTTCTGTCAGACGCAGAGTCTCTGATTTGATATCAAGCTCCTTGATCCACTTTGAGTTAACTTTCGTGCATGGAGAGAGAAAGGGGATTCAGTTTCATTTTGTTGCATATGAATTTCCAGTTTTCCCGACACCATTTGTTGAAGATGCTATCCTTCCTCCATTGCATGCTTTTAGCCCCTTTATCAAATATAAGATAGTTGTAACTTTGCGGATTAGTCTCTGTGTCCTCTATTCTATACCATTGGTCCACCCCCCTGTTTTGGTACCAGTACCATGCTGTTTTGTTACTAAACTTTTTTGAGGAATCTCCAGACTGTTTTCCATAATGCATATATGAATTTACATTCCCATGAGCCTTATGCAAAGATTCTCTTCCGCCTTCACCAATGCTTGTTATCCATAGTCTTTGACGACCGCCATTCTTACTGGAATGAAGTGTGGTTTGGATTTGCACTCCCCTGATGATTAGGGATGTTGAGCATTCTTTAATGTACCTATTGGTCATTTGAGAAATGTCTATTTAGATCTATTGCCCACTCCTTAAATTGGGTTATTAGGCTTTTTGTCTTGCTTTGTTTTGTTCTCTGTATCAAGTTTTTGGATAAACTAAGAGATTCTGGATATCAACCCTTTTGTCAGATGTAGTTTGCAAATATTTTCATCCATTCTGTAGGTTGTCTCTGCACTCTGCTTGACTTCAGGGCTACACCCTTAGGAAAGCTCTGGAATCAGACTCTCGACTAAATCCTTTATGGAGAAGGTAGGTTCCATTTAAGACAAATGAGAACTAAACTGGCTCAGATGGAATCCCCAGATTTTCACTAATTTACTCTGTTGAAGCTACCCCTTTCGTTCTTCACATTTCCCTTCTCCTATCCAGCATATACCTCCCTCATGGACTTCAATCCAAAGAAAGGAAATCAGAACATTGCCTCTCTTTAATGCTGCTATTTGTCATGGCCATGCACAACATTAAAGTGTTCTCCTTTTTCCAAACTGTGGTGCCTAGAGTCTTGCAGACAACTAGAGAGTTAGGTCATATACCCTAGTCCATGTCTACCTGAAACTTTCTTAGTGTCACTCCTACTTCCTTTTGAAACTAACACCCTAATATGTGCCTCACTCTCTCTTATCTGACTCTCTTCTATTTCTCATTATCTCTCAGGGTAGGCTTTGTCTTTTCCTTAGACCATAATATCCTTCTGCTAAGAAAGCAGGTCTTTTGGCCTAGATAAAACTTGATTTTTCTCAACACTCTGCAAAGAAAATACATGATCAAAGACCATCAGATTTTGTTCTTGGTATGCTAAACAAATCACTATATGAAGCTTAGGTTTTAAGACCATTTTTGCATTAGTCAATTATCCATTACTGTAACAAACACCCAAGGTAAGTCAACTTATAAGGAGAAAAAGTTAATATTTCTCATATTTTCAGCCCATGGTCACTTGGTCTCGTTGCCTTTGGGCCTATGACCAAACAGTATAGCATGGAGGGAGTATATGGTGGAGGTAACTGACTCACTTGTGTCCTCCAGGAAACAAAGAGAGACAGGAAGGGGTTATGTTCCAATATCTCCTTCAAGGACATGCCTTACATGACCTAACTTCCTTTTATTAGACCCTGCATTTTAACAGTTCCACTGTCTCCCAAAAACACTACAGGCTGGCAGCTATGACCTTCACCCATGGGCCTTTCAGGAACACCTATTCAAACCATAGCAGTCTTCTTGCAAGAGCTTCTTTTGGGCATTCGATGGTGACTCCTAATGCCTTGCTTTTGTATTCCCATGCTAACGTCCACCCCAGGCTCTGCCTCCACCTCAGCCTCACTTCCAAAAACATGGAAGCCTCCATCTAAGTAATAAAATCTAGTCATGAAATTTTAAAGAGAAGGGGACAATAACGTGCTTCAAATACAGTTCCTCTTAACTAAAATAGAGGTTATAATGAGAAATACATCCATGCCAATAGTGCACAAATGCTGTCTACGAGGAGAAGACGGTCATGGCCCTGAAAAGAGTCACTGGCCAGGAAGTTCCCTGAGAGGACCACGACTTTATGTACATAACTCTAGAAAAAAATGGAAATGCAAATAAGGGAAGTCAGAGAGTATTAAAAAAATAGTTCAAGGAGTCTTTCAGCCTACCCTGCTAAGGAAGTTTCTCTGTGCAGCTTTGACTTTGCCTGAATAAATCATGACTAGTTAACATTTCAGAAAAGTTGAAAATTAAAATTAATTTGCAAGAGTTACACACACATAAAAACCAGTGGAGGCTAAGAAATAAATTTAAAGCTTTAAAAATAAGAAAATTATCAAAAATGGAAATAAGGAATTGAAAATCCTGAAGTTTTAGAAGACTGAAATGAACTGGGCACAGTGGTGCACACTTATAATCTCAAAGGCTCAGAAGGCTGAGGCAGGAGGATTGCAAGTTCAAAGCCAGCCTCAGCAACTTAAAGAGGCCCTAAGCAACTTAGTGAGACCCTATGTCAAAATAAAAAAATAAAAAGGGCTGTGGATGTGGCTCAATGGCTGAGCACTCCTGGGTTCAATCCCCAATACAAAAAGAAATGATTAACATTAATGAAGCAAGCCAAATGAAATTTAAAAATCTAAAACTACCCAAAATTCAAATATATAAAATTATTAGGTAGTATTAGATAAAAAATATAAATTAGAAGAAAGGAAAGTAACCTTAGGAGTCAGAGAAAACAGAAAATTGCAGAGATAATTTGTTATGCTGGTCTACACTGCCTACACCCACCTCCCTTCAAAACTTGACATCTATCTTCCCTACCTCCTGTGAAGGTTGTCTGTTGAGCCCTCAGGTAATTGCCTCTATGAAGAGAGCCTCTCCACCCAAGACAGCTTCATCAGCTTTGTGAATATAAATCATTGTGGAAAATAAAGGCCAGACCCTATCTTGCTTTCTACAGACATCTCTAATCAGCCATTCTTGTACCAGAGCTTCTCAAGTGTGCTCTGAATCCAAGTAAGATGTATAAACTTCAGGAAGTGGTATATTTATGGATTCTTTAGTTCAATAAAATGGTGATACAGTGGCCTAGAAATCCTGGAAAATCCCCTCAAAGAGAAAGACAAATTATGACATCTCTCACAGTCTGCCACAAAGAAGAAAGCACTGTGCCTTGAAAAATGTTCCAGATACAGTATATTGTACCTAAAAAATACTCTTCTCAAATATCAGGTAATATCAGCTTTGAGGGAAACTGAGGGCAGGGGACTTTGCACCAGATTTAGAGTGAAAGTTAGTAGCACTTGTGTTTAAGCCAAACAACAAAGTCCTAGCTTGTGGTGCTAGAGACATCAGGGTTGGGGAAAGACATTGTGTAGAGTTTGTAGCAAACCTCAATAGAGGAATTATAACACAGATCCCTGGGTTCTGAAGTAATGCCATGCAATCTTCAGCAGGGGATTACTTGCCTTTTGAAAACGGTTCCTTGCATGCTAAGAGAATCCTCAGAGAGAGAAAACAGCTAACCAGGAGAGACTAAGGAACAGCAGTTCTGCAGCCAGAACTCTACCACATGAATAGGATACTATGAGATCAACTAATTCATAAAATCAGATGTGCCCATTAGTAATTTGTTGCAAAATGTAAGTGGTGCAAATGTGATTGAGCATAAACAGGACAGAAGAGCAAAATCAGGCTGCTTGAGCAGAACAAAAGCACGCTACTGGAACAGGTAACTCAGACCCCCATATGTACATATTACTGCACCTATGCCCCTTCCTCTGCTAAAACCTGTGGTTGTATTTGTGCAGAGGATCAAAGAAGGAGAACAGAAAGAAACACATGCTGTTTATCAGTAGATAAGCTTGATATTTGGTTTCAAGCTGAAAACGGGAAGCAGTTGCCAATACAACCCCACTTGAACTATAAAGTGTTGTGAAAAGAACAGTACTAAGGGGAATTTTCCAAGTAGGCAGATTTTCAGGGAGTGTATTGGGTCAATCACTTTGAGTGAAAGGAAATGTGATCTGATATTAGCTCAGCATTTATATGAATTTGTGGGCCATAATAAATACCTTGGTTGTTTGACTGGATGCATAGAAAGAAATCAAAATATCTCATTGAAATATAAGGAATATCAATAGAATAGAGGAAAGGAATCAGAAGAAGAGAGACAGGGAATGGAATTGACCAAATTATGTTATCTTCATGTACAAATATGTAACAATGAATCCCATTTTATGTATAATTATAATGCACCAACTTACAAAGAAGAAAACCAATGAGAAAATTATAAACTAGGAAACCTAGAATGGATGCATGTTATAGACCAAACAGAAAGCACAAAATGGGAAGAGGTTGATACTGTATGTTAACATCTATCATAGTATCCACCATGGGAAAAACTACCAGAAATCCAATGGACACAAAGTCTTGAAAAACTGACATCAATCTGTCCTGACACAAGGAGTGTGTCAATGGAGCAAACTGTAGGGGCAAGAGCACAGGATTCAACTTATCAAAGCTAATCTTTCATTTGCAGCTACTGCATTTCTAATCTACCAGCAATAAAAACAAATGCAGAGGCCCAGCCATGATTACTTTGGACTCCTCCCTCTGTTTTGGAAAATATTTTAGCAGGAATTGACACATATTCTGAACATGACTCAATCTTGCCTTCCTTAAAAGCCTCAGCTGAAGACTTTAGAAGTATTTTATTCACCATCAGAGCATCTCACTAACATTACTTCAGAGCAAGGGGCCCACTTATCAACAAAGGGCACATAACATGGTACCCACTGGACCTATCCTTTATGTTACCACCCACAATCTAGCTGCTGGACCCACAGGGCAAGGAAACTGCTGGTTAAAGGCCCAGCTGTGGCATCAAATTAAATATCATACCTTTTAAAGACAGTGCCATCTTCTGAGAGACATTATACATAGTAAATCAATGACCATTTTATGTTGCTGAATATCGTCCCTTCCAAGAAGTCTATGTGGATCTAAGAACAATAGGTAGAAGAAGAATTGGTCATGCTTACTACCATAATTCCCAGGGACCACTTTGTCCTGCCATCTCAACTCTGAGCTCCATACATCTAGAGATCCTAAATCCCAAAGGGGTCATATTCCATAAATGGGAACCCAGCTACTGCTGCCGTCTCACTTTAGTCCCCTTGGCCCAGAGGACTAGCAAACAAGAATTGTCATCCTACAGGAGAGGTTTCCTCAATGACAATAGTAACCAGAAACTAGAATCCCTCAGATATTGGGTCTGTGCCCTCCATGAAGTCAGCCAATAGACAACTTGTGGTGAAAGAGGAGGGTTTGGACAATCTATAATAGTAATGGAAGTAGGATGAGTCAGTTGTGGACTCAAGACCACATACATCAACAACATTTATATTGTTGTGTGCATACACACATATTCATAGACATACATTCATATATAATATAGTGTCTTCCAAGAGCTCTATCAAACTCCTGGAAAGGTTGTTTGGAGAACTTAAAGTTAGTGGATACTATCAAGGATACAAGGGATAAACTGCCTTGACTCCTGGGTTGTGAGCCATCCAGAGCCCCAATGAGATTAAAGGACTTGTTCCCCTAGTTTTGAGGAAGGTTATTGGCTAACAGCTCCCACACTCAGCCTTCTCTGAGGGATTGCCTCAGCTGAAGGGAGATACCAGCCCAAGGGCTTCCCAGAGTATCCTAAATCAGCTCACTGATATGGGAGGTACATAGATCTAGCCACCTGGTGTCAACTTGAGACAACTACAAAGCATAATCACAGATCCTGCTTTTCTGGTCTCTGTTTTGGTGATTGGTACCCAGACATAAAACTGAAAATCATCTTTCAGGCCTCCTTCTCTCAACCCCTTTAGTGAGTGTCCCCAGATACCAAACCCTGATCCAAGTGCTTTGCCTGCGTTATGATCTCCTTTATGTCACTCATGCCTTCTGAGACAGTGACTGCTATTATCCCCACTTTACATACTAGGACAGTGTGGTTTGGAAATGTCAATTAAGTTTTCAAGATCACAAAGATAATCAGTGGAGGAAACATTGACATATCGTCTCTAAAACCCACACCCTGTTTAAATTCACTGTCATGTTTTTGTACCAGAAAAGTCAACATGTCCCTATGTGAACTTTGCAGCTTCACTCAGTCACTTTTGGAGAGGAGTATTAATAATCCAAAAGCAGTTTTTAAAATGTTCCTGCTCACTTTTACAAGGAACAAAGTCTCATTCAAGTCACTTCATGCATAATCAACATGATACATAATGGTAATCCATAATGGACACAGGGGTTTCTTGGTATCTAGAAACACACATGCAAACAGGCCCCCTTGGAGAGGGGGACAAAGGACAAAAACTAATGAATGCTTAGGAATCAGGCATCTCCAAAACTCCTCCTGTCTTGATGCTTTTCAGCTATAGATTTTTGATGTCCACTCTGGTGATCATCCAACACCAAGGTTCAGCACCCTTGTTTACTTTCTGGGTCCATCTTTCCAGTTCTATTTGTTTAATGGATTCCTGAATTCTCTCCCCATGTCTTTAGAACTTCTCAAATTCTATTGCCCCCCCTGTGATCAGCTGCCCTTAGAAAAGTTTCAATCTGATAAAATGTAACTAGGAGTAGGGAGAAGCGAAGAGGAGTGGTCTTCTTGGATAGAGGACTTAGCCACCTATGCAAGACATAGTGACCTATGCCCAAAGACTGGTAAAGGAGCACTCAGCACTGAGGAGAGGATTCCTTTGAAGAAGATACAAAAAAAGGAGCCTTCTTATGTGTGTTCTGTCAGAGACATTATAGACGATATAGCAAGTACTGAATGTATACGGAACAGTTTACCACTTTAAGGCTAGAATAAGGCTATTCCTCATCCACTAGAATAAATTATTCTCATTCATTCATATTCTCTCTCTCTCTCTCTCTCTCTCTCTCTCTCTCCCCCCCCCCCATCTTGGTGATTCTTTACTTAAAAAAATTCGGTTGTAGAAAAATGAATCTACAAATACAAAATTCGAACAGAACAAATTTTTCAGGAACAATACCATTCTTAAACTACTTGATGTCTGCATTCATGTTATATGCAAAATCAGGTATAAAACAATGAAACACCTAGATGAAATAATCAAATTTATAGTTCCTCTGCTAAAGGTGAAGAAATGGTCCTTACGATATCTTATATATGACTGCGGCAGTTTTTTCAGATAAATCGAATATTGATCATTGGCTATATCACCTACACAATCTAAGTAGGCTTTAGAATCTCATGATCGCTATTATAAATATGATTATGTTACAGGTAGAATAAAATGGTCAGAAACAGTATGAGAACTGGTATTCAACTGACTACTTGTGTGAGTAATAGGAAACCAGGAAGGTCCAAGGGACCAAACTACAGGAAAGAGGAACACCAGACTCCAAACCGTTGCTAGGACCTACAGCCTGAGATTATTTCCATATATACAAATACAAGCTCACAGTTAACAGAAGTGAACCATCTGTTTATTTGCATTGAAATGTATTATTCACAAAGTATCTCTTTTTTTTACTTTATGTGATTATAAGCTTTGATTATGCCAGAGATTTTCAGAACACACCATATTCCTTTACTTGGTTTTTTTGGGGTGGGGTAGAAAGATATGAAAGTGGTGGTACTTGCCTAAAACCTTTAAAGACATGTTGTGATTTATCCCAATATTTTGATGATAGGACTTTTGCCAAAATTTAGTAGGATTGCTTACCATTATAGCTAAATCATAATAGCCAAGCAGCAAATACTGGTGGTCCACCATTTACTCAGTTATTTCTAAGTACAACTGCTACCACCTATTTTCCCTCATTTCTCTGGTGATGTTTCATGGGTAAGAATATAATCCTGAAGGGCAGTATCATGAACAAAACATTGTAAATAAATTCTAACAAAAGAAACATAAAAATCTTATATAATTCATGATATTGATGGGCTATGACATAATATTTGCTTTGATAAATGAAGTCTTCCAAATTCAGGGTTATTTTTTTTAAATTATCAGCATCATATAAAGTGAAAATACAAAACAAACCATGATGAAATAATTAGGCTTACTTTATAAACTTAATTAAAGCAAAACTACAATACAGTTTTGTTACTATTTTAAAACACAAGGTTTTAAATTACATTTCTTGAAACTTAAAAAAATAAACTACTGCAAAACAATTCTACATTTTTAAGACCAAGAATTATTATTCAAGTAGTTTTATCCATAACTAATCAACTCCTAATCCCTCCCATCCCACCTCCAAAGGCACAAGTAGTGATCTACAGCAGCCCAGAAGTCCAGCTGCTGCTTCTAGAGGATTGCTCTCCTAAAGCCAAAGTTGGATCTGTTGACACAGAAGATGCATCTTGGACAGACGACAATGATGATGGATACTGAAGGCCACTGATCTCTGCTGCACCTGTGCTGAAAGAGAGGGCTGCTCCTATACAACTTCATGCTTGGGTCACTCCTCTAAGTCTATCGTTCTCTTGTTTATCAATTCATTCCATTCTTCTACTGTATGTTCTCTTTCATTCAATCAATTGTGAGGTATTTGGGGTGATGGGGCTTCTGCTTCAGAAGGATCCTGAGAACTTTATCTATAGAGATTCTTCTAGATGTTCACCTGTGACCAGCATTTTGGATAGCAAACCTGTTACTTAACTTGCTCTATGCTCGTTGTCTTCTGAGTCAGCTGCAAAACGTACACCTGGGAAGTTTCTCAGTGCTATCTCCAGCATATTTAGGAATGTTTTCAACATATTTCTTACTGTAACCAATAGTTTCTTCATGAATTCAGGACATGGTGCCTCAAGCTGTTTGACAACTGTATTTCACTGGTCAGTATCGTCTGTATGTTGGAAGAAAACTTTGGATCCTTTATCCCACCATGTATCTAACCAACCAAATATCAATTCTTTCCTTCAAGTCCATGTTCAGGATGATCTTGGGCCCTCTAGAGCAGCGTATCACTACATGAAGCATCATCATAAAACTTGTTGCTGAAGTCCCAGTCCATTCAAAATATATTTTTTTTCAAATCGCAGCCTTATGTTATTACTGGGCTTTAAGTGCCACTGAATAATTCCAGCAAAGAGAAGGTGCTAGACTCTACACCACATCTGAAGAGAAGTAGGACATTCTTTCATGATCTTTCATGAAGAAACGCTTGGAAAAAGATTGCATCCATGAACTTCATGACTAAACATCTTCTCCTGGGATATTTCTGTGGTATGCGAACTTTCAAAGTCCATCAAGTTTTTTGTTGTTGTTTATATTATATTATATTATATTATATTATATTATATTATATTATATTATATTATATTATATTATATTATATTATATTATATTAGAACTGAGGATTGAACTCAGGGGCACTCAGCCACTAAGCCACATCCCCAGTACTATTTTGTATTTTATTTAGAAACAGGGTCTCACTGACTTGCTTAGTGCCTCACTTTTGCTGAGGCTGACTTTGAGCTTGCAATCTTCCTGCCTCAGCCTCCAAAACCACTAAGATTAAAGCATGCACCATTGCACCCAGCCCAATCAAGTTTTTATGTAGACTCATTTATTATGAGTTAGATTCTGAAATAGAAAGCTCAGCTTCTTAATTGCTACCTTTCTGTTAAAAATAAGTATTTGCCACTTAATAAGTGACAAATACCATTCTTTGAACTCCTGCACCTATAGGTTTTAAGCTCTCAAATTTTAGGACTGTGGATATAGAATCTCCAATCTCTACACTATAAAGATTGTCATCATACTTTTTTTTACATAATGACTCCTTCCAAAACTTCACCAAGAAGCCAGAAGCATATCAAATGGCAATAAGAGAAGCCCACCAACAGAGATTATTTCTTTTCTTTTCTTCTTTTTTAAAATCCCTTCAGTTTGCAGCTTCAAAGCAGAATGTAGGTTAATACTTCAAATGTGTTTCTTAAGTAGGCTTATGGAATGTGAGTACTCAAAGGGACCATGGTATCACAGACTTCAGGGCTGGCTTCTATGGAAAATATAACATGATGGAATAGTCTATTTTGTTTACAGATTTGCAATACATATTAGGTATCAGATGGATGATATGACCAGATTATTGCTTCAGAAAGATCATCTCAACAATGGGGTTAATGAGATATTGAATTAAGAGATTGAAACAGAGCAGTTTGCATGCACTGCAATACCTTAGATTTAAAAAATAAAGGGTCTTACTTAGAGGCAATGGAAACAAAGAGAAGCACACTAGTGGTATTTACAGGAGGTGAAAATTAAGATATTAATAACAATGAGATAATGAGGTAGCATGGAATAGGTGGCAAGAGCAAGAGATGCTGACTCTGACATGAAAATAAGTGAACTGATTGATGAATTTAGGTGTTGATGGACTTTGGCATCTTTCATTAAAGCAGGAAGTACAGGTGGAACAGAGGCATTTTTTTCTGGGACAAGAATGACATATGACACATTATATTTTGAACACATTGCATTTGAGTTTTCTTCAAGTGATCCATGTGGAACTTTCCAGAAGGAAGTGTAAATCTGGGTCTGGAGCTTAGAATAGAGGTTGGAACTGGTCATATACATTTGGCAACATATGGTGTATTCTAGCCTTTCCACTTCAAATTTTATTTTCAATAAAGAAAACAAGCCAAATAAAATGTGTGTTTATTTCCTTCTGTGATCAGCTATCCCTAAAATAGAGGCTATCTGGTTTTTTGTTATTTCTTAAAATATACTGAATTTCTAAGGGGGGGAAAAAGCCAGTCTCAAAATATTACATGCTAAATGATTTCATTTGCATGACATTTTTAAAAAGACAATAAAATTTTTTTAAAAAAAATACAAATGAAGAACAAGTGAATGGTTGCCAGAGTTTGGACAGAAGACCCTGAGGGAAGTAGGTGTGATCATAAAAGGGTAACATGAGGGAACTCTGTAGTGATGGACTTCTTGTATATAGTGACCATGATCCCATGAACCTGTGAATGTGACAAAATTGTATATCACTAAACACATGCAAATACACGTGTTAATACAGTAAATATTTGAGAAAATGAAGTTAATATTGATGGATTTTATTCATGTGGATGTCCTAATAATATATATTATATACTTTAGTGATATAATACTATAGTTTCCAAGATGTTATCATCAGGAAAAACTAGCTAAAAGGTTGGCAGGATCAATGTTTTATTTCTTACAACTGCATGTGAATCTAAAACTCTCAAAATAAAAACTTCAATTCTAAAAAAAATATTGAAACAAGATATGTGGAAAGAAACAAGTTTTTTAATATTAAGGCAAATAATTTGTAAGGGGAAAAAAGTACTTTTTCTTCTCCCATATGTATTCTCCCTATCTTTCATTAATTTGCTTCCTTGACTCAGAGAAAATTTGTAGCTGACTTGTAGAGACACTATCTCCCAAGTCTAGGAAGAACTTGTCCCCATTGAGATGGATCTTAATGGTGAGGGAAGTTGAGATAAAAGAAAAAGTAAGCAGGGCTTGGTGACACATGTCTTTAATCCCATCAACTTGGGAGGCTGAGACAGTATGAGGAATTTAGTGAAATATATATGACCATGGAAATGTATAGGACAGCATTCCCCTGGTGTGAGCAAACTCCCTGGTGGGGGCAGGGGGTAACAGGCACCCTGTTTCCCACCCTTAGAATGCCCTGCAATCTCTCTTAGGATCTAGTAATATAGCTAATATATGTGCAATGTCTAGCTGGTATGGTAATGCCCGGAGCAATCTCTGTGTTAGAGCCTCATCAAGCCTCCACCTTGATTGCAGGCATGTAGCTCCTGGGAATAAAAGGACTTGTTTGCTAGATAACCACAATGTTTCAGGAAGCTCTGGTGCTCCTGGATCTGCCCACCTAACTGTAACTTCAAACAAGGGACTTTCTTGAGGACTACACAAAGCTCCTAACATTACATATTGTAACTATAAAATGTAACTGCAGAATAAGAAACATTACTGATACTCTAAACAATAATGTAGTTATGATACTAATGATTTAATGTAACCTATTGGCATTAATAAACGTGGCCACTTGCACAGGGAGCCACTCTGCCACCTTCCCTACCTCTGCACCTTGTCTCTGTGTTCACCCTTTATTATTATTATTACTTACAGAAACCCTGTCTCAAAATTTAAAAAGGAAAAGGTGGTGGTGGGGGGGTGGAGGACTGAGGATGTAGCTCAGCGGTGGAGCACCCTTGTGTTCAATTCCCAGTATTCCAAAAGAAATAAAGGGAAGAAAGAGTAAGAGAGAGAGAGAGAGAGAGAGAGAGAGAGGAATAAAGAGTGCTCAGTCAATTGGTATAGGAATAAAGGCTATTTCAGCAAAGGTTTTTGTTCCCTAAACCCCATATTCTAAAGCCTTAGTCACCAGCCTGTGGTGCTGTTGGAGGTGGTGAAAACTTCAGGAGATAGGTTTGAGTGGAATAAACTTAGGTCACTAGGGACACGCCCTTGAAGGGGATATTGGGATCCCATCCACTTCCTCTCAATCTCTCTGCTCGCTAGCTGCTAAGAGGTGTGCAACTCCTCTGCATGTGCTCCTTACTACAATGTGCTGCTTCGCCACAGGCCCAGAAACAACTGAGCCAACCAACCATGGACTGAAACCATAAGCCAAAATAAAGCCTTCCTCTTTTAAGTTGATTTTCTTAGGTATTTTGTCATAGAGATGAAAAGCTAATTATTATTATGACGTTACTTGAAGAACCAGGAGCTAGTTAAGTGACAACTGAGCTGTGGTCCACAGAATGCCCAAACCTCTGTAAGGAGAGCACATCTCTAGGCTACGCTAGTCACCTGACCACCACTGGCCTGTGACAGCATCCTTGGTCAGCCACCAGCACCTCGTCCGTAACTACAAAGTCAAGCTTATCCATGACCTGGTATTTTCCTGGGCTTGTTCAAATCACTACTCAAACTTCCCAGCATTACTGATTATAAACCCACATATAAACCCATATGAAGGAAGATGGGCCCTGGAAGTCAAGTGAATGGTGCCCTTCTGCCCATGTATATGAAGTTGATGTTAAAACAGGACCAGCTTGAGACATCCTTCCCCCAATCTGGGTCAGTCCAACTACAGTTCCACCTTCTCCTTCATAAATACCTGCTGATGAACTACACTTTTCTTGATTTTGTTTTAATATGATTTCCTTAACGCCAATATGTAGATCTGAATATTCTAGAAATTACCTCTTTTTCTTCTTCTTATGAAATCGGAGATGTCTTCTATTACATCTGCATCACGAGCAAGTTCTTCCTTACTGGTAAGAATTAGCTCCAAAGTTCTCCATATTACATCTTGTATCTTCTTGGAAAACAAAGTCTCATCAAGGCAATTGAAGGGTTTATCAAAGCCCTGCTTTTAGCAGAATAAGCTTCTAGCAGCTGTCTGGGTGGCTCAAGTTTCATATTACCAGCAGTAATATTCCTGCACCTGTTTCATAGTCTACATGAGAAGCACATCCTTCCCCTCCTCTAACTGTCCAGCCATCCACAGGGACATCGCATCTGCTTTCTTTTCATCTCTCCTCAACCAGATGTTCTTGGCTGTGTTTCCAAAATCAGGTTTTCTAACTTTCTTCTGTAGAAAGTGTCTCAAGAGACAATGAGACCCTCTGACCATCCAATTGGTTTACTTCTTTTGTTCCTATTTAATGTCATTTTCATCACATTTATGGGATTGGTGATGCCTATTAGCACATGTGTATCAATTTGTGGCAAAACCTTCAGTTACATCATTTCTCCTTCAACTAATAGACAGGTGCCTGTGATCATAAGTATTCATCGTGATCCTTCTACCTACTTTCCCCTGAAAGTTAGTAAGGCTTTCCTCCACTAAAGGAGCCATCTGTAACACAACAGTGATTCTTGATAATACCAATATTTTATACAGTTCTTTTGGGAACAGTTTTCTTCCTTACCCCTACATTTTGCTTAGGAGATGCTCTTTCTAGCACGTAGGTTAGATAGATTCTTCTTAAATATGGTTCTTGTCCAGAAGTTTCCCAATGAGTCAGAATGGGCTGAGTTGTAAAACACGAAGAAAAATCAATCTCATCTCATTCTCCTCATTACTGAACTTGTTTGACAGTGTACAAACTTAAAAGAAAAAAAAATTCCAGCATTCCTTATACCTTTAAGCAAGTAATTCTAACAGGGAAAATCTGCTATGTGGATAAAGGAGAAATTTTCAAATAAAAATATTTTCATTGTTTACCACATCCCCTTTCAGTTTACCATTTCAAATGTGCTTTATACGATGAGAAACAACATTATTGCTGAATCTCCTCCCAGGTGTTCATAGCCCAGAATGTTCAGCTTTTAGTATCACCTCTACTTTAGCCTCACATCATTTCAGAAGTTACCCCACCTAACATCCTTGTGTTATATGGCTTACATAATACCAAGTGATTAGTGGAGTTTTGTGTTGGTTGTTTATATACTGATTTTAAACATTTTTTTTTAAATCTCTCCTGTTATACTCAGTCCCACCATAGCTCTTTCTTTTGTTCCTGCCATTCAGCATTAGGGGCAGATGTTCAAAACAAGAATGTTGGTGATATCCAGAGAGTAGAAATGTTTCTGGAGAGCAGACTTTCCCTGGTAGACAATTTCTTACCATGGTCACAGGACCTGATAAGGAAGTCTGAAAGGCTTCAAAAATGTGAAACTTTGGTAAGCACAAACATGACACTGCAAATGGAAAATTCCACATCTCAAAACATTGTTTTATGCACAAAATTATTAAAAAAATATTGTATAAAGTTGACTCCAGGTTGTGTATATAAGTTTTATATAAAGCATAGAATTTCATGGTTAGACACGGGTCCTATCCCAAGATAGCTCATTGTGTATATGCAAAAATTCCGAAATCTAAAAACAGCCAGAATCCCAAACACTTATAGTCCCAAACATTTCAACCTATACAAATACAGTAGACCATAAAGGACTTTTCAACAAATTTAAAAGAATTGGGATCTTAGAGTATATCCTCTGACTGCAATGTAATTATGTTACAAATTGATAAACACAAGATAACTCTAAAAATCCCTTCATATTGTTTAATATGATACATGTATTAACAAACCCATGGATCCAATAAGAAATTGAAAAGATGGAAATTTTTTTTAATTAAAATGAGTATATATCCAAAATTGAACAAATGAGAAAAGACAGGATTTAGGAGAAAATGAATGTGCTCAAATGCATATATTAGAAAAAAAGTCTGGAATTTAATGAGCTAAGCTTCCAGATCAATAAATTAGAGGAAAAAATAAGTTAAATATAACAGAAGGAAGTAATAGAGGCATGACCATAAATTATCATAACAGAAAAAACATATACAAATGAGAAGAACAAAAGAAGCTCAATTTATAATTGCTTTGAGAGATTGATCCAGGGGAAAAAAGGAAAAGCACAATCAATTAATATCAGGCAAGGAGAAGAAGCGATGCTACAGTTACTGCAGACATTAAAAAAGACAATAGGGTAAAGCAAATGACATGCCCAAAAATAGAAAACCTAGATTAAACAGATGAACTATTAGAAAAAGATAACTTAGAAAACGGACATAAAACCAAAAAGAACTTAAAGCATACTCATAAAGAAAACTGCAGGCCTGTATGGCTTTCCTAGTGAGTTGTTCCAAATATTTAAAAAAGAAATAACCCAAATATTTCAAGAAATCTTCCAAAGATAAGGAGAAAAAAAAGATATATTTCTCAGATAATTTTATGAGGTCAAGATAACCTTGGTCCAAAACTCCACATGAAAGAAAAATAGCAGTCCAATCTCACAGAAGCAGATTCAAATATCCTAAATAAAATATTAGCAAATTGAATCCAGCTATGCATAGAAATGATGCAATATGACCAACTTTGATTTGCCCTAGAAATTCAAAGTTGCTTTACCATTAGAGAATCAAAGTAATTCAGCATATTTACTGAACATTATGATGATCAGCACAATAGCAGAAGAGACATCTGATAAAAATCAGCATCCTATCGAGTTAAATATTAGCAAACTAGGAAAATCAAGCATAACATTTAATGGTGAGGCATTTAAATAAACTTTGTCTTTTTTTTAAGATAGGGGGTGGAGAAAGATGCCATCATTTTTTCTCTCAGCATGCACTGGAAATCACAGACAGTGCAGTAAATCAAAACCCAAATAAAATATAAAAGGATTAGAAGAAAGAATCAAACTGTCATTATTCAGATGATGTGGCTATGTGTAGGAAAACTTCCTCTAATCATTAGGATTGATGAAGATATAACAAATATACCTGATTCAAAATCAATACACAAAAATCAACTGTTAAACATGGTTCTGTGCTTTATGATAATTTATTAAGCTGTAGGTTCATGCTTTGTGCACTTTTTTAAACTAATGCTTACCCATCTCTAGGATCCCATAAGTGTTATACTCTTTCTGATAGAAACTACCAGCTTGACAGAGTAAAACTCCAGGTAGCACACATACTTTGAGAAGCAGCTGTGTACTCCCATGAAAACATTTAAAACCTTTTTAAATGGATGCCTTTGGTATTGCCTCCTTTATGCTTGTAATTTTAGCTTCATTCCATTCTTATTTTACTGTTTAAGTTTCTCTTTAAGGCAACAATTTCCTTTGTATCATTGACAATAGACCCCGCAAACATATGACAGGAGCTATTTTTTCTGCCGAAGCACACTATTTCTCTCCTAAATATTTCACCTTAAAATAGACATTTACCTAACAGTTCTGTGTTCCTAGCTTTCAAAGAGATCTGTATATTTTACCTTGCCCTGGATGCACTGATCTAAACATAAGCCTTTCTCCAAAGGAAAGAATCCCCCAGAAGGAAGGAATGATTGGATGGAACCTCCATTGCAAAGTCATTGTCTGTAAAACTGAAATGTTTCCTTAAAGACGATTGCTTGTCATCCCCTGGTGAATAGATGGAAATAAGTTGGAAACAAATTTATGGGCAAAAACAAATACTGCTTGATACATTAATTATTAGTTGTATTGAACATTGTCAAAAACCCGTTGGAAATCCAAAGAGCATTAGCAGAAGTGGAGGTCTCTGTGTCATCATCATCCTTGGGCCTAAAAGCAGAATAGAAAAGCAATATCAAGCCTCAGGTAGGGATCCGGTTTAGAACTCTGGCAGGACTCCCATGCTCCGAGGGTACCTGCTTCCTCTCACAAAAACATCATGTGCTTTAAATGCCTAAAGCACTTTTTCTCTAAAAGATATCATCGGATCCTGCATGGTTACTATAATAGTCTATATTATATGTTAATTAGACATTAAAAACACAAAACACTGACATTCTTTGCCTCACCTATTATGGCAAAAGAACACATAAATGTGTCTGTCAAGTAACAAAAGGATTTTGTTAAATATCCCAAAACTAATCTGTTATTATTCTGCCTGTCAGGAAGAAAAAAAAATCAGAAAACACAAATTCATATCATTTTCTGTTAACCAACTAAAAATAGAGGGTAAAATGCAATTCCACCAGAAAAAAAATGAGTAAGTTACTTGAAAACCATCACATTCTCTAAAGGTCTAGCTTTTGGAAACTGTAACCCTGTCATTAAATTATTTCCACAAATCCATTCACACAGTCATGCGCTGAGTCTAAGAGGAGGAGGAAAGATCATTTTTTTCTCCAAATTTGGTATCCAGCTTTCTAAAAAAAGACAAAGGCACATTTTATCATCCTGGAAAAAGTGACTTCAGTGAAGCAGATAAAGTGTCTAATAAGGCCTAATTATCTCATGTTGTGATTCTTTTTAAATCACTTTTAACCTCAGGAAGAATTTTAATTATCTTGTATAATAAAGTCTTTCCTTATTTCACCCCCTCTAGGAGAAAAACATATTAAACCTTATTTTTGTCAAAAGATAAGGGCAATATTAAGTTTAAATTGATGTCATTATGAAATATTTGATATCAGGATTACAAATTTCAACCTTCATAATTATACGATTGGTCACAAAAAAAGAGTATCATTCCTCTACCAACTCCTAGAAAGAGGCCATCGGAGCTATGAGCATGCATGTGATACACCAGGGACAACGGAGGGGAGAGAGAAATGTGTTCTTTCTATTCCAGCAGAGTCTTGTGATTCCAAGGTTAAATTGTTGAAGCAGTTTGGGAGGTACTTTTTAATATGATTTTCAAAAAGTTTTCTCCTCATTATCAACTCTTTAATAAACACTTCAAAGTTTCTGTGAGCTTCTCCATTGGGAAAAATATTAATTCATGAGGTTTCTTCCCAAACACATGCCAAGTTCTCTCATTGGGATTCAAGAACTCAGGAAGGAAATGTATGCAAGTGTCTGCATATGGAAAGACAAAGTTTTCCTTCCTCATTTTCTCAGTTCTCCTACAAATGCATTCCCTTCATGCTTGGCTCATAAACTCCATCTTGTACTGATTCTGGCATGAGGGGCTGCCTCTCCAACCCAGCCAGGGTCTCTGAATCGAGTTTCTCATCTATCTCTCTCCTCTTCATTTCTGTTCTATATAAAATAACAAAAGTAGTTAGCATTGACTAGGTGCTAGGCATTTTCCAACACATTTCATCTCACTGAATGGTCACAACTCTACTCCAATGAGCAAACTAATCCATGGAGATGACCAGGGGCTTCCCTAATGTTATACAGCTGGTAAGTGATAGAATTTGAACGCACCTTTATCCGAAGATACATAGCTCATTTAACTATTACACCAACTGTACCATAGCTTTTTTATTCTGACAAAAAGGAAGTAGCTCATTCTACTGTAAAATTAATTAACTTTTAAAATACTATGATAAGCATCTACTAAGCCCTCCACTCAATGGGAAAACTAATCATTGACTACATCTCACCTGTTACCCTGACTCTCCCATTTCTCAGCCTCCCTCCACCTGAGGAAACCGTGGCCCCATGGCCTGAAATAAACAATCTCTAACTGTTTTTTGTATTTTAAAAATATATTTCTATAATATTGTTTTTATTAAAAAAAAGGAAGTTGCTATTTTCAAATCTTTTATAAGAATATTATTGGGATATTCATGATTCCTGGAAAAGGATGGCATTTTTTTATACACCTATGTTTTCTTATAATTTTCCTTGACCCTTACCCTAGAATTGGGTGTGGGTAAAGCTTAAAAGCAGACCACTGCATAATAAACTTCCCATTAAAATTTATGCTCTAGAGGATTAAATGTGCAGAATTCGATTGCATTGTATTTTATTTAAGGGAACTCAAATTCCCTTTGACTTACTACAATAGAAGTCTATGTCTTATGGGTAAAATTCCATCAGTAGAGCATAGGATGGTCAGCTTCATGCATCTAGGGGTCAGATGGTTCTGGGCTCTGACATCTTGCAAAACTACAATAGGTGCCAAGCCAACCTGCAGCCTGCAGCCCTGGAAAGGAACAGTAGAGGGCTGCAGGAAAGGTTTCCTAGGCCAAAAATAAAAAGGAAAAGACTGGATGAACAGTTAGCAGGTCCCTTAGGTATACACAGTAATACAAAGTAGATGAAATAATTAAAATGAGAAGAGTTGGTTATGGGAATTTCTATGGCATGCATTGAAACTTCATTTCTTTTTATTAATTTTTTAGTATCTCTTAAATTACTATTGTTTGTATCTTTGTAAAGTCCTTTAAATACTCTCTAAAAGAAGATGGGGAATTTCATTCAATTAATGAATATCCTATGGAACCAAACAATAATGATTTTAATACTAGCTAACATTTATACAGCATTTATTAAATGCCAGGTACTATCCTAAATATTTTACACATACTGAGTCATTTAATGAAACCATGTATTGCTAGTCCATTTATTAGTCATGTGTAAATAACTCTGCTTTAAACTAGCTCATGCAGTTTTTCTCTGGGAAAGCTAAACCATTGCCTCATTATCTTTTTGAAACTGCTAACTTGATGAAAAAGCCCATTTTCTATTCTCAGTCAATACCAAGGTAAACTTGAGCCAAACATTCATATATAATTCCCTAAACACAGATTGCAGGGCCCCTATCCCAGAGTTTATGATTCAGTAGGTCTGGGATGAGGCCCAAGAATTTGCAGTTTTCTCAGGCCAAACTGATGCTGTTGATAGAGAGAAAAAGAACTTAGTTTGCAAAGGCATGATAAAATCCTACCTAAAGAAAATGGACCCCAGGAGAATGTAAGAGAATGGATTATAAGAAGGCTGAAATTCTGATTTTGATAACATTCAGAAACAATGTCACTGGATATTTCTCAGAACATGATTTCCAAAAGTCATATAAGCAGACAAGACTTCAGCAGAAATCATATCATATTGAGTGGGTACCTCTAGCAGAGTTAAAAAGATGCTCTGCCTGCTAACAGGCTTGGTGGAGCTTCCTTCTACAAAGAAAATTTCAGGAATTTCTAGGACAGCATCATATTAACAGCAATTTGATATGGAAAAAGAAAGAAGATGGCATACAGGAAAAGATATCACTCACAGGCAATCTCTGGCCAGGAGGAAGGGATGCTGGAAGAATCAAGAGATGAGTCTCTCTGGAAGCAACTGGGAGGAATGCATTCTCCAATTTACCCGCATAATACATATGAGATAAACACATGCATAATATGAACACCATCCCTCAGCTCTAGACTGAGATCCAATTTTATAATTTCAGAACAGGGGAGAACATGGCAATGTGATGGATTCCCTATTCCTCTTCCTCCTTGGATAACATTGCTTAAGATCTCTTTAGCTTTCAAGTCAATTTCAGGGAACCTACAAAACATGATTGTATCTAGGCCTTTTAAGTTCCAACTGTGAGATCAGTTTGCAGGACGTTTTTCTAAAATGAATTGTTACATGTTTTGATTTCTGTTTCTGACTCTCTCTCTGCCTTTGCTAGATTGGTGATTTTGAAAGTCCTGCTTTCACCTTAAATGAGCATCCTGATTCTATCTTTCATGCAGGGAAAGAGATTGCTATCATTATACTCAGAGTTGGTCTTCCCTATACCTCCAAGATTGTGTTGGCTGGGAAATGGTGATCAGCTTCCCTCTGCTCTCTGTTCCTTCCACCTGAAAGGACTGAGAAGGGGATGAGAGTGTCACCAGCAGCACAGGGTCTCATATATTATGGGAATTCAAAGATGTAACAACTCCCTTTAGGAAAAGGAATTGTTCTGTGAGAGTGTCTGAGTATCTTTATTCCACCAACCATTAACGTATGGACAAAGGAAGTCTGGGGCACTAGCTGAGATGGCAAGGAAGAAAAGAGTCCATCCTAGCAGTTCTGCCAATGCTAATTCATTGATCCATTTAGCAAATGTTATAAAAGATCACTGTATGCCAGCACAATGCTGGGCTCTGGAGACCTAAGGAGAAAAGGAGGCACACAGATCATCCCCTCATATACTTTATATTCCAGGAGGAAGACTAGATATAACTGCATGCATTATTAATTATGATTGCAATAGGTTTGTGGAGTGCTACTACAGCTTGGAGAACTGACCTGGGCATGGGATCAAAGAAAGCTTCCCTGTGGAACTGACACTTAAACCAAGTTCTGAGAGATGAGTTGAATTCTCCAACAAGAGTGTTTCAAGCAGAGAAAGGCCCTGTTTGAAGGCACAAAGGTGGTAGCAAACACGATGCATTGGAAGAATTAGCAGAAGGCTGTTGTAAAGACAATGAAGGAGGAAGGGCAAATAGCACAAGTTGGGATTCCTGGACAGTCCACACAGGGTGGTCACTGCCAGGATACCAATGAATGAATGTAAGAGTTTTCCAACATCGAGAACTTTGTCCAAACTAATGGAAGAGCCATCCTCCAACTACATTTTTAAATCCAAACAATCTCATATAGAGCTCAACAGAAGAAGGTGCTCAATGAATGTAGGTTGAATAATGAATAAATTAATCAAAATGTAAGCGTGTGTATAAAATCCATCTTTCACACATTAGAGTCTGTGCTTTGGTCCATTTGCTACAATATTGTGAGATCATATAAGTGTCTGGGTTCCTTGAATTTGAAAAGGCAGCCTAAAATAATTACTGTATTCTGAGCCACTATTCTATCAAATTAATTCTCACTGCTGCATGTGCATGCTTATCAAGCTTTTCTAGTTTTCTGTCCAACAGAAATTAGTATTTTCAAAAGACATATGGGAGCACTGATATCATATCAAATATCTGAATTTTTTATTTAGAAGAGCCAGGAGAGACAATGGTATCAGAAGCAACTGAAAACAATATGGACAATGGAAGGAAAGATTCCTCCCCACAAAAATTTTCCACTCTCACAAGCATCTTTTCTCTTCTATCCCTATCTCTGAAGGCATTAAGCCAAAACTTCATAATTTAAAATCAAGAAGTACTTTTTAGGCAGTTGATGCTTTTTCATTCCTTCAAATTTCACTCATGTTTTATTCAGCCATTTATATTTATGGGGCTGTTACTATATATTGGGCATTGTGTTAAAGAGCAGAAAAGCAAAGATGAAGGTAACACATGCTCTCCAGTCAAGATCATTAAGAAGAATACACAGACAATGTGTGTTGGTGTGTCTCCAGTAGAGAAGTTGGGTTTGGAAGCTGTGAAAAAAAAGTTAAAAAGGAACAATCAATTCTACCTGGGATAATGTGGAGGGGATCCTGCTGAATGTGGGATGGGGAAGAGTTTGGACAGGAATGGCTCATTAAAGAGATTCAAAAAAAAAAGAGAGAGAGAGAGAGAGAGAAGTCAGAATCTTGAAAGTGTCCACTATACAAACAAGGAACAGAGAGAGGTAAAATTCCAGGCAGAGGAAACAACTAGGGAAAATGCATAGAGATATGAAGAGGCTTACAGTGTTTGAAGAACTGCACCTAGTTTGGTACAGAAGAGCCCAGGGTTCAAGGTAGAAGAGGAATGAGTCTGGCCATAGGCATCCTGCATTGATGAAAGGGCAGCTATTGCAGGCTCTTAGGCAGGAGAATGAAAAGACAAGCATTTTATTTAAAAAAAAAAAAGATATCTGGTACTAGTTTTTAAAATGGATCAGATGGAAGATAAGATTAAAAGCAATTACCTAGCCAAAGAATTTTATAGAGCTAGAACTGATAAATTAAGGTAGCTTCCTGAAAACTATGTCTAAAATCAAAGAATAGTTACATGATTTTTTTTATATTAACACATTGGTATCTTTGTGTTATAGTTTGGATCCTGAATGTTCCCCCAAAGATTTGTGTGTTAAAGGCTTTGTCCCCAGACCATGGCACAATTGGAAGATGGTGGAACCATTAAAGGTGAGACCTAATGAAGTGAAGTTAGCTCATTGGAGGCATGCCCTTGAAGCCGACCCCAGTCACTCCTCTTCCTCTTTTACTTACTTTCCTCATCTCCTAGCCTCTATTAGGTATGCCCACCATGACATGTTGCTTCTCCTTGAGCTCCAAAGCATCATGCCAACTGATCATGAATGAAAACTTCCAAAACTGTGAGCCAAAATAATCTTTCCTCCTTACAAGTTTTATCTCAGTTATTTCGTTAAAGTAATGGAAATCTGATCAACATTCTTTGCATAAAATTATTCAAAGTTACCATTGGTTAAATTTAGATGGCATCTAACCCATTGTCCCTAATTTTCTGGGGAATCTGAGATCCAGAGGAGAAAAAGGTCATGGTCATGCAGCCATGTGCTAGGTGTCCTCAATTTGGTCTAGCCCTCCTGTCACTTCATCTCTCCCTAATCAATTAATGACCTAATGTCAAATATTACTACTAGGATGCCATTTCAAGAAAGTAAGCAATAACTTCTTTACAAGACTCAAGACTATACTAGATAGTGGTGGCCTTCTAAACAGTACAACTAAAATAACTTCAACTCATCATGAAGTAGTTCAAAACTGGTCTATAACATAAACAAGACCTGTTTTTTTTTTCTTATATGTCAACACGTTTCATCTATAGCTGTTTCCATCTTCCTTGAGTCTATGGGGTCATTCTACATATCAAGTTATATTTGGATGAGAAGATTCTCTGATTCTTCACACTCTTTTTTAAAATTTTCCTCTGGTTTTCAGACTCTTCAGGTGTTCTCTTGTTTCTTTCAAGAAACAGAGAGGTGCCATTTTGAAAGAATGGTACCAAACTTGCCTGAAAATATCACAAACCTTGTTGAATATTTATTAATGATACAGTTGAAGTTTTCCAAATGCTGAGGAATCCATTTTTTCATTTCCTAATCTTATAGTTAAATGCCAATTTTTATTCTTCTAACAAGATATTCCATTAATTCAACAAGACAGTTGTGGTGAGTACGTATCATGTGATGAACACCTTGTTAGGTGCTAGTAATGCCACAGAATTATCCATACTCAAGGAACTATCATTATAAATGAAATTTGTTCCCTGCCCTCCTTTCCATAGGCTGCCTACTGCAGCCAGGCTGCATTCTTGGGAATAGGAGCATCACACCTAGAAAGGGTGACAGATAATAAATAGGAAGACAAAGAATCTCATGCATACAAACTTAGAAAAGAAACCTCTGAGGACAAAGAACAAACCACTTTCCCCTACTAAGAGAGGAAACCTGTGTAGATAGGGTGAGCATGGAAAGCCACCCTGAGAAGGTAATGACTGAGCTGAGACCAGATTAAGAGCTTGTCATCCATGAGACATCCAAATTGTCTCATGATGGGAACAATTTAAGTGTATTCAAGTAGCAGAAAGTAGCCCAGTGAGGCTGTGGTTAAGGCAGGTTAATATCAAATGAGACTACACAGAGAAGCAGGGGCAAACTCATGTACCATGTTATGAGCCATGGCCAAGAAAAAAAAAATATATATATATATATATATACATACATACATACACATACATACATATGAACTTTTAATGCAATAGGAAATTTCTAAAGAAGTGATGTTCAGTGTAATTTTTTATTCCAATGAACACTGAGTTAGAAATGAATTAGAAGGTTAAATAGATGGAGTCAGGGGGAAAGAAGAGACAATTAGGCAGCACATCCAATAACCTATTGTAGAGCCAACACTAGGAAGATGGCATTCAGTTGGACTTAGAGGGGGCTTTGCTTCATTTGCAAGTAGGACTGTGGTCTCCCTGATGAATTACCACAATAGGGAAAATTCAAGAATGATGTCAATACTTGTGACTCAAGCAAATAGGTGACTAGAGATGAGAAAGACTGGAGAGGAAATAGTTTCATGAGAGAGGATCTGTTCGATTTTTATTGATCTCATACAGAGACACCTTCCCATGAATAATCACCTTACTGTAAATTAAATTCTAGCAGAGTATCCTTGATCTAGAAGACTATTTTTATGAGCACACAACAGAGAATTGCAATCATTCCTAAATCACTTTACTCTCTGGACAACAGGCATGTAGTATTAAACGTACCTGATAAAGTAACTCTAGGAATTGATAATATTCCAAAAGAATTTCATCTTCTCTCCTAGCCCAACTTTGCTTGGTACTAACACAAGCCATGCAAGTTTGCAGTTGAAAGCCAGGCACAGTAGGGCACACCTATAATCCCAGTGACTTGGGAATCTCAGGCTAAAGGATTCAATGTCAGCCTCAGCCACTTAGGGAAACCTTCAACAACTTAGCAAAACCCTGTCTCAAAATAAGAAATAAAATGGACTTAGTAGTAAAGTACCTCTGGTTTCAATCCCCAGTACCAAAAAGAGAGAAAAAAATGCAGTTGAATTCTTAAATAAACTTCACGTTAGATTATGAAATAAGCAACTACTGAATTGTGGTGTATCTCTGTGATTACCCCAAGGGATTAGCCTGACTGGTGAAAGAGAAAGGCAGTCAAGGCTGTCCAAAAAGAGAAATCTCTGTCAGTGATAGTACTTCAAATTCCCACAGTTGATGGCTGGATCAGAAATGGGCATATAATTGAATCCTAGTCAACTCATAGTGAAAGAAAATCTGTTTATGGACTTTGAGAAACATGTTCCTGGGTCCTAAAAAGGAAACATGAGAAGTGACAGCCCTTTCTTTGTACCCTGGATTTTGACACATCTGGAATTGCTGCCACCATCTTGCTCAGAGCCCAAGAAGGTAGACAACACAAACAGGAGGGCAGATCAAAGAATGCACACAAGTAGAACAGGATCCCCTTGTGTTTCCCTGGATTCCACCATGCTACTCAGCTTACCCTTTTATGGGATGAAGTTCCTTGTCACTAAGCCAGTTAGAGTGTAGGTTTTCTCTGGAAGACAATACATGTATCCTTACAGATCTGTCAGTCCTATGACTTGGGGAAATAACTTACTGTACATTCGAATCCATGAAAAGAAAAAAAAAACTTCTCAAGGTTTCTTCTACATTTTTGAAAAGCTATACCTACCTCTTTTATAAAAAACACACAAATAATTCTCTCAAGAGTTTGTAACTATAAATCAAGGTGACCAAAGTAAGTTTAATAACAAGAAAACTGTCCACAATGACAATACTTTAAAATAATAATTTTTATGTATTGTAGAATAGTTTTCAAAAGAGAAGAGGAGGAAGTCCACAAATTTCAGATGAAAAAAATTGAAAATTATAAAAGTAAGAACATATTGAAGATCGTCCTTTAGTAAATAACCCTTGAAAAACAGAAATATAAAAGGACCTACAATAAAGGTATTTTTTTTCTCCCCTCTCTCTATCCTGCCTCTTGATTTATTAGCTACCAAGTCAGATGAAAAGTGAAAGTGGTGCTATTGAAGTTGAGAGAGAAAAACTGTTTGGAGGACAACCTCTGAAGTTGTAAACAGCAGGGAATTGTTTGAGCATCAAAAATGTCTTTGGATGGCAAGTTATGAAAAGAAAGAGCTTCGTGGGCTTTGTGGTCCCCAAATCCTGAAATGAGTAAGCACAAGATCAGGGAGAGATTAATATGGATCACAAGATGAACAGAAGGTATTTTTTCAAAATCTGTCTTGTGCAGATCAACACTGTGGGTCCTGGAACAGAGAATGACCTAGACCAGAAATATCAATACACTCAACTGGATGAGAACACCTCTTCCTGTATACACACTGGTGCACATCACAGTGCACATCAGGACCAGACTCACTCACTACCTATATGTGAGGAAATTTCAGCTTGAGTTGTGTAGTGCTTGGACATTATAAGTCTTGCATGGCTCAGATACTGGTCATGACACAGCTAGTCTATTTTTCTGGTTGTTAACAAAACTATCAGCTTAGGTATAAAGATTGTGGTAGTTGGAACATTTTTTTAAATATTTAACCTCTTGAAAACAAAGTATTTCAAATTTCCCATCATCTAGAAAGTGAATTAAATAGGTCCCTGTGTTTTACCTCTTGAGATTAAAAAATAACAATAATTCATCTCCTTCCTCTATTTCAGAGCATTTGTTGTAACTACAATTTATCAGCAAATTTTACACTAAACTTAGTCAAATAGACTCATATGAATATGCACACATGTATAAATAAACAGGAAGATGTGTTTATTAGTGCCTAAAATATGAAATGGATACAGTCACCTAGCAAATGCAGATATCTAATCTCTTGATCTAAGTTTACAAAATTTCTCATTATAGGATCCATTTAAATACGGAGGTTCTGTGATGACTTTTGATAAAATGACCAATTTGTAAACATTGATCTTACATGTCACTGTTCTCTCTCATCTACATCCCCTTCAACATAGCATGAGGCTTTTTATGGTGTGGAATGTACTACAAAATTTTGATTATTGTGCGATTGATTTTTTGCCCTTTAAAACTGGCTAAACACATTTTAATTCCCCTGTACCCACAAAAGCAATGGTAACTGTGAATATGACCAAACAACCTAGGCTTTGAGAAATGTTCCAGTGTCAAACTCCCCTAACCTTCTTTTCTTGGAGTCATGGCAAGACCATGCCCTGAGGAACGTGGTAGTGATCTCTCTAAAAAGAAAATGTGGTGGCAATCGATATATCAAGAGGTTGTCCCTGGAGCTGGAAATAAAACAAGACTCACATTTAGACTGAGGAAGTCTTTCTGCCCTTTCTTTCTTTGGAAGGTCAGCTCATATCCAGTGATGGGCATAACCTCCAGAAGAAAACAGCTTTTGCTCTTGACCAGAATTCAACGTAGCAATATCAGTCATGCAGGAAAATGGGGCTGGTGGGGAAGCCATGACCTGACACAGCAGCCTTAGGCCCTATAGCTGTACAGGAGTAAGACAAGAGCAAAACACTGTGTATCCAAGATGAGAAGTGCCCACCACCCAAAGCCAACAGGACACCCACTACTTCCACAGTGAGGCCAGCTGTGCCCAACAGAATGCAGCCCACCAGGGTCTTTAGCAGCACAGGGAACAGTGTGGCAGCAAGATGAGAAGGCTGGTCCAGAAGCAACCAGCAGGTGAATCAGGAAATCCCTGTCAAGTCTATTCTCTGTGGCTACCCGTGAGGACTTCTATTATGAGACCATCCTCCTTGAGGAAATTCATGGAAATATTGGGAAACACTTTGAAGTACACTCTATATATCAAGCTAGTAAGTGTGAGATCATGTTGACAATTCTACAGATTTAGGGCTTTTCCATTGTTGTTCTCCTCTTCTGAATTGTTCTTCCAGAGAGACATATCTCATCTTTTCTTGTCGGCTCTGAGTCTCTTCAAATATCACCCTATCAGGGAGCATGCCTTGACCACCCTTCTTAAAATACAACCCCACCCCCGCCCGCGCTCGCACACACACACACACACACACACACACACACACACACACAGTGCTCTACTTGAATTTTTCCAGTGCACTACTCTAATGTTGACTCTGACATACTACATATTTTTATTGTTTACCCTGTTCCTCTTCTCTGTCTGAGTCCAAGCAATCCAACAGTCCTACCTTGAACCTTGCCTCACTTATCTCTCTCCTCTCCTGGTTTATTTAGTTTCTCCCACCATATGCACTCTTCTTCAAGACTCCTTTATTTTCTCCGAACCATCAATCCTATCCTCACCCCCAACCCTTTATTGGGTTGGCTTGGATTCCATAGAATATTATCTCAACAGCAGGACTCGATGCTCTATAATTTGTTTGTCCTGTCCCGTGAGCCCCCAACCCTGAGTGACCCAGATCTCCATTTCCCTGTGTCTTTACCCCACAGCTGAAAATGGCTGAACAGAGTCACGTGACAGAGCAGATTAGTGTCCACTGAAATCCTGTGGCCTACTCCTGTGGGTTCTCAAATCTCCCTCTATTATTTCTTCACTTTCAGCAGATGGATCTCTTCCCAGATTACAGAAAAAAAAAAAACAGAAGTCATCAGGTAGGATTCCTTATCTTTTCCATAGCAAACATGTAGATCACCCCAGATCTCACACTTGCTACCAACTACCTTAAAAACTTGGATCCCTTCCCACTTGCCTTTTGGGGAATTTACACCACCACCTCTTCTTTATTCTCTCCCCACGATTTCACATGAGTTTCTAGGATTGCCAGAACAAAAGTCCCACACACTGGCTGGTTTAACAACCAATAGTCATCATCTCACAGTTCTGGAGGCTGGAGGCTGAAAGACTGAGGTCAAGTGTTGCAGGGTTGATTTCTACTAGAGGTGGTGGAGACAAATATGTCCTGTACCTCTCCCTGAGCTTTTGATGATGTGCTGGTAAGTAAGCCTTGCCATTCTTTGGCTTGTAGGAACACCACACCCTTGTTTGCCTTCATCTTCTCATGATGTTCTTATGGGCGTATCTCTGTGTTCATATCTTGCCTTTTTTGTAAGAATGTCAGTCATGTTGGATTAGGGCCCAACCTAAGCCGGCATTTTCTTTTTGTTTTTTGTTTTGTTTTTCCTTTCTTTCTCTACTTCTGAGGATTGAACTCAGGGCCTCACACATACCAGGCAAGCATTCTACCACTGCGCTATCTCCCCAGCCCTTGCACAAATTCATTTTTACCAATTATATTTGCAACAACCCTATTTCCAAGTGAGGCCACATTCTGAGGGACTAGAGGCTAGGAAGTTCAGATGTTAATTTAGGAGGGCCTATTTCAATTTATAACTGATGTGCGTCCTTTCCACTGGACATTAAATGTGCTCAAAAACTCTCTCTGTAAAATTAAAAAAATCAATAGAGATCACACTTTTTAAAAATTTCTGTTCCTGTATCTATATCTCTGTTTTTCCTTTAATAGTCATTTTTTTTAACCTGATGTTTCTATTTTTTATTTCCCAGGCTCCTCTCAATCCATTCTAAATATTTCTTCAATAGCTCCAACAAAGGTCAACAGTGACCTCCTGGAGATAAACACAATGTTCCTTTTCATCCACAGCTTATTTGGACCCTCAGAAGCTTTTGGCAGCATCAAACATGTCAATCTTGAAATATTCTCTTCTGTGAAGTGTGTCTTTTCTTGTCTTTCTACTTACACTTTTATTTCCTTTGTGCAGTAATCATCTTCTATGCAGCCATTAGCAAGTCTATATTCATGGCTTCTATAACGTTTCCTTTTTGGACTCAATACTCTTATGCAAGGACATGCCTGCTTTGGAAAAATATCTAGTGTAGAACAACTGGCCACCCAAAGTGGAAGGTGTCAAGGGACAGAAGAAAGAGGGAAAAAATCTAGGATTGTACAAAATATAACTCACCAGGGACTTAGACAGAAGCATGTGTTGGGCAACAGCAAGACAGAAGGAACCCAGCACTCTGAGACAGGAGGAAGGAAGGGCTTTATATACTAAGCTGAGCAGAATTAAACCACAGCAAAACATAATGAACTGGGAATTCTCAAATACTATTAACATGTCCTGATTCAGTTAAGAGACAGTTGACCGGTCAGTGCCTAGCACAAAATGCTCTTTGAGCATCTTAACTATTTTGTTTAGTCTATTCCATGCAGTTTGAAATGTGTGGGCAAGATGGTGGTTATGACCAAGATGGCTGTACTTATGTCACTGGTGGGTGAGATGATGGTTATGATCAACATAGTTATAGCTATGTCAAGCTGCATCCCTGCAGAGCCAATGGCTTCTCACCTCCTAGACAAAGGTGACTTGGAAAAGATATCTCCAGCTCAAGTCTCTCCTAGGATTGCTAGACTTGCGAATCCTACTTGCCTACTTGCTTCTTATTAAGTCTTAAACTTTGACCACCCTCACACTTCTATAACTGTATGCCAAAACATCACCCATCACCACCATGAGTAGAGCAGAGCTCTTATGTTCACAACTGCAGAGAATTAAAACATCACGCAGCCTTGACTGTGGGACCATAGATCAAAACTAGTCTTTCTTTAACTTCATGTTGTTCTTCCATTAAGTTGGGACTAAAAGAACATAACCAAACATGGTATTGTGATAATTCAAAACGGAAGACACGATCTTTGTTTTCACACAGAATACTTGAAATAAGAATTCAAAAGAGTCTGTAGTTGTTGATTTCTATGTTATACTCTGTTAAGCATTTGACATGCAAAAGTTCATGAACTGTCATAACAATTCTATAAGGTAAATTATCTATTTACAATTTACAGCTGAGGAAACTAGGTTTGAAGAAGTTAGTAACTTCCTTACCAAGACCTAGAAAGTACACAAAGAAGCCTGTTTCAATCAAAATCAGAATCCAAGTCCTTAGTCACATTACTAAATTACCGTTGAGATCATCATATACATTGAACATAGGAGAAATCGAAAACCCCTATCCACTCTTGATTTTGAGGAATCAAAAAAAGTATGGCTAGATAGAGAAGTGAAAAAATCATGTTATCTGAGCAGTGAAGATTAAAATGACCCTGACATATGAGAAGGACAGCAAAAATCCATTCCAGTAGCCCAGAGTCCCTGTTGAGGACTATTATATAAAGGCGAAGGTAAAAACGAGGGTCATAAAATGGAATTTCTTGAATGCCAGGCTGAGAAGTTAAAAACTCAAAACTCTAAGCAATACGAAGTGAAGAGCAGAAATACAGTGATTTTGAAAAGAGTACAATAATACAGTCTGTTTTTGTTTCCAAAGTCCTTTCTGATAACATACCAATCTTTAGAGCTATTTGAGGTTCAGAGGTACATTGAGACTTTAACTCTGAGGACATAAACTTTTCCTTCCTGCATCATTACTGATAACTTATGGGTGCACACAATAATGTATTCCCAGCAACCAGCATGCATAAATGTGGTTAGGATTCCAAGAATAAATTTCTTGAGACTCAATAGTATTTTACAAATTATTTAGGAAATGTGCTTTCAGGGATTCAGTTATCTCTTTTATGTAGGAATATATCTTTTTCTCCATCAAATATCTATACCAAAAATTAAATCTGAATAATGAAAGATAAGGATGAGCACTATTGTTCCAGGAAATAATAATAATTCATTCCTTGTGTTGGCCACACACATTCAGTTTCCAAAATGTACTAATTCTAAAGCAGGGTTGACTTGCCAAGAGATGAACTCGTTAGACCACAGGAAGGTAGAGATCATTCATAGAGTGGAAATACCCCAAAGTTTGCTGGGAGCTTCATGTATAAAAAGCAAAACAGCCTTATTTCCATGAAGCTTCCAGACTTTAGAGAAAGAGAACCACTAATCAAATGACCACACACAAAAAATGATCTTATTGAATACTTATATTTAAACAATTCACTTCAATATCACATGTAAGTTAAATTAAAATTTATTTTGTGTTTTTTGTCATAGGCCCTGATATGCAACCCTGAAATTCTTTTAGTACATGATCCATTTGCCTAGATCCCCGGGCTGGTTATTTAATTTCACTAAGGTTCAGTTTCCTCATATACAAAATGGGAACTATGATAAATGGAGAGTTTTATAAGAAGAAGAGAAATAATTTATGTAACAATGTCTAGCATTCTGTCCAATACATACTAAGTATCAAAATTGGTTAATTGTTGTTACTCTTACAGCAGCTCTCCTTAGGAATTTGTATTTTCATGCTAGGGAGATACAGAATCTGATTAATTAGATGGTTCTTAACTGTAACAATGTCAATGCTGATTCGTACTTGCAGCAAATGTTTATGAAACACCTCTTGCAGACAATTCAGGGCATAGATTCTGGAGCAGGGGAATAAGAGAACAGTTTAAGATCCAGCAAGAGAAATAGAAAGATGGATATTGAGTAACATAACCATAGATATAGGATATGAGGTGAACATGCTGAGGTGGCTGAAGATAGAGAAAGCTAGAATGAGAATGATCCAAACTTGAATGATGGGTTATGTCAATGGCAGAGAGCCTTACCTGCATCCAGAAGCAGGAGTGATACCCAAATAAAGACAAAAGAGAAGAAAAAATCCAATGGGAAGCATGTTAATTTCACCTCAGCCCCTACCAGGAAAAGCACTCTTATCAATGTCTCTAGTACCCTCTAAGACTAGAAAGAAACAAGACAGGTTTCAGGAAATGTTTCTGTTAAAAGCATCACCATCCATGATCATGTTCACTGCTAGATACCAACTTCAATACAAGATGCCTGTGAGACTTATCAAACAGTCCTAAGTTCCAAGTGGTTAAGATTTCCTTATATCTCAGAGCTATTTTAAAATCCCAACCCGAGCCAGCTGTGGTGGTGCTCACGTGTTATTCCAGCAGTAGGGAGGCTGAGAGGGGGAGTGCAAGTTCAAAGCCAGCCTCAGCAATTTAGTGAGGGCCAAAGCAATGCAGACAGACCCTGTCTAAAAATGTTTAAAAATAAAGAAAAAGGTCTGGGGATAGGATTCAGTGGTTGAGTGCCCCTGGGTTTTATCCCTGGGAAGAAAGAAGAAGGAGAAGAAGGAGGAGGAGAAAGAGGAGGAGATGGAGGAGAAAGAGGAGGAGGAGGAGATGGAGGAGAAAGAGGAGGAGGAGGAGAGAAAGAGGAGGAGGAAGAGGAGGAGAAAAACCTAAGAGAACATACAACTCCAAGATGAACCCTAAAGTAAATTTTGGACTTCGAGAGATGAACATGTGTCAGGGCTGGTTCATGGACTGTAACAACTAGACCACCCTGGTATGTGACAGAGATAGTAGAGGCTGGGTATATGTGGAATAAAGGGGCGATTGGGTACTTTCAGCCCAATTGTTTTGTAAACCTAAAATGACTCAAATAAATAATGTCTACTAGTTTGGAAAAACAAGGTTTCAGTGGACAGATACTGTTGATAGGTGATGAATATTGGAGGGAAGCTTATTTTTTTCCCTATTTATCATTGGAATTTTGCATCATAACAATATTATCTACATAGCAAATAAATTTTTAAGAAATTAAAAGGTAAAAATTGAAATCTACTTCAAAGATATTTGTTTAAAGTATACAAGTTATAGAATAATAGTTAGTCACCTATCAGACGTGGAAAACATGATTGGTAATTCTGAGCCAGTTTTAAGCATGATACCCTTTTTATCTCTCAGGGAATAGATATGGGCACATGAAGTGCTTTGCCAAGCATCACACGGCAGTGTGTAAGGAACACCTTTATCTGGAGATTTCCATTTTTTTCCTCCTGTTGATTTGTTAAGCACAAACATCATTGTATAGGATATTCTAAACTGTCAAAAGATGTAATAGAGTCAGTGCACCAAATGGTTCAAAACTGAAAATCCTTGAACTGGCTATATATTCTGAATACTTTTACTGCTAAGAAATTATATCTGACCCTTACACTAGATTGCTGGCCTCTGTCTGGCAGCCAAGCTGTATCTTTCAGCCTGGTGAAAGGTTTAAAGGTTATACCATAAAACTTCCAGCAACCCAATAACACAACCCAAAGGCACACTTCCAGAAATTGAAAAGATTCTTAGTTCAAGTCTCCAGATAAGGAAATTCACACTGAAAATAAAGGTCAGGGATAGCAACAATGACTACTATTTATTGAGGAAAAAGACATAGGGGCATTTCTCTAATTATTGTTCAAGTATTAACTCATTTAACTCAAAAAACCACCCTGTAAGATATATGTAGCTATTGTTTCCTTCCATAGATGAGAAGATAAATGAAGACAGAGATTATGTAACATGCCAAGGTAACCCAGAGATGAAGTCAACAGGAAACTCTGGGTGCAACCCAACACTCTGGACCAGGAAGTATTCTGAGTCATTTCAACACATGCCAGCACTTGAGAATCATTGTCTGAGGGGCCCCTGTGTTTGATCTGTGTTCTCTTTCCCCACAGCACCCTTTCAGTTAACAATTTGGAGTATCCTTGGAAGCACCTGAGCTCTCCGGACTCTTTGGGACACTCGCCTGGGGCAGGAGCATACAGAGGATGGAGGGGACCTGGGGCTATGACTTTTCATTTTTCTTATCTATTTTGAAAGAAAAGAGAGAATGATTTTTCTTCCTTTGAACATGTCAAAGGAAACAAGAAACTTTTTGATGAAAATTAATCATCACTGAAAAAAATCTTTCAAATTGGGAGAGTTTAATTCTACTCAGACCCCAAGTCACCCTAGCAGCCTTGGCCATTTCTGGAATGGTGAAATTTGAGCTAAATCATATACAGCACACTGCCTGTGTGAGCTGATTTTGCAGACTCTCCCCTAGGCATCATTTGGAAACACAGAACAGGAAATCTCAAAGAACCTTCGGGACCTTCCCTGTCTTCCTTTTCAGTGGAGACAGTTTGTTAAGAAGACATACTAGGGATTGCTCCAAGGGTCTCTTCCTCCCTTTCAGAATACAGGAAGCTGCAGATGCTGCTTGCTGTTCAGGGAAGGAAGTGGTTTTCTGGGAGCCCAGTTCCAAAGAGGATTGCGTTCTTCACACCCCCTCTTGTGGCTACTCAGGGGTAATGCAATCAGGAAAGACCCCAGTCTTCATTCATATTAAAGCCAGACCAAGGGACTTAGAAATCTTAAGAATTCAGGAATTAAGAAGCTATCCAGTCTATAAATTTGGTTTGCCTTGGGCCTGGGTGAATCTATAGAGCTATACTTTAAGGATTGTGATAATACATCCCAACTAAAGCTGTGTTGCAAAAAAAAAAAAAGCAAATAAATATTTGCCTTTTGCTTAAAGAATTTAGAACAACAGGACTGCAGCCTCTGAGGATAACAGAACTACTGTTTGCTTGTAGCTGTGTTTACCTGGGGAAAGCAAAGTACAAGAGAGAATTTATATTGGTTACAGGATTATTCATCCATAAAACCAAAAACAATCTATAAAAAAGGGGAGTATGTGTTGACATAGTATATGTCCAGTGTGTCCCAGAACAAATTCCTTCCTACCATTGGTAGATTCTGAAGTGCACTTTCCTCTACAGGACTTTCCTTCACTGAGAAGGTAGGAGGTGTGAGGTTCCTGGATTCCCACAAGGGGACATGGCACTGTCCTTCCCATAACCCTCATTCATCACCTGGAAAACATCTTCCCTTCCCTATTAACCTCCGAGAACATAGAACCTCTCTGCTGCTACATGTAAGATTAGCATGGTTATTTTTCTGGTCTTTCTCTTCTGCATTTTAGTAAAGAAGTCTGCCTAAGGTCATAGGCTCCTGAAAGAAGAAACAAGATCTAATTCACTGTGTGGTGTCTAGCTAATCACCTCTACAAATAGACATTAATGAAAGTTTGATAATGGGAAGATTACATTAATTATTCAGTTTCTCTAATTGTCTAGAAATAAAAATGGATTGTCAGAAGCGAGGCAAAAATTTCCAGAACAAGGAAATACAGAGATGGGCAGGGGATTAGGAAGCACAGAGGGATGATTTGGGGCAGAGTGTCTCACCTCTGGTATTTCTGATAATTTGTGTTGGGTGATTATCTGCTCAGTCCTGCACATTAAAAAGCATTCTGCAGCTTACCTGGCCTCAAACAGCCAGTGCCAGTTCCACCATCCCCAATTGTAATAAAAATACCCCTCAACATTGCCGAAGAGCCTCTGAAAACAAAATTGCACCAACTTGGAACCACTGATTTAGGAGAAGGATGTTGGTAGAAAAATCATTAAATTTTTCAATGGATAAACCAATATGAGGTAGAAGATGTCTCACTATGGTGCAACATGGGGCAGAGTAAGAGAAGAACTTTGAGGTTAGCAAGGGTTCAAATTAAATGGAGTAACCTTCTTTTACTCCCCCAAGCCTCCATTGTTATACATGCAAAAATAACAACAACAATAATAATATAGCAGTAGTAGTAGTAGTAGTAAGGCTATTGAGAGGTGAAATAAAGTATATCAAGGATCTAATACATTAACTAATATATAACATCAGTAGACATCAGTGTCCTTTCTTCATCTTCAGAAGTTTCCAGAAATAAAACCTAAGTACTTTGGGATAATTTAAAATAGCCCTTTGAGCCTGGAAGTGGGTAGTGTGGGAGAAGCCATGAACTCAGCATCCCCTGAGAATAATGTCACTTTGCTTCCTTCAGATGGAACCAGCTCAGGACAGAGGACAGTGCAGATGTGTTACCTCTCCAGATAAATAATCACTCAGGGCACAAAGCAGATAAGTCTTGCCAAATAGGCAAATGCAGACAGTCTTTAAATGCCCACTTCATTCTCCATTTTTCCAATCAGAAAAGTACAAATACTTCCTTTTCACATGTTCAGTAACATTCTTATACTTTTGTGTCAAAGAAATATCCGTGAATTTGCAGGAGAAGGACATCAACCAAAATGCTATTTGTGTTTGGTAAATGTCCTTTCTTGAAAGAATGGCAAGGTATATGTTTAGATCACTCTTACAATGTTTCATGGAAACCTTAAACAATTTCGTAGAAACATTTTCATTGCTCTTACTGTCCCTTACAGCTTTAATCATTTGTTGACATCTTAAACAAATGCCCTAAAAATACAAAGACATGTTAAAATTGACTTAAAATGCCTAGAACTCAAGGATCAGAGCATTAGCAGCTTATTCTTGAACTTTGTCCCATTAAAGATCAATTCTGTTTTTCCAGAATCTGCTTACTCTATCTACTCACATATTTTTTATTTTCTCCTTTCTCTCCAACATTCAGGAGCCCTCATTCGAAAAAGAGAACACTAAGAGAGGATTGAAACTCCCCATTTTTTTAAACTTCACCCATGTCATTAGCACTGTTGCCAATATATTTTAGGTGAAGCCATAAAAATATTATCAATATTTGACTTTTTTTTCAATGTACAAAAATGAGCTAGAAGTCAGATCCTAGGCCAACATGGTGAGGATTTGGGCCTACTTTTCCTTCTATTAGGTTCAGGTCTCTGTTCTAATGCCTAAGTCTTTGATCCACTTTGAGTTTCATGCAGGTTAAGACATAGAGGTTTAATTTTATTTTGTTACTTGTGGTATTCCATTTTTTCCAGCATCATTTGTTAAACAAGCTATCTTTTCTCCAGTAAATGTTTTTGGCACCTTTGTCTAGTATGAGATAACTGTATTTGTGTGGGTTTGTCAATATGTCTTCTATTCTGTACATTGGCTTATGTGTTTGTTTCAGTGCCAATACCATGTTATTTTTTTACTATGGCTCGGTAGTATGGTTTAAGGTCTGGGATTGTGATGACTCCTGCTTCACTCTTCTTGCTAAGGCTTGCTTTGGCTATTCTGGGATATAGAAAATGTGGTGTATATATACACAATGGAATATTACTCAGCCTTAGAAAAGAATGAAATTATGGCATTTACTGGTAAATGGATGTAGCTGGAGAATATTGTGCTAAGCAAAATAAGCTAATTCCAAAAAATGAAAGGCCAAATGTTTTCTCTGATATGTGGATGCTAACTCACAATAATGGTGGGGGCAGGTGGCTAGGGAAAAAGAGTTACTTTATATTAGGTAGAGGAGAGTGAAGAGAGGAGAGGGCGTATAAGGGTAGGAAGGAATAGTAGAATGTAACAAACATTATTACCCTATATACATATGTGACTACACGACAAGTGGGATTCAATATCATGTATGACCAGAAAAATGAGAAATTGTACTCCATTTATGTATGATGTATCATGGTGCATTCTACTATCATGTATAAATAATTAAAAGAAATTAAAAATAAATAAATAAATTTAGGGAAAAAATGAGTTGGTATGGTTCAGGGTCTCCTGCATGCTAGGCAAGCACTCCATCCCTGAGCCAGTCTCAGCCCTCACTCTTAACATTTGATTCTTCTGATGTTTTCTTCCTCATGATATTTTCACCACGGTGATCACCCTGAATAGTATCTACATCACTCTCCTAAGGAGAGTGCACCCTCCAAACTTCATGCAGAGAAAATGTGTGTCCTGACTCACTATGTATGCACTGGGTGACCCAGAGTAAGCTACGTGACTTCCTCAGCCTCAGTTCCCACATTTAGGACACAGCTGGTTTGAGTACTGGGATAATGGATTCAATACATTACATAGTTTCAATTACATAATAAGTGCTTGATAAATGGTGTTTGGGTTTGGATGTGAAACATCTCCCAAAAGCTCACATGTGAGACAATGCAAGAAGATTCAGAGGAAAAATGATTGGGTTGTAAGAGCCTTAACCCAATCAGTGAATTAATTCCCTGATAGGGATTAACTGAGTGGTAAATGAAGAAGTAAGGTGTGGCTGGAGGAGATGGGAATTGGGGCGTGGCTTTGGGATATATATTTGTATCTGGCAAGTAGAGAATTTTCTCTGCTTCCTGGTCATGATGTTAGCCGCTTCCTTCTGCCCATGATGTTCAGCCTCACATTGAACCCTGCCTGAGGAATGGAGCCTGCCTTCTATGGACTAAGACCTCTGAAACTGTGAGCCCTCAAATAAACTCTTTTCTCCTCTATAATTGTGCTAATCAGGTCCTTTAGTCACAGCAACAAAAAAGCTAACTAAAAACAAATGGTCATTTTGAAAAACAATTAGTAGTAGTAGTAATGAACTTCTGAGATGGTGTTTCATCATGGTTCCTTGCATTCCATAGGTACTCAACAAAAAGAGCAACAAGAATATAATCTTATTTTTTATTGAGTCATGGAGTGCAATAAGGCAACTCAATATATATGTACACAAATTGTAATTTAAAAATCAGAGAAATAAATATTTCCATCTCTTGCAACTAGTAATCATTTCTGTTTGTTGGGAATTCCATACTCTTCTAGTAGCTTAATTTTCTTAGGTACTTACTCTGTCTAGTACTATAATAAGTATTTTCCTGCATTATATCATGTTATCTTTATAACCATCTAGTAAGACAAATATTATTGTTATTATGACTGTTTTGGAAGTGAGGAATTGAGGCAAAGAGATTAAATGATGTTATGGTTTAGATGACTGGATGATGGCCATACCCATGGAGTCATCTGTGTAGGAACCAAGGTCCTGAGATATCACAAGAGATAGAGATGTTAGGCATCTCTCCAGCTATGCCCTTGATGTACAGAAAGACCTCAAGGACTTCTTCCAAGTTGAAAGAGTACATCAAATATGATGTAAATGTTGATTGCTACTTTATTCACTAGATTAATCAGTTGTTCCATTTTTTTCTTTGTCCCATTTACTCTTTGATATTTCATTTTAATGATAAGTATATAGAGATCTGTGTCTGCACAGCTGGGAAATACTAAATTGTAGTTAAAATGAATAGTTTGGTTCATTTCAACATTTTATCAGCTGTATACAAGGTACCAGGTGAGACACTCAATAAATACACAAGTATATTACATGATCCTCTCATTCAGAACCATATCATCCTAAAAATTAAACTAGCATGATTGACAATGATGACAGGAAAGGCTCAAACATAACTGAACTTGAAGAATCAGTTCAACAAATATTACATAGTAAATGCCCTTGTGTGCCCAGCCATACTTTGCAAGTACTGGGAGAGCTAAAATGAGGAGTATAGCTTGACTCTGACAGTGAAGAGTTTACAATTCTGTGAAAGATAGGAACATTCACATTTGCATCCAGATGATAATGCAAATCAACACATTCATTCCTTCAACAAACAGAGATTTAGAGCCAACCACCCTCCAGCCTCTGCTGGGAGTTGAGACAAGGGTAAACAGGTTAGGTGTGGTTTTGCTCCATGAATTGTACAATCTAGAATAAAGATTTGTGGGAAGGATAAGAATCTCAAAGTTAAGAGAGTTTGATAAGGATTGGAATAACTGGAGAAGGCCTCTGGGATGAAGGTGGAATTTGACTTTGTTCTTCCATAAATGATAGTCAAATGCCATGTGGTTATTTAATTCCCAAATACCAGCAATCAACAAGGCATGGTGTCACTAATTTCGCTACTTGTGAAAGACATCCAATAAAAAAGAATTACACTCTTTTAATATGTGAATTCCTATTCACATCAACCTTAACAGCATTTTTAGTTCTGCATTCCTATTTCATATACTAAAAAAAAAAAAGCTAAAAGTGACCTCAGTTGTGAAAAATATTTCTTATAAAGATTCTATAGAACTATGTTAAAAAGCCAAAGTCCTACATTAGAGTTAAAATTGAGGTGTTTTCCTTTCAATTCAAAAACTCAATTTTCCAACCTTAAAATCTTAGACTTTTCAATCACAGACTGTGGGAACTTTGTCACAGAGAACGTTGTTACTAGACAGAGGCTCCTGATAGCAGACTTCTAAAGTACAACTGCCGCCTGTCATCTTCAAATGGTTAAATAAGCAATCCATAGAAAAATATGTTGAGGAGGTAAATTGCTAATTCAATCGAGATGAAAGACCTGAGTAGGTCAAACTGTTCTATTGTTATTGTTTTACCCCTTTCCTTATACTTCTATATTGCGTTAGTAAAAAGCCCAGCTATATTTTCCTTCATATCATGGTTTGGAAGAGCTTTCCACAGTACAATTTACATGGTATCAGGGATTATCTTTTTATCTGCAAACTAAACAAGATGAAATTATGTCAGCACAAGTCTCTGCAGACAACGTATGTCAAAAAGATAAATTACATAATTTATATTTGCACTCCTTTGCATTTTTAATATTGTTATATTCTTTGCATTTCTAATTATATTTGCATTTTAAATATTGAATTCATTTTTTAATTTCAGTGGTAAAATGACATGATATAATTAGGAATGGATGGACATGGGACATGCTCAGAGCCTTTCCTTTGCCATTGTAGCAATCAAAAACTTCTTTCCTTCCCATGGTACCCCCAAGCACCCCAAACACCAGAATAATAAAACTAAATGCTAGCTGGTTGATTTGGTATATCTTAGTATTATTCACAATTATTCTTTCCCTCTTCTGTAAGCAGATTATATACCTGTATCCTTTTGATGCTTCCTGTATGCAGACCGTATACCTTGGCTCTACCAGTAAGCCTAGCTACTTCAATGGACGCAGAAGGTTTACATTTGTCAGCATAGCCTCTTGCCCTCTGCCATGTGAACAACATGTCCCAGAAAGGAGCAGTTCCTTCAGCCTGGGTTCAGAAATGAAAAGACACATAGACCTGCATCCAACTAACTCACAGCTTCTATGTAATGTGAGAAATCAATAAAGGTTTACTTTGTAAACCAGTATAACCCTGAGATTGTTACACAGCAAAACTGACTGATACCATGAGCAGGAGATACTATTCTGGCATATTACCATGCTATTCAATTATTAAACAAAAATATCACTCCCCCATCTCTGTCATGTGAGATTTCCCTTTTATTCTTATGACTGCCTCCTATGTGATGATTGGAAGTGGAATAAAGACAGAAATATAAGCAAATTCAGGAATGAGCTAAGTGAATATTTTCCCCTTAGAGCGCCTAGAGAAGTGGGCCCTCTTTCTGCACCCTCTCCCCACATAAATTCTTTGTAAGAAACTGGCCCCATAGTATATACCAGTATGCTAACTCACTTGAATTCTGACATTAGAATTCAAGAAAACCAGAAGGGAGCTAAGCACACAAGTCAATGAAACTAAAAGTTGATTCTTTGGAAAAACTAACAAAACTGGCAAACATTTGGCTATTTAGACAAAGGGGAAAAAAAGAGACGATTCAAACTATTAAAATAATAAATTAAAATGTGGGCATTACTACTGACTATACAGAAAGAAAAAGGATTATGAGAGAGTATTTATGAACAATTGTACACCCATGAATTGATTGACCTTGAGGAAAGAGATTACTAGAAACACAAAGTCTACTAAGTCTAAATCCTGGGGAAACAGAGTCTGAATAGAACTTTAACAAGTAAGGGAATTGAATCAGTCAACAAAAATATACTGACAAAGAACAGGACTGGACTTCATGACTTTATAAGTGAATTGTACCAAATGTTTAAATAAAACCCACTACCATCCTTCTCAAATTTTTCCAAAAACTTGAAGAGGAGGGAACACTTTCAAACTAATTTGATAAATCCCACATTACCTTGATACCAAACCAGACAATGACACTATATGAACATTGATGCCAAAATCCGCAATGAAATATTAACAAATCCAACTTAACTGCATAGTAAAAGGATTATACAACATAACCATGTGAGATTTTTACCTGGAATTCAAGAATGGTTCAACACGTATAAATCGATAAGTGTGATACATCACACTAAGAAAAATAAGAAAACAGCATGATCATCTCAATTGATGCAGAAAAAGCATGTGAAAAATTTCACATTAAAAATTTTTCAGCCAGGCACAGTGGTGTATACCTGTAATCCTTGCAATTCAGGATCCTTGAGGCAGGAGGATCACAAGTATGAGGTCACCATCAGCAAATTAGGAAGGCTCTATACAACTTACCCAGACCCTGTCTCAAAATAAAATATAAAAAGGGCTGGGATGTAGCTCAGTGGCTAAGAGACCCTGGGTTCCATATTCAGTACCAAAAAAAAAAAATTAAGAGTAGAGGGAAATTGCCAGAACATAATAAAATCCACAAAAAGGATCATATTCAATAGTAAAAGACTGAAAGTGTTTTCTCTAAAATCAGGGATGTGGCAATAATCCCTGGTTTCACCACTTATAGTCCATATAGTACTAGATGTTCAAACTGAAGTAAATATGCAAGAAAAAGAAATAAATGTATCTGAATTGGAAAAATACGATCTCTTCAAATAGTCAATTTATAGCATGGTATGATCTTATATATAGAAAACTCTGAAGATTACACACACACACTCAAAAGTTTGAACAAATCAATAAACTCATCAAAGTAGCAGAATACAAAGTCAGCACAAAACTCAGTTGCATTTCCATACATGAACAATGAAAAATCTGAAAAGCAATTAAGAAAGCAAAGGCATTTATAATAGCATCAAACAGAATCAAATACTTAGAAATAAGCTTAACCAAGGATTTGAGAGACTTGTACAATGGAAACTATACTTTTTTAATTTTTTTAGTTGTCAATGGATCTTCATTTAATTTATTTATTTATGTATTTATATATGGTGCAGAGGATAGAACCTAGTGCCTCACACATGCTAGGTAAGCACTCTACCACTGAGCTACAACCCCAGCCTCAAACTACAATTTATTAATGAAAGAAATTAAAGACCCAAACTAAAGTAAATGGAAACACAGGCCATGTTCATGGACTGGAAAACTTAATATTGCTGATAATATCAATAGTGACCAAAATTATCTGAAGATTTAATTGAATCCCTATCAAAATCCCTGTAATTTTTTAATAATTTTTTTAGTTGTTGATGGATCTTTATTTTGTTCATTTATTGACATATGGTGCTGAGAATCAAACCCAGTGCCTCACACATGCTAGGCAAGTGCTCTACCACTGAGTCACAACCCCAGCTCCCTGTAACATTTTTTAAGAAATAGAAAAACCCATCCTATAATTATATGGAATATAAAGAGACATGAATAGCCAAAATAATCCTGAAAGAGCAAAGCAAACTGGGAGGACTTCTACTTCCCGATTTTAACATTTACTCCCAAACTGCAGTAATCGAAACAATAGAGTACTGACATGGAAACTGGCCAATGGAATGGAGTAGAAACCCAAAACATAAACCCTCACATATATGGTCAATGATTTTTTGCAAGGACACCAAAACCATTTAATAGGGTATATAAAATGAATGGTTCAGGAATATATTTACATATACAGATGCAATTAAAAGTAGTATGAAGTTGAACCCTTACCTGGCACCATATGTAAAAATTAACTCATACTATATTAAAAACCCTAATGTAAGCTTTGAAAGTAACAATTCTTAGAAGAAAACATGCAGTAATAGTTTTAGGACATTTTGTTAATTATTTCTTAGATATGTACCAAAGGTACAGGGAACAAAAGAAACAATAGACAAACTGAACTTCGTGAAAATTTAAAAATTTAGTGCATCAAAAGACTATGAATTAGGTGAGGTTACCCAGGTCTATAACCTTAGTTATTCTGGAGACTGAGACAGGAATATAGAAATGTTGAGGCCAGTCTGGGTAATTTAGCAAGACCTGTCTCAAAATAAAGGAGAAAAAAGGGCAGGAGTGAAATTCAGTAACAGAGCCTTTGCCTAGCACGAATGATGCCTTGCATTCAATCTCCCATACCATTAAAATTTATAAATAATGTGTTTCATAGGTGATTTATATCCAAAATATATAGAAAACCTCTAAAACTCAATAACAACAGAAGATGATTCAAATATGGGTAAAGAACTTGGATACATATTACTCCAAAAAAGACAAGAGATGGCTAATAAGCACATGAAAAAGGTTTTATACCTTGAGAAAAGTATAAAACAAAATGACCATGAGATCCTGCTTCATATCCATTACAGCTATTATAAAAACAAACAAATAAATAAAAGAAAACAAAAATTCAGAGTTGATGAAGATGTGAAGTAATGGAAACCTTGTATTCTGTTGGTGGTAATGTAACTGATACAACCCCCATGGAGAACAGTATGACTGTTCCACAAAAAAACAAAAAATAATAAAATGAAATAAAATCATCACATAATCCAGCAATTTTACTCTGGGGTATATACTCAAAAGAATTGAATGCAAGGACTTGAACAAATATTTTTACATCCATGTTCACAGCAGCCTTATTCATAATTGTCAAAACATGCAAACAATCCAAGAAACCATTGGCAAAAGAATAAGAAAAATGTGAGTAATACATTCATTGAAACATTGTTTGGCCTTGAAAAGGAAGAAAATTCTGCAGAAAAGTCTACAACAAGGATAAACCTTGAAGGTATTATGCTACATGCAAGAATTCACAAAAAGATACACTCTGTGATTCCACTTATGTGAGGTACTAAGAGCAGTCAAAATTATAGACACAGGAATGGTGGTTTTCAGAGGATCTGAGGTGGAAAGTGAGTTTTTGTTTAACGGCTGTAGAGAGTGAGTTTTCCAAAATGAAAAGCATTCTGGAGACCGATCATGGTTATGGGTGCACAAATTTCTGATTACATTTAATCCCAAACTGTATACCTAAAAATGGTGAAGCTTTTATATTTCACTATAATAAAAATGATCAAATATTGGGAAAACATCACATGTTTTAATCCACAGTATTGAGACCCAATTCCATTATTGGAAATTGTTTGCCACAGAAAAAAGAGGGAAATCTTTTTGTGCGGAAACTTGAATGAGAACAATTCATGGTCATAATTAAAAAATGTCCTTCTTATCAAAACAATACATAATGGGGAAGGCAAGAAATAATGATGATTTTCAAAGTTCTCAGAATCAGAAATCTTATTCTTAAATGATCCTGAGCAGAAGTAAAATCTTGAATAATACATGAAGAAAATATAACAATAAAGTAAAATGATAGGACTACTTTTAGAATAGAAATATAAGGTGGTTTTCTCCTCCCATATTTATAATACTTCTATGTTTATACATACCTTAAAGTTTGGGGGGTAAGATTTGGTTTACAGTACCTGAATAATAAAAAGTATGCTTTTTTTGCTTTAACTATGTTGGGCCTATTTTTCATCCTTAAAAAAAAAAAAAGGTTGTCTCTTTAGGCTTGTTTAAGTCAATTTTAAAAATTTAAATATCACATTATTGGAGTAACTTTAAAACATATATTCTTCCTAGGTTATGTGATAATTAGGGTAAGATTAAAGTTAAGAAGATACACTGTAAAATCAGAATGTTCATGTTTAGATTCCAGTCCTGCCAGTTAATGCTGACTATAAGAAAATAACTTATTCTTCTTCTACCTAGAGTTTTTAAGACAATTTTGTGAAATATGTACTACTTTACATATACTCATGAAAACTCCACAAAATCATCATGAGTATTAAATAAGACATTGTCTATAAAGTACTTAGAATAATACCTGCCACAATAAAGATTCTTGAATCTTGTGTAAACAATCAACTACATTTTAGCCTCTGCAAAAGTGCACACACTCAGCATTGGTACCCAATAACTACTGTTGAGTAAATGTTAAGGAAACTCCTGTGTTGGCAAGAAAATGAGGTGGTGTACCCAGTGATGTGTGGCTCGGTTCTCCACCTTCCCCAGAAAAGGTTGGAGCTCCCTCTTCAGGATTCCAACCGCATTGCATGCGTGCTTTTATTACAGAACCTGCAGTCCTGATGTTCTCTGAGGTAGGGGGGACTCCTTGTTCTGTAACTTCAGAGCCTGCCACAGTGTCTAAGATTTAATAAGTTCTCAATAAGTGTTCTTTGAATAATTGAATTTCAATGGCTTCAACAAAGTATAACACTCACTTGCAGGAAAACATTTTTCAGAATCTCCTGGCAAATTTTGTTCCTAGAGAGAGGAGGGACTTTGCTTCAGAATACTAAAATGGATAAGTTTGAAATAAAGTTTTATGACGTATGTCCTCAATTATGTGTTCACTAGTTCCTTTAATAAGTACCCACAGTGAGTCAAGTACTGCACAGGATACAAAAATAAAACAAAATAGTATTTCTTTACCAGAGAAGAGTTTATTTTTAATTAGAGGAAATAGCATTTTTACATAAATTCCTCAAAATATTGGTAAATTATTTATAATATTTTTTAAAAGAGGGTTTTCCCTCTAGTTCAATAAATATATATATATATTCTAATTAAAAGATATTTAAGCTAGGTGTCAAATGTGGGGAAAGGGAGGTACAGGAAAAGATGGAGATAGGATATGTTAGAAGAAACAGGAAAAACAAAACCAGGGGTAGAAGACAACACAAGACACGTTTAGAAAAACTCTACCTTCTCAATTGTATTTACAATATTTTTTGAGTGAACAAATGAATTATAAAACCCAGGTTAGGGGTACTGTTGAGTAATCCAAATGCCAGCCTGGACTTTGTCCAGTGAATTAGGAAAATTAATGTGATGTAGTATGCAGAATGGTTTGAGGGTAGAAATGAATCTAGTGTGAAAATTCAAGTTGAGATAATTAGTGCAGAGCAAGGAATTGAAAGGAAGAGAGAGACAGATGAGAATCATCCACAAGGTCAAATTACTAACACTTGGCAACTGACTGGATATGAGAGTTCAGTGGAGAGGAGGCAAAGATGATTTTCCACATTAGACAGTCAACCTTAGGCCAAGAGATGAAGTATCCCTTCCCTGTGACTCATGCATTACCAGAAGCTTCTGATTTCCTGGAATGTTTGATGAAATTTTTAAGTCTCTGAACAATAATTTTTTAAGTCACAATTTTAACCATTTTTCTTATCTAACAGTGTCTTTGTGACCATTTTTGGAACAGAGACTTTCTGTTCCTCAGGTTCATCAGACCCAATGTGACCACATTTGACTAATTAGCCTCTAAGTCTGGTGCCCTGTGTACAGTGTGTTGCTGACAGTTTTGCTACTAGATGGCAATGAAGGAATGATCAGGTGAGTGATTTTCTGGTAAATGGGGAAACTTCTAGATGAACTCATGAAAGAGAAGATCAGCCCTTTCATCCTGTTGATTGCAGGTTACCAGTATGTAATCCGAGTGCATACTGCTCAATAGAGTCTCTATGTGTGGATTATGAGGCATGGCAACTAGGGGATTACCAGAGAATGTTCAGAGCCTAGGGCATATCTCCAAGTCAGACTTCTCTCCTTAGCCCTTCTCTTCTAGATCCAAGTAAGCAACAAGAAATCCCCACCTTCATGTTCCACAGGTACCTCAAATTCAACATGTCCCAAAAAGGACTCATTATCCTTCACTCAAAACCTACCCTTCTCCCATATCCCTTATCATCTAAGTCTTGGAACCATTTTTCTTCCTTTCTTTCTGTCTTTTTCTACATGCAACCCTCCAGGAAGCCACTGCTTGGTAAATCCTATGCCAACATCCTCCTCTTCAGTCCTATTTTTACTAAGTCCTATTTTGTCTCTGTCAATGATGTCTGTGATCATCACTTGCTTAGGATTTCTGGAATAGCTATAAACAAGTCTCTTGTCCTCTGGACTCAGCCTCCCCAAATTCACAAACTATCTTATAACCAGAGTTATTTCTCTAAATGGGAAATTTGACATTTTATGATTTTACTTGAAACCTGTCGATAACTTCCAATTTCAAAATAGTACAAAAGTTCAAAATCTTTAATCCAGTTCTGGGCACCAGCTCTTACTAGACTGCTTTATGACTGGCTGGTCTGTATCTGAATTATCCAACACAGTGGATACTTCTAATTGTTCTGGGTTGAACAAATAAAACAGCATGTTGGATAATTTCATAAAATTATTTACTTCTCACAAGGGCATCATCAAATAAATATTGTTCTGCCTATTCTTCTCAGGATATATAACTTGTTCAAGTAACATAGGATTGTGTGTGATATAGGCCGGGTTGAAGAGAGTCTATTTAACCCCCCAAAACTGTAGCTCAATTCCCCTCCATATCACCCTATATTTATATATGTTTTCTGATTTTGTAACATCCCTAGGTGAGTCTATTATGTAACTCTCATTATTATTTGTATGTATGCAAAAATATATACAAATCATCAGACTACAAGCTACTGAAATTCAAAAGCCACATTCACCTCCACAGCCTCCAGACCTCATGGAACATCTTCTCCACGTGCCTTTAGTTGGTTCTCAACAAATGATTTACTGAATTAAATAAAATAGTGCAATGGTGAAGATGATTTTGTTATTTAAGAAATAATGAAACTTAAATGAGTTATAAACATAAAGTAATTTTAAAGTACCATTTAAGCACTGCTGTATATGAGATATATAGTATATAAAGAAAAAAATATGGGCTAAATGCATTTACCATTTGTAGCTCATGAATTTTAACTACTAAAGGAGACAATATGTCTCTAAAAGCTTTGGTATAAGTAATAGCTCAGTGTTCTCAGGGCAAAATTTTCCAGTGAGATTATTAATAGGATTTCACTTTGCTTTGGATTCACATCGTCCTTGGCCAATGTCATTATTCAGTCTTTCATCCTGAAGTCTCTATATAGAAAAATTTCTTCGGAATCATAACTCCGACCATTAATGGAAACTTCCAGGGCAGGTGAAGTAATATGTCCTAAAGAAAATGACCTCTTAGAAGACCTCCAATTTTTGCTGAGGTGACCTTAACTCTATATTGATCGGCTCTGTTAGAGTGAGTTCTAGAAGGAACATTTTCATGATAAAATTTGAAAGAGTAAGAGAGCAAAATGGAGATGACTTCAAGGAAAAAGAATGATTTGGGAAAAGACTGGGGAAATTGGAGAAATGATTTAGGGGAGAAGGATCTCTGTATTCAAATATCCCTGTGAGATATTTGTAGGACACACATATAGAACTGGCTGCCCTGTGCTCTTTTCCTGAAAACTGCTCTTCTTCCTCCCTTTTTCCCACATGCAGGAGGAAGGACCATGATCATGCACACCCCAGACTACAAAGCGCAGATTTCTTCCAGGGTAGAACTTTATCCTCAGGGATTACAGGACAGAGAGGAAAAAGGAGAGAGAGCAGGAAGAGGAGGAAGAGGAGGGGCAAAGGGAGAGGAAGAAGAAAGAAATGGATGAGGACCTGGAACATATAACACTTGGGAGGTACTGGTGATCACGTTGTCTGCCACATGAACTTAAGGAGATCAGAAATGGAGAGAGGCCACGATGGGTAAAGGGAAGAGAAACAAGTAAGAGCAGAGCACTGATGAGAGACATGACTGAATCTTGACCACTTTGAGTCTCTGATTCTGGGTCTGGGATGAGGCCCAAGTGTATTTCTGTCCTTGGATCCCATTAGGTCAGCTCCTTCCAATGAACTTCTTTTTTTCTTAAGCCATCAAGGTAAGACTTTGGATGTATAGAGGAGAAGGGGCAAAAAAGTTCTTATTGATACAATTGCTAGAGGGGAAAAAATAGGACGTATTCCTGTTTCTAAAGGAATGAAAACACAGGATCATAGAAAGTTATACAAAGGCAGATACAGTTCAACATCCAGAAGAACTACAGAATAGTTACAGAAATCCATAAATACATTGCCAGGTGAGCACCCTGTCCCTGGAAACATGAAAGCAGAGGATGGACTTAGACTGGAGGAAGATGTGGTAGAGAAGAATTCTGGTTCTTGGAGAACTGGATGAGGTATCTTGTCAGGCTCTTTACGATTGTGGCATTTTTTGAAAGTCTTATGAGGAGACATTTTTAATCATCTGCAGGTCCCCTGGTACTTACCTCAAATGTGAAACTGTGTTCTATCACCTGCTAGTGCCTCAGTGTCTCCACCCTATCTCCCGTAGCTGAGCTCTATGCTCTCACCATGCTGAAAATATGATTCTTGGGAGAATGGTTATAGCAACTATAAATGCCAAGATAGCTTTAGGAACTTGAAAGGTACTACTAACCTGACACTAGGAGACAAGTCTGTCAAGGAGCAGTACAGAAGTTAGACAAGAAAGGGACGGGTACCTGAATGAAAAGGGAAGCACAAATAGAAGATAGCTATTGAGGATTCATCAGCTCCGTGACAGTATGAGGGTCCCCTGTATCTGGACAGTGCCTGGCACATGGTAGGAGCTAAGATGCAGCATTCAAGAAATTCAGGTAAAGAAAATACAAGAGGAATCTAGGTCTAATGTATATTAAACTTAACTTGCAGACTTCAGCACAATCGGTTGACGTTCTATCTCTTTAAATCTGCGTTGTGTGCATTGGGTCTAATTTACAATTTCAAGGCTTCCTTTGCTTGGTTTCGGAAGCAATTGTAAGTCTGATCACTAACATAGAGCCCTTATTGCCTTTCAGACATCAGATACAAAACCCACCAAATCCCCATCATAGCCACAGACTCTTCACCACCGCAGCTCAGATCCACTCCCCCAGAGCATCAGACTCGAGCTAACCAATGTTATTCCTCTGTCCTTCAATCTAAAGGAAAATTTAAGTGGGAGAGTAATCTCTGAACTAAACAAGAGGTTTGAAAACAATTTTGATAGTTGGAAATAAATGAAGGTACTTAAAATGCCCATTAAAGTCAGTGAAGAGGTTGAGTCATGCTGGCAACAATATAGAAATCAGGCACTTTTGAATCTGAAAACTCTTGAGTTACATAAATGACCCAAGAGTGCTGGAAAGAGAAACCTCAAAGTGCCTTGTTCAGATTCCTAACCAGAGCTCAGGTGCTATGAAGATTAAAGAATAATGAGCTGCTCCTTACCCCACCACCCTTTTCACTCTTCGCATGTTTAAACTCTTCTTAAGGGATTAAATTTCTTCTCTTTCTACTTGCAGACTCTGGTCTTTCACCTGTTCCCTTCCTTGCTTGGAAGAATCTGCACTCTGAATTCCGTTTAACACATGTATCAAGCCACTGAAGGCCAAGGAGAATAGGGGCAGAATGAAGCCTTTAACCATGGACAGCAGCATATTCATCCAAAGCTTCAACTGGTCCAACCTTTCACATGCTAATTGACCTTCCTAGTTATTTCCCCCTTGATTTTTTTTTTCCTTCTCGTAATCCATGTGATTTTTAAAATACCCTGCTTAGTCTTCGGTCAGGCAGGCAAAATATCATCTTTGGCATTAATGGAGGACAAGGGGTGGGTGGGAGGGGGTTATGATTTGTTTGTTTGTTTGTTTTTGTTGGATTCCATTTACTAGAGGAGTTGTATTCAGCAGACTTTTTAAAAAGAGCCAATCCCTTTCACTTTGACACTCAGTCCTGGATTAGTCCCCATTCATGTTGTTTGCATCTGATACTGAAATAATGTTTACCTCCATCCATCTTACCAAGTACTTGTTTATCAAGTCATAGTGAACGCTGTCTCAGCACCACATACAAATAAATAAAAAAATAAAGGTCCATCAACAACTAAAAACTATTTTTTAAAAAAAATTAATATAAGAAATTTTTTATACATGGAATTTCAGACTATTACCACATACTGTGTTGTATGGTGAAAGTTCCTAGGTGTCTCAGTGGTCTCACACAATCACACTTAGCTAGAGCCGAATGGGTGACAGAGGTAGAGATCAAGGGGTGCTCGTATCCATATAGTCATCCAGGGAACCAGGCTCCTTCCAAATTCTTGCTCAACAACTCCTTTATATTTTAAGATCCTTTACTGCCATGGCAACCAGGAGATGGAGGAAACAGATAGGAAAAGAGGGGGAAAGAACCTGAAGATTGCACATGAAATTTTTCTAGGCAAGTCCTGGAAGCAATCAGTGTGCTCACTTCTGCCCAACAGCCATTTCACATAGCCCCATTGATGGCCTCACCTATGACAATGAAGACTGGGACTTGTAGTAGTGGTATGCCTGCTACTAAGTTTTAGTAGTTATTATATCATTAATCCTCTTTAAAAATCCCAAGAACTCAGTCTCATTATTACTGACTCATGAATGAGGATTCTTAAGCTAAAGAGTAGTCTAATCAAAGCTATGCTATTATTTGCAGCATGCAATCGGGATTAGAATCCAGATGGTACTACTTCTGGAGTAGTATTCTGCAGCCACTGCCCTCTGGTCCACCTCTACAGAGTTCCAACTTCAGCCTTAGAACTATGATATCACTTGCTTCCCACCTCTTCCTATCTGGTCTGGCCTATGGAGCTGAAGGGACTAGTCATTGTTTCATACTGAAACACAATATCAGATTCCCAGTATGAGCAGCCCCTCTCTAAATCTGTTCAAAGTAGATCCTAAGCTCAGGTAGTCCTGCTTTGCTTAATGAAGCAGATATAGCCATTGATTATTATTTATTGCTGTGACTAAAGGATCTGACCAGCACAATTATAGAGGAGGAAAAGTTTATTTGGGGGCTCTCACGGTTTCAGAGGTCGTAGTCTATCGAAAGCTCCATATCTCAGGGCCGGAGATGAGCTGAACATCATGGTGGGAGAGTGTGGCAGAGGGAAGCAGCTCACATCAGGAAGCAGAGAGACTTTAGCTCCATATACAAAATATATACCCCCATAACCACGCCCCCAATTCACTGATTGGTTTAAGACTCTCACAATCCCATCATTTCTCCTCTGAAACTTCTTACATTGTCTCACACATGAGCTTTTGGGGGATACTTCATATCCGAACTATAACAACTATGAATCAATTGGGGGAAAAAATAACATTTCTGAGCAGTTAGTTAAGCAACCACATACATCAACCTCCATGGATATATCCTGTCTCCTAACTCTCTACCCTTCTGTAGAAGTTACAAATATCTTCCACATGATCTAGCCTCAAAGCCCCACCTTTCCTCTGTTCTCTATATTCCACTATTTTCGTTCTCTTTCTCTCTCCAAAAATCACAAACAAAAACAAATAAAAATTCATGGAGAGGAGTGTAGTATTTTTGCATTCCCCAAATTTCCAAACCACATACATATGGATTACATACTTGCAAATATGAGAAGTAAGAGAAAAGGTGATAGTGATAGAATGATATTAATTCTAACTGCTATGACCTAGGTCCTCTGGAATAGTTCTTAAAATATAGCAAGTAGTGTGGAACTGCTGCTGAACAACAGACATTAGAGACAAAAGGGAAAAAGTGGTTGTGGCTTTTGAACTAATTCCCCATTCCCATCCTCCTCCAAATAAAGACGGTGGAGCCTGAGGCCATGCGATTTCAAACCAGTTAAGTGAGCCTGGAGCGTCCTCCTAGGAGCAATGAAATTCACTGCAGGCTCAAGAGAGCCCTTTAATGGATTCAGTTTTTGGACTCAAATGCAAAAGGTGAACTCACATAGGCTTCTCTAAACCTTAAGCTGTTAAACAGGCAAGAACAAAAGCTCACCAAGAGCCCCTTTCAAACTGCTCTCAGCTGCAAAACACTTTTTCCCAGACAAACCTGCTTTTGGATTAATAGCCAAGGCCTGTCTGTTTAAACTCAAGGCCAAATTTTTAGAAGCCACATGTTGTGAAAAAACACAAGTCTCATACAGTAAAAAAAATTTTTTGTGATTCTCTTTATACCATTAAAGAGGAGTACTCTGCGTAGCTAAAACAAAATTGCAGATGGATTTTTTTTCAGGAGGAAATCATCACAACTATTTAAAATAGACAACACTCAATAATAAGGGCAGCTGATAACAAGATTCACTGAAGGCAGGAAATAGAAAGAAAAGGCAAACCTTTGGCAAATTATATCTTTAGTGCAGTTAAGCATCTATGAGCCAAAATTACTACTGTTTGAACATTTCTAATCCAAAAGTCTGAAATCTAAAATGCAAAATCAGAAACTTTTTTAGACAATATGATGCCAACAACTGGAAAATTCCACACCTGACCTCATAGCCAAAACTCAGGTGCATTAAAAATATTATATAAAATTACCTTCAGACTATGGTACATAAGGTATGCAAGAAACATTAATGAATATTGAATTTAGACTTCAGTCCCATCTCTCTCCCAAGATGTTTCAATATGTTTATGCAATTATTCCCAAATCTAAAACAAACAAAAAAAAAAAACACTTCTGGTCCCAAGTATTTCAGATAAGGGATACTCAACCTGTGCCACAGAAAGACTGAAAGGATCTTCAGAAGTGAGTTCAAAATGTAAAATAATCCATCTCTAGCTGACTTCTGATTTGCCTTTAAGGATCCCAGCCAGAAGTTGCTGTTTGTGTTCTGCTTTCTCTAAGCCAAGGTGAGCTGTTATCATACCACCTTGGGGACTGGAAATACACAATTAGCAGTTGTCATCTGCTCTGCTACTCACTAGCTGAATGACCTTCAAGCAAGTCACTTTACCTTGTGGTTAAATGAGGTAGTAATATTACCTAAATCACAAACCAGTTTTGACAAAAGGGATGTATGTATGTTTCAAGTATACTTCCCTACTTAACAAATGGAATTAGCAACTGAGGTTTAAAGAAAAGTGACCTAAAACAACATTGTCAGGACTAAAACACTGGGGGTTCTGGAAAGCAAAGGAAGGGGAGAGATTGAGGAGACCTCTAATCATCCTTGAGAACTGCTAGTTGGCAAAGATTAGAAAGCGACTCCTGACATTGACAACTTGGGTCTTGTTTATCACTCCTGCAGTTCTCAAACCGAGAATACGGTGGAAATATGCAATGAATGCATGCATACGTGAGTGAGTGAATGAATGAACATCACCATCTTATAAATCTTTCACCCAAATTTAACTCAGCTTGCTCAGCCTTTCTTCGGCCAGTCCGTGATGGGCAAGACATGGGATGTCCATCTGCTATGGTTAAAATTAAGCAAGTCTTGTGAAAACGGCCAGGATATATCTGTCATCTTGAATCTGCTTCATAAATTTTCCAGAATTCAAAAAAAAAAAAGGCCTAGCTATTTAAAGAAAATTTATTGTCTGACAAGCAGACGATACATTTATTGTCTAACAATTCTTTAAATAAATAACGAAGATAACGAAACCTGTTTAATTAGTACCTGCATATCTAGCCTTCTCTCCCCAGCCTCCTGTGCCCCCAAGCAAGCCGAGGATACTTTTCTCATTATATTCTGGAGCTGAGGGATCTGCTGAGTTGAGCTGAAAACAGGCTGCCTTTGTGGGGGCCCCTCCTCTGCAGCCACATGCCAACAGAGATTCGCTGCAAACACAGGAGAACTGCAATGCAGTATTTTCCTCTGGAACTTTGAAGCTGTATTAAAGATTGCAGACATACAACAGAAGCATATTTGTTTTCAGTGTTCAAATGCAATTTAAATGGCAGAGCTGTTAAAGGAGGCAGTTGAATTATAGCCAGCTCAGCAGCTTTTTTTTTTTTAAGCTGGCCAATCATAACGGTATTTTGCTGAACTGAATTATTTTAGGTCCCCTTGAAAATTATTTAGCTCATCCCCAGGAAGAGTCTGCTTTTCATAACTGGAGACCTTTAGTACCATTGTGGGGAGCAGAAGAAGAGAGGAGAGCTGTCTGCTGACAACCATCAGCCCCCAGAACCTTCCAGACCCAGGGAAAGAAAACTGATAAAGGATCAGCAGGGAATGCATAGAGGAAACAATAGGAAATTTCTGGCTACCTCTCCTTTGAAAAGATCATTTGTTTTACTCCTACTGATGCTAATCACACGGATTCAGATTTCTCACTGGGGACTTGTATTCTTCTGTACAGTATTGCCCCTGGTCCTGTGCTGCTTCTGCACACTGTGTATTCCTGGGTATGCACTGCTATCTTAACACTCCAGCACATTATTCTTCTTCTGTCTTGCTTGCCTTCTCACATGCACGCTGCTAAAATATTCTCTGATCTCAATATAATAAAAATCTGTCAACACCAACTAGTAGAATACACGTCAGTTCCCAATTCCAAAGCCCAATTCTCAGAAAACAGAGGAGAGTTACTGCACAGGAAAGGATCCTCAGTAACAGATCTAAGTGTCATGGGTGACATGTGCAAATGCTAAAGGAGAAAATGTAGCTTCCCTCCCCCTCATTTTCATAGAGTAGATTTTTATGGTCTGGTGTGGAAGATGGGAGTTTGAGTCTGCACTTTGGAAGGTTGATATTCAGGACCCATGTAAGAGTCCATTAACCCTCCTAACCCTTCAGCAAGATAAAGAGCCAGCAATACGAACTTAGCTTTATAAATATGGAAATGGAATGTTAACAGGTTAGGAAACATGGCCAAAACCACTTGTCAAATTAAGTAGGAAACAATGCCGTTTGTGTGTGTGTGTGTGTGTGTGTGTGTGTGTGTTGTGTGTGTGCTTCAGAGAGAGAGAGAGAGGTTTGGATTTGTTATTTATCTTTTTGTCCTCAATGGTTTTTATTACTTCTTTCTTCCTTATCTGCCCCTTTAAAACTATTTGAGCATGTTTTAATTATCTATTTTAATGCATCCACTGGAATTTTTCCTTTATGACTTTGTAAGATACATTTTTTACATACATAAATATACACAAAAACTTTTGATAGGACCTTCAACTTAACAGCATCTGCTTATTTCCAGAAATTCATGCAATTTTGTTAGAGAAAGAGTTAAAATGTCTTGCAGAGATAGCCTTTGTTTCCTTCCTTTCCAGCTACCTTTATGTCCCTCTTCTGTTATCTCCTAACTGGTAAAAAACCCAGGATGACTCATCATCAAATCATTAAGCCCAGTCTATGAAATTGGCACTTGGTTAGCTAACATTATCCTGTACTCGGAGGTGAAAATGTTGAATCTTTAATTAACCTGTGCCTTTCCTGCAAGCAGCTAGACTCCTCCTTCGTTTCTGAATGTTAGATCCTAATGCTTTTTTCCCATAAGTAATACCTTAAGAGTAGCTTTTCACAAAGACCAAAGTGCTTCCTCGTTTAGCTTTCTGGTCTCTTCTCGTGAAATTGCTTCTGCCATGGAATGCTCTGAATGGCCTTCTCATTTACCACACCTGAATCAATTCATTGATACTCTGTGAGAGCAGCCACATGCAGATACAAGAGGATATATAGCCCTTTGCCCCAGGCACCCCTGAAATGTAGCAATTGCTTAAACTAACTAGCCTATAATAATATTAGCAAGTTTATAGGCATTTTTTGTTAATGAGTAAGATAATGACTGCCTGAAATGGTCACCTTGACTTCTCCCTCTCCCTTAATTCTTTTAGCCTATGATTATGAGGCAAAAGACATGAAATATCTTATTCTGAGAGGCATATAAATCATTGGCACAGCGATCATAGCAGAGATCTGCCTGAAGCAGCACCTGCTGTCCGTGTGCAATGGTGATGGATCCCATCGGGGAATGATGGCACCTGTTCTGATGGCCACAGGGAAAACAGGGCCATGCCTCCGCCATGCATCTGACTTTATCAGCCACCCTGAGGTTGGTGACACCCAGTCTTCCATTGCTTCCAGTAATCTCTGATGCTATGTCCTGCAGCACAGATACCTCTAGACTGAAGCTATCTAGCTACTGGAAGCTCTCCTTGTTGTATATAAAATAATTACTCAATGAAGCTATATTTGTGGCCCCTCAGTTTCCAAAAAGTATCTCACAGTCCCATAATGAATAAAAATTACAGCAATCACATGTTTCTATTTCCCATACACATTCAAATTTAAATTTCCAGTCCTATTTTTCTGAGGAGTACTGTTGTACTTGTTTAAAGTATCTTCTGAAGCTGGACATGGTAGCACATGCTAGTAATCCAGCAGCGGGGGAGGCTGAGGTAGGAGGATTGCAAGTTCAATACCAGCCTCAGCAACTTAACCAAGCCCTCAGCCACTCAGCAAGAACCTGTCCTAAAATAAAAAGGGATGGGGATAAAGTTCAGTGGTTAAACACCCCAAGTTCAACCCCTAGTACCAAAAATAAAAAGTAAAAAAAAAAACATAATAAATAAAGGTATGTTCTGGCATTTGCATAGTAGGTTCAATGTTGTGATTAATTCATTTCTGTGTTCTTTCACCTTGGAGCAGTTTTTCTCATTCTACACTCTGACAGCTATATGGGCCAAATAGAAGGGGGCAAGGTAAATGCCCATCAGAGTAAAGAAGACAGGCCATAGGAAGCCCTTTCCAAAGAAAAGAAGGAGGAATTCAAAGTTCTAAACAGCAGAAAATGATAAAATTGAGAAATCAAATATGAATATTTTCCCCTTCTTGGGATAGAACCTCAAAGAAAGCCATAATAGAAGTATCCAGAGAGTTAGAAGAAACCAGAGGTCATCGGGGAAGGTCATGGGATGCCTCCCGGCTCTGTCTTGTGTGTATGGAGGAGGGGTAGAAAAATCCCCTTTCGCAGCCACGTGCACCCTGGCACCGGTGAGCGGTAGTTCTCTGACCGGAGCAGTGCTCCTGCCTCTCCCCCAGCCTTCCCAGTTCCTACAAAAACCCCAGAAGTCTCCATTTGCCTGAGTGTGTCATGGGACTGCAGAGTTATTAAATGTACCAGCAAAAGCAATTTCATCTCCAGGGCATACGTTAGGAAACAGAGATCTGAGATGAGAACAAATAAGTTTCAATAAGTGACAACTTCATAATCAATAAAAACTATCAAACCACAATATCCAGTAGTGGAAGCAAGCTCAGAGAGAGACCCAGCAGTCAGAAAGGCCCCATGGAGAGCAAAAGGTTCAATGAGGAGGCTGAGGGGTTTGCCTCCCCTCCCCCCCCCCAACCACCACAGGACCAGGAAGCCCTAAAGGCCACCTTAGTAAGAGATGGGGGAAGAAAGAGAAATTGAACATTTAGCATCTATCCTGAAATAATCATATCAGAATAGACCATTTAAACCAAAAGAGACCAGCTTATCACAAATCAACAAGCTAAAATGTCTCCATTATATACAGAGATTATGTGTTTCATGGGGCTGGGGAAGCTGGACTATGAAAACATTTATTCATTACTTAATAAACTATGACTCACAAATTCTTTTGCTGTGTAAAAGCCCTAGGGGGGAAAAAATCTTGCTTCTGAGCATAAAAAGACACATAAAAGAGCATTTATAGAAGAATTGCTATTGCAAAAATGTGAAAATGGCCCAAATGTCCTTCAATAAGAGAATGGATCAAAAATTAGAGTAAAATCACACAATGAAAGACCATAAAATAAAGTTGTACATATCAATATAAACGAATGTTACAAACATAAAATTAAGCAGATTAAGCTGCAAAATGATACACAGTTATATATCATGATATCATTTATATGAAGTTCAAAACATGCAAAATTTTTTAAGATAATAATAACTGCAAACATTTAATGTGGAGCTTCCTATGCACCAGGTACTATTCTAAGATCTAACATATACTAAATGAACTACTCTTCATAGCTTTAACTAGTTGACAGTAATAGTATCCTCATTTTACAGATTTAAAAAAAAAACTGAAATATAGGTGAAGGGGTTAAATAACTTCTACAGACAACACATGTAGTGCATATACCCCAGGATTCAATTCCAGGCTGTCTGGTTCAGAAACAACTCTCTTAACTACTGTACTCATCAGCTTTTTGTCACGGTGACCAAAATACCCACAAGAACAATTTAGAGAAGGAAGAGTTTATTTGGGCTCATTGTTTCAGAGGTTCAGACCATGGTTGGTGACTCCATTGCTTTGGCTCTGAGATGACACAGAACATTTTGGCACAATGGTGTAGAAGCTAGGCACCGTGGTGCACACCTGTAATCCCAGCAGCTTGGGAGGCTGAGTCAGGAGAACCGCAAGTTCAAAGCCAATCTCAGCAATGGTGAAGCACTAAGCAACTCAGTGAGACCCTGTCTCTAAATAAAAATACACACACACACACACACATACACAAATAGGGCTGGGGATGTGATTCAGTGGTTTTGAGTGCCCCTGATTTCAATCCCCGGTACACCTACACTCGCCCCCCCCCCCCCCGCAAAAAAAAAAAAAAAAAAAAACCAAAAATGGTGTAGAAAAGTTGCTTAGCTCACGGCAGCCAGGGAACAGAGAGATAGGGAAGAAGGGGCCAAAACATATGTAGCCCAGGATAGTCCCCCAGTGACTAACTTCTTCCAGCCATGCCCCACCTGTCCATAGTTACAACCCAGTGGCCCATTCAAATTATTAATCAATCAAACGGATTAATCCACTGATTAGGTTACAACTCTCACAACCTAATCATTTCACTTCTGAACCTTCTTACATTGCCTAATACACAAACTCTTTGGGGGACATTTTTAGACCCAAACTATAACAATTACCATGCTTGACTACCTTTCAATCTCTACATATGAAGTTAAAATGTTAAGAAATATAGAAAATATGAAATGTATATGGAATGATTCAGTCAAATTCAGAGGAGGTAGTTACTTGTGATAGCAGAGAGAGAAATAAAATGGGGATGAAGTACACAGGACAGGGAGTAGAGAAACCTCAAGGATCAATGTTATTTAATTTCTTAGGTGTATTCATGTTCACCATAGTCTCCTTCATATCTTTGCCTCCACATATCTGGAATATTTTACTGAAAATGTTTCTGTAGCTCTATTTTCTTTCCATACCTGAGTGTAGTATGAGTTAACTTAAATTGCTTTTACACGTGGCAACATCATTTGAGAGATTATTGGCTTATGAATTTGGGTGAAAGTTACCTGACAGGCTGGGCAGGCTGTTGAGCATCAGCAAAAGTAAGCATAGGAGTCAAATTGCCCTTCAGCAGTGATCAAGGTAAGGACGAGATCAAGAGCTCCAGTATACAGCCAGATTCAGTCTTTTGGGGGCACATAATTCAGAGCAGATGTCACCGTGGCATAGAGGTGAAGTAGAACTTCCCTATGAGTTATGCCAGATCACTACCTAGAAAGGATCCAAATGAACTGAACAAAAAAGCAAAGCATATGGAAGATAAGCTTGGAGTCATTTCCCCCCATTACAGACTACCCCAAATGGATGACCATTTGTTGAATGCCCCGTAGAGCCTGGCTCAGAGCCCATAGCCTTTTTCACCCACCCTGGAACACTGACTTCATCACCAGGGCACACCTTAGGGAAATGTAGGCCTGGAGCATCCAGTCCTACAGCAGTGGGGGCTCCTCTGTGGCCAATGCCCAATGCCCTTGGTGAGACCAGGGAGGAGAGAGTCAGAGGACAGGCAGCCGGCAGGACTGTATCAACATGCCCTGAGAGCCCATTGCCTCCTGGGGGAGGCAATTTGGAGACTAGTTCCAAAAGGGTGACCTGGAACTTGGTCAGATTTGGGAAAGGGCTGAGAAGGTGATTGCTATATTATGCAAGGGCTAAATAAGCCTCCTGTTGTTAATAAGGAAAAGGGAAATTGGTGATTTTCCAGCCTTGGAAACTGCCAGAATTTTTCCATCTTACATTTAGGGATGAGCCTCAATCTCGGCCCATTCTTCATGCTGATTCAAAAGTTTGGTTTTTTTTTCTAATGTTCCAAAAAATGATAGTAGCCACCCCTCTCATGTCAAAATATTTCCAATAAACCGTACATTGCTCTCATTAACCTGCCCCCTCTTTGCCCTTGGAGGTATGCCAAAGCTCTTGACTTCAAGGTTTCAGACAAGGTTTTCTGCCAGCTGAAGAACAGAAATGATCCTGAAAAAATAAAGAAGAAAACCATTTTACTGGCATTGTAAATCTTTGCCACATTACATTTTGTACTCAGAAGGAAAAAAAAAGTGGTCTGGGGTCCCATACAAACCCATACAGCCTTTTTCTCCTTAGGAAAATGTGTGTGACTTTCAACCTCTATCTTAACACTCCTGTGAATCAACAGAGAGGCGGGGTATATACGGTTCCCATTCTTTCCCATATAGTCAAATTTTTCTGTGCTCAGACCTGCTATCTTTGAAGAAGAAAGAGAAGGGATACTAGAATAAAGAGAATGAGTCAAATGTCAGAGAATCCAGGGAGGGAGAGGAAATGGGGAAGAGTAAGAGGAAAAAAAAAGAAAGTACAGAAGGAAGAAAGGAAGGGAGGGAGAGAAGGAGGAATGGAGGGAGGGAGGGAAGGAAAGATGGAGGAAGGGAGGGCGGGGGAGGGAATGAGTAAGCAAGAGAAACAGGACAAGTAGACTACAGTTTTTCCATGTTGAGTGCTGACAAGAAAACCATGACTTTTTGTTCTGTGAGTATGGATCTACTTTTCCCAATTAATAATTGCTCTTCAACTAGTTTCATGACAGCATTGTATAAGTTTTCTTTTTTTTTTTTTAGGATAAGGAGATGTAGAATTGAGTTTGAAAAAATCTGAATTCAAAAAAGGTGGAACCCCAAACAGTGGAGACGAGATCTCTCAAGGAGGATGGTACCCTGAGTACGTAGCACCTCAAGGCTTATGAGAGCCCTAAGAAAGACCACTGTGTGAGTGCTGAAGAGTTTAGGCAGCAAGTACTATAGCTGGGACCCATGATACAAATCCTCAAAACTGGGCAAAAGGGAAGTGGAGGCACAGCCTTCAGACAACAAGAAGACATTGACGGTGCCAAAAGCAAGAAGCAGCCATGGAAACTTGGGATAAAACTAGATCCCTTCCCTTCCCAATTGAGCGAGAGCCATGATTCTCCTCCAGAAGCAACTATCTCCCAGTGGGGTGTTTGTCAATGCCTAGAGACAATTTTATTTGTCCCAGATGGTGAAGAAGAGTTCCATCTTCCACCCTTAAGCACCCAGATCATATATCTGGAATGTGGCTCGCACTTCTAGCATCTAGAATAGAGGCTAGGATTTCTGCTAAACATCCTACCATGAACAGGGCATTTCCCACCAAAAAAATCAAAAATAAATAAAACAAAATAAAAGTAACTGGTCTAAAATGGTAGTGATGTCAAGATTGAGAAACCCTCCTCTAGACTAAGCAAGTTCTCTGGATCCTGTATCATCCTGAGGAAACTGGAAAAAGTGGGCCACCAAATAACAAAGATTTAATTTCATGACAGCCTTGATGAGTGAACATCCATTTAAATTTGTTTCAATTTTGTTTAAAAAAAGGTGTAGCATGTTTGGAGCAAATTGACTTGTTATATAATAGGAATTTCCCTGCTGATTGCTACGGATCCTTCTAAGCATAACCTCCCATCACATGTATTATAGTTCATAGAACTAAAGCAAAATGATCTTGAAAAAAGGATTGCAACTATTCTGTAGCTTTGGAGAGTACTCAGAACTATATGCCAAGTGAAGGGACCAGATCCCATATCTGGACACTTGGGTGTGTTCTGTTTACCAACAATCTGGTGGCCCCATGTAGATACCATGGCCAGGCAGTGAGGACTGAAATCACTAGAAAAAATGAAAAATATCTTTGCTTTGCCAAAGTACAACAATAGTGTATTTCCAAGACTTCAGAAAACTACTAAGGAAGAAGTGCTCCCTCTGCTTTTCTGGTGAAGGAGATGGACAAGACTGGAAAGATAGTTATTTCATGGTGCCCATGAAAATAATCTACCAAAATGTAAAGTCTCAAGTTCCACTGTGGGTCTTGGAAAAACATGAGCGCTCTGAAGAGAGGCTCTCTAGATCCAACAACAACAAAAACGATTTCCTGACAGCCATCTCCATTGCTACTACTGATAGCCAGAACTCCTAAGGAGGAGAAAAAAAAGAAAGTTTTAACCCATTTGGTGATGCTCAGCAAGCTGAGGTAGAGTTGACCATAGTAGTGGAAACACTTCTCCTTCCTGCATCTAAATAATTCACTGGAAGAAACCCGGAAAGAATGAACGTGGGACTCTTTTATTTACACCAAAGTATACCTCCCTGAATGTGGGGAAAGAATGATTCTGAGGACTGAAAACCATGTGTGTGGTTCAGTGAGATGTGAACCAAATACTATTTGAAAATCAGAAAACCAAATGGACATGACTTTGTGCCTTAAACACTATGGAGCAAATGTATTATGTACTTATGAAAAATAGACCAAATAATGCAGAAAACATGAAATAACACAAATTATCTGTTCTATGGGAATAAAGGACTCCTCAGGTATAAAAACAAAATAAATATGTAATTAAATTACAAACATATTTATCTAGTTTTAGAAGAAAATCCCTTCATTTCTCTGTGATTTAATGTTTTTGTTTCCCTTTGGGAGAAATAATAGTTGGTATTAAAAAAATGTGAGAAAAGGTTTATGTTTCAATTACATAGAAAACAATACAGAAAAATATTGCCTTTCATATAAATCCTCTAAAATGCCCAAATGCCATTTCTTCAGGAAACTTACTGAACAGAGAATGTCATTTAAACACCAAATAATTACTGCTTAAAAACAAGCATCTCTTTATACAATTAAATCTATCTGCATGACTTAAACTCTATTCAGGACCAATTTTAATATATTTGTTATAACATGTCAAGAAACTGACATTAGAAAAAAAAAACAGAACATTAGCTCAGGTACAAAAGAGGAAAAGTATATCTAACTATCAAATTCACAGTATCGTAATTTTTAAAGTTAATAAATTTTTATATTTGTTCTCTACTCAGATTTGAGTTCATCTTTATACCTTTATGTTTTTATAATATGACTGTATATTGTGGATTAATCTATGTAAATGGGATAGTATTTCACAGGAAATGGACATCCTCATGAATCCCAGATCTCCTTACCAAGATGAAAGACCCTGTTTAATAAAACAGTATTAAATTACTCTGTGATAGTAATTGCTTTGCTTCCTTCTGCCAAAGCCAATGGTAATAAGGAAGGTCTCCTCAGACCAATGTCCACTGCCATTTCAAAAACTGGGGCTGTTGGCTTGATTTAAAATTTGGCTGTAGGGCCTACCACTTCTAATTAAGATGACTAAATCTTGATTTAGAAAAGAGGGAGAAAGAGGTTTTAAAAATACAACATGCCCTAATCAAATAAGAAGATAATTCAAAGGTCTTTATTTTGCCCGTGGAAGTGACTGCCAGTTGAGATATATAAAAGGAAATTTAATCAAGTTGATATAATCTAATATATGGGAACTGACTTGAGCTGCTTAATATATAAAAAAAAAAAGTTTCTGTGATTCAAGAATCCTACACATAATGAATACTAGGTCAACAGAATTGATTCAGTAATTCCATTCCTAAATGAATATTTATAATTGTCTTGAATGTTTTAACTGTAGCTGTTTATATAAATCAAATTTTAAAAAAATAAATGGACATTATCAGCATGATAATGACTGATTTTTTACATGCCAGAGACATATAAAGCAGAGCTACAGAAGAGATAAGAACAGAGAAACGAGGACACTGGGCAGTGAGTTGCTATATACCTCAGATGACTGAGGCAATCCACTTCCATTCAGATACCTCTTGTGAATTCAGTGAGAGCTAGAAAGAATTTGAAGGTCAGTTCTCAGTTTAAACATGGCATCAATTACAAAATCTTGAGGGAGAAATGTGTTTCTAACATGAAAACATCAGATCTAGGTGAGATAGGGATTCTCCCAGTTGGGTTAAAATCAAGTGGTTTCCTGGAGAAAGAGTCTAAAAGGAAGGAAATTGAAGACCACCTTGAACTCCCTGATCAGGCTAAGAGTAGCACAACCAGACTATGAGTGTCCTGAGACAGGAATCATAAAGTGGGGAGCAAAATCTACCAAATTAAGCTATGTCCATATGCAAATATACCACAATATATGTGTGTGTGTACATATAATTATAGTGCACTAATTAAAATAATGATAATAATATCAGAGAAATCAGTAGAGAAAGCAAATCAGCAGGAGGAAGGAGTGGAGGGAAAGGGAAGGTACTGGAGATTGATCAAATAATGTTAGGAGCATGTACAAATATGGCACAATGAGTCCCACTATTATGTACAATTATAATGCACCAATAAAAAAAATGTTAAAGAAAAAATAATGCATCATGAAGTTCATATTTTTTGTATGATATACAATATATGGGATATATTTTTGCCAATATGTTTAATATGGTTCCAATCAAAATGTAGTTTCTAACCTGGACATTGTAGGAAATTCCACAGATAAAAGTTAAGTTAAACAATAGCAGATAAATCTGGGAATTGACATACACCACAGAAAAGCTAGCCTGTTTCTTTCAATAAGTCAAGGTCATTAAAAGAAGAAGAAGGAGGGAGGAAGCAATTGCAAATTAAAAGAGACATAAAAAACATAGCAATCAAAGTGTGTAGACCTTTTTGCATTTTGGCTCAACTGGGGAAATCAAACAGAGATAATAAGATTTCATTGTTCATTTTACTAAGTAGAATACTGATTTCATGGATACTTTAAAAAATTTCCTCATTTGGCAGGTTCATTTTAATTCTTAGAGATTAAGCTGAATGATGTCTATAATTTATTTTAAAATATTTTTATAAAGATGTGGATCAAATTCCAACGATGATAGAAGATTGAAATAATCACGAGAAGCCTCATAGAGAACTGTACATAATGGACAAATTTTAAGTCAAGATGATTAGAAGATCCTGGAACACTTCTGAACATAAACAAAAACAAGAGAAAGTTTAATTTTTAAAAACTGCAACCAGAAAAGTTAGGACATTTGAGTCTGTGACTATCCAAATCACAACCCTGACCTGCCTGTATGGTTATGGTTTGCTAAACTTTGACAAGAAAAAAACAATATCCTCATTAGCTAAAGGTGCCAGAGATGGAGTTCAGACTTGGAAAGCAAGTGGAAATGTAAAGGAAGGAATTTGAGCAGGTATATAGTCTCAGAAAGAGTCAGACAAGAATCCAAAGCAGAAGCTGTCCAAATTCCAGGCTAGCAAGTAAACTATGTTGAAAGCCTTGATGGAAAACAAGTTGTCAGAGGCCATAAAGATTTTTATTTTTTAAGTTGAAACAAAAATCAGAATTCTGCATTTAATGCTCTTCATAACTGAGGGCATTCACAAAACACATGCAGATTTGCTGCAGAAAGCTGAAACTGCCTGGGTTGAAGACGCTGAGCACAGAGCTGGAGGTAGATGGACACTGGTGGAACTGGGGGAGAGGAGGAGGCACGTGGACAGGAGGGACAGAGAAGATGGTCCAAATGATGTCAAAATCCTCAGATGGCTGAAAACCTTTTGCAAACATGCTGCAAACATGGTGATAACCAGAGAGTTCAGGTACAATGGCTCCCTTGGGGGATGGGAGCATGGTTTAGTGGTAGAAAATGTGGTTAACATGTACATGGTGTTAAATTCAATCACCAGCATAAGAAGAGAGTCTATTATTTATCACTATTACAGAATACCTGACACTAGATACTTTTTAAAAGGAAATAGGTTGAGAAGTCCAAGATTGGCTGGCCAACATCTGGTGAGGGTCTCATGCTGTTCATAATAGAAGCCAGACACAGGCACGTGCAGATGAGAGATCAAGAGGGGCTTGGCTCACCTTATGACAATTCACTCTCATGATACTTTACTCACCATCTCAAGAAAGGCATTGATTCTTCTTAGTAACATAATCACTTCCTGAAGCCCCCCTCCCAACACTGCCAAGAATGGCAATCAAAGTTCAGTAAGAGTTTTGAAGGAGACAGACCATTTTCTAACATAGCATTAACAGAAAATATGCTGGATTTAAATAAAATACTTGATAGGTAATTTCTGCAGAAAAGTACAAATTATTTTTTCAAAAGCATATTATATGGCCTGCAGGTATAGTTCAATGGTAGAGTATTTGCCCGACATACACAAGGCCCTGGATTTCACCTCCAGCACCGTCAAATAAATAAATAAATAAATAATATATTATGAAGCTGAAAAGTAAATAATATTAACAATAACTAAATGAGCTGAAGATCAGAAACAAAATGAGAGGGAAAAATATCAGCATAACTGAAGGTAGATTCATAGAAATCGCCTTAGCTTAAAAAGAGAAAAATGTTAAATAATAAAGTAACAATACTTCCGAAAGCTCTGGGAATAACATGAAGTGGTCCAAATATGTATAATGAAAACCCCAGAAAGAGAAAAAGTTTTATATGCTGTCTGAAAGCTTTCCAAATTGATTGGAAAACATTAATTTATAAATTCAAGAATCTCCATCAGGATAAACAAACAATCACCCCTAGACATAGCATAGTCAAACTTCTGAAAGCCAAAGATAAAAAAAGAAAATATTTAAAGCAACCAGAGAAATATATATTACATACAGGAAAGCTGCAATAAAATTCATGACTAACTTCTGAAAAACTACAAAAGCCAGAAGAAATTGAAACGGAACATTCGAAGTGCTAAAGAAAACACTGGATTAAGAACTCTATATCCATTAAAGCCATGCTTCATATTGAAAGAAAAATAAAGACATTTCCAAATAAAAATTGAGTGGATTCATCCTTAACAGAAAGGAAAAGAGTCAGTAGGAGAAGTCTGAAAGACAATGCTCTTAAATGCAACTCCTCAGATCAACAAGATGAAAAGCCTCAGAAGAAAAATGTGTGGTGAACACAAAATAACTGGGAGATGATAGAAAGATAGATAAGTAGAGAGATAGATATTTCCTTTTCTCTTATTTACTATGAAGGAAATGATATTTAACACAAAAATAACAATACCGTATTTTGATCTAAGATATACATGAACTCTATATGATAAAATAGCACTGAGAAACTGTTTAACGATTATGATATTATTCCCAAAGCAATGAAAATATTAACACTGAATTGATTAAGACTGATTTTCAGCTGCATGTTGTAAACCCTAGAATAACCACCAAGATGATAATGCAGAAAATACAGCTGAAAAGACAAAAAATAAATTAATATGAAGTTCTAAAACATAACAAGTGATCCCAAAACTGAAAACAAAGAAGAGAACAAGTAAGAATAATATAAGTCCAATCCAATCTACTCCAATCAAAAGGCAGGGATTTCCAGTCTAGAAACATGGGCAAAACTCCACTATATGCCATCTACCAAAAAATGTACTTCAAATAAAAACGTGGGAACAGACTAAAAGTGAAAAAGCATAAAAAAATAGCCTAAAGTACACTGGAGTGGCATAAAAAATCAGATACTATAAACATCAAAACAGAATATTGTCATGGACAATGATAAAAGATACAATATATCAGGAGTACATCACAATTATAAATATCTCTGTGCCAGTAAGAGAGCTTTGAAATACATGAATAACTAAAGAAGAAATAGATCCACAATCATCAAGATGCTAACATGTTTTTTTAATAATTTATAGGAAAACTATACAAAATACTTACATGAACGTTGAAGACCTGAATGTCGCTCACAACCTAATTGAGAATTTTAGAACACTGCACCCAACAACAGCAGAACAACATTCTTTTGAGGTACACAGAGAGCATTTACCAAAATGGATCCTATCTGAGGCTTACAACAACTCATAAATTTCAAAATATTTAAACCTTATACAATATATTTTCTGACCATAACAAAATCAATAGTTAAAACAAAATTAGAAAAATTTCTAATATCTAAAAATGAAAACAACTCTGCTGTAAAGAACCTACAGATCAGAAACACACACACACACAAATTAGAAACTATTTTAATGAAATGATAGTTTGTTACCACCTCAGCAAAATTAATATTTAGAGGTGAAATAATACATTAAATGCTTTTACTAAAAGGGAATAAGTATTTCAAGCCAATGACCTAAACTTTCATCTTAAAAAAACAAGCAAAAGAAAAGAAAATGGAATCTACCTAAGTAGCAGGAAGAAGTAATAAATGTAAGGTAATAAATAAGTTACATAGGATGCTGTTTTAAAAAAATAGAAAAAAAATGAACAAAGCTGAAATTAGTTATTTTCAAAGATTAAAACAAAATGATAAATTTCTAGCAGAACTGATCAAGCAAGAAGGAAAGAGAAAAGAAACAAATTAGCAATACACAAATGAAATTTTACTTTAAAATGACTAAATACACTATTATATTTAATAGTACAAGTAAATAAATATATTTATTAAATATAATTTATATCTAAAATAAATTTTAAATGTATACAAAATGACTAAATACATTAAACTGATAATAAGGGAATATTATAAAAAATTGTCAATAAATTTTAAGTTTATTAAAATTTATTATTAAATTAAATTTATTTCATATTAAATAAGTAAAATAAGTAAACTTAATTAAATAAATTAAAATAAATTTAGTATTAAAATAAAATTTAAATGTATTTAAAATTACTAAATACATATACTAAATACATTAAATTGATAATAAGAGAATATAATAAAAATCTTATGTCAATAAATTTATCAAACAGATTAAAAGGACACATTCCTTAAAAATCACAAATTATGAAGGCTTTCTAGAGAAAAAGTACATAACTTAAAAAGTCTGTATCTATTAAAGAAATTTAGTTCAAAATAAAGAAAAACTTTCCACAAAAAAAAGCCTAAGATCAGAAACTTCACTGGTGAATTTCATAAACATTTAAGAAAGAAATAATAGTAACCTCACAAAATCTTTTCCAGAGAATCAAACATGAGCAAACACTTCCTGACTCTATTAAGCTAAAGTTGCACTGATCCTAAAACCGAACAAAAGATTACAAAGAAAACAAAACCACAGACCAATATCCCTTGTGAACCTAAGACACAAAATTCTTAATGAAATTTTAGTGAATCCAGTAGTATATTGAAGGAATAAGGTACCATCAAAGAATCATTTACTAGGTTTGGCTACCAAAAAGGACTAACATAATCAAACATTGTGAGACTATGGAACAACTAGAGCTCTCGTTCATGGCTGATAAGAAAGTAAAATGATCACTTTGGAAAATAGTTTGTTTTTTTTTAATAAAATTTAAATACAAACTTGCTATATGAGCCGCTCGTACCTATATATTTGCCAAAGATTAATTAAATGAAAAATGAAAGTCCACTCAGAGACATACCCAGAAACTCATCGCTCTATTCAAAGTATCCAAGTACTGAAAATAAACTCAATATCCATTAGCTACATAATGAAAAATTTTTGTATATCCATACAGTAGAACTCTATTCAGGAATAAGAAGGAAAAAACATTGATATGCTTAACTTGTAGGAATCTCAAAAGCATTTATGTTGAGTGACAGAAGCCAGACACAAAACACTACACTTGATGAGTTCCATTGAAACTCTAGAAAAGTCAAAATTATAGAGAAATAAAGTAAACCAGTTCTTTACTGAACTTTAATGAAGGCAAGAAAATGAAAGCAAATGATCACAAGAAAATTTTAGTGATGGAGCCTTTTCTATCATGATTCTGGTACTTGTTGCATGACTATACACATTTGCCAAATCTTGTAAAATTATGCACCTTACAATACTCCTCATGTGTAATTACACCTCAAGAAAAAATAAAATTGTAAACCTAGGGGTAATAAAGTTGTATATAGTCTATATAAAATATAGACTAATATAGTACCATACTAATATTTGCTAATAAAATGTTAAATCCACATGATGCTTAGGACTCAGTGTATTCTTCTCTTTCCCTTCCTTTCTCCTTTCCTTCAGCCCGTACTTTCTTCTCTTTTTTTTTCAAATTTTATTTTTAATGCATTTTTAATAAAGATTAATATTTTCAGAAAAGAAATCCAAATAAACATCAAGTAAAACATTGTAATAAAAGGTTTTTTAACATAGATTATGGCAACACCATATACAGTGGTTCTTTGGAATGAGTTTTTACTCTAGTGGGGACGAAACTGAGGTATCTTTTGAAGCAGTCTCATTATCTTTTTTTTTATTGTTGGTTGTTCAAAACATTACATAGTTCTTGATATATCATATTTCACATTTTGATTCAAGTGGGTTATGAACTCCCATTTTTACCCTGTATACAGCTTGCAGAATCACATCAGTTACACTTCCATTGATTTACATATTGACATACTCATGTCTGTTGTATTCTGCTGCCTTTCCTATCCTCTACTATCCCCCCTCCCCTCCCCTCCCCTCTTCTCTCTCTACCCCCTCTACTGTAATTCATTCCTCCCCCTTGTATTATTTTTTCCCTTTCCCCTCACTTCCTCTTGTATGTAATTTTGTATAACCCTGAGGGTCTCCTTCCATTTCCATGCAATTTCCCTTCTCTCTCCCTTTCCCTCCCACCTCTCATCCTTGTTTAATGTTGGTCTTCTTCTCATGCTCTTCTTCCCTAGTCTGTTCTTAGTTACTCTCTTTATATCAAAGAAGACATTTGGCATTTGTTTTTTAGGGCTTGGCTAGCTTCACTTAGCATAATCTGCTCTAATGCCATCCATTTCCCTCCAAATTCTATGATTTTGTCATTTTTTAATGCAGAGTAATACTCCATTGTGTATAAATGCCACATTTTTTTTATCCATTCGTCTATTGAAGGGCATCTAGGTTGGTTCCACAGTCTTGCTATTGTGAATTGTGCTGCTATGAACATTGATGTAGCAGTGTCCCTGTAGCATGCTCTTTTTAGGTCTTTAGGGAATAGACCGAGAAGGGGAATAGCTGGGTCAAATGGTGGTTCCATTCCCAGCTTTCCAAGAAATCTCCATATTGCTTTCCAAATTGGCTGCACCAATTTGCAGTCCCAAGAACAATGTATAAGTGTACCCTTTTCCCCACATCCTCGCCAGCACTTGTTGTTGTTTGACTTCATAATGGCTGCCAATCTTACTGAAGTGAGAGGATATCTTAGGGTGGTTTTGATTTGCATTTCTCTGACTGCTAGAGATGGTGAGCATTTTTCCATGTACTTGTTGATTGATTGTATGTCCTCCTCTGAGAAGTGTCTGTTCAGGTCCTTGGCCCATTTGTTGATTGGGTTATTTGTTATCTTATTGTCTAATTTTTTGAGTTCTTTATATACTCTAGATATTAGGGCTCTATCTGAAGTGTGAGGAGTAAAGATTTGTTCCCATGATGTAGGCTCCCTATTTACCTCTCTTATTGTTTCTTTTGCTGAGAAAAAACTTTTTAGTTTGAGTAAGTCCCATTTGTTGATTATAGATGTTAACTCTTGCGATATGGGTGTCCTATTGAGGAATTTGGAGCCCGACCCCACAGTATATAGGTTGTAGCCAACTTTTTCTTCTATCAGATGCCATGTCTCTGATTTGATATCAAGTTCCTTGATCCATTTTGAGTTAACTTTTGTGCATGGTGAGAGAAAGGGATTTAGTTTCATTTTGTTGCATATGGATTTCCAGTTTTCCCAGCACCATTTGTTGAAGATGCTATCCTTCCTCCATTGCATGCTTTTAGCCCCTTTATCAAATATAAGAAAGTTGTAGTTTTGTGGGTTGGTTTCTGTGTCCTCTATTCTGTACCATTGGTCCACCCGCCTGTTTTGGTACCAGTACCATGCTGTTTTTGTTACTATTGCTCTGTAGTATAGTTTGAAATCTGGTATCGCTATACCGCCTGATTCACACAGTCTCATTATCTTTAAAGACAGAGTCTCAGAAGTAAGAACATAACCAGGTGTTAATATCAGTTGGGGTATCTTAATGAAGTGAATAATTTTTTACTGGCTCAGATTCCTTTATTCTCATTCTCTCTCTCTCTCTCTCTCTCTCTCTCTTTCTCTCTCTCTCTCTCTCTCTCTCTCTCGGAAGGGAGTGCAAATTTGGTTAAAGTTTTGGAGGTTTTTTCATATATTCTTATTTATTTTTGATGACTTTCTTTTTAGTGTCTAACTTATCAACTTATTTTCCACTTAACTTTCTAATTGACCAGCTGGTCAATCTAGTTTTAGAAAACAGAAGTAGAAGAGCATGTTTCATTTCTCACTCTCACCAGAAGCACTAAGAAACTGGATGAAGCAAAGAGAGTACAAAGGTTAACACTTAGCAGTTATTAAGAACCTTAGGTTTTCAGAAAGAAAACAAGTTGGGACTATGATGTACTCAGTTCTCATTAAAATTAATGACACTGGTTTTGTTTGTACTTACCTCTGGGGAAAAAAAAATGAATCCACAGTTTAGATAGGAAAGCTTTAGTCTTGCAAGTGTTCTGTGAGTGTTAGGAAGCAGGAAAGAGCCTCTGAGAGAAAGTGGGAACATGTCAAGGTGTGCAGGAAAGAAACAAGATTGTTGACAACACGATGAGCAAAGAGAAAAGAGAGCTCTGGGTTCTTCTGCCTTCCACCACTGCCTCTCTCACTCCTCCGTGAAATACTCTTCCAGAAGTTTGAATGAAATCAATATTTTCCTTCATGTCAAATACATAAAAAACATATTTTCAAAGGTAGAAGTTTTTTGTTATCTATTTGTCATGGCAGAAATGATCAATATTTGATGTTGGGAGGCAAAATCATTTACCTCTTGTTTATGTTTTCTAAAAACAACTTTATAAAAAAAAATTTCTCATTGTGTCCTCTTTCCCTTACTTAATGAAAGGAAGAAAGAAAGGAAAGGGTGGAAGAAAGAAAGGAATAAAAGTCTAACTTCTCAACTATGGTAGAAGTTAACTATATGACTCCCAACAGAAGGGTGGAAACATACTATTTCCTGAAAAATGAAAGAGCTGAAAGAGTAGCCAAAATCTGAAAGTCTCCTGATTCAGACCATGTATTCCCATTCATTGTGGGGTTTGTTTTGTTTTGTTTTGCTTTGTCTTTTGGTTTTTGGGTTCTTTTGGGGGTGTTTTAGTCAGGGTTTTTTTTTTTTTTTTTTGCCACTGTGACTAAAGGACCCAATGAGCACAATTTTAGAGGAGAATAGGTTTATTTAAGGGCTCAAATTTTCAGAGGTCTCAGTCCATATACAGCCAACTCCATCATGGCGGAGGAGTATGGCAGAGGGAAACAGCTCAAAGGGTGATCAAGAAGCAAAGAGACAGAGACTTCAATCATCAGTTACAAGTATATACCTCCCCCAGACACGCCCCAGTGAATCACTTCCTCCAGCCACACCCAGCCTTCCTGGAGTTACCACGCAGTTAATCCCATCAAAGATCTATTCAGTGATTAAGAGTATAACCCAGTCATTTCTCCTCCAAATCTTCCTACATTGTCTTATACATGAGCTTCCAAACCATAACAGGGTTTGTTTGTGTGTGTGTGTGTGTGTGTGTGTGTGTGTGTGTGTGTGTGTGTGTTTTCCTGGGAATCCAACTTGAATCCAGAACTAGGCAAATGTTTCTCCATTGAGCTACACTCTCAGCCCCCTGTAAATTCCCAACTCAATGACATTGATCTATTATAACATCTAAAACACAATGGAAGCACTTTTGAAGTCCCCTCAGAACCCCTTCACTTGTACCCCTGAGACTGTCTAACAAACTAGACATTCAAGGACCACTCAGATAACTTTTTCCCATTAGAGTCATCAGTTACCACTGACTTCTGCTTACCTTATTTTACAAAACAAAAATCTTAGCAAAACAGATACAGAAATTCCAATATCAAAGGTCTTACATTTGTGTATATGAGTTACTTTTTTAAATTGGATGAATATCGGCCACATGCTAGTGAAAATAAATTTTTAAAAAATCACACATTAGGTAAAACTTTTTTAAGTTTATTATCCATATATAATTTGCAGGATAACATCAATGGCAATACCATCTCATAATATAATAGAGAAAATTCACCAGATATTTAGTAAAATCTCTATGTGCAGCATTGAATGAGGTCCTGTGTAGCTTATAGAAAAGTACGGCTACTCTTGAAAAGTTTATTGTTTATTAAATGGAAAGACGTATTGACATAAATTAAATGCAGTAGTGTGAGAAGAGCCACAGGGCCAATCCATAAATGCTAAAGGATGATACAGTCAGTACAACAAACCATGGTAGCTCCAATCTACAGAAGCTCTGTGAACTTCTCTATTATGTCATCATTGGTTGATAAACCATGTGTTCTGAGTGGTTTATGATATTGATTTCACTTTGATGTAAAACCAGATTTTGTCACTGATAACCATAGGGTTAGCCTTCCTGAAAATAGAAATAGTAATATGTTTACCTTCATTTATTTTTTAATGAGGATTAAATCAAACAACTGAAACAGTAAATCTCAAATATATAGAATATGATTTTTTTAAGTTAGAAGCTATTATATTTGTTGTTATTGCTGGATCTCAATTATTGACTATAGGATTGCTGTCCCTTGGGAATCTCTTATCACATTTCCTGGCCTAGACTCAAATCACATTTCCTGGCCTTATAGAAAATGACTCTTTCTGGGGACTGCTACAGGATTCTTTGTCTTGCTTCTCATCCCTATCAGTCTGTGCATAAAGCACAACCAATATTTCATCGTTCCTTGACTTCCGCTGGCTTCTAAGCAGAGTTGTGTGAGTCAAAGAATGGACTGAGGACAGAGGAGAAGCACCATTACCAAACTCCAACGTTCCAGCATCTCCACCAAAATCCTTCCAAGTTATCATGCAATCTAAGTAACAGCAGCCCACTGGTTTTTTAAATGCTGCTTTGAGATCAATAACTCCCTTCTGGTTTTTTCACCCCCAAATCTATCAATGTGTAGTTAGATTGCACTCACCAGCTCCCAGGCATAGGTTGGCAAATGATCCCAGCTCTTTTTGTGACCAGGCTTCCCTCTTTGGCAGCAATTGAAGGGTTTGGTCCTCAATGAGGGTCCTGTGAGGACCAAATAAACTTTTCCTCTTTTAAAATTATTCTTGTCATATCTTTTAGTCACAGCAGGAAAAAAAAAACTGACTAAAACAGTAAGGCATTAGCAACAACAATAACAACAACAACAACAAGAAGTCTCTACAAATTCTGGTTTAACAAAAATTTGTTAGACTATTGTCAGACATTCTGCCATAGAAACACTGGCAGACAGAGAGCCACATGCAATTCCTAATACGTGACCCAACAGGCCTCCTCAAATTACTCCTTCTTCCTATCCCCAAGGCTTCCCATGATCTATCATGCAATATATTTCTTTCTTTCTTTTTTTTTTTTTTTTTGGTACTGGGAATTGAACTCAGGAACACTCGACCACTGAGCCACATCCCCAGCCCTATTTTTTATTTTATTTACAGACAGGGTCTCACTGAGTTGTTTAGCACCTCACTTTTGCTGAGGCTGACTTTGAACTCATGCCCCAGCTTCCCAAGCTGCTGGGATTACAGGCGTGCGCCATCTCACCGGGCTGCATGCTAGGTATTTCAATGGCATGTTTTAACAAATTATCTTCTCCAATTTGAAGCACCAAAATTCTCAAAAATTCCTGCAATTTTTGGAAGGATCTCCCATAATGTACAAGCAGACTGGTCCTCAGAAAATTCTGTTTCATCACCTGAAATAGTAAATGATAAGAGCTTTTTATATAAGAGGAACAATAAATTATTCTTTACATGTATTGTGTCATTTGAATCTCACAATAACCCTATTAGGTACTTATTAGTGCCATCTCTATTTCCCAAGTGAGGAAACCAGGACACAGAAAAATAATTTTTCCAAATGACAGAAACACAATCCGTTGCTGTCCCTGAAGTTGTACAACATAAAATTACGAGATATTGAAACAATGACCTTAGTCCTTAATCAGCCAATGTATATCCGCCATAGCCCTTCTAAGACTCTTTTTTTTTTTTTTTCAAATAAATCTGTGAGTGGAGGTAAAGTAAAAGAGCAATTTTCAGCATCTTTCTGCACTGGTTTCTCTGTAAGAAAATCCACCCCACCATTTTTTTGTTCTTCAACAAGTAACATTGAAAAACATTGATTATGTTCTCAATAAAAACATTCAAAGTCTTTCAGCCTATTCCACAAAATCTAAAGAACTGAATTCATAACTAGTCCTACAACTTTCCAAAATGTTTCCCAGACATACCTTGCCTCAGGCATGGAAGACTCAATTCCTTTGCCAGTTGTGTCCAACAATTCAACACTCATGTAAAACTTCATTTCTGGTCCAATCTGGGGTTCATCTACCTTATGTAGTTCAACAATTCCCTGCAACAAAATGTACTCCTGATGATAAAGTCTTCTTAAAAATCTAGAAAGTTTGACAAAAGTCCAAGTTCTATAGTTTTATGATAAAGAGTATATTCTGTGATTTTTCAGTGTGTGGGGGATTATTTTTCAGAGTTTTGCTTTGTTTCTTGTTCTCACATATACCATTACTTTGCTTGAAACCAACTTAAATAGATATATATTATAAAGTCCATCCATTCACTGATTTCCACTAAATACACAAATATACAATAAAAACTACTACAGTAATTTCACTGAGGATTTGGGGTGAGAGGGGTTAAACCAAGAAATGCTTGATAGAGATGTCCGTCTTACTTGATTCATTTTCTCTCCAAGGTAGCAATAACTTTTCCTTTTTTCACATTCAGTAACATTCCAACAAAATTGAGATCCCATTAAGCTTTGGCTTATTAGTTCAAGGACTTTTAAAAAAAATTGTAGTTGTAGTTGGACACAATACCTTTATTTTATTAATTTTTTTAATGTGGTACTGAGGATCGCACATACTACGTGAGCACTCTACCGCTGAGCACAACCCCAGCCCCCCGAGAACTTTTGTAAACACTTTTCCCTTCTAAGATAAAGAACATAATTTTTGACGTAATTTTTTTCAACTCATTAGATGGTGGTTATTATCACAAAGAAAAATATGGTCCATTTCACATCTTTCTAGTTCTTACTTTTGCATTAGGTCTGGGTGAATTAGCAACAAAAGCATAATAAATTCCATTCATTTTCTATCATTTTTCAAAGTTGTCTAGAACTGTATTTTTATTTTTAAACTTTTGAAATATTCTTCATGTTATTTCTGCATATATTTCCAAGGATCGAGCTTATAAATTTGTATATGGAGCTAAAATATCCTCACCATCTATCCATACTTTTCAATAAAATATTGATGCAGCATCTGATTTTTTATGACTTGGTCATTTGTTTATAAATACTGATGAAATTTTAGTTTTTAATTAAGATTAGTATTTTAATGAAGACAGTCTTTTCTGTGTTGTACATATTATGTATGCACACAATATTATATACACACAAGCATCTCTCATTCTAATATCAACATCAGTTCTAATCTCACCAGGCTAAGCGGATATATTAGGGACCCCAAAGAATACATTGAAGCTGCATCATTCACTGGAAGGACTCAAGGGACTCAGAAAAGCTGTTACGCTCACAGTAACAGTTTATTACAGTAAAAAGATACAGATGAAAATCAGGGAAGAGAAAGGCACAAAAGAGCAAGTCCAAGGAAACCCAGAGATCAGGTGAACCCAGACACAAGTTTCCTGTTGTCCTCTCCCAGGGGAGCTATACAAACTGCATGATTCTCTCGTTAACAATGAGTAGTGTGAAATGTTATCAACCAGGTAAGCTCATTCGTCCACTGGTGTCCAGAGATTCTCTCAGTAGTCAATCACTTAGGCATTCAGCACACGTGACTGATCTTAGCTGCTGGGTCTCCAGTTCCCCAGCCCCAAGAGACCAAACTGAGAGCCTCAAGCAGATGAAAATATACATTCACCATAAATCATCCTGTTAGCATGCACTATCAGGTGTGGCTCAAGACCTCAGTTGTACAGAGAAAACTATCAGATACTATCATCCAAGGTTCAAAGATCATCTCTTGTGGGGAAAGCCAAGGGCCAGGCCTGATGACATTGGCAATGAGCAGTGTTTGAGCAACCCAGGTCTGCTGAATTAACCTTTCCTGCTCTATTGAGTAATAGCCCCCAAAGAAATCCGTGTCCTATTCCCTGGAGTCTGGAATCTTACCTTACATGGCAAAACAGATTCTGTTTATTTGAATAATTTAAGAATACTCAGAAAGATTATCCTGGATTATTTGAATGGGTCCTAAATGTTACCATGAAGGTCTTTGTAAGAGAAAGCAGAGAGATATTTTACTTCCATCAGGGCAATATGAAGACTGAAGCAAGAGGTAAAATTTCTGGCTTTAAAGATGAAGAGGCCATAAGCCAAGCAACATGAAGAATACAGTGAAAAACGGCAGAGAAAAGGGGTATCCCATAGAGCTTCCAGAGGGAGGCCCTGTTACCACCTTGATTTCAGTGCAGTGAAACTGATTTCAGTCTTCTGACCTCTATAATTATAAGAGAATAACTGTACCTAGCCTTAAACCACCCAGCCTATGGCAATTGTTTCAGCATCCATAAGAAACTAAGGCACTTGGGGACAAAACATTATAATGAGATTGCTTTGGCATTTCAATTATTAAATCTTCTTGGAAGTCATACTTTCATTCCATTCAGCTCTAAGAGAGTGAACTGTTACAGCAAGATGTCAGTATATACATGAACACGCATGCACACATTTAAAATGCAAATGATCATTAGTACAAAACATTTCAAGAATTTGAAAGCCTAAAGAAATAGCAGGCAAGTTCCCCTAAACCAGATGGCTAACTAATGGATTCAGCAGTTGTCCTATAAGGATATTAAATTCAAATATCAAAAGCTGTAATATCCTGAGTACTGTGACTTGAATATAAAAAATAATTGCTAACACAGAAATTTTTTTAAAAAGCAAACTGGAATCATATGAAGGGTAAGAATATCAAATGGCATGGGAAATATCAATGAACTTTAGTGTGTTCCTGGTCAGAATTTCCATATTCTATAATAGACCTTAAATCTACTTAAAAGATCTTGTTTCCTGTTTTTAAAGATGGAAATAGATGGTAATACAATCACATTCGGTTCCCCGATGATTTGCCTGGCTTCAGTTAACACATATATTTTCTTCTCCATGGGTGTAGACTAGATATTTTTCACTTCTAATTCGCATGCACACATTTTAACTTAAATCAGAACAGGTTTTTTCCCTCCAAGTACACCAGCAAATCTTCTGAGTTTTCACTCACTAATGGGATTTACCTAATATGATATTTTTATAATTCATTAGTTGACTTTCTATTTGTAATCTAAGCCAATGAAACAATCAAATAACGAGGATGATTTTCCTAAGCTCTACTTTTGTGGTACAGATAAGTTGTCAAATACTAATTTTTAATACTTAAGTGAAAATAATAATTTTAAGAGGTAAGAAGGAATGCCTATCCAATCTCCTCCATTTTTAATGTATGTGGATTCTGTATTTTGAAAATTTAGTTTCACAATACACTATGCACATTACATTATGTAACATAATTTGATGATTTCTGAATCATCAAATACTAAATTGTATACAATATAACTTTAGAATATATTATATTGTATAAAGCTGTTTGAAAATTAGTGGAATATATATGTACTCAGAATATTCATTTTTTCCAAAAGTCCAATTTTTGATCCTTCATAGTAGTTGTTCAATTAATGTTAGTTATATTTACTTGTTGATATACTTCATTAAACACTTTCACTGTATCAGAGTAGAGTTCATCTTCATATCCCCACTTCACTGAAATTTTATTTAATAAATTAGGAACAAAAGCAACCAGAAACTGGACATCTTGGTCAATTCTTCACTAGGTTATTAGGAGAGTCTAGACATAGTTACAAAGTTTAACAAAGATATATACATACTCTTAATTGACCATGAATTATTTGAGAATATATTTCCCATTGAATATCTTAAGATAAATAAGATTCAGCCTTTCTTTCTTTCTAAGTAAAAGATTGGTAAATTTTTAACTATCTGGAAAAATTAATATGTATAAAACTTACCAACAGAATTATCAAATATATAAGTTTTAATTAAGTAGAAATGTTAATATTTGATCCAAAATCAGGTGAAATTATTTAAATATTAGATGAAATATTAAAATAATTAGATGAAATTAAAAATCAGGTGAGATTATTAAAATATTAGATGAAATATTAAAATAATTAGATGAAATTAGACTAAAGATATCTGATAAGTAATGTTTCTAAAGAAGTGTTCCACTTAATTACTAACCCAAATATGAGATTTCCTCAACCATCTGAATGGCTATAGACATTGGGCCTGGAGAGAGGTTATGGCACCTTGCAGTTATTTTCTCACTAGTGGGTGATTGGCTCTGGGTATCAAGGGGAAAAGTGGCCCTCTCTCCTCAGAGCTCAGACACATATAGCCATTTCTACTACTAGTTCTGTGGAAACCACTGAGCAAACCAATAACCAGGCAAGAAGCTTCTCAGATAACTGCACTGCACATTCTAATCTTGGATGGACAAAATGAGGGTCATGCAGTTACTTAAAAAACGGTAACTTATATGCTAACCAAGACTCAAGTGAAGATCTTCTAAAACTAGTGAGAGTGGCCTTGAGCTTCCTCTCTCTACTGAGTCATAGCTATCTTTTTTCACATTAGTGTCCATCTCAGAGGTGGGGGCTTTACAACAACTAAAAAGTAACAGCTTTGGGGAATTTGTCTTTGTATTTTGCATGAATATAACAACAGCTGGCCTTTATATACTACTTTTTTCCAAAGAGACCAGATACAGTATAGATTCTTACTTTTGTTCTATGATTGTAATTACCCTCTCATATTGTAAAATTATTTAACATTTTAAAATAATTTATCATTTATATTAATATCTCTCACTTGAAGTCTGTAAAAGTAATATTCCCAATTGGTACTAATAGAATGTTTCAATAAATTTGAAGCTATTGAGTACCTATGAATTGACACAGACACAAGAGGACCAGGAAAATTTACACCTCATCATGATCACCTGAAGCCACTGTTTGATCCTTAGAGTATAGACGGCCTTTCATAATCCGTGGGCTACATCAACAGTTCAACCAATTGTAGATTGGAAATAGTCAGAAAAAGAAGTGTGCTTGTACTAAACATGTACAGGTTATTTTCCTTGTCATGTCCTGAGCAAGAGTAAAGCAACTATTTATATGGTATTTACATCATATCAGATATAATAAGTTAGTTAGAGATGACTTGAAGAATAGGGGAAGATGTGCATAATTTTATGCAAATACCACACTATTTCATATAAGGGGTTTGAGCAGCCATATACTGAAGTATCCATGCAAAGTAGACAGTCTTGGAACCAATTAACATGGATGCTAGGGAATAACTGTACTTACTGAGCACCTACGGTGTGCCATGCACTACAATGAGTGCTAAGAGTATAGTGGTTGTTGAAGGCCTATGTTATGGTATGTAGATGCTAACACAAAATGGGGAAGGTAGGGAAGAATAGAAGTACTTTGAATTAGACAAAGGGGAATAAAAAGAAGGGAAGGAAGTTGGAAATAGGAAATATAATAGAATGAATTGGACATTATTTTCCTATGTTCATATATGAATACCCAACCAGTGTAACTCCACATCATGTACAACCACAAGAATGGGAAGTTATACTCCTTATATGTATAAATATGTCAAAATACATTCTAGTATCATTTATAACTAAAAAGAACAATTTTTTTTTTTAAAAAATAAGAATATTGTGGTTGTAAGACAAATGTGATCCATGTCTTCAGAGAGTTTTCTGACTATGGTGTTCCATATTTTATGCAACCCAAATCCTTTTAATTCTTGGGGAAAAAAAAGGCAGAGAAGCCATCATGTAGATAGAAGGAGTTGTTTCTGCTAGCTATAGTAGTAAACCTTATCTAAGGTGTTTATCTTTCTAGTTAGCCCATAAACTATTGTTTACAGTAAATAATGCTAACTGTTATTTTAAAAATAATGTGAAATCTCAGTTCCTCACTTAGCTCACACCAGTCAGGAATCAGGGTGCCATGTGCCATGATATTCTTCCAGATATAGGCTACTTCCATCTTGTGGTACCACACTCCCCTCCATCCTTAGAGTTTTACCTTTTTAGCAAGTGCAGGCAAGGGACTGGGTGGTAGGGGTAGAGCAATATAGATGGGAACATTTTGTAGACCAGGACTGGAACTAAGCACATGAGTTCTGTTCACATCCCATTGGCTAGAACTCAATCCCACAACCACATCTAACTGCACAAAGTCTAGGAACCAGAGCCCAGCTGTGCACCCTGCAAGAAGAGGAACATCCTGAGTCTGTCTCCATTCCTACCAGTTTGCCCATGTTTTCTGTATTCCATCAGCACATAGGGAAAGAGAGAAAAAAAGGTACAAGAGAGCTTTTATGAGCTGGGCCTAGACATGGAACTCTTGACACATTCCATTGGTCAGAAGTCAGCTTCCGGCCACGTGGAACCATTTGGGAGCCTGAAAGTTCGAAAATAGATGTGTGCCCAAGAGAAGAGCCCAGGAATTGGGATTATTCAACCTACCCACTGCAAGCTCCCTTTAAATTATTATTGAGAAAGTGATGAAAATGTGTCTTTATTTGTTTACATACATTCTTTTGCTGAACCTATGTAATTTGTTTTTTTTTTTCTTTTGAGATAGCCCCTGACATCCTTTTTCATTTTTTCCTATTTAAATGCAAAATGACAAGACTCCAAAGGCAAAAATGGTAAGTAGTCCAGAGTCACACAGTTAACCAAAAAACAAACTTGCAACTAAATTCCAGGTCTCCCCATCCACAATCCATTTAGTTCACTTTTATTAAATGTCCACTTGTATTTACAACTATGCTATATATTTTGGGGATAAGAAAGAAATGCCTAATATTTCCTCTAGGAACTTTAAATTTATTCTTGAGAAATAAAACATTTCTATAAAATAAATGCACATATGTAACTACTCTTTAAAGAAAAGTACAAACATAAAATCACAATTGCACATGATGTGAGGGTAGCCTCTGATCGTGTGTTCCAGGAAGATTTGCTGACAAGAAAGATCTGTGCAGAGGGTGAGGCTAGAGAAGGACTCACCAAGTTCAAGCTTGAAAGATAGTAGGATGCAGTTGAATCAAGGAGGTAGAACTTTATAGAGACAACACTTGGTCTAGGAGAAAAGCAAATTCTTCTCTGAACATTATGGGGCAGTCGGTGTGGCTAAGGAGGAGAACTGGTGTTGGGAATCTTGGAAGTGGGTGAAATATTCTTGGGACCCCATCAGAAGGGATTCTGAAATCAGGAGCAGTGGGAGAACCACAGTATGGATGTGGGCCAGTCTTACTGTGCCTGTCCCAGGGTTTAAGAAATATTGCTCCTCCAACATGCAAAAGGCAGAGATGGATCTTTGCAGAAACCAAGGAACAGGAGAACAAGAGACTGGTCCACTATGGTGCAAGAGAGCCCTTATGAGGAAAGAACAGGGTAAGAAAGAACACCCCCTCTCCACAGACTCTTGCATTTATAAAATGTCATAAATATCTCAAAGATGTTATGGAATCAATGCCCAAACCTATAATTCAGGCTGACAAACCTACATGGTAGCCTGCTCCTAGAGAATCCATGCATTTGTGTCCTGTTTAGATTTTTATTGTAAAGGGAAATTATATAACCATCTAAATAAGACCCTGTGCTCTCTCCTCAAAACAATAATTTTTTTGGCAAGGACATTAAGTAAAGCCACAAGCCTATTAAGAAATGCAAGATTATACACATTATCTCTTACAAGCAGGCAGTGGTGTTTGTAATACACTGAGGAGATATCTTCTCAAAAGAAACAGATGTTCTTAGTTGACAATAGGAATGTAAACAGCATGTTACAGAATTTTCTCATCATTTGGCCTATCTATTTATTTATATACTGCCTTTGCTAAAAAAAAAATTGTATAAGCTTACAGAGATAAAATAAAGCACGATTTTTAAAAAGCCAAAATAGATAATGGAATCAGGGCAAATGAATAGTAAAAGTTGAAAAAAGTAAGATAGAATGACAAGCAATATTGGTATATCAAAAAATATATATATAGGGTAAAGCCCTAGACACTACCTAGAAATGAATCCAAAAGTTAGTTCTGAACTTTCTATCCAAAATATAATTTTTTAATATTTATTTTTTAGTTGTAGTTAGGCACAATACCCTCATTTCATTTATTTATTTTTATGTGGTGCTGAGGATCAAACCCAGGGTCTCCCATGTGTAAGGTGAGGGCTGTACCGCTGAGCCACAACCCCAACCCTCAAAGTAGAATTGTTTATGTGATACACAGGACCCACAAAATAAATTATTCATTCATAATATAAAAAGGCATTCCTGGATCTGCAACCCAATAGAAATGTTCTCTTGAGGACTCTTGAAAAAGAGTTAAAAAATATTAATATCTTCTGTTGACCAGACTTTTTTCATTTCAAACAGTAAAAAACCCAACTCAAATTGGCTTAAGCCATTGACTTGAATAACTAAAACTGCATAAAATTAAAAACCTAAAACTTAAGTTGTTGGTCTGTAATTTCAAGCATTACGAGATTCAGGTACTCAAGCCATGTCATCAGGATACAGTCCCTGCACCTCACTTTTGTCTTTGTTTGCATGGCTGCATTTTCAAGGATACTCATCCCCACCTAGAAGTTATGATGTCCACCAGCACTTCCAGATACGTTTTCTAACAGATTAGGGACTCCAACAGGAATGGAGCCCTCCTTCCACAGGGTTCTGAGTCAGGACTCTGTTCACCCCAGCATCCATCACCTGCCCACTTCTGAACCAATCACTGTGAGCAAGGCAAGGTTCTCATGTGTCCCCAGGGAGGGGTAGAAATAGTGGCACCTAAATCCCCATGGGGACTCAACATCAGAGATGGGTGATTCCTTGGAGGAATCCTGTCCAGGGCAAATCATGTTCATGTTCCCTGCACGTATCAACTAAACAGTCAAGTGTGTGTTTAACAAGGTGGTTTCTTATACATGCTCCTTGGTGAGTTGAATATTCTCACAGCAGATCTCCACAATCCTGCAGGGGTCACCAGTACCATCCAGGTACACACCTCTCTTTTGGCGTAGCTTTGTTGCGTTTTATATCATGTTTCTGGAATTAAATAGAATTCAATCAGGTGGTTTAAATAAACAGACTTCAAAGAAGAAGCTACTTATGATGATGTAGGAAGGGATGAAGGCAAGTCTAAGAGGTGTCCAGGGTCCCGGAAACCATTAAGAAGTTGTTCAAACTCATACATATGAGAGGGCATGCTTTTGCCACTAAAGTACTGGATAAAAGGCACCCAGATGGTGGGTGGGGACAGTAGCCCTAAAACCAGTCCTTGGTAGGGATAGTAGAACCCCAACCACTTTATCTTCCTCTCTCTTTCCCTCCCTGTCCATGAGGAGAGCGGTTTTGTTCTTCCATACACTCATCACGGGCCCAGAGCAGTAGGGCCAGTCAGTCATGACCTAGAACTTCCCAAACCGTGAGCCAAAATTAATCTTACATCTTTCTAAGTTGGTTATCACGAATATTTGTTATAGTGATGGACAGCTGACTAATAGGGCCAGAGAAGTTATTAGAAATGAGCAGGTGATAAGAGTCTGCAGTGATCAGCTTCCGGTGACACAGAAAGGTAAAATGAAGATGCATCTGGGGCAGTAAAGAGAAGGAGATACCTTGGGATAGATAGTAGGCACAAACTCAAGGTGGCCGTGAGCTGGCCATTGACCACACCCAGGTACACACACCCTGCCTGATAATTAGATTGATCCAAGGACAAACACACCTGAATACCTCAAGCAAATGAAATTCTCCTCCCTGAACTTCAATCTTAAAGAGACAGAGTCTTCAGGGCATAGGGACTTAATCCTCTTGTAGCAGTGTCCTAGAAGGAAACCCCTTCTGTCCCTGCTGCTGAAGTCCCCTGGGCTCCCCTAAATTCTATGCTTCCTAAAGATTGGTTTCTTAGTTACTTCTCCAATTGCAGGAGGTACCCCAATATTATTTGAATAAATCGTGTTTTTATTATTTAGCCACAGTGATTTTCTGTTGCTTAGAATAAAAAAGAAGAGGTTAATTGAAATTGTTGACATAGTTATTTTGTGTTTTTGTTTTTTTGGTTTTTTTGTGTTTTTTTTTTTTTAGTATACATATTAAAGGGAACTGGATGGTTCTTTGCCTTCAGTTTGTCTCCATAGATACGAATTCCCTTCAGTGAGGTTTTAACACACATGGTGCTGTGTTAAGTTTGAGCATAGACATTGCTTCTAGTTAATGCCCAGACCTGTGTTCTAATGGTCAATGCAATGACACCAGGTCAAAGTTGAGGAGCTTAATGAGGACAGGTTCCCAAATATAAAAGCACTATTTTCAAAATGAGATTGTGCGAAGGAGAACCATAGTCAAACATGAAATTTATCTCACAGAGCAATTTCGAGTTAGTTCTAACAAAGGTGAATGAGAAGCCAAGGACACAATAATTTGAATTTGAAACCATTCAGAAACTGTTCTATTCAACCATTCCACTCTTCTGCAAATGGTTTATATATAACAACCAGTTTGTAGTCTGTTCACGTTTGTTTTATCCTCAGTGAGCTGGCCCAGGTTAATACTGCACTTTTGGTTCACCTGCAGCCTTCCTGTCTTCTCATCTGCTAGACATGGTGAATGGAATGGCACTGAGCCAGGGGCAGAGAGATGAGTGAGAAGTTCCTGGATTCATGGAGACTGCAATCTAACACAAACTGAACCTAAATCACGGGCTTCTTGGAACAGAGGAAGAGGGAGACATATAAATGTGGGCAAAGCAAGCATCTCCCGGGGACATTCTGAAGTCAACTTTGATCCTGACATTGAAACCCAGGAACATTATAACTCAACAGAATTGACTGGGGAAGAGCTTCAGAGAGGTAGACATCCTCTCAGCATTACCTCCACTTTCTATCCCCATAACCACCAGAAGCCATAATAGCTAGCCAACAAAATGAGACCTTTTGGAATGTCTGGAAGAGAATTCAAAACCGTGACCTTGCCGAGTCCTCTAGGGTTGAACATGGCTTAGTTCAGTCCTTTTAAAGAAACAATTCTAACCAACCTGCTTACCACGGCCTAAATTCATGCCGTTTTCCTCTGTGTTCTCTGTGACAAAAACCACAATATCACATTTCAAATTAACAGTGGGAGAGCACTGAAGCCAGACAAAGACCGGTAGATCCTCCTATGACTCATGCCACAAGGAAAAATACCAGACACAACTGCTCAGGCAGATTGTGCATGGTGAAATCCTGAATGGATACCAGATGGTTTGTGGACATTTTTCAGCTCCCACGCAGCTCCTAGATGCCATCAATGAACAGCATGCCCCAGTGAGACTGGATACCTCTAGATGTGGACTTCACCCTTACCTGATGAACTACTATGTACCTTCCTCCTGATACCCCCTCCATGCCTCACACTTTCCCCAGTAAAGGAAATTCCTCAAGATTCAGAGGCTGAAAGCTTGGCTTTTACTCATTATGAATTATGTTCTGTCTTAGTACCATCCATTTCTAGTCATGGTAAAAATGATCTCTAATTCTGAGCTATACAGTATAATAACCTAGCCACATTAGCTACCAGGCACTTTAAATGTGGCTGGTACTGGCTTTTTAATTTTATTTCATTTTAGTTAAGTTTAAACAGCCACACTGCTATGAGCTGACAGCTATTATATTAGCTAGTGAAGGTCTAGCCCTTGATGCTTAGAAGCTAAAAATTCATATCTTTTATTTTTCCTCTTATCTCTTTGTAACACCTCTAAGAAAACAAACCTGGAGTGGTCCACAGTTAAAATTTAATTTAAGTTATAAAAAAATGAATGTAGACTTATTCCTTACCTAATGTATGGTTACATTTTTGTGAGAATCTTATTGTGACACATATGTATTTTTCTTATATTTTATTTCCTCAAAAGTGCCCACTGAGAGTGGACCACAAAGATCTTAGGAGGATTTACCATAATACATCTCCTTATACATATCTAACAGGTTAAATTAATACACTGAGTAGCTATAGTGTTGGATTTCTAGTGTTTTCCCATGAAGAAAGGCAAATTAAACTCAAACTGGAAAACTACAGTGAACAAAGATTTAGAACTTTACTTGGGGGGGGGAGGGGAAACAAACACTTTATTTTTTTTAACTGATGTAAAATATATATAACATAAAATTTACCTTTTAACCATTTGGGTGCATAAGTTAGTAGCACTAAACACACTCACATTATGGTATCACCATCACTATCATTGTCCCAAATTAAAAATCCATAGCCACTAATAATAACCTTCTACCCCTCCCTCCCCTGAGCTCCTTGAAACCATCATTCTAGATTATGTTTTGATAAATTTGATCCTCTAGATGCCTCATATAAGTGAAATCGTACAATGTTCTCTCATGTCTGGTTTATTTCATTTAGCTTAATGTCTTCAAGGTTCATTCAAGTTGCAGCATGTACCCAAATTCATTCCTTTTGTTTTTTAATATTCCTTTTTAATGTTCAGCACTATTCCAGTACAAGTACATATCATATTTTGTTTATCCATTCATTTTTTGATGGGCATTTGGATTCTTTCTACCTTTTGGTTTATGTGAATAAGACCACTGTGAACAAGGTGTAAAAATATCTCTACTGTGTATCCATGCCTGACACCCCATGGCCATTCCCTAAACCCCAGTGTAACTGAAGGAACTAACATGACTCAGCATACTAACATGTCAGTCTCCAAATTGATGTGCAGAGAAGATTCTTCTATTCCTGATAACTTAATCATTACAAGTTACCCAAGGAAGGAAATATCAAATACTCCAACAGGATACAGGGGAGCTACAGATGCCCAGTGTGGACAAAAGACCTGAACAAGAATTCAAAACATTCCATTTCTAATCAGAAACAATCACTAACTAGCCAGAAAACTTTTAGTGAGCCATGTGATCACTCTGGGACTTAGTTTCCTCATTTGTGAAGTGTTAGATAAATTTCTTTCACTGAAAAACCTGGCTGATTCTAGTTTCATCTGTATAAACATATGCATGTTTATGAGTAAATTAAAATAATTTATTTCTGTAAAATTTTGTGCCATTTCTAAGGTTTGTCCTATCAAATCATTTATAAAGCCAAAATAGTGGAGTTTGGTGCTAGTGCAGAAATAGGCAAGCAGACCAGGAAGCACAGAAATAGATCCACAAATACAAGCTAAAAACTAAATATTGTTGAATCACTCATCATGTGCCAGATATGTGCTTTGTGTATTATCATTACTCCATTTATCACTTAATCCTTGCAACATGATAATTTATGTAAGAGGGTGATTTATTGCAAAAGTAACAAGTGTCTTGTTATTTATTTTCTCTCCTTGCTTGGAATAGAACCAAAACCATTTTTTTTTCTTTCTCCCCAACAGGAAAGATAACAGGACCTATATTGCTAAATCCTAGTCAGAGGTTGCAACAGTGACCCATGCTATAAATCTAGCTTCTGAGAATGAAAACTCCAGCATAATTTTTTTACATGTAAAGTTGCCAACATTTAAAAATTAGAGATGTATTGTGGTTTGACTCTGGAATGATGCCCCCCCCCCAAAAAATTTCAGTATGCTGAAGGTTTGATCCCCAATGTTCAGAAGTGGGGTATTTAGGAAATGATTGGATCATGAAGATTCTGACTTCATCAGTGGATTAATAATTTAAAAGCATTATTGGGAACTACAGGAGGTGGGACCTGTTTGAAGAAAGTAGGTCCCTATATATTTTGTCCCCAGCCCTCTTCTCCATGCTTCCCGGCTGCCATAAGCTGAGAAGCTTTTTTCTGCCACCTCATTTTTCTGTGATGTTTCTGCTTTGGAACCAGCTGACCATGGACTAAAACCTCTGAAACCATGAGCCAAAATAAACCTTCCTTCTTTAAGTTGTTTATGTGAGGTATTTTGGTCATGGTGACAAAAAGCTGACTAACACAGGATGTTTCACATTTTTTTTTTTTAAGAAACAAATTTTCAACTTCTCTTAAAAAAGCAGAAGATTGAGCAACACTGAGCCTTTATTCTCAAAGGAGATTGGCAAGACATGGGTAGCACTGCCCCCTTTAGACTGAGCATGCTCTCTGCAGCTCAGCACACACCACTCTGTCCATGGGTCACTTCCTAACTGTCCTTTTGGGGCAGGTCAGGTTGTGCCTTCTGAGACATAAGGTACCAGCTCCTATGGTTTAGACTCTCAAGAAAATCAAATGAATCTCTCAGATGGGGAGATGGGGAAACCTGCCTGCACCAAGATGGGGAGGAACCAACCCTTGGTGGTCATTAAATGCAGAATCTGGGTAATGGAGAGGTATACTTTCCACGAGGGTGTGAAGCCCATGGAACTCTAGGGGAGCAAGTACAAAATACCAAAAATTAGCTGGACATGGTAGCACAGGCCCATAATCCCAGATACTCAGGAGGCTGAGGCAGGAAGTTTGTAGGTTTGAGGCCAGGCTGGGAAACTTAGCAAGGTCACATCTCAAAATAAAAAAAGGACTGGGGTTGTACCTCAATGGTAACAGTGTCCCTGGGTTTAATCCTTAGCACCCCCAAATAGCAACAGCAATAAAAATAAACCTTCTGGGGAGTAGGGTCCAGGGAATGTGACTCAATAATGAACCTCATGGTCTTCGAAGCCTACACAAGGTCTGGTGGTGGTTCCTCTCAAGAGATCCTCACTACTGAAGCAAGTAGCATGGCAAGACAGACCAATCCCCATGAGTACAACAAGGCCTGAGGGCCGTTCAATAGACAAGAGGGACAATGACAGAATCTCCTGGAAGACTGCAGAAGCACCTCGGACTTCTTTACCCTCTGAGAGAACTGGAGAGCACCCACAAAAAATAACGATACTCAACTGTTTACCAAGCTGAGTGAGTGGGCCAGGTGTGGGGATGAGAGGGGGAAACAAGAACCCTTATTTTCCACAAGCTTTCCTGGAAACTATGCTATATAGACTTTTGAGGGAAGACCCTGGTTCTACCTCTTGGCTCACTAAAATTTCTTACAGCCCAAATTTTATGATCCTTGGATTACTTTTGCATGAAAACATGACCATAGATGTTAGAAGAAGGAACTTAAATGCAGAACACAGTGGTTAGCAGGAAAAATTGACAGAAGTGAAACTTCAAAAATGAATAATGCCTTGTAACTACTATGACAGAATTAGCTATTGTTAGCTACACGCATAGTAACCCCTCTCCTGATGGCACCCTGATTTCCTCTGGGAAATTTACATTTCCCCCAAAGTTTTTAGCCTCAGGATACATCCTAGATTGTTTCTTTGAGATCTCATTTAATAAGAGAGGTTTCTCTCACAACATTCAAGATGGTGGCCCGGGCCTGAGTGGAGTTCAACAAGGTGGGACACATAAGATTCTTGAATTTTTTTCTACCATCCTTTAGGTATTGCCTTTGTCCACAAGGCCAAAGATGGCCCTCTCTGATCTTTATATTCAGTCATAAAAAAAAGGAAGTGAGAAAAGGGGAGCCCAAGGGTATGACCCAGAAGCTGCACAAATAATTTCTGCTCATATAATCTCATTGACCAGAATTGAGATACATGCTTTTGTGTGAGGGAGGCTACAAAAATGTAGTTAATAGCCCAGTTGAAACTTTTAATAGTAAAAAAAGAGGGAGAGAAAATAATGGGGAGATAGTAACAATCTCTGCCACAAAGGATAAATTGCTGGTGCCAGCCCCCACTGTGAAAGTCAAATAGTGCCATCCTTTCTTTCCCAGCACCAACATAGTCAGGGTTAGGCATAGAATGAACATGGCGCATGGCATGCTTTCACCCAGGCTTTGACTTTCAAGTAAATAAGACAAGAGTTAACACTGGAAGTCCAGCGTCGTGGTGGTGGTGTGCTGATGCAGGTGACTGGGAGACCGCAGCCATGTTTCCTCTCTGGGCTCCAGGAACCCCACAGACTCCTGTGGGTTCCCAAGACTGGCCTCAAATCCTCCTGTTGATTCTGTGACTCCATCTACACCATCCTCTGGATATCTTTCCAATCCATTTCCTTTGGCTTCCATTAGCTAGATGCCACGTCCTCTGCTTTCACTGAAGGACACCATTTTAGTCTCATACTGGGGAAGTGAAAAGAGACTCCTAACCAGGAAGTTGGATGAACACTGCCATGTGCTCCCAGCCCCCTGACCTACTGGAGACTTAGAATCACGTCATCATGGCTCGCTGTTTCCCTAAACCTGGGGCCCACTCTAGAATTTAGCATTCCAATTATGTTCCCCATCTGTGATAGTCACTATTGCTGCATAAAAACTAAGCCCGAATTTTGGCATTCAAAACAATAAACATTTTAGTGGTTTGTTTTTTTTTTTTTTTTTATCTCACAGTTTCTGTCAGAAATCTGAGCATCACTCGGCAGATTGCCTGTGGCTCTCTGGAGGAAACAGTCCATCCATCAGGCAGAGCCGTGGTCTCCTCTGGATGCACAGTTGGATGGTGCAGGGAGGCAAGGAGATCTGTTTCCAGGGTCACTCCTGTGGTTGTCAGCGTGTCTTGGCCCTCATCATGGAAGCCTCTCCACCGGGCTACTGAGAACATGGCACCTGGTTTCTCCCTGTTAAGAAAGTAAGAAAGATTACCCTAGATAGAAATCATGATCTCTCTCACGACAGAGACACCCCCTTATTTCTGCCATATTCTATTCCTTAGAAGTGGGTCCCTAAATCCAGCCCATGGTTTAAGAGGTGAGGAACACATGAGGACAATAGCAAGCAGAGGTCACTGAGGTCATCTTACAGCCCACCTGCAACACCACAATTGTCCTCCATTACAAATAAATAACCCTCAGTCAGGAGAGGAAGACAGGGCCAGAGCTTACCTCAAAGTGTGACTTCATTTCCCCCCCCCACCCATGAAATAGCCTAAGAAACATTTGTGACTATTTTGCTTTCAAAATATCAGGCAGCAATTGTCAGGCGCAGCCCATTGTTGCCAATTTCTTTTACTATCCTATAATTTCCTCCACACTGCTACAACTGCTATTTTATATGACATTCCCAAGGATATTTTAAACAATGATAAAAAGACCTTTATATCAATTTCTTGTATTTTATTATTATTATTAACAATAATAACAACCAGATGAGCAAAAAGAGGTAATATGTCCCTTTCTCCATTTATCTTACTTCAGTCCTCTATTATGATTTCCTTAGCTCCCATTGTAGCTTTCAAAAAGCGAGTTCAATTACTGAAGCACTACCCATTAAGTGAGAAATGATAAGTTTGCCAAAGAAATCAGCTATTATTTAGAAATCAAAAGCACAGGCAAAGACGCTGCTAACCCTCAGTGAGTCTCCAGAAGAGTTAACACCTTTTCAAAGCCACTGTGAACAACAGAACTAACTTGATGTTTTTGAAATCTAACAAATCGTGAAAGGCAGAGAAGTGACACTATCTGTAAATAGCTAGGTTTTTCTCAATTATCTAATAAAGAATTTTATGTGCAAACAAAGTAACATTTCAGCATCTACCTGCCAATCATTCAAGCATTTGGGGTCCTCTTTCCTTTTCATAGCCCCCACCTGAACAAGGACAAACCTTCCCTGCAGTCTCTCTTGGGTGGTCGTCCATGGTGAGAGGGCATGCCTTGCCAAGAAAATGCTTTATCTCAACATTTGAAAGGAAAGAGAACACTTACTATCAGGGTGCCCAGACTGCCCTTTATCAAACACATTATCTCCTTTGATCTGAGCTTAAATGTCATTTTCCTCAATCAAAACTTCCCTAACTGCCCTCTCTGCAGAACCTCAGATACCCCTTCCCCATTGTTCACCACCCCATGTCCTATTCATTTCCTTCATAGTACTTCTTTTATTCTTTTATTATATATTTTCTCATTCGCTATCCTAAATTGTTAAGTTCCATGATGCTATGATTTGGATATGAGAGGTTCCCCCAAAAGCTCATGTGGCAATGCAGGAAAGTTCAGAGGTGAAACAATTCAATTATGAGAGCAGTAACCTCATCAGTAGACTAATGTGTTTGATGGATGAATAGTTTGGATGGATCACTGGGTGGTAACTGTAGAAAGGTGGGGTGTGGCTGGGGGAAGTCTGTCATTGTGGGAGTGCCTGTGGGGATGAGATTTTATATTTTATTCTTGGCTTCCTCTCTCTCTCTCTCTCTCTCTCTCTCTCTCTCTCTCTCTCTCTCTCTCTCTCTCTCTCTCTTCCTGATGCCATGCGTTTTGAGTAACTCCCTACACCCTCTGCTATACATTTCTGCCATGATGCTCTGCCTCATCTCCAGCCTAGAGCCATGCAGTTGGCTGACCTTTGGCTGAGCCTCAGAAGCCATGAGCCCAAAATGAGCTTTCCCTCCTCCAAGTTGTTTTTGTCGGGTACCTCAGTCACAGCAACAAAAGCTGACTAATAAAATGATGATAGCCTCCACTCATACCACCAAGCAATGCATGGAGGGTCTAAACACAGAGCTCCCAGATCCAGACAGCCTGAGTTCCAGTCTGGGGTGTGTCAGTCGACAATTATGTGACGAGTACAAATTTTGTGACTCCTTTGGGATTTACCTTTGCCATCTGGAAAATGGGAATCAAAAGCATCATCCTTAGTAAAAATAGCTTAAGTATTAGCTATCATTGAAAATGCCTAGTGTGGGACTCAATAAATACAAGTCTATGAATAAATGCAATTCTTAGCAATAGTTCTGCCAAATAGATACCATTGGTTTTAAGTCTACAGATAAGTAGTTCAAAACTCAGCAGCAGCCAGTATCGTATATTTTTATTTAGTAGAATACATGTATAAACCCAAGTGATCTATATTTCCTAGACAAAATTGTCTAGTTTTATGGTATGATATTAACATTATTTTCAGTATATCTAAGATTTCAGTGAAGTTTTGCGATTCACCATATTTGGGGAAATTAAAGGAAAATTCACCAGAAGTTAGGACTCATTCGTTTTGAAGACTTGGCAGTTTCCTTTCGATATATTCTGCTAATTCTCACAAGAACCCTGCTAATGGGTATTAATACTGTTGTTTTGCAGAAGTATTGAGGAGAGGTCGATTAATTATGATTGTAATTGTGTATCAGGCTTCCAAACTGTAGTGGTCCCATGACTGAGCTCTAGAGTCAGATCCCTGTGGCTCTGAATCCTGGCCCACTCCCCCAGCAGCTGCCATCAGTGATCTTAACTCCTCTGACTTGGCTTCCTAATCTGGAAAACTTACCTGGTAACTAACTACCTCACTGGCGTCTGTGAGTTCAAGTCTGTACGTGGAAAGTGCCCTCCCGTATTCCCTGTCACGGGGTATGCTCCATCTGGACAGCTCTTTAGTGAGGGTGGTAATGGGAAACCCTGGCAGGAGGAAGAGTTGCTTGAATGGACAAGAAGAAAGTGGGCAAGAGGCCATTCCTATGGAAGAAACCACCTGTAGAGGCCTGGAACAGGAGGCCATTTTTTTTTTTTAGCAACGTGGGTAAAGAAGAGGCACAGCCTCTAAAGGTTTAAAAGTTTGAGATTGTTGTGGAAAAGAGTTTTAAGTAGAAGAGAGACACAGGCAGATGGGCACTTAATAATATTGTCCTAGAGCACTGATGCCCAAGGGTTGAATAAGACAGGACAAGGATGAAGCCCAGGGTACCATTCATACTGAACACCTGAATTGCAGCTAGGCTTGCAAACAACGAGAATAGACTTAATTTAAAATATTGGGAAGCAGAATTGATCTGAAGGAATCTGGAAAGCAAGGAGTCTGGTATCCCAGGTTTCTAATATAGGTAACCAAGTAAATGGATCAGCATTAACAGATAAGGCAGTCTGAAGGAAAACTAGTGGTAGAGCCCTCACCTAGCACACCTGAGGCCTTGGGTGGGTTCCCCAGCAGAGCACAAGAGAAAAGGAAGAACTTTGGTAAATAGTTGCAAAATGCATAATTTCCAGGATAGAACAAATACTTTTTTTAAGTAAACTGTGAGACATTTTTTAAGTCGATTGAATGGAATAGAATATGTGATTTTGACGCTCATCCTCGTTCATTTCTAAAATATACTCTGATGAGCTCTTCTTTCACAGAAAATGTTTACATTATTCATTTGGCTCCTTGTATTCTTATTTCTATTCCACTTTCAAAATTTTATTCTAATGTATTATTGTATTTTTATTATTCTATCACAGTTACTGCAAAAATTTTCAAATTAAACTTTCTTGGGGCTGGAGATGTGGCTCAAGCGGTATGCATGGGGCACTGGGTTCCATCACATAAAAATAAAATTAAGATGTTGTGTCCACCAAAAACTAAAAAATAAATATTAAAAAAATTCTCTCTCTCTCTAAAAAAAAAAAAACCTTTTCTTATTTTCTGTGATTATATAGTGCTAAGTGTTAAAGGTAGCTTTATTTTACAATGTTTTCAATTTAAATATTACTACTAACAACAATTAATCAAGACCACATAAATACATTAAAGGTGTTGATCAAATATCTTTAAGTATGACATGTAACTTCTTGTATACAACAAAGTGCTGCAACAAAGTGCTACAAATGAAACAGCTTTTAAAAATACTCATTTGTTTTCTTACTGTCCCGAGCTACAGAAGTCTCAGTTGGCTCATAGTCCTGCAAGTACCCATCAAGGATCACAGAGCTGTTTCTTTTGGGAATCTCCAGGCAAGAATCCACTTTAAGGTACATTCAAGTTGTTGGCAGAATTCAGTTCTATGTAGCTGTAGGACTAAGGTCCTATTTCTGTATTGGCTGTGGGCTGGAGACCACCCTTAGCTCCCAGCACCTTCTCTCTGGACCTCGCAGGTAGATCAGACCTCCATGTCTCAGGACCAGCAAGGGTGCAATGTATCCTTCTCACACCACCTCTTCTGCCTCTTCTGCAGATGCACTGGAGTCTCTGACTGCTGCTTCTGCTTATTTAAGGGCTCTTGTGACCACTTTTCCTCAACCAGAAAAGCCAGGATCATCTCCTTATTTTAGGTTCAACTGATTGATTAGGCGATTAATACATTTAATTCTACCTAGTTGTTTCACAGCAATTTCTAGATTCTCGCCTGACTGAAGAACCAGGAATCAGGAAGCTGAGGGGGACAATTTGAGAATTTTGCTAACTGAAGTAATCTGTCACTACAGAAACAGCTCCTAATGAGATAGATGAGGCTGTTTTATTTTTTCATTTAGTCTATGTGTGGATGAATATTATTCACCACCAGAATGAGACATGTTCAGCAAAAAAAAATCGTATTTCCATTTTTCATTTTCAAATATGTAAGTGCTGAGAAACTTTACTCACACAAATAAGTAGATGAGAATGGAAGGAGGGTTTTTTTACTGTTAACAATAGAACTGATGTCTTTAAGTATTTTCTAAATTATTCTCTAAAACTATCATGTAGTGATATATCATTTGATGTTACTTTTTTAATGATTTATCAACTAAAGAGCTACTGAGGACCTCCTTTAATTCTTTAGAAAGCAAAAGATGAAAGCCCATATGACTTGCAATGGATTCTTTATTCAATCATCCTCATTCTCAAATTCTGATACATAAAATAAGGAAAGCAAAAAGGTGTATGTGGGTATGTTTGATTTTACCATACCTATAGTTCTCTTACTTGTGAAAACAATGAAAATTATTGTGGTGGGTGAGGAAAAACAAACATATTTGGAAAGAAAAAAATGTTTCCCTATCTAGAGTGTCATTATGGTTTGGATCTTGAATGTCCCCCAGACGCCCACATTAAAGGTTTGGGCCAAACTGGTGGCACTATTGACAGATAATGGAACCTTTAAGAGATGGATCTAATAGAAGGGAGTTAGGCCACTGGAAGTATCCCTAGGAGAGGACACTGGGACCCCAGGCACTTCCTCCCCTTGTCTTTGGCTCTCAGCACCCTGCTGTAAACAGGTCTACTCTGTCACACACTTCTGCCTTAATTTATTGTCTCACCACAGGTCCAAATGCAATGGGGCTCAGCAAACTTGGACTAAAACCTCTGAAACCATAAACCAAAATAAACTTTTCTTCCTTTAAATTGATTTTCTCAGGTATTTTGTCATAGCAATGGAAAGCTGAGTAATAATATATTTTTAAATGTAAATACTTAAATAGGTTGGAATTGTCCCTCTCAAGAACCAAAAAACCCCTGAACACAGCAAATAACTAAGGCTTTTTTAAAAATTATACATTTAGTATCAAGGAAAGATTCAGAAGAGGTTTAATCATAAGATCTAAGCTAACCTAGAATAAGAAGTATTTTTCCTCAGAATGGCAGCAATAACCATAATAAACAGAATGCCCTCAATACCTCTCAGAATTAAATATAAACATCTAGTCCAGGGGCTGGGGATGTGGCTCAAGCGGTAGCGCGCTCGCCTGGCATGAGTGTGACCCGGGTTCCATCCTCAGCACCACATACAAAACGAAAATGTTGTATCTGCCGATAACTAAAAAATAAATATTAAAAATCTTTCTCTCTCTCTCTCTCTGTCTCTCTCTCTCTCTGTCTCTCTCTCCCTCTCTCACTCTCTCTTAAAAAAAATATCTAGTCCAGTGAGTTAGTAAGTTTCTTCAAAAGGAACTCAAGCCCAATAGAGAAGAAATGGCAGAACAAAGAAGAATGTTCAGAATTGCATGGGATCTATAATATTGTATCAACCTCTTCACTGAGAAGCCACACAAGTAGAACCAAATCTAGAACTCTTCTAGCCTACCTTGAAAATTACCAGTCACCATCTTAAGAATAGCCCTGTATCCGTTATCGATTTACTGCCTCTCATATTACAGCAATACATGCACACTGATGTTTATAGCAGCATAATTCACCATAGCCAAAATATGGAGGCAACAGAGGTATCCATGAAGAATTGAATGGATAGAGAAAATGTGATATATATATATATACACAATGGAGTTTTATTCCTACATAAAGAAGAATGAAACCATGTCGTTTGCAAGAAAATGGATAGAACTTGAGAGCACTCTGTTAAGTAAAATAAGCCAAACACAGGGCTGGGGATGTGGCTCAAGCGGTAGCACGCTCGCCTGGCATGCGTGTGGCCTGGGTTCGATCCTCAGCACCACATACCAACAAAGATGTTGTGTCCGCCGAGAACTAAAATATAAATATTAAAAATTAAAAAAAAAATAAGCCAAACACAGAAGGTCAAGGGTCATGTGTTTTCTTTCATATGTGGAAGCTAGAGAGAAAAGGGGGGGAAATAGGGTTAATCTCGTGAAAATAGAATGCAGACTAGAATAGTGGAAGGCAACCAGGGTAAGAGAAGAAAGAAGGAAATGGGGAGGTATTTGGGGATGAAATTGACCAAGTTATATCATTAAATAGTGTGTCTGCATGAATATGTCACATGAATCCCACTATTATATATAATTATAATGCATAAACAAAAAAATTTTCTTGAAAATTTTTGCCTCATTCCCAAAATCACCCTTCATTGCCTGCTCTGCAAAAATGGATATGGATCCTTTAGGGGTTTTTCTGCAGAGTGGCACACTATTAAATTTTGTCAGTAGAGGATGCTAGAGACACATTACAGGAAGAAGTGGTTTTCTTTCCTGGTTGGAATCGCTTTCTAAGAAGGTGTCTGAAGTGCAGGGGGCTTCTCTAGCATCTGGCTCTGGCAGTTTTTCTCTGTCCAGCTCCTGAAATACACAGCAGCTAGCAGTAACCGGTACCAGCAGCTTCCCTTAATAATCCCTTCTTCAGGAGGCTTTGGGGCCAACCACCTCCACTGACACACTTCCCCTCAACTTCCCCTGATGCCCAAGAATAGATTTCTAATACGTTCCAGAACATGGATTTCCAGCAACTTCCACCAGAGCAGGACCACAACTTGCCTGCCTTTCAAAGATCATGCCTTCCTCTAATAAGGACTTCATCTGCAGCTGGGGGACAAGGGACAAGCCTCTTCCTTGAGGACCCTATCTGAGCCCTAGGTACAATACCACTTCATATATCTGTCATTATTCTTTTGGCTTTCTCTTTCCTTCTTCCTAGCCAATCTTGTAATTCCAGCTCCTTGTTATAATTAATAATTCTTGGCATTAAACTTTTCCTGTAAAAGTTTCAGTGTGGTTTCCCTTTAATGGTGGCACCCAGCCCCCCAAATCAGACAGTTACAAGGAGGCTTCCTTTAGCTCAGCTAAGAGGGGTATGTTCCTTTAAGATTTGCAGAGAAGAAAATTTTCTAAAGGTGTTGTAGTTTCTCTTTTTAACAGATCACTTTGTCTGAGACAAGTTAATATTATTTTTAGCAGGTTCCCTTATGATACAAGATGAACAATCCCAATCCATTTAACCTTTCCTCACAAGCTCTTATTTGAGTGGTTCCGCACTCTTCATTGGTCTTTGGGGATCTCCTGAATGTGATCGGGGACTGTGTGATCCAGACACGCCACTGTGCACCTCTGTTATCACAGTCACATTTTCACAAATTATGGGAAGTGAGAAACATGCTGATACAAAGGGAAAATTATTTTAATAGGTAGAAAATGTACTCTTGAGTTCATCTCTCTTTATTAAAATTAGAAATGTAAAAAAAGAAGAGAAACCACAAAATGTGAAACAACCTAATGAAAAATAGAAAAGAAGAAGGTAATGCCTAAATAATAAAGTGACAACATGTAGTTGAGAGTAAGGGATCTACAGAGCATTTAAATCTGAACTCCAATTTATTTTCTTAAAGATTTCTACTTGCCGTTGAAATTATCTGATAGACTCGAAAGTACACATTAGCCCATCATGTGAATCAATCCTTTGTCTTTTGAAACAAACCCAGAGGATTCTTCAATAACATTAAGGTCATTTTCTGCAGCAAGGGGGATAGAATTCTGTAGCCAATGTAAGTTGATACAGCAGCTGTAATAACATGAAGCCATCTGCAGCCCTACATTTAGTATGCAAATGAGAAAAAGCAAAGGTCTGGCATTAGATGGAAGATCTTAAATTCTGTATTTCTTTCTAGCCTACTGATTACCTCCGGTAACATCTGATTCATTCATGCTACATCAAATAACTGAAGTTACTGAGTATCTGAGAATACAGACACAAACTGGGATGATAGGAGGAATGTGCTCTGGCCACGTACCTGACTCTTTCCTATTCCTTTGGTCTCCCATTCTCTTTCGGATTGACCTGCCTCCCTATAAAGTCAGAATGAGCCAATGGTTTATTTCCTCTCTACAACCACCATGCAAGCTGCTAAGGAACTGTCTCATTGAATTTGCCAGTCTTCTTGCCCCCAGCCCATTCCTGAGTTAGCAACTCTCAGAACATGACCTCACACTCTTTGGTGGAAGCCTGAAGCCATACAGCATTAAACCCTTCAATTCTCTGTCTTTCTTTCTCTGTGTTTAATCCTGATCTTTCTCCTTCATTCCCTCGACAGCCTCCTCCATGTCTAATCAATAACACCTACGTGAAAGAATTTTCCTAACATTTTTAGAATTCCTAGGAGAGTTTCCTAACATCTTTTAGATGATCTTTATGTATTTCTAGGTTTTCCCAAGATGCCAGCCCTAAGCAGTTCTGCATGAAACCGTGGTAGTGTGTTCACTGATATCATCTTGTACTGTCAGAATCTGAGTTGCAGGGAACAGAATCTCCACATACTGGGAAGCTCACAGAATCTCCAGAAAGACTGGGCATCCTGTTCTAGAATATGCACCCAGAAACAATGCCCCACCGCACCACAGGGGCTGCTCGGTAAAAGCTCACATGCAATCACCATCTGACAACTATGAGGATGAAGACCAAGGATTGGAGACTCGCTTTCCACTGCTTCCAAAGAAACAGATGGGTTTGTGTTTGTGCTGTCCATAAGAGCTCCTCCGGTTGCTCAATTCCAAATCCACGTCTAGCACAGGCACATTTGAATCATGGGACTGATGTCACACACCTGTACTCCAGTGTCAAGGGAGCCTAGGAATGTGAGTTTCCTGAATGGAAGTTTGGGAAGGCAGGAATCACAGTATGGGAAATCACCAAAATGCTGGCAGGCATTTCCCAATGCTAGGCTGCCACAGAGGCAAAGACCACTAAATATATTCCTTCAATCCATATTTTAATCTAAAACAGATGTATTTTATTCCTGATTTTTAAAAAAATAACCTTATTGGTTCCCTACCACCTGAAGATTCATTTAAGCTGCTAAAATGATGTGTGAGCCCTTTGCGTGACATATTCTTTTCTTCTATTCACTCTCTGCTGTTATTTTGTACTCCTGTAAACATTATGAGGTTTAAACAAAACAAAACACTGGTGATCCGTGACTCTCTGTCCTTGCATGTGCTTTTCTCGGCTGCATAGAGTGTTCTTTGTCCTCCCTGCTTCCAAATCCCTGCTCAGAGTGTATGCTGCATGCCAAACCAAATTTTTGCACTAGTAAAGCAAAAATTCATAATGGAGTTCCCACCTCAAGGGACTTAGCGGGGTGAGAGAGATACATAAGCAAACAGATAAAAACATAAGGTAATAGTGCTACTGCTGGGTGCCCTGATGAATCCTGTCCAGAGAACCATGTGGACCTAAATGGGGGGTAAATCACTTGTTTGCAGTTGTAGAAATAGAATCCAGAAAGGCATGAAAGGATAACATGTTCAAATATGAATACTTAGGATTTTATTTTTTACTCCTTAATATTTTCCTCCCATGTAAAGAGAAATATATAAGTTTTATGGATTTTCTTGTTCAAAACTCTAACCTCTTAGGACTTAGGTCACAAAACCAGCAACCTATGGGATGCATATACCTAATTTGTTGGGCTCGGTGTTTTATTAATTTATAATTGATTATCAATATTTTTTAAATGGCAATTTCATACAAGACACTAAATTTCTGAAACTTTTACAAACTTTACACCCACATGCTTTATGGCTTCAATAAGCTGAGTGGCTGCCCCTTCAAACAGATTCAGAACCTACTACTCCCTACAGTCTCCTACACTGCCCTGCTTCCATTTCTTACCTTAATTATCGTACCTAGTGGGCATTTGAGATTCCAGTGTATGCCTGAGAATAATTGAGAGGGTTTTCAGAGGAATTATATGGGGAATAGAAAGTGCAGAAAAATATTCAGATAAATATGAGCAAGACTAGGACTTCTGACCCCACTGTGGAAAGAGGTGCTGCCTGGCTATAAATGAGTAACAACAATGTGTGCAATCAAGAGCAGCAAGAATGTAGCCCATTTTCATGGCCATAATGCTCAAGAGATGCCAAGAAATCTCCCCAAAATGAAAGATTAGTTGTGATTCTGTGATCAAGAAGCACTGAGAACCTTACCTTAACCTCTGTGCCCCAAAAGGACACACAAGCAGCGGAGAGCTGGGGTCACCAGAAAAAGAACACCGATGCTTGTCAGATACCAGTGGTGACCCAGCCATGTCCCAACCAGGTACCTTAACTCCAGAGAAGAAAAGAATTCCAAAAAAGACTCTGGTTAGGTTTCTGCTAGCCTGGTAGAAAGGGGAATAGAGACAGAAATTGTCTTGAGGGTCTTGAGGTGTAGAAAAAATTACATGAGAATCTAAAGATTCATCTGAGTTCGTGGGCAGTTATAAAAACTTCAGAGAGGATCTAAGATTTGCATTGAAGTCCCAGAGAGAAGTGGCTCTGCACTGAAGCATGAACCTTGTGTATTTTGAGGAGCATCAAGGATCCTTTGGGCTGTGGTCCGGAGGTCAAGATGGGGAGAGAAAAGGTTGAAGAAGCAGGCAAGAGCCTGATTGTGGAAGACAGAAGAAAACAGTTAACTTGCAGTCAAGAGAAGTAAATAAACAAAAATCTAGGTGTTCAGCACATTGGAGTAGGCACAGAAAAAGGTTTGATTTTAGACATGCTAACTCTGAGATATCTCAAGGACATCCAAGTGGCTCTGTCTGTCGGCATATGGATGAATTAATCTGGGACTCAGAAAAGAGATCTGAGTCTCCAATGCATAGGTGGATCCCCTCTTAGCCTGTTGGTGGTAACTGAAGTCATGGAAATGGATGGAATTATTCCAGGAGTTTGACAAGCGGGAAGGGAAGAGAGCGAGGACTTGAGGAAAACCTGCGTTCTACCTTTAATGGTGGCCAGATAAGGAGAAACCTGCAAAAGAGATTGAGAAGTAAAGAAAAGAAGGCAATGTTGTGTTTGGATCTAAAGGTCCAAAGTCTCATGTGTTCAGAGGTGGGGCTTTTGAGAATTTATTGGATCTTATGGGATCCAACCTCATTACTGGAGCTATTGATGGCTGAGCGGACTACTGCATGGACTGAGTTGGAAGAAATAGGTTACAGGGACACATGCCCTGGAAGAGTTTGTCTTCTTTGTGGATAGCTCCTCCTCCTCCTCCTCCTCCTCCTCCTCCTCCTCCTCCTCCTCCTTGTTCTTCTTCTTCTCTGTTCCACCTCCTTTCTGGCTGTGAAGCTAGATGACCATAGACTAACTACTTTGAAACCATAAGCCCCAACAATCTTTCCTCCTCTGAGTTGTTCTTGTCAGGCATTTAGATCACAGTGATGAAAACCTGACTAACACTTAAATTTTCAAGTGCAGAGGAAAGATCAAGAAAGCTTTAAAATATATGTACATTGGATTTGATGACATGACTGCATGGATTTTTCACAGCAAGGTCAACTTCAGAGGATTGTGGGGCAGGCACCATATTCTTATGCGTTGGAAAGTGAGGGGGCAGTGAGAAGGGAGTCAGTGTGTGGAGATAACAGCAAAGATATTTAGCTATTGTTGGGGGCGGGGATACATTGAGCTCTAGCCAGAAGGACGTTGGAAGTCACCAAGGGTGATTTGTTTAACATGGGAAAGAACTGAGGGTGTTGTAAGGAGTCACAGGAAAACTCTGGAGAGAACTTTTTTCTTTAATTCTATCAAACATTTATATGGCACATACTATGTGCTCTTTTCTAATTACTTTATCCATACTAACTTATTTGATCTTTATAACAACACATGAAATAAGTCCCTTTGTACCAATTTCCAAGCAGGGAGACTGAGGCATGGGGAAAATAAGAGAGTTGCTCAAAATTTCACAAGTGGTAAGAGACAGAGCTGGGATCCAGTCCCAGGCAGTGTCTCTAGGGATCCTGTCTGTGATGTTCTACCTCTTGAGAGAGAGAGAGATGATTGGGCTCACTCCTGAGAAGGCAGAAACTGATGGAAAGGGTGTAGGTGAAGGATAAGCACTCAGAAGGAGCCTGCCTCCTCCCAGGTGACAACAGGTAAAGAAGGGGCAGGAGAAAGGAAGCTTAGAATCATGAGTTACTCTTATCTGGTGACTTCTATTTCTTTTTCCCTAAAGTCACAGATAACCCTGTTTGCCAAGATGAAGATGGAGGCAGAAGGAGCATAAATTTGGGAAAAGTAGAACATGTTTAGCCACTGTGAACAACGGGGAGACAGCTGGCTAGAGAAACACACAGCTGGCTGGCTGGCTGTGCTGAGAAACCAGCTGAGGTTAGTAACTGGGTATTTCTGAGCATTGCAATCAAAGCCAGCTGCAGTCAGAAAGCCAAATGCAAACTGAAAATGTGAGGTTTCTTGTTTCAAAAGCAGGGGAAAAAAAGACCACTGAAAGTACTAAAATATATGACTTTTTCCCTTCTTCCATAGTCTCTCTCTTGACTTGTCCTAGTGTTTTTTATTTCTTATTTAACTTTGCACTTTCTGGAGTATGGGGTGCACTGGATGAATCCTGCCCCGTGATTTTGTGCTGGTGACTGAGTTACCCATGGATTACTGGGTGTCCCCATCTGCTAGCCTCATGAACACAAATCTATTCCAACCTAAGGTAGTTAGGCAACCCCCAAGTACACTCTCAAGCCCAGCAGAAGCTGAAGGAGAACAGGCTTCCCAACCTAGTCACTAGACCAACGTGCTGTGGCCTTGTCCTCGGGGAACAAGGACAGTCACAGCCGTACCTCACCCTGGATGTAGCTGGAATTTGTTCATGATCTCTGGGATTAAAAACAGAGGGTTGGGAGCTGGGGCTGGGGCTCAGCGGTAGAGTACTCACCTAGAACATGTGAGGCCCTGGGTTCAATCCTCAGCACTATATAAAAATAAATAAATAAAGATATTGTGTCCAGGGGCTGGGGATGTGGCTCAAGCGGTAGTGCGCTTGCCTGGCATGCGTGCGGCCCGGGTTCGATCCTCAGCACCACATACCAACAAAGATGTTGTGTCCGCCGAGAACTAAAATAAATAAATAAATAAATATTAAAAATTCTCTCTCCTCTCTCACTCTCTCTTTAAAGAAAAAGATATTGTGTCCAACTACAACTAAAAAATTAAAAATTAAAAAAAAAAACAGAGGGTTAAAAAAGGGAGAAATCCAGGCCAGGTGTAGGCAGGAGGAGCTAAGAGCTGTCCACTCCGAACCCATCCAAGGCTAGGAAGCCCTGGCAGCTGGAGGGACCAGGCCTGACCCAGACTTCAAGTTCCACACTTCACAGTGAGTTTAGCATGCTTCCATTGCTTTATTTTTTCTTTCTTCTTCTTTCTTTACTTTTCTTTCTTCCTTCCTTTTTTTCTTTCTTCATGGATGATTTCTAAGAGTGAGATGAGGAAAGGAGCATACATACTTGCTAAAGCACAGAATTATTTCTGGAAGAACAATATTTTTCTAATAAATTTGTCTCTTTGTAGAAAGGACAAGGGGACTAAGGATATGGAGTGGAAAGAAAATTTAGTTTTCTTTGATACCTCTTTTCATCACTTGACTTTTTTTTTACCACATGCATGAATTTATTTTTAAATTAAAAAAAAAAATAAAACAATCCACTAAAAAGAAAAGGAGCAAGTGGCAGGTGAGATAATAGAGACATTGAATCTCTGTAGATTTGCTATGATGGGATGAGGATGCTTTAGTGAGTGCCAGATGGGAGGCACAGTGAATGCTGTATTAGAGTATGAGACTCATTGTTCCAGGTTTCTCACCAACAATAAAGAGCAAGGATAACAGAGGTGTTCTGCACCCAGGTGAGTGGGAGCCTGGGTTGCAGAGCAAGATACAGAGGGTGCCAAGTCAAAGAATTCACCTGGAGCAAGGCTACATAAATTTTCCTCTGAGACTTGAGGACAGGATGTTCACAAGAAGCATGTGAATAGGTAGCTCCATACAGAGGAGACCAAGGCCTGATTCCTCCTGTTTTCTCTGAAAGAGATGGCAAGTTCAAGTTGGGGAGGGGAATAGGAGGAGAATAATAATCTACGGAAAAACTGTGAAAAAAAAATACACCAAGAAATACATTGGTGGATTTGAGAGATACTTTAAATGCTTCTTTGTGGTATTGTCCTTTTTCTAAATTCTTTGTCACTTTTTTCTATTTTATTTGTTTATTTTTATTTCTTTTAATTAGTTATAAACAGTAAAATGTATTTTGATATATCATACATAAATGGAGTATAACTTCTCATTCTTCTGGTTGTACATGATGTAGAATCACACTGGCTGTGTAGTCATATGTGCCCATAAGGTAATAATGTCTGATTCATTCTACTGTCTTTTCTACCCCCATCCTCCCCTTCCTTCACTCCCTTCTGCCAAGTCCAAAGTACCTCTATTCTTCCCTATTACACCCCCACACACACTTATGGTGAATTAGCATTGGCATATCAGAGAAAATATTTGGCCTTTGGTTTTTTGGAATTGGCTTATTTTGATTAGCATGATATTCTCCAGCTCCATCCATTTACTGGCAAATGCTATAATTTCACTCTTAAAATTTTTCTTAAATATACTAGTCACCACTTAAACATGCTCTCACTTTCTGAAGTTTCAGTTAACCTTCTATCAACCGTAGTCAGAAAAATGTTAAATGGAAATTTTTAGCAATAAACAATTCATAAGCTTTGACTTGGATGCTGTTCTAAGTGGTGTGATTAAATCATGCTCCATCCCACTCTGTCCCATCTGAGGCATGAAACAACCCTTGTCCCAGTGAATCCACACTGCATAGGCTACCCACCCATTAGTCACTTAGTAGCTATTTTGATTACCAGAGCATTTATTGCTAGATTACAGTGCTTGTGTTCAAGAAACCTTTATTTTACTCAATAATGTCCCTAAAGTGCAAGAGTAGTGATGCAAAGGAGGCACCAGGACATCAAATGTGAAAGCACAGATAAACTCTGGTACTATGCGGAACACTGCAGAATATATAGGAAAAGATAGAATACCTAGGGTTCAGTACTATCTGCAGTTTCAGGCCTCCAGAGGGGGTCTTAGAATGACTTAACTGTCATGAATAAGGGAGAATAATTGTCAGGTTTTTCATTTTTTCCCAAACTGTGCATGAAGTTGTCAAGAATGTGAAATGATAACACTGCTCTCATCCAAGTATATAGCTCTGTGAGATCATCCCAGGGAAGAGAAGGGTTGGTACTGCAGACCCCCAGCCATTAAAACTGTAGAGCCTCTACTCTGCCTAACCTGGTAGCATTCCCCCACTTTACAGCCTGTTTTTCTGTGGGTACTGCTGGGCTTTAGTCAGAGGATCTTCAAAAGAAAAATCACACTGGGTACAGTGGCACATGCCTGTAATATTGGCAACTGGGAGGCTGAATCAGGAGGATCACACGTTCAAGGCCAGCTTCAACAACTTACCAAGGCCCTAAGGAACTTAGTGAGATCCTGCCTTAAAAAAAAAAAAAAAAGGCCGGGGGAGGACACTGAGAATGTAGTTAAGTAGCTCCATGGCAGAGTGCCCCTGGGTTAAATCTCCAGTACCAAAAGAAAAAAGAAAGAAAAGGAAAGTCATAAATAGACTGCAGGTGCTTGCTCCCATGTGGACTTCAGGAGAGACCAAACAATGCCTGTCATTACACCAAGCTGCCACTTAGGGAAAGGACTTCCAGATTCTAGCTCTCCGGCCAAAACATGTTCTACCTTCCCAGTGAGAGAATCCATATCATCCAGTCTTGGGGCTCCTTTCACCAGGATGAGCTCTCCAAAGGACCCTCGGGTGCCAGAAACAAGTAACTGAGCATTGACCAACACATTTTCAACAAATGCACATATAGAGATACACCAAAACCCAAACACTATAGAGTTTCCCGCCTAACCCAAAAGAGAGGAGATTTATATAAAACAAAGGTAGTTCAGAGACACTTGCGTTTTGGGAACTCTTCCTAGTTCCACCCTTGCCACTTAATTTGCACACCCTAATAACTGTCATTCATCAGGAAGCTCACCTTGTGGTCCTCTAGCCTTGTGCAGAAGATCTTGTTCTCCAAAACCAAGGTGGAAAATAAACCTATGAATGCCTATACTGGATTCTTATCTGGAGTCTCAAACTCTGTGTTAGTTTTTCATCTGTTTCATCACTTCGACCAAAATACCTGACAAGAACAACTTAGAAGAGGAAAGGTTGAGTCTGGCTCATGGTTTTAGGGGTTCAGTGCATGGCCAGCAGTTTCCAAGGCAGAAACAGCATGGTAGAAGGGTATGTAGAAGGAAAGCTGTCAGCTCATGGCTGCCAGGAAGCAAAGTATATGTGTGTGTGAGTGTGTGTGTGTGTGTGTGTGTGTGTGTAGTGTGTGTGGGGGGGGACCAGGGAAAGAATAAGCCCTGCTGGGGCTTGCACCCAGGGCCTACTGCCTCCAACTACCATTTAGCTATCAGCTAATTAACCCACTGATGAGGATGGAGCCCTTGTGATACAATCACTGCCTAAAATTGCCCCTCTGCACCTGGCTGCACCAGGGACCATGCTTTTCACACAGGAGCTTTGGGGGCAACATTTCAAATTCAAACCATAACAGATGCTAACTAATCTGGATTTGCTAATTCACGTCTCCTGGAACCACCTGTGAAGTCCCTATCCTAATCCAACAGTAGATGCTTCCCATTTACTTTATTTCCCAAATCAGCTTTCATCCTCAATTTTGACAAACTTAATCCATTAGGAGTTTTAACTGTGAGTTTCATTTAATTCCTTTAAATGAGGAGGAACTTCTAAAGCATTTCCAAGTAGGTTCAGTTTACAATATTTTAATAACAAAGGAGTCACTGTTGAGGGGGAAACTTCTGATCCAATGTTCTCAAAAGAGTCTGTCCAATTTTTTAAACTCTCTGAAACTTTAGAAAGGGATTGGAAAGTGAAAAGACCACTGTAAGCATCATGTCATATCATACTTTCTCTGTGGAGTTTTAAGACAGAGAGTATTTGGGTGGTTGTATTTCTCTTCAAAATCAGCAGAGAAAAATTAGTAGTTAGGCAACTTAAATAAAAAAAATAAAATAGCTTTAAAAATGATAGACCCTTCCAAAATTGACTGAATTTATAGAGGGAAAAAAATGTGTATCTTTTTATTACCCCTGAACTCAAGGAAACTGAACTGAATGAATGCCTATACTGAACCAAGAATAGCTGTCTATTTAAACCACATGAAATAGTGCTGATTTTCATGGCTCTTAACTAAAAATTCATTTCCCTCACTCTTAAGCCTAAATCGCATTCAATTCCCTTACTGTATGGAATGATTGCGACTTGAAGACTTTTATAATCTAACTTTTGCTGATGACCTATATGCTCTGAAAAGCTGAGCTGCCTTTTCCCTAAGAGAATTGGCAGTGGGGTTAATCCAGCTTATTTGAAGGGCTGCTAACTCCCCATCCCCATCCAACTTGGCTTAATACAGGCCACAGGTATAAGCATTTTTCTTAGAACCTTTGAAGTAGGTGAGGCTTTAGAGATCAGCCAGTACAATGTCCCATTTGCTTTATGAATTTCACACACTTGCAAGTGAATCATTCTTTTTCCAAATGAGCAACAAGATACAAAAAAAAAAGAAATCTTGAAGAATCAGAAGTGCATGACTGGACATGTAGAAATAGCAGGTGTCTTCTACATTGACGCACATATGGAAAGAAACCCCTTGTAGTTTTGAAATTTTTAAAAGATGAGCTCATAATTGATTATTTAATTCTAAATATTACATTTTACCCCAAATCAAACCAGTATTTATATCATATAAACACTGTATATGTGTGTGTATCTCATCATATAATAGATGGATATATCTGATCATATAAAAGATACAAAATAATGTGAGCTCACACTAGTATTTCTCCCAAAGAAGCATGTCCTACTTCCTTCTTAATAGAAAAAGTCTTGATTTTTAAATAATATTCATGTTATAGTAATTTTCCTTTTTAGTACATAAAATGACCAACATTGGGGAATTCCTAAGGGTTCAAAATAGAATCTCACTGTATCCTATTTTGGAATATGAGACAATCCTGGCAGCAGCTGAGCACTGTTGAGCTGCCTCCTTCCTGAAACCTTGAGCCCACCATTCCCTTTGCAGAACACCATCCTCCTCTGCTTGGCCCTGGCTCCTTGGCTTTTGTTACATTCATGTATTCAAACTGCCAGTTTGATATTTCCACTAAAAAATAGTGGTTTTGTTCTTCAATGTCCTCCAAAGGCCATCTGTTGAAGGTTTGGTCACCAGCCTGTGGTTCTGTTGGAAGGTGATGGAATCTGTCAGAGGTGGGGCTAATGGAGAGAAGTTAGGTCATTAGGGGCGTACCCTTGAAGGGGATTTTGAGACTCTGGCTCCTCCCTCTCCCATGTGCCCTAGATACCATAAGGTGAACAAATTTCCTCTGCTATGTGCGTCCACCATGATCTATTGCTTTGCAGGCCCAGAGCAACAGGATCAAGTGGTTGTGAACTGTAACCTCTCAAACTGTGAGCCAAAAATAACTTTTTCTGCCTATAAGTTGTCTCAGATGTTTTGTTACAGTGATGGAAAGCTGACTGACACAAAATGTCTAATAGCATCTTAAATTTAATGTACACAGACTGAAACTTCTTCTAGAATCATCTTCACCTCAGTTATTGGCAATTTCACTCTTCCAGTCAAAAGCTGAAGACCTCCGAATTGTCTTTAACTCGTCTCTTTCTCTAATACCCCGTATGTAACTTTTTCCCCCACATAAGCATCTTGTCGAAAAATTTCAACTGGCTAACCATCACAAGAAAAACAGAATTTGATCACACTTCACCCATATTCTCATCTTGATCTAAGACGCCATTAACTTCACCGGGAGTGTTGTAGTCTATTCTCAAGACTTCCAACCAAAATGATATTTTAATCTTATCTAGTCTTGCTAACCTGAGCTTCAAGTATCTACAAGTGAAATTCCAACTCTACTTCAACAAGGAATATTTCCAATTTACTTAAGTCAGATCATAGTACACAGCTGCTAAAATAAACTCTATACTCAGTTCACTCGGAGCAAACCATTTTCTCACAGTGGTCCATGAGGCCTCACATTATCTATATGTACACCAGTGCACACACACACATACACACACCGAAACTTATCTCCTACTACTCTTCTTTTTCATTCTGTTCTCATCTACACTGATTTTCTGGCTGAGTCTGAAAATTTCAAGCTGTCCTGTTTCCAGAGGCCCTTCACTACCTGTTTCTTTTGCCCTTCCCCAGACAGTCACAAGACTCAGTATTTCACCTCCTTTGCTCAGACTTCACCTCCCTGTCTGCCCTGATCACTCAATTTAAAATCCCAATAGCCTCCAATTCCCAGAACTCACGAGCCTCCTGCTATTGTCTGAATTTTTTTTTTTTTTGGTTCTCTTAACAGTCATATAGTGACATCAAATTCTCAAGGTAACAGTATTAGAAGGTACAACTCTGAAAAGCAATTAGGTCATGAGAGTGAAGCCCTGTGAGTGTCCCATTTACCATGTAAGGCTGTAGGTATGAGCAGCCATCTATAAACCAGGAAACAGGCCTTCATTAGACACTGATCTTCTGGTGCCTCAATCCTGAACTTCCCATCTTCCAGAACTATGAGGAAAAAGTTTCTGTTGCTACAGTCTATGGCATTTTGTCACAGCAGCCTCAATTGACCAAGACATTTTCCCTGCTCTAATTTTTTTCTTTATCACTTATCAGTTTTAAATACATTTCCTAAGTTGCACATTGGTTTCATTTTCTCTTTTACCCAATACAATGCAACCTCTATGAGAAGAGAATTTGTCAGTGTTTTAAATTTTTATTTGTTCTAATTAGTCATATATGGCAGTAGGATGCATTTTAACACAGCAAAAATGAATGGAGTATAACTTCCCATTCTTCTGATTGTTCATGATGCAGAATCACACCTGTTGTGTAATCATATATGCACATAGGGTGTTAATATCTGATTCATTCTACTGTCCTTCCAACCTCTGTACCCACTGCTCTCCATTCACTCCCCTCTGTAATCCAAATTGCCTCTATTTTTCCCTAGCCCATCTTCTTATTGTGACATTCACATATCAGAGAAAACATTCGGCCTTTGGTTTTTTGGGATTGGCTTATTTAGCTTAGCATGATATTCTCCAACTCCATTCATTTACTGGAAAATGCCAAAATTTCATTATTTTTAAGGTGGAATAATATGTATATATACCACAATTTATCCATTCATCTGTTGAAGGACACCTAGGTCGACTGTCAGTTTTCTTTTTGAGTATCACAGTCAGCCCTCTAAATTTATGAGTTCCACATATGCAGATTCAACGAATCATGGAATAAAATTATTCTTGAAAGAAAAATAAAAGCTTGTGTCTACATGATGCACAGACTGTTTTCTTGCCATTATTCCCTAAACAATACTATATATCACCTCTTTACACAGACATTTACACCATATTATGTTTGATAAGTAATCTAGAGAAGTTTTAAAGTATATGGGAGTATATGTGTAAGTTACAGGAAAATACTATACCATTGTATATAAAAGTCTTGAACATCTGTGGATCTTGATATCCAAGGTGGGTTCTGGAACCACTCCCTTTGGATACTGAGGGATAGTTATAGATTACCAAGGACAATACCCAGCAGTACCCAGTAAATTATCATTAAAATAAATCCCAATGTAAATTTTAAATAGTTAATATGGCATTAAACAATTTATTGAGAAATTTTGTTTTCTTAAAGTTAGATGCTTTTAATATTTTAATTCTTGATTTTTTTGTTACTATTACATATTCTATAGGGCTATTCTTTCAACTATGAACTGGGAAAAAAGATAGATATAAGATAAAAACTAGAGTTAAAAATAATGATTTTTTAAATAAATTTTACTTTGTTTTAATTTTGTTCCTCTGTAGAAGTCAGTGAACTGATATTTTCCTGATTTTGGGCAGAATTTCATATATTAACTTCAAGTCTTTTTCCACTTCAAAAGTTTCTTTTGTGTGTGTCTCATTGACCCCAATATACATGAAAATCGAGAGTCATTTTTAGAGAATACAATTTAGTGAAGCAAGTCATGAAGAGTGACACAGTTAATATGGGATTAGTTTACTTAAAGCTGTTCCAGAAATCTGTTAGCCAATCAGCCTAACAAATTTATTGTTACCTTACTGAGTGTATATTTAATTTTTAGATTAAATACTCATGTGATGTACTATTATCTAAAGACAATTTCAAAATATTTTCCCATTACATTTGCTGCAGTATTATGGAACCAAAACTTTACAATCTGTGCTTTTCATATACACACATACATGAACACCCAGGCACAAACACAGATAGTTTGAGAAATTTTACCACTAAAGGGAATTATTTAACTCCATTTCTGGAGCGAGATTGAAGACCAGAAAAATAAACTATTTGTTAAAGTTTAGAAAGGCAATTAGAAGCCAAATGAAAGCATTTATTTTTATTTTCAGTCTACAGTTAAGTCCATGGCTACACAAAGAATTGTTCTTTCTTAATCATTTTCTAACTTAATAGACAATGTCAATTATTCCAAACAGAACTCAACACTGCTACCCTCTTTGTCTCCTACTTGTATCTCACAGGTGGGATGCTCATAAAGTTCTAAAACAGTGAAAAGCTGGGGAGCTATAGGAAGGAGAATAATTTTTAGAGAATTCAAAAGTGAGACTTCCAAAGACTCGATGTTTTCTTCACAGCTGAAGAGAATTTTTCAGGTCATGTCAATCCACAAGTTGATCTCTTCTGCCCCTAGAGGAGAAAATAAAAGAAAGTATTTACATAGACCTGGCCTCTTCACCATAGAATGTGAAGAATAAAAGAAACAGACACTGGTACTATTACCTCAGTGGGTGGCACTGAAAAAGAACACCAAAGGAGAGTCAATGTCCTCATTCTTCTGCATCAAAGACAGACTAACCCAGAGGATCCGCTCCTCAAGTCATTCACAAGAATCACGGGTCTCAACCTTATACTAAGTTTACAAATAATTTCAAGAATATAGGTAACTAAGATGCACAGACTCAGCAACGGGACATCTGAAATCCTGGCTCTACATGGACTTATTTTTACCCAAGTTGCTCCCTCTGGCTCGGAGCAATGGATGCATTTTCTAGGTGAAGTGTAGTTTTCTCTCATAATAGGGAATATTTCAGGTTAGGAAATATGTCTGAAATAATTTGATTATTCACACATCCACAAGGATATTCTAGCTGGTCCCTGGTCTCCTTTCTTTCTCGGTCATTAACTTCATATCTCCATAATGGAAGGGAAATGGATCACAGGACATCTTTTTCCTTCTGGTGTTGACCTATTGTTATGGTTTGGATGTGAGGTCTCTCCAAAAAGCTTACATGTGAGACAATACGAGAAGATTTGGAAAAGAAATGATTGGGAAGTAGCCTTAACCCAATCAGTGAATTGATCCCTGATGGGATTAACTGAGTGGTAACTGGGGGCAGGGGGGTGTGACTGGAGGAAGGGGTTCATTGCACGTGTGGCTATGGGGTATTATATTTTGTATCTGGAGAGCAGAGTCTCTCTCCCTCTCTGCTCAAATCATGATGTGAGCTGTTTCCTTCTGCCACACACTCCACCATGATGTTCAACCTCAACTCAAGCCCTGAAGAATGGAGCCTGCTGTCCATGAACTGAGACCATTGAAACTGTGAGCCTCCAAATAAATTTTCCCTCCTCTCTAATTCTCCTGGTCAACCCTTTAAGTCACAGCAGCAAAAAAAAAAAAAAAAAAACTGACTAAAACATCTGTGAAGTGGCAGATGAGAAATAGCAATGACGATTACCTTGGAAATATGGTTAGTAATCACCCAGTACTCACAGTTTAAATCTTAAGTAAAGGTAGACAGTGCATCTAATCATTCTCTTCAATTTGTACTAAAGTTTTTGTATAAGGGAGTAACTTTTTAAAGCCAACTTGATTTTGAATCTTGTACCAGGTGAAAGAGCATGACAGATCAGTTAACAATGCCCCAAAGACAACCAAACACATGTTCTTGATAGTACCAACAAAGAGCTAGTGCCCATAGCACTATACATTATTTGTAATTGTTATCACCAAAAGTATGCTTAAAATTAAGCATGTATTAAACTGTATGGGTTCTGTTTTCCTCAGGATATTTTCTCATTGTTGTTAATATGGCTCAACGTTAATGACTCCCTTCTGAAATTGCTAAGCTAAACCAGGAAATTTGCCAAAACACCTGCAGTGTCAAGATTATGGTACACAAAGTTGATTTTTAAAAGTAATGCTGTATTGCAGCCGGAGTGCAGTGCACTTTATACACGCTCATCATTTTTTTTTTTAAAGTTCTCCCAGGTGCTGTACAGAGCAAATTAAAGACATAATGCCTTTGGTCCAAGAAAATTACAGTTTAAAAGGGTCAACTAACTGACAACTCAACAAAATGACTTTTCCACGTGACACAGCTAAATGGACAGATGTCTTTTAAAAAAAATAATTTGAACTACAGAAGAATGTGCTATCTGTGACTAAGGGACACCTATATTCTAGCTGTGTGGGTAACTGTAGTAGCTTATGGAAGCTATATGTCTTGTTTTTAAATAAGATTGTCCTTTATCTCCTTCCTATTATTCGTGAAATAAATAAAATTCAGATTCAGTGATGCATAGGTCCATTCAATTTCCAAGTTCACGGAGGAAATACACAATGTAAATAGAATAAAACATTTAGCATTCATAATATTGGTATTATGTAATGTGTTTTTAAATCCCAAGAAATGAGTGTTATGAAATTTTTATATTGTTTGTGGGGGAAAACACTCCATTTATCAGAAATCATATGAATCAGAGCAAGGAGGAGGTACTTTAAGAATTTTGACTCTGGTGCTTCTATTCTATAAATATTGTGTGATTACCATGGCGTGGATGTGGTTTGGACCCCTAGAGTTTGTGTGTTGGAATCTTGGTCCCCGGTGTGGCAGCACTAAGAAGTGTTGGGATCCTTGAGATAGAATCTAATGGGAGATCACTGGAGATGCCACCCTTAGAAAAGATTAGGATACTTTTTCTCAAGAGGATTGCTATAAAAGAGCAAGAACAGCCTCTCCTCCTTCCCTTCTCTAGTTCCTTGTCTCACCAGGTGATGTCTTTCATTTGTGCTCCCACCACTGTGATGCCACCCACCATGATGTGATACAGACAAGGAGATTCTCATCAGAAACCAAATAATGGGGCCACTCAATGTTGAACTTTCAGTCTCCAAAACTATGAACTAACTTCTTTCTTTGTGTAACCCAACCTCAGGTATTTTTGTTGTAGCCACAGAAAATGGACTGATACAACATGGCTCATATCTTGGAAGGCCATGAACCCTGGTTTTATCCATATATAGAATGTCCTTATGTAGAATGTTTTATATCTACAGTTATTTCAAATACAAAAAAAAAATGGCTTCTCTGTGGGGAGGTGGAGGGAAAGAAAGAAAAAAAACTATTTCAAACTCTTAAAAAGGGATATTCAAATATATGAGGGAATATATTTATGTATTCTGTTGGGGTACTGCCATTAAAAGCTGAACTAATTTCATTACTATTTGAAGTCTCACTGTTAGTGTCTCCCACCTGGTAAGGCTTACTAAAGACCAGGGATCCATTTGCTCTAATCAAGGAAGCATCTTCCCTCCCTGACCAGAATATGGAGAACATTCCTGAGGAGCTAGGATGCTAAACCTTGAAATTGGCAAAGCCTAAGCTGACTGCTGAAGTTATGTAATTTTTTTTTCTGACTCTAAAAATAAAGAGGACAGAAAAAAAAATCCAGCTTGAGTTCTTTTTTTTTTTTTTTTTAAATATCTCATAATGGCAGAAACATTTGAATTTCTTAACTGGTGCACAAGAGAGAGGAAGAAAGCAAGATGGGTAGAGATTTAAATTCAATTCTTTTCTTCTATTGTGTAAGACTACAGCATCAACAACTGGCAATTGAAAGAAGAGATACATCATTATACTTATTTATAGCATTAACTACTTTACATTCATCCACACAAGTGAAACTGTAAAAAAAAAATGATAAAGGGAGTGTGTGGTTCTTTCATTTGCTTGTCTGTAATACTGGATTGGTCCATAAATTAATGTGTATAAGAGGACTAGGGAAAAAAAGAATTCAAAGCTCTGCCATTGTAATTACAGCTCTTTAAATATCAAAAGACACAAAGAAAGATTCCTTTTGAAAAGCCTACTGACTCTCTTGGCAAGACACTATTAATTACTTGCATAAATCTGCAGTTTGTACACCCAGAGCTATGGGTGACATTATTACATTATCCAAGCTTTTAACAGTTCCCCTTGGTCTCAGCGTGTGTTTCTTTAAATTCTTGTTTACCAAATGATCCCTCTGTAAACTTCAGCTTCCTGCTTGGAGGGAATGAGCAGAGTTCTGGGACAACAGGTAGTTTTGAGCCCCTCACATTGTCTGCAACTCACACAATTCAATTAGAGAAACTATATCATGCAAATTATTAATTTAGGCTAGAGATTGCCATAAGCAGTAAAAATAGCACAATCTTATTTAAAAACAAGATATATAGCTTCCATAAACAAACCACATGGGCAAGAGGAAAATATACGGTGGCCCTCCAATCTAAATTAATAGGTAAAACCCCAGAGAAAAAACATTTAGAGAGAGGTACTTATTGCTCAGAAAACATTTGCCTCCAAATTTCTAGCTTTTATATGTATATTTAATCAACATTTCTCTTTTGAGCATCCGTGGCAGAAGAAAGTTAATAGAATTAAAATCTGGCCTGTGGCTTTATATTTTTGCAATAAATACAGACTCTGGGGAATGTCCCCCAGCTGCTTTGGGGGAGAGAGGGGGAGTGTGATGCTTGATAAAATGAAAACCTAAATTCAAAGCAGCAAATATGTCCCCTGCTGTGCCCAAGTGCCAAGTTTCAGCTTCAACCACGCACAAGATTATTTTGAAAAATTTTAAAAATGGAAAATAGATTTATGACCAAGCTGAATTGGTTCATATCATTTATTGAGAGAGAGAGAGAGAGAGAGAGAGGTGGACATGGCAGGTAGCAAAACTTAAATTGCCTAAAGAACCTCAGGCCAAGGCCAAGGAGCACATGGTAGGTGCTCTTCTTCATGATCTACCCAATACAAAACCAAAACCCAACATCCTTCAAGTCAAATCATTGTAATGACTATGCTGTCATTCAAGGATTAATGCAAGAGGTTACCCCACTCACACAGCCTTTAAGCCTGATGTGACACCTTTTAATAATGCAACTTATTGTATTCCTCATAATTAACCAGCATGCCAATTAATTTTGTCTTGGCGAACAGCCAAGTTCTTTTGCTATCATGAAGTTTGATCATGCAACAAAGTAGAACAGCTCCAGCTATGGTTTTCATGCCTTCACCAAAACTCACCAGAAAATTTAATCCCCTTTGTGAGGTGTTAAGAGGTGGGACCAGGTGGCACCTTGATGAGGTGAGTAAATCATGAGAGTTCTGCCTTCATGAATGGATTAGTCTATTCGTGGATTAATGGATTACCTACAGAGTGGGTCTGTTACAAAAGCTGGTTGGGCTCTGTCCTTAGATGCACCCCGTTGGTATGTGATGCCCTGCACCACCTTGGAATTCTGCAGAAGGTCACCAGCAAGCAGGTCTCCAGCAGACGCTATCAATTTTAGACATCCAAGCTTCTAGAATCATGAGCAGAATAAACCTTTATTCTTTAAAATTACCCAATCCCTGGTATTCAGTTACAGAAACAGAAATAGACTAAAACAATTTCTTTACATTGTTATTCAAACATGAGCAGAACGAGCAGAAATTGGCTGTCCAAAACTAAGAGTTTATTCTGTAACGGTAAGGGCTTACAGTCTGAAATATACACGCCATGGTAAACTAGAAGTATATCTTGGGAAGCAAATGGAGGCAAGACTTTTTAAAGGCAAAATGAGGAAAGATGTTTTGAAATGATTACTTTTGATTACAGCATTAAGACCTGGGGGAGGGTTGCAGGTGGGATATCCATTGTTTACTGGAACAAAGAATTGCTGAACAGGCATCCTTGCAGAAGTAAGGTTGTGGTTTTCAGATAGTTCTTAGAATAGTTGTTATTACAGGTATATGTGTGTGAGATCTCCTCCTAGTTCCATTTTGTTAGAGTTTGACAAATGCAAGTCCATTTGGGTACTGGCAACTTTCAAAAAAATTTATGCTTCTGATCACATAGATGAGCATAGGAATACTTTGAAATTTGAAGGTATAGCTACATCAAGAGTATACAGGTATATGTGTCAGTGGACAAGTCCATGTGAGTATTAATTGATGAGTAATTGAGATTAAAAAGTAAAAGTGGTTTCATCTAAAGCAAATGTTTCTGTATTTATTAATTTGCTAAGTACCCTAATGTTTCCTGGAGAAAGACTGCAAAACTTCTCAGTTGATGACACTTTGTCAATGTTCTGATATAACTATTTTACTGATGATAAAATAGGAAAAAAAATGACAGTTGCATGGTTTGTTCACTTTTTCACAAATAATCAGTGATAAAGTTAAGATTCAAAGTCAGATTCATCTCTTACACAAAAACTCTCTTGCTATTAAGCTAAGAGTAGAAAAGGAAAATTGGTGAATATTTATTTTCCTTAAATCCAGCAACAATCTTTTTTGACATGGTAGCCATGATCTAGCTGAGTATGTATAAAAAGAAAAGAAGAAATCGAACACCAAACACAAAAATAAACACAGTGTATGGACCAGGCTAGGAGCATAGCTAAGTGGTAGAGCATTTGCTTAACATACACAAGGCTCTAGTACAATAAAAAATAAATAAATAAATACATAAAAAATAGAAAACATTTTAACATAATGTTTTAAAAAATGTCTAGCAGGAATACTAGGAATTGCAAGTTAAATGATGTTACTTTCTTACTTAAAAATTTTCTGTGCCTTCTTTTTGTTGCTCTTACAATGAAATCTAAATTTCTAAATTCCACCCTGGGTCTACCCAGACTCTCTTCCACCTTCTCATGAGTCTTCGGTCACCATATCTAGGTCATCAGACTTGTTTCAATTGTTGTTTTATCTCCCTCCTTAGACTGTAAACTCATACTTTCCCTTCTTTTTCTTCATTTTCTTCTTGGTACCTACCCAGAGCTGAGCACATAATTAGTGTTCAAAAAATGTATGAGGAATAAATGAATGAAGCCAAATATGCAAAAATATTTGGAAATTTTTTAGTAGGCAAGCCACTGCGAAAAATGTTAAGTATTCCTTCAGTTTATTTCTTATGTATTTAGAATCTGATTCTTACACCCAACTCCTAAGGGACAGATTTATGACCTAAAGTGGCACATGTTGTATTGTACAGCAACATCTGCATGAGCCATCCAGGGTAATTAAATATGTACTGCTTTAATCATCTCTGTACTAACCAAACTGAGCATTCTTAATTCCAACTCTTATTAAAGAAAAAAAGTCTATTTTTTGTCAAGTAAAGAAAAAGGAAAAATCATGAACAATTCAATTCTTTTAATGTCCAATCCCCAGCTGCAAGGCAAGTTACTCTTGGTTCATACACAGTCATTCTCTGGGGACAGATGGGTGTGAGAGTAGATATGATGTCAGTGTTCTCTCTCTGACTCTAATTTGATTGATTGAGTTTAAGTTTCTGCCAAAGGCTCAGGGAACACAAAGGGTATCTCAGGTTATTATCCAAACAAGAAAGCATGGGTCAGCCAAGATTCAGGCCCTGAGAGAGGCTCAGTCCTTGCACAGTGATCCACACATGCTCCTCACCTTCAGAGCAAAGCAAGCTCCCCATTGGCTCATCTGAAACCTATTTCACCAGGAGCTGGGTTTATCATATGTGTGTGTGTGTGTGTGTGTGTGTGTGTGTGTGTGTGTGTAATCTGTGGGTGGGGGGAGCATTAACTTCTTTATCTTGCTGGAGATGCTATGTAAATTAAAACATTTTAATGGACATAATATGTTGCCTACTATAACATTTTTATCTATTTATTTTTTAAAAAAATCTCTATCTTAAACAATGCATTTTATTCATTTATATATTTATTCAAGTTCTGAAAAGGGACATATACAGCATACATATATATCAGACAAAGAATCTATACGAATGAAGTTTACATCCTAATTGGGGGAGATGGGTAGTGTGTGTGTGTGTGTGTGTGTGTGTGTGTGTGTGTGTGTGTAAAGTGGTAAGTGCTAAAGAGAACAGAAAAGCAAGATAGGAAGAAGAGGATGGTAGGGCTGAGGTGAAGAAGGAAGGAAGTGATCTAGAGAGGCCTGTACAATAAGGTGATGTTGAAAAAAGACTCGTAAAGAAGCAATTCATGCAAATGTCTGAGGAAGGACAGCTCACCTACAGGGGACACAGGACACATGCAATTATACTTAGATGGGAGCATGTCATATCCACTATATTTTCTTCTGGGGCCCTACTGATCCTGAGGAGAATGCCTCTCCCAGGGGTAGCTAATTCCTCAAAAAAGCAAACAAGTTTAGCCTAGGAGTTGGTCTTTCACATGCAAGCCTATAAGAATAGAGGGTCTGGTATAGTGATGCCACCTGCTTCACTCTTCCTGCTAAGGATTGCTTTAGCTGTTCTGGGTCTCTTATTTTTCCAGATGAATTTCATGACTGCTTTTTCTATTTCTATGAGGAATGTCATTGGAATTTTGATGGGAATTGCATTAAATCTGTATAATGCTTTTGGTAGTATGGTCATTTTGACAATATTAATTCTGCCTATCCAAGAACAAGGGAGATCTTTCCATCTTCTAAGATCTTCTTTAATTTCATTCTTTAGCATTCTGTAGAACTCAATGTAGAGGTCTTTCACCTCTTTTATTAAGTTGGTTCCCAAATTATTTTTTGAGGCAAATTTTCAAAACTGAAGTTTCCTTTAAGTAAGATCTACTTCTATATGCTTTTTTCTCTCTGCAGTTGATTATAAAATTTTGACACTACAGAAGAATTCAGATTTTTTTTAAACTTCAAATATCTCTTTTGTAGATGAACACAATGAGCTAAGGGAATTATCCAAGGTCACCTAGTCAGCTAATAGAAAGTTAGGCATGCAAATGGGACTAAAGCTTCTTGACCTGCTGCTCTTCCTGCTGCATCATTACCTCTTGGATTTTCTACTTCAAGAAAAGTCGATTAAAAATTCTAAAATGCTATAGAGAAGAATTAAGTTATGGCTCACCTTTCTTACCTTGAGTCTGATATATTTGTGCTTTCCCATATTTAAAAGCTTATAAAAATCTTATTAAAAACAAGGCTGTGGGATTTTTTTTTAGACCACTAAAAGAATGCACATGTAAAAGACAGGCGATGCTGATATGAGAAGTTCCAGAATCTAATTTCAAAGCTCAATAAAGCCACAAGATAATGCTAACATCTATCAGCGACCACACAACTTTCAGTAATGGCCTACAAAGTGAGTCTTTAACATGTAAAAATCACTTACCCTTTCCAGAGATTGTTAGCAATCTTGCTTGTGTAACTATTGCTGGTTGTTTCTTTTGCACTTTGTCAGAGGCTCTGTGAGAGAGGAGGCTCTCATTCATCTTGCTCATCTCTGTATCTCAGGATATGTGATGGTCTCTGGGAACTAGTAGAAAGTAAAATATGTTTGTTAGATGAATGAATGCTTGCACAGGCCTTGAAAACCTAAGGAGGCATGAAAAGCAGAAGAAACCTGTGACAAAGACCTGGAAGTATAAGGAGACCTGATGTGCTTAAGAACAGAGGAGGCCCGGAGTCCCTGGACAGAGGGTGATAAAGAGAGATGGGTGAAAATAGGTTTGTATGGTAGAGCAGAGGAGCTGGCCTAACAAGCAACAAGCAAAGAGATCTGGCCTCCATTCTGAAAACCTAGGGAGCTATTGGAGAGTATTGATAGAATAATAAACACAAGGGCTAAAGTTTAGAAAGGACTTGGATTTGGGCATGGATAAAAAGTTGAGAACAGGGCAGGGAGCAGGAAAATTCATTCAAATACTTTGAAATCATTTAAAAAAAAAAAGATGTCATTCATGTACCTGAGCTTCAGCCACAATCAAGACATTTGTTCTCAAGAAAATGGCAGACCAGTGGGGGATAGAGACATAGTCAGGCCATGGCACCACACTCAGTGTAATAGATGGAGTAAACACAGAATGTGAACAGTGTGTTCAAAGAGGTTCTGAGTCAGGCAAGGTGGCCCAGGCCTGAAATCCCAGAGACTTGGGAGGCAGCAGCAGGAAGGTGTCAAGTTCCAGGCTCCCTGGGCAAGTTAGAAAGACCCCTGTCTCAAAATACAAAATGAAAGGGCTGGGGATATAACTCGGTGGTAGAGCATCCAGGAATTCAATCCCCAGCACTACAAATAAAAAAGAAGAATAATAAAGGGGTCTGAGCTCAGTTTTATTTGCAAGTGACATGTTCCCTGATGCCAGGATGCAAGCAGCATCAGTAATGCAGGAGGGTACTCAAAGAAGAGGGAACAAGGACAGCATAGGACCAGGACAGCAAGGGCTGGCGAGGAGAGAGGATGTTAAGTGGGAACAGAAAGCAAGAAGGTGGATAGATATTCAGGCCACAGACCCATAAAGACTTGGTGAGTGCAAGCGCAAAAGAGGAAGGGACAGAAAAGTTCTAGAATCCTGTGAAGATCCTCAGGTCCCTTCTCAGTCTGTACCTTGCATTCCCATGCCACCTCTTGCCCACACTCAGAGGCAACTGCTGAGGTTTGGATATGTCTTGTTCCCCAGAGTTTCATGTGCTGGAATTTGGTCCACAGTATGGCAGTATTGAGGTGGTAGAACTTTTAAGATTGGGGCCTAGGAGTAGGTATTTAGGGTATAGGGGAACCACCCTTGAATAGGATTACTGCTGGTCTCATGGATTTAGTTCTCATGAGAGGAGATTGTTATAAAAAGAGTAAGCCTTTTGCTTCCTGTCTTAGCATGTCTTCTCTTTTTCATAGGCTTCAACATTTAGATGTAACTCACCATGAGGTCCTCACCAGAGCCAAGTAAATAGATGCTGGATGTCATACTCTTGAAACTCCAGAACCATGAGCTAAATATAAACCGCTTTTCCTTATAAACTACCCTGCTTCAAGTTTATTATTGGTAACACAACACAGACTAAGACAGTAACTATTACTGTCATCAGATAGATTAATTTTGCCTGGTCTTAAATTTCATGTAAGTAGAATCATAGAATATGCTCTATTTATTTTTTTTTTATCTATTGGTGCTTACTCAGGTATGCCTACCCATAAAATCAAGCTGTATGTTGAACATTTGTGTACTTCACAGTAAGCATTGTATACCTCAATTTTCAAAGTGAAAAGAGGAAAAGAAAAACCTACCATGACTCGTGGGGTGGGCTGTGTTTCTCAGGGCATTCATTTTTCTGGATGCCAATCGGGATTACATTTTTAAAAGGATTCTGGGTTCAAATAAGCTTGGGAGATGCCGGGTTAAAATGAACTAAAACCAATTCATTCTGCTTTATATTAGTAAACATGATGAATCTGCAAAGGAGTGATAAATATCCAGAATTGTTCAAATCATTTCTAGCGAAGTGTTTCTCAGGACTCAAAATATTAAGGGACTCAAGATATTAAAGAACTCACTGTGGAAGTTTTCTAGCCTGGATACTGTAGGAAATGGATTATATGAAATAGAGACCTGGAAAAATAATTCTCTTGGGCATATGGAATTTGAGATAAGAGTGCTTAAATCCATCAGACACCAAGAGTCTGGCAGGCAGCTGAAATGCAGGAATGCCATTCCAAGTCCCACCAGGCCTGGGGATATATTTCAAACTCTGACATATGGGTGATGTCTGAAAATCTGTAGATAGATATAGATTACATTCCCCAGGTAAAAATGTCGCATGAGATGCTACCAAGTCCCAGGAGGTAGATAGGAAAAAGGAAAGGGAACAGCAAAGTAACAAAAAAGTGTTTTAAAGCTGACACAAGATTAGACTGTGTCTCCCCCAGGTAACAATACAGGTTAGATGTCTTCAGCCTGATTTCTTTCCCACCATAAGCCTTTTATTTAATCTCCCAACAGCCAGAACTCAGAGTTCCTTAAGTGTCTTTGAAGTTCTATGTAGGGGATCAGGCTTTATAGGATTCTTATCCAACTAAAAAGATAAGTTTAGTTCAAAATACAACATTCACATTCTAGAGTTTACAAATTTCAGAGACATGGTTCTAAAATAATTTTTTAAAAAAAAATACTTCTATAAGTCTAAAAAGTGGCTTTAAAAAAGGAGAGGAGCAAACAAAGAGTAATTTATCATATTTTGTTCTCTAATGATGCAAAGAAATCTTAAAATATACAAATAGTTTCAAATGTTTAAGACATTGAATGTTTCATGTACCTAGTACTACTTTAGTATTATCTTATTAATATAACTATACCAGTAGTTATATATTTTGCTTTCACTACTAACAAGTTTTTCAAGATTTACATATAAAATGCAGAAAGACAGTTTGGATGTGAACTTGAAAGTTAAGCAAAAGAAAAATACTAGTCAAAAAAAAAGGGAGTGGCAAGGTAAATACTTTGCTAATATTTAACAAAAATTGGGGGAAAACAAGATTTTGTAATACCAAAGAGACAACAAATAAAGATCTTGTTTCTTCCAACTGACTTATCTGGGAGCAGCAGAGAATATTATTCATTTAAACCATCTTTTAAAAAGATCTTATAGTATTGCCATCTGTTGGCATATGACAGATACAGCATTCCAACGATGCAGATAATGAAGCAAAAATACAGAAAATTAAAGGGACAGATGTGGAAAACTCACACACTCATTTGGCTTAGCATTTCACATCTGTTCTCTCTGAAGCCTTCCTAAGCAACACAAATCTAATTCCTGGATTCGATACCTTGAAATGTTATGCGATGCAGAAAGCAGCGCCTGTGACTGATGGGAGATTCATTCATTCCAACACATCATGTGTTTTCTCATCAATATTGAGAGTCTTCTATCCAAAACTCAGTTACTATTATCCAGGGAGGATCCACATAAGTCTATATAGGTGTTTATCATACTGTGTTTATTTATTTATGGCTTCTAAGAAAAATGCCTCAATGGCATTTGAAATCCAATATGAAAAGAAATACAAAAAGATAGTCATCTGTATACTCTACATATCTTTCTAAGATGATGCACATTTTTGCCTAACAGAGATGAAAAAATAGCACAAATATCAACCAATTACTATACCACATATAAACATATTCATTCAAACCTTGAATCTCCATTTCATACTTTGAAAATTTTGAGCCAGGTGAATGTACTGCCCATTTGAGTGTTAGAGTTTTGATGTGAGGTGTCCCCCCAAAATTCCTGTGTTAATGCCAGAATCATCAGAGGTAAATGATTGAATTGTGAGTAGTGTAAACTCATCTGTCCTACCTAGCTTGAATGGACTGGTGGTGGGAAGGTGAGACACGGCTGGAAAATGGCTAGAAGAAGTGGGTCCAGGGCATGTGACCTGGAAGGATGCATCTCCTCTGTGGACCCTTCCTCACCCTCCACTGCTGCTTCCGGACTTCCATGAGGTAATCTGGTCTCCTCTGCCCTTCCCTTCTGCCATGATTGCTGCCTTACCCTGGGCCCAGAGCAATGGAGTCAGCCCTGTATGAACTGAGATCTCTGAAACTGTGAGCCCCATATGATCTTTTTCTTCCCTAAGTTGTTCTTATCAGATATTTTGGTCACAGTGATGCAAAGCTGATTAAAACATCAAGTAATTTAGTTTAAAATGTCATGAAATACAATTTTAATTATTTCACAACAGCTGACCCACACTTGCTAAACCAAGGCTTTTCCTATGTCCCCTCCCAATGTCAAGACAACATGGTGAACATCAATATGGTGCTGATCATTGTTTCCCATTACGGGGCCCACAGATGACTGGGATCTTAATTGTATTCTTGATAAGTAAGGATTCCTAGCAGAGTAAAGTTTCCATCTCCATTAACTTTTTGTCTTTAAAAAAGAAAAAGGAATCAAAGCACATTTTTTAAATAATATTGATAACAACCTTATAATTTATTAGTGCCAAGAAACACTGATTCTCCTTTAAAAGGATCTGTCCACTACTTAAATTTCAGAAGCTTGGTAAAGTGCCTGGCTTGGTATTTGTCTTTCTGAATATGCTGGCACCAAATAGCTCTGCATCTAAGGCTATTGTGAAATCAACAGAAGTGGATTTAACATGGAAATCCTGCTTTTCAGCCAAATGAAGGCCCAATGACATCACAATTGGCAAGACAAAAGATTTTATGGTGGTTCCCATGGAGAAAAGTAACAGGAGAGTTAGACTATAACAGGGCACATTGTAGAAGTTATGATTTATGCTGATCCCAAAATGTTCATATATCTTCAGTAGTCAGCATCATATTTGTATAATAACCAGTAAAATAGCAAATCTCTCTCTCATATACTATCAAACATCTAACTGATTTTCAATTTATACAAACTTAGCAACATTTAACAAAAATAGTTTACGGACCTAATAGGAGCCCAAGAATTTTTTCCTCTTAAAGGGGTTAGTATATTACTTAAGCTTGACAAAAACGTGTCAGGGTTAAGATCACAACTTTGAGACCTGCCACCCTAGGTTTCCCCAGGCTCTGGCTTTTGCTAGCTGTTTGATGTAAGGTAAGTTACTCAATCAAACCTGTCTCTTCACTTGAAGGTAGAAATAATCACAATCAACCTGTTAGCTTGTCAGGATGAAATGTGCATAGAAGACCCAGTACAGAACCTGACACAGAGCATGACACTTATTTTTAGTTTTTTGTGTGTGTTATTCTTTATTTCTTATCAAAAAAACCTTTATGGCAAAAGTTAGTAAGCCCATTTTACAGGTAAAAAAAACTGAGATTCAGGAATTTTCTACAACAGTTTCACAGTGAGGAATTCAGAGAACTGCATGGGATGCCAGGTCCAGCTGGCCCTAGGTCCCATTATCTTTCCACTATGTCACACAAGTCCCCCAGGGAGTAGCCCAATAGATCCTATTTCCTGCAGCTGAAGATGCACCCTCCTAGCCATTGGCTAGCACTGTCAGCTAGAGTTTTCTCTCCTTTGTTACTGAAAACTGGGGAAATTGGAGCAGCAACTGCAGTGATCCAAGTACCACTGGTGATTATCTTCACAAGAGCAGCTTCCCCAAACAAAGCAGAGGCGACTAATTGCTAATGAGATTTAAAAATGATTCTTATCCCACCTCCTCCTCAGCCATTCTGAGCTACAGGAAGCCATAAGCAGAAAAGTGTCAATGTCTTTCCTCACTTCAATTGAGTGACCTGCAAAGGAGGTCAAGATAAGAAGGTACATGAACATTCCACGTTATATTTCCTTTTTCCTGGCAGAGATTTTTCCTAATTATCGAGTACAATTTGAGGATGTTTCCATAAACAAAAATAAAGAAAGAAAGAAATAAGTAGTTGTGGGATTGCTTATACATTTTTTTTTCCTGGAGAAAACCTCTTCTGTACCATGATACATCCTCAAAAATGTGGAGGAACAAATGGTTGACGAGCTGGATACATAATGAATGTGGTGGCTCACATTTCAGACTTTATACTGTCTTCACCACACAACAGGGAAATAAAATTCTCTAGACTATCAAATGTGACAAGTCTGCAGTGACAGTTAATCCTTTTTATTTCTTGTCATTAAATGTGCTCTGCATCAGTATAATAAGTAATAATTGTCCATGAAATGGATGCCTTTAGACTGACTGACTTTCAGTGGAGGGGAAATAATAGAGATTTGTGATGTGGAGATATTAGGGATGGTAAAGAGGAGGAAGAGGGTGAGGCAATATTTTTGGAATGTCTTCTTTCAAAGAGTTAAAGGCAGACCCTAAAAAGGCCTTGAGCTTAATCTGTGAGCAAGAATTCTATAGTCATTTTTTTTAGATAAGCCCAATCTTTTTAGGATTCCTACTTGTTGGCATGAGTTGCAACATGGATAAGGCAATCTACACCATACACAGTCAACAGTGTTCCCATTGACACATGGAAACACAGGCAGGCCAAGGTGAGGAGACCATGCAATGAGCCCGTACCCTGACACAGTTTCCACTTTCACCCATAGTGTTGGGATCAGATTTCTAGTAAAAAATTTATATAGAATTCTAACAGTATGTCCCAGTACTGTTGAAATGGAGCTAATAAGTGCTCTTTTCTTTTTACACTGTGAACAATAAGATAAAGAGCCTAAGAGCTGCCAAGAGCCGGGTAGAAAGCTATCCACCAAGAGGAGCCAGTGCAAGGCAGGAAAGCTAGGTCCGGTGTGCTATAGTTTGCTATTCTGAGCATCCAAGACCTAGACACATAATCCAATGAAGTCCTCACCTGGGCATAAGAAAATCAAATTTCATTTTTATTCAAAATAACCTGCAACCAAAGAGTGCTCAATAGAGCACTGTAGACTAGCAGAGCTACTGGAGCATTGAAGCAGGCAGCCAGCTGTATACATGGGCTCAAAGGCAGGATCTGAGATAACATTGGCTTAAGAGTCATTAGCCTTATAAAAAGTAGCAAATCCATGATAGTGAATAACGATCATCTGAAAAGAGGGTATAGAGTACAAAATGGCACAAAACCAAACTTCTTAGGGCAGAAGTATTTGATATGTTGACATTGACAAAGGGAGATGAATTAAAAAGGATATGAGATAGAGGACAGAAAAGGAGGATAAACACCAAGCAAGAGTAATATCACAGAAGCCAAAGGAAGAAAGGGGAAAGCACCTGCTGTCCTGGATGATTTGATGTGTGCCACCTCCCTGATGCCTCCCTGAAGTTCCCTGAACTCCTGTTCCACTGGTGGTAGAGACCTTTGGTGGCAGACTGCTCAGGCATGTCCCAATCCAGAACTGCTCTCAGTCAGAAAGTCATGAGACTGAGGTCACACCCTCCCTGGAGCAGGCTATATCCCATGACTGACCAGTGCAGTTAAATGGTAAAGGTCACAGTGCCATCTTTGCCCAGAGCCCTCAGGACTGGGAAAAGCCTGTGCAGAGACTGCATTCCAGTTCACCTCCCACTCCCCACAGGTGTCTCCCTTGAGGCATCCTCAGGAAACTGCCTGTACTCACATCTCCTTCCCAGAGTCCATTGCCTAGGAAACCCCCACCAAGATACCAACATTGCAAAGCGGATGCCTGCCAGGTGAGAAGAAAACATAGGCAGACAGGAGTTAGGAGTGAGCTTGCTCCTACTCTGTCCCCAAACATTTAGCAGCATCAAGAAGGAACCCTGATAAGTGGTGTGTTTTCAAATGTCCCCTGTACCACTCTCTGGAGAATTAAGAGCTGAAAAATCTCAGAAACCTGTGGGAGAAACTGACACAAAATTTGTTCTGTGAGAGAGAGAATTCTCCCCCAGCTCATTCCTGGTTTGAATCACAAATCAATAGAATCAAGAATGACGCTGGTGGTAACATGACAGCATGGTTGTCTTAACTGTCACCAAGACTAAGAAAGCCAGGCTCGGGATCGACAGAGCAGGTGGGTCTGTAGCTCAGGGACACATGGGGGGTCACCAGCATTCACCCCCTGTCCTCGATGCTAGGCAGTTTGCCTGAATACCAGCACCAGATCTATCTATGGCAAAAAGGAAGTAAAAAGAGAATACAGAGTGATGTTAACATTATATAAATGTGAACTTCACAAAGCTGAGACAGTCGGCTTCTACTTATAGATTTGTTTTTTAGAAGTTATCATCTCCTTCATAAATGGAACCTAGAAAAGTCAATCTCATAGAAACTGAGAGCAGGAGAACGGTTATGAGAGACCAGGGAAAAGGAGCATAGCAAAGAGGTCCATCAACAAGTGCAATACTATTATTTGGTCAGAGGAATAAATTCTGGAGCCTATGGCATAGCAGAGAGAATATAATTAACAGCAGTGCATTATGGATCTCAAGTAGTTTCAAGAGAGGAAGTTAGTATACGCACCATAAAGAAATGATAAAAGTTTAAGGTGATGGTATGCTAATTACCCTGAGTTGATCACCACCCAATGTATACATGAATCAGATCATTACAGTTACTTCATAAATATTGACAAGCATCATGTGTCAATCAACTTTTTTCAAATGCAATACAAGTCAATCCATGAACCTTAAATCTTTGAAAAATAATATATTCTCAATTCAGTCTCTGGGGAGAAAACTCTTAAAGTTCTTCTTCCCCTCTCTTATGGTTTGAATATGAGATGACCCCCCAAAATTCCTGAGTTAATATAAGAATATTCAGGAGTAACATGATTGGTTTATGAGAGCTGTAACCCAAGCAGGCTATCCTACTATGATTGGACCGACTGGGTGATAACTATAGGCAGGTAAAGCATGGCAAGAGGAGGTGGGTCACTGGGGATGTGCCCTAGAATGATTCATCTACCCTTTGGACCCTTCCCCACTCCCCTCTCTCTGCCTCTGGCTGCCATGAGCAGAGCAGCACCCCTCTGCCATGCCCTTCCGCCATGATGTCCTGCCTCTCCTCTGGCTCAGAGCAATGAAATCAGATGACTATGGACTGAAACTTCTAAAAGCCAAAAGCCCAAAATTAACTTTTCCTCCTCTAATTGTTCTTGTCAGGTATTTTGGTCATAGCAATGCAAACCTAACACACCCCCTCTCACTCCTTCTTCTACCCTACAGCCTCTTCTCTTCTGTATCTTGAATCTTACACTCAGCTCACTTCCTTATGACTCCTACTCCTTCACCTTCCTGTACCTTTGTGGGTTTTTTTTTTGTTGTTGTTATTGTTGTTGTTGTTTTGCTGCCAGTGGCTCACTAGCCTTGCAAATATACCTCCCCACACTCTGTAGCCTTTCCAGGGGAGTGTATGAGTGTGTGGGGAGAAGGGCACTTTGCCTATCACTCCCATTGTACTGTACAAAGATCTGAGCCTTCAACTGCCCATGACACAAATTCCTTCTTCCCAGAACATGGGCAGCTTCATTGCTTTTTTTTCCTGCCATACTAATTTCAAGTGTCAAAGGGCATTTAGAGATTGTCCTTTATTTCAGAACATCCTCCCTTCCTGTTGGGTGTTAAAAAGTCATAGATTTCATGAAATGATGGTAAAAGTTAATAGAAGAAGTTTTGGTTGTTTTGTTTTGTTTTGTTTTCAGTGTTCTTGGGTAATTAGAATGCTTGCAACTGTAATGTTAGCCCTCAAAACTTATTCTAAATTTTCCAAGCCCACTAAGTTCACAGTTCTGTATTAGGATGATGAACAGAGAAAGAACACAAAACAAGAAGCATTTAGGATTATCAGTCTGCAGCACGTTGATTCCTATTGCTCTTGGAAGAGGCATTTGAGAAGAAGTTAAAAAGAAAGGAAAGGAGTCAACAGGACTTAATAACACACTAGACAATAGGCCAGGGCTCTTTACATACATGATCATATGCAGACATTATCATGTCCGTGTTACTAAAGATGAAACTGAGTTTCAGAAAGGATTGAGGAAATTGTTCAAATCCATTCAGCAGAGAAACAGCATAGCTGGAGATGGTAGAGGTCACCCCCATAGCAAAGAATGGGACAGAGAAACATCCCTGATTGGGGAAGGGGTGCTTTAGAAATGGTGGAATTCATGGTTGAGTCTTAGGATAGAGTCCAAACCAAAGTTGGGGGCAAAATCTGCCCCTTATGAAAGTTTGGACAGGTATATTCTCCTGAAATAGAAATCACTAGAAGAGCTTCAGAGATGAAGCCAAGCAAATAAAGAATTATTATCTTTAACCTCACTAAATCACTGATCATCACGTGTCCACACGTGTTCTTACGGAGAGGGTCACAGGGAAGCTTAATTCCCTGTCTACTAAACAATTCTGCTGTGATCTCAACCACAGAACTTTGCCTCAAGTGATCAGTAGGTTTTTTTTTTCTTTCTTTCTTTCTCTTCTTTCTTTTTTAACTGAGCTAACTCTACCACAGCATCCTGACAGTATAATTAACACTAGCCTGGGGAGAGGAATTGCTCTGCATTAAAAAATAAGTACTGTAGACAGATACTTTTAGATCTTCTTGCATGGCTGAGGAAGAATCAGTACACAGAGCATGAAGTCAAGAGAAGTCAAAGAACAAAGGAAAAGGAACGCTAATGAATTCTCAGATGTGTTGGAAACCTGTTAAGTCCTAGGTTTGACACTAGATGTGGAGTTAAGTGATTTTTAATTTTTTTTAATTGTAATTCTAAAACTGAATATAATCCAAGAATGCTATCTGTCATTTTACAAAACCTCACCAGTGATTACATGGGCAGGACATATAACGCACCAAAGGGGGAGTCAGTCCTCCAGGAGTCAGAAACAAAGGCGGTTGTCCAGGAAATGATGCATCTGTGTCCCTGAATTTATCTCTAACCGTGCTATTTGTCAGGAGGGTTGCACAGTTGGGTCATAATGTTTTGGAAGCAAAAAGAGATATCACTGAGTCCAATATCTCAGTGTAAAAACCAAGGAAATAGGCTTATTACAGTCCAATAGTTAGTCATAACCAAAGGGTAAAATCCCAGGCCCTGTGGATATTGACCCAAGATGACTAGTGATCTTGACCCAGGGATGGCCCATTCTGTCTCATCACTAGACGATTCTGGGGCTCAAGGGCCCCCTTGCAACAATTATTTGAAACATCATCTTTCAGACCATCTTGTTAGGTTTGATAGTAATAAAAGGCTATCCTTCATAAATCAGCAGTTTCTTAATTGACATTCCCACCAAATAATATTCTAAGAAAATAAAAAAGAATTACATAAATATTTCCCAGACTAACACTTTGATATCTTTCTGAAGTTATATATCAGTCTCCCAGCTCTTTGTTATAAAATAAGATAGTATGTAGGAAAATGTTTGGTCAACTATCAGAACTCTTTAATATATTGATATTACCATTATTATTGCTATTTGTATTACTTACATTTTGAAATTGGTGTTGAAAGAAATATATAACAAAATAAACAAAATACTAATTCAGACTAACTTGGAGAAAGTAATCTAAATAATACACTGTCTTATCAAAACATATGGTTGTAATCATTAAGTCGATGGTCTAACTCACTGTTACTGCTAACAAAATGTAACCAAACTCGCATTTTGTCTGTCCTACTACAGGATAAAAAATAATTGTACTTGAAATTATGCATGGCATTTATGACTAGTATGCTAGATTCCTTAAGAAAAAGAATTATCCTATTAATTATCATAAATATGTCTATATATGAAAACTTCATTAATCCAAATTTTCAGTAATTCAGAATTTAAGTTAATTTTCAATGTGTCAAAGTGAAACATACCTTTCCTCCAAGATTATGCAAAGGTGTGTTTCAGTAGGGGACAAGCTAAATTAATGAAATTTAAATATCTAGTCTCAGGAAAGAGATTCTATTCAAAAAGCTTTCAAAATCCTACATTGCTGCCATCTGGTGGTCAAATGGAGTTTTCTACCATTATTTAAAAAATTAGAACTAAATAATAGTTTATATATTTACATGTACATATATCTTACATATTTTTAATAATATATAGATAGAACAACATCTACATCCTTATGATATATAATAAATGTATATGCATATATTCTGTCAATATATGCATGCTGTTGCAAACAAATGTATTGCCATAAAGAATATACAAAAAAGGAATTAAATATTACCTTTAAAAATCCATATTTATATTAGTAATATATGCAAATAAATTCTTTACTCAAATAAACCTACATTAGGTTATTAATTATTGTCTGTAACAAGTTCCTGTCCTAATAAATAGAACCTGTCCTAATAAACAGAACCCCCAAAACTAGAAATAGTTGCTACAACCACTTCATATCATTTTGTTTGTATAATACACAATTCAACAGTTTGTGCATTTTAAAAGTTACATTGTCATAGGTATAAGCCACATACGGGACTATAACTTACTAGTTAGGTGACTTTTGGCAAATAACTTGACTGCTGTATACTTTATTTTCTCATCTGCAAAGTGAAGATAATTTTACTTACCTCTTAGATATGTAAAAATTAACTATGGGTATACAAAGTGTCTGACGTTTTGTAAGCATATAATTTAACAGTAGCAATTATTAGCATTTCTGTTCTAAATAGCCAGTCAGGTTAGATTCAAGGAGAATGTACAGCTGATGTCTAGACCCTAACCCTAAATTTTCCCTTGTCCTCTACCTAACAGAAAATCAATAATCCATTTTTTATCCTTCTCAGGTAAGCATCAGGAGGAGTCTCTATACCCCAGCTATGAGTATTGCCTCTTAAAAAGCAAAATGTTCCTTTTTTTATACCTTTATTTTATTTATTTATTTAAATGTGGTGCTGAGGATCAAACCCAGGGCCTCACATGTGCTAGGTGAGCACTCTACTGCTGAGCTAAAACCCCAGCCCTGCAAAATATTTCTTGATATTTCAAAATAGCCAAGAATATAAGAATCTCATACTCAAACATGGGGAGAATAGAAAATATCCACTTAAATCAACCCAGATTTTTAACAACTTTGTGAAAGGGCAAAGTCATAAATCCAAAGTCAAAAATCCAAAGATATTCCTCCCATTAACCCAGAGACAGTGACAGGGGCATTTCGATTCTGACAGTTCTCCAGCTATGGGGTCATAATGAACTAGAAGAAGGTGTCACTGGATGGACAGAAGCTAACAGCAGCTCTGTTCATCAGCAACTGTTACATACACTGCAGTTTCTTAATGGACTTGACTTAGATGGTTAGCCTCAAATTGTTACTTCTGTATTAGGATGTTTCACAGCAGGAAAATTAAATTCAAAGTTTTGTCTCATTGATGCAATACACTTGGAGTCACCACATAACTCCACTCAGGAGAGCCTGGCCAGACAACCCTCCCAACCTGCAAGTCAATAGCATTCACTAAGCACAGGTCATGATTGTGCTGACCACTGGGCAAAGGGAATAAGATTGGTCAAACACAAATAAATCCAGACACAATCCCCTTTTTTTTTTTAAGAGAGAGAGAGAGAGAGAGAGAGAGAGAGAGAGAGAATTTTTTAAATATTTATTTTCTAGTTCTTGGCGGACACAACATCTTTGTTGGTATGTGGTGCTGAGGATCGAACCCGGGCTGCACGCATGCCAGGCAAGCGCGCTACCGCTTGAACCACATCCCCAGCCCAGACACAATCCCTTTTAACAAGAAAAAGTATCTGTCAGAATCCAACAATAACCAGAGAAATATTAAGAAATCACACTAATAAAATGTAAAGAGAAAAGTGGTTCTTTGCACCATGAAGAAAGATGAAATTAGACCTGACTTTGATCTTTGAGTCTCTCTCACTCATAATAAACATGATTATCAGGCACTGGATACAGTTCTTTCAGCCATGTAGCTCATCTTTAGTCTTTAGTCTAATAGGATCCCTAATAGAGAACTCATTTAAAGAATCTTTTATTCGTTACCAATTAGTAGGTACATGGAGCCTCTGAAATAATTCAGTATAATATCCTTGTTCTATGGGCATATAAACAGAAATCGGTTTATAAATTTGAGTTAATACACTTCAAAACAAACCAGAAAGGGATTAATATACAATTCAGGTGTGTTCTAATCAACTCCTACATGCAAGAGTCTAGACAGGCAATAATAAAGATTAACAATCTTATCGGGATTATGAGACAACAAATTATTGGAAAAGATATCTTTGATTTATTGTAGTCATCAAAAGATTATTCCAGAGCTATAGAAAACGATGTGAGTCAAATTCCAGAGGAGACAAAGAGTCAATTGTTAATCACGGAAATGACTTGTGTCTTGGTATCTCAAAACTTATTTGAAAAGGCAATGAAAAAATTAATTTTGTATCTGGGAAAGAAGGACACAAAGCCAAGTTATCAGCACACATTTGTAAGAGCCCAAACCACATAATACCACAGCATGTCTTTTTGACAAACTGAATGAGCATAGGAATACCAGAATAATGATGACCTATTTAGACTTTAACAAAGCACTCAACATTGTTTTATAAAATCCACAAATGTATATATATAATATAAATATATAATATATATACACACATATATGTATATATGTATACATATATATCCTTTATTCATATATATATATACATGCACATACACATATATGTATATGAATAGAGAAGCTAAAGTTGACATAGCATTAAATAATCGTTTTCTAGAAGACTTGGATAAATAATAAATAATAGTGTTGTTGCCTATTAGCTTTCTTTTTGAGTTCCAATAGGTCATACACGAGTGTTTTTATGTGTCCCAACTTTGTATGTTAAAAAGCCCATCTCAGCCTTGACAGGATTTGCTACATCAAAAAAGGACAAAATCACCATGCAGCCTGCCAAAATCATCACCATCCCAGGTATACAATTTGCACAGTGTCAACTGCAGACAAAGTCAAGTTTGACTGGATCAGAAAGCATTAACATTGTTGAAACCCCATTGGCTGTGAAAGCACTTACCCCCATTTCAATAGCCCATGGCACACCTATAATGAGACTATAAGTGCCCACTCAACAGGCATCTGGCCAGACTCCTCCTCAAGTTATCAGTGTGGTTATAAAAGGGTCAGAGGTTAAATCAGAAGCAGTGGTTAAAAAAAAAAAAAAAAAAAAAAAAGCAGGAACATGATGTGAAAACTTTGCAGCTGGTAGAACAACCAGCAGATGGAAATAAGACAGTGACCCATGCAGTGGTTGTCAGTGCCCCTTCAGCTCTCTACCTAAGACCCAAGGACCAGGGAGGGACATGTGAGAAATAAACAGCAGCTCCACTGTGAACTTTTAGATTGTTAGTAGTAGTACTGACATAAACGTTTGCAAGGTAAATCATCAAGAAAAGTCAAAGGAAGACTTTAAAACATTTTTAAAGCATATAAGAAAACAATCAAACTTATTGGAAGTAAATTACCTATCCCATGTTTCAAGTGGGAAATGAACTACACATGGAGATGCTGACGAAAACTGCCTCTTACTGTAGGAAACAACTGAACCCGTCAATAAGGAAAAGGATTGAAAGGGACCAAGCTGCTCAACACAATATCAAGTTACACTAAGACTTAGAACGAACACTAACATCTGTAAGAGGGTATATAGGGGCTGGGGATGTGGCTCAAGTGGTAGTGCACTTGCCTAGCATGCGTGAGGCACTGGGTTTGATTCTCAGCACCACATAAAAATAAAATAAAGATATTGTATCCACTTAAAAAAGAAAACTAAAAAATAAATATTAACAAAAAGAGGCTATACAGTTGTCAGTGGGGAGGGGTTAAGATAGGTGATCTCATTGTTACATAGAGCAATTTTTGAAGCATTTTATATGCATACCAGCAATTATTACTTTGTTTGCACCGTACTCACTTAACTGGTGCTATGTGAAGACTCTGCTAATATAGGTATTATAGAATGTGACTTGAAGAATGGATGCAAAAGCTTCAGAAAAAGGATAGCAAAAAAGATCTAGTGCGATTTTTTTATATATATCATATAGCTTAAGCTGATTTAAAACAAAGGCCTTAGACTAATTTTTGGTTTTCTTTCTTGAAATAAGCTAGTGGCTTGTTTGTGTAAAGCTTTTTTATTAAAAGAAAAATTTTAAAAATCTTGTACCTAGCACAGTATTGTTATAAAATTTACATGTAACGTCTTACATGGTAGTTTAATTTTGTCAATTTCTTAATTGTGGGCAAATTAACAGTTGGCTTTGGCCTTTTGCTGTAACATGCCTGTGTCATTCACTCAGCCCTGGCATCTGCGCAGACACGTCAGTTTCAGTTCTACTGTCACTTGGAAGTTCAGGCGCAGCATGAATTTTTGTCTAGTACCTGCCCTTTGTTTTCTTTCTTTTTCTTTTTTGTCTTTTTTTCCTTATTTCTCTTACTTTTTCTTTTCTTTTCTTTTTTTTTTTTAGTTTAAAGTTTAAGAGGGAAAGTACCAGTGTTTCAGATTTGAACTATAATAGTTTGTATTATATTTGAAGTATATTATTACATTTGAAGTATATTCTATTTTGTTGTACTCTTTGTTTTCAAAGTGTATTCAAGTAGTTTTTCTGAAATATAGAAATGAAATAAAAAAAAAGACATAGTAGAGAAACAGTTGCATTGGGGGAGAAATTCTAAAACCTTCTGAGAGCAGTACAGAGAATTCAGAAATATAAAGGAGAATCTGTATCCTGGTTGACCACCACTTTGTCATATCCTGCAGGAGACCATTAAGTTATATAAATACCCATTTGTTCCTTTAGTCTATCATATTCCTCATGCTCAAATACTAAAACCGTATTTTTTCCTTTGATTACTATAAGCATTCACCGCTGGGGCAGGAATTTTGTATGAATTGCCAACTGCTGTATCCCTACTGCTTAGGACAGTGTTCAATAAATAGTTGCTGAATGAATGGTAAATATGATCAGTCTAGTCACTGAAACAATCCACCTGCTGGGTATAAGATAAATAATTTTAAATCAGTAGCTTTTCTCTGCAGTAATAATAAGAACTTACAAATGAAAATGGAAAAACCATCCCATTAACAAAAGTGATAAAAACTATAAAATAGTCACAACATGAGCATGAACATAGAGAAAGAATAGTATAAATCTTATTGGGAGACATAAAATAAAATTGGAATAAGTGAAAAGATATACCATTGTTGGGTGGGAAGACAGTAATAAAAATGTCATTTCTTCCAAAAGGAATATGAGAAAATATGCAATTCTAATTAGTGTCCCCCAATAATCTTTTATTTCAATATAATTATCTTGAACATTATATGAAAGAATAAATACCAAGAGCAATCTAAAAAGTATTTTTAAACCTCTCATGGCCAGTCCCCATCACACCCCACACAGGTGCCCTAGGGCAGTGACTACATCTGGAACTGGTCACACTTTTCCCACACAGCCACAAATAGCGGGAACATGCTGTCCTGTGATCACTAGGCGAGGAGGTGCTATGCTGGGTGGGGGTGAAGCTCTTACTTTTTACCTTTTCTTGGTCTCTTCAGTTCCTTCTGTGAGACATGCCTCAGAGGTCAGTGACATTCAGAGATGAGGTCATAGATTTCTCCCAGGAGAAGTGGTAATGGCTTTAGCCTTCTCAAAGAAATTGATACCGATGTATAATTGTGTGTGTGTGTGTGTGTGTGTGTGTGTGTGTGTGTGTGTGTGTGTGATGTTAGAGAACTGTGGCCATCTGATCTTACTGGGCTGCTTCCATATCTTGCCAATTGTGGATAATGTCAAAGTCTATATGGAGGCATAGATGTCAGTTTGACATACTGAGCTCAGTTCCTTTGGATATGTTCTCAGATGTGGAATGGCTGGATTGTATGGTCTTTCTATTTCTAAGCCACATATGGTTTCCTTAGTAGAACAAAGGGAAAAGCCCCAGTTGAGGACAGATGTGAGAAGAGATTTGTTTTCAGGGTGCTGCGTTACCAAACTTGTTGGTGATCTTCATTTCTAGTTGGGTCAAGAAGTGAGCCAATGGAAGAACCCCCACACCAGAACCTTTGTATGTCCCAAATGATTGTGACCAACCAAGAAAGTCAGGACAAACATTTATGGGACATCAAAGAAATTGAATTAGAAAAAAAAACAAACATTAAATTTAAGCTCAAACCATATTTCAAAACTGATGATTTCATGGGAATTGTTCAGTAAGGAGACCTGAGAAACTTAATGAAGGGCAGAACATGCTTCTCTCTGCCAAGCCTGATGACACACATGTGGGAGGGAAATGTAATGACCATAAGGCAACCAGGAAACCCCTCAGAGGTACTGCTTCACAAGATTCACATGGGACAGCAGCATTTTGAACAGAGAGGGCAAAGAAAAGTCATAGTAACAAAGGGACAATTTTCTTCACACAGAAGAGAGCTTCTAATGAAAAGATCTCTAAACATAATGAATATGGGAAATAATGTGGCATGTCAGCTCTCACCAAGCAAGAGAAAATTCAGGTAGGGAATCACTATAAATTCAACCAATGGAGAAAGCAACTCTTGGGTCTTCCCAGAGCTTATTTGGAATAGAAACACCATAAGTGTAACCAAAACGGGAGCATGAAATTACACTCTCAGTCATACATAAAGAACTCACTCTAAAGAGAAAACTGTCAAATGTAATATATGTGGTAAAACTTCCCATTAAAAAAATCTAACCTCGATGAACTTCAGAAAATGCACACAGGAAGGAAATCCTATAAATGTAGCAAATGTGAGAAAACCCTCATTAGCAAATCAGTCCTTCCAGAACATCACAGAACACATGGAGGGGAGAAACCCCATGCATGCAACAAAAGTGAGAAATCCTTCTGCCACAAGTCAGACCTCACTGTCCATGGGAAAAACAAAAAGAAAAACCTCTATGAATGTGAAAAATTTAGAAAATTATTTTGCCAGAAATCACATTTCAGCAAACATCAGGGAACTCACACAAGGGAGGAGCACCATATGGCAGGAGCTGGCTCTCTGTTCTCAGAGTCCTACTCTTTTCTCTTGAGTCCAGTTAGCCTGTTTCTCAGTCTCCTATTACTCTGGGTGAGAACATGTGTTATGGTTTAGATATGAGGTGAAATGATTGGGTTATGAAAGCCTTAACCTAATCAGTGCATTAATCTCCTGATCAGGATTAACTGAGTGGTGGTGTTAGGCAGGTATGGTGTATCTGAAGGAAGTGGGTCGATGGGGGTTAATATCTTGTTCATGAGAAGAAATTTTTCTCTGCTTCCTGGTGCCATGTTCCTAGCTCCTTTTCTTCACCACAACCCTTCTACAATGATGTTCTGCCTCAACCCCAATCTTAAGGAATGGATGCTTTCAGCCATCTATGGACTGAGGCCTCCAAAATTCTGAGACCCAAAATAAATTTTTCCTCCTTAAAATTGTTCTTGTTGGGTCTTTTGGTCACAGCAGTGAAAAAACTAACAAAAACACCATGTAACTAAGATCTGGCCAAGAGAGTATGAATGCAAGAGATAAAGATTACTTCCAGACCTGGCAACCAAAAATTCCCATGTGGTCCTGGTTTCTTATCCCTTGTGGGATTCAAGTGCAGGTGACTCCAGAGCACCCTTGTGAGCCATAGTTGGAAGATGGTGTAGGTGTAGATGGTGTAGGGCAGGTCACTCAGAAAACACACCAAGTCCCAGTTTTGTCCAAATTGAAGAGTCTTTTGTCCAACTAGCTGGGACTTTCCAGTAGGACCAAGTTGTCTCTTCAGAAAACAGCCTTGAGGTTCAGCGTTTTAGGATATTTAAAGGCAAAAATGACATGCGGGTTGACATAGGTAAAAGCAAGCAGGTACAGAAGCTGAATTGGGCAGTTAGCGAGACAATGCAGTGAGTACATTGGTATTTCCCATGGGACTTTCCAGGTTGGCATAGCAGCAAGCAAGCAGAAGGGAAGTGAGTCAAAATGACCCTACTTGAGTACAAGTTAGAGAATGATTACTAACATCTAGACAATCAATCTCTGACAGGGTACATTGCCCAAGAAAAATGTGAACCAAAGAGAGAACAATTTTATATTATATAAGAATTGCCATTTTGTGTTGCCAAGTATGCCATGCTAGGTAACTATTAATGGGTACAGTGGTGGGGCTTTCCCATGGGAGAAGCATTTCTTAAATGCTATGGAGTCTCAGGGCAAAATGGAGTCTGTTTGGTCATTGCCCATACAGCCTGGCCCATAAAAATGGCAACCATGCTATCAGAAGTGATTAATTGAGGAGAGCATAGATTACCTCACCTCTACCCTGAAATCTCCATTTCTATTCTATATGAGTATAAAATAAATAACTGCTTTATTGAAAAAAAAATCAATGACAATGGGAGATAGGCTATAAAGCCACATTTAAAAAAAAAAAGTCTGTATGGTAGTGACATGAAAATAGATTTAAAATAATAAATCAGTAGAACAAAATAGACAACCTAGAAATCAATCCCAGCAGATATGTGGCAAAAGGATATTACATATTCACTGCATGAGTAATAAACTAATTATTTAATAAAAGTATTAGCATTGGGCTGGGATTGTGACTCAGTGGCAGATCACTCGCCTAGTATGTGTGAGGCCCTGGGTTCGATATTTAGCACCACGTAAAAATAAATAAATTAAATAAAGGTATTGTGTCCAACTACAACTAAAAAATAAATATTTTTTAAAAACTATTAGCATAGTATTGGGGAGAAAATAAAGTTGGGCCCCTATTTATATTATATACAAGACAGATTTCAGTGTGTACAAGATTTAACCTTCAAAAATAAAACAAAACAAAATTTTAAAGTTAAAAAAAACGTAAGAGTTGAGTGCAGTGCATATGCCCGTACTAGGGAGACGGAGGCAGGAGGATTGCAAGTTCTAACAATTTAATAAGACATTTACTCAAAATAAAAAATAAAAGGGATACAGGTATAGCTCACTGGTACAACACTGGCCTAGCGTGCATGAGATCCTGAGTTCAACCCCAGTACCACAAAAGAAGGAAAATGTAAAAGACTATATATTCAATCTAGTTTGTAAAGAAAAATGTATTAATCTAGTGAGAAAAAAAAATCTTAATATTGAACCAGAAAATTAAGAAGGAATGAAGGAAGGGAGGAGGGAGGGGAAAATATTTGACAATATATTTTTTTAATTATAACATAAGTATAAACAAAATTCATAGACAAAATAAGTGCTCAATATCTCTTGGGAAAAAACACTTTATACATTAAAGACTATCAAAATCTGAAGTATAGGAAAAGGTCTTACAAAATAATATATAATAACATGAACAAAGGAAATAAATATACAATTCACATAAGAACAAATCAATGTGACCAGCAAACATATAAATACATGCTCAAAATCATCTGTGGTCAAATAAAGGCAAATAATAATAATAATAATATATCACATTTTACAAAAATTAAGGCAAAATAAACATATTATCATGACAATGTGAAAGAGAGGAGACTCCTCTTCACTATAAGGTAAAATATCAGTCTTGCAATCTTTCTGGAAAACAATCTAGCAATCTTTATTTCACCTTAATTTTCTCTCACCCCTTAATCTAACAATTCTACTGGGTCACATACAATATATCACATTTTATATCATATGCAAATAAGGGCATCAGTACCTAAAGTGTGCTTACTGTAGCATTGTTGAAAATGGTCAACAATTGCAAGCATATGGATGCTCATCAGTTTGTTGAATTGAATGATTAATTTATATTGTAAAATATTATGCATCATTTAAAAAAATAAGATTGAATTTTTATCACATAGTTGGAAAGATTTCCTTAAGGGTTGGTTTGTTTGTTCAAGTGAGAAAGGGAAAATGCAGAAACATAGGAATAACATAATCCCATATTTTAAAATAACTAAAAATTGCTGCTATTATATATATCTGTACAGTTATAAGTTTGTCTATTTTAAGTTTACAACTAGAGAGCATAAGAGACAATAGAATAAAGGTCAAATCAGTACTGCCTGATTTGAGGAGGACAGAAAAGGGACAAGAGAAGGCAAACAAACAGAAATTATAACCCTTTAAAAAAAAACCTCCAAATACACTTGCTACAACTTAAGCATTTATTTCCAACTATATATGTGTGTACATACATATGCAGAACAATTTTAAATAATATTTTAAATTTAAAAAGACAGAAATGAAGGAGAAAGGAGAAAACCAGAAAGAGGAAAGAGTTAAATAGAAAGACAGGGCCAGGCAGAAAGAGGAAATTGGCATTGCCAATTCTGCCTTTTCAGACTCACATGACCATCAACTTACTGCTTCACTTGCTAGTGACTTAACGTTGACAGCTTTCAATAATATCAAATACTTAAACAACTTGCTCAAAATGAGAGGGTTATTTAGCTCTTGCAATGTTTTTTCCTTCCCTCCTGCTATGGTTGAATATAGGTCATCCATTCAAAACTCATGTTGAAGTTTAATCCTTATGAGATGATAAGAAATGGGACCAGGCCATACTTTTCAGAGGTGATTAGGGCTCTGTCGTCAGGAATGAGTTAATGCATTTATGTAGACTAATAGGTTAACGGGTTATCTAAAGAGTCTACTACAACATTCAGTTTGGCCAGTTCTCCTTGCACTCCCTGTCACCATGTGATGCCCTGTGCCACTTTGGGATTCTGCCAGTATAAAGAGGCTATCACCAGGTGTGGTCCCTCAGTCTTAGAGCACAGCCATGAGCCAAAGTGAGCCCTTTTTCTGTACAATCTGTTTATTCTGGTGTGTTGTCATCAGCAACAGAAACCTGACTAGGTCGCCTCCCTATCTCTTCTTCCTTCTGGAAGCAGGAACAACCTATTACTGATCATGAATGTCATCTGCATGGCTCTGGATTTTACCTAACTACATGGAAATCTTCTAAGTTGATATGTCTACCTTCTCATTTCCTAAGCATTTTGTAGCACTTACAAAATCTAAGATAATTTATTAGGTAAGAGGATTTTCTGAAAACTGTCTAATTCCAAGAAAAGCTTGCTTTTGCAAAACAACAAAAGCTTCCTTATCTTCTTAATTACAAAAGACTTGAGGATGTATTTTCCAAAACCATTTCTGAATCACCTTAATAAATTGTAGCTATTGTTTAAACACCATGAAGACATGCAGAAAACAAAGAAGGATAACAATTTCTCAAGAAATCAAGGTCAATAGTTTTTTGCTACCATTCAACAGTTTATAATAATAAAATCAAACTTGTCACCCAATATACTGGGAAAGTAATTATAACGAACATATTTTGAGGCTGTGGGTTAGCATAAGGTGTCAGCAAGGAATTATGAATGATGAGAATGTTTTTGGTTTAGGGAACAATTGATGAGGAATATACAGATTGTGGAAAGAAGTTCTAATACAAATAGCAAGTGTGTAGAGAAAAAAATGATATTTAAACTTTAATTCGGTTCAACAAGTGCAAATTATCTACACCCACTAAAATTTTATATTCAATCTTCATCTGGTCATTTATTCAACATGCCTCCCTCATCTCTTTCTGCTTTAGGAAGAATAGAGGTCTAAACCTGAAGTACCTTGATTGACAGCAATTCTAGCTTCATTTTATTGAGCCCCTACTCTATAAGAAACTCCTTCAATATCTAATTAATTTAAGCATAATTGCAACTTTATAAACTAAGCATTTATTTCACCATCTTAAGATGAAAAGAACAAGGTTCAGAGATATACGATGAACACGACCAACGTCTAACAGTCTATAAATGGCCAAGCAGAGAGGCACAGTCATGGCTAACTTGAATACCTCTGCCCTTTCTGTTCTACTGTAATGAGTTTCTTGTTAGGTCGATCCTGTGCTAGGGAGGTCACAACACAGAGAACCCATCATAACCACAGCTATTTAGCTTGCAATTGCTGACTCACTGTTATTCACTGTAGACCATTAAAGCTAATTCATTCAACACCTGTAGGATGGATCGGAACACACAACTGCACCCCATCAGTCCCATCTCCTTAGACAGTTATCTCATGGGAGAATACCCCACCCACCTGCCCCAATCATTGCATGTCCTCCACACTGAGCTACATGGTATTTCAAAGACCGAGAGAGAAAGAGAGACCCTGAGTAGATGGAGGCACAGATCTGTGGACAGGACAAATCATGCTTTTCCCTTTAGTTAGATGAATAAAACCTCCAAATACACTTGCTACAGATCAACTGAAATAGAAACAATCAATTTAAATGTTGCCAGACTGAAAGACTTCCATAATGTATCCACATTTTTTTTAATAGCTGGATGACTTCTCCCAAAAGAAACATACTTAAACCCAAACATCAAATGATTGCCTAATTTTCAAATAAGTTTTCCTGGAAACCTGCATATTTCTTCTGAGGAAAATCATATACATAGTCAGAGAGCTCAACTATGATTGTGTTACACATCTTCTCTGAGAGGCTAGAGGACTCACACTGCCTTTAGGATGTATAGACCTTTGTTTTTAAATAAATCTTTGTTTGTGTTTTGCTTTTGATGCATCTTGGAATTCTTTTCAGCAGTAAAAACTTAAGAACCCAGGCTGGGATTGTGGCTCAGCAGTAGAGCACTCATCTAGCCCGTGAGAGGCCCTGGATTCGATGCTCAGCCCCATATAAAAATAAATCAATAAATAATAAGGGTATTGACAACTACAACTAAAAAATAAATATTTAAAAGAAAGAAAGAATGAAAAGTAAAGAACCCTCCCAGGCCAAGGTTCCATTCTCCACTTTGGATGGGACTTGTCAGAACCCTGTGCAATGACAACCCCACCATCAACATCCCAAACTCCCAGGACTCATAGCCAAGTGACCTGAGGAACTTAGTCAGGACCCAACTCTATGTACTCTTTTCTTTGGAAACAGACACATTTTGTTCTAAATGCAGAGTCTTATGGGAATAAGAATATTAGAGGTTGCTATGTGATTGAAATAAGGTCTCAGAATCTTATACACAAATTCATGGTGGTTTGTAGCAGTCAGAGTCTCTAGTGTAGCAACTTTCAGTTTGCAGCTGGGAAAAAAATGGCCTCATGCAGGATCCTTCATGATCCAACCCCTGCCTAACTCTCCAACTTCAGGTCTTATCCTTCTACTATTATCCATCTCAATGGCACACCCAACTCAAAGCAAAACAGCAAAGTGCGATGGACACATCATTTAAAGTTTATGTACCTCTATTTCCTCATTTTCAGAACACAGATAATTCAACATTCAGTTGTTCTTCAGCACATTTTTATTGAGACTCAACAGTACCAAGAACTAATTAACTCTAACTCTCTCTCTCTCTCTCTCTCTCTCTCTCTCTCTCTCTCTCTCTCTCTCTCTCTCAATCTAATAAGAATGGTATGAGGATTAACTCATTAAAATTGATTAATGAGGATTAAATTTCATGCAAAATTCTTAATCTAGTGATTGACGACTAATAAATTCCCCACAAATACATGAGCTATTATTATTATTCTTGCTTCCTTATCATACCTCTACACCTTGGATATGCAGCCCTATCTGACTGAAATGTCCTTCCCCAGCTTATTCATCCTTCAGGACTCAAAAAGCATCTCCTCTGTAAAGCCTCCCCTGTTTCCTTTTAAAGGAACAGTCACCAGGTCTTTCTCCTCCTCTGAGGCATTTGTGTACATAATGTCAGTTATAGAAATATTCCTGTGGTATGGCAACACTTTGTTTAATAACTGCCTGTCCTTTCCTTACCAGACACTGAATTCCTTGAAGCAAATGGAGAATGGTGTTTAATTCATAGTAATGGTTCCAACATTTAACACAATGGCAATTATACAACTGTGATATGGATTCCCTATATTTTTATACTGAAGAATAAAACAGCTTACCTGAGTTTACACAGTTGACTGGTCATAACACCTGAGGTCTCTGGTCTCCTGATTCCCTGACCCAGGCACTTTTCTCTTGATCATAGTGCTTTTCTAAATCACTGGAGAAAGGGACCATAATATGCTGGTGTCAAGATGCTACAGAGCAGCCTTCTCTGCTTCTCAGAGGCCTAGATCAGCCTGGGTTCAATCAGAAAACTGAAACTGCAAAGTAATTTAAATAGAAGTTAGGATCATTGCAAGTCCTGGCAGAACTTACCTCCCGCATTGACTTTTGATTTTCATTTTTCTCTATTTTCCCTTTAAAAGATAAAATTAACAAATAAAATTTTAATTGCTTAAAGGCTCCATTAGAAAATTAAATATATTATTTTGGTGGGATAACAGATTTTTAAAAGTTTTGATGATATTGGAAGTGAATATAAAATCAGTAGCAAAAAAGTTCTTTATAAGTGATCAAGTGACAACTGAATCATTTTAAACAAATCAAGAAATGTTACAGAGTAAATCTAATCTCCTATTTAACTTGATAGATACAGATCTAGACATTGTATGTTAATATCTATCTAGTTCTATTACTATAAATGGAAAATGTACATATAATTATACTTAATATACATGTGGTCCCCAATTTACAATGGTTTGACTTATGATTTTTTTTTACTTTACAATGGTGCAAAAGCAATATATATATATCCAGTAGAAATCACACTTGGAATTTTGAACTTCAGTCTTTTCTCAGACTAGCAATTCATGGCACAATACTCTTATGAAGCCCAACTAGGAGCTAAAATGTGTTCAGAGCAATATAATATGTGTTCACAGCATCCTTCCAGGACCAATAGGTATTCAGACAATTACATACCAAACAAGCATTAATTCAACAAATATTTGTTAAATTTTTATTGTGTGCCAGAAACCATACTAGAAAGACAGTGGCCAAACAAGACAAGAAACACCCTGGCCTGATTGGATTTACTCTGTATTGGGAAAACTAGACAAGCACATGAACAAATAAATGGTGAAATTATGGATTGCAATAATTCCTCAAAGGAAATAAACATGGTTATACAAGCTGAGAGAGGTTAATTTAGGTGGTGTGGTCAAGAAAGACTTTTTTGAGCTCTTTTTCCTCCACTGTGGCTCCCTGGCTGGAGTTTTGTACAGAAAGCACAGAGATTGACCAACATCACAAGAAAAATGGGGGGAAATTCACCATTGCCATTGCCAGATAGAGCGATTTATGGCTTTGTTCTTTTCTTAAGCTTCATACTTTATCTTGTAAATTTTATTCCTAAATATTGGCTAAGCTTCTTAGGCTTAATCTATTGACCTCAAAAATATTGGGCAGTCATATTACTTGTCCCCCTCCTTATTACCAAAACAATTGGTTATATACTTGTATTGGGAACTAACATAATAAATATTTCTTCACTCCATTCATACAATCATAGATAACTGTTCTAAAAATCAACAGTGGAAGAAATACCAAGAAAAGGCCATCCCTATGTTAAAAGATATTTCTCTTAGTAAAGTAAATCAAATGTTCTTTCTTGCAGCCAAAGAATTTCATACCAAAACTTGACTTGTGTATATTTTATACATGCTAACATCAAGCATGATAAATTTTTAACAGAATAATTCTGATCCTAATTATATTGACTATTTTCTCTTATTAATGCCCAGTACTGAAATATATATAAAGAAAGAAGTTGATCTTTTCCTAGGAAAAGTTCAATTAATATTGTAAATGTTTTCAAATATTAGTTTTGAAATATTAGTTTCAAATGTTTTCAAATATTAATAGAATAAAAAATACTGCATTACCCTAAATACTAACCAAAAAAAAGACCTTTTGGAGAAGATGATATCTGACCTGTGGCCTAAAGGATGAGGATGAAATAGACTTTCAAAGAGCTAGGGAAAGAGTATTCCACTCAGAGGGAAAGGTAAGTAGAAAGACCCTTGTGGCAAAGAGTTTGAGTGCTAAGAGACAGAAAAGAGATGGTGTGGCTGGCACACGGAATTAAAGTAGTAAATATAAAATAAGAACAGAAAGATGGGCAGAGACCCAAGCCAGGAGGGCCCTACAGGCCACAAAAAAAGATTTTGGATTTAAGTAGAGAAGTGATATGACTGATTATCTGTTTATGTTTGCATGAGTATGAGTATGCATAGATTTGTGCATGAGTATGTGTATGTCTGTGTATGGTACAGAGCACTCTGGAAATTGAACCCAGAACCTCACTTGTGCTAGATAAGTGTTATGCCAGAAGCCGCCCCCGCCCTCATCTTTCACACACGTTTTTTGACTGTCCTGTTCCAGGGACAATTTAGTTTACTTATCATGGCCCCCAAACCATTGCTCTTGTTGCAAACTCTGATCCTTTGGACTGAGCTCTCTTAATCACCTTCACACGTTGATATTGCTGCTACTGTGGCAAACTGAAAGACTCGGGTTCTAGTCTTGCCAGATCTGAAAAATTCTCTCTGAGAAGGTAGTTACCTGGACTCTGCTTCACATAGTTTTTATGCTCCCTTTGGTGCTAGACACAGCAATCCCTCTTTAGAGAGGCCTACACAGTGGAATTCCTTTCCTTCTAGGGGAAGAGGATTCTTGGATTGCAACAAGTCTAGATGTTCCTCCCGCAACATCAGCTTCCAAATTGCCTCTGCACAACCAAACCTGGCTTCCATTTGAAGATTCAATCTCAAATAGGAAAAGCAAAGTGATTCTCCTTCTCCCTCTCCATTACCCTCACTTTCAGAAGGTGATTATGCAAGTCTTCCATTTCCCATACTCCTCCATTGCTCTTCCCCTCATTGATTTTCCATTGCTTCTGTCATCCCTGATTTTCCTGATGGGGATTTTGGCCACAAGTGACTTACCTAACCATTTTTAATACATTCTTAAACTTCTCCACTTGTGACTTTTAGCATAGAACTTTAAACTCATTTAGTGTAGCTTTGAGAGATTTGAAATAACATCTCTAGGGCCATGTGTTTGGAAGATTCCACACTTGAATATGATATGAACTACTCAAGGACTTCAATTTAGTTTACTTATCATGGCCCCCAAATTATTGCTCTTGTTGCAAACTCTGATCCTTAAGTGGTGATTCTGTTCAATATAAATTCAACCTTCTTTTCAAAGTTGGGGGCATTCAGCAGATTGTTGTCACCATTATTACAATCTGGATAGCACTTCACAGCAGAAAAATGGTGCACTAATGTAAGACAGCAGATCCTTTTAACTCAGAGTCTAAGAAGGCCAATGCAATGGGAAAATTAAATATCTCCTTCAAGAAACTTGCTAATGACATTTCTAATAGGTTCAATCACTAATGTTTCTCCATGCTTTTTTGAGAAATCATTCCCCAACTCTTGAGCCAAAAAAAAAAAACCTGCTTACAGGGCTAATTTGATATCTAAATTATCCTAATTTGCTATTTCCCTCAAACATGGGTGCTTAACCTTACTCCAGTAACATATATTAATGTTACATTTTCTGTCCTCTAGTTTTAGCTATATTTAAGCAGAACTAAACATTCATTTTTTTTACCATCTGCTTATAAGAAATCTGTAAACTGTTTTTGTTTTGATTCTTTGGGTAGTAGACAATTTCTGTTTTTATTACATTGCTTTTCATTTAACATAGTAACATAAGTTTGATCTCATAGCTAAAATTCCAGAGTGCTGAATAAATATATATATATGTATATGTATATACATATATATATACACACATATATATATATACTCACACACACATATGTGTGTGATTTTTTAATTTAAAAATTATATACATTTATTAGGTAATGTATATATAATTTTGACCATCATATTTCTTTAGCAGTCTGAAATAAATTTAGAGAGAGAAGAAAAGAGATCATAGCATTATACTAAAAGTTGCTGATGTCTGAAAATATAACACTTAATCTCCTTCCTCTACATAGTGTCCCTAGCTAGTAAACATACAGAACACCAAAGGTAATCCTTAGGACTCTGGGAAAATTTACTTTCATGCTGTGAGCAGAGTTCTCTGAAGATGATTCTTTGGTAGTTAGACAAACAGAAGCATAATAAGAAACCTGTGAAAAGAATGTGCTCCTTTTTTATTTCATGCACTGTGGAAGGACCTGCCAAGGACTTGCCAACCTCACTTCATGTGTGGACAAGGGGGATTTCACCTACTCCTCTGCAAAGACAAAAGGCCTCCAACCTTCTTTGTTTTCCCTCATTTTTAAAAAATTTGTTTTAATTAGTAATGCATAACAGTAGAAAAATTATTATGGGATGGGTGCCAGGGATTGAACTCAAGGGCACTTGACCACTGAGCCACATCCCCAGCTCTATTTTGTATTTTATTTAGAGACAGGGCATCAATGAGTTGCTTAGTACCTTGCTTTTGCTGAGGCTGGCTTTGAACTTGTGATCCTCCTGCTTCAGCCTCCCAAATCAGTGGAATTACAAGCGTTTACCATGGTACCCAACAGTAGAATGCATTTTGACACATCATATATAAGGAGCATAATTTCTCATTCTTCTGGTAGTACATGATATAGAATTACACTGGTCATGTTGTCATAAATGTACATAGGGTAATGATGTCACATTCATTCTACTATCTTTCCTGCCCCCACCCCCGCCTTCACTTCCCTCTCCCTAGTTAAAAGTAACTATTCTTCCCTAGCCCTGCTCCCTATTGTGAACTAGCATCCACACATCAGAGAAAACATTTGGCCTTTGGTTTGAGGGGATTGGCTTATTTCACTTAGCATGATATTCTCCAGCTCCATCCATTTATTGGCAAACACCATAATTTCATTCTACTTTAAGACTGAGTAAGATTCCATTGTGTTTATATTCCACATTTTCTTTATCTTCTTTATCCATTCATCTACTAAAAGACACCTAAGTTGGTTCCATAGTTTAGCTATTGTGAATTGAGCTGCTATAAACACTGGTGTAGCTGTATCACTGAAGTATGCTGATATTAAGTCCTTTGGGTATAGACTGAGGAGTGGGATAGCTGGGTCAAATGATGGTTCCATTCCAAGTTTTCTGAGGAATCTCCATACCACCTTCCAATAGTTGCACCAATTTGCAATCCCACCAGCAATGTATGAGTGTACTTTTTCCCCACATCCTTGCCAACATTTATTTTTGTTTATAGTCTTGATAATTGCCATTCTGACTGGATTTAGATGAAATCTTAGTTTTGATTTGCATTTCTGTAATTGCTAGAGACGTTGAACTTTTTTATGCTTTTAGACACAAAGGATCTCTGTTATTTTTGTATGTGCATTGTGCAAATTGAAACACACAACTTCATTGTATTATTTTATTTTATATTTTTATCTTCTGTTAACCCTTTAAAACTGCCTAGAGAGATAATTAATTTGCCTCAAACAGATAGCATGTAAGGACACAGTTAAGATTGAAACATGGATATGTCTAAAATCAATGTTATATGCATTGTTTTCACTGTAGATCCATTCATTGTGTTGTACAACAGTGCTTCATGGAACCAGTAAAAATGTTTCCAAATCATGAGTAACAATGGAGCCTGAAAGACCTGCCATCTGAAGTGTTTCAAAATTTGAAACTTTTTGAGTGCAAACATAGTGCCACAGATGGAAAATTCCACATCTGATTTCATCTAATGGAGAGCAGTCAAAATGCAGGTATAAAATACCATATAAAATTACTCTCAGTCTGTATGTATAATTTGCATATGAGACACAAATCATTTTTATGTTTAGACTTGAGCCCCTTCCTCAAGATATCTCATTACCTATGTGCAGATATTCAAAATTTGGAGAAATTCAGAATCTGAAACACTTTCAGACCTAACCATTTTGGATAAGGGAGACACAATCTGTATTGGCAAGGTTTTCTTTCTTAAGCCAGGTTTCCAGTAACTATTAGTTATAGTCTTCTTAAAGTAATGCTATTTTATTGAGCAGTAACTGTGTGTACAATACATTGCATCCATTATGTTATATATTCAAAACTATGCATGTAAGTATCTTCCCTTAAAGGGGAAGAAAATGCCTAGAGAGATAATTAATTTGCAACAATCAGATAGCATGTAAGGGCACAGTTAAAGCTTGAAACACAGATCTGTCTAAAATCAAAGTTATATGCATTGTTTTCACTGTAGATCCATTTATTGTAACATTGCCTCATGGAACTAATAATCTTCCAATCTAAGACATTATGGTTGATTACAGTCTTCCAACTGTAGGGCTATATAATCTGTAGCTAGCCAATCAGAAAAGTTCATATTCTCAGGGACAGCAATAGATTCAGAGAAGAACAGGTGGCACTGCCAGGTCAAGGGAACACAACAATCCTGGGACGGTTAAAAAAACTTTTGAGAAAGACATCTGTTCATGGGTTAATGAGAGACTGTTAAGTTAGGTGTTTTAAGTTACTTTGGTTTCCAGAAGGATTTGCTAGTCTTGAAGGACATACTCCAGATCACTGGTGACCCTCTGTGTTAGTGTTTATGGAGAACCCACTTGACAATGAAAGCAACACAAAAAAAGATAAGTGATGAAAAGAGATTCTTAATGATACCATTAGAGACCTGTACCCCACCAAATAAGCCATTAAATCTCCTTTTCATTAATTCAACTTCAGGTGGGTTTTCATCACTAGTAGCCAAAGTGTAATTATAGAGCAGTTTATTTTATTGTATGTTCATATAAATCTAGTCCTCGCCTCATATGTAGTGTGTAATTATTCTTTTTTTTAATGTGCAGTCACTGCTCACTACCTGTGAATGTCAAAATCTGTGGATGCTCAAGTCTCTTACATAAAATGATGTGGTATTTAGATATAACCTACGTTTATCCTTCCATATTCTCTAAATCATCTCTAGATTACATATTATACCCAATACAATGTAAGGGTTATGCAAACAGCTATTAATACTGTATTATTTAGGGGATAATTGTAAAAAAAAGTCTTGTTTGTTCAGTATAAACATGATTTGTTTGGGTTTTTTTTTCAAATATTTTTTGAATCATGGTTGATTGATTCCACAAATGTGAAACCCACAGATTTAGAAGGAAACTATATTTTAATCATCTCCCCTTCTGGAGAGTAAGGTCCATAAGAGTAAGCATTATGTCTTATTTTGTTCACCAAGGTAGCCTCAATATTTTCCAGAGCAACAAATAGCTGCTGATTATATACTTGGTAAACAGAAAAGCAAGCAACATTAAGCTTCTGCTATGGTTTGCATATGAGGTGTCTCCCCAGAGCTCCTGTGTTAAAGCAGGAATGTTCAGAGGTGAATGATGAGATGATGAGAGCTCTAATCTAATTGGTCCATCCTAGTTTGAATGGATTGACCAGATGTTAACTGTAGGCAGATAGGTGTGGCCAAAGGAGGTGGGTCATGAAGGCATTCCCTTGAAGGGGTCATCTTCCCTACAGCCTCTCCCTCCTTCTCCTGCTGTCTGCTTCCTGGCTGCTACAAATGGAGTAGGGGTCTTCCACCATACTTTTCCATCATGATGTTCTGCCTCACCTGGGCCCATAGCAATAGAGTCGGTCCACTGTGAACTCAACCTCTGATCTGTGAACCAAAACAAACTTTTTCTTCTTATTTAGAATTTTGGTCACAGCAATGTTAAACTGGCTAAAATAGTTTCCCTTCAACTTCTGTTTTCATGGAGGATGCTCAAAAGCAAAACATAGACACACAAACTACCTCATAATCTACTTAGTCTTTCATTCTTACCTACAAATGAACAACCATAAGTCACCAAATATTTAAGGAAAACATTTCATAGACATACAAACCTATCAAAATGTAGAACATGGAGACAAAGAAAATAAACTTGATAAAAGAAAAAAAGAGAAATGGGGTTCCTTATAGCAGAAGTGCTGGTCAGCTTTCCATCGTGTGACAAAATACCTGAGAAACACAATCTAAAAGTATGAAGGTTTATGGTAAACAGTTTCAGTGAACCATGGTCATCTGGCTCTATTGTTAAGGGGCCTATGGTCATGGGGAGCATGTGATGGAACACATGAGTGCAAACATAGTGCCACAGATGGAAAATTCCACATCTGATTTCATCTAATGGAGAGCAGTCAAAATGCAGCTACACTAAAAATACTCTGTTCACCTCATGATCATCAGAAACAAAAAGAGAAAAGGGGGACAATGACAAAATAAAAACATAAAGGGCATGTTCCCAATATCCTACTCCCTTCAGCTAGGCCCCACCTCCTAGTTTCCACCACCTCGAAACAGCCCATTATGCTGTGAACCCATCAACAGATTAATCCACTAATGAGGTTAAAACTCTCATGATCTGCTCACCTCCTGAAGGCCTCACCTCTGAACCCTGCTGCCGTAAGGACAAGCTTTCAACGCATGAGCTGTTGAGGGAACTTTCAGATCCAAACCACAACAGAAGGTAAAAAATCATCTTTTATAAATTCCAGTAAGAGGAAAAATAGGTCAAATAAAGATAGGAGACAGATAAATATAAGAAAATATTGTAAAACTCAAGAATGATAAGAATCCTCAGTTTCAAGGTACCATGAATCAAAGAAAGATCTATATGTAGAAATACTGTGGAATTCAGGCAAAGCAAAGAGAATATTCTGTGCAGGAAAATTAATATGAATTACATGAAAAGGAAGACATTTCAGATTGGTACTCGAATTTTTGTCAGTAGCACCAGGTTTAGGAAGATAACAAAGCAATGATTCAAAATTTTTAGAGAATAATTTTTAACCAAAAATTCTAACATCCTCATAAACTACCAATAAATAAGATGGAAAATAGACTTTTTCACATCTGCAAAATACTCAGAAACTTTATCGTGTTCTTTTTGACAAATTTTATATGACATTTACTTATGATAAAATATCTACTCGACTATGTCATCCAGCACATTGAAAAACAAATCCAAGAAAGATAAAACAGCAAAGCCAAGAAAAAATTAAACAAGAAGTGCCATAAAAATTAATCTCAGAAGACAAATAATCAGCAGGATCCAGAAAGCAATCAACCCAAATTAAAACAGGAAGCCAGAGGGCTTTGAGAAGAAGGTCCTCAAAGCAAGGAAGTACATTTAAATCAACAGATGAAACTATTAAGTAGCTTGAAGATTTGAGTCATATGGATGAATTGGGCACAAGTTTTATCACTAACAAAAACAAACAAACAAACGAAAAAAAGATGGTCACTAGTTGAAGAAGGGGAAACAGAAGAAAGAGCTGCACAAGAAACTATGATACCTCATCTAAAATTTTGCATGATTTTGAACTGATTTGTATGTAAGAAGAAATGCTATATTTGACCTTGTTACTTGAGAAGAGAATATAATTGGTGCCAACCTTAACTATGTAAAGATGTTACCACTTGAATAAAGCTGAAAAATAGAAGTGCAAAGAAGGATAGGCACATTGACTTCCTCTTCCTACATAGTGGGAGGCAAAAGAAACTGGCTAAAGATGATATCTGCTGTGGTTTGGATCTCAGATTGTACCCCCAAGGCCCATGTGTTAAAAGCTTGTTCCCCAGATTATTGACAGGTGGTGAAATCCTTAAGGTGTGGGGCCTATTGAAAAGTCTTTGAGTCATTGAGGGGGCTCACTCTTGGGGGAAGATGGTAGTACTTCAACCACTTCCACTTCATCTTTTTCAAGTTTTGTGAAAAACTGAAGGTGAATAGGTTTGGTTCTACCATCCTCTTCTGCCATCATATGATGCTTTGCCACAGGCTCAAAGTAGCAGGGCCAATCAATTGTGGACTGGAAACCGTGAACCAAAATAAAATTTTCTCTTTGTCAGTTGATTAACTTGAGTATTTGTTACCACAGATACCAAGTTAAGACAGCTTACATAATATCTCAAGTATTAAATGTACAAATATAAGCAATGAGAATTAAAATTAATAATGACAAAATCATAGAAATTAGAATTATAAAGCTGGAGCAATATAAGCTAATTCTTTGGTTTTATGACAGAAAAACAACTTGTATTGTAGAAATTGATTAATTAGCTTCTATAACAACAGTTTTTCATGCAAACTTGAGATAAGCATTAGAAAAGCTAAAACAAAATTAATTAAAAGTGGTTAATTCCAGAGATAGGACAATTGGAGAGAGAAAAAATGAGAAACTTTGACTTTTTTTGTGAATACCCTTCAAAGTAGTTTGAATTAATAGTTTTCTATGTGTTAGAATTGCTTGTATTTAAAAAAAGGGGGAAAGAGCCAAAAATATATGTGAGTACTATAGACCTTTTGAAAATTAAGTATAGCTGGACGTGGTGAAACTTGTCTGTAATCCCAACTACTTCAGAGACTGAGGCAAGAGAATCACAAGTTTGAGGTCAACTTGGGAAATTTAGCAAGATTCTGTCTCAAAATAAAAAAAAATTAAAAAGTGCTGAGGATACAGATTAGTGGTAAACCAGCACTGGGTTCCATCTTTAGTAACACATACGTATAAATTTGTTTCTAAGGTTTATTGTAGTATGATTTATGTACAATAAAATGCATCTTGAAGAATGAAATTTGATGAGTTTTGACATATCAACATGTAGCTACCATCACAATGAAAATATGAAACATTTTGATCAGTACCAACAGCATAAACATCCCCAAGTCTCCAGTCCTTGTAACCAACAATCTAATTTCTATAGCCAGAATTTTGCCTTTTCAGAAAGTTGTATAAATGAAATGACATACTTTGCAGCCTTTATGTATTTGGATTTTCCACTAATCATAATGCTTTGGATATTTATTCATGATATTTCCTATATCATAATTAGTTCTTTTTTATTTCTAAGTATTTCACTGTATAGATGTATTACAACTTAGCTGAGTGCAGTGGCACTCACCTCTCATTTCAGCAGCTTGGGAGGCTGAGATAGGAAAATGGCAAGTTCAAAGCCAGCCTCAGCAACTTATCGAGGCCCTAAGCAACTTAACAAGACCCTATTTCAAAAAGAAAGAAAGAACTGGCATTGTGACCCAGTGGTTAAGGACTCCTGGCTTCAATACCTGATACAAAAAAAAATTATAACTTATTTATTTATTCATTACTGATAGACATTTAAGCTGATTGTAGCTTTGACAATTATTAATAAAGCTGTTATAAATATCTACACACAGATCTTTTGGTGGATACGTTTTCATGTCTTTTGGGTAGATACCTATGAGTGAGATTGCTGAAAGAGGTGCTAAATTTATGATGAATTTTTTAAATCAACTGCTAAACTATTTTCCAAAGTGACTGTACCATTGTGCATCTCAACAAAAATGTATCAGAGTTTTAGTGGCTTCAGATCCTTGTCAACACTTAATATTGTCAATCATTTTAAATTGGTCATACTAAATATGGGAAAATATCTTGTTATGGCTTTAATTTTCATTCTTCATGACTAAAGATATTAAGCATATTTTCATGTTATTACTTGGCAGCTGTCTCAAGTGCAGCATCTATTCAAATCTTTTGCCCATTTTTCAATTAATTTGTCTCATATTATTGAGTTTTAAGCGTTCTTTGTAAATGCAGGAAACAAGTGGGGTTTTTTTTCACTTACATGTTTTGCAAATATTTTTAGCCAGTCTATGTCTCATCTTTTCATTAAGTGTCTTTCGAAGAGCAGAAGTTTTTAACTTTGATTAATACAATTTATCAATTATTTTATTAATACATGCTTTCTTATGCCCTAAGAAATATCTACTTACTAAAGGTGACAAAGATTCCTTTTTATATTTTCTAACTATTACTTTGTAAGTTTTATATTTAGGTTTAAGATCTATCTTGAATGTTTACATATGATACAAAGACTATGTCAAAAGGTTTTTTCAAGGTTCATTTCTTATTTTTCTGGTGCCATTTATTGAAAAAAAAATCCTTCACCACTAAACTATTTTGGTCAGTTGGTCAAAATCTATCAGGGCTGAGATGTAGCTCAGTGGCAAAGTGTTTACCTTGCATTTGCAAAGCCCTGGGCTTGATCCCCAGTTCCAAAAATGACCAAAAAAAAAGGAAAAAAAAAAGAAAAAAAAACTGTTGAACATATACTTATAGATCTAGTACTTGACCTCGACTGTGCTTTTTTGATCTGAGTCAGTCTATTGTTATTTCAATATCCTCTATCTTGATTACTGAAATTTTATGTAAGTTTGTAGTGTAAAACCTCCCATTGTGTCTTACTCTTTAATAATTATTTTTATTCTAAATCCTCTTTGTTTTCATTTAAATTTTAAACTCATTTTGCCCCTTTATACAAAAATATTACACTGAGATTTTACTAAGACTGCTTTGAATGCCTAGATCACTTTGAGAAAAATTGACATGTTAAAAATATTGAGTCTTTATTTCTATGAACCTGAGATATCACCATTTATTTAGATTTTTCTTTCATTTCTCTTAGAAAATTTTTATACTTTTTTGACACTCAGATTTTCAAAATATTTTGTTAGATTGGGTCTTAAGGCATTCCATGAATTTTTTGTTATTACTAGCATATAAAAATACAATTCACTTTTACATTGACTTTTTAATCCCAAAACCTTAATAACCAAAAATAATTTAATAGTCCTAGCATGTTTTATAAATTCCTTAGAATTTTCTATATAGATAAGTATGCCATCTGCAAATAGTTTTACTTTTTCCTTTTCAAACTAAAAGATGCTGTTTTGCTTTTGAATAATTTCACTAGTTTAGAATTCAAGTACCATATCAAAAACAAGTGGTAGGATGGGCATGGTGACACATGCCTGTAATCCTAGTGGCTTGGGAGGCTGAGACAGGAGGATCACTAGTTCAAAGCCAACCTCATCAAAATGGAGGCACTCCGCAACTCAGTGAGACCCTGTCTCTAAATAAAATACGCAATAGGGCTGGGGATGTGGCTCAGTGATCAAGTGCCCTTGAGTTCAATCCCTATTACCCTCCACAAAAAAAAAAAAAATGGTAAGAGCAGATTAATTTCTGGGATAAACCTCACTGGTTCACAGTCTGCAAATTTAGATTTACACACACACACACACACACACACACACAGAGAGAGAGAGAGAGAGAGAGAGAGAGAGAGAGAGAGATTTGATGTTAAATTATTTTGTTAAGGATTTTCAAACCTATTCATGAGAAAAAAAATAGTTTCTGGTGTCTTTTTTAAAAATTTTTATTGGTTCTTTTTAGGATTCAGTTTGACATAGTTATAAAAAGCATGGAATACATTTTGTTCTAATTCAGTCCCCTAAACTTCTCTTTCCTCCCCTCTTTCCACCCTCTTTTCCTTCCCTCTACTCTACTGATCTTTCTTCTATTATAGATTTCTTTTATTCATTAGTGTCTTGTGGATGTACATGATGGTGAGATTCACTGTAGTATATTCATATATGTACATAGGAAAGCTAGGTCAAATTCATTTCCCCCCTTCCCTTCATTCCCCTTAGTCTACTCCACTGCTCTTTCTTCTATTCTTTTTTCTATCCCACCCCCTTATTTTGGATTAGTTTCCACATATCAGAGAAAACATTCAATCTTTGTCTTTTGGGGACTGGCTTATTTCACCTAGCATGATAGTCTCCATCTATTTACCAGCAAATGCCATAAAGTCATTTTTCTTTGTGGTGAGTAATATTCCATTGCATATGTAGACCACATTTTCTTTATCTGTTCATCTGTTGAAGGGCACCTAGGTTGGCTCCATAGCTTGATTATTGTGAATTGTGCTGCTGTGAACATTGATGTGGCTGCATCACTGTAGTATGCCGATTTTAAATCCTTTGGATATATGCCACAGAGTAGGATAACTGGATCAAATGATGCTTCCATACCTAGTTTTTTGAGAAATTTCCATACTGCCTTCTAGACTGGTTTCCAGTACAGTCCCACCAGTAATGTATGATTTTACCCTTTTCCCCACATCCTTGCCAACATTTATTGTTACTTTTATTCTTCATAATTGCCAATCTGACTGGAGTGAGATGAAATCTCAATGTTGTTTTTTTCTATGTTTTTTTTAAATTTATTTACTTTTTTTTTTTTGATGATGATGCTGGGGATTGAACCCAAGGCCTTATTCATGCTAGGTAAACATTCTACCAACTGAGTCATATCCCCAGCCCCTTAATGTAGTTTTAATGTGCATCTCTCTAATTGCTAGAGATGTTAGACATTTTTTCACATATTTGTTGACCATTCATATTTCTTCTTCTGAGTAATGTCTGCTTAGTTTCTTTGCCTCTTTGGGTTATTTGTTTATTTGTTTGTTTGTTTTTGGCATTAAGTTTTTTTTTTTTTTAGTTCTTTGTATATCCTGGATATTAATGCCCTATCCAAGGAGCAGATGGTAAAGATTTTCTCCAATTGTCTAAAGATAATTCTCTTTTCATGCTCTTGTTTCTTTGGCCATAAAAAAGCTTTTTAGTCTCCATTTATTGATTTTTTAAAATTTTACTTCTTGCACTTCAGGAATCTTGTTAAGGAAGTCAGTTCCTGAGCCAACATGTTGGAGTATTGGGCCTACATTTTCTTCTAGCATTTGCAGGGTTTCTGATCTAATTTCCATGTCTTTGATTCACTTTGAGTTTACTTTAGTACAGGGTGAGAAATAGGGATTAAATTCATTCTATTACATATAGATTTCCAGTTTTCCCAGTACCATTTGTTAAAATGGCTATCTTTTCTCCAACATACATGTTTGGCACCTTTGGCTAGTATCAGATAACTGTAGCTATGTGAGTTTGTCACTGTGTCTTCTATTCTGTATTATTGATCTTCATGTCTGTTTTGGTGCCAATACCATGCTATTTTTGTTACTATAGCTCTATAATATAATTTAAGTTCTTGTATTGTGATGCCTCCTGCTTCACTTTTCTCACTAAGGCTTGCTTTGGCTATTCTAGGCCTCTTATTTTTCCAAATGAATTTCATAACTGCTCTTTCAATTTCTGCGAAAAAACATCACTGGAATTTTGATGGGAATTACATTGAATCTGTATAGCACGTTTGTTAATATGGCCACTTTGATGGTATTAAATCTAAGAACATAGGAGGTCTTTCCACCTTCTTTGGTTTCTTTGTTTAGTGTTCTATAGTTTTTATTGTAGAAATCCTTCACCTGCTTTGTTAGATTGATTCCCAAGTTTTTGTTGTTGTTGTGTGGTGTTATTTACATCACTGACATTAAACATATCTTCTTTTCTAATAAAAACACTTAAAACTATAAATTTCCCTAAAAGCATTCTTCTAGTTCCATTCCATAAATTGTAGTAGATTTTTTTTATATCATTAAGTTCAAAACATTTTTTAACTTTCCTTTTGATGTCATCTTTGACTCATGAGTCATTAGAAGAATGTTGTTTAACTTCCAAAATATTTGGAGATTTTTCCAGATTATTTCTCTTCTCTTTATGGTTTAAATCTTTCCAAAATTGTTAAGTCATATTTATGATCCTGAATGTGCTCTAACTTTGTGTATGTTCAATGTATACATAAAAGTCTGTATTTTATCATTGATAGATGTCAAATTTTACAAATATAAATCAGGTCAAGTTAGTTGACAGTATTGCACAATCTATATCCTTACTGATATGTTGTCTTCCTGTTCATTCAGCTACTGAGAGAGTATTAAAACTCCTATAGTAACTATGGATTTTTGTCAATTTAGTCTTCCATTTCTGTCATTTATTGCTTTGGTATTTCATGTTTCCTTCATGAATTGACACATTTATCATTAGGTAATTTCTCTCTTTATCTCTAGCACTATGCCTTGTCCTCAGTCTTCTAAGTCTGATTTTAATATAGCCACTTAAACTTTTTTACTCCATGTTTTCATGATACTTTTTTTCTATCCCTTTTAAAAATCTATAATGGAGTTAAATTTACTCTCAGTAAGAGTGGCTGGGGCAGGAGGTTTGTAGGTTTAAGGCCAGACTCAGCAATTTGGAGACACTCTCAGTAACTTAGACCCTGTCTCAAAATAAAAAGGGCTGGTGATGTAGCTCAGTGGTAAAGCACTCTTGGGCTCAATCCACAGTACAACAACAACAAAAAAGTAAGCATGAAAAAAAATATTACTCTAGATCTATCCTAATAAATCTTAATAACAAGCTAAAAAAAAAAAGTCAAGCTAATCTCCCAAGTAACACATCTATCCCAGGAAAACAAAATTCAAATTAGAAAGACATCAAAATCCAGGAACTTGACCATTTAGGATTTACAATATAAATTAAAACTGATCACATATGCCAAGGTTCAGGAAGTAGAACCTATAATTGGAGTAAGCTAAGCAATAGAAGTTGACCCAGAAAATGACAGTGATAAAGAAATAGGTGTGAAAGGAAAACTTCAGGAAGTGATGCCCACCGGCCATGCAGGCCTGAGGTATCACATCGTTTCATTTTGTTTTATATTAATGTGGACTCTTCTCAAATGTAGGGCTGCTGCAGCAACCTGTTGCTGATCCCCACCTAAATTTGGCATCTTTTCCTGTCATGTTACACATTAGGCTTAACAAAATGAGGCATGCTATCAACTCAATGTTTATCTCCCAGCCTTTAAATATTGGAACCAAACTACAATGTGCAGGTGTGTTGAGGTAGGGCTTTTGGGAAGCAGAGCCCTTAACAATGGGATTAATATAGTTATTAACAGGACCCACCCTGCAATGTGGCTTAGAGATCGAGGGGTTGCTTAGCATACATGAGACCCTGTGTTCCATATTCAGCACTGCAAAAAGTTAAAATATGAAGTTATGGGGCTGGAGACATGGCTCAGTGGTAAAGTGTTGTAGAGTGTTTGCCTGGCATGAGCGAAGTTCTGGGTTTGATCCCATTACCACACATATAAAAATCACATCAACATACAAACATAATACATAGGACCCAGAAGTCCCTCATGTCTTCCACCATTTGAGGATGCATGAAGGTTTCATCTGTAGACTAGGAAATGGACCCTCATCAGACACCAAATCAGTCAGCATCTTGATACTGGACTTCCAAGCTTCTGGAACTAAGAAAGAGAAATTTTAGTTGTTTATGAGCTACCAAATTTGGTATTATTACAGCAGCCCAAATAGACGAGGACAAAGCAATAATTGTCTCCAATATCCAATAATCGAAGGAACCACCAGACTCCCTTTTGGTAATAGACTCCAGAGGATAAGTAACTTTCTCTGTAATCTCCCATGGGTGAGGTTTTGAGCCTCAGAACACATTACTCCCAAGAATTTGGCTGTTCATTGTATTGCACCAGGATTAAGGAATCACTCCTAGCATCTCATTTGAGTTGCTGAGTAATCTAAAGTCATTGTCACCTTGTGAGGATGGTCTTAGGCCTGAGCCTAAGCAACTCCACTTTAAAAACTCCAGTTTGAAACCCACAGTCTCACTGGCACACCCACAGAGCCCTCCAGTATGGCCCCAAACAAGTTACTTCCCCTCACCCTGATAAACACAGAGAAGCCCCTGGCAGGCTGTCCTCACCTGATGAGAGGGAAAGGCAATAAGATCAGGGTGGAGACCACCAGACTCCAGATGTTTCTGACCCCAAAGTAAATGATGTTACTGAGAAATCTGGTGGTAGCTGATAAGGATTGAAAGGGGGGAGTCAAAAGTTCCAAAAATTTAGTATGAATAATAGAGCTGTTGAACAGGGATTCAGCCAGCTGAAACAAGGATGCACTGGAGCTGGAGAGACTGATGAGGACCTGACATCCCATCACTTGTTGTTTCCTGAGCCTCTGTGCAATCCTCACCACTCTCAAATTCTACCACCTCATCTGGACCCTGATGAGAGCCGCAACTTCTCCCTACAACCCTCTCCTCAACCGGTCGTCCACTCCATGCCAGGAAAAGGCTGCCTTGATTCCGGAAATGGTCACCGTGGTCTGAGTGAGTGTGCATCTGCTGGATGTAAAGCCTAAGGCTTAAGACTTTTGAACTTAGCATGCAGAGGGAATGTCTGTCATTATCCTGTCATGATTAAGTGTGTTTTAGAGTGCTTAGAATTAACCTAGAATTGTTTGCTGTCTATTGCAGTGACTCTGTCTATTGATTATGTCTATTGCAGTGACTAGCATTAAGGATTGTCATTTTCTAGATTAAGAACCTATAGAGTGAAATTGTATTGAGTAATTTGAGTGAATAAAGCATTGAAAGGGGCAGAAGAATGTGGACATTCTTTATTTCTCCCCTCGACTGCATAGATTGCAATTTTGTCCCCTCATGACACACCTATTCTTTAATGGGATCTGTGGTGCAAAGACACTAAAATGGTCTTTAGTAATCCCCACTTCCTGATATGCAAAGTCTAGTTGATCACACCTCTTGAGTAACTTGCTTCTAACCAATAGAACACCTCAGCACTGAGAAGGTACCACTTTTCAATTGTTTAAAATTGTACTTTCCATCTTGCTAGCAGAATTGTTCCCTTTCTGATTGTATGAAACACACTGCTTTGTGGAGACACCCACATGACAAGGAATGGAGGATGATCTTCATCAACCAACCAACAAGGAATCAAGCTCTTAATTGAACAACCCTTGAGAAACTAAATCCCATCAGTAATCATGGGAGTTTAGAAGCTCGTCCTTTCCCAAGCAGGTGTCAATTCATGAAGGAAACCTAAAATACCAAAGCAATAAATGACATCTCAATGAGACCCTAGCTTTGGCTGACAATTTGATTGCAGTCTCATGAGAGAGCCAGCTAAACTATGACACACAGTTCCTGATGTACAGAAACTGGGAGATAATAAATAGGCTATTTTAAGCAGTTAAATTTGGAGTAATATGTGACCCAGTAATAGATATCTAAATTGCACCTGTCAGCCTGATGCCATCAATGCAATAAAACAAAGCCCTATAAAGAAATAGAGATTTGTCTCATCCTCAGCCTGCTCACTGGTGGCAAATAGCATGAGAATTCACATTCTTATGTTGCGGAACCATAGATGTACACTAAAGCCCTTACCAGATAAGGGCAACTGGTCTTGCTTTCCTTCTACTGAAGGGACAATAAATGAATGACATTTGCAATGTCCAGGATAACAATCTAGGTGATAATAGTTTTGATACACACTATCTGAAACAGCTGGAGCATAAAACCTAAATTCAATGGCAACAATTTACCATAAGCCTCTGATTCCTACTAGCTTTTTCAATGGCCACACAGAACTGCTGTAATGAGTTGGATCTCTCAGTACCCCTGCTGCCTGTAAGTCCTTCATCACAGCTTCAAATTCATCTCCTCCCGCTAAAATTCTATATCATTTTCACTGAATAACATGGATGGAACTGGAAGCCTAGTTAGCGCATTCATCTGACTACATACAAGCAACTCCTCTCAATTTGGAAAACCCTCTTGAAATTAAGGAACATCAATGAGAGGAACAAGAGTAGTGCCCAACAGTGATTTAAATAGCCTAACCCAGTTGGTTACAATTACTACCCTTGTACCTTTCACTCCTTTTTTAAAAATCTGGCCAATTGAAAGTACAGTCCTCACCCCTAAAAATACCCCAATAAGATAATCAAATGAAATCTGATACCCAAAAGACCCTTAAAATTTTGTACCCATAAGACTTCATCCCATCCCGTTGTGCTTTTAGAGTATAAGTACCTCTGTTACTTCCAGAATCTGCAAGGCCCTGACATCACACCTAGGCTGACTTCTCATATGTCAGACGAGGCCCAGGCAGGCCCTCAACTTATTTGATCATGAAGGTTGATTGCCATGGAAGAATCTTGCTGTAATACAGCACTTTTTGTTTCAGTTGGGTGGACAACCACCTGCTGGGGCCCCCTTCCCAGTATGTGTGTGTGTGTGTATTTTTATTTTTTGGTGATGCTGAGGATTGAGATTGAACCCAGAGCCTTATACATGCAAGGTAAGCACTCTACCAGCTGAGCTATATCCCCAGCCCCCGGGTTGGTATCTTACCAAACCTCTCCAGAGCCAACCACATCTATATTTTCTTGGGAAATTCACCCATTAAGCCATATCTATATGACCTTAATGTCAGATTCTATTAAAGAGGGTTTGGTTTACTCCTGCCCTTGATTTTGTGTCAGATTACATAGACATTGCTTTATTTGAGGACCAGCTCACCCTCTCACTGAGGCCCCATCTTTGGTGACAATTTGATTTTAGTCTTGTGAGAGAGCCAGCTATGCCATGACACATAATTCCTGATGTACAGAAACTGGGAGATAACAAATATGCTATTTTAACCAGTTAAATATGGAGGGTCAATGTTTACCCAGGGTAATCATCACAGTTCCTTGCAAGGTAACCCCAGGTACCAACAACAAAGTCAGTTGATTTCTCCAGATTGAGGGGCAGTTGTAAGAACTCATCAGTCATTCTCTGGGTATAAGGCTTGCTATTGGAGTCACCATTTTATCTGATGAACAACCAGTCTGAGTAAGATAGAGCCCTCATGTTTTAAATATTCTATTCCATGACATTTCCCGAGATTTTATCAGCCTCAAGAAACTCATGGTCCATGAGTTTTCCACAATGAAACAGAAATCCAAAACAGAAACAGACGCCTGACAATGTCTGGAGGCATTGGCTCATATGGTCTAGTTGCTGCCATTCCCCTTCAAATATCACAACTTTTCTTGTTTTCTCATCACACAGAAACATCTGTGAGTCTTGAGAGCCCCGAGTTTGGAGATGTGTCCTTCAGGTTGTGCTGAAAACCTAAATCATTTCTTCTTTAGTGCATCTCTTTCTATTGGTTCCTTTTCACATATTAATAAAAGAAACATGGTGGTACTTTTTGTTTTGCTTCAAAACCCCTTGAGCCAAATTGTGTCATAACTATGACTCTGCAATCTGCCAGGTGTGATGTTGCGAAAGATACTTAACTTCTTTTAGTCTGAATTTATACTTTGTGCTAATAGGAATATTGTTGCCATTCTTGCCAGGTTGTTGAGAGGAATACAGTGGACACAGGTCAAAAGTTGTAACCACAAGCTGAATCGATTCAATAGGTATAATTTCTGGTTTTTATGTTATCAACTTTCTGCCAAGTTTACTGTCTTTGATAACATGAGCCACCTTTGTTCCAGCAGCTCCTGACAATTTTCTCCCGTGCTTCACTAACCATTTCCTGGACTTCCTTCCAGTTTCCATTTATCCCAAAGCCAAATCTACATTATGTTTATTTTTGTGTTACAGCACCAACCCACTTCCAGGAAATAATTATGTTTTGGTTTCTATTGCTAAATAATAGAAAAACGTAGGGACTTAAGAAAATTATTTCTCACCCTTCTGTAGGTTGACTGAGCTCACGAGGGCAATTCTGTTGTCAGAAGATGACACCAAAGATATTGAAAAACTTTCCTTGAGCTGGATACTGTGGCACACGTCTATAATCTCAGTGACTCTGGAGGCAAAGGCAGGAGGATCACAAGTTCAAGGCCAACCTAAGCAACATAGTGAGACTCTGTCTCAAGAATAAGAAAGAGTAGGGATATAATTCAGAGGGAGAACACCCCTGGGTTTCATCCCCACTATGGAAAAAATAAATAAAAATACTTTTTTTAGATGCTGAAATGGATCATTCTACTCTCCCTGCAGTGACCTGTGATCTCTCCAATGGTAGCCAGATTTTTTTATATAGCCACTCTGTTTCCAAAATTAGAAGCTGCCAGATGCTTTAATGCATTGAGTCCCTAAAGCAAATTATCACATCCACTATGTTCTGTTGGTTAAATCGTCAAAGGAAAAGCCAAATTCAAGGGGAAGATAAGCTATGTCTCCCAAAGGGGAGTGTAAGAACAGAACTGTGGACATTTTGATCCACTCCAAATGGGCTTAAGAGAGATATACTTTAGAAAGAGGTTGATATCAGATACAGAACTCTGCATGTTGACTTGATTGGCAAAGATTTTGGCCACAGTACACTGGGTTCTTGCTAGAACAATGCATTTCACTAAGAACAGCTGCAACTATTGCTATTTTATGCAGATACATTTTCTCTGACTCATTTCCTAAGATAATAATCTTAGACATTAAGAAAAACAGACCTTTAATTTGTTTTTACTGAGGGAAAAGGGTTACCTTTTAAAGCAGAGATGTAAAATGGTAGATAAGACAACACATCCCCTGTTGCTGATAAAAAGCAAAGTGTCAAAAGGAACTGAAAACTAAAAACCAAGCACACTTCCAACTGAAAGGAACTGAAGATGGGTAGCACTGAATTTTTATAGCATCTATTTATGCCATACACTTCACTCACCAGGATGTATCACCTTTTCACATAATATTGCAAGACCAGGTGCCAGAAGCACTTCCCAAACAAACTCCTCCAGAAGCCTGGAACAATCCAGTCAATTGGCTATTCTTACATCTAAATGCTTCTCAACAAACAGAAGAAACAGTTTGACTATATCTCATTAAATAAATGACTTGGAAGTATTATCGGACTTGGGCAAAAGTCATGAATTGATTCATTCATTCAAAAATGTGTTACCAGATTCTGTTACCAGAAAAATGCTGCTTACAATTTCAAAATAAAAGCGAGATAAAAGTGGCATGGGAGAAGTGCCTCTAGTAAGAGTTGATTCGGAGGAGGGAATGGTGCCGTGGATAGTTCCCGTTCTCCCTGATGTGGACACGCAATGCTGTCAGCAGTACCACCAACTTGACCACTCTTCTGCTCTACAGTGGCTGACCATATCATGGTCATAAAAATTCATATCATGGGTAAATAGCACAACTAAAAGCTACCTGTATCGTTAGATTTGAAAATGCAAAATCTACTCTGAATTTTCTGTAATTGTCCTTCCTAACATAGATGCCACCAACACATTCACCTTTTATCTCAGCCACCAGGGGGCTCTTGGAAACATATCAGCAAGCTATATTATTAAGCCATAATCAGGACTGTTCTCCAAATAACTAGCTGGGAGTTGGTACAGAAGTCTAGAAGATGATGTCACACTATGGGAGGAAAACTTGATGTAAAAAATATCACCTCATTTATTCGATATGGTGGCCAAAGTGGAAAGAAGCAATCAATCTTCATTCTTAATAATCACTGTGGTTTTGATAAGTGTCCCCCAAAGGTCCTGTGTTTTAAGCTTAGTCTTGGGATGGCCCTAAGTGGAGGTGGTGGAAAATCTTAAAAGGAGGACCTAGTGGGACCTTGTGACTTTGGGTCACTGGGACATGCCCTTGAAGGAGTCTCTTGCTGCCTGGCTGTGTTGTAAGCAGTTTTGTTACACCATGCACTCTACACCACTGCATTCTGTACTCACACCACAGCCTTAAAAGCAGTGGGATCCACCTGATTATGGACTAGAACCTCCAAGACTATAAGCTGAAACAAAACTTTTCTTTGGTAAGTTGATTATCTCAGACACTTGTTATTGTGAGAAAAAATGACAAACACAACAATATTGAGCACTTATATCTATCTGCCTGTCATCATACCATGACACTAGGAATAAATTCATTCTGCTCCTTCGGACAACTTTGCAATAATGGCATCAATATTCCTATTCTCAAAGGGGAGAAATTTCAGCTAAAGGAGGCTAAAGTTCTTGCTTAAGTCACCTAGAATGTAAAGGTAGAATCATTCTCTAACCCAATTATGCCTGTCATAAAAGCCCTTTGGGTTTTTTTTATGTATATGAACCTTTATTTTATTCATTTATTTGATATGGTGCTGAGAATCAAACCCAGTGCCTCACACATGATAGGCCAGTGTTCTACCACTGAGCCACAAACCCAACCACAAAGCCCCTTGTTTTAGTCAGCAATTTGTGCTGCTGGACCCAACCAGAACAAGTGTAGGGAGAAAAAGTTTATTTAGGAGGCTCACAGCTTCAGAGATCTCAGTCCATAGACAGCAGGCTCCATTCCTCAGGGCTCAAGGTGAGGCTAAACATCATGGCGGAAGAGTGGGGCAGAGGGAAACAGATCACATTAGGAAGCAGAAAGAGAGGTATGCACAGTCAGTTACAAATATATACATGCCCCCAATTCCCACCTCCTCCAGTCACACTCTACCACTTCAGTTACCACTCAGTTAATCCTTTTTGGGGGATTAATTCACTGATTGGGTTAAGATTCTCACAACCCAGTCATTTCCCCTCTGAACCTTCTTGCATTGTCTCACATGTGAGCTTTGGAGTGACACATCACATCCAAACAATAACACCTTTACTGATTCTAATGCATCAAGCTGCTTCAAAATAAGGATTACAATTCAGTGACTACAGAGGAATACCATCTACATCAGATCAATAGGAACATGAAAGGCTTCCGGAAGCCCAGCAATTATATCTTGGTAGTTTGGTAGATGTATTCACTGAAATTTAAATTCGTTTATAAATTATAAGCTCTTAATGGACATTTCACACCACAGAAAAACACAAGGTAAACTATCTCCTTCTCCTCCCACAGCCAGTAAGTCTTGCAACATAGTTTAGAAGAAACCATTGTTTATGAAAGTCCTGTATATTTCCAGAAATTTTCCCTATCTGTAAAACCCTTTAAAAAATAGCGTTAAATTTAAATTATGTTACAATTATGTACATATTTTGTATTTCAATTATGTGTTAAATTTTCAAGCTTATGGTATTGTTCCTTGGAGTTTTTTAATCTAAGAAAATACTTTAACATTTTCCCACATGATCATTAATGGCTACATAGTATTTTGTCATATGTAAGCTCTGCAATTTGTTTTTTTGCTGAAATAATTTAGTTTCCATTTTTTAATTTGCTGTTACAAAAAAAAATCCATGCTGTATCCCCTTGTAGTCATGCTTTTTTGTGTGTGTGCATTCACACACAAAAGGAGATTCTAGCCAGGTGTGGTGGTACATTCCTGTAATGTTGGCGGCTGAGGCAGGAAGATCACAAGTTTCAGGCTAGTCTGGCAATTTAGTGAAATTCTGCCTCAAAATAAATTAAAAGGATTGGAGATGTAGCTTAATGGTAGACCATTTGCCCAGTATGCCCAAGTCCCTGCATTCAATCTCCATACCATTAAAAAAAAGAGAGAGAGAGAAAATCCCAGAAATGGGTTTCATAATCATGTTTAAATGGATTTCATAATCATGGATTTCATAATCAATGCTGTCATTCCAGCTGTAGGGACAGCTGAGACAGGAGGATCGCTGGTTTAAGGCTAGCCTCAGTTATTCAGTAAGGCCCTAAGCAACTTAATGAGACCCTGTCTTAAAATTAAAAAGGGCCTGGGAGACAGCTCAGTGGTTAAGCACTCCTGAGTTCAATCCCCTGAAGAAGGGTTGGGTCAGGGTGGAAGCCAGCAGGCCTTCAGGCAGACAAACTATGGCTGAAATGTAGAAGACAGACATAGAGTAAAGGGGATTCTGAGGGTAAGGGCCAGCTAGGAGCCATGGGGACAAAAATTAGGATAGAGAGGAAAAAATGTCGAGAACAAAAACTGATCATATGCATAGATGTGTACAAAGAAGATCGTGGAGCCTAAAACAACCTTTTCCGTCTTTTCTGCCCCTTACACCACCTGCTCTTCTATTACACACACATACATACACACACACACACATTCACAAACACTATATGTGTGCACACAAGATGTAGTCTGAGTATAATCTCCCCTTCCAATGAGTACTTTTCATGAAGTGTTGTGAGTCTTATTAATCCTTTCAGGCCTCATAATCTACCACATGGTAATGAGGGAGGGCAGGGCACTAATACTGCAGTCAATCTCTGGAAAGGCTTTGGAAACCCAGCAGAGGTCTCCAGAGAGCCATCAACAAAAGCAGAATTAGGAACAATGCCCTATAAAGTAGCTGACATTGCTGATCCAGATTTACACTAATGAAATATAATCATCTCTAAAATTTCAGTCATAAAATTATCATTACGTTTCTTGTACTAATTACCTTTATAAAAGTGATAGGGGTGATAATGGAACTGAAATACAGCAGGTAAGGAAGGAAAGCTCATTTTTTGCAGTCCTTCAAATTCCATATCCACCCTCCAACTAGATAAAATCATTCCTACATATTTATGACTAAGATGAGGAAGCCTGAGTCAAAACAGTATTAAGAAAAACAAAAGCAAAACCCAACCAACACAACAGAAAACGTAATAAAATCTCAATAGCTCCCTCTGCTGTCCAATTGTGTAATTTACTTTTTTGTTTTATATTATTTATCTTTCTGTAAATATCCAATAAGGAGCCTCATGAAGCTGGGTAATAAAAAAGTTCAGTTGATGAAATCCTTTCCACTTTATCCAAAACTGAAAGCATACTGCTATATCTTGAATAATGACCATCTTATTATCAAATTTTTAAATATATCATAGATGTATTCGATTTCTGAAGAAAGCTATCAATAACAACCACCCAAGATAACATCAATCTCTAAAAAATAAACTAATTTTAAAAAATAAAACTTAAGTTTTTGCTTGTTTAGCAATTTTGGTAACATGAAATTTGAAAGCTCAAATTAGGAACATAGCAAATTATTCTCCATAGGGTTAGCAAAGATTATCTCAAGACTCCAAGATGCCAGGTAAGGTGCATTTCCATTTAACTCACTGAGCATTTAGGAGTAAGGGTAGTTCCCATTTTACAAATAAGAAAACAGAGGCATTTAATCATTTTGGTCAGTCAACAACTAAGGAATAGATTTGAGATATTATAGATTTTTTTTCTCTTTTTTTTTTTTTTTTTACTTTAAAGTGTGAATGAGAAAAATCTATGCTTAAAGTCCTGCTTCTGTCACTAAGTGAGAAATAAGCAGGATTAAGGCAAATTCTGCTGCTAGAAACTAACGCAAACCAGTGTGGTCATTTATTTTGTAAGTCTTTTGGAATGTTCAGGTCAGGAGGAAAACTGGTCAGTCTGGTATTTCTCAAACTTTGCATGGTATTGCTATTTTCCAGAAAATTGTTCCCTCTGGCAGATTCAGTTATTGAGTTGATGTCTGCATGAAAATCTGCCCCTTTTCAATGAAACTCTAAGGCTCAGAAAATAATTTTTATTCTTTGACCACCTTGCAGCCATCTTGATTTTTATGTTGTCAAAGAACAAGGTTACAAATAAATGTTTCCCTTCAGAATCAAAGTATCCTTCAAAGATTGTTTTAAAAATACTAATCAGGAGCTAGGCAGAGCACCCTGTACTCTCAGCTACTTGGAAGGCTGAAGCAAGACTCCTTGAGAAAGGAATTTTAGGTCAGCCTAGGTACAGTGAGACAGTCTCAAAAGAGAAAATGGACCAGGTGATGGTGCATACCCATAATCCTGCAGCTTGAGAGGATGAGGCAGGAATATCACAAACTCAAAGCCAGCCTCAGCGGAGCGAGGACCTAATAAGCAACTCAAAAAAAAAAAAATTTTTTTTAAAGGGGTAGGAAATGTGACTCAGTGGTTAAGCACTCAGGGTTCAATATTTGGTACCAAAAAAGAAAAAATGAAAATAAAAATTTTAATTGGTAAACTACTCATTATTTTTGTAGGCATTAGATAAGGTGAAGAAATTACATGAAGAAAACAGAAAATCATTTATAACTAAAACTATTCCTTGTAATAAATGTGTCCACTGAAGATGGGAATTTGACTTAAGATCAAGGAGCGGCAGAGCGTGGTGGCGCACGCCTGTAATCCCAGTGGCTCAGGAGGCTGAGGCAGGAGGATCACAAGCTCAAAGTTAGCCTCAGCAAAAGCAAGGGGTTAAGCAACTCAGTGAAAACCTGTCTCTAAATAAAATATAAAATAGGGCTGGGCATGTGGCTCAGTATCCCTGATTTCAACTCCTGGTACATGCCCCTCCCCCATTTTTTTTTTTTAAACAGATCAAGAAGGAAAAAGATTGATGTGCTCTCTAGGAGGCTAAAACAGGCCTACTCAAGAAGGCGTTCAACGGAACTTTGTAAGAAAATCCCTTTATATAAAATGGCCCAAACCAAAGAGTCCATCCCCAGTGTATCAAAGAAAAGGGACTTTCAAAGGAGTCCCAATACAAATTTATATTCAAGATGACACTAAGACTTTTTCACTTGAATACCTTCACATGCATATGTTTTATAGCGGCTGATGTGACAGCAAATTGCAATAATGTTGAATGCAGAAACAGAGACAAAAGTTTGGCAGCTATTATTTATTTATTGATACTAGGGGTTGGACCCAGGGCACTTAACCACTGAGCCACAGTCTGAGCCCTTTTTATTTTGAAATGCATCTCAATAAGTTGCTTAGAACCTCACTAAATTGTTGAGGCTGGCCTCGGACTTGCGATCCTCCTGCCTCAACCTCCTAAGCCATTGGGATTATAAGTGTTTGCCATCATGCCTGGGTATCAGCTGTTAAATGAAACAATAAATGCTTTACTATTGGCCGGGCTTATTGGTGCACACCTTTAATCCCAGCAGCTTGAGAGGCAATGGCAGGAAAATCTCAAGTTTGAGGTCAGCCTGGGCAACTTAAAATCTCAAAATTTTAAAATAAATTTAAAAAGGTGTTGGGAACATAACTTGGTGAGAGAGCATCCCTGGGCTCAATCCCCAATACTGCAAAAACAAACAAACAAACAAAAAATGAAGCTTTACTGTTTCTCAGTTTTAATTTCTAGTAGATATAACCCACATGAACAAAAGCTCTTTGCTTCCTTGTAAGGGGGTTGTGAGACTAAAAAGTTTTGATAACTATAACACAGTTAACACTCAAGATTGATATGTATTATGTAAAAACCACAAATTTGATCATTGATATTACTATTAATTAATTATCCAGGGCCCACTGAGACCCAGATACCTGGGATAATAGATCTGAGTACCATCAGCACTCAGAAACCACTGGAAGGCAATAATTGTGTTATGGTGACTCTAGGCAATACTCCTGAATTGTGTAAAAATAAGATCCACAATGATGAAATGTATCTGAGGTTTTCCTTAAAAACAGAGAAAGTTGCCACTTGGGAACAAAGTGGTTTCATCACCAAACCATAGGCATAAACTAAAAGGGCAGAAACATTTGCATGTCTCCTCATGACTAAAACATTATATCTTTTGCACATGTGAGCCTTGTTGGAAAGCTGTCCAAATACATTCTGTGAAATCTGGTTGCCTATAGAAATCAACGCTGACCAAAATAAGTGGTTGACTTCTATGTATATACACTAGATATGCATTCCATTAAGTGCCCTGGGTTCCACTCACTTTTATTTTTAATGTTGACTTTAAAAATATTGCCTGGAAAGTAACAGGAATTTAAAGAAAAGCCTAGTTGGAAAACCTAGCCCATATAATTCCAAGGTAGATTTTTCATTACTGACTTCTTCTTTCTTAGTATTTTCCTTCCCTTATTAAAAAGGTGTATTGGGGAAAAAAAATCAGTTTATATATGACCTCAGAAAGGAACCCATGCCCTTTCAAAAGATGAATGATTTAATTACTCACAGCAATCCATGACACTTAACACTGTTTCAATATATTTACATCTACATATCAGGAATTGTTGCTGTGTACTTCTCTTCTGTTCAACATTTCATACAGAAACATGTCTTATAATTTAGTTATTATTTTCTAAAGGGCATGAATACTTCTTTCTCTATTGCATTTATTTGCAGACATCATAACAATTTATCATCACACACGTACACATTCAGTCACATGCAGAAAATGTCAACCTGCTTAATGCAAAGGAAAAAAATGTTTGGACTTCATATGTGATTTAGGTTAAATTTTTGGAAATGAACAGTGTTAAATAAGGAAATATGTTACTATAGAACAGATTATAAAATGTGATACAACCATTTTAGCTTAAAACAAATACTTTGATTCCGTTGTTTCATAATGGTACAAGACAACTATGCCTTTGAGTAAGTAATCCATCTTTCTTCTGACTAACTACTACTCTTCTAATGCATCATCTAAGATTTCCCAGTGGGGTAGGAACCAAAAACATTTTTTATGATTTTTCCACAGCTTTCAGTTTTCAAATCCACAAAGATAGCTCACCTTTATCAGGTACTTCAAAGCAGTCAGTTTAGTTTTCTTAGAAACAGTTACATTTGATCAATTTATGCACTTAAATAGAAATAATTAGAACCAGAATAAGTTTAGGAAGATGCACAATGACGCCTGGAAAGCATATAAACATGAGTCAACTAAAAAATTAGTAGTGGCTATAGGGGCAGTGCAGGGGTGGGGTGGGAGGGTGTGTGTGTGTGTGTGTGTGTGTGTGTGTGTGTGTGTGTGTGTGAGAGAGAGAGAGAGAGAGAGAGAGAGAGAGAGAGACTGGTTTCAGGATCAAAATAGAGAGAGAGAGAGAGAGAGAGAGAGAGAGAGAGAGAGAGAGAGAGACTGGTTTCAGGATCAAAATCTGTAACACCAGAATCTATAACTGCTCAATTCCTTCACATAAAATGGCATGGTATTTGCATATGTATATTACACACATCTTCCTAATACATATTAAATCATCTCTGCATTATTATAATACCTAACATAGTGTAAATGCTGTTAATTGTTGTATTTTGGGGAGAATAATGACAAAACAAGGTCTGTACATGTCCCATATAGATGCTATATTTTTCAGAACACTTTCAATCCACAGTTGGTGGACTCCTCAGACGTGAAACCATGGATTTGGACAGCTGACTGTACTGTGATCTCAACATTGGGCACTACACAGGGCACCAAGAGAGTTAATCCAGTTATTCCAAGTAGAACAAGCTTTATTTATTTGTTGGGGATAATTTTAATATTAGCATGCAACATACTAGATTGAAGGCAATTTTTATTTCATTAGTATTCTTCCTTTGGATTATTACTAGTCAGAACTACCATTTTATTTTGTGCATTCCAAATATCTCTCCTTTTAAAATTGCAAAATTTCAGTGATGAAATATGGAGGTAACATATGCACATTGGAATTTCCATTCTGAAATTATATTAGTCATAATGAAGAGCTTAAGATTTTTAAATATATTTAAATGACATCTAGTATCAAAGGGCATTTGTAATGATCAAAGTAAAAAAAATGTTTTCAGTTTTAGCTTTTCTTCTACTGTTCATAAATTTTCTTACCACTACTCCCCTATGTTAGCTTTTTTCTGTTTAGTCTAATTCACCCTTGGTCCGCCATCTGCTCTAACAGGATGAGCCATATTGTTGTACTTTAAAAAGGCACTGAAAGCAGTCCTGAAAACTCTGAAAAATGAAAAGTTAAAAAAAAAAAAAAGAAAGAAAAAGAGGGGCTGGGACTGTGGCTCAGTGGTAGCACACTTGTCTGGCAGGTGTGAGGTACTGGGTTTGATTTTATAAATGAATAAAAGTCTATCAACAACTAAAAAAAATTTTAAAAATAAGTCTATCAATAACTAAAAAAATATTTTTTAAAAAAGATAATTTAACAAAACTTTATTCATGCAGTGACTTCTCAGAATCAACAAAACATTGACTTAAAAGTAGTCAATTTTGACTACAAGCTCTAAGCTGCATCTAAGCAGTAAAGATTACTCTTAAGAAATCTTCAACAAGAATCAATAGGTCCTAAGTTCTTCACAAGAAACAGAACAGTTAATAATCAATACTGGGAGGCCTGCTAAATTTTCAGGAATTGTGCTAACACTTAATGAATATTACCTTGTTTACATGTCAAAGTACATTCTATTATTTATTTACTTGTATGTAAATTTACTTTTATTTACTTGAATGTAAATTTAGCCAGACAGTGTCTGGCTAAATTGCCAAGATTAGTCTTGCAATCCTTCTGAAATAGTCTTCCAAGTAGTTGGGATTACAGGTTTACATCACCAAATCTGGTGATTTTTTAATCCACCAGGAAATCCAATTAAAGTAGTGGACCCAAGATTCCAGGATGGTCAATCAGCCAGCCTCCAAATCTATGCTCTGAGCCATTATATTACATAGCAGCCTCAGAAATGTTCCAAAAGAATTTCATCAACATTAAGTGAAATGTGGCCACAGCAAGACAAACATTCATGTTCTCACTTTTATATGGAAGCTCAAAAGTTGATCTCAAAAGTAGATAATAGAAGATAATAGAACAGTGGTTACTGAATCCTGGGAAGACTGTAGGACAGACAAAGGAGGGAGAGAATACTTAATGGGCACAGGGCTGTAACTGAATAGTAATAATCTTCTGATGTCCTATATAACCAGCAAGATAACTGCCAAGTGGATATTTCTATATTTTGAACACCTCAACACAAAATGGCAAGTCTGAGGTAATAGGCCAACTATTTTCATGTGATTATTATACATTGTATACAGATACTGTTATGTCACACTGTATCCAATAAATATACACAATTTCTTTCAACCAAAAATAATACAGTAAAAAAATTCCTTGAAAACCCAGATGCTACTCTATTTAAAAATAAATACTTGTTAAAGGAATGCATCAATCTAGCCATAACATATTGTATACCTCCTACCTCAGGTTTTGCTCCCACAATCAAATCTGGATGATTATTAGTTTCTACCTATACACATAAGCTACAGATATTTTCCCACAAACTAAAGCTTAGCTACTACATTTCCAATCCCTTTTTTAGGATCATTGCTACTCTATACACACAATTGGAAATAATTCAAAAAGTAGATATGAGTTGTCATTAAAATTCCTCCAGGATCCAATATTCTGTTGACATTAAAGGGAAAATTGAAGGGAGATGTTTCTAAAAGCAAAAAAAAAAAAAAAAAAAGTACTGGCTCAGAGCCAGCTGGGATATGAATAAATAATAAAAGATTTCTATATTTCCCTTTTAAAAATACAGGATTGGGCTGGGGATGCGGCTCAAGCGGTAACGCACTCACCTGGCATGCACGGGGTGCTGGTTTCGATCCACAGCACCACATAAAAAATGTTGTATCCATCGAAAACTGAAAAATAAATATTAAAAAATTATCTTTAAAAAAAATACAGTGATGAGATAGCATTATTCCTTACTCAAACATGGGCTGTGAAGAATAGAGTATGGAAAGGGCGGGAGGGGGGGAGGGGACGACGGAGGACAGAAACTTTACAATGAAGGAAGCTGGCAAACATTACCTCAAAGAGGCTCAAGGTAGTATCAATGGCCAGACAATGTTGGTAGTTGTCTCTTTAATACATGATAAAAATGGGTTATGTGGTCTTTCTCTCTAAAGCTTATAACCCATCTAAGTTTAAGATTAACACAAGCCAAATACCAAAGGAGGAGCATTCTTTTAAGTATTTGACCATACATCTCATCAAAAACAAGTGCAAGAAACCATTAAAACGAAGACAAAATCAAGGAGATGTGACAACTGAAAGTGATAAGGTATCCTTGATTGGATGCTGGACCAGAAAAAGATATTAGGTAAAACAGAAAAAAATCTAAAAATACGCATTTTAGTTACTGATAAGGAATCAATATTGGTATGATATTATGAATAAGGAGAGCTTTGGCTGGGGTTGTAGCTCAGTGGTAGAGTGCTAGCCCAGCATGTATGAGACACGGATTCAATCCTCAGCACCACATAAAAATAAAGGTTTTATGTGTCCAACAACTAAAAAAATAGAAAAAATTAAAGAATATGGGGAGTTTAAATCTTTCCAACTTTTCTGTAAAACTGTTCTAAAAAATAAAGCCTATTTTTAAAACAAAAATATTTTAAAATATTAATTTTAATATGAAACGGCAGAAGAAAAAACTTGGGATTTCTTTGGGACACACATTCTACTTCAAAGATTACTAAAACTCAAAATTGATTTCCAAACTTACTTTCAAAGGAACAAACACTAAGCATGCATGAAATTCTGTGTTTGCTCCTCAAGAAAGGGGGGGGAACCTTACATTTCAAAATAACATTTTAATAATCTAAAAAAACTTATATGCTCTATGAAGGGACAAGTGGGGGTGATAGGAACGGGTGGGGAACCAATCAATGCTGTAAACTCTTCTATCTTCCTTGCATCATTTTTCATTAGTCAATGTTATACAGGTAACTAAAATCACAGGATGCATATATTTGGTGCACTATTTGTAAGCTGCCACTACTATGCACATGTGACAAAATAATTATTACACCATGTGAGTAAACAACACATATCAAGATTATGCATTATAAGAAAGCATACATAATGTTGAATAGGTCACTAAACATCTGACTGGAAGAGTATTTAGTTTCTAGACTAGAACTAGAAATCCACTATCATAAAGCAATAATAAGAATTGAGGTCCTAACTATGAATACCTGGCCTCAATTCCTAAGTATGCTAATGAAATGTAAATTTTCCCTTCAGGGAGATAAGCAGTAAAAAAATTTCTGATTATGCTGCATTGTGGGCTCACATGGGGTATTTCTTTGTGCCCTAGTCAAAGTCAGCAGTGTTGTTTGATTACAGCTGGTTTTGATAATACAAATCTAAATTCTTTAATTCCTCCATCAGAAAAAAATAGAGAATTAGAACAAAAGAGAGAAGACCCATTTATTTTTATGGAGATGAAGGAAAAAGTAGCACCAGCTGTCTAATAACTATAATCTCCTACTCTTGGTCCCAAGAAATAATTTTCTAACAGTGTATTGCTCTAAGGTTTTTTTTTTTGTTGTTGTTTTATTAAGAACATGTAACTAAATAGGAATAGACAAAGATTAGGATGAAATGCTATCTTAGCTTAATTTTCCCACTTAATCTAAACAACCAACTAAAATGAATGACATAATCTATTTGTACTTGAAGGATATATCAATAGAGAAATTCATACTAGAGTAGGCAAAATTGTTTTCTTTTTAAGCAGGCAACACAACACAGATATGAGTGAACAATTTTTATTGAAACCCTCAAAGATTAAAGAGGACCAAATGGTGAGTTTGGGTACCATAACAGAAAATCTCACCTAACTGTACCATCATTCACAGGAATGAACAAACCCAAACACGACAAAATTCAAATTCTCAAGTAATTGCTACAAGTGAATGTAAATGAACTAATCATTTTATCATAACCTTCCTTTAATCATACGAAAAAGGGAATTTACATGGCATAACAAAAGATATGCAAAACTTAATGAAAACACAATTCTCTTAAATCTCTCAAACTTAATTTTAAAGGATGCAGAATGCACTTGATTAAATGACTTAAGCTGATTCTTTTTTTTTTTTTTTATTGCAAACTGTTTTAACATCAGCTTAACCCCCATGCATTGTACTCAAAAAATAACACAGCTTTTGGATTAGAAAGATCACTTAAGTTAAAATGAGGAATTAAGTACTAAAATTTTAAAAAAAGGCTGGGTTTCTTTTGAAAGGAATCTTCAAGTACCAATATGTATAGATAAAGAATACTAATTTTGGTTACATTTTCCCCCTTACTGTTAAGTATACAAACTATAATACCTTTCGAAAGAAAATATCCACATAAGATAACTTTAAAAAGAAACATTCAAACCAGACCTCAGAAAAACATTAAGAGAGAAATTTACTGGGACAATAATGTCTTCATTCATGATTATTCAAACATTTGATTAGGTATTTCCTCTTGTAGAGCCCACATTCTCTTTTTTGGTCCCTACAGTGAAGAAACATTCATTTGGTTGCATTCAAGACAACCTGTATTAATTTCATTTAGAGAAAAAACATCTTGTAATACACTGACCTGGCAGACCAAGAGAAAGAGAAAGTCGGTATGTTGGGGAAAACTTAAATGAGAAAACCACAAAATTACCAATTGATATATTTTTTTTTTCCCAAAGGAATGCTGCACCCATTTCACTTAATATTAGAAATCCACGTTAAAGGCACTGGGATGTACTCCTCACCATGCATAGACTCTAAGCAACACTTGACAATGTCTGAGTCTATTGCAATCAGCCTACATGCTGGATGTTTCCATGACATTTCCTAATAGAAACCTAGTATAAATTAAACAAGTTTGAATCCATTTATAATGTAACTAGTTTTATAAAAATATCCAGAGTTGCTAATAAAGCACCAATAAAAAGAGAACCTCAGGGGGAGGACTCAGATCCTTCCAACAAGGTCACCCTTTTACAGTTTTCTCCAATAGAACCTCCAGAAATGGTAACAATCATCTTTGGCAAGCCTTACCTATACAATATTAGAGACATAGAACATTGCTGTGGTGACTGTACCCAAATGCCAATTTTTATTGTAAATAGTTAAGAGACGTGTTACAAGATTTCATGGCTTAGTCTCAAAAAGGTAAAATAGGTGCAATTTTCCTTTAAGAAAATCTCTATTTTTAAATATACCACTAACATTTTGATGTTCCCTTCAGTAAACATTGATATAACTACACTGGGACTACCCAAGAACTGTGACGTAGCTACAGTTTTCTACAAATACTGTATTTGAGTGAAAAAAAAAAATACAGTATTTGTACGCTTTAAGAAAACACTGTACAAAAAAAATATTATATAAATGAAAGCCTCAAAGAAATATGTCACTAGGCTTTTGAGTTGAAGTGACCAAAGATCATAGTAAATGAAAACATTTCTAAACATGATGTAAACATAAATGGAGTAATGCAAAACATCAAGGTATGCAAATCTACTGTATTGCTATTTTCACCCTTAACATATATTTTGACATAGCTTTCTCCTTTTGGAACAATAATATAAGGGGCAGGACATTATTTTCATAACCTTATGCCATCAAATCAGTTAATACAGATGCTTGACACATTCAATTATACAAAATCAATTTGTTTCAAGATACAAAATTAATGTTGATATGTAATTAATGAAAAAAATAAGATGTTAAAAAGATAACTATAAGAATACCCAGATATATGCTGTATTCCCACTTATATAGATCTGATCAATAAAACATCAACACATTCACTTAGATACTGATTTAATTCATGGATCAAGGCCATATTCTCAAAGTATTTTAAGGATGCCAGGACACTGCAAAAGCTGGAGAAAAGAGTTGAGGAACAATATATGCTTGCTAAACAAGAACTATGTTTATTTAGCTAGTGAATATCTAGAATAATAAATTTTTACTTCATGATAGCAATCAGGCTCGCAAACACCCAGAAATAGGAATTAAGGATTTTAAACGTAGTTATAAAGGTCATAAAAAGTCTGATTAGACTGAGGTACATTTACTCAAAATTTTGAGATTCATTAAGTGGTAGCAAACAAAATAATTCCTCAGACAAATGCACATTTCTCAGTATACATATAATTGAGGGAAGGAGGGGAAAAGAATGTGCATTAACTGGTGAAATCCACCAAGCTGCATATCAATATTCTGTTACACCAAACAGTTTGAAGACAAGGGAAATGTTCTAATATAATTTCAGATTATGTTTCATTTGGCTAAAATAGAGCTTAAGGTTGCTTTGCCATATTAAAAGTTTACTACAATAATTTTTCACATAAACATTTAGACTTGAACTCCAGGACTAAATATGGCATGATTATTTTGCTTTTAATCTGTTGAAATAGCTAAAAATTGACAATTTAAAAACTACAACAAAGAAAAAGTTGAAGCAGTGTGACTCTTACATCATTGAACCACTTCTAATGGTTAACTGTTAGTATTTAACAAATTCAAAGAGTTAATGAATCCTTGCATTCATTCAGTCTTCTGTGCCTTAGCTAGGATGCATAATTACAAAAGACAGCAGATACTGGTAAAAGCTTCAGGACAGAAAGTGCTTGACGAAGTTACAGTTCTCAAGTGTGTTTGGTGTGAGTATAAGGGCAGATGCGCTGATGAAAACCATTACAAGAAGAGTCAATTTTGTGTTAAAGTGTTCAAAGATGTCACCTTAAGCAGAAAAAAAGCTTTAATAACGTCTTCTTTGACTTATTAGGCATTTCCAAAGTCTACATCATTAGTGTTGTAATTTTAATAGGACATCTCCATATGGTTATTGTTTGTTTCTATTTCTCTCCTGAAAGAAAAACAAAAAGAATTACAACAAAATATTTTCATCATTTAAACTACATGCACATATAATATAAGTCATCTCCATACAAAGTTCTTCAAATACTAATTCAAATAATCACAGAAGCATGGTTACCACAAAACATTTTAAATTAGAAAGTCCAAATAGAGACCTATTTCAGGGCAGTTTAAGTACTCTACACAGTTTAAGTACTCTACACAGTCCTACTGTCCCACAGGATTTGTTTAAGAAGAACATAGTATAATAATGTGTTTTGAGTATAATGAATTTTTGATAGTGAGATGTAGCACCTGGAAAGCAATTTAGCTCAGGTAGACTGGAAAAAAGGTAGAACTATATTAAAAGTGCATTACATTAAGATTTCAGTACTAATTTAGAAATAACTTTAATTCCAAAATTTCTTCCGTTCTTATTCTCAGTATATTATAACTTTTCACACGAAGAAGTGTTACATTCCATTGATTGCTGACTTTTGACAATTGAGATATATAACAATTCCTTCTTTAAAAAATACTTAACTGAATAATGTTTTCATGTTCACAATTAATCAAATTTTTTTAATTAATTCTAGACAAATCACCTGGAGGGCTTGTATAAACACTAAGAGTTAGGTCCCACAGGTAGGACAAGGAAACGGTGAATTTGCATTTCTAACAAGTTCACAGGTAAGCCTGGACTGCTGGCCCTTATGAGGATAACAGCACTTTGAAAACCACCAATGTTTTAACAAATTTTAAGATTCTCTCATTTTATTTTTTCTACTCCCATCATATTTTTGCATGAGTAATACACACTCAATAGTAAATTCTACTATCTTTCCAAGTGGCCATGCAAAAAAATCTGTATTTTAAATTCTAAAGATTAAAAAAAAAAAAAAGCTTTAAGTTCTTTGATACTTTTTCATCTGAATATATCACTGCAACTTGAAAAGCAGTATTTCATAGAGAAAGTTAATAAAATGACCTACTACATGGCAACTAAAAATGCAATTATCTCAGAGATTCCTAAATATCAGTGAAATACACTGAAATGAAAGAATAAAACAATACTGGAAACAGAGCTAACTAGAGCAGTCTAACTAGAGCAGCTAACTATTTCAAAAGGATACACAAAAACAAAAACTCAACAATATTAACTGGGAAGCATAACAAAGAGCTGGAGTCTAATTTTACAAAGGCCTAAAATTCTTTTACAAGCCTGATGAAACAGAAAGTTTAGTGTTCAAGTGAAGAAAACAAAAAGGCTTATGAGACATTTTTGAAACATGTCCTATAATCAGCTCATATAAATAAATAATAAATTAAGATAACAGCATACTGCTTATGTACTATCCCATAAAAAGATGAATCAAAACTAGGAAAAAAAGAAAAAAGGGGTCTGAGGTTGTGGCTCAGTGGTAGAGAGCTTGCCTAGGATGTGTGAGGCACCTAGGTTTAAATCTCAGCATCACAGATAAATAAATGATTAAAATAAAGGTCCATCAACATATAAAAAAAGAAAAAAAGTAATTCTACTTAAGGATAAACTGGACAAAGAAGTTTAACATGGGGGACATGAATGATCAGTTTTAACAATGAGACACATGTGCTATTTAAGTGGAAGCTAGAAACGATGTTTCAATTTGAGCTATAATCAAGTATGTACTTTTATAGAATCACTAAAATACATAGATTACATATGCATCTCTCTCTCTCTCTCTCTCTCTCTCTCTCTCTCTCTCTATATATATATATATATATATACATACAATGCATAACCTGAAACTGCACAAGTAAAAGACACAAAGAAAACAAAAAGGACAAAGGTCCTCATTAATTAGAGGTTTAAAAGATCTAGATTAAGAGGAGAAAAGTAAACATTTTTATATATTTATGAACAAAAAAATGTAAACTCATCAATTAAAGTAAAAAATATCAATTTAGAATTTCTCAAAATCCCATTACACACTATCTATAATAAACCCAAAACACAAGGATACAAAAAAAGTTTAAGATTAATACATATATATGGTAACATATACCAAATTAAGACAACCATATCAATATCAGACAAACTGTTCTTAAAAGACAAAAGCCATTTTTAGAAATAAAAGTGATCGCTACATACTGAATAAGAAAGTTTTTGATAAGCAGTTTTTGTCAGAATTATAAGGAGAAGCAAACAAATTCATGATAGGAGAATTTAACACATTTCTCTTAGTAATAGATGAAGCTGACAAGGAAGTAAAAAGTTTAACCCAAAGAATACAGAAAACTGGCACAAATAACTACAGAGTACACATTTTATCCAGGTACACAATGTATCTTACATGCTAGGCCAGAAAACAAATTTCAATAAATGTCAGAGTCAGTTTCATAGTGTACCCATTTTCTGACATAAATTTTAGGAGCAAAAACAACTTAGACACATTTGGAAATTTTGAAACACTTCTAAAAGTCTTTTAAAAAAGTCATAATGGAAATCAGAAAAATTTTATAGCAGTACAACAATAAAAATGTAAGGGTCCTCCAAAAGATACTAGAAATTTACATGTGTAGAATTTTTTTAAAAAAGCTAAAAAGTGATGAGCTCATCATCCACTTCAAGAAAGAAAAAAAATGAAAGAAAATATGATAACAGCAGAATATAATAAAATAGAAAAAAAAATAAAGAGAACAAAAACTTAAAGTTGGTGCTTTGGCAGGTAACTCACAATAGAAAATCTCCAAAACACTGATTTTTTAAAAAATCATAATAGTACAAATATAAAAATACTATTAATGTTAATATGCCAATAAATTTAACAGGATAAGGCAAACTTAACAACTTCAAAAGAGATAGAGCTAGTGACAAGTGCTTGGACTCATGATACATTTTGAAAGCCAAGACAACCATCACTTACTGATGGATTAGATAAGGGGTAATAAACAATAGTATCAAGAATGAGTCCAGGATTTTTAGACTAAACATCTCTAAAAGACAAAATGGTACATATTTTCTTAAAAAAAGAAAAAAAAAGGAGATTGGGGCAGGCAAAAAATAGGAATTATATTAATGTTTATGAGATAATAAATGAAAATGTCAAATATATAATTAGATGTGTCTTGAGATAACAATGGTTTAGAATGGGAATACAAATTTGGAAGTCATCAGGACACAGTAAACATCCATCAAGAGAATTAGTTCTCCAGAAGTTTATGGTCCATTTCTTTCTAATAAACAAATCCTACAAATCCTACCAAGAAGTAGGAACGTAGCTTAAACTATTAATATTAAATATTCTAATAATTCTAATATAGTCCATGTACCTAGAACTATCAGTTACAAATCACTAGAAATACAAAAACTAGAAATGATGAGCTATCAGTGATATTATCAACTTCAAATGTAACTAAAAAGGCATTCTAGGATACAAACTATCAAGTGATTCACAGAATTCAATTTTTCTTATATTCTCAGAATATGTATTTGTTAATTATTTTAATGTTTTAATTAGTTACACATGACAGTTGAATGGACTTTGATACATCATATATAATGAACTATAATTTCTGATTCTTCTGGTTGTATATAATGTAAAATCACACCAGTCGTATAGTTATATATGTACATAGGGTACTAATATCTAATTACAGAATTCAATTTTTTCTTTAAATAATAAAAATGATTAACAGAAGAATTCTTCCCTTCCAACTCTCCCCACCCCAACCTTTTTTCCATTAATAGCACACTATACCTCAACAACTCATACTGTGAGATTTTAGAACTATTAAGTCTGAAGAAAAAACTGGGTAGTACAGGGTTTCTTCTCCAACCCAATACACTGGAGGATCAACAAAGATCCTAGGATCAAGACCAGAAAATGGCCCATGGAATTGAACCCAAGAAGTTGTTGTCAACTCATAATTTTCTGACAGATAGTCCCTATGCTTCAAACCAGGAAAGAACCAGAAAATAAAGATTTTCTTCAATGTCCTAAGAGGGAACACCAGCTCGTCTTTAAATAACTTTTCTTCTAATCATCTGAAGGTTTATCATTATTAGCAATACTTCAGTAACTAGACCAGAGGCCACAAATGAGTCACAAGGGAAAAGTAACCATGTATCTAAGAAGCCATGGCATCTAGAAAAATAAAAATGAAGGTAAGCACTGAGAACATAGTACAATAGAATTACTGAAAGAACAGTGAACACGTGCAAAAACAGTAAAAGAAGCAAACATTTGAAATCCAAATGCAATAAACACAAAAATACATTTGTATCTTAGAAAACTAGTTTTCAAATTGAAAAACTTAGTAGATAAATTAAAGGGGCAAATGAAAAGAGTGACAATTAGACAACAAACTAATTCTTTGATAATTCGATTTTCCTAGTTTTAAGTATAGTTCCTAGTAGACTTGCTTCCAGAAACAGAATACAAAAGGGGGAATCAGAACATTTCTAATGCAGAAACCCACTAGACATCCATCACCTTAAACAAGTAATCAATGTTAATACTACCAGTAATGAGCACATCATTTCTGTGGGATTCTTCCTCAAATCCATAATGTCATCTAATCATGAGAAAACACCAAGCAAACAAAGTTTTCTGGAAATCTGAAATCCACCTGTTTAGTAATCTTTTTTTTTTGGGGGGGGAGGGTTGCTGGGGATTTACCCCACTGCTCTGTAGTCTTGAAAGATATAAGAAACAAAGAAAGTCAGAAAACTGTTAACAGATTGGAGACAACTGAGGAAACATGGCAACTCAATGAAATATGCAGGTGTCCAGGCCATATCTATCAGGAAAATGAGGAATTGGGGAAAAGTCTGTAATTTCTTTAACAGTATTAACCACTGTTAATTTCTTTGTTCATTTCTAGGATTACTGTTTGATTTTTTTTTTTTAAATCTCTATCTCCTGGTATAGCTCGTTCTTTGCCATTTGAATTTGCCTATTTAATTCGTTTTCAAACTATACTTTCATTGTTTGGACTTGCTGTCTAACGTCTTCTCTAAGATTCCATTCCATCTGAGTTAGGTATGCCTTGAGTTCTTTCTCTGACCATTTTTCTGAAGCCTCTAGGTTCTCCTGTGAATTTAAGTTGTCCTGCATTGTTTGTAATCCTTTTTTCCCTTGTTTTTTCATGGTGCTCTCGTTGCTTTACAAATGTTTGACTGTTGTCTTTCTGTTTTCTTTTTTAAATTTGTTTTGGTTTTTATAGTTCCAATATTTCTCCTTTGTGTTGGGAGACAATGTTTAGAGATGTTGGATTTAATTGTGATTTAAGGTAAGTTCATTAGTTTCATTAGAGGCCTACAGAATTTGATGGCATGTATAGAATTGAGGTTTGAACTTAGGATTTTATATTGAGGTCAGGCGCTTTGATGGTATGGAGGTTAAAAATAAGAAAAGAAGAACTTAAATTATCATTATTTGCAGATGATGATATTATATCTAACAAACCCAAAAGAGTCTACAAAGAAACTACTAGAGTTAATAAATGAATTCAGCAAAGTGGCAGGATATAAAATCAACACACATAAATCAAAGGCATTCCTGTATATCATCGACAAATCTTCTGAAATGGAAATGAGGACAACCACCCCATTCACAATATCCTCAAAAAAAAATAAAATACTTGGGAATCAACCTAACAAAAGAGGTGAAAGATTTATACAATGAAAACTACAGAACCCTAAAGAGAGAAATAGAAGAAGACCTTAGAAGATGGAAAAATATACCCTGTTCATGGATAGGAAGAACTAACATCATCAAAATGGCAATATTACCCAAAGTTCTCTATAGGTTCAATGCAATGCCAATCAAAATCCCAAGGGCATTTCTTGTAGAAATAGACAAAGCAATTATGAAATTCATATGGAAAAACAAAAAACCCAGAATAGCAAAAGCAATTCTAAGCAGGAAGTGTGAGACAGGCAGTATAGCGATACCAGATTTTGAACTATACTATAGAGCAATAGTAACAAAAACAGCATGGTACTGGTACCAAAACAGGCGGGTGGACCAATGGTACAGAATAGAGGACACAGAGACCAATCCACAAAATTACAACTATCTTATATTTGATAAAGGGGCTAAAAGCATGCAATGGAGAAAGGATAACATCTTCAACAAATGGTGCTGGGAAAACTGGAAATCCATATGCAACAAAATGAAATTGAATCCCTTTCTCTCGCCATGCACAAAAGTTAACTCAAAATGGATCAAGGAGCTTGATATCAAATCAGAGACTCTGCATCTGATAGAAGAAAAAATTGGCTCCGATCTACATATTGTTGGGTCGGGCTCCAAATTCCTTAATAGGACACCCATAACACAAGAGTTAATAACTAGAACCAACAAATGGGACTTACTCAAACTAAAAAGTTTTTTCTCAGCAAGAGAAACAATAAGAGAGGTAAATAGCAAGCCTACATCATGGGAACAAATTTTTACTCCTCACACTTCAGATAGAGCCCTAATATCCAGAGTATACAAAGAACTCAAAAAATTAAACAATAAGATAATAACCCAATCAACAAGTGGGCCAAAGACCTGAACAGACACTTCACAGAGGAGGACATACAGTCAATCAACAAGTACATGAAAAAATGCTCACCATCTCTAGCAGTCAGAAAAATGCAAATCAAAACCACCCTAAGATACCATCTCACTTCAGTAAGATTGTCAGCCATTTTGAAGTCAAACAACAAGTGCTGGCGAGGATGTAGGGAAAAGGGTACTCTTATACATTGCTGGTAGGACTGCAAATTGGTGCAGCCAATTTGGAAAGCTGTATGGAGATTCCTTGGAAAGCTGGGAATGGAACCACCATTTGACCCAGCTATTCCCCTTCTTGGACTATTCCCTGTAGACCTTAAAAGAGCATACTACAGGGATACTGCCACATCAATGTTCACAGCAGCACAATTCACAATAGCTAGACTGTGGAACCAAACCAGATGCCCTTCAATAGATGAATGGATTAAAAAATGTGGCATTTATACACAATGGAGTATTAGGCAGCACTAAAAAATGACAAAATCATAGAATTTGCAGGGAAATGGATGACATTAGAGCAGATTATGCTCTATTAATCCCTAAAAAACAAATGCCAAATGTCTTCTTTGATATAAAGAGAGCAACTAAGAACAGAGCAGGAAGGAAGAGCAGGAGGAAAAGACTAACATTAAACAGAGACATGAAGGTGGGAGGGAAAGGGAGAGAAAAGGTAAATTGCATGGAAATGGAAGGAGACCCTCATTGTTACACAAAATTACATATAAGTGGTTGTGAGGGGAATGGGGGAAAAAACAAGGAGAGAAATGAACTGTAGTAGACGGGGTACAGAGAGAAGATGGGAGGGGAGGGGAGGGGGAATAGTAGAGGATAGGAAAGGTAGCAGAATACAGCAGTCACTAATATGGCATCATGTAAAAATGTGGATGTGTAACCGATGTGATTCTGCAATCTGTATTTGGAGTAAAAATGGGAGTTCATAACCCACTTGAATCTAATGTATGAAATATGATATGTCAAGAGCTTTGTAATGTTTTGAACAACCAATTAAAAAAAATTTCTTTGTTCAAATAAATACTCCATGATTATATGCATGTTAATATTAAGGAAAAGAGAATAAGTATATATAGAAACCTCCTATATTACCTTTGCAACATGCTGTAAGTCTTAATATTTCAAAATAAAATTTAAAAATGATCACTAAAGAAATGCACAATTTGCATGCAACTCTCAAACACCATTGCAGAAATATGAAAAAAAAACAAATATTTTATAGGGTATTGCTATTTTAATGGCTGCCCTTGCACAGGAAATCAAAATTATTGTTTGAGGGTGAAAGTATCTCTTAAATTCCACACCCAAATTAAACCTAATGTCTGTGTCAGGCTATGTTTTTCAATTAAATAAAGGAAAAAGCGAGTGTGTATATTTCAAGAAAACCATTTACAGATGAAACAGCATTTAAATTAAAACATCTAACAGATTCAATTCTTCAGGAAAATTAATAACTTAGAATGAATCTGCATAGGAGGCTGACAGGACTGGAAAAATTCATGCCAAAGAATACAATCAGGGCAGTAAGTAATGGATAAAAATCCCAGCTGCTCAAAAGCCCCACATTGTGTTCAGAGCCTTTTAAAGTACTTTAATGCTGAGATAAGTTTCGGACTTGCTCTATCCCAAAAACATGACAACTCCTTTTGCATTAAGAAAGCAAAAGACAAAGAGTACAAAGGAAACAAACCAATTCTGCACTTGAAATTCACAACCATGTAGTCATCGGGGGAAAGAACAATGTTTATGATTTGGGGCTAGAGGTCATTTTCAGAAATCAACTTTTCAAATGTTTTACATTTACATTTACATTGTAATAAAGCTCTACATTATTACTGTCCATTACTACTGCAGAGTTGGACTAATAAAACAAACATTTACGGTGACAACCAACTCAGTGGAAATTAATGAAAAAATAATAGTCATGATCATTACTGGAAAATTTAAAAGGTTCCAGTGCCCATATTTGTATTTATAAAATAAAGAATATTTTCAGGTTTGAGAAAAGAATTGATACAGAATGCTAACAAATTATTCATTTGTGCCAACCAAAGATCAAATAAATTAAAAGTATATTACAAAAAAGGAAGAATTAAGAAGTTCAAATAGAAAAAAAATGGTGATGAACATTAAATGTTATTTTAGGTGGTTCAATGAACACAGCTATAAGTGTTAGGAATAAATTCATGTTTTATAATTTAGTTTAGTAAAGTAATACAACTCATCACAATCATTTTTATTATGTCTTATTTTGAGAGTTTTTACTTAATTGCATGAAGAAAAAAATATATATATATATATGAAAAGACAACCTACAGATTTCATGATTGTTAGGTAGAAAACTCTAAGGATTTTCTACTAGAATAAATGAATTCAGCAAATCACTGGATACAAGGACATTTAAAAAATAGTTAAATAGGGGATTCTGTATAATTATAATTATGTGGTGTACCTGAATTACCAGCACATAATTAAGAAAATAAAAACTGAAGCTGGATATGGTGGCACACATTTAAAAAATACAAAATACTTAGCAATAAATTTAACAAAAGACACTGAAAATTACAAAATTCTCTAACCTGAACTATTCATTTATCTCCCCAAGCTGACTAAGTTTACAAAATAAAGATTATTTATCTCTGGTGGCTACTTTTAACCTGAAATACTTATCCACTGAATGAATGAGGTAATAGAGTTAAAGAAAGAACATGCAGGACCCAAATATATTGTGATACAGGTTAACCTGAATACAAGATGTGTTCTAGTAGTTTTTTTTTTTAAAAAATTAATTTTAAAAAGGAAAAAAAAATAAAAAGACCAAGTAACTGAGGGTCTTAAAACCAAGCAAAGGAATCCATTTGCAATTCTATTTTTAGATGTCAGATTTTGGTCTCTTTACCACAAAATGAAAATTAAATATTCTAGACTATCTTTTACAAGTAGAATTGTTCATTAGTAGCATTTTAAATATATCCTAGTTCTTTTATTATAGATTCTATAAAGGTTCTTTCAGCCTCAAGGTGTTTCAAAAGCAACAGAAATATTGAATTGGTCAAATGCATAAGATATTAGAGTAGAAACATCTTTCAATAAACCCAAACTTTCCTCCTAGGAGACAGTAAAACCAATTTCCTCTTAGAAATTAGAGAGCAATAAAGCTAGGTATGGTAGCACACAGCTGTAATCCCTGCTACTCCTACAAGTGAGATTTAGACAAGAGATCAAAAGTTCAAAGCCAGCTTGGAAAACTTGGTGATATCCTGTCTAAAAATAAAAATTTTAAAAAGAGTTGGGGGTGAGGCCCAATGTTTTAAGTCCAGGATTAAAACCCCAGTACTAAAGTGGTACTGACATGGTGGGCAAGGGGTTTTGGCAGTTTCTGACATGGCTCCCAATGGTTCCTGCCTCCTCTTATTCATAGGTTGTAGAATCAATCCCTACTCCTAAATGTGAGCTGGACACAATAAATGATTTGCTGCTAACCAACACAACTGGCAGAGGTAATAGGATTATCACCTCTATGAAATGGTTATAAAAGACTGTGCCTTCTATTCTCTAGCTATGCCACCTCACTCTATTGCCCTACTCACCGATCCTTTGCTTGCTCATGAAATGAGAATTAAGCCCAGCTAAGATTGACTGCAACCTCATAGAGACCCTCAAGCTGAGAATCCAATTAGGCTGTGGCCCAATTCCTAACACACAAGAAACTGTAAAGTATTTTTACACTTTTTAGATAGCTTATACAACAGGTCACAAAAGAACAAGCATTATCCATACTGTAGCAAAGCCTTTTGATATATGATATTAGCATAAATTCAGAACTGTCAGGGAAAGGAACTAGGGCATCCTACCCTAACATTATCAATATTTATTATAGGATCAGGGTGAAATATACACAGATGAAATCTTTACATTTAAAAAAATAAACAAACTACTCCAAGGAACAGGTGGAGTTTATTTTTCTTTAGGCACATTTATTCTAAATTAAGAAACTGCATGTTTTCAATAAACAAATAATTCAACAAATTACTTCTTAAAACTTTAAATATTTCTTTCCCACATAAAGGTAAAGATAGCTATTCCTTATTTCTTATGTCATCGTGCATTTGCTAACAACTGAAATTCTGCTCAATTTAGTAACTATATTTCCTAAATGATCTCTCCAAGGTCTACAACTAACCTGATAAACTACAGGTAGTTCACTTACTAAAAATCTATAAAATTCTCTTACCAGCATTGGAACACAACAAAACCACTATTAACATGTTGTCTGAAGAAAACATAAAAAAACAAGTCAATATAATAAAATGTTCATTGAAGCACCTCCTTCCAACTTTGGCTCATAAATATTTACCAAGTTTAGAACAGAGTATTACTGTAATAAAATCATCTTGATTACTAAAAACACCAATATTTTTAACCCAGAGAATTATACACTTAAATAAGTAATATGTTAGACTTAATCTACTGAACTTGTTTCTGTTAATCATCATAATCAACTTATTCTGCAGAGAGAGAACTAGAGCCATTAGAAAAGTTTACCAAAGGGTAATCAAACAGACTTCAACCCATGTCATTAAAAATAATGTAGAACTATTTGGAAAATGCTTACTGTTGTTATAGGTCTAATTATGGTCAAAGTAATTTCTTATACGTTAATACAAATTTGTACTTTGAGATAGACCTAACATCTCATCTCAGGATCGGCTATTTCAAGCATTAAAAAAAAAAAATTATATTATGCACTAAAATTTAGCCTTTGGAAGTACACAACAACATAATATTAGCATATGTGACTATAATACATATAAGTGTCTAGAGTTTAATAGATTTTATTATAACTATGAACTTGGGTGGGACGGACACTAGGGATTTAACCCAGGAGTGCTTAATCACTGAGCTACATCCCCAGACCTTTTCATTTTTTAATTTTGAGACAGGGTCTCACAAAGTAGCTAAGGGCCTCATGAAATTGCTCATGAGTTGACCTCAAATTTGGATTCCACTTGAACCTCTGGGATTACTGGCATGTGCTGCCAGGCCCACTGACCTGCTTATTTTTACTTATGGTAAGGCTCCATCTCTGTCTGGGAGGTTAGGAAAATGCATCTTTTGGAAAATTCACCTCAAAATAATTGGCAACTGAAATCATGTAGAATTAAAAGAGCTATTAAAATTAAAAATCTTGCCTGAAATTGTTTCCTGGTTAACACGGATTTAAAAGAAAAGGATATAAAAATAGGATCTACATGATGCATTTAGCATGACAACAAAAATAAGAATTACCTAAAGAGTCACAAGAAGATTCTAATCCCTACAGATTATGTTTTCTAGACAAATACACTCTGAACCTTACTACTTCTTTATTTTCTTCTTTTATTTCCAATTAAACTGGCTTTATCAGTACACACAAAGAATTCTTCAGAAGCAAATAAATAAATTAGGAATTTTGTCCTCTCCCTAACCCTTTCTAAAATTTAAGTTCCTCTGATGGGCTGCCATAACCTTAAGCATAATACTAATACATAAAATTCTGGATTTATCAATTCCCATTGTATATGATTAATTTATAAAAATGAATGTCATATTCCACTTCTCTTCCAACTTCCATTAGAAGCTATACTATTTTTAGTTAAAATAGCAGCATTTCTGACTTTAAATAATATGCCTATGGCACTAATCTTTGATCATCCTTAAAGAGTTACCTGTAACCTTCAGAAAGATGAGAAAATAAATTCATATATTTACCATTCCTCAAATCTTTCCTTCCCATTATCTCCTAACATTCTGTTCTAACTAGAATTAATATTTTATAATCTAGTGTCTAGTTCTACAAATTGAAAAACCAGCAGACAGCATTTATTATAAACTAAATGAACAAATAACAGTGATTAGATCTATAAAGAAAAATTCTACAATTATATCTAAACTACAAGAAATTCTTCAAAGCATTTGTCATTTAACAGATATCTATTCAAAACCTACTATATGCCAGATAGTTTTCTAGGTGCCAGGGAATCAGCAAAAGCAAAATCAGTCTTGTTCTCCCAGACTTTATAATACAATCAAAGCTTGTCCAAAATTTTTATTCTTTTTAGATTCCTCCCTTTACCCAGGTCAATGGTTCCTAATAAAGGCTTGAAGGAACTTACTGACAATTAGCAGACAGGGTGAGATGCTGAAATGTCCTGGGATGCACTATTAATAATGGACACCTGTCTTAATTCAAAATGCATTATCAGGTCCTCTTCGAGATTTGTTCTTGTGTAACAGCCATTACCACATGTCATCCCGTTTCTTGAATTCCTATTTCACTCTGCTGAAATTTCTCAACTCTTTCACTAAGGCTGAATTATAATGTACACTAAGGCTTTGTTCTTCTAAACTTGAACTTCTTTATTTTACTCCTCCCACCCCATTTGACTGATGTAACTAGACACTCATCCTTACAGATGTAACTTTATACCCAACTCCTCTCCACCCTGAAATAAGATTTTACATTTGAGTACCCTCAGAAGAGAAATTCAGATCATCAATTGTTTTTCCTTTCTTTGTAAACTGTGTCTTTTGCCTAGGAAACTTTTAAGATTTTTCTCTTTATACAGCTCCTTCCTCCCTCGTAACTAATTGGCAATTGTTTCTTCTGCAGTTTAGAATCTCACCAGCATTCCTCATTCTGAAAGAGGGTCTGACATACTAACTTTCATATAGGCAGATAAGACGTCAGGTTGTCTCCTCCACAGGAGGCATGTTGGCTAGAAAAGCTAGTTGGAGGCTTCTACTGCCAAAATAATCAAGAAAAAAAAATAATCAATAAGCAATCCAGCAATGAAAAGAGAAAACAGAATTCCTTATTATCATAAAGGGCCTCAAAAATTTAAAGAAAAATATTAAATTAGAAAAGGAGCTCTAGCAACCACAAATCTAAATGTAAATATTAGAACCATAAGACTTTTATAAAAGCACATGACAAAATCCTCCCAAACTTGGGAAAGGCAAAAAAATTTGAAGACAGATTGGAATCAGTCTTCTAAACTTATTATTATTTCAAACGGTTTTGACTATGCTATGATCAGTATTTTCTGATCATAGACTGGATCCTCTACTAGAGGAAAGAAAGGACTCTGGATCAAATGACAGAATATTATAGTTAAATAATAACCTTATTCTTAGGAAATACATACTATAATTCTGATTTTTTGTTTTTGTTTTTCGTTGTTGTTGTTTTGGAGAAAAAAGCCCTGTACATGGCACTCAGATGGTTGAAAAAGAACAAAGCAAACATGAAAGAATGACAATAACAGGTAAATCTGATTAAAAGATGAGTATTCCATAAATTATTCCCCAGATAAAGTTATTTCCAAATAGAAGAATGAAGAAAAAAATTCACCCATACTATATTGCTGTAGCACCAATGTCTCTGGTTATTTTCCAACAGATGGATATTTGAATTGTTTCCAGTTTTTTGCAATTATTAATTCTGCCATTCTTATAGATATTTTCTGGGGTATCTAGAAAGGTTCTTTACATATGTATTAGAGAAGAGAACAGCTGAATTATAAGGCATGAATATTCAACTTGTTAAAAAATACAAAACTGCTTCACATCTGCAATTGTGTAAGGCCTTGTTTATTTACAATCTTTCCAATACTCAAAATACTGTCACACTTAAATTTTGCAAAATGAGTGGATATAAAATATTTTCTCATTCTAATCATGAATTGGATTTTCCTAATTTCATTTTTACTTCCTGTTGCAGCAACTTCCTAAGTGGACAAGGCTTCTGGCTTTGACTATTCTGAGTTATTAAAATATGTAGGTTGGGATGAGGCAAAATGGCAACAGTGCATTTTCCCCTCGTGAAATAAAATTGTTTTACTGAGTCACTATGGATACCATCAAAAGGGAACAGGTCTTGGTTTAAGCTTCCTGAAGCAAAAATAGATAGCAGTCAGAAAAATATCCTCTGCACTTAAGAGTGAACAGTATTTTTATTAGGAAAATTGGGGGGAAGAAAGTAGACATTGTTTACATTGAACCTACATTGGTCATTGTAACATGAAGGGTATTGATTGTAACATGAAGTGGAGAAAAGTTTGGGGATATGAGAGAAGATTGGTTGGAATTGGTAAGTAGGATATAGTGCTGCCTAAGGGGTTGTAATGAGATTGTTTTCTCTAACTTTCAATAAGACTGAATATTGGTTTACATGCATTAGTCTTGTCTGTTTTCCTCTTTCACTAAATGCGTATCCGTACCTTTTGCACATTTTTTCTACTGAGTTGTCTTTTTTATCTTTATATATTCTTAGTATTAATTTTCAGGCACTTATATTCAAATTTCTTCTGGTACTTTCAAAAAAGATGGATTTTTAAAGCTTCCTTTAAAGCATCTTTTGAGGAATTGTTTTTAACTAATCAAATGTATCAATCATCTCTTTTATAAGTAATGCAATCTGTGTCTTCTTTAAGAATCTGACTTTACCCAAAGTCTAGAAGATATGCATCTGGGAAAATGTGGCCTCTACTTATCACAAGCCTTGAGAAATTAGAATTTAAAACAAAACAGATGAGATCTTATTAAAGAGACACTAATAATAATTTGCAACTACTTTTAGTTGGGGGAAAAATAGAAATTTTAGCAAAACACAACTGATTTGTCCTTTGTGATAGAGCCAAGGAGGACCTAGAATAGACAGGGAGCACAAAAATCACTGGTATGCCAAAAACATTTGAAAGCATTTATGATGGAAACCCCAAATACAAATATAAGCATGTCAAAAAAGAAAATTACAACTCTGCCTAGACAAGAGCTAACAACAAAAGGAAAAAAACTGGGCAAAGACATAATTCATTTGCTCATGAGTTAAAAATCATGGAAAACTGACTCCTAATATAGTAGCTTCAAACATACAGGAAAGTCAATTACTTAGTGTAGCCATTGTACAGATTTTCCTTTTTAACCACAGAGTGATAGTAAAATCAATTTACAGCATGACTATCCCATTCCCACATGTACAGTGGCAGAGGCATATGAAACTGGCACCAAGAACTAAAGAAAAAAAATGTAAAAGTACCTACTTTGATCTTGATGATCCTCCTTCTGATCCAGTAACTAATAGGAAAAGAGCCCAAAGAGTAATGAAGGGTTTTCTGATCCTGACAAAAATGAAAAACTACTAACAAACTTGTGAGTCAAGATCAGTGGGTGCCAGGGGTTAGACATAGGGCAGGGATTTAAGTAAAAAAAAGATAGTACAAATGAGGTTTTCATAGAAGATGGAACTGTTCTGTATCCAAAATGTGATGATGCTTCTATCCATCTACATGTAAAAAACTGAAAGCTGTAGATTCGAAAGAACTTAACTTTATTGAATGATTTAAAAAAAGAAAAAAAAAAAGCTTTAAATCTATGTAAAAAAAAAAAATACTTATGGGAGCTTTATTTATATTCCCCCCAAACTGGAAACAATCCAAAGGTGATAAATCCATAGAATGTAAAACAATGAAGCAAAGCCTCTACTATATTGAATGAAAAAAACTGACCCAAAAACTCTATATCCAGCTAAACTGTTGTTTACATATAATGCCAAAGACCTTGTTGTTGTTGAGGTACTGGGGATAGAACCAAGGGCCACTTTACCACTTAGCTATATCCCCAATCTTTTTACTCATTTTGAGACAAGGTCTCACCTAAATTGCCCATGCTACTCTTGAATTTATAATCCTCCTGTGTCAGCCTTCTATAATTAATAAAAATCAAGTTTAATAAGCTTTGAAATAAAGATGTCAATTATGAGTTAGATGTCATAGAATGGCAGCAATGGAATAATAGAAATATAAAAATTAAAAGTTTAATTCACTATTGTGTATATTTGTGTAATTTATACAATAACATGACTATAATACATGTCATAAAAAATATTTATGGGGCAGGCACAGTTGTACCAGTCTGTAATTCCAGCTACTTGGGAGGTTGAAGCAGGGGATTAGAGGCCAGCCTTGAAAACTTAGTGAGAATTCTGCCTTGTAATAAAATTTTAAAAGGGGTAGGGATCATCTCTGGGATCAATTTTTAGTATGAAAAAATATATACATCCCAGAGACAAGTATCTATTAAAATACTGAAAATAGTAAAACTAGGACTAAATTTTCAGACTGGGTAAAAATGAAAAGTATGAACACATACAAGGCTACCTTAGTGGTAGAAGAAAATAAAGCTAATAAATATTTCTTTATCATGCAAATTTTCTCCTAAATAATCTCATCCTATTTTCATGGAATCAACTGTTTACAAACCAAAACCAAAACAAAAACAAAAACAAAAATAACACATCTCTCTAAATGCTTGTCAAAAAAATTTCTCTACCTATATTTCTCAAATGTGTCTTAAAATAAGTACATCCCAAAATAAAATCTGTATCTGCATCTCACCTTTCACATTCCAGATCATTTCTCCTGATATGCTATTTTGTAATGGCAGTTACAAGATGACAATTTACTTAAACACTAAACTCAAAACCTCACTAGCAACTGGATCCAATTTTCCTCATTTTCCACATTTAACTAGGAGAAAATTATATTCAGCAATCTTAACCTTTGTGGAAACAGTCCCACAAAGCCTTAAATAATAATTTGCATCACTCCAAAAGTTTCTGGCAATTCAGCACAGAAATCACTGCAACTAAAATCGCCAAGGGTTAAAAAAAATCATCTGGGTTTAAAATTTGAAGCAGTCCCTCTGCTGCACACAACCAAGAAATCACAAGACAAATTCACAAAGAACTGAATCACTAACACTTTTACATACAGATAGTTAAAGGAAGTTTCTGTTTTATCTTAGTTTCCATAAGAGATTTTTCCACAGCAGTAAAAACTATTTACTGGAAGAGCAAACTTTAACCCCGCTTCTCTCTAGAAGAAATTTAAATGTACTATCTACAGAAAAATCTCCTAGTTGCCTCCATTCTTTTTCCACCTAAAACTAGGACCCCAATTTTATTCTGTAGTTCAGGACAGAAAACAATCCAAGCCTGCCCGCCAGTATGTTGCAAACATAAACAACAGTATGTCCAATTGAAAGTTTTCCAATGGAAGTTTTCCTGAGTCTCACAGATGAATAACAAAAGAAATCAAATGCTATGGAGTCTAATTCTGAAGCCCACATCCTCCCAAATCTAATCTGCCTCCCAAAGCCAAATTGTCACCATATTTTGTTACAACAGCTTCAACTATACAAACTACAAAAATACTTTGGTGTTGTTTTTTAAAAATCCATTTTCTCAGCCAGGTACAGTGGTGCATATCTGTAATCTCAGCTACTCAGGAGGCTGAGGCAGAAGGATATCAAGTTTGAAGCCAGTCCAAGCAACTTAGAGACCCTACTTCAAAAATGAAAAAGGGCTGAGGATGTAACTCAGTAGTAGAGAATCCCTGAGTTCAATCCCTAGTACTGTGGAGGGAGAAAACAGAGTCATTAAAAGGTACCCATCCATGTACTCCATCCCCAAGAGAAAGACCCACATCAAAATTACTATATTCTTACCCTACGCATGGCTTCCTCCTCTTCTTGACGCTTTTCATAATGTGCAAAGTCATCAAAGATTGAGGTGGTATGCTTGAAAGTAGCAATTATTTTAAGCACTTGCTTAGCCTTTTCTAGGGGTACCTCTTGAGTGTCCCTTGAATTGGTTACTGGTTTGTTGTCATTGTTTTCTAAGCGAATGTGCCGTAACTGATTATTGGGAACATCTTTCACAAAGATCCATTTAACTTCAAATTTGCCCTTCCATTTATCCTGAGACCAGACACCAGCATATGCATTATAGTCCACAACAGACTTCATCTCAGCCACTCCACAAAAATGTCCACTTCCATTCACACTAAAGAGTAAATAGAGTGGGCCTTTCCCATTCAGGGAACGGTAGGCTGCATCCAAACGCTTATTACCATGCTCAGTACTACACCAGATAGAATACTTAATGGAACGATGTATGTCATCCTCAGAGTAGCTTTTAATTATAAACACACGTCCATTCTTCAGGTTCCAATCAAAGTCTTTGGGATTATAGTTGTTTATGGCCTTTAGCTTTTCCAGTACTGGATGCACTTCTATGCTAGAAGGTGAAGCGCTGACAGGTACAACACCTAAACCAAAGTTTTCACTGCCCACTCCATTGTTCTGGCTGAAGCCCGCTCCCCTGTTCCGAGGAGCTACCCAGCGATTTTGCAGCTGCGGTGGCTGAGGCTGCACTTGGTGTGGCTGGGCCTGCGGCTGAGGTCCTTGTTGCTGCTGTGGTTGTGGTGGCTGAGGCTGCTGCTGAGGCAGTTGGCTTTGCACCAATGGTGGCGGTTGAATTAATGGCTGAGGCTGCTGGATTATAGTTTGAGGAGGCAGAACTGGTTGGGTTGGTGGAGCCTTTACCACTGACCCCTTTTCATCCCAAGTTCCAATATTCATGTTGTGTTTTATAGGTGGTGGTGGTACAGCAGAACCCCCAATGCCCACATTGCCCTTGGGTTTAAGTTTCGGTTGAGGTTTGGCAGGCTTCCTAGCAATGGCAGCCCAGGAGGTTGGTTTAGGTGCTGCACTACTAACTGGGGGTACACTATTGGTTGCAATGCTAGTCATACCACTGCTGCTCAAGGCTGTACCTACAGTTTTTGTCACTGCAGCTGTCAGGTCACCACCAATTTTCAGTCCAGTCATGCCTTGCTCAATACTGCTAATGCCAGGCACCTTACTCAAAGTATCATTGCCAAATCCAGCCTGTCCATCAGTAATAGCTCTCCCAAGAGAACTAGGTGGATAGCCATAACTGCTGCTATAAGCAGAACTTTGTGTTGATTGTCCCTGAGATCCACTTGTCCCCCATGTAGAGAAATCAGCATTACCAGGAAAAAAGTTAAATCCATGTTGACCAAGAAATGGAGGGGTATTTCCTAATGCTCCAGGCTGACTAAAAACACCATCTGGTATATAATGATGTTCTCCATTACTCATTTGTCCATAGGTTGTCAGATATGGCATAGGCTGGTCTCCAGCCGTGGACCATGCTGCTTCCCCAAGAGAATATGGAAATCCAATGGATGGAGCATAGTAACTAGGCATATATGGATCTGACATTGGTGGATAGCTGTTACTCTGCAAAACAGAAGACCACAATCAGTAGTGAAATGTCCTCTTTACAGGAGGGAAAAAAGGTATCTAAAAGTTAAAATCAAACAGTTTTAAATAAATGAAAAAGAGATGCACTGGATAAACAAAATGAAAATTTCTAGATAAGCATAATTAAAGTTTCAAATCCAATCTCAGAAAAGTTTACATGAGTACTCATATTTTTAAATATTATAAAATAACTTAGGAGTTTCATAGGAGGATTAAGAGTAGGATTGGGATTATTTTTGTTTGAAGAGTCAGATCTTCTGTCACAATTTTAAAATATTACAATTTCTACAAAAAGCTAATTCATAAAACTTAGCAGACACAAGATTTAACATTTATACTCAGCTATATTTTAAGTTATTGATGTGTTCAAAGAGTTACATATAAGGATTCAATAAACCTGGAAACTATTTTAAATAGAATTACAATTTATCATTGACAGAATCCAGTTCAGCCATTAAATTTTGTACTTAAGAAAAAATAATATGAGAAATGATCACATTCTGAAAAAAAAAGATTCAGGATTATGCCTATGGCATGATCCAACTTTGTTTCGTTTTGTCATGTTCATTTTGGAAAGAAATGAAATCCTTATCTTGGCTTCTTTAGGGTGAGGCAATGGATACCTTTCTTTTTTAATGCTCTGTGTTTTCCACACTTTACAGAATGAAAATACAAATTTTTTGGTCAGAACTTCAGAGTAAGTTCACATAATTGTTTCCAAAACTATTTCAAGTAAATAAATCAACCTCTCTTTTGAATATTAAGTAATCATGCATTTACTAATTTGCCAAAAATCAAGACACCAAATTTTATTAATAAAAAAAAACCACAAATATAAGCTCATGTGAAAATTAAAATAGCTTAAGGATTTCCCTTGAAAATGGGTTATGTCAAAAAAAATAAATAAAATGTCTGATTAATTTTTTAATCTGCTTTAAGTTTTATTATTTTAAAGCCTTGGACAGAGCTTTAGAATTTGTGTAATTATGAAAGGTTTGAAAAAATTAGCTAATATTCAGAGCAATTGATGTTTCCTCACAAGGGTCAATATCATTAAGTCTGATGATTCACTTAATTTATATAAACACTATAAAGTCCCTGGGATAAAGTTCTTAAATTCATCCTCCTTTTTCTCTTTTACATTCTTGGGCTATTATGTGGCTTCTTTTCCACTAAAGCAAATATTAAAAAGAGCTCAGGTATAGAGGTATAGCTCATTGGTACAACACTTGACTAGTGTATGCACAAAGCCCTAATATAAGTAATTACTACTATCAATAGTAATGCATGAGAATAATATCATAGCTACTACTTGGAACTATTAAGTTATTTTTTTAAAGGCTTATGCTATGATTTAGATATGAGGTGTAGCTCAAAATTTCGTATATGATAATACTAGAACATTCAGAATTGAAATGATTGGTCTATGATGGCCTTAACCTAATCAGTGTGTTAATCTCCTAATAGGAATTAACTGGATGATAACTGTAGGCTAGGTAAGGCAAGAAGAGATAAGTCACTGGGAGCATGCCTTTGAGGTATAAATTTATCTCTGGTGAGGACTGCTCTCTGCTTTCTAATTGTCATGTTCTGAGCTGATTTTCTCCATCATGCCCTTCTGACTGATCCTCTGCCTCACTTCCGGCCCAGAGCAAGTGAGTACTTCTGAAACCATAAGCACCAAGTAAACTTTTCCTACTCTATACTGTTTGTCATATCTTTTGGTCATAACAGTGAAAAAGCTGACTAAAACAGCTTATCATTAAAAACTGAGATATTTTATTATTACTACTTTTGGATTTTTGTTTGTTAGCTTGTTTAGTGCTTGGGATTGAATCCAGGGCCACCCTCTCACTGAGTTACATTCCCAGTCGCTATTATATTACTAATAAGTTACTATGACACACCTCACAACTGTTCCAATTATCCACTGTCTATGAGAATGCTAATACGCTATCTTTTGAAATGATTCTCTGTTATAACTGAATTTTAACTTTAGATCTAAACGTATTCTATTTAAATTAATAATACTGATAAGGACTGGAGATGTAGCTCAGTGGTAGAGCACTTGTCTAGAAAGTGCAAGTTCCCGAGTTCCATCCCCAGCACCAAAAAAGGGAAAAAGAAAAGCACAATTCTGAAAGATTTACTGGGTATTGCCAGTAAAACTTGGACCTAAACCCAAATGTGTCCCTTATAACTATTTAAAGAAAAACAAAAATTACAATGCAATTTTCCAAATATACCACATATTAAATATATTTTACCGTATTCAAAACTGTAATAACTCATGTTATAATTTACTAATCTAGTTGAATAATTTTTAGCTTTACTGAGTGGGTAATTATTACCTATAACTGAAAATATACTCAAAGAACACGAAAAATATTAGTATGAGATAGATTAAGAGCATTTTTGGAACCACCACCACATAATTACACAAATTCTAAAGCTCTGTCCATATCAGTGAAAAAATCCTAACTGCCACATTTAACACACCTACAAAGTGAAGCCTGAGGGAAACTCTAATACACCAACAATGGTTTTTAAAGAATAAAATATTGAAGAATTTAAAGAGTAACAATTCAGAAACCATAACAACAATACACACACACTTACAGACACACAGATGTATTTGTAATCTGATTACTAAAATGTCTGCTAAAAATAAAGGTACTAATACTGATAGGGAAATCATTGTGATTAAAAAAAAACAAAAAGTTTAACCAAGGGTTCTAAGTGTTACACTACACCTAGAGTCCTCAAATGTACTGTATAAATGGTCACTTTTCTCCTGTTAATCCATTTGTTCTTCAATTCTTTCAAGAGTTTTTTGCTGAATGAGTTTTTTTTTTTTTTTTCTCTAGATCTATGACAGTAATTCAAGCAATCTCAAGGCTCTGGTTTTGGTTCTAAGAACAACTAAGACAGTTACAGTGGCTGGTGATATAGCTCAGTAGTAACAGCACTTGCAGGCATAAGACCCAGGGTTCAATCCCAGTACCCCAAAATTTTAAAAAAGAGAACAAAAATTTCAGTAGAGCTTCAATCATAACTTATTATAAATTAATGTTTTGATAAATTTAAGGCACATTTTAAATTGCCAGCTAAGTGGAATTTTGGGTTAATTTCAATTATCTCAGTAGTAAAGAGGAACAAAATCTATACTCCCTGATGATGTAAAACAATTTATAACTTAGTTCCATTTTTTTATCTCAAAGTTAATTGTAATGATATATGTAATCAATTTAGGGATTTATATACAGTCTGCTTAAACTAGTCTATTCATGATACGGAAATTTTTCAGTAATAGCAAAATCTTATTTTTTTCTTCTTTAAAGAAATACTACCTTTAAACATAGTGATGTGAAATGCTTTGTATGACCCCTATATGCAAAGAACTAATTAGAAGGGGAAAACAACAGTAACATGTTAATATGAAAATGATAATAATAAGCAGAAGATGTTGGTACATGCTTATATACTTAGCACTGAGGAGGCTGAGGAGGCTAAGGAAGTAATCTCCCTTGAGTCTAAAAGTTAGAAGCCAGCCTTGGCAACAGAATAAGACTCCTATATCAAAATTAAAAAAATAAAAATAAAAAATAAAAAGGCACAATAATCACTGGGTATGAATAAACATACTATGAGAACAGATCCATAAACTCCTCTATCTAAAAACTCTATAAAAATGAAGTACAATCTAGAAAAGCTATCTGATTAGCAGGTTCAAGAGAGGCCTGTGAAGTATCTAGGTTTTATTCCCAGTCCAGATACTTAGCACCTATATGAAAGGAGCCAAGTTACTTAGGCTCTGAACTGTTTTCTCATCTCATTAAAGAAAATACAGAGATTCTGCAATCTGATTTTAAATCAATATGCTGAAGAGATGTCTGCACTCCCATGTTTACTGCAATACTACTCATAAAGCCAAGACAATCAATGTAAGTGTTCATCAATGGTTGAATGGATAAAGAAAACGTGGTATATACACACAATACTCAGAATTTTTTAAAAAACAAATTTGCAAAAATACAAATGGATTTTGAGAACCATAAGAGCTAAATGAAATAATTCAGGCATAGGAAGACAAATAGCACATATTCTTACTTATATGTACAATTTAAAACAACTAAATTATAGAAGCAGAGAGTAGAATGGTAGAGACGAGGACAGTGGGGGAGATGGTGTCAAAAGTTATAAAACTCAGGAAAAATATATTGGTTTTTTAAAGTTCTATTATGCAGTGTGGTAAATGTAACTAATATACTATGGTACATTCCAACTCAATTTTATCTTAATTAAAAATGAGTCTTTCAATTATAACTTAATATCCTTTTTTACTTCATGATTATTCAAACATCCTAGAAACACTGTGTATCTTAAAAGTTCAATAAAAATGGTTAAGGTATTATTAACCAGAAATAGCTCCTATGCACAGAGAAAACTGAAAAATATCTGGCATTAAAAAACTAAGCAGAGCTGGGTAATCCAGACACTAGGGAAGCTGAGAAGAGAGGAACAGAAATCTGTGACCTCCCTAACACACACACATTGTTTAAAAAACAAAAACAAAACAAAACAAAAAAACCAACTCCTGACTTCTAAAGTAACAACAAAAAGTTAAGGTACATTCAGCATATTTTTAATGCTTGTGTGCATTTTCTTCTGCTACTGCACTTTTCAAAAGTGTAATTAATGCATATCTAATCATAAGGATGTCATAAGAAAAAAATGTGTTATATAATAAAATCTGAATTTTTCATCAGCCATAATTCTTCTTTCTCTAACTCTATTAGATAACCTAATCTATTCCTTCATTTAATAAATACTTAATGAATACCTACTTTGTGCCAGATATCATGCCCATCACTGGGAATAAAAACATGAAGAATACAGTCTCCAACGCAGAGCACTTCAGAGGTATAGTGGGGAAGACATTTACCTTACAATGTGATAGGACTATAACTGAAGCATAAAGGTAGCAAAAGAAACTACTATAATACAAACAGGAGAAAGCAAGAAGCTGGAAAATCAGAAAAAATTACACGAAGAAAATTTTATACAAAAATTAAGATGATAAAAGAAATATTCAGAAAACATTTATATATTTCAGAAATAATAATAAGAACTATCTCCTCAACTTAAGACAGAGAAAGTTGACAAAAGCTGTATAGGATTAAAAAAAAAAAAAAAAAACCTGGAGTCATTTTAAAGGCACTTATATAACAGATGCATCCACTGTTGTAAAAGGTATAGAAATTTTGATTTTTATTGCAGTATTGAAGTGGAATTCAGGACACATGTTAAGCAAGCACTCTACCAAATTTGCTACATCCCTAACCATTTTTTCATTTTAAGACAGGGTCTCACTAAATTGCAATGACTAATCTCCAACTTCTGATATTCCTGCTTCAGCCTCTTCTGAATGTGATTACAGACATTTTGTAGTAATTTCTTATTGACAGTATACCACAATCAGACTTGGATTTTAGCCCAGTAAGTCCCTCATTTTCAATTCTGCAAATATTTCAATAAAATTTAAACCAGTGCATTAAGAGAGGTTGGAAAGCAATCTAGAGCTAATCATATAAAATTAACCTTCACTGTTAATACTAACTATATCACTAATAATATTATCACTAATCCTTCACCTATTGCCTTTCTCAAAAGAGTATAACTCTAAAAACATTAATATTTATTTCAAAATTACCCATGGCATACTTTTTGCCAAATTCAAGCTTTTATAGATATCCCCCATGTGGACATATGGATTAAGAAAAACTACCAATAAAGAAATCATTCTGCAATGCAGATAAGAAAAATCTTAACAAAGATCAGTAATGGCAAAACAGAAAATAAAATTCAAATACTATATTTTAAAAATTCTTGACACTTCTCTGATAAACACAGTTTGGATTATTTCCCCAAACTTCAGTCTTCTAATTTATTTGACAAGTTTGTATGCACAAATTGCACAAATTATATGGTATCTTTAACAATGAGCACTGAAATATAAATTTTCAAATCAACTTAATCATCATTTTTTCTAAAGAACTGTAGAGAATTAATTTTAAGATCTGAAAGATATTTACTTTTTAATTTATAAAATCATCAAATATTCCCTAAGAAATTAAATACTACTAAACACTATGGTGGCTGGAGGTATAGGGCTTGCCTAGCATGCTTGAGGCCCTGAGTTCAACCTTCAGCACAACAAAAAACCAAAGAGAACAATAAGACTATAAAACAGAAATACACTGCCACAGGAATACAAAGGCCAACAACTTATTCTAACCCATCCCTAGGTTTGATATGAATTAGATCTAAATATAAACAATTTAAACCATGAGCCCCAAATCTTAAACACCTTTCCACCAAGATTAATTTCATTATTTATAATTTTAAAATTAGATGAAGGGAATTTAATCTTAATAGTACAATGTGTATATGCTAAATTTTTTTCAAACAATTATTTCAGTTAGGTTGGTAAATAAGAATCTTATTAAATACTTTTTAACTTTAAAGTACACCAATAATTACTTCAGATATTTAATAAGTAATCCAGTTTTCAGTATTCTCTGAAAATATTCTTTAAAAGTTACATTTCTTGGGGCTGGGGATGTGGCTCAAGCGGTAGCGCGCTCTCCTGGCATGCGTGCAGCACGGGTTCAATCCTCAGCACCACATACCAACAAAGATGTTGTGTCCGCCAAGAACTAAAAATAAATATTAAAAATTCTCTCTCTCTCTCTCTCTCTCCTCTCTCTCTCTTTAAAAAATAAATAAATAAATAAATAAAAGTTACATTTCTTAATTTATACATTTTAGCTATGTAACAATAAGTTCTTGTGTAACTTACCTTTAATATTTCTGATAATTTTCAATTTTTTTCTTAAGAAATCAGTTTCCAACATTCTATAGTTAGCAATCTTTAAAATGTAAATATGTGCCTTATTAGAAATAATTATTTATAGTACCATGGAAAGACAACTGCTGAAAACCTGTTCAGCACTACCAAGGAGAGGCAACACACAGCCTCAGTGGAATCAAACTTTAAAATTTCCCTTCAAATAGGACATAAACATGTTGATTCCAGTATTGAAAGTTGAAATAATAAACATAAAAATTTAATCTTTCCATTTATATATTGCATTAAAATAAATATTTTATAAACATTTTTGACCCAACATGAGAAGCAAAAATGCAGATGAAGAATTCATTTAACTTTACTAACACAAATGTCTTTAAAAAAGTTTCGGTGGGAAGAATCATTATTGCTCAGTTGTAGGGCTTCTGCTTGGCATGTACAAGGCCCTAGTTTCAATCCCCAGCACAAATTTTTTAAAATAATGACTTTCTAACACTTTTTTCCAAACATCTTTTACAAATTTTGTAAAATAGATAAAGTGCCCCAAAGTAAAGATCCGGTTGCCAGGCAGGAAACCTAGCCTGGCATCCCTTAGGCACCCTGAAGTGCCTCTGCAGAACACCAAAACACCCTGTGACAAAAACTTCCTGCAACAAAAGCTGTTCTAAGTCATTGTGACAAATAATGAATAATTTTAAAGTACATAATCAATTAAAATAAAATAATGATTTTTTTCAGGTAATAATTCCCAAACTTATAGAGTTCACTAAATTTCCTTAAAAACAAAATTTGAGCCAGGCAAGGTAGTGCATACCTACAATTCCCACTACTCGAAAAGCTGAGAAAGAAGCATTGCAAATTTGAAGCCAGCCTTGGCAAATTTAGCAACACCTGTCTTAAAGTAAAATTTCTAAAAAAGGACTGAGAATGCAGCTCAGTGGTAGAGCACTTGCCTATCATATGAGAGGCCTTGAGCTCAATACCCAGCACCAAGAAAAAGGGGGGGGGGGGCGCGAGGGGAAAAAAAGTATGAACAAGTAAAAGGAGTTTCATACTATATCTTCATTTTATACTTTATAACTATGAAATCAAATAGCAAAAAAAAGTTTAATTGTTTAGCCCAATAAATTTCCTAAGTTTATCTGATGATAGACATCTTTTTAGAACATGTACTTATACCTTGTGTAACATTAGAATTCCTCAAAAAGGTTGGAAACAGTGCCATGATGGATGTTAACTGAGAGTAATACATGAGTCAAACTACAACAAAAATGTATTTAAAACTTATAATACATCTCACAATCATGATCTTCTCCAACTTTGCAGCGATATGTTCCTTCATAATCCCTTAGGTAGAAAAGTTGGTATTGAGATCATAGTTAGATCACATAAATCTGAAATTAATTTTTTACTCCCAGTTTTTATTCTTTCGCCTTTTCTGATTCACTCCAAGCAGAAATGATCAAGAGGTAAATCAGGTTGAACAAGCCACATCCTTCCCAGTTCTAAAAGTAATTCTACATTCTACAAATGTAGAATTTGTTTTCAAATTTTCTCTACAATTGTTAAATTCCACAATAATATCTGGTTCCTAATTCTTTCACAGTTTTAAAACTCTAGGTTAACAATTTTGGAGTACAATTTCCACATATCTTTTTTAAGGAAAAAAAAGTAGATTTACTGTGGTGACCTGATGAAATTGATACAGAAAATTTATTTTTAAAATTTGTTTCTAGCAGTGACACATTTTTAATAATAGAAATGGTTTAAGGAAATAGTACAAAGATATTAAATGCCTTTATTTTGTTGTTTTTCAATGTTTAAGTTATTTCTATATACAAACCCATGCGAATCAGTGGTGGGCACATGCGTACCATGTGCAAAGCTCTGGGTTCAATCCCCAGCACGCACGCACACACAAACACACACAAAAAAACACACACACACACACAAAAACCCTACCAGTTACTAATGATCTAATAATCTGAATGAATTTTCATATCCACAATATAGAAGTGTTTACAAAGTCTTCAATCTTATCCCTTAATGTTACCAGGTAATATTATAACTTGCAGTGATTATCAATGAAATTCAAATTGGAATGCATTATAAAAAAGAAAATCCTACATTTAGTCAAAAATATCACATACAACTAAGACTCCCTCCACATAAAAATTTCTAGCAACTAGGTCTTCTTATTTGCTTTAATTACATAGATATGGCAGTGATATTAGAAATTAAAATCATTTCCACACTCAAAAAACCCTAATTTTAATATGTAAAAAGAAAGGTTCAACTTTAAATATTTATTTTATATGTATTCCATTACCTACTTTCAGCTACCTATAATCTCTAAAGGAAAACTCTCCTGTGCAAAAACCTGCAACTGTTATTAATTTCATGCAGGCACCTCAGATGAATTCATTCATGCTACAGTTAGTCTTTTTCAGTTAAAATATCTAGTTAAAAATTCAGTTAATACTAAAATGTTTAACTTCCTAAACTACTTCTGTCAAAAGACTTACCTGATTTGTCTGGCTACTTAAGTATGGCTCAAAATCATCATCATTTACAGCATCTTTTTGATGAATCGAACCGTTTTGTACTGAAACTAAAAAACATACTTGTATTAGAAGTGTTGCAATTATCTTTATGAAACTCATAGCACACCTAAAATTTTAGATATTTTTCAAACCAACTCAGAAGTAGTAATGTTGAGTTCTTTGTTCTTTTCATTTAAGAACCCTCTTAAGGATAAGCTTTAGACACAAATATCTATGTGCCACAAAAATCTTAGAAATCTTGTGATAAATAAGCCCAAGATTATTATGAATACAAACCATACCTATTTTTAACACACACACACACACACACACACACACACACACACACACACACACACACACACTTCTCCTTACCAAATCTTGGTCAATTCTGTGGTGTGGTGTTATATAAAAATATTGGAAAGGGTTCTCAAATACTATTCTTGAATCTAAAGTAACTATTTCAAGCAGTATTGTAGACAACAGAGATTTCTGAATGTTCCCTTTATTAAAAATCTATTAGTTCAATAAAGGTAAATAAAGAACAATACAACCTTTTTTTTAATGTTCCAGAAAATGACTTAAATATCTTTATTTAAGTGGCTAAAGTTTACTTTAAACAATATCACAATGAATAAACATAATTGAAAACCTAAATAAAAAGAGCCTTCATTCTAAACCAGAAAAATATGAAGACTGACTGGAGGTATATAGCTTAGTGGCAGAACATGTGCTAAGCATGCACTTATGTCCTGGGTTTAATCCCCAGAACCAAAAATAAATAAAAAATATGAAGACTTTCACATGGAAGTAGAAATACAACTGAGATACCAAAGTTAACCATGATAAATCTTCAAACACTTAAGAAAACAAGTCAGAGAATAACAGATTATTTCTTCAGAAGTCATTTCCATAAGACTCAAGTTATTCTCTGGATGCTGTGTCAGACTGCATTTGAGCACAGAATGTAAAACAAAGTCCTAGATTTGAATTCCAAATCCTCCACTCAGGAGACAAAAGATCTCCAGTAGTAACTTATCCTCTATAAGTAATTGATGACTACCCTGTTCCAGGAGGTTATTCCTAGTCCCTACACCTCATCTCACTTCAGTGTTAAATGACAGTGTTCAATAATCTTAAATATTATTACATTAAATATTACAAGATCCCAAAAGGACTAGACTTTAGAACCATGAAAACAGAAGTGTTAGTAGGCGAAAACTTGGTGTCATAACAATGTGTAAATACACTACTGAAACATGACAAAAGTTGAAAGTTTGAGAGCTATCAGTTAATTTCTTATAAGGGAAAAAACACAAAACAAAAAACTCTTATCTGAAGATGTCACAAAGCATTACAAATGAATATGAGGGTGTTGGGATTACAATGTGTGTTCCTTTATAATATCATTAACATTTTCATTATTTCTAATTTTGCCATGAGTTCACATCACCTAAGATATTATGAGTTAAGAGTGGCTTGAGAAGCACTGACCACTCAGAGACAATCCTACTCTGTAAAGCCTTCTAAGAAGAACTCTTATGATGTTGTTGTTACTCCTCAGAAGCCAAAAGAAAAACCTGTAGGTCAACTTAATTCTAACTCCACTGAGGTTGTGTAACTATTTGATAAGGACTACATCTGAACTAGCTAAGGTTAAGCTAAATATGCTCCACAAAATTAAATACACAATAGTCACTAATAACAAAAATAAAGAGGAGCTTTAGGCTTTATCTAGTGCCATTTTAAGGGCAGGTTAATCATTTTAGTCCAAAAGATTCTGACATACCTATTCTTTACCACTGGCTTTACTATACATGTTCTTTTACTTCTTGAAAATAAAAAATCCTCACTACTGGAGTATTACATTTGTACAGAGTAGCAAATATTTAAAACAGCTAATCATTTTGAAATTACACCTACCTCTGTACCAATTAGATTCTCAGATATCTAGTTCATACTGCTAGCAAAGTAAAAAAAGTACATAAAATTTATCTGAATATATATTATACTGTTTTTCTTCATTTCTTCTATTCTAATTCTTCTAATTCTGAGAACATAGATTTCACATACACAAAGTAAATACAATCTTAGTTATTTTTAAATCATTTGAACATGTATACAATGTTCTTAAAAATTATACAAAGTGTAAGTCAAGCTAAAGGAAAGATATTTAACTTGGAGTATTTACATAAAGTGATAAGCAATTTGCTTTAGACTACAAATAGGAAACTGACCCTTGAAAGTAAGCATATCTTTCTTTCAAAGCTTCAACTGTCTATTATAAAGACTGTAGTATTTGTACATTACTTAATGACACTCTAATGTCTTGGGAGACTGAAAGCCATTAAATAGTAATGAAATCCAAACCACTTCCATAGTCTGTAAAAGTTCTTCAGGGGAAAAAAGAACAGATGACTTACATGATTCTTCGCCTGTTTCCTCTGCTCTATGAAGCAGAGTCAAATCAAGATAGAACATGGGCCTTAGAAGCCAGGTGATTCTTTGCTCTGGTCCTGACTACATCAAGTTAGGAAAGTCAACAGATGTGTGCATCATGTTTTCCCACCTATAAAAACAGCGACAATACCATATACCCTCTATCTCCTTATAGGAATGTTGTGAGGATTAATGTTAAAATGAAGCCTAAAATGATTTTAAAATGCTCTGAAATCATTTCTGGGGAAAACGGGGAGGGGATACAACACCATATTGCCAAAATATAAGGCATTTTCCACTACTTTTCTAAAACATTAAGACTTAGCCAAATTCAACCTATTCTTTTAAATTGAGGTTGTATGAAATGATGTACATGTCTCTCCTTTGGAAGGGGAGGAAGAAAATAAGTTATTTTCCATATACTGGCTTATTTATATATTAAAGGAACAGGAGAAAAGAAACAGCAAGGCCTAAGATGGCATCTGACACTTCCATCCATAGTGCTCCCAAGTAAAGGCAGAGCACATCTTTATTCTAGCAAGCAAAAAATCTACTCAGTAAAATAAAGTCAGTATTAAATTATGGACCAACAGGCAGGTAATTATCCTTAAATTTCAACTATCCTTTGGTATTTCTTTGGCCAAGCATAATAAAGAGATTTGACATTTCACACAGGGACAATCTGTTAATTAACAAAGAATTCAAAACTTATAAACAAATTTAGAATTATTAAATATACTTCAAAAGCATTATTGCCTTAACAAAGGGACTAATAATAGACGTGCATTTTATCCTTTAGTACATTAAGTCATTAAGAACATACAGGAAAACACTTAGTAGAAAATCAAAACACTAAAGCCGGTTATTAGGCTAAGAAATATCACCTGTAAATAAATCAGAAAAGAAATACAACATCTCTGAAATTATATTAAGTCAATTAAAAAGGATTATGCTTTCAAACTTTAACTGACACCAACTTCTCAGGAGCATATAATTTTCATAAGTATGGAATTCAAGATTACTACCCAGATTCTTAGAATATTAATGATATAGTTCAGAGAAAATAGCTATACTTTCAGCTTAACAATAGTAAACAGAATTATTATAAAGTAATTTCAACAGTTTGAAAATCAAGTCAACTAAAGCAGAAGAGTCTCAAGTACACACAGCTACTCTTATCAGTTCAATTGGTGGTGCTGACTTGGTTTTGTAAGAAAAGGCAAAAAAAAAAAAAAAAGTATATGTGTTTTACTTGTGCACTTGTAACATCTATCATTTTAAAGCAATTTAAATGATTACCAGTACTTTTAGGCCAGTAGCTTTTTTACCCTTCCTGTCAAGACTCCAGAATGGAGTCTTCTTTAGGAGGTAAAAAGAAATCCAGCAAATGCAATAGCTACTAAAAGCAATAAACTATTGTAATTATAACAATCCTCATAACAATAGAATTTATGGTTACAGCTATTATTTTTATTTTATAGAGGGAAACTGTGACAAGAAGGTATAATATATTCAAGCTCACTTGGCAAGTCAACAGCTGCAAATCAGAACTCAGGACTTCAAGAAATACCAGTCCATCACCCTACTCTTTGGTGAAATTTATGAACTGATCAAAAAGATGAAAAGAAAATCTTCTGGAATAAGGAACTACCCAAATAAACAGTCTGTATGTGCGTCTAATTACACAATTTTAAGTAATACTAATGGATTAAGTTTTTTAAACATCCAAAAAATATTTATCCAGTATATAGTTTATAGATCATTTTTATCAAGATGTCACCAGGCGATGCCTATGTAAAATAATCTTGTCATAAATAATCGTACAGTAACACAGTACTATCTTACAATGCTCTAAGATCTATTTTGTTTTAGCAAACAAGTGAAGTACTTCATAGAACTTGTGTACTTACCTTAAAGCAGGTAACACAAAACACTTAGAATTTCAAATAGCCTTGCAAAGTGCCACCTCCCCACAGATCTAGGATAAAATAATTTACTCTAGGCAATAATGACCACAGATTTCACATCTCCAAGTCTATATACCTCCTAATAGGCAGACTAGCAAAGAAAAGAAATTAATGGATCATTCCTTTTAAAATTTTTACATATTTGTAAAAAATCATTTAAAATGAACACTACCTAAATCTGAGGTTTATTCTTATAACACTGAAAATAATTCTAAAAAATTTCAAAAATTAAAATTTCTAAATATTAAAAAAAAATCTTTAATTAAAATAAAGTAATAAATTTGTTACCTAAAAATGCCATACAACTAGTATGGAAAAATTCTTACATAAACTACAACATAAGGGAAATTAACGAATTTGTGTATACAGAACTCATTCCTTTTTAAATTAATCAGAGTTACCATAGCAAATAAAAACCCCAAGAATTGAAAGAGCAACAATAAAAACATTGAACTTACATCTAAAAAGGCTATTATAGATCTTGTTTCCTAAGTAATACTTTGTTTCTAAAAAAAAAAACAGGAAGTATAATTCTATTTAGTGTAATTTTAAGTCCTGTTACAAAATGTTATAAATATATAATCCACTATAATGTTATTTAATTGGCACTATACCAAGAAAGCTGTTATTGTTCTATACTTACTAAAGTCACATGATTAATGTCATAATGTTTCAGTCAGCTGACTACATTGTTCCATATTAATACAAAATAAACTTACTTTACTTTCAATGGTACTATTAACTAAAGAGTAAATCTCATAATCCTAGCAGAAACCTCACAAATTATTTCCTTCTCAGTCCTTTATAAAGTAAGATTGAATCACACCTTGCAATCCCAACTATACAGCAAGATTACATGCCTGTTAAGTTATAAGTTCTCTCTGGTTGTTGTCTCATTGCAATTGACTTCAAACAGAATCAGAGTGATTAACAGTACGATTTTCATTAATGTGACATAGAATACCATGTGAATTGCATATTTAACATAATCCAGATTTACCAAACAAAATGTCCACTCTGAAAATATACTTAACTTTATGCATGGGTGGAATTTTTGTAGCAAAAGTTACATTAACACAAATAAAGTGGGGAACTAAAGAAATACCAGTATGTTCAAAATAATACCTGCTTTAACTGAAATACAACTAAGAAAGCTGTTTCTTGTAGTATTCTGGTTTCTGCAAAAGTGGCTGCAAAGAACTACCAAAGTTTGGGATGCCTTAGTTGTGATGAATGCTTCTCTAATCCTATACTGAAAACAAAAACAACCCCCTGGCTCAGTTTAAAAGTAACATCAAGATAGCATTAATGAGAAAAAAAAATATCCAAACTCACCTTTATTGCCTTGCCCTTTAGGTCTCTGTGTAACAAGATGAAAGGTGTAGTAAAGAGAAGAAAAAGGAAGAAAGAAAAGTGTGTTAATCAAAAACATTATCAAAGACAAGTTATTTTAAACATGCCGCGTAGGAGCAAACCCACCGTATCCTCCACAGACACCAATTTCCCAACCACCCCCAGCCTTAAACCTCCCACCCGCCACACGGAATCCGTCTCCCAGAGCTCGCCTCTCTCAGCCCCACGTCTGCCGCCCTCGGGTTGCATCCTCAGGCCCCTGCGAGCGGTCCTCCCCCACCTCCCTCGGCAGCGCGCCCGCCCGTCCGCCCGGGCCGCAGGCTCCGGGGCCAGGTCGCATGCCCGGGCCTGAGAGGCAGGACCGCAGCAACTTGCGCCCCGGGCACCGTTATGGGGCCAGCGGCGACGGGGAGGAGCCGGGGCCCCACGCGAGGGTGGAGCTCTGGGGCTCAGGCCTTCGCCGAGGCTGGGGCCTCTGCTCCTCACCTGATCCACACTAGTGGCTGACATTCTTCACCGCAACCCGAGAGGAGCCGCCGCCGCTGCCGCCGCCGCCGCCGCCGCCGCCGCCTGGGCCTCTCCCCGTGCACTCACAGCAGTTAGTTGTCGCCCTCGGCGAATGATTGTTTCAGCCGCCGCAGCTGCAGCCGCTCGCTGAGAAACCACGAAGAGGGCCTCGCGCTCGGCAGTCAGCGGAAGGGGCCCGTCTTTTACGCTTGCACGCTCCTCTTCCCCTCTCGCTCTCCGCTTCTCGGGTCCACAATGGCGGACAGACTCCCTAGTCTCACTTCCGCTCCGAGCCTCCCTGACCTTCCGCTCTCCACTCTGACGTCCGCGCTCACCTCGCTCTTCCTCCCCCACCCTCCCGCTACGGACCTTGGCTCCGCCTCCGCATCGCCACGTCACTGGAGCCGGGACCCGCGGGCTGGTGGCTGACGCATGCGCTTAGGAGGGCGCGCCAGAGTGGTCCTATTGCGAACCTGCCAGGGTTGGGCTGGTGGCTTCCTTTCTCTGAGGCTGCAGAGGGAGGGTGGCCAGAGCCAGATCCCATCTCACTCTGAGCAGGAAGAAGGCTGGCGTCGGAGGCCTCCGCTGGAGGGGAAAGTGGAGCCCGGCCCAAGACGCGGGGACTGGCGGCGCCTTCCTGGTGGCTGAGGTCGGGAGCAACGGAGAGGCGGCGCCCAGCTTCGGTGGCCGGGTCTTGATGGAGCTCCGGAGGCCCTTCTACGCCGCGTGGGCGACTGGGTGACTCAGCCGCCCTCGCGACGGAATTGCTGGGCTGTCCCCACAAGTCAGCACGTGCAGCGAAAGTGACTGGGTGAGGGATCCTCAAATAACAGAAGGGACCGGCGGAGTTCTCCATCTCCAAACCCCTCGAACATCATAGGAATAACTTAGTGCAACAGTAATCTCCCCTACCCGAGCTAAGTTTCCAATCAAAATTGGTAAAGTTACTTTTTTACACGTTGGCAAAACCAAAGAAAGCCCATTTGCAACATTTTGACAATTTCATTGGAATATCTTTGCAATAAAAACAAAGGTCCCTAGCCTTATTAGCGTAGAGTGGACTCCATGTAAGGAAGTACTTTATAAATAGCCAAATCCTTTGTATTCTTCAAAGTCATTCAATTTAAGTGCTAATTTTTAAAAGTATAAAATTGCTGAATCTAAGAATTAATCTTGTGGTTTACTGTGAACACTATTTTAAAAGCACTGAATAACAGAACTGAAATTTGAGAGGTCGGTTTTCCTCACTCATTTAGAATCATATGTTAAGGACTGGTCTGCCTGCTGCCCTTGCTCCTCCACAGGTCCTATGCCACAGGTCCTATGTTGAGCATCCTTGATTTCCCAAGACTCACCTCACCCTCTGTTGAATTCAGGACTCTTAAATTTATATTCCACTCGCATAGAAACCTTTTTAGTTTTAAAGAATTTGCTGATATGTACTCTGAACGGGGGAGTTAAAAAGTAATAAACAAGACACATGAAAACTTGCAGGCTCTGATTCTTAATTTTCATAGAAGCATGTCTCTGGAATCCAATTGGAGTTTAAATTCTGCCTGGCAAAATTAGTTTATAATCTTGGGAAAATCACTAAACTTAAACTTTAGCTTTCTCGTGAATGAAATAAGGTCTTATATGTACAATTCCTAGCACAAAGTAAACCTACAAATTATGGGCTATGTACAGCTAGTTCCTGCTTCCTTGCTAAGTGATTCCCAGAATGATAGTAATAGCTTACATTTATTGAATGTTCATTATTAAGTCAGGCAGTATAATAATCATTTAAATCCTCACAGCTGCTTGTGTGTTAATTGGTATTATAAAAACTGTCACACAGTGAGGTTAAGAAATAAAGAAATAACCCCCCCCAAAACCACAACTACTTACTTAGTCATTGTGAGAGCCATGATTTGAACAGTAAATTGAGCTCCAGAAATTGTATCTAGCTACTGTATAATACTGCCTAATTATATAATGTTCTAATGAGCTTCTGTTCTCTTTCACTCCTGCCCCTCAACAAACTCTTTGCTTGGGACCTTTCTTCCAAACAATGAGTTTTGAACTTGCTGAACAGAGTGCTAACTAACCTAAAATATAAATCTATTTAACTTAATACTCAAACCCAGGGGCCTACTGCATGTTAGGCAATCCTCCTATGACAGCAATTTTCCCAGCCTCCTAACTTTTCAAAGTACAAAATTCCTTGATAGAAACTAACTAAAGCCATGTCCCATGCCTCCAAGAGTCTGTAGAAGATGTTTTGAGAAATGCTGCTCTAAAATCTAGATTGTGGAAAAAAAAATGTGCTCTCCTACAGAGCCATAGCTATAGCAAACTTGTGGTCAATACAGCATAGTGTAAAGCTTGGGAAAAAAAGAGGGAAGACTGGATTTAAGCCCCCCTTTGCCCTAAGTTTTGCTGCCCTTATCCAGTGACATCCCTTTCTGTACAACTAAAACTTTTGGATGACTACTTTTGTCAGTTCAAATTGGGTTAAGCCTCAAGTGGCATCAAGTCCAAAATAACAGGAAATTAAGATAGAAATGAAACAGTACACACTTGTAATCCTAGCAACTAGGGAGGCTGAGGCAGGAAGATCAGGAAGTTTGAGGCTAGCCTGGGCAATTTAATAAGACTTTGTCTTAAAAAAAAAAAAAAAAAGGACTAGGGATATAGCTCAGTGGTAAAGTGTCCCTGGATTCAATCCCAGCGCCACAGAAAGAAAAATGAAAGTTTGTTTTTCTCATCCAAAAGCAGCTTGGAGGCTTTGAAATGCTTTTGAATGCAAATACTAGGCTGCTATAGTGTCAGATATCTGGGTTGCTTCTTTTACCAAACCAAGCCTGTTTTGCAATATGCCAATCACCAAAGCAAATTTTGCAAACAAAAAAGAATTGATTTAGAAGGCAGTAAAGTACATGGAAATGGGAGAGCAAATCTCAAATCCACCTCCCTGAGAATAGGGTTTGGCAGCATTTATGTGATAAAGAAGCAGGGTTGGCTAAGACATAGGAAAAGGTGATTGGAGGTAAGGAAAAATGAAGTAATCTGTGGTTTGTGCATAATTGCTCAAACCTCATGGCTCTTTGTAGGAGGCAATGCTTGGGGGGTGGCATCTGGCCCCCTGACATAACCCATCAGATACTTGTGCAGGCCCAAGTGAAGGCTTGGTGAATTCAAATGCTTTGAGCTCCTTCCACATTCCTGAAAAACAATTTAGTTAACTGTTACTATCTGTATATAACTGCCTGGCTTGATGGTACAGGTGTATAATCCCAGCAACTCAAGAGGTAGAAGGATTGTGAGTTCAAGACCAGCCTGAGCAATTTTAAAAGGTCCCTGTGTCAAAGAAAAAAAAAAAAGTTGTTTCCTCCATTTATAGCAAGACTAATGAGAGTGTATTGCTAACTGTGACCTTTAAAATCGGGATAAAAACAATTAAATCAAGTGAAGCTAGAGGGTTTATCCAGATTTTCCCTTGGTTTACTTCTAGCCTGTTATGCCATCCCGGTAACCGTAATTCCATCAATGGTCCAAGTAGAAGCAGCTCCACTTAGAGTCATGTAACATTCCCATCAGCAGGAATCAAGGTAAAAAATAAAAAGAGCACACCTTTATTGTTTTCTTTTTAAAATTTTATTTATGTGTTTGTTTGTTTATTGTCATACTGAGGATTGAACCCTGGAACACTTTACCACTGGGCTATATCCCTGAGCCCTTTTTATTTTTATTTTGAGACAGGTTCTGAGTTGCTGAGGCTAGACTCAAACTTGCAATTCTTCTGCCTCAGCCTTCCAAGTAGCTGGGATTATAGGCATCTACCACTAGTACCAGCAGCACATGTTTTTCTTTTAAGGACATTTTGTAATTTTTGTATTTCTCACTTCTGCCTCCCTCTTACTACTAAAACATACTTTTCTGAAAACACTTACCTGTCAGAAAGCTGAAAAACATGTACTGAGTGACCGGGTACTCAGCCAAAAATCAAGTTTACCATTTACCTTAGTAAGAAGACAGGGAGAATAGATGTTGAAAGATAACTATTTATTACTGAACTATGTGCATAGTAATTTCCCAGATTCACTTTGTTACCTAAAAGTGTTTAAAGTTTCCCTTATATGTTGTCAGTATTTAAGCCAGAATGTTTAAGGGTTTTTTATTATCTTTAAATAACATAGTAAGTGAACCAAGAATTAAAAACTTAATTTGAGGATTGAATTTTCTATTTTTCTTTTCTTTTCTTTTTCTTTTTTTTTTTTTTTTTTGGTACTGGGGATTGAACTCAGGGGCACTCGACCACTAAGCCATATTTCCAGCCCCAGTCCCTTTTTCGTATTTTATTTAGAAAGGGTTCTCACTTAGTTGCTTATTAGTATTTTGCTTTTGCTGAGACTGGCATTGAACTCACGATCCTCCTGCCTCTTCCTCCCAAAATTCTGGGATTACAGGCGTGCATCACTGCCCCACCGATTGAAGCATTTTCTAAAGGAGATATCCTCAAGTATTATATTATGCTTATAATAGTTGAGGAGAATATTGAGTAAAACCAAAACTAAAGAAAGAAACCTGTTTCGAAACAGGTTAGGATCTTTCTCATTCATTCTTATGTTTACTGCAGGGAATTTTACAATGAGGTGGAAAGTACAGCAGAAAACTTCCCATGACCTTAGGTTTACTTCAAGCAGTACTTCTCAAAAGTGCTTCCCTGGAGCCAGTGACAGCTTCTGGTAAGAACTCATTACAAACGTAGATTATCAGGACCCAGGCCATATTTGCTGAATGTGAAACTCTATAGATTTAAAACCAAAGGACATATTTTTTTAAAAAAATAATTTTTATTCTTAAGTGATTTTTAAATTTACAGAAGTGTTATAAAAATAGTACAAGAGAGTTCCTGTATATCCTTCACTCAGCTTCCCCAAATGTTCACATCTTACACAATCTTGGTACATTTATCAAAGCAAGGAAATTGCCATTGGTACTATACTACTAACCGCAGACTATTTGGATTTCCATAGTTTTTCCACTAATGTTCTTTTTCTGTTCCAGAATACCAATGTTACATTTCAGCACCATGTCTTTTCTCTTCCAATTTATGACAGTCTCTTGGTCTTTCCTTCTCTTTCATGATTTTCAGTAAAAATTATAGGAGGCCATTGTTTTGGACCGAGCTTCTGCACAGAGACTAAAATAAAAATGGAGTCACTCATGCTTAAGTTCCACATCACCAAGCTGAAACTAAACTGTTTATCTGAACTTCCCAGAAATCAGGATTAGAGATGACAGCCAAATTTTCCAGACAGTATAATTTCAATTGGCATGAAAATGAAGTTCTCTCTGCTTTCATCCTTACAGAGAAAAAGTCATTTGCAGTAACCTGATGTTAACTAATGGGTTAATATTCTTTATTCTTTCTTAATGGTTTTCAGGTGCTACTTTAACCAAGTTTTAAACTAGAAGGTGGTGGGGGGGATGGGTGTAGAAGATAAGGATTATTTTCAAGGAAATCCACCAGGCACATACTCCTTCCTGCCCCAAAGTGAATGACCTAAGCTTCAAGAGCAGAAAAAAAAAAAAAAAATGCGTTCCTTCCCTGAAGAATCCCATTCCTGAGCTGCTAGGATAGGATAGTTTTTTGCTGGGGGAGACAGGATGGGGCAGGAAGGTGGGGTAGTAGAGGGAGCCAGGTGAATTTTTAAATTCTTCCCAGTGCAAACTATAACAACACATGTAGGAATCCTTCCTAAAAACAACACCCAAATCCTAGTCAATCCCACATGAGGCCAAACCACCTTCCCAAGAAAAATAGTAGCTGATATTCATGTCATAACGTTCTTCCTGGTAGTGAGCCTATAAGCCCTGTGAGCTGGAGCATTATGACCTCCATACAACATACATGGGCTTTCTCTTCACTAGCTCTCAGCTGCCGTGCTATCTGACTATTAAGAGGCATCCTGGGCATGCATGTGTTGGGTGTTAGAAAGGACAGAATGAGCAGCAGAGCAAATCCCATGTGGTTTGGAGACTGGGACTATATGATGGCAGTTTTAGTCAAGGCCCACGGCAGGACCATAGGGCCCTGTGTCCTCTTTTCTGGGCAGTTTCAGTTCAAGTCAGCTTTAGGGGCAAATTCCAGCTGGTCTTTAAGTGCCTTGCCCGAAGCTCTTGCCCGAAGCTCTTCCAGCCTGCAATCCTCCTGAGGCTCTGAGATGGGTTTTCCACCTCCACAGTGGGGGATCTGTTCCTTGATTACTATTCCAGGTTGTAGGTGACAGCCTAGACACCAAAGGCCACAGGAAATGTGACATAAGGAGCCTAGGTATGCATCATAATTCAAAGCAAGCCACAGGACATCTGCAAACACTTCTCAGTCTGGCCTTCTTATTCTTTGCCTGCTAGAGGGACTTCCAGCAGCCAGCAGAACATAATGGCTTATTTTTCTATTGTTCTGTTGCCTTTTACCCTCTTTACAAGGAAAGTAACTTTGTGTCAAATCCCAAAGGGAGAAAGGGTTGGGAAATTAAAAAGATATAAGATTGGTCAAGAATTACTGAAGCTGGGTGATATGAGTGGAGACTGATTACGTACTATTTTCTCTACTCATCCATTAGAATATTTTTAGAATAATTAGCTTAGAAAGACATAAAATTACAGGTTTTTTTTTTTGTTGTTGTTGTTGCTGTTAGTTTGGTTGGGTTTTTTGGTACTAGGGATTGAATTCAGAGGGGCTTTTTAAATTTCTTAGGGCCTTGCTAAGTTGCTGAGGCTGGTGGTGATTTCCTGTTGGCCTCCAGAGTAGCTAGAATTATAGGTATGTGCCACTGCACCAGGCTATAGTTGATTCTTGTCATTTGCAGCAGTTAGATTCTATAAAGTTACCTCAAATACTCAGCTATCACAGAATCATTGATCCCAGGAGTAAATCAAGGCTATGTTACTGTAAGCCTTTATTCACAATAGTTTTATCAACAGATCAATTATGAAACCTTGCTTGATCAGTGTTTCTGTTTAAAGACACATTATTTAGTATAAATTGTTGATTGATTAACACTGAACTTGAGAGTCACAACACTATAACCCTTACCTGAACCAGACTTATGAAACAGACTTATTTTCTTTTTTAAACTCATAACATTCTCTTGTACTAGTTACACTTGATTAAACTCTAGGCTTGCAAGTCATCTTATTTTATTTATTTTTACAGTGCTGGAGAAGAAACGGAGAACCTCTCATAGCTATAACTATTGCTCTACCACTGAGATACACACCCAGCCCTTGGGAACCATTTTAAACAATCAAATCATCAATAAAAACTGAAAATATATGAAAAAATGGGCACTAAATAGGCCACAAAAAAAGAAAACATGCTCATAGTGTAAGAGCTAAAACGAAGGTAGAGCTTTCCCTGATTAATATCAACTTGGAATGCATTCCTCCTACTGAATTTGGGTATGTCTGTGACCATGAAAGTACTGAAGTGTTGATTTGGGAGTTGCAAATAAGTTTTAACTAATAAGCATATACACAAATATAGAATCAGCAAATGATGAGGGTTGGACTTAAATTGATAATCAGTGACTGATGCATTGTAAGTTATAACTAAGTGTTCCTTTTTGTTAGTGCAGACAGTGATATTTATTATTTATTTATCTTAAATTTTGGTAGTGCAAGGCCTCATGCATACTAGGCAAATGATTTACTAGCCAGCACATCCTCAGCCCTTTTTTATTCCTTTTAATTTTGAGACAAGGTTTTGCTAAATTGCCCAGGCTGCCTTGAGTTTACAATCCTCATTCCTAAACCTCCTGAGTAGCTGGCCTGCACCAACAAGCCCAGCTTGAATTATTTTACTTTTTCAGTACTGGGAATTAAACTCAGGGGCACTTTACCACTGAGCTACATCCTGACTTCTTTTTATTTTTTATTTTGAGACAGAGTTTGCTAAAATGCTTAGGGCTTCACTGAGTTGCTGAGACTGGCTTTGAATGTGTGACCTCTTGCTTCATCCTCTGTAACTACTGAGATTATAGTTGTGCATCACTATACCCACTTTGAATTATTTTTAAATTTATTTTTTATTTTTTAATTGAAACATAGTAATTGTACATATTTGTCGTGACGTACGACTAAACTGGTCAGGGTCACTACAAGTGAATTTGGGGACTAAATAAAGACACAGACACGGAAAGTACTTTTTCTTTGGGTTCAGTGACTGCTTCTCAGCCATAGCTCTCACAAGGGAGGCAAGGCAGGCAAGGCAGGCAAGAAAGAGAAGGAGCAACTCTTGAACCGGAGTTTTGTTGGGAAGAGCCATTTAAATGAGGCAAGGGGTCAGGTTTCAGGTTTCAGGGGGTTGTGTCTAGCTTCAGGATGCCTTGCTGTCAGCAGATTGACTGACATCTTGGAAGGTCACACCCATCTCGTGCTGTGTGATGATCAAAGGCAGAGCAAGCGAAAGGGACACATGTGTACAGCCCAGACTAAATAGCAACATCAGTCCAGTCCTCTTTGTGTGCTCAAAATGCTCACAGCACACACCCACAGCCCATGGCTGGCTCCACACACATATTTCTTGAATACAGTGTAACATTTCAATACATATATATACAATGTGTGATAATCATATCAGGATTATTGGCATATCTGTCACCAAAAGCATATGATTTTTATTGTGTTGGAAATACTCAAAATCCTCTCTACTAGCTATTTTCAAATAGTCAATTATTATCAACCATTGTTATCCTACTGTGCTATAGAAAATTAGTAGTTATTTTCTGTCCAGCTGTACCTCTACCATTAACCATCCTGTATCTCTCTCTTCCAGATTAAGTAGCAGTTTATGTGAGTACTGGTTCTCTGAATCAAATATATTAGAAAGCAACATGTAGAATGAGTAAATATATAATTTGTAACTGGTTAAAAGTGATGGCTGTATACAGAAAGATGTACTTAACTTCCTAGACAATGAAAAAATTAGATTTAACTTATATGTTTTAAAATTACAACATTTATGTCAATACTAATCAACCACAAATTCAAAAAATTGTTATTAAATGAGATTTGTGCTGACCTGAATTTCACATATATCTCAAATACGGTATTTTTAGAAATACATTTAAATTGAAATATTAAAGAATTTCAATTATCTGCATGTATATTTTTATGTTTTGTTTGTTTTTGCTATTTTTGTTATTGTTGTTGTTGTTGTACTAGGGATTGAACCCAGGGCCTCAGGCATGCTAGACATCACTCTACCACTGAGCTTCATTCCCAGCAGTTATTTTAATCTTATTTTGAGATAGGATCTTGGTAAATTGGCCAGGCTGATCTTGAGCCTCCAATTCTCCTTTTATAGCTGGGATTTCAGTACTGCCCCATCCACTTCAGCTCATCTATTCTTCTAAGTGTAGATGGCCTAAAAATTTTTTTATCTTCATAATTAAACAACATTTTCCCCCAATGTGTTCTTGCCCTTCCCCCTTCCACAGCATGTCTTCTAAGGAAGGACAGGTAATATATATTCCATTTGCAAAAGAGAAGATTTAGGCTCAGTTTGTAGCAGCAAATAATACAGGTATAGAACTAGAATTAGAACTAGATTTTCAGATGGTTAGGCCAGTTTTCTGAACAAGTTTTTAGGCAGAGTTTTGGAAAGACCTCTGTTTTTTTTTCAAAATAACTAAATTCGTGTGCTAATATCCTAGGTGTTAAAGAGAGCCATAGCACTCAGGAATTGGGCCTTAAGTAGTAGATGGCATTTATATGAGCAGTGGAAAAGGAAAGCCTAGATAGTGGGAGCATAGTAAGAAGCAGCATGAAGCAGAGTCAACAGTGGTTTTATGGGGTGGCAGGAATCCTAAAGAAATGCCAAATTCTCCCTGAATGACCTTAGGAGCACTTTGGGAGAGAAGTCCCCTTGATCTTGCCCTGCACCCCAAGAAGGATTGAGATATCAAAAGAAAACTCTGTCCTAGGGGTCATGAGAGTATGACCAACGGGAAGTAAGTGACCACCCATTTCAGCCCATAAGGGTGAGAGGGGAATAAGGTAGCTCTCATCTCTGAAGCTCCAAACTCAATCACTGATAACCCCTCCACACTGGGTTGGGATGGGAGACTGGCTGCAGGCAGGAAGGTCTTAGAAAGGAAAAGGATCATACGGTGCCAGAGGTACCCATGCAGTGACTGTAGCTGTTTCTGCCACTGTAAGAGTGACAGCACAACAGATGTTGCATCACATGCCTGTAATCCAGTTATTCCAGAGGCTTTGGCATGAGGATTGCAAGTTCAAGGCTAGCCTAAGCAATTTAGTGATATTCTGTCTTAAAATTGAAAATAATTTTAAAAAAAAAAAGGTTGGGGCTATAGCTCAGTGGTAGAGGTCTTGCCTATAATGTGTGAGAACTCTGGGTTTAATCCTAGTAGTATTGCAACAAATAACAACAACCAAAAAAAAAAAAAAAAAGAACAAAACAAAATGCCAGTATAATAGTCCACTGGTAAAAAGGAGAGTGTCACATGGCTAGATGGCAGTATGAGCAGACAATTACAAACTGTTGATGGTACCAGAGGGGAAACTTTTTTTTTTTTTTTTTTTTTAACGCTACTGGGGATTGAATGGCACAGGATTCTTCTACCACTGAGCCACACCCCCATCTCTTTTTATTTTTATTTTGAGACAGGGTCTTGCTAAATTGCCCAAGCTGCCCTTGAACTTGCAATTCTCTTCCTATGGCCTCCTGAGTCACTGGGATTAGAGGCATGTACCACCACACATAGCCAGAAGAACATTTTTGGAACTATTTAGCAACTCTGGTGAACATAGATTTGAGGACTATAGTGCCCCTAATTCTGTATGGGAATGCTCGATATTGTGATTTTTATTCTTAACCCAGGCAGGGGCAGCTTAGAGAATGGTCTGTTTAGTTGTTCTGTGTAGAAGGCCCTTTCCCCACCCCCACCCCCACCCCACCCCCCCACCCCCGCCCCATGGTGCTGGGGATTGAACCTAGGGCCTTGTGCATGCAAAGCAAGCACTCTACCAACTGAGCTATATCTCCAGCCCTAGGAGGCCATTTTTTTCCTGTCAACATTTTCCCATTTCTTAAGGCCTGTTACTTTGTCTGTAAGGCATTCTCTGATCTTACCCATCATAATTAATTATCATCTCCTCCCAACTCCTGAGAACTTTTCAAGCAATAATTATATCAGTCTGACTCATAAATATGCTTACTGAGTACTTATCATATGGTTGATTTTGTGTCAATTTTTAACGTTAATTAACTTAGCACTCACTGTAAGAATATCTTTATTTTATAGGAGACAACTGATATTTAGAGAAATTTAATAACTTGTATGATGTCACTTGAGTCATATATTAGTTTGTAATATGCCAATAAATATTCTCACACATAACAAGGTCTCTGATGCAAGGATTCTGGCAGAGAGACTGTCCAGGAAGTTTTCACAAGATCAGAGAGGCATATACCAGCAGGCTCTGGACTAAGAACATCTGAGTTTTGTACCCTTGCTTTAGCATTTATCAGCTGTGTGACCTTGGGCTACTTTTTCTATGCTTTGGTTTTATATCTGCCCTTTAGTGTTCTTGAAAAAGTTAAATGAGCTGTATGTTCAACACTTGGCACTGACCTTGGCATATAGTAAGCATTCAATAACGTTAGTAGTTATCACTATCATCATCATAAAATATGTGCCAAGATGTCTGGAAGAGCTCCAGAATTTTACTGAAGAAATATGGGCTCATGTGCTGTTATGGTCTGAATACCATTTTTTTCTCTCTTGAAATTCATGTTTGAAATTGGGTTGGATGGTTGCAATGTGGGATGAGTTTGAGTCAGATAGATGGAGTAGATTTGAGGGGATTAAAGCTTTCCTCTAGGAAATGGGTTAGCTATCATTTGAGTTTGACATTCTTTCCATCTTCTACATCTGCCCACTTGACTTTCCACTTTCCACCACGAGTTGAAGCACCACTTGTCAAATTCAGCTGCCCTATCTTGGACTTTCCAGCCTCTAGAAACATAAGCTAAGTAAACTTTTTTCCATTATAAATTACCTAGTCTCAAGTATTCTGTTATAGTAACCAAAAAATAGACTATGTTACAACATGTCACAAATTTGCTTTTTCAGGAAGTATTATTGCAACAAGTATTTGAAACTTACAATTTTAATTTATTAAGTTTTCAAATGGAGTAAAAATATTTTAAGGTTGTTTTGAAGGTTAAGTGAGAAATCACACCCAAAAATGCTTTGTGAGAACTGTGGGCAAAACTCAGTGGTAGAGCATTTGCCTAGCATGCAGAAAGTCCAGGTTTCCATCCTCAAGACCACAAAAACAAACAAACAAAAACAACTTTATGAAACTATTAAATGCTTTATAAATATGTTGTATCAATTTTATTTATTATGAGCGGATCTTTAAATATTTTGAACATTTGATCTACAGTTTGAACGTTAGGATTAAAGATTAATAAAATCAAGCTAGTCATGGTAGTGCACGCCTGTATTCCCAATAATGTGGGAGGCTAAGGCAGCCCCACCTTTAACATTGAAGCCAGCCTTACAAACTTAGTGAGACCCTGTCTCAAAATAAAACATAAAAAGTACTAAGAATGTGGCACCTGTGTTCAATCCCTGGTATCAAAAAAAAAAAAAATTCAGACTATCTTAATTAATGAATTGTTTTTAAATACTTTTTTAGATTTATTTATTTACTTATATGTGGTGCTAAGAATCGAACCTAGTGCCTCACACATGCTAGGCAAGCACTCTACCACTGAGCCTCAGTCCCTTTATTTTTTATTCTAATTTGTTATATATGAAAGCAGGATGCCTTACAATTCATGTTACACATATAGAGCACAATTTTTTTTATCTCTGGTTGTATATAAAGTATAGTCACAACATTCTTGTCTTCATGCATGTCATTGGTATATAGAAATGCCTTTGATATATGGGTGTTGATTTTGTATCCTGCTACTTTGCTGAATTCATTTAGTAGTTCTAGAACTTTTCCAGTGGAGTTTTTGGGGTCTTCTAGGCATAGAATCTTATCATTGGCAAATCGTGCTAATTTGAGTTCTTCTTTTCCTATCCATATCCCTTTAATTTCTTTCATCTGTCTAATTGCTCTGGCCAGTATTTCAAGAACTATGTTAAATAGAAGTGGTGAAATTGGGCATCCCTGTTTTGTTCCAGTTTTAGAGGGAATACTTTCAATGTGTCTCCATTTAGAATGATGTTGGCCTGGGGTATTTGTCAATGCCTCCAATATTCTCTATTTTATTGGATTACAAGTTTTCAAAATAATTTCTAATTATCTTCTGTATTTCTGTAGTGTCTGTGGTGATGTTTCTTTTTTCATCATGTATGTTAGTGATTTGAGTTTTCTCTCTCCTTCTCTGTTAGTATGGCTAAGAGTCTGTCAATTTATTTTTTCAAAGAACCAACTTTTTGTTTTGTCAATTTCTTCAATTGTTTCTTTTGCTTCAATTTCATTGATTTCAGTTCTTATTTTAATTATTTCCTGTCTCTTACTGCTTTTGGTGTTGATTTGTTTTCCTTTTTCTAGGGCTTTGAGATGTAGTGTTAGGTCATTTATTTGTTGACATTTTCTTCTTTTAAGGAATGAACTCCATGCAATGAACTTTCCTCTTAGTACTGCTTTCATAGTGTCCCAGAGATTTTGATATGTTGTATCAGTGTTATCATTTACCTTTAAGAATTTTTTAGTCTCCTTCTTGATGTCTTTTGCAACCCATTATTTATTCAGTAGCATATTATTTAGTCTCTAGGTGTTGGAGTAGTTTTTATTTTTTATTTTATAATTGATTTCTAATTTCATTCCATTGTGATCTGATAGAATGCAGGGTAGTATCTCTACTTTTTTGTATTTGTTAAGAGTTGCTTTGTGGTATAGTATATGGTCTATTTTAGTTAAGGATCCCTGTGCTACTGAGAAGAAAGTGTATTTGCTCATTGAAGGATGAAATATTGTATCTATGTCAGTTAAGTCTAAGTTATTGATTGTATTATTGAGTTCTATAGTTTCTTTGTTCAGCTTTTGTTTGGAAGATCTATCCAGTGGTGAAAGAGGTGTGTTAAAGTCACCCAGAATTATTGTGTTGTATTCAATTTGACTCTTGAACTTGAGAAGAGTTTGTTTGTAAACATAGATGCTCCATTGTTTGGGGCATATATATTTATAATTGTTAAGTCTTGTTGGTGTATGGTTCCCTTGAGCAGTATGAAATGTCCTTCTTTGTCTCTTTTGATTAACTTTAGCTTAAAGTCTACTTTATTTGATATGAGAATGAAAGTCCCTGCTTGCTTCCATGGTCCATGTGAGTGGTATGATTTTTCCCAACCTTTCACATTCAATTTGTATATGTTTTTTCCTGTGAGATGAGTCTCTTGGAGACAGCATATTTTTTAATCAAATCAGCTAGCCTATGTCTTTTGATTGATGAGTTTAGGTCTTTAACATTCAGGGTAATTATTAAGACATGGTTTGTATTTCCAGCCATTTTTGTTATTTAATTTGACTTGGTTTTTCCTTTGATTATCTTTTCCATTATTGTGATACCTCCCTCTGCTGATTTTCATTGTTGTTTTCTATTTTCTCTTCATGGAATATTCTGCCAAGGATATTCTGTAGTGCAGATTTTCTAGCTGTAAATTCTTTTAACTTTTGTTTATCATGAGAGATTCTTATTTCATCATCAAATCTAAGGCTTAATTTTGCAGGATATAAGATTCTTGGTTGGCATCCATTTTCTTTCAGAGCTTGGTATATGTTGTTCCATGATCTTCTAGCTTTCAGGGTCTGGGTTCAAAAATCTGCACATAACCTAATTGTTTTCCCCTGATATGTGATTCAATCTTCTCTCTTGCAGCTTTTAATATTCTCTCCTTATTCTGTATGCTAGGTATTTTCATTATAATGTGCCTTGGTATGGATCTGTTGTGATTTTGTACATTTGGTGTCCTGTAAGCCTCTTGAATTTGGTTTTCCAATTTTTTCTTCATTTTTGGAAAATTTTCTAATATTATTTCACTGAATAGATTGTTCATTCCTTGGGTTTGGAACTCTATACCTTCCTCTATCCCAATAACTCTTAAATTTGGTCTTTTATGCTATCCTATATTTCTTGAATGTTCTGCCCATGGTTTCTTACCATTTTCACTGTGTGGTGTACATTATTTTCAATATTATATATTTTGTCTTCATTGTGTGAGGTCCTGTCTTCCAAGTGTTTTAATCTGTTGGGGATGCTTTCAATTGAGCTTGTAATTTGGTTTATTATTATTTTTGGGGATTTCTATTTGGCTTTTCTTTAGAACCTCTATCTCCCTATTTAAGTAATCTTTTACTTCCTGTATTTGCTTATGTAGATCTGTGTAGAAATGATCTTTTGCTGGCTGTATTTGCTGTCTTATATCATCCTTTAATTCACAGAACATTTTAATCTTGTGCATCCTGAACTCGTTCTCTGTAATTTCATCTGCTATGCTGGTCATGGATTCTAATAATGTGGCATCTTGATTTGTTTGGGGCACTTCCTTTCCTTGTCTTTTCATATTACTCGTGTTTCTTCCTTTCTAGCTCTGTGGATCCGAGGCATTATCATTTTTACCCTATAGGCTTATAGTGCCCCTGTAGGGTTCCAATACCTCACCTGGGATCCGGTGTTTCAAACTGGTAGTTGCCCCAACTAAAGATGGTGATGGAGGTGACCCAAGATAGAGGCAGCTGTTTCAGCAATGGGATTTCAGGTCAGGTGAGGGGAGGCAGGCGATGGTGTTGTGTGATGTGTTCAGAGAGGAGCTCTGTGGCATGCAGTCTTGTGGCTGTCAGCTTTCTTCAGAGCCTGTGAAGTCCCCAGGGCAGGCAGGCTACTGTAAGTAGGGGATTATGGCAGTAGATGCCAAGTCCCAAGATGGAGGTGACCAGGGAGCCCCTTATTAGTAGATGGGGGTCCACATGGGATTGGCAGTGGGAGTTCCTGCATGGGTGTAGTGGCTGAGTGTCCTTCATGGGAGCAGCATCTGAGAATTCTGCACCAGTGCTGAAACCAGTGGTCCCACTAAGGCACCCATGAGACCTGCATGGGCGAGTAGCTGGGATACGGGAGTCCTTTAATAACACTGAGGCCTGACCCTACACGGTGCTGTGGCGGTGATTCCTGAGTGGGATCAGCTGTGGAGGGGTCCTCTATCACTCTCAGCAAAACAGTATTCCCACTAATTGAGACCTGGGTCACAGAGCCACACAGAATGCTGCCTCCCTCTGGCCCACCATCTTGGATCCCTATCTTAATTTTTTTTAAAAAAAGAAGATGTATTTTGGAGAATTAAAATTTATAAAATAAAGTGAGAAATAGTAATGAAATACTACATTCAAAGTAAAGATGAGTCCATAATTTTATACAAGGGATAGAATAATAAGAATGTATGGATTTTTCACTCACACATTTCACTTGTGAATATGAAACAGAACACTGATTTTGCAATATCTATGTTTTCATCCAAAACCTTTCTTCTATTTTCCTAATACTTCCAATTTGCCTCTTGACACTTTTTTTTTATATTTAACAAGCAGCTAGACGTCTGTTTGTTTTCAGGAAAAAATGTGGCTACAGAAAAAAAAAATTTAAAAAGGAGTAGGGAAAGGGAAAATTCTCTTGCCAGCTTTTCAGTTTTACAAAGCAGAGGCCCAGAGATAAAAAGCAGAAACTGAGGAATAGATAAGAGAGTTAGAAGATATTAGTAAAAAATACAGAATATAGTTTCTCTTCCTCTTTTTTTTTCCTCTCTTCCTCTTTCACATCTCTTTACACTATCTGTAAACAAGAAGCACCCAAGTTGAGAGTTCAGAAAGGATGAGAAGAGAGCTTGGGAGAGTCCTCAGGAAAGAAGCTGTACCTGCAGAAACTCAGGGCCCCCCTTGCTTACTTCTGGGGACTTAACCTCCCAGCCCAACTCCAGGGGAGCAGTGATATCCTGAGGATGTTTCTGCCTGGTTGTGTCCTCACAGACATGGGTCTAGACAACCTCATGAGAAGGTCCCCAGGGTCTAGAAGCAGGAACAAAGTTAGCAGAATATGTTCCACAAAGCCAAGAAGGGAGACATGAGGAAAGAAAATCTGGCTCAAATAGTGGTGGAAAGGAACATGAAGGTCTCCTGAGAAATCTGCTTGGACTAATTCAAAATGGTGAAATGAGAAATGGATATTTCAAGAGACTGAAATGTCAGATGACACAAGATAAATGAACTTCTTTTCAATCTCAGCTTCATACAATTGAGAGAAAGTGTTATGATTTGTTTTGTTTTGTTTTGTTTTTTAATAGAGTCTTACTGTGTTTTTCAGGCTTATCTCAGATTCTTAATTTCAAGTGATCCTCCTACATCAGCCTTATGACTCCTGGAAGTATCGGCCTGTGTCCCTGTGCCCAGCTCTGGTTGGAATCTTAAATTCCTCCCAAAGCCTTTTTTGATGAAGTTTCTATCTCCAGCTGACTGGCTCTTGGGAGGTGGTGGGAACTCTTTAGGAGGTGGGGACTAGTTGTATGAATTAAATCCATGGGAAGCATGCCCTAGAAATGAATATTGGGACCCTGTCTCCTTCCTGCTATGAAGTAAGAAGTTTTCCTCTGTCATGTGCTTCAGCCATGATATACTGTACTGCTACAGGCCCAAAATAACAGGCCAAGCAACCATTGATTGAGTAATAAATGTTTCCTTCTTCTAATTTGAATTTCTGAGACATTTTGTCATGGCAACAAAAACATGACTAACAGAGAGGAAGATACTGATTGAATTGATCAAGACAAAATTTCTGCCACCCTCTAAGATAACTTCATGAAAGGAAAGTCAGGGTGAATTGTAGACATTAAGACATGTTTCTTGCACACCTGAATTTTTAGATGGGGATTCTGTCCTAATATACCTGGTTTATATATTTGGTCCACAAAGCTCAATTGAATTCAATTAATAATTACTGAGTGTTAATCTTGTGCCAGGCAGTGTCCCTGCCTTCATGGTGCTTATTGTCCAGTGGGGATTGAAGTTCTAAAAAATAACTGCAAGCCAAAGAAATATTTCCAAAAGGGAAGTGCATTAGAGCATATAGCAAAATTATCCCAACTCTATAGTAGTGTAGTAAATGCTTCCTTGAGGAAATAAGGTTAAAACTGAAACGCAAAAAAATAACATGAAGAATCCCTGAAGAGAAATGTGAGAGGGAGAAGAATAAACAAAGGGAAATAAGAAGGAAGAGCCTGTTTCAGAATTTTTGTTGTTATTGTTGTTGCTTCTACAGTACTGGGGATTCAACCCAGGAGTCCTCTACCACTGAGCAACATTCCAGCTCTGCTTTTTAACATTATTTATTTATTTATTTGTGTATTTAAGTACTGGGGATTGAACCCAGGGGTGTTTAACCATTGAGCCACATCTCCAGCCCTTTTTATATTTTATTTAGAGACAGCTAAGTTGCTTAGCTGTCTTTGCTAAATTGCTGAGGCTGGCCTGGAACTTTTGATCCTCCTGCCTCAGCCTCCTCATCCACTGGGATTACAGGAGTATGCCATTTACCCAGCTCACTTTTTTTTTTTTTTTAAACAGGGTCTCACAAAATTACCAAAGCTGGCCTCATACTTGGCTTCCTCCTGGTTCCACCTCTGAGTCCCTGGGATTACAGGCATGTGCTACCACACCCAGCTAGATTTTTAGATTTTATAATGTTGGATTTTTATTATATATTTTTTTAATTTTAGATTATGTTGTCTTATTTTTAGATTGTTATTATTTTATTTATTTTCTACATAAGTTTGCTGGAAAATAGGGCAATGTAGCATATTTAGGTCAAAAACAGGGAGAAAAGTGTAATGATTGTTTAAGATAGCATTCAATCACAATGTTCCAAATTAACTCACAATGACTGAGTTTGAGAGTAAAAATATTTCACTCCCACACCCACACCCTGTGTCTATTTCTAGATATTATCCATAGCTTTATATTGTGTGCAGTTGGGGGTTCTCTTAAGGCTTTGGAGAGTAAGTGCCTTTATAATTTCATCACTGTCTTTCACAATAGTTTATGGTGTTTACAGGAATAAACATATTTAGAACTTTAAACCACTTCCATTGAAACTCATTACATTCCAAGTGTTTCTTGGGATCAGAATATGATAATTTTTTTTTTACATTGGAATGGAGGTCTCCATCAACATTTCTTACATTTTATCTGTGTACTTCTTATATTTTATCTGGTAATTTGGAAATTTAAAATTCATTAAACTAATGCTATCAACTGTGACCTCTATAAAGATGTATAGTCTGTAATGTTGCAGAACTAATTTGTTCTGTCCTCAACTTTTTTTTTTTTTCTGGTACTGGGGATTGAACCCAAGGGTGCTCTACCTCTGAACCACATCTCCAGCCTGGTTTTATTTTGTTTTCTTTGTTAGAAGACATGGTCTTGCTAAATTGCACAAGCTGGCTTCTAACTTGTGACCTTCTGCCTTGGCCTTCCTGGTTGCTGGGATTACAGGTATGAGCCACGGTGCCTGGCTTGTCCTCAACTTGATTGTCATTGCTCCACAAGGGATCCAGCCCATTATTTCCGTTCTTTATCCTCTGTGTTCCACTAAGTGTTAGTCTACCAAGCCCTTTTTACTTTACTTCCAAATATCTCTCCAATATATCACGTTCTCACCATTACCATGGCCCCTTGCTTAGTGACAGCTCACATCATTTCCCACTTGGACTGACACCTGTGAGCTGCTCTCTGCCATCACTTTCCACCCTGCTGCCGATGTTTCAGATCTTACCACCATATTTCTTCCCTCCTTAAAACCCATCATAGTCACCCTTCACCTAGAGCAATTGTTTCTAAACTTCATTGAACCTCTAACCAGAAAAACAGTCTTGAATATCCATCTCCTATGTGGCCTAATTTTTCATATCCATATACTTGTATTCTTGTACTGTCATTAGGTCTAATAATAATCATATCACCAAAAGAAAAAATTAAACATGAACTAAAAAGTAAAATTGTTATCTCTCCTCATTCTAAAATACCCATGTTAAATTGGTCCATTTTGTAACCCTCTCTCCTCATGTTCCCCCCCCCCCCATAAATCCCATTAACTTACACACAGATATGCTCCTTCCTTCTAGTCACAATATATCCCTTGGAATTCTCTCCATGTCCCATAGTCACTTTTTTGCGGGGGGGGGGGGGTGTGGAAGGCTATACTGGGGATTGAACTCAGGGGCACTGGACCACTGAGCCACATCCCCAGCCCTACTTTGTATTTTATTTAGAGACAGGGCCTCAGTGAGTTGCTTGGTGCCTCACTTTTTGCCGAGACTGGCCTTGGACTTGTAATGTTTCTGCCTCAGCTCCCTAAACCACTGGGATTACAGGCATGCACCACCACACCTGGCCCATAGTCACTCTTGTTCTGTGTCTTTGTACAGGTTGTTCCCACGACTTTAAAGATCCTTTTATACTTTCATTCTCCTCAGTCACTTCTTCACCTAATTCATGCTCATTTTAGGAGCTGAAGTCTAATAATTACCTTCAATGATATCTTCCTTAATCCTTTCAGGCAGAGTTGGATATCTTTCTCAGTGTTCCCATAACACCCTGGAATCCTTTATATGGCCTATGTCCCTTAAGTCTTCTGAGGATAAGATCAGATAGTTCTTCTTTAATTGACTGGCCTAGGCTTACTATAGCCTGTATCCAGCTTATCCCCAAAGGCCCATGTGTTAAAGGCAGAGTTTCCAGCTTGGTACTATTGGGAAGTGACAAAACTTTAAGAGGGGAGCTCTAGTTGGCAGGGGCATCTTTGGGTTGCTGGAGTTGTGGAAACCCAGTCCCTTCCTCTCTTCCTCCTGGCCATGTGAATAGTTTTGCTCTGTTGGGTACTCCTGCCATGATGTGCAGCCTCACTATAGGCCCAAAGCTTCAGACCAATTGATAATGAACTTAAACCTCCAAAACTGTGAGACAAAGCAAACCTTTTCTCCTTATAAGTTGATTTATCTCAGATATTTGTTATAGTAACCAAAAACTGACCAACACAGTCACATTACTATTTAGCTGAAAAAAAATTGGCCACAGTATTTTGGAGAAAAGCAAGCTGGTCAACACACCATGGAAATGGCATCATGATGTTTTATGCATCTTTAAGCATTGTTTCCTATTTTTATGTTTCCTTTTTTTTCTCTCTTCCCAATGACAAGATTGTACTCCTTAAACACTAGTTTATTTTCATCTAATTTTAGCTGTTTTTCCCAGTCTGTCATTTCAAAAATTTAAGACAATCTAGACAATCTATGTGTCCAACAGTTGGTAGATATCAGGAATAAACATATTAAACTTTAGGAAAAAAATGATCCATGTTTTTAATTACAAAAATATGTTTGCATTTTAAAAATTTATTTTTACCTCTTTGGTGGTATTGAGGATTGAACCCATGGTCTCAGGCATGCTGGGCAAAATATCTTACCACTGAGCCCCGTTCCCTGCTCTAGGTTTGTATTATTAAAATACTTCCTGCTCTTAATAGAAAATCAAAAAACACAAAAAAATGAACAAAAGCAAAAGTCAAATTTTTACAATCCTTCAGACAACCACTATTTGAAAGACGTTAGGAAGAGAAGATATGTACATAAATTAGAGATTAGTGACTTGATTGCAAAAACAAAAAAACAAAAAAAGTACCCCTGATAAGATTTGAAGGAAAACATAAAAAGTGAAGTAAACTTGATGTGAACCTCATGGAATAGCTTGAAATAAATGAAGGACTCCCCTGAAGGAGAAAAGAAAAATGCCTATGGCCCAGCCTTCCAGAATGTTCCTGTTGTGATGGTGTTCTGTTGTTCTTCCTATCTCAGATCCAAGTACAATTCATTTATTTTATTCACCTCCCCAAAATCTAAATAAGTCAAGCATAATTCCTCAATCTATATTTTCTCTGCTTCTTTGTTGCACCAAATAATGTTCCTCATGCTTCCCTTGAATTGTTCTGTAGCATTCTCTTGACTTGATGTCCTGCACACGAGTTATTCCTTTAATCATCACCACCTGTCATTGTTGATTGAAATATGTCTATCTTTCGGAGCTCACCCAAAATGCTTCCTTCTCCATGGAGTCTTCACTTCCCATCCCTCACTATCATCTAGCTACATGGAGTCCCTTTTCCTTGGAACTCCCGTAATATTTTGTATTTTGCTTTTGGCCTTTACTTTCCGGAACTGTGAAAAGAGGACAGAACAGTAAAATTGCAATATGTGACAGTGCTTTGGAGACTGAAACGCAATGGAGAAATAGATGATGTTATTGTTATCTCATCCTCTGACTTAGATTGTAAGCTCTTATAAGGTCAAACTATATTTTACTCAACTTTTTGTTCACATTGCCTAATACGATGTCCAACACGTTGCTAGTAATAAATATTGGCTAAATAGCGTATGGTAATTCTCTTCTGACTTCCCTTATTTTGGATTCTTGAGGAGTTGCCAGGGTTCTTAAAGAGATGCTTCTTGTTTTTGCTAAGCTAACATCCACATATTTTACAGAAGTCTCTACATTGACCATGGATATAAGATAAACATTCTCTCCTGGACTTTGTGAGGTGTTGATGTATAAAATTTATTTCCAGGCATTGTGCCTGACTGTCTACTTGATGTTGCATAGATAATGAAGAGTTTTCTTGGGATTTTAGACCTAAATCAGTGTACATGTGATATAAGATTTATGACATAAGGCCCCTGTAATATCCTCAGAACAGAGGCAGGGCTAACCACACTATGGTGGAACCCAGGGCCGCTGAGTGATACATCCCACAAACCTGCATTCATTTTGGGGTATCTGCTATGCATTCTAATATTGCAGATATTGTTTTATGATTCCACCAGAAGATTTCCCCTGCCTCTAGCTTCACAGAAGACAATTTTTTTCCTATGCCAGCATTTAATATGATCTGGTTCTTTGTATTCATTGAAAAACCAATAGAGCTCAACATAAAACAAAGATGCTTGGCTCTCTTAATCCACTGTTTGTGGACCTTACTGGACTACTTGTCAGATGACACAAATTTTAGTGTTTAGAGTGTAAGTTCCCAGGGAGGAAAGTTTGAGACAAATCATCATTAGATACAGAATCATGATGTTAGATTTATTCATCAGAACATTTCTTTCATAGATGTGCACTCATTCATGCATATGTTTACAGAAGCATGTTTGTTTCTGCATAGACCATTCCTTTCAGTTCAGTGCCCATTTATTGTAATCTTACTTTGTGCCAGATACCATACTAGTTTCTGAGGATAGAGAGTTGAATGAATTGCAGCCCTTGTCTTATGAAACTTACGTAAACCCTCCAATATGCCCAGGAGCTCACAGTGAATTGAGGAACATCAGTAATTGTAATTCACCATGAAATGCAGGTGGTAGACACAAAGCACAATAGTAGTTCAGAGGAAAGCAATGTTATCTCATCCTAAGAGAACCAAGGAAAGTTTTACAAATGTGGAGAGAGTTTGAGGAATGAGCAAGGATTCATCAGGCAAAAGCAGGGATTGAGGGCATTCCAAACAGAGAGGTGTAAATTTTGTGGACCTTTTGGAGTACTGTAGTAAGTAATGTATGAGCACCTCAGGGGATGTTTAAGAAGGTCATTTAAAGTAACTGTTAACATATTAGAGCTTCTATGTGAAGAGAAACACTAATTAATCTAGGATGAGATGCCATATCCCTGTCAGATTAGCAAAAAAAAAAAATATTCAGAAATTCGATATACTCTCTTAAGGTGTGAGAACATAAGCATCCTCTATATTGCTGATGGGAATGTAAATTGAAACAGTCACTTAAGGAAGGCACTTTTGAAATATCTATCAAATTATAAACATGCAAATCCTTTGACCTAGCAATCCCCCTTTTATCCCTAAGCCATATCCCCAGTTCATTTTACTTTCTATTTTGAGACAGGATCTCACTAAGTTACTGAGGTTGGCCTCGAAATTAGGATCCTCAGGCCTCAGCCACCTGAGTAGATGGGATTACAGACAAAAGCCTCCACTCAAGTCTCTGAGTTTTCTCTTCCTTTTCATATTAATGCCTTTCAAAGACCAAAAGCTTTTAATTTTTATTACATCCAATTGTCAATTTTATTTTTTATTGCTCATGTTTATTGGGTGCTATCAAAAAAATTTTGGCTTTAATCAAAATCATAAAGATTTTTTTTCTTTTCACATAAGTGTCTATAGTTTAGGTCTACAATTCATAATTTGTATGTGAAATATTGTTTATTTTTAATAAAAAGTTTTTTTTAAAAACATTCCAACTTGGTTGATCTTTATTTTAATGTGACCATTATTACTACTCCATCTAGTGGATGGATGTTTAAAAACATTTAATCTGTCAGTTCAAACAGCAATTTAAAAATTCCTTAGTTATTTAAAAAATATTTTGACAAATATTTGGAAATCATGATATAGTTTTATTTTTCAATTATACATAAATATATCCACTATAGAAATTCTCATATCTCCACACACTTAGAAAACTTGAAAACAGCTTTTTTTTTTTTTTTAAACTTAAAGTCTTGCATTTTAAAACAAAACACTTCAGTGAGATACAAACTTTTCTTTTTTTTTTTTGGTACAGGAAATTGAACCCAGGAGTGCTTAACCTCTGAGCCGACACCCCTAGCCCTTTTATTTATTCATTTATTTTGAGACAAGGTCTCCCTGAGTTCTTAGAGCCTAACTAAGTAGCTGAGGCTGGCCTGGAACTTGTGATCCTCCTGCCTCAGCCTCAGGAGTCACTGGGATTACAAACGTGCACTACCACACTCAGTGAGATACGAATATTTTAGGATTTGAAAATATAGCACCTTCTATTTACTTAAAAATTAACTGACACTAGGAAAGGTTCAACTTTACTAATTGTGTGTGTGTGAGAGAGAGTATGTGTGTGTGTGTGTGTATGTACACACTGGAGATTGAACCCAGGGCCTTGAGCATGCCTCACACTCTATCACTGACCTAACCCCTAACTCTTTATTTTCAATACAAACTTTTGAGCAAGTATATAGAATTGAAATATGAGTATTATACCTATATATTTTGAAGTTTCTTTTTCCTTTTTTATAGCCAAACATCAAAATAAGCTGATTTATCACTCAACTTTTGGATTGTTCTATGAAAAAAAGGTTTACTCAAAATATAAACATTTTTCATATTCACTTAGCACTCAACAAAAATATTATTACTAGTAAGAACAAAAAGGACTTTTATACCATTAATAAAGTAAAATTAGTTTAAAATTATTGTTTTCTTCTTTATACTACACTATAACATGCTTATCTATATTGTATAATATAATTTATAAGAAAAAATATATATATTCTTAAATGAATTACTCAGTTTCTGTTGAGTTCCTATAGTCTTATCTGTAAAATGAATGGTTTTGATTATGTAATCTGCTCAATTTACTTGAAAATTACTTGATTGTGTAATTTTCCTCTTCAAGATCCTGTTTTTTGGCCCAGTTGTTTACATTTTTAAAATACCATTCTTGGGCCTCTTTCACATGTTTAAAAACATGTAAGACCTGCATTTTCTTTGAAATGCAGATAGCTCATTTTCCCCTGCTTGAGGTTAATCCCAAAATTACACAAAACTATACCTTTGAGGTAAAAATTACCTTTTTCCCTTTGGAGGATATGGGAGGCAAGGAGGCTACTTAGGTAGTATGAGTGTTTGAAAAATAAGAGGAACATTTAAGGCAATGGAGAAAAAAATACACAGACGTAGGGAATAACAGATATTTATTTTGAGAAAAGAAATGACAGAACTTGATGACAGATTGGAGATATGAGTGATTTTAATAGAGTAAATGTTTATTTTTACCCAAAATTCATATTAAAGTCCTAAGCCCCACTGTGAAGATATTAGAAGATCAGGTCTTTGAAAGATAATTAGTTTATGGGGGTAGAGACTTCATGAGTGCAATTAGTGCCCATATAAAAAGGAACCCAGAGAGCCCTCTCATTCTTGCCCCCGTTCCCCACCCCCCCCACCACCGCACAATAAGTTAGCACTCCATATCCCAGAAATGGTTCTCACCAGAACCCCACAATGTGGGCACCCTGATCTCAAACTTCAAGTTTTCAGAACTGTAAGAAATAAATTTCTGCCTTTTATATGCCACCTAGTTGATGGTACTTTGTTATAGCAACCTGAGCAAAATAAGAGAGAGATTGTAAACAGAGCAAAAACGAATTTAGAAAATTCTCATTTTGGAGATTAGAAGAAGGGTGATATCATAAATTCTATAAATTTTATAAATATGTCAGAAAGATGCCAGTTTGTGATTGAAGAATGTTGAGCTAGATTGCAAACATTAAATTTGAAGTAATTTTGGTATAACTTACTGGTATAACTTATTTGGTATAACTTATTATAATTTTTCTCATTTTAAATTAAAAAATTAATTATGACTTAGGGAAAAATGGGATAAATTGATAAAGATCAGATACAAAAAAAATAAAGAAGAAAAACACATTTTAAAATACTGTCCTTGGGCTTCTTTCACATGTTTAAAAACATGTAAAACCTGCATTTTCTTTGGAATGTAGATAGCTCATTTTCCCCTGCTTAAATTTAATCCCAAAGTTACACCAAAGTTATACCTCTGAGGTAAAAATTACCTTTTTCCCTCTGGAGGATATGGGAGACAAGGAGGCCAGTTAGATGATATGAGTGTTTGAAAAGTAAGAGGAACTTTTAAAGCAATGGAGAAAAAGTACACAAATGTAGGGAATAACAGACATTTATTTTGAGGAAAGCAATTGGAAAATAGGAAAAGAATGTGGTCAGGAATTCACCAAAGAAGACAAGCAAATGAGCAATAAACTTGAAAAATGACCAACCTTATAAATAACTTCAGAAGTGTGAAAACAAAATAATAAAAACTTGTACTATAGATTATTAGGATGGTTTTATCCAGAATTATGTTGCTTCTTTGAAGAAATGGTTGTGTCATAGAATTAGACTCACAGACACTTAGAAGCCCTGACTTAAGTGTGAACAGTTTATGGAAATGAGAACCCAAGGTGAAGCTAGAGGGTGGCAGGCAGGCTTGCTGGGGCACAGCAGGGTGCTATGACTTCACCAGGAGCCAGGAATGCCTGAAGAATGACAGAAGAATAAACAAAGACCAAATTATGTGGAGAAGACAAGCTTTTACAAATCTCAATGATACAACTCATTTCCAAAGAAGAAGAAAAAGCTATTTGAAACCCATGGAAGGATTTGTGGAGGTTTTATGCAAATACTACAGTACTGTTTTGTAGAACGGACTTGAACATCCACAGATTTTGATATCCAGGGGGTCCTGGACCTGTTGAGAGCCACAGTTTAGTCGGAATGATGCTTAGCATTTTGCTAGAGGGAATGGTTGAAAGGTGACCCTGCTCTGGGATTAAGGCAGCTCCAGGATTAGGGAGGATCCTGCTGCCTCAGGCGCGGGGTTCCAGGAGAATTGGTGCATGGAGCCCGGTGGAGGGAGTGTGTTCCCCGGGGAAGTGTGTGTAGAGTGCCGGTGAGAGTTTGGGAATAAAGAGTTGCTGTTTGAACCTACAAGGGTGTGTGGCGGCTCGGTTATTTTGTGCCCAGTCAGACTGCGTCAGGAACCAATCCCCTTGAGATACTTGAGGGATGATTGTACTGAAAAGTGCCAAAGTTTTAGAATCTCAGGTGTATCCATACAGAACATAAAGTCTGTCATGTGCATTCCAAAGTAGAAGAAATAGAGAGCTTTGAAAATCCAAGATGCCTTGAAAATTCAACAGATCAGAGAAACCGCAGAATTTCTTTGTTATCATGTGGACTCTGTAGAAGAAACTGAAGAACAACATATCCATGATAAGCACTCATTTCAACCACTTCTCCAGGAGGGTCATTTTATGAAGTCTTAATTTTGATTAAGAACAATTGCAGCTCATTTGCTAATAATGTCCTTCTGACAGACTGCTGATTTTTTTTGGTGTGACTTCCTTCTATTCTAACTGAATGTTACTTAGATCCTTATGAGTGCCTCCAAAATTTTGCAGGATGACATTGTTGAGACATACTGCCTTACTATGTAGTGTGGAATTTCAGGGCCTCCGGCACTCACTTATCTGTGCTTTGGAAAAAAATTAAGGAAAAGAAAAATACTCTGAGGAGAATCAAACTCTCAGCATACTTTTTGGATCATCTCTCTCCTTGGAGAGGAAACCACATGCATTCAGGCACAATTTTGTTGTTGTTTGTTTATTTTATTTCTTCAGTTTTCACAGAAGAGGTCAGACCTGAGTTTTCTGATAACACACAGGGATCTATGTTGAACTGAAATCATAGAAAATCCTCAATTCAGGTTAAACATAAGATATTAACTCAGTGTTTGCTGAGATGTTATCAGGGCTTTAGCTGAGAATGATGATGTTTTGGAAGACCCACCAGAGCACTGACCCTCCACAGGGGATCTTGTAGCAGATGTTGCTGGTACTGCCAACTCCCTGCCCACTCATGCCTGAGATCTTGTCCCCCCCACCCCCAGCTGTGCACACTGTTGGCTGCTGTCAGCTTACTGTCTTGTTTCAGAAAGTATCCTCAGCAAAAAGGCTACCTTCCCCAAGGTTACCCACCCTCCCCAGAGACAACTTGCATCCAGTTACTGGTTGGAACAGGAATGCAGTTCTGTCTCCTTCAGCCAAGCTGAAGGGCTCCCCAGCTCCAGAGCTTGCACTAGGCTGTATTGAGGCCCGTCCAGCTGCTACCCCAATTTCTTCTGCACCATCTTACCTCCCTCGCTCCTCTCTGGTATAGAGTACAAGCCTAATAAATCCCCTGCCTGCACATTGCCATCTCAGATGCCATTTCCACAACCTGAACCCAGACGTGCTTCAAATATTCTTTCAGAAGTTAGGTTAGATGGCTTTCTTGGTAGGTTACTATTGGTCACCAAAGAATTGGTAACATTAATTTTCTTTGAGGGAAGTAATGCCATGAAGAATAGCTCTGTGAAACTTGTCATAATTTCTACAAGTTCATTTCTAGGGAGTTTATTCTAAGAAAATACAGTCATCTCTTGGTTCAAGAACCCCCTGGATATAAAAATCCAAGGATAGTCATGTCTTCTATAAAATGACAGTATTTACATATAATATACCCGCATCCTCCTTATAGACTTTAAATCACCTCTAGATTAGCTATAATATTTTATACAGTGTAAATTATATTAAATCGTTGTTATTCTATATTGTCCAGAGAATGACAAGGAAAAAAGCTTGAGTCAGGTCAGTGAGGATATATATTTTTCTGAATATTTTCAACCTGAGATTTGTTTAATCCACAGATATGGAACTTGTGGATTCAGAGGGGCTAACTGTAGTTGAACCCAAACATGTGTAAATACAAATAATTATTTTAACAGTTTATAAATAAGGAAATATTGGAATTTTTAGTACATATACATTAGTTAAAATTTCTAAACATGTAGCAATATCCATTTTTAAAATTTTTTGGGAGATGCTGGGGATCAAACCCAGATCCTCCTGCATGCTAGCCAAGAACTCTACCACTAAGTTGCATCATCCCCAGCTCTGAAATATATTCTTTAGTAGTGGAATTGAGGGTTTTTTTTTTGTTTTTTTATTTTGTTATTGTTGATTTGTACTGGGGATTAAACCTACTGAAGGTTTGCCACTGAGCTAACCCACCTCCCAGCCCTTTCTATTTTTTATTTTGAGACAGATTCTCTCAAGGGAGTCTGCCCTTGAACATGTGATCTTCTTTTTTCATCCTCCCAAGTCATTGGGATTACAGGTGTGCACCACCAAGTCCAGCTATGAATGAGTTTTATCCCTTTGTACTTTTTTTTTTTTTAATACCTGGGATTGAACCTAGGGTGCTTGACCACGGATCCACATCCCCAGTTCTTTTTATTTTTTGAGACACAGTCTTGCTAATTTGCTTAGGGCCTGCTAAATTGCTGAGGCTGGCTTTGAACTTGTGAGGCGCAGCCTGATGCAGCCTCAGGAATCACTGGGATTACAGGCATGTGCCACTGTACCCCCTCCTTGTGCCTTTTTATATTTGTAAAATACATGAACATGTCTTAATTTATAAGTAGAAAAAAATATATAAGTTTTACAAGTATAAAGTTGTTTATATTTTTAAATAGGGCATGTCAATTTTCTTTATTACTTTAAGAAGTAGTTATAAATTATATTGAACTGACTTTAAAAAAAAATCCTTGTTTATTTTTCATTTTTCCTTGTTTGAAAGAGTGCTAGGAAAAAAAAAAAAAAAAAACCCAAAACAAATCTACAGTTTTTTCCTAAATTTCCACTAGGTGGTGGTACAATGAAATTAATCTTTTTTTTTTTTTTTTTTGCTTTGTTTTGCCTCAAGCATTTGAGTCTATGGGAGTTCAAAGTGTCACTCATTTCCCCTAATCAATCTCTTCATATATCATCACCAATTAAAGGAAGTCAGATCAACCCATTACAAGTCTAATGTTGATTTAATACAATACGAAGGAAAGGACATCTTTTAAATATTATAAAAAATAAATTAACATGCTAAATGATAATATAAACACTGATTTATTATAAACATTTAATAGGCATATATCTAAGCTATATAAATTGAGTTCTTTGTAAGTAACTGGAGGTATGTGGACCATTATTCATGAGCCACTAATTTACAACATAGTATTTTTAGAAAATTGGATCAGTAATTTTATTATCACTAGCAGTTCTTAACTTTCAAATATTCAGCTACAATAATCCAAAATTATGGAACACTGCTGATCATATGCATATTATTATGGATAGCATTTAGAGCAGTTTGTGTGCTATTGTTTGGACATGGGATGTTCCCTTAAAAGCTTCTGTGACAATGCAGAAATTTTCAGAGGTGAAATGATTAGACTGGGAGAGTTGTAACCTCATCAGTGGATTAATCAATTTGACAGATTAATAATTTGGATTACTGGGTGGTAACTATAGGCAGGTGGTGCATGGCTGGAGAAAGTAGGTCCCTGGGGGAGTGTCCTTGGGGATTATAATTTGTCCTGGCTCCTGGTGCTTTATCTATCTATGTATCTACTTCCTGGCCACCATAAACTGAGCAGTATTCCCCTACCATGTCCTTCCACCATGTTGTTCTGTCTCACCTTGGGCCCAGAGCAATGGAACCATGCCGCAGTCCGGCTGCAGCAAAATAACCCGAGGGTGACAAGCAACTTGTGTAGATTGATACAGCAGGAGTGGGAGCCGTTTATTGTAGGACCGGATGCGTATATATACATTACACACAGCTTATCTTAATTAACATAAACTAGATACAGCAGTCAACCAATAAGGAATATCCACACTTAATGGCTCTATGGTGTTACTTCACAAAATACTCCCTCTGCAAAATGCCAGGCGCCATCTTGACTTGTTTACAGATTCTAACAGAACCAGTTGATCATGAACTGGAATCTTTACAGTAATGAGCCTCAAATAAACTTTTCCACCTCTAAATTGTTTTTGTCAGGCGTTTTGATCACAGCAACAAAAAGCTAACTAATACACTGTACACAAACCATAACTTAAAATATCCCTGTGTGCTCTGGCCCAGAAACCCTTTATCAATGAGGCTCAGTAAATTTTCTCAGCTGCATATTTGGCTGCTCTGATTCATGGCTACAGACATAACAAACATCACAAAATTATCTCATTCAAATATACTCTTTAGCTTTTTTTTTTTTCTGGTGATATCATTGATGAACACAACTGAATTTAAATGCCAAAAATTATAATCTCATGGCATTAAATTGAGTTATCAACTGAAAAATATGCTGAAGTTTATTATGAATGAATACATTTATGAAGAGTCTACAAAAGGTTTATGTGGTAGGCTGAAAAATGGCTCCCAATGTATTCATGCCTTAATCCCTGGAGCCTGGGAATGTCACCTTAAATGGCAAAAAGAACTTTGTAGATATTTTAAAATTAAGATCTTGAGGTGGAGAAACCATCCTGGGTTAATTGGGAGGTTGTAATGTGATTACACTAGTGGTTAGAAGAGGGATCCCCAGGGAATCTAGTAAGGAGAAAAGGTGGAAGTGTTGCCAGAATCAGAGATCAGAGTTGCATGCTTTAAAGATGAAGGTCACAAAGCCAGAGAATACAGGCTGGAAGTTGAAAAACCACAAGGAAGTGAACTCTCCATTAAAGCCTTGAGAGCAAGGCTCTATAAATACAAATAAAACTTATTTTGCACTTCCAGCCTCCAGAAATATAAGAAAATAAATTTATGTTGTTTTGAGTCACTAAATTTGTGGCAATGTGTTACAGGAGCAATAGAAAGTTAATAAGTCATGTATCAGTTCCCTGCCCAGTTACATATCCCTATTAGGGGTTATAAAAAATCAAATATTTCTTATTTATTAAAAAAATGAAATTTACCAAACAAAACCTCATCTTTAGTATTTCTTTACTAGCCTGACTTTTTTTTTTTAAATAAGAAAACCTTTAACAATTCAGTCAGGATACAAATAAATAAAATGCCAAATGATATGCTTTAAGAAATGATATGTTAACATAGGATGTTATGTTTTTTTTCTTGGACCTCAGTGTTTTTTAAGAGGTAGAAATACTAGTACTCTTTCTCATAAAAAAAATAGCTTATATATCTCATCAACATTAGTCTATGTCAGAACATCTTATATAAAAATGAGACCAGAAATGATACTAGTGTTCTGAGTCCCATTCCCAGAGTGTTGAAGATTGAACACCTGAGAAATGCTGAGGCAAGCACAAAAGTTTTATTTAAAGGATAGAAGAGGGAGAGACAGACAGACACACTCCTCCATAGAGGAGGGAGTCCAAAGCTGATGCCCAAGTGTTTGGGGTGTCCTGCCCCTTTTATCCTTTCTTCTCATGCTCCCCCCTTAACTTTCCTACATGGCCAAAAAGGGGTGACTCTCCATAACTGCCCAGAGGGCAGGAAGGGAAGGAAGCCTCCCAGGAGGTACTTCATTAACAACTCCATTTGGGGAGGAACAATTCTCTCCATGTAGGTAACCTTGGCAACAGGTTGGAGGAGGGGGAAGTGCTCTTGAGGTATTAGCATTTTATTTCCTTTTGAATCAGGCCCCATCTTCCTGACACAACCATTCATTACCTACTCTGACTGTCCTTTTGCTGACATGTCCTTAATCCCCTCCTTGAGAAGAGAATCTTTACTGCTATAAGGGGACATGGATTATGACTCTGGCTGCTTCCAGCTGAGAGGGGTCTATGTGGAACAAGCAGTTTGGGTTTCCCTATTAGGAATCAGGTCAGTCAAGGAGTCCATAGTAAAGGTCTCATTTGGAAGCAACAGGTTTAAAGGTCAATTGAGAGGCAGATCTGAGCACTGGAATAAGATGAAAACATCAATAAGTGCTGCAGCATGTGAACATGTTAATGAGTCTGATGATGATGACAGAGATTAAGAATGTTTTCTTCACCAGAGAACCAAGAACTAAGAAGTTGCTCCCATGCCAAGGCAAGTGAGGGCATGCCCTCTATTTGAGAATGTAAATCTTTAAGGATATTAATTTATATTGCCGGAGTTATCAGGAACGTTAACACAACCGTAAATACTTAGTTTTTATAATGTCATAGAGGTCCCCACAAGATATAGTTATCTAATGTCATCTGACTTTTGTAAAATATCTTTTTATTGGCATAACCTCTGTGTTTAGTAGAGATCCCTTTATTTCTATTACTTAGGACTAGATAATCATACTATCAAACAGAGTAAGTTGGTCTATGTAGGAGGTTAAGAAGATTTATAGGCCTTAAATTGACTAAAAAAACATCTGATTCTAATAGTCTCTTTTGATAGTTATTAGGCACTCCTTTTTATAGATTCCTCTTTTATAGCCTCCAGTCTTACTTACTGTTGGAGGGGCTAACACAAGTGTACATATTAAGTTACATTAAAAGAACTATTTTTTTCTTTAAGTGCCCAGGTATGGCTCTGTTTTGGTAATAACTTATTTTGAAAGGTGTTTAAGATCAAGCTTCAAATTGACCTTGTTCCCATCTACTGTTGAGAGTCACCTCAATGGGTCACTCTTGGGAACTTGAGAGCAACCTCTTAGCTACTCTAGTGTCATCTGCCAGGATGGGGCAGGGTCTTGTTGATCTTGTGGCCTCTCTTGCAAACATCAGGGACATTTCCTTCTCCAATGACTCTCCTCTTCGCAGCATGTGCTCTGGTTGGCTTTCTGTTCTCCAGGGTCTCATTGATCCTTCTGATCAAGTGGTCATGAGGCCCAGAGACACAAAACCCTTAAAGAAGTTCCCTGGTCTCAAAAGTGTTCTGCATGGGCGAGGAAAATTGTTCCTGTACAGAGGGATGGGCTGACTGAGAAATAAAAGCTAAGAAAATCATACTACAAAATAACCACAGGATACAGAAATATAGTTTCAGAGCGCTGGCAGCAAAGGGCTAAGCTGAGCAGATGGGTGCAGCTTCTAACAAAGATGGAGCCTGAGCTTGCATTATTTATAGTGGTACAGATCAAAGGGGATCTATAGGTATAAGGTTTCAGTGTGGGAGGATTCTTGTCTTAGTGCTTGCTTCTTCAGAAAAACAGGAAATAGGTGGGGGCATGCAGGCTGTTTGGCTCTTAACAGATCATGCCCATCTCTGGTTTTGTGTGAAACTTTTTGCAGAGCTGCGTTGGAGATCACATATATTGGGTCATCTTACCAGAAGGAGTGCCCTGTGAGTTCCCAGATACCAGATCTTCCCACTCAGTAGCTTCAGTGACAATCTAGTCCATGCATATTTCATGGGTGGCTTCCTGCACCCTGGTTTCCTGGGTTTGAGCTGACCTCAGAGGGAAAAAGCCAAATATTGGCTATTTTTTTCATTTATTTTCTTAACTTTAGTCTCCAAGTTTTGGTCTTAAACATCCAGCAAGCCAGTTTCACCTGTCTTAAAGTAAGAGTACTGAGTTTTAAATTTAATGTCTATAACTTGATCATTATTTACCCCTTTCAGTTATTGAGATCAGTATTAGTACTAGAAGTTAGCCTTACATCTTGTCTGTCCTTTGGGGAGCTGCAAATGAATTGTGGGCATGCCTCGGTATTATCTCACTGATCTGAGATTGCTCCATTGCCTTGACAATGTCCAACTCAAAGAGAATTCTATGCTACCACGGAATTTATTGGTTCAGACAGACTTAGGTTCAAACGAAATTCCCTAGAGATGGAAAGAGATACTAGTGTGCCCAACCTGCCTTGAGGCACCAGCTGCTGGGAGGAGGAAGAATTACTGTGCAAGTGATAAGTCTTCAATCAGGCCAACTTCCCCACAGCCTGTCCCTTCTTGTTTACCTTGAAGAACCGGGTTCATGATCCCTGTGGCACTCCTCACAGGGATTGACTGCCTGGTGCAGGTGAACTTCTCCCTCTAGCTCTGCCTAAGATCCCACACAGCACCTGAGATGGGTGTGACCTACCAAGATGTCAATCAACCTGCTGACTGCAAGACTTGAAACCTTATCCCTGCCTTTGATGTACCCCCTTAAAGAAACCACTGGAGCCATCTTTTCCCTTTGTCTAGTTCCAGAACCCATGTGGACTAGATCTATCAGGGGCTTCGCATTATGTAAATACATTTCTAACTATCTGTGTTTTGTTACTTATTGATTATCTGAGATTACAAATTTTAGGGTGACTTGGATTCCCCTGGGCAGAAAGAAGAACCCCTTATTGAGACGCTGGCCGTTGTCTTCCCTGTGAAAAACCCCTCCTCACAATAAATTCCTTTGATATGTTTCACTGTAAATAAAGCATTTGTGGGCTTCTTCCCTTTGAGTCAGACCCATCATGTCATTGCCCATCAAGCTCTCACTTAATTACATTTCTCGTGTCTTTTTTGGGGGGGCGGGGGTACCAGGGATTGAACTCCGAGGCACTCAACACTGAGCCACATCCCCAGCCCTATTTTGTATTTTATTTTAGAGACTGAGTTGCTTAGCAGCCTTGCTGTTGTTGAGGCTGGCTTTGAACTCACAGTCCTCCTGTATTTTACTTCTTAATACCACATTTTCAGCCTTTTATTTCCATCTGGCCCACACCTCCAATGGTTGCTTATTTCCTTACTAAGCAGGCTACAGTGACACTGTCCTATGGATGATGGCCTATTATCTCAAGTTAACTCAGGTTGTTATGTTACAAGTTATACTTCTGTAAGGTACTAACAGATAACAGTTATAAAGTTTACAAGGAAAATGCAAAATGAATAAACAGTAAAAACCTATTTAGTTTGTATAATAGCTATGAGCCAAGAAACATAATTTTTATAATCCCAAACCATTACTTTAAACTTTAGTTTGAAGAACACCAGCTTGTTAAAATATACTTCTAAACCTACACTTTAAAGACTTGTATACTTGGAAGATATGAATATATCTGATATTCAAAAAAGCCAGGATTATACTGATGTTCTTACATTAACCAAGTTTAGCTTTTAAAAATTTTAGAGTCAGTAATATAGTGTAATACTCTAAAATAATAGTTGTTGTTTAACCAGAGTTGTACAAACCTTAATTTCTTTAAGACCAGTTGTTCTAAAGAATAAAACTTACAGACATAAGAAATTATCTTGATAGGTAAGAGCAGATTTATGTTTTAAAAAAATCTTTGTTACCTCGACCCATAGAAGATTAAATTCTGTTCTGTATCAGTACATTAATATTTGACCTTAAGAAAAAGCCTTAAATAACTTTAATTGATTGTGCTAATTATATATAACCACCTTAATTACACACAAACTTTTTTCAATTTACTCTTCTGCAACTTAGACATTCTACAACTTTTTACTTTACACGCAAAGACTTTCTTATCCAGAAACATTTCCTTTTTCCTTCTACTTTTCTACTAAAATATATTTTCATACCTAGAACTTTCTTATATCTCTTTCCTAAATTTTGACCCCTTTTAAAATTCATACTCTGAAACAATCCTTATGAATTTAGACAAGTTACTCCAATTTAATAATATAAAATGCTTTTATGATTTTATAGTACTTTTAATTGAAAACCAACTGAAACTCTCTTATACTCTTTGTGTATAAATTACACCTGATAGAATCTTGACTGTTAGTAACCTTGTTTTTAGTGAAAACACGGAAACAAAGTAATCTCAAACCCTTTTTCATTTACCAATTTATGAAAACACACAAAGTGTTTAAATTTAGGAAGTTTAGGAAGTCAAAAATACTTGATTTTATATTTGGCAGTTGATGTTTTAGCACTTTAACCTTGCAAATTAATCAGATATCCCTTCTACAAACACATTTATGAGTAATCTCATTGATGTTAAATCCAATTTACTCATTTTTAACTGTAAAAACCAAGATATCTGATAAGTGTAGTTAAGAGTACTAACCTTAAAGAAAAATCAAAGAAGCAATGGATATTACATTCAAGACATTTTATAGAGACCAAAACTCTGTTAATTGTCTACCTAGAAAAACTCACATCTTTACTCGTATCTGTTTACGTAACTTAAATTGAGCTGTTCTCTTTTTAAATCACATGAACTGAAAGGTAATTCGATCCATTTTAAATTTTAATTTAGGAGTACTCATTTATCTATGCCAATTTTGATTCCATGTACATGTTATATGGACATGAACACATATATAACAAAACAATATGATACATAGGTGTATATATATACACTAAAATAGGAAACAAAGATCTTGCAAACAAAGAACTCCACAAGTAGGGGGCAATGCTACAGATTTTATTAAACCTGCTATTAGATTTAATCTGTTAGAAATTAAAATAGAGCCTATAAGATCTTTACATTATGACTTAAATATAGGGTAGGCCTGTAAAGTTGGAAATGCTAAGCATAGAGTCTGACAGCCATGGTAGACACCGAATTCAAAGGTTCAAGTGGCAACTTGTCCTCAGTGGTTATCAGATTTATTCCCAACATCACCATGTCTATGTCCTTCTTAGGATTTTGTATTTGAGAGCTAACTTTTGAAAAATTGGCCTTTAAACAAAGACAGAGTGTAAAACCTGTATAGTTAGAAAAAAATAAGACTAATCAGAAAAATATATTAGTTTAGGCATGCAGGATCAAATGTGAATTCACCATAAAACCATGAGCTTAAAAATAGAATTAAAAAAATAAAACACGAGTCCTAAACAATGATAAAACCATAATTACTCTAGTAAAGGAAGATGCAGAATATCTTTATCAGATTAGAGTTCACTTTTTGGTTGAGATTACAGTCAGTACAGATATTCAAAGAATGTGAGAGTCCTGAAATCTTCAAGTAAATATTTTCAAGGTAAAGACTTGTATGTATGAGATCATTCCATTTTTCCTCCCTGTTCTATAGAGTTTAGGGAGGAACTTGTTAAAAAAATAAGGGTGGTAGAGTTGACAGCAGATAAGATAGCCAGCCATTTGGGTCCCAGAGTGGCTTGAATTAAAGGTGACCACCTTTATTTCCTTTGGTCTCAAATTGGTTCTCTGCAAGCTTTCTAAGTCTTGAAAGCTCTGTAAGTCTCAACAATTTTCATTTCAAATGAAAGCCATCATAGTCATCAGAGAAACAGAGATCTGGCAGAAGCCAAGTAAGGAAAGTTACTGTTTTGAGCAAAACAGGGCATTTTAACCATTTTATTTTTATTTCCCCAACTAGTAATCAGATCAGATTGGATACAAAAAATTATGAGACATCACTTCTCATTACTTTTGAGGATGAGGCTCTCCTCTGAGCAACAACATGAAAACAAACAACAGAAAAGAAGTACTGAAGAATTGTTTCGTTGGCAAGGGGGCATCTCCCTGATATTGGAGCCTTTGGCTCCAGGAACTTCTAGTGGTCAGCAGTTTTCCTCTCTCCTTCCATGCATGACCTTTGGATTTAATTGCTGCCTTACCAGTCTGGTCACAGCCCGTGTGTTTTTTCATGGGTAGCCATGAAAAAGATGCAAGCCTCCAGATTATCCACACTTGCCATTGACTTATAGTTTGCTGCAAGAACATGGGACCCCTTTTTGAAATGAATCTTGAACTATCTGTGTTGAGCTGTTGGGGTGCAGCGGAGGTCGGAGGGGAGAAACCACACAAGAGACTCACTTCATGCAATCGCAGGGGGGAAGTTTATTGAGGATCTTGTTCCAGCGCGCTGGGACTCTGTGCTCACTCAAGAAGGGAGAGCAGCCCAGAGCCCAGAGCAGAGTTCAAGCGGAGCTTAAGTACACTTTTTGGAGAGGGTGGGGGGCTTTGCATACATCAGAACAAATCATCATGAGACGCGGGAAAATTGAACAACAACCCTGAGTCAGGATTAGTGCATACATTGGCGGGAACAATTAGGGCAGGAGTGATTGGTGCTCCTAGGTGGGGTACACATTTAAACTGATTGGTTTAGGTCCTGCAATGCCTACGTGCCAAGCAACTCGGAATTCTTTGCTATTAAACAACCAGAAAGTCAGTGGAAATATTTACTGGGCAGTTCCAGTATTGTCCTAACAGCTACAGGGATTACAGGTTTGGGGGGTAGCAGAGGGACTCTAACAATACTACTAGTCTTTTACTTTTTAACCCAATCCCTGCACTTTGGAAACTTTAGGATGCCTGGTCTTTTACACTTTAACTCAGGCTCGGCGGCTTAGAATCAGCTTGGAAATTTTACCTTTACAGAGCCTTTCATTAGTTAATGAACTTTTGGTGAGAGGAATTTGGCTTCACTTAGAATGGAGGATCCTAGCTGAGTCTAATTACATTTTTTGTGCAATTTGGATTTTTTAAACAAGGTCTGAGAAGCCCTTTGGCCTGCATATATGAACTCTGGTATATTTTCTTCCTTTTAACAGAACAGGCTGAACTTTAGAATGGTATTAAAATTTATATTTCCTTCTGATGGCTATGATTCTCTACCAGATAGAAAGTTGTTATTGAGATCATATTTGACAGCAGAAGAACACTAGGGGTTAACACTGGAAATACAGAGTTTATATTTGCTGTGGGCCAATGGAATCTTCAAAGGGCTATGGGTATAAATCTCCCTTTTTGCAGCCAAAGACACTCACAGAGAGCACACAGGAGCACAAAAACAACAATGGGAATCCTTACAGATTTGTAAAGTCTCAATATTCGAACTAAGGGAACCCAGGCATTTCCTTAAGAACAACTCCATGTCTCTCTCTCAACCACAGAGTCTGAACAGCTAGAGTCTGATCTGCAAGGGGCGGGGAGTGCTCAGGAGGAGCAAATGCAAGAAAGTGCAGTATGGCTCATTCAGAGGTGCAAATGTTACTGGTGCTTTCACTCAGTGCCACTTGATCAGCCAGTCATCACAGGATACCCCATAAGGGTGGCTGGAAGAGGAGTTGGGGAAGAAACCTTTAAGAATCAGCGGGGCAACCCGACCAGAATCTCACATTTGTTTCAATTCTTTGTAGTCTCCAGGCATCCAAGTACAGACTGGGATTAGAGACAGTGTGTATTCACTCTAGATGCACTCTGAGCCTGGGTAGGATAGTGAGAAATGGCTTTGGCAGAAGCCAACATGGCTGACCTGCAATTCAGGTGATGAGGAGCCATTTGAGGCCATGAATCCTGCCACCCAAGTCTCATAGAATGGCAGCTTGCATTAATTGTATTTAATAAATCAATGGGTGCCCATTATTGTCCTCCAAAAAGAAAAAAGGAGTTAGAAAGATGCACTTTAGAAAGATGTGGGGTGCATCTGGGGAATATCCTGGCCAAGTCCCCATCTGAGACCAAAGATAATACCAGTGTCCCGAGTCCTGTTCTTATGGTATTGAAGATTGAACCCCTAGAAACACCGAGGCAAGCACAAAATGCTTTATTTAGAGGATAGATGAGAGAAAGAAATAGACTCCTACATAGAGGAGGGATCCCAACCTAGTGCCTGAGGGAGCTGAGGTGTCCTGCCCCTTTTATCCTTTCTTCTCTTGCTCCCTCCTCTTCTTATCTTGCCTATATGCCCAAAAGATGGGAAAGGAGACTTCCAGGGGAGCCTCTCCATATGTGCTCAGAAGGGAAGGAAGGGAGCCGTCCTAGAAATACTTCATTAACCACTTCTTGTTGGGAAGAACAATTCCCTGGAACAGGTGACCTTGGCAACTGGTTGAAGGAAGAGGAAGTGCTCTGGAGGTATTAGCATTTTATTTCCACTTGAATCTGCCCCATCTTCCTAACCCAATCATTCATTTTCTAAGTGGACTATCTGTTCTTTTGCCACTCTCCCACTCAAAAACATAATGTCTTTAGCCTACAAACAGGTATTTTGAAACAGAAAGGAAGCTCTGGTTTGAATACAATAGATTATACCCAGAGATTCCCTGCCATCATCCTTTGGGACAACAGAAAATTATTTCTACCTGTTAGGGTACAGACAGATGAGGATGGTGGGAACATGAGGTTAACAGAATAATTCTGTAAAATGTGCTGACCCTCACATGCTTTTTTTTGTCAAAAAGCAATTTACCTGATGCACTGCCTGGCCTAAGTGGACAGGATATGTCACATTGCTCAGCAAGGAAATACAGGCAGGAAATAACCTTGATAAGAGGAACAAACTCTACTTTGAAGAGACAGACATTTGTAACCCTTTCCAGATTCTGGAAGATAAGGATAAATCCTTCTAACCATAAAACCTGTAAAAATCATTAAGAATACAATTAGAACCACTCTAGGGTCAAGGTGGTGGAGACTTCAACGTCTGATATCATGCTGCTGTCAGTCAAAAGTCAAGAGGTGAACTTGGCAGGACTCTCTGGAGACTTCCCTGAGATCCCCAATAAAACTGGATGGAGTGCAGGAGAAGCACATTGTCCCTCTCCTGTCTGAGAGGACCCACTCTCTCCCTTGAGAGAGGCTCCATTCCCTTTTCCTATCCTTTCAATAAACTCATTCTTGTTACTCTGAGAAACATAGCTGAAATCTTTCTGGCTTGATCGCAAGAATCAGGGCTTGAAAGAAGGTCTTCACACTGCCTTACTCTCCCAGAAGACCCCAGCTCTGTAACAAATGCATTAATATATCATTGCAGAATGTATTTGAGAATCCTAAATTAGAGGAATTTAAAAATTGTAATTTATTGGAAAAACATGTTACTTCTAGTGGCTTTATTAACTTGTTTGATTTTTTTTTCTGAAAGAAGATTCAGCAACATGTATAAAATCTTCAAATTTGTTTCTATTCTTTGACCCAATAATTCTAGACATTTAAATTAATAAATTGAATTACATATAAAGACCTATATAGAAGAGCAGACATTGCAATAATAGTAATAAAGATTAGACTTGATATTAATAAATAAAAACTATAAAATCAAGAGAAAATTAAAAAAAAAACAGCATCTGACTTTCAATGATGCATTGTGTGGCGGAAGATAGACTTGAACATTTTATAACTTAATCAGACCCAATAGACATCCATAAAAATATTCTACCTGTAACAGTGGTCTACCTCATGCTTTGAATATAGTCTTTGCTCTGCTCTGAAGTTTATTTTAAAAGGAACATTTTTTTCCTCCCTTTTCCCACTCTCCTGGTCCCTAACCTGGGAGCAGGAAACTGTCTTACCTTTTTTAGCCATCCTAGGCAAATTTATCTGTCTTTGAGCACACACGCACCACAGGAATCAATTAGGAGATGGCCTCAAAAGAATGGTTGTCTCCCAAATTAACAAGTGAATCACAACCCCCCCACCCACCCAAAAGGGAACACTTGGAATAGATCATTTCTTTAAAAACCCTGTTCTGGTGAGGCAGAATCACAACCTTTTGAAGGGTGAGTCTTCTGTGCTTCTCCTTTGCTAGCAAAGTAATAAATCTTCTTTTTATTTTTTCTTAAAGCTGTGTCCTTATTAAATTGGCATTGGGGATAAGAACTGAGCCTTTAGTAAAACACCCCAAAACAGGAGAAAACATCTTCCTCTCAAATGCACAGTGAGTATTCTCCAGGATGGAGCAGGTGTTAGTCCACAAATCAAACAACAATAAATGAAGAAGCTTAACATCAAAACTACGCAAAGTATCGTCATTCAAAGTGGTATTTGTAAAGAAATTTGCAGGTGTAAATACTTACCTTAAATACATTAAGAAGTTTCTCAAATCTATAACCTAAATTTCTACCATAAGAAACTACAAAGAAGATCAAACTAAACCCCAAGGTAGCAGAAGGAAGGAAGTAATAAAGATTAGAGTGAAAATAAACAAAAACAAACAGACAAAAAAAAATAGAATTCATGAAACCAAAAGTTGTTTCATTGAAATGATCAACAAATTGACAAAAGTTTATCTAGACAAAGACAAAAATGGAGAAGACTCACATAACTAAAACCAGGAATAAAAGAGGAGACATTATCACAGATCTTACAGAAATTAAAGAATAAAACTCAATGCTATTGTTAGAAATAATGAGGTTCCACAAGAAACCAAACATGTGCTAGAAAATGGGTGGGTAAGGCAAAATTTTACTTCTGCCAGGAGGACTTGCTATTTGAACCTGTCTAGCAAGTACTCCTGGGCAAGCAGTCCCTTTGTTTACATACCTAACACACCTCTGTTCTTCACCCTGATTGGAGAACTCAGGGGTACAATCTCTGTGATTGGATAATTTTAGAATTAGGTTGGGCAAAAGGGAAGAGCTACTATAATTGATCCAATAAAGGCTGAATACAGTATTTTGAAAATGGACCACCATACTTTCTGTTTCTCACCTATAAATAATTGCATGCTAACAAATTAGATATTCCAGAGGAAATGGACAAATTCCTAAAAAAATATAAACTACCAAAGCTGAATCAAAAATAAATAATTGAGACTTATAGCAAGTAGAAAAATTGAATTATTAATAAAAAATTCCCACAAAGAAAAGCTTAGTCCAGATGACTTCATTTGTCAAATCTGTCAAACATTTAAAGAATTAATGCTAACTCAACACAAACCCTATTGAAAAATAAAATTGTAGAAAACTCTTCCCAACTCACTCTATGAGTCCAGTATTACCTTGACATGAAAACCAAAGACATCACAAAAAAACTTCAAACCAATATCACATAATGAATACAGATGCAAAAATTCCCAATAAAATATCAGCAAACCAAATCTAGCAAATTATAAAAAATATTCAATTATTGTAATTACCATATTAATAAAGGGCAAAATTCACATGGTCATAGATGTAATAGAAATAGACGTAGAAAAAGCATTTGACAAAGTCTCATTAACTAACAATACTCATATTAAAAATAGAAAAAAAAACTTTCTTAACCTATAAAAAGGCACTTACAGAAAACTGACAGGTAGCACCCTACTCAATAATTAAAAGACTGAGTTCTTTCTGCCTAACATCAGGGATAAGACAAAGGTATACACTCTCACTATTTCTATTGAAATTGTATTAGAAAGGCTAGATAGGATAATTCAAGAAGAAAATAAAATAAGAGCATTCAGATTAAAAGGAAAAACTAAAACTATTTTTATTTTCAGATGACATTGAATTAGGAATTCGGAGATAAAGAAAGATGTTGAGTCTCAAAAGAGAAGTACTCATGAACCATTTGGAATGCAGAAAATGTTCATGAGTCTTTGAAATGCAAAAAAAAAAAAAAAAAAAAAGTCCTGAGCAACTTAGGTCATATCCTTAGCCTACCCTCATTGGCCCTTATCTTTGTCAGCAAAAAGATTCAGGCACTACACAAGCACAGTGAAAGCTGGCATGAAATTCTGTAACTGTGTACTATCTCCAACTCTAGTTCAGCTCCTAGCTACTTTTGCTTTATAAATATGAACACCCTAGACTAAGAGGTGGCTGATTCTCTCTGTAGAGATAGACCAGATTCTACCTTAAATGTGTATTACTTGCTTTATCCCCAAAGCTTCTCACTGTCAAGATGACCTGCATTCTCCCCTGAATGTGTATCTGCTTTCCTAAATAAATCTGTGTCTCTGATACACGCTAAATTTTTCTCATCATGTAAGCCAAGGAACCTACTTGTCCTGAGTCAAGATACCCCTTTCCAGGAACTCTTCTGGTGACATGATCTTGTATGTAGAAAAGCCTAAGGAAGTCACAAAAATACTACTAGAGATGATAAGCAAGTTTGGCATGTTTGTGAGACAAGATCAATGTATCAAAGAATCAATTACACTTTTATATACTAGCAATGGATAATTCAAAAATTAACAAAGGTGTCATATTTTTATCATATATTCCATTTACAATAGCATAAAAAGAATAAAATGCTGGGCGTGGTGGCACACAGGATGTAATCACAGTGGCTTGGGAGGCTAAGGCAGGAGGATTGCAAGTTCCAAACCAACCTCAGCAACTTAGTGTAGCTCTGAACCACTTAGCAAGACCTTGTCTTTAAATAAAAAATAAAAAGGGCGGGGAATGTGACTTAGTACCTACCCCTGGATTCAATCCCTGACCCCCACCCACAAAAGAGTAAAATACTTAGAAATAAATTGAACAAAGGAAGCATAAGATTCATACACTGAAAGTTATAAAATATTTTGGAATAAAAAACTGAAGAAGATCTAAGTCAATGGAAAGACATTCATGATTATGGACCCAAAGAATTAATATTGTTGAGTTGGCAATATTCCCTGACTCAGTCTACAGATTTTATGCAAAACCCATCAAAATCCCAGGAGTGCTTTTTGTAGAATTTGGAAACTGATCCTGAAATACATGTGGAAATGCAAGAGACTCAAAATAGCAAAAGATCACAATGATTAAGGCTGTGTGTGGGATTAAGAGTATGCCTCAGTGGCAAAGGTCTTACTTAGCATGTGTGAGCCCTGGGTTTGATTCCTGTTACTGTAATCAAAACTAAGCAAAACAAAACAAGAAGTGTGGTACCTGAATAAGAATAGACATATAGACCAATGGAATATAATTAAGAATCCAGAGATGAACCCTTTCTTTGATGGTGGATAGATTTTCAACCAGGGTGTCAAGACAGTTCAATGGGAATAAGAACAATGTATTCAACAAATGGTGCTGGGACAATTGGATATTCACATGCAAAATAATGAAATTTGACCCCTTCCTCACACCATATTGCACAAAATTAGTTCAAAATAGATCATAGACCTAAATGTTAAAGCTAAAATTACAATAACATAAACCATAGGTATAAGACTTTACCACTTTAGGTTAGGCAAAGCTTTCTTAGACATGACACCAAAAGCACAAATGACCATCGAAAAAATAAATAAATAAACTGGATTTCATCAAAATTCAAAATTGTGGTGTTTCATATGATACCAAGCAAGAAAATGAGAAGACAGAAAATGGGAGAAAATATTTACAAGTCATCTATTGCACTGGGGACTCACATCTAAAATGCATAAAGAATTCTTACAACTCAATAATAAAAAGAGAAATAACTCAATTTAAAAGGCTAAGAACAGACATTTTTCAAAAGAGAAAACAGTTTATAATAAGCACAATGAAATATACTCAACATCAAGGAAATGAGAATCAAAACCATAATCAGATATCGCTTCACATATAGTAGAATGGATATAATTTAAGAAGTTAGATAATAGCAAGTGTTGGCAAGGATATAGAAAAAGTAGAATTCTCATACATTGTTAATGAGAATACAAAATGTCCCATCCCACCTTGGGAAACATCCTTGTAGCTCCTCAAAATATAAAGCATTAAGTTACAAGATGTATAACATAAATTTACATCAATTGCAATTAACTGAGCATTTTTCTGCTCTCTGATCTACCTTATCTTCTATTCCTCTTCTTCTCTGGTCTCTTTAAACACTGAAAAGGCCATAATACAGAGGATGATGTTGGATGAGTGAAACTGTCACCTCTTAATTGCAGAAAACTCTAATTGGGGTCAAATTAAAATCCAAATCAAGTTTGTGGTTTTGATTATTACATAAGTCTACTAAATATTTTAATTTCTTTTTCTTCTCCTCCTCCTCCTCTTTCTTACTTATTTATTTATTTTTTGCTGTGATGGGGCTAGAACCCAGGGTCTCAAGCATGCTAGGCAAGAGTTCTACCACATAGTTGCATGCCTGGGAAGAATATTTAGGGAAATATTTTAATTTCTAATTTGAAGGTATTTGTTAAATTAAGTGATCATAAGATTTTATTACCTAAGAGGGAGAGAGAAAGGATTTATTTCAGATTATAAATTCATATTGGGACATAACTTTCATGAGTGCTACTTTCCAACATATTGGTTACATATGTTAAAATTTTTTTTTCCCTAGGGCCTGGGGATGTGGCTCAAGCGGTAGGACGCTCGCCTAGCATGCGTGCGGCCTGGGTTCAATCCTCAGCACCACATACAAACAAAGATGTTGTGTCCGCCGAGAACTAAGAAAAAAATAAATAAAATGTTAAAATTCTCTCTCTCTCTCTCTGTCCCCCTCTCTCTCACTCTCTCTTAAAAAAAATTTTTTTTTCTATTGTAAATTTATTTCTATGGTGACCATTGTTTTATAACAGCTTTATTGGGGTATAATTCACTATATTATAACTCATCTATTTAAAGTGTACAATTTTAGTACATTTGCAGAGTTATGCAAGAATACCACAGTCTGTTTTCTGACAGATGTTTAATACTGACTCCTTCCTTTTCTCTATGACACAGATCAGGGTTTCTCAACCTCACACTCTTGACATTTGAAGCCAGATTATTGTCTTATGCACTATAGGATATTTAGTAGCATATCTGGCCTCTATTTACTATGCAACTGCCACATCATCCCAGCCCCAGTTGTGAAAACAAAACAAAACAAAATTCTCAGACATTGCAAAATGTCCTCAGGAGTGCAAATCATCCCTGGTTGAGAAATCACTGATGTAGATGAGGAATTTCCAGAAGTTGAACTTGTTCCCTTTGCTCCTGTTTTTTAAATTTGAAATGTCAAATTATAGCCACAACTCAGTCTCTAACATGGTCTATTTCTCCGAGAATATAGTCCCTCCTGGAATCCCTCTTGGACAGAATTTAAAGCAGCTCCCAGCTAGTTCTCCTCACAAGTGTGGCATAGACCTCATTCATTATCTTTTTATCCTGACCAGTTCTGCAGGTAGGGCCACTCAGCTGCTCATTCCTCTCTCTCTCTCTCTCTCTCTCTCTCTCTCTCTGCCATTAGAGCTACTAACTTACAGGATTGTCCTTTTTTTTTTCACCCTCTCCCCAACCAGGAATAAAACACTAATCTACTAGGTTTCCTTAACTGCACCTTCTGTTATCTCCAGTGACCCCCATTGAAGGGTAACTTTCTTAGCTTGGGGAGAATGGGAGAAGCTCTTATCCCAGTGTTCTTGGTGGGCCTCAGATTTAATCTCTTCAGAGAACTACCCTTTATAAATCTTTGTTTCATCTCTACTTTTCTCTTTACTTTCTTTTTTGTGTGGTACTGGGATCGAACCCAGGGGTGTTCTACCACTGAGCTACATCCCAGTGCTTTTTAAAGAAACTTATTTTGAGACATGGTCTAAGTTTCTGAGATAGGCCTTGAATTTGCAATCCTCTCAACCTCATCCTTCCAAGTTGCTGGGATTATAGGTGACTGTGATCCCACAGTGACCTAGGTGACGATAGGATATTCAAAAGTTACGAGCCAGTTTTCAGATAATTACTTTAATATGTCTACAGAGTAGTTATCTCACAATTCATTCTGATATCTGATATCTAAATACCTTAGGGGCTAGGAAAACTGCCATTTTATTATCCTGTTCTTTGTTTAACAGTGTTATTTATTTATAGGGTGCTTCATTGGATATGACGCAACCATTAAAAACTGGCCTATAAAGAAATGTTTGCAGCATGTGTTGATTGAAGAAAAGACTGTAAAGTCAGCTTTAACCTCATGATTTTAAAATAAAAAAATCATATTCATAGACAAAGAAGACTAGAAAAATTCGTAGACCAGAAGAAAATAAACTTAAATATTATTTGTGATTATTTCTGTACAACAGGATTGTTCTATTACTAGTATTTTTGTTTCCCTGAATTTTCAACTGTAAGCATGCATTTATTTTTACACAGAATAATATTTAAAATATGTTACATGAAATTAAAATGGAACTTGTCTATATTCACATACTCTTCCTCTTTTAATTCAAATATTTTTAAAACTCAGGTCCAAGCTTCCAGGACATTTTATCTATTTCTTCTTATTTTTTTTATCTCTCTCTCTCTTTCTTTTTTGGCATCGGAGTGTACCAGGGTTTGAACTCAGGTGCACTCAACCACTGAGCCACATCCCCAGCCCTATTTTGTATTTTCTTTAGAGACAGGGTCTCACTGAGTTGTTTAGTACCTCTTTTTTGCTGAGGCTGGCTTTGAATTCAAGATCCTCCTGCCTTAGCTTCCAGAACTGCTGGGATTACAGGCGTGTACCACCACACCAGCTTCTATTTCTTCTTTATAAGGCTTCTCAGTACCTCAACAACAAAGTGCAAACTGTTTAGCATGGTATTCTAGGCTTTTATCAGCCTAGTCTTCTGCATGTCATCTGCCTCTTTGTTCTCTGTCCATATGCCCACCTGGGTCTTCTGTGTTGTGTTATATATTTTTGGAGTGAGAATTTTGTAAGCTTTGTTTCTGAGACTCCCTCAAAGTTGGCTTCTGGTCAACCACTAGGGTGGAAGGAGAGGAAAATGAATTTACTGATTATTTATTCTATGAATATTTCTGCAGCAGGCGCCGCAGCAGTGGTCAGCTATGGAAAAGTGTCTTTTGAATATTCCATTACCTGTGGGCAAAGCCTCTTCCTCAATCCCAGGATCAATCCCTGGCTCTCAAGTCCCAGCACATGCTAAGGGACTCTCCCCCATTATCCCTGTGAGGCCCATTTGATCTTTCAGTAGATCTTGCACCAGCTAAAGGACTTACTCAGTGGTCTCAACAATAGCCCTAGAGACACTACTTCTTTCAATTTTTCCTCCAGGTTTGTAGGTTGATAGGTGCTTCCTGAAACTACCCATCCTTAATTTCATCGTTGTATTTTTAAAATTTGTTTTAATTAGTTAAACATGACAGTAGAATGCATTTATGCACTTTGATATATCATACACAGAGAGGATATAATTTCTCATTTTTCTGAGTGTACATATTGCAGAATCATATTGGTCATGTAGTCACATATATACATAAAGTAATAATGTCTATTTTATTCTACTATCTTTTCTATCCCCACATCCCCTCTCCTCCCCTCCTTTCACTTCCCTCTACCTAATCTAATGTAATACAATTCTTCTCTAGTGCCCCCCAACCCCCCAACTCCTGCTTTATTGTAAATTAGAATTTGCATAGTAGAGAAAACATTTGGCCTTTGGTTTTGTGGGATTGACTTATTTCGCTTAGCATGGTATTCTCCAACTCCATCCATTTACTAGCAAATGCCATAATTTCACTCTTTTTTAAAGTTGAGTAATATTCCATTGATTTTATATATACCACATTTTCTTTATCCATTCATTTATTGAGGGACACCTAGTTATAATTTAGCTATTGTGAATTGAACTACTATAAACATTGATTACTGTAGTATCCTGATTTTAAGTCCTTTGGGAGTGGGATGGCTGGGTCAAATGGTGATTCCATTCCCAGTTTTCTGAGGACTCTCCGTACTGCTTTCCATAGTGATTGCACCAATTTTCAGTGCCACCAGCAATGTAAGAGTGTACCTTTTTCTCCACAGCCTTGCCAACATTTATTGTTGCCTGTATTCTTGATGATTGTCAATCTGACAGGAGTGAGATAAAATCTTAGTGTGGTTTTGATTTGCATTTCTCTAATTGCTAGAGGTGTTGAATACTTTTTCATATATTTGTTGATCAATTGTATTTCTTCTTCTGTGAGGTGTCTGTTCAGTTCCTTCCATTTATTGATTGAGTTATTTGGGTTTTTTTGGTGTTAAGTTTTTTGAGTTCTTTATATATCCTAGAGATTAATGTTTTATCAGAGGTGCATGTGGTAAAAATTTCTCCCACTCTGTAGTCTCTCTCCTCACAGTGTTGTTTCCTTTTCTGAGAAGAAGTTTTTTAATTTGAATCCATTCCATTTATTGATTCTTGGTTTTACTTCTTGCACTTTAGGCATCTTGTTAAGGAAGTCAGATCCTAGGCCCACATGTGAAGATTTGGGCCTATTTTTTCTTTTATTAGGCGCAGGGTCTCTGTTCTAGTGTTTAAGTCTTTGATCCACTTTGAGTTGATTTTTGTGCAGGGTGAGAGTTAGAGATTTAATTTAATTTTGCTACATATGAATTTCCAGTTTTGCCAGCACCATTTGTTGAATAGGCTATCTTTTTTCCAGTGAATGTTTTTGGCACCTTTGTATGACATAACTGTATTTATGTGGGTTTGTCTCTGTGTCCTCTATTCTGTACCACTGATCTACAAGTCTATTTTGGTGCCAATACTATGCCATTTTTGTTACTATAGCTCTGTAATATAGTTTAAGGTCTGGTATTGTGAAGCCTCCTGCTTTACTTTTCTTTCTAAGAATTGCTTTAGCTATTCTGGGTCTCTTATTTTTCCAAATAAATTTTATGATTGCCTTTTCTATTTCTATAAAGAATGTCATTGGGATTTTAATAGGAATTGCATTAAATATATATAACACTTTGGTTAGTATGGCCATTTTGACAATATTAGTTTTGCCTATCCAGGAGCATGGGGATCTTTCCGTTTTCTGAGGTTTTCTTCAATTTCTTTTTTTAGCGTTCTGTAGTTTTCATTGTAGAAAACTTTCACCTCTTTTGTTAAATTGATTCCCGGGTATTTTATTTTTATTTTTTGAGGCTATTGTGAATGGGGGTAGTTTTCCTAATTTCTCTTTCAGTGGATTCTTCACTGATATTAGGAATGTGTTTGATTTATGGGTGTTGATTTTATATCAGCTAGTTTTCTGACTTCATTTATTAGTTCTAGAAGTTTTCTGGTGGAATATCTTGGATATTCTAGTTATAGAATCATGTCATCAGCAAATAGTGATAGTTTGAGCTCTTTTTTACCTATTGTATTCCTTTATTTTTTTTCTTTTTTCTAGTTGCTCTGGTTAGAGTTTCAAGGATGATGTTGAATAGAAGTGGTGAAAGAGGACATCCTTGTCTTGTTCCAGTTTTTAGCGGGAATGCTTTCAATGTGTCTCCATTTAGAATGATTCTGGCCTTGGGTTTAGCATAGATAGCTTTTACAATGTTGAGGTATGTTCCTACTGTGCCTACTTTTTCTAGTGTTTTGAACATGAATGTGTGTTATATTCTGTCAAATGCTTTTTCTTCATCTATTGAAATGATCACTATTCTTCTTTTTAAGTTTATTAATATGATGAATTATATTTATTGATTTCCATACGTTGAACCTGTATCCCTGGGATGAACCCCACTTGATCGTGGTGCACTATCTTTTTGATATGTTTTTATATGCAATTTGTCAGAATTTTTGCATCTATGTTCATTAGAGAGATCCGTCTGAACTTTCCTTTCCTTGATGTGTCTTTGATTTTGGTATGAGGGTGATATTAGCCTCATAGAATGAGTTTGGAAGGGTTCCCTTCTCTTCTGTTTCATGGCCTACTTTGAAGAATATTAGTGTTAATTCTTCTTTGAGAATCATGTAGAACTTGGCTGAGAATCCATCTGGTCCTGGGCTTTTCTTTGTTGGTAGGCTTTTATTGACATTTTTTTTTAATTTCATTACTTCAAATTGATCTGTTTAAATCGTGTATGACCTCCTCATTCAGTTTGAATAGGTCATATGTCTCTAGAAATTTGTTGATGTCTTCAATATTTTCTATTTTTTAGAGTATCATCATTGTATTTTTATTTTTTTATTTTTTTATTCTCAGCCTTTCCAATACCTGTGAAAACAATAATCTTATTAATTTTCCCTTCTTGGAAATGTCTAGAGCTATGTCTGATTTCCTGATTTACAGCTGAAATCACATAATCACATGTGCTTGTTCCATTGGTCAGAATTCCAATGGAACATGTCTCACCCAATTGCAAGAGGATGTAAACTGGGTCCAGCTACAATTACAGAGGCAAATAACAGATATGAATGGGGCATTTAGTTTTCTTCAGACTGCCCAGTGAGGCACAGTAAGTTGTGAAACTAGCAATTAGGAGATCAAGAAAACAACAAGAAGGCAAGACAAAAAAAAAAAAAAAAGAAAGAAAGAAAAGAAAAAAAGACATATGACGGTTAAAGAAAATACAGGACTATATAACCAAAAACCTAAATTAAGCTGGTTTTTAAATTGGGCACTGATACATTTGTATTAAATTACCACTTGATGTCCTATAAATATAAACAGTCATTATGTCAATTAAAACCAAAATGAAATTTTAAAAATAAGTAAATTGAATATTGAGTGTGGCTCTAAGTTTTCCAGAAGTTAAAGTATATAAAGAAACATATTGATATTTTTAAAAGTGTGTTGGATAGTTTAACATTTGTTCTATAATAAAAGAGCATTTATTCCACTGATCACTGTATGGTAAATATTGGGTTTTCTATTTTTATTTATTTATTTATTTTACAGTGCTGGTGTTTGAGCATGAGGATGCTATACCACAGAGTTACAACCCCATCCCTTTATAAAATTTTTTATCTTAAGACAGGCTTTGTCTTAAGGTAAATTGCCAAGGCTGGCCTGGAATTTGTAATCTTCCTTACACCTGAGTTGCTGGGATTATAGGTGTGGAACACTGCTCCATGTGGCAAATATTAGAATAATCTCCACAAATAATATTCTGAAACTATGATTATACATATGTTCATAAACCTCTTTTCTCTTCAGCTCTAAACATTTCTATTTCTACTTTAGAAAAAGTATCAATTGTTTAGAAACAAATTTGCATTCTTCCATTATTTTCTAAAGTTCAAAGCATGTAGTGCAGTGTTTACAGCTAGAATAAAATATTCAAAACTTGAATGCCTGATATTGTTTACATTTTTTTTCAAGAATAATATTGGTTAATAGCAGTACCTGGAATTTTCAAATTACTGCTATTTCTTTAACTTCAACATTTTTTAAATTTTAAAGTTGGATAATGTGATTTATTTTTTAAAAATATTTATTTTTTTAGGTGTAGATGGGCACAACACAATGCCTTTATTTTTATGTGGTGCTGAGGATGAAACCCGGGTCCTGCCGGTGCTAGGCGAGCGCTCTACCGCTGAGCCACAATCCCAGCCTGGATAATGTGATTTATATATAGAAAAAAGTAATTTGATATGCTATTATAATAGACACTTGATACATTTGCAGAAAGAAAGAAATAGTTGAATCCAGAAATAATACATCTGCGATTACCAATTATATGCTCAAAAACTTATCATATGTATGCAGTTTCCCATATCTCTCGATTTCCCTTGTTTGTAGATATAGATTACATCATATTGTCTTATTACCTGAATGTCTAATACCTGGAAAAATTCCTTCTCACCCTGAAGAACTCCCTAGAGGCCCCAGGTGTGTATCACCCACACTCACTCATTACATCATATACCGCCTCAAACCAGATGACCTCTGTTGGCCTTAATCACTCCACCTCTGCATCCGTCCCCATAAAGATGAAGCATCCTGCTCGTTTTACATGGCTATGGTTCTACCCTACTGTGAATGCCATGCCCAAGTCACTTTTCCTGGACCTGAGGACAGGAGGATGCCTCCTCTCTCATTTGTCACAGTCAGTTGGGAATCCCACAACAGAGATTTCAGGCCTTAATTTCAAGTTCACCACATTTTCAATTAACATCCTTGTATGTTTGGCATCATTTCATTATTACTGGCATAATTGGCATTATTATTTGGTACCCGGGATTGAACCCAGGGAGCTACAACCTGCACTACATCTCTAGCCATTTTTAATTTTTATTTTGAGACAGTGTCTTACTAAGTTGTTTAGGGCCTCACTTAGTTGCTGAATCTGGACTTGAACTTGAACTTCTACCTCAGCCTTCTGAGTTTCTGGGATTACAGGTGTGTGTCACTGTACTCAGCCAGACCTTGGTATTCTCGTCCAATTATTTTCTCAGGCTAAATCTCTGGGTCAAATTGTAAACACTTTGTCACTGCACTTAATCACACATTGCCAAACATTTGGACAGGTTGTGCCAATTCACCTTCCACCTCTCCTGATGTGCATTAAAGAATTGGTATCCTAATGCTCATATCAACAATCATGTTGAGGGCTGGGGTTGTGGCTCAGCAGTGGAGTGCTCACCTAGCATGTGTGAGGCCCTGGGTTCCATCCTCAGCACCACCATAAAAACAAATAAAATAAAGGTATTGTGTCCAACTACAACTAAAGAATAAATTTTTAAAAATCATGTTGATCTTTTAACCAATTGTAATCTTATTATTAAAAATAGCATTTCATTGTTTTATATATTTGGTTATATTTTTTATAATTTTCTTGAAGATGTATGAATATAGTTACACAGAAATGCACTTTTGGAAACTTTCAAATCATGAAAACACCAATTTTGGGAAGTATAAACCTAAGTGAATACTATTTTGAAGGATTTGAACCTGGCTAAAAGGATGAAAGTTAATTTGCATAAGTGATCCTCAGAACTAACTCAAAGGGCAAGGCTAAGTAAACACATGCCAGAGTTGGTCTTTGGATATTTACAACACTGGGTAGTGTACTAAAGGCCACCACTGAGTAAACAACAGACAGAGAGCTCCTTCTCTCTAAAATGTTTGCACACAGACACTCCTATTTCCAGAGTGTGACAACCAATAAATGATTTTCCTGTAACAGAAGAATTACATATCAACATTTATCTATAAAATATGGCAACTTAGCATTGTTTATAGTCTTAATTTGGTGTTAAATAATAACTAGAGTACCGGAAATGACTTTCCTCATATAAAACATCTTTCTCAACTTTCTTTTCTTTTTTTTCAGTACTAGGGATTAAATCCAGGGCTTTGCATTCTGGGATGCATCCCCAGCCCTTTTTATTTTTAGTTTGAGTTAAGCTCTGTCTATGTTACCCAGCCTAGCTTTGAACTTGTGATTCTCCTGCCTTCTGAGTAGCTGGGGTTCCTGGCACAATTACACCTGCCTCAACTCACACTCTGCTGCTAACTCTCTGCTTGGTGGATGGGGGCCATTCAGAGGAATTTTCTTAGTGCTAATTCTACATAGATCTACAGCCTTGTGTCTATTATCCCCCCCACCCCCACCAGCTCTTGCATGACAAAGGCCACTTTTATATTTTCTAACCTACATAAGGTAGATTAGAAAATATAAAGGTTGGTTAGAAAATATAAAATACTGTCATTTAAAACATTATAGGAAATACAGCAAATTTTAGACTAATAGAATTTTCTAGAACTATAAAGCAGATGCTTAAGAAAATAACTAGTCCAGTTCCTTCCTTGTTTATACTAAAAATCTTCTGAAGTATGTATCAAAGGTAAAGATTTCCAGACATCTTCCCTGGATTCTGATTAATAGATCCAGATGAGGTTAGAAATCTTTGTCCTCAACAAAAACCCATATAAATTCTTCTAATGTTTGGTCAAATTTTGAGATATTGTCTTGATTATAATTTTTTAAGTAGAAAAACTATGCAAAACTCCTGTATAGTTTAGAAATCATCTGGGTTGCAGAATTTATTGCATACCTGAAGCTCAACTGTAAACTGTAGAAATTCCATAATCAAATAACCACCAACAACCTTAAAAAAATTAGCTAATTCTAATCATCAGGATTTAATAGTGCCCATATCCCTGAATTGATCTATTTAGAATATTTAATTTAAAACTTTTTTGAATTTTAAATAGAAGATCAACATAGGGATATGGACACTGATAGGCAGGATTTGATTTAATTTAAGGCTAAACTAAGAAATGAACAAAATCAGAAGTACAAATGAACTTGATTTTAACCAAACTAAGCTGAATTTAATCAAACTAAGCTGATGAAACCAAACTATTCATAAAAATAGTTCTTTTAAACTTAATTAGAAAAGGATTTTTATCATATATATAGCTCTTAGGAATACATAAACAAGGGAACCATTGTATTTTTTTATACTAAAACTGACATTTAATTAGGGAGTGAAATGCAAGTTACTGAATCAGAGAAGATACCTTTAACACAAAAAAATGACAAAAGACTTGTATCAAAAAATTTGAAACTCTTGGAAATCAATATGAAATGACAATTTGACAGCAAAACAGGGAAGGGACTTTAATAGTGCCTTTAGTGAGACAATCTTCAAATAATCAAAACATATGAAAAGTTACATACATTGTCATTAGAGAAATGAAAATTGAAATCTCAAGGAGATTCTATAGTATACCCACTAAATTGGCTAAAAGTAAACAGGCTGACAATAGAAGATACCTATGGGGATACCAAACTCAGACACTGTTGGCCAGAGTAAAAACTGGTACAGTCACTTTGGAAAACTGTCTCCTATGATCCATTAAAGCTGAATTTTATGCATTCTCTAAATCTCTATGATTTCACTTCTAGATTTAAACCCAAGAGGAATGCAATTGTCTGTCAAAATATATGGAAGCGCTGTATTTTATTGAGTCTAAGATGCATTTGTTTCACTTTATTTTTTTCCTGCAGTATCCAGGGCCTTATGCATGCTAAGGAAGCATTCTTACCTCTGAGCTTCATTCCCAGTCCTTTCTAAAGTTTTTATTTTGAGATAAGTTCTCGATAAGTTAACCAAGCTGGCCTTGAACTTGTGATCCTCTTACCCTAGCCTCCTAAGTAGCTGGGTTTACAGATATGCTCCACAGCCTGGCATGTTTCACATTATTGTATTGCTGAAATCAGGAATCAAAAAGTACTTTATAATCAGAAGTACCTCAACATGGTATCATAGTTAAATTGGCACAGTACTAACCTTCAGAACACATATAGAACATGTCCTAAGTTTGATCCCCACTGCAAACAAAATAAAACAAAAAACTAAAACTTCTTCACTCTCAGATACCCTCTATTTTATATCACCTTTTAATTCAGTCATCCATGCTCATGTTTTCCACACAATTACCACTCCCTAGGGCATTGAAAGGCAGCATTTGTTGAGTCTGAGAAAGGAACCCATTAGATGCAGACTTTAAGCCAGCTTTGCAATTAAGTAGAACCATCTTATTTTGACAATAGGAATACTGATAAATACATGTGTTTCAGCAATTCCCCCAGTTGTCCTCCTTGACCTTTTTGTTTATACCCATAATTTTTGGGGTCACAGGGCTGAAAAGATTACAATAATCGAAATTTTATGGAAAACAGTTTTTCAGATTCTCAAAACATTAAACATAGAACTACTAAATGACACCGGAAGTCTATTCATAGGTCTGTGTCCAAAAAAGTGAAAGTGGGAACCCAAAAAGATAACTAAACATCAATAATTATAGCAGCTTCATTTATATTAGCCAAAATATGGAAGCTGATACCAAAACGAGGCAGAGACACATCAAGGAAAAAAATTTTAGACCAATATCCCTGATGAACATTGATGCAATATTTCTCAATAAAATTCTGGCAAACCATATAGAAAAGCATATTAAAAAAATATTGACCATGATCAAGTGGGGTTCATTCTAGTGATACAAAGTTGGTTCAACATACAGAATTCAATAAATATAATTTATTACATCAATAGACTTAAAGAATCACATGATCATATCAATTGATGCACAGAAATTTGACAAATACATCACCCTTTTATGTTCAAAACACTAGAAAAACTAGGTATAGTAGGAACACACCTCAATGCCCGCAGTCTGGCTGGGCACAAAATCACGTGCCACTCAAGTAGGAACAAACTTTATTTTTGAAACTGCCGCCAATGCCCTGTACGCTCCTGGGAAAATTGCCGACCAACACCCTCGGTGTTCTCCTGGACCCCAACAGGAAGGCCCTCTTCCGGAATTCCCTCCTATCGCACTTCCCAACCAATGGGAACTCTCCAGGAGTCCCTTAGCAGGCCAAGGTGGACAGCAGGGGTCTAATATACATAAGAATGCAGATCTTAGCATAATCATATCATCTCAATGGCTTGCTGGAGTCATCTTTCAGCCAAAAATGCCATGCATCATACTAGTTGGCTATGGCTCTTAGCATCTCCCCGCTTCTGTTTAATTAAGCAACAAGTAATGTGGCTAGGGGACCGTGCCTGTTAGGTTGTCCAATTCAACATATGGTTCTTACCCATCATCAGATGAACTGACCTTTAGGTGTCAGCCTCCTGTCTTAGGTTGATACCACTGCAATTGGATCATACCCATCACTGACTACCGGTCCAGCATATAGCCATACTTGTGGATAGGCCTATGTACCAGTGGTGGGGGGGGTGAGGTTCTTTGCCTCACCTCTGTTGGCCCCCAAATTTAGACCATCACTAGTAGAAAGGAGGAGGGTACAGAATGCCATGACACCAAGCCAATTGACGGCTCCTTTGGAAAAATTGCATCGCTGTTGACACATCAGCAAAGATACGCCAGCACTACCATAATTTGCTGCATTAACAGAGAGGTCACAATGCATACAAGCGATACATAGTCCAGGCAAGTTCTGCAAGCAGTTCAAAGCGGACGAATCTATCAATATGTCCATTTCCACCCAAAATAAATCAACTTCTTGATTGAGCATTACTTGTTGAGTTATTATTCATTGATGCATCAGTTTATACAGTTTGTTGTGATAACTATCGAAGAAGCTGTAGTTTGGTTTCATCTTTGTCTTCGCCGCACTGGGATGAAAATAGGAATTCTGACAATGATGCTAAAAAATAAAATTATGTAACATTTCAACAGATACTAAGAAAACAATTTTCTGAACAATTTACATTATCCTGAACAGAATTATTAAATATAATGAAAAGGAAAGGTGAAAGTAAACAAACTGATCTGTTAACCTCCTTATTTGTTCACATATTAAAACAATCCTCAACAGCTGTTTACCCAGCTGTTGGGTAAACAATTTAAATTAAACCATTAAAATCACGTGAATAATAAAAAAAATTCGGATCCATTTATTCATGAGCGCTCCTCATATATGATATATGGACATATGCACATACAGACATACAACACAAAACAGAAGTGTGCACACATAACATACAACACATAAGACAATAGTAAAAGCCTTGTAGCTTTACATAGGTGAAATCTCCATTGCAATGTTTAAAAACTCCACAGTCAAAAAATGAAACTGATCAGAAAAACATTAACCTAGGTCTGTCTGAGCTCAAAAATAAAATAGAACTTTATGATGTGGGAAAAAGCAATAATAAAATAGATATTGAAAAAAGCATCCTGGTTAATCACTGTTGCAGATGTAAGAATAGCCAAGCTGGAGCTCTGGATATCAGCTGTTATGGATTTGAGTCAAATCATCTGTAGAATTTGTTTTGGTTAGTCTCTCTGGAATCCAAATCAGCTGCTGTTCTCCTTGTGGAAACACACGAACAGAACCCTGACTCCAAACAATAACTGGGTCAGGACCTTTCCATTGTCCTATTAGAATATCCTTTCAAAGTACCTTAGGCTTATGTACATTTTTTGGATACAAATGTCTTTCCACAGCACTAAGCCCTGATGAATCCAAATTTAAAAGTTTAGAGTAAAAAGGGTTATTTTAAGTTTATCTTTGGGGGATATATACCCCTTTCCAATTCCCTATTTTTGCTTTAATAAGAACATTTTAATAGTTTGATGAGCTCTTTCAACTATGCCTTGTCCCTATGGATTGTATGGAATTCCTGTTATGTGAGTAATGCCAAATGATGAGCAAAATTGTTTAAAAGAGTTAGAGGTATAGCCAGGACCATTATCTGTTTTTAACTGTTTTGGAACACCCACAGTGGCAAAATTTTGTAAGCAATGAGCTATAACATCTTTAGTTTTTTCTCCGGCATGAAGGGAGCCCATCAAAAACCCAGAAGAAGTATCAAGTGTAACATGCAAATATTTTAATTTTCCAAATTCTGGCAAGTGTGTGACGTCCATCTGCCAAATATGGTTAGGTATCAATCCTCTAAGATTGACTCCAAGATTAACTTGTGGTAAAAAGGTCACACAATTTTGACATTGTTTTATTATATGTCTGGCTTGTTCTTTAGTTACTTAAAATGCTTTTGTAAAGTATTAGCATTGATATGGAACCTTTTATGAAAATTTATAGCTTTTTCTATTGTGGAGAAAATATGTATGTCATGTGTAGATTTATCTGCTAATTGTTTGCCCAAACTAAGGGCTGTAGGCAATCCTGTATGTGCCCTGATATGTCCTATAAAGAATGGATCTTTTCTGTCCCAGATTAGACTTTGTATAGTGGAAAACAAAGAGAAAACAGTAGAGGAAGGGGAAATCCTACCAGCATCTTCAAGGGATACTATAGCATTAACAGAATCTTTAAACATCACAAAAGCTTGTAATACTGCATTAAGCTCTACCTTTTGAGCTGATTGTTTGGGTACTAAAAATGTAAAAGTTTGATCAGGGGTAACTACTGCTGCTGTACCATTATTTGACCCATCAGTGAATATATTTGGAGCATTCATGATAGGGGTTTTTCTTGTCATTTTTGGAAAAACTACAGGATGCGAAGACCAAAAAGACAACAAAGGATTAGATGGTAAGTGATTATCAAATGAAACATTAGATTTACACATGATTATTGCCCAAGTATTTAACTCATTAGCTAACTCATCAATTTGATCCATAGTATATGGAGTAATAATTTTATTGGGAGAAATCCCAAACACTTCCTTTGCTGCTTTTATTCCTTTGAGTATTAATTGTCCTACAGCCTCAGGATATCTAGTAAGAATAGTGTTAGGAGAATAAGATAAATGTATCCACAATAATGGACCTTCTTGCCAAAATACTCCTGTAGGAATATTTTTTGTTGGTAGTACAATAAATAATAAAGGCAAACATATAAATTCTATCCAAATGCATATTTTCCATATATGTTTCAATGATTTTTAATGCCTTTCTTGCTTCAGGCGTTAACATGCGGGGTGAATTTGGATCTGATGGACCTTTTAGGATATCAAATAAAGAACATAGCTCTCTGTTGGTATGCCTAAATAAGGCCTTATCCAATTTATGTCTCCCAATAATTTTTGAAAGTCATTAAGTGATTTGAGTTGATCTAGTCATATTTGAATTTTTGGTGGATGGACCATGGTTGAGGATAATAGAACTCATAAATAATTAATTGGAAGATTTAATTGTACTTTATCTATTGCTATCTCTAGATTATAATTTTTTAATAAATTTGTAAGTGTGGCATAACATTCTAGCAATGTGTTTTTATCTTTATGTGCCAATAATGCATCATCCATATAGTGAAATATTTGTAGTTCAGGATTTTGATTTCTAAGTGGCTGGATTGCTTTGTTAATATAGATTTGACACATAGTTGGACTGTTAGCCATCCCTTGAGGGAGTACTTTCCATTCATATCTCTGCTCAGGACCTTTATGATTTAGTGCAGGGATAGTAAATGCAAAATGTGGACTATCCTCGGGATGAATTGGAATTGAAAAAAAAAACAATCTTTAATATTTATAGCTAAAACATACTAGGTTTTTGGCAAAGCAGACAATTGGGGAATCCCTGATTGAGCAGGTCCCATAATAACCATGTCATTATTAATGGCTCTTAAATCTTGCAATAATCTTCATTTACCAGATTTCTTTTTAATGACAAAAATGGGAGTATTATGCAGAGATACGGAAGGTTGTATATGTCCCTCCGCTAATTGTTGTTTGACCAGGTCATGGGCTACTTGTATCTTTTCTTTAGTCAGGGGCCACTGAGGAACCCACACTGGTCTTTCTGATTTCCAAGTAATTTTGATTATCTCAGTGGCCCTTTCTGAAAACCCAATCCATGTCTATTTATTCCTTGATCTATTTGAATTGGTGCTGTTATACCTTGTACTTGTTCTCTTAATCTTTTTTCTTTCCTAAAGCCTTGTCTAGCCCTAGTAGTGGGCACATTAGGATTGATGTTATTTGTTAATGTCAAACCTAATTGATCTAGGACATCTCGTCCCCATAAATTTATAGGAAGATGATCCAATACATATGTGAAGATGATCCTTCACATCCTTCAGGATCCTTCCAATCTAATACCATTGCACTTCTATGGGGATTAGTTGCCACTCCTAGGCCTCAAAGCGTTTGAGTGGCTTGTTGTAATGGCCAATGTTTTGGCCATTCTTGACGAGATATGATGCTAAAGTCAGCACCTGTGTCCAGTAGCCCATTAAATTTATGTCCTTGAATATTTAGTTTTAGCATTGGGCGAGAATCTAAATTTAAAGACAGCATAGCCCAATCCACATCTGTGGAGCCTAATCCCATGGAACCTCTTTCTACACTATGACTGGAAAATTTATCATGTAGGCTGGGTATTATTAATAACTGTGATATTCTATCTCCTGGTGAAATTACTGATATACCTCTTGGAGAACTAGCTATAATTTTTATTTCACCTACATAATTGGGATCAATTACCCCAGGACTTATCATAAGTCCTTTTAGTGTAGAAGAACTGCATCCCAATAATAAGCCTACTGTTCCTTTGGGAAGAAGTCCTTTTACTCCTGTGGGAATGATTTGAATTCCCATCTCTGGAGTTAGTACTGCTCTGGCGGAGGCGCAGATGTCCAACCCTGTGCTCCCTCTAGTTTGTCTGATGAGGGATTTAATGGATAATGTGTCCTGGGAACTACCCTGATGGTGTTGCTGGGTTCCTTCATTGTGTTTCTAGGTTCCTCCAGTGCCCCGTATATTTGTGGTTGTGGGCCCCGGAGCATTGGGCCCCTTAGTCTGTTTTTTTGGCAATGGAGCTTGATGCCTTGCTCCATGATATCGTGGGTAAACACTTGGTCCTTGTCCGTTTTTTGATAACAGAATACCCTCTATGGTGGTTTGAGAATGGAATTCATTAGCCCAATGTCTCCCTCTTGGCATTGTGGGCAAATACCCAGTATTCTATTCCTTTGATACCTAGCTTTGTTAAACCCTCCTCCTATGGGGCAACTACTTTTAAAAAGTCCTGTTTGTTCACAATTGTAGCATGTTTTGGCCTGGCATCTAAAGCCAGTTGTACTGCAGCTTCCAAGACTTGCCCTTGTTCATTAATGTCTCTACATAATTTAACATATGTGTTTAAATCTTCATGCCTCCATGGTCTAATGACCTCTCTGCACCAACGATTTGCTTGGTCATAAGCCAGTTGTTTTATAAATGGAATTGCTTGTTCTGTAACCCCCAAAATTCTGGAAGCTATTTGAATAAGCCTATCTACAAATTCAGCGTAAGGTTCATTAGTTCCTTGTATTACCTTAGATAATTGTCCTTGTAAATCTCCATGCCCTGTAAAGTTTTCCATGCCCTAACTGCATCTACAGCAATTTGTGTGTATACGCCAGGATCATATTCAATTTGTTGCTGTTGACCCTCATAAAGGTCCTTTTCCTAACAACATATCTAGATTTCTTTGAGGGTAACCAGCTGCTGCATTTCGCCTAGCTGTCTCCGTGCAAAATTCCTCATTGGCAACCTTCCATAACAAATATCGTCCTCCATTTAGCACAGATCGACACATGTTAGCCCAATCTGCTTGTGTCATGTCCAAGTTGGTAATGGATTCGACCATACTTATGGTGAAGGGTGCTTGCAGACCGTAGGTTATTACAGCCTCCTTTAACTGCTTCACTGTTTTGAAATCTAAAGCACGGTGAATTCATTGCCCTCCTGCCTGCTCAAGTACAGGGCATGCTAATCTTTGGGGTCCTGCCTCAGGATTCCGTCCATCAACTACGGGAGTTGAGGGCCACTCAGCTGTAAATGGAGCTGTTGGTTGAATTACGCCCTCTGGTGATAGAATGGAGTTAGTAGCAGCCTCCTGTTGTCGCCCCCCTCCCCCATGGTTGTTTGTCTTTTAAGCTTTCTTCCTTTAAATTTTCCTCTGTCTGACTACCTCAAGGGACCTTCTCTTTGCTTGACCTAACATGTTTTCTACCATAGTCTGGACCTCTAACAATTTACTTAACAGTCTTTCGGTTTGTTTTTTACTAATTTCTAATCTACTATAAAGGTAACGCAACCCAATAAGATAACATAAAACAAAACCGAAACAGAATGAAACAAAAACGGACCAAAAAATCGTTGTATCAATTTTCTCTTTCTCAGGGCTGAACAACTTCAAACCTTGAGCCAACCATTTTTCCCAGTTTGCCTGAGAAAGTTCTAGGGATAGGCAGCTTGAAACAAAAACAAAATAAATCAAAACAAGAACACATTGTTTTTTGAAATGGTCACCCATTCTCTCGCCTTCCCTCAGGGTCGAGCAATTTTACTCACCTCCAAGCTTCAGGCGTCCACCGCATAGGCCACCAATTGCCGCAGTCTGGCTGGGCACAAAATCACAAGCCACTCAAGCAGGAACAAACTTTATTTTTGAAACTGCTGCCAATGCCCCGTACGCTCCCGTGAAAATTGCCGCCCAACACACGCGGCATTCTCCCAGACCCCAACAGGACCTCAAAATTGTAAAAGCTATCTGTGCCAACATCATTCTAAAAAGAAAACCAATATTGGAAACATTCCCTCTAAAAACTGGAACAAGATAAGGAAATCCTCTTTCACCTCTTCTATTCAACATAGTCCTTGACACTCTAACCAGAGCAATTAGACAGACAAAAGAAATTAAAGGGATATGAACAGGAAAAGAAGAACTTAAACTATCATTATTTGCTGATAACATGATTATATACTTAGAGGATCCAAAAACTTCACCAGAAAACTTCTAGAATTAATAAATGAATTCAGCAAAGTAGCAGGATATAAAATCAATACACATAAATCAAATGTATTTCTATATATCACTGATGAATCCTCTGAAAGATAAATTAGAAAAACTATCCCATTCACAATAGCCTCAAAATAAATAAATAAATAAAATACTTGAGAATCAACTTAACCAAAGAGGTTAAGTTGATTAAGAGATTAAGTTTTCTACAATGAAAACTACAACACCCTAAAGAAAGAAATTGAAGATGAACTTAGATGACAGAAAGATCTCTCATGCTCTTGGATAGACAAAATTAATATTATCAAAATGGCCAAATACCCAAAGCACTATGCAGTTTCAATGTGATTTCAATTAAAATCACAATGTCATTCCCTACAGAAATAGAAAAAGCAATCATTAAATTTATTTGGGAAAATAAGAGATCCAGAATAGCCAAAGCAATTCTTAGCAAGAAGAGTGAAGCAGGAGGCATCTCAATATCAGACCTTATGCTATATTACAATGCTATAGTAACAAAAACAGCATGGTACTGGCACCAAAATAACATAGAACAATGGTACATAACAGAAGATACAGAGACAAAGGCACATAAATACAGTTGTCTCATACTAGCCAAAAATATACATTGGAGAAAAGATAGTCTGTTCAACAAATGGAGCTGGGAGAACTGGAAATCCATATGCGTCAAAATGAAGCTAAATTCCTATCTCTCACCATACACAAAACTCAACTCAAAGTGGATCAAGGGCCTAGGAATTAGACCAGAGAACTTACCTGTACCTAATAGAGGAAAAAGTAGTCCCAAGTCTTCATCACGTCAGATTAGGCCCTGACTTCCTTAACAAGACTCCTAAAGCACAAGAAATAAAATCAATAATTAATAAATGGGATGGATTCAAACTAAAAAGCTTCTTTTCAGCAAAACAAATAAACAATGAGGTAAAGAGAGATCCTATATTTTGGGAGTGAATTTTTGCCATACATGCATCAGAGCACTAATCTCCAGGATACATAAAGAACTCAAAAACTTAACACCAAAAAACCAAACAACCCAATCAATAAATGGGCTAAGGAGCTGAATAGACACTTCTCAGAAGAAGATATACATTCAATCAACAAATATGTGAAAAATGTTCACCATCTCTATTAGAGAATTGCAAATCAAAACTACTCAAAGATTTCATTTCACACCAGTCAGAATGGCAGCTATTCAGAATACAAACAATAATAAGTGTTGGCAAGGAAAGGCAACTCATAAATTGCTCATGGGACTGCAAATTGGTGCAACCAATCTGAAAATCATTATGGAGATTCCTTAGAACACTTGGAATGGAACCACCATTTGACCCAGCTATCCTACTCCTTAGTCTGTACCTGAAGAACTTAAAATCAGCATACTATAGTGACGCAGCCATACCAGCTCAATTCATAATAGCTAAACTGTGGAAGTAACCTAGATGCCCTTCAATAGATGAATGGATAAAGAAACTGTAGTATGTATGCACAATGGAATATTACTCAGTATTAAAAGAGAATAAAATCATGACATTTTCAGGTAAATGGATGGACTTGAAGAATATCATGCTAAGCGAAGTAAGCCAATCCCACAAAACCAAAGCCTGAATGTTCTTTCTGATAAGTAGATGCTTATCCATAATGGGGGGGCATGAGAAAAATGGATAAACTTTGGGCAAAAGGGAGGTAAAGAAGGGGAGAGCATATGGGGGCAGGAAATATGGTGGAATGTGATGGATATTATTATCCTAGGTACATGTATGACTGCAAATATAGTGTGATGCTACATCATTTACAACCAAAGAAATAAAAAATTGTGCTGCAATTGTGTACAATGAATCAAAATGCATTCTGCTTTCATATATGACCAATTAAAATAAATGAATTGATTAAAAAACAAGGAAACAAGCTAAATGTCCATAGACAGATGAATAGATAAACAGATGTGGTATATAAACAAAATGTGAGAGATATACCTATAGAACACACACACACATGTACACACACATTGAAATATTATTGAGTCTTAAAAACGAGTCTAATTTGATATATTCTACAACATTTATGGACCTTCAAAACTATGTTAGGTAAAGTAAGTCAGATACAGAAGGATAAATATTGCATTGCTCCATAAATACCTAGAACAGAAACATTTGAAAAGATAGAAAGTAGAATAGAGGTTCCTGGAGGCAGGGGGTAAAGGAAGAGGTGCATTGTGGGTTCAGGGGTTTAGACACTATCACATGTGAACTGGGCCTGGTGAGTGGGATATAGTCATCAAACAAGGTTCTTTAGTAAGATGCTACACAGCAGAGGCTAGATGATGTTACATCAGGTGCCGCCACGTCAATGACACTCAAGTCTGGAACATGGTGAGATATTCCCGCTGAAGTGAGAGACAAGTGGATGCTCTGGCTATTTCCCACCACAATAAAAATGACAACATTTGAATGATTCCTTAGATATTGGAGGCAAGATATTACAGATGAGTGTCTCTAATCTGAAAATTCAAAATCTGAAATGATCCAGCAATCTGAAACTTTTGAGTGCTGACATTATTTCCACAAGTGGAAATCTCACACCTGACCACATGTGATGAGACAGTCAAAATGTGGCTACACTAAAAATATCAGATAAAATTACCTTTGAGCTATGTGTATGTGTTTGCGTACGAAACATAACTTAATGTTTCAACTTGGGTTCCCATCCTCAAGGATTAATTATGTAAATGAAATATGGATTTCATTTTTCATATGAAAATACTATCATTCAGATGTGGTTGGAGTATCCCCTAAGAGTCCACTGTGATTAAAGGTTTAGTTCGCAGGGTGACACTATTGGGAAGTGGTGGAAACTTAGGGAGATGGGGCCTAGTGGAGAGTACTTAGTTTGCTGGGTTGTGAGGTGGTTCTTTTGTAACCATATGAGGTTTCATAAGAGGATTATTATAAAATGAACAAGTCTGCCCTCATCCATCCTTACTTCCTCTCTGTTCCTGTTGGAGATATTACCACTTGCTCCTGCATGCATTCCTGCTCTGATATACCAACCTCACCAAAAGCCAAACAAATGGGGCCTGCCTGATCTTGGACTTTGGTGCTCCCAAACCATGAGCTACAGAACACCTTTTCTCTTTATAAGTTAACTGTCTCAGGCATTTTGTTGTAGTAATGAAAAACTGTACAAAATCTATACAAAAATCTGAAATCTGAAACACTTCTTGTCCCAAGCATTTTGGATAAGGAACACTCAACTTATACCACATTTGAGCATGCTGCTCTAACTCATTTATCATCAAGCTCTCAGGTGGCCAATGTTAATGGGACATGAGGTAAGAGAGGGTTAGCAGAAGGTCCAGGCTGCAGCACCAACTGCATTGCCATCTGGCCTTGTGATCCACCCTGAGGTACTTGATTTGTCTATGGTATTGGGACAATCACAGTGTAGACCTCTAAGTATTTTCATTGAGGCCATACATGCCCTGTTCTGCACACAATACTCCATTCAAACATCAGCTCCTCACTTGCTATTGAGACCTGGTGGAAATTGGCTGCCTGATCATGAGGCATCAAGTAACTATGAAACCTGAACTTCCCATTATGAAGTGTGTATTTTTTGATATACTAAAACATAAAATTGTATGTGCAGCTGCATGCTATTTTTAAAGTAAAGTGTTTATACAAATCCAGGCTCTGACAGACCAGGAAACACAGATACATTTCATATGTAGGTTGCTTAAAGTCCCATAGAATTCATGTCTAGTGCTTTGCTACCTCTTTTGAAACACATCAGTAGCCTTATGGAGACCCCCCTATAACTAGTTAATAGAGGAAAGAAAAAATGTGGCCCAGTTTAGAAGTAGGCCTACACTATGATGATACCAACTATATGAGGAAAACTGCTACATTATAGCTCCACTAAGGGTTATCCCTCACAGTGATAAAGGAAAATCTTCCCTGTGGACAAAATTCAGGTGGCACATCTGATAGTCTGCTTCATGTGGGAGGAGAGAAGGCCTGAGATACAAATCTCTTCTGATTGTGAGCAGTGGCTAATGGTTTGCCAGATAAACAACTTGGAAAGAAGAGTACTAGAGAACTGGCAATCTGGCAGATGGGTGGAAATCTATGTGTATGTACCTCTTGAGATGGGGACAAACTGGGAATATAAATCTACTTTGTTGAAAAAGATTTATGGTAGAAAGGTAAAGACAAAGGGACATGCAAGGCCTCACTGCAGAGGGGCATCTCAGGAACCAAGCAGATAAAATGGCTTATTCAGTGGCTAATTCTCTTCTTCTCTCTCCAAGCATCCTATCGCCTGCTCAGTGGGTCCAATTACAAAGTGTCCATGGTGACAGAAAGGCAGTCTACACAGGGACTTGGAAACATGGATTTCCCATCACTAAGTCTGATCTGGCTATCTCCTAATTTGCCATTTGTGTAAGCCAACCTTGAGCCCTAATATGGCACCTTTCCCTGGAGAGACAATTGAGCCACTTGGTCCATTGGTTACACTGAGAATTTTCCATCAGGAAGGGATGGTAATGCTCCTTCATGGAAAAGTTACCTTTTTCAGATATAGGCCTGATTTTCTTGCCCAAATGGCTTCAGAAATACAAGTACAGGTTGGCTTACAGATACCTTAGCACTGTGGAATTTACCTCTGACCGTAGAATTTGTCTTATAGTATAGGAAGTGTCGCAAAGGGCTCATACCAACAGAATCCACTGGTGTTGAAACTTTTTCTCCAAGCTAGAAATAGTTGAGGCATCCTGAACCAAAAATTGACAAAGAACCAACCTAAAATTCAGTTACAGTGCCACCTAAGAAACAATGTACTGCAAGACTGGTGACTTTTGCTGGAGTATACCTTAAAGATATGGCCAATGCATGGTACATGGACACCATTGCCATAAAGCAAGGCTATAGAAAATAAGGGTCAGCTATGATCTCAGTCCCTCTGGATATTACATCTAGTGAACTGCTTAAGAAATGTTTTGCTGCCGGGTGCAGTGGTACACATCTGTAATCCTAATGACCTGGGAGGCTGAGGTAGAAAGATTGGAAATTCAAAGTAAGCCCCAGCAACTTAGTGAGGCCCTAAGCAACTTAGTGATACCCTGTCTTAAAATAAAACATAAAAAAGACTGAGGTTGTGGCTCAGTGGCTAAAAGTCCCTGGTTCAATCCCCAACCAGTACCAAATTAAAAAAAAAAAAAAAAAAAAAGAAGAAGAAGAAGAAAGAAAGAATGCTTTGCTTACCATATCCAAAATACCTAATGCTGGAAAAAAGAATGTTTCACTAGAAGACACAATTATTATTCAATAAAATAAAAAATGAGCCTATCTCCAAAGCCATGTGGCTTCCCTGTTCTCTAGATAAACCATCAGAAAAGGGGAGTCATGGTACTAGCCAAAGTGATTGTTGTAAATGACTAACGGGAAATTAGGTTTCTGTTACACAACAGGGACAAGAAGGACTATGTTTGCAACCTAGGGAGTTCACCCAGGAGCCCTTTGATCTGTGGTAGTAATCAATGAGAAACTCCATCAACCTGGGTCATCAAGAACCTGGAATCTAGAAATGAATGTAGAAATGAATATTTGGGTCACCCTGTCTCACTGGTAGAGAATAAAGGGTTCATGGAATAGTTAGTGGATGAAGGTAGCTTTGAATATCAATTTAGATCATATGAACAGTGAAATCATTACCTATCACAAAAATCATATTGCCAAACAAGGAATCACACAATGTTTATTGGTCATATCTCTGTGATTAGTTGAGATTGCCTCATTGGCTCTGCTGATTTGGGCTGGGCTCACTCACACGACTGAGGATTAGCTAACTCTTGGCTGATCTGGAAGATCTTCAGGTAAGCTGATGGGGCATGTAGCTCTGCTGCAAGCATCACTTTTCCTTCAAATGGGTTAGAATTGGCACATTCTCATGGTGACGGCAGAAATGCAAATGGGCAGATGAACACGCAGGAGGCCTTTGGAGATCTATGCTTGGAACTGGTGATGTCGGATAGAAGGAATCAGAAATAGGTAGAAAGGAGACATAAAGGAAGGACAAGGAAATAAGATTTTAATTCAGAAGTTCTGCATAATTCCAGGCCTGTCACTCCTTAAACAGTCTCTCTTCTAGGACTATCACTCTCAAATTCATGGGAAATCTTTAAATCTGCCTGTGCACTGCTAACTAACCCCTGATAAGTAGATTTAGTAAAGAGAGAGACAATATTTTCAGAAACTTAAAATTTATGGAATTTTCTGGTGCTATCTGCTGATCTAATAATGAAGACGCTGAGGACGCTGAGATTGACCAGATTATCCTATACCATCTTGAGAACACTGAAATGATATTATTCCTACATACCTTTCCATACTTACCACTCACCAAGTTTCCTTTAAAAGAAGAACAGGGAACCCCCAAAATGCATCTCTCACTCTTGACATGGCCCAATTCTCCTTTGAATATGTATTCCTTACTTTACTCCCCAAAGCATCTCTTGAGATCACCCACATTTTCCCCTTGAATGTGTTATATCTTTCCTAAATAAACTTCTATGTCTCTTACTGGCATATGCTGAAATTCTTTTCCAGCATGTAAGTCAAGAATCCTGTTGGTCCTGAGCTGAGTTCCCCCTCCTTTCTGGGAACTCCTCAGATCCATCTTGGAGATACCTCTTCTCCCATGATACAGGCATATTGGTGTTGCTGCTCATTTAGGTTGAGAAGCCCGGATACATGGGTTAAAGATAAGGACATCACATCTTTCATGAGAAATATTGAAAAATTATATAGTAAGAGACATAGATACAGAATGGAATGGAAATTATGGGCCATAGTTGAAGAGTTTTTCCCTTAAAATGTTAGGTCTCAATGGATTCTATAATGGGTTCTTCTTTTGCTCTTTCAGATGAGGGGCAATATTAGTTCCCATTGTAGTTGATTCCAACTCTGGTATATCTTGCCTACCTTTGTTGGTTTCTCTGTCTCCATCTGTTAAATAGTTCCCTTCTGGGGCTGGGGTTGTGGCTCAGAGGTAGAGTGCTCGCCTAACATGTGTGAGGCACTGGGTTTGATCCTTAGCACCATATAAAAATAAAATAAAGATATTGTGTCCACCTATAACTGAAAAAAAAAAAACTAATTCCCTTTTGTAAACTCTAGTCAACTATCTCTTTTGAGACTCATCTGTTTCCTGCTGGGACCCTAATACAGTCTTGAATATTGTGAATGAAGAAAGTAAGATATGAATATTCATATTATGTTATATTTTATGTAAAAATAATGAAGAATATATATACTATTGACCTTGAAAAGTGAGGTTAGAGGAGCTGAACTATACGTAGTAAAACAAAATCTGTAAATTTTGACTCTCTGAAAACCTAACTGCTAATAGCCTTCTGTTGATGGGAAGACTTACTGATAGTATCAAAAATTAACTAATACATATTTTGTGTGTTATATGTAATATATATGTGAAAGATGTGCAAAAAACAAGAGATCACTTTTTACTACAATATATAATTTACTGGAGAGAAAAAGTGCTCACATGAAAATGATTGGCAGCACACAGCATTTTAAGCAGATATTTGCAATATTTATGCTCACCTTAGCAGCAATAGGAGGTGGTTACAAAGCTATTACAGCAGAACAATATATACTATGGCTAATTATATGCATTCATGATGTAGTAATGCATCTTTATGTTTGTTTATATTTCTCTTAATTGGCTCCATGTACAGTCCATATTTGTGTCTTTAAGCTTTAAATGATAACTTTTCACAATAGATTTGTGTATAGCTATGGCAGGAAATGATAAAACTGACATTACATATACATATTTTTTTAAGAGAGAGAGAAGAGAGAATTTTTTAATATTTATTTTTCAGTTTTTGGTGGACACAACATCTTTATTTTATTTTTCTGTGGTGCTGAGGATCCAACCCAGTGCCCCGCGCATGCCAGGTGAGTGCATTACTGCTTGAGCCACATCCCCAGCCCAACATACACATATTTTATGCATCTGATTTTTCAATATTTCTGGTCTATGTGATGCATCTGTGAGGTTTTTCAAATTGTAATCCAAATAAAATAAAATTCAGCTATAAGTGGAAGGGCATAGTTCAAGCTCATATTTTTCAAGGGTCAACAGTATTTATTTTTATTTTCAAAAAGAGAAAACAGAAGCATTAATGAACACTAAACAATAGTGAAGAAAGAAAAAAAAGTGAAGGGGACAGATATTGAAACCAGATTTGGAGATGAAACCAGATATTCACCAAAAACTCATGTATGAGACAATGCAAAAAAATTTAGAGGTGAAATTATTGGGTTATGAAAGCCTTAACCTAATAAATGAACTACTCCTCTGATAGGGGTTAACTGAGAGATAACTGCAGGCAGATATGCTGTGGTTGGAGGAGGTGGGTCATTGGGGTGTGCCTTTGTATATATATTTTGTCCACGGTGAGGGGATCTCCCCTCACCTCGCTTCCTGATGCCATGTTTCCAGTTGCTTTTCTCCACCACCCACTTCTGCCCTGACATTTTGCCTCACATTGGCTCTGGAGAATGGAATCAGCCATCTGTGAACTGAGACCTCTGAAATCATGAGTGCCAAATAAACATTCCCTTCTCTAAAATTGTTCTTGTCAGGTCTTTTGGTCACAGCAGAGAAAAAGCTGCTGAAACACTGTAAATTACAGCCTTCTACAGCCAAGAAAACCAGTTGGAGTGCTAGCAGCCACTCAAAGCAGGGAACTGCCTGCCAGGGTGGGGTCCACAGGTCAGAAGGCAAAGCCAGGTTCTCCTCTGCTATAACCGCAGTGGTGTGTTGCAGCTCTCAGTGAAGGGTATCCCCCCAGTATTGCAGCAGACCCCAGCAGCTTGATGTTATATTTCTTTCTAGTTTCCTGTGAATTCAAACAGTAAAATCCATGGACAATGAAGAAAGAGTATAAAAGAGTAGGATTTATTCCAAGAAGGGAAAAAAAAAAGAATCAATGCTTCCGCTGAGCAAGAGGGGGCCTAATAGCAGATTTTCCATTTAGGTTTGCTGGTCTAGGGATTTAATGCAGTTACCAGGTAGAGTCAAGAGTCAAAATCTGTGGTAAACAGGTATCGGAAAAGCTTAAGGCTATTAGTTTAGCTCATATCCTTATGATTGTGCTCTTTTTAGCAACTTTCCTATAGTTTCTGTTTAGGTTAACCCCAGCTTTCATTTTCCTGGAAAAGGGTACTTTTTCTTTCTTTCTGGGACAAAGGGTTGATTGGAATGCTTGGAATGTTTCCATAGGTTAATTGCGTGGAGTAGCCTTTACATTGAAAAAAAAAAAGAAAAAGAAAAAGACTTTTTTGGAGGGCCGATTACTCCAATTTCTGTACTATCTATCTTATTCAAATGAAAATACAACTCTATGTCTTTTTTAAAAAAAAACTCTGAAATCAGTTAATGTTTTATATTATATACTTAAAAATTAAAACAAAATTTCCTTAAAAAGACAAGGGGAAACAATAAAATTATGTATTAAAGTGTGCCAACTGAGCTATATCTCCAGCCCTAAAAAAATTTAAAGATGGGGTTTTACTATGTTGTCCAGACAAGTCTTCACTACCTGAGTTCCAGCGATAGTTCCACCTCAGCCTCTTGAGTAGCTGGAACTATAGGCTCATAGCATCATACCCTGAATTTAAATTTTGAATATATATCCTTGATAAGATCTTTTTGAATTTCTAATCTTCATTTTCATTAATTTTATTTTGACTGTGCATGTGAGGTGTTCAGAGACAAAGTTTTTATCACACACCTTACAGTAAGTGAAAAGTGGGTTAGCACCTTTGAATTTACATGTTCTGGACCCCAGGGTGATTTAATGGGAGTTAAAGGAAAATATTCCTACATGAGTGGCAAAATATGCCCAGTGGAGAGGGATTGAAGAAAAATTATTTTTCTCCATTTAGAAAGAGAAGGAGTCAGCTGTCCCCCTTCCTGGCTAAAAGGGTCTCTTTACCTACCTCCATGCCTTTGGTATATAAATAAAATCTCTCCAGGAGACAGATATCTACTTCTTCTTAGTTCTCAGCTTTTTCTGTCTAGAGATTTCTTATAGTTCTCAGGCTTCATTCTCCTTTGAGATGTAAATTCCTACAAGAATATCCATCCTAGTCATTTTGACACCAGCGAGACTTAACCTAAGGACTAAGCTGTAACCACATGGCTCTCTCTGGGAGATGAGAATAGTTCTACTATTCTCTCAGGTGAGAGCCATTATAGTGTTTTAGTCCGCTTTTTTTGTAGAGGAGAAAAAATTTATTTGACACAATTTCAGAGGTCTCAGTCCATAAATGGCTAGCTCCATTTCTCTGTGCCCGAGGTAAGAACATCATATGGAAGGATGTGGTGGACATGGTCATCAGGAAGCAGACAGAAACTCTGCTTACCAGGGACCAAATATATATCCCTGTGACCCTCCCCCAGCCACATCCTACCTGCCTACAGATACCACCGAGTTAATCCATCCAAGCAGATTAACACACTGATGAGGTTAAGGCTCTCATATAACCCAATCATTTCACCTCTAAATTTTCTTGAATTGTCTCACCCATGAACTTTTTGGGGATACCTCATATCTGAACCATAACAACTAAATATAGGCTACAATTAATTCTCAGGATCTGTGAAAATGTTTCTTGGGGACTGAAACTCTTCTTTATAGTAACACCAGACAAATTCAGAAAAGTTTTACCTACATATATTCTAAGAAAAAAAAATGCCACAAAAAAATCTCTAATAGCATTCAGTAATCTTATTTTTAGTGTATTACTGGAAGTATATCTAAGTTGCAGGATTAAAACAAATGAGTAATTGTATCACTATTACAAGGCAATATGATTGTCAGTATAATATTACAAAGATAAAAATATAAAACCAAAAGTTAGAAAAACACAACAATCTTAAGGTTTGATTTAGAAAAAACTGTATGAACGCATGGTATATTTTTCCCTTTAATAATTCTAATTCTTTCCACTAAAAAATCTAGAAATTGTGACAATTCAATGGAAATAAGCAAGAAATTGAGCCTTCTTGTGTCCCCTTCAAGACACAATCTAAAGCAAAAATTCTTTTGTGACTGTCTTTTGTAATCAAGTTCATGTTTGGGTGATACATCTGCATTGTTACATGAGCATTTAGTTTGTTAATTCTCTTTAAATGTAATATTCTACTGTATGAATACACTGATTATAACAGACAGATGTGAATGTGGGGACATGAGGTTAAGAGGATAATTCTATAAACTGGACCTACTGTGCTGACCCTCACCCCCTTCTTTTAAAAAGCAATGTACCTGAGGCCATGCCTGACAGGATATGTTTCATTCGTTAGCAAATAATTTGTTATCTATAGGAGAAATGCATACCAAAAGACTCTTCCTGACTGATAAGAAGAACACATTACCCTGAAGGGTGATTTTTGTAACCTTTATACAAACCCACATTCCCAGGACTCAAGGAGACAGGATAATTAAAAGCAAAGCCAACAACCATAAAATCTGTAAAAATAAGTTGGAGGGGGGGCTGGGGTTGTGGCTTAGCGGTAGAGCACTCACCTAGCACCGGCGAGGCCCCTGGTTCGATCCTCGGCACCACATAAAAAATAAATAAATAAAAAACAAAGGTACTGTGTACAACTAAAAGAAATAAATATTTTTTTAAAAATAAGTTCCAACCAGAACTGGTCAGCATAGGCCAAAATGACCCAAAATTACCTTGGATCTCTAAAATGTCATTATAATATTAAAATCTCCCCTCCATGGGACAATACCATGTGCATGGGGACTTGGAACATCTGAAGCCATCCTGCAAGTCAAGAGAGGTAGATCTAAGTAGGACTATGCTGAAACTTCCCTGGAACCCTTTATAAATCTGGAAGGCAGGAGGTGCATGCCAGTCCTCTCCTCTCTGATCTCTCCCCTCTTTCCTTTGAGTGTCTCCCCTTTGCCCCTTTCCTATCCCTTCTAATAAACTCATGCCCGCCACTCTGAGCAAATCATCTGAAATCTTTCTGGCATGATTGTAAGAACTGGTGAGCAAGGAGATCTACGGCGGCTTAGGCTCCTCAGATAGCCTTACTCTGTCACAATACCGCAATTTATCTCTTTTACTATTTATGGACCCTTTTTCTCATTCCAATTTGGAATACTACAAATAGAGCTCCTATTCTCTCTGCATGTCTTTTGTTGAATCTGTGATATATGTATACGAGTAGGTAGATGGATGAACACTGGTGGGGGGATGGTGAAAGAACAGGAGGGCACTCCATCTTGAATAATGAAGATCACTTCACCCTGGGTGATGGAAAACCCTGCTCATTATCCTAATCCTTCAAAGTCAGCTACTACCATCTTAAATCTAAATAAACCAGGTATAACCAGCTTAAGGAACTTACCAACTTTAGGACATTTGCAAAGAACTGAAGCACTGTCCTATGGGTGATCCTGGGTCCATTACAAAATCATTTACATTGTGGTTTTAACCCCCCTGATCACCTTGCAGGGTTCTCTTAGGGACTGACGAGAAATTTTCCAGCATGGTAAAAAATCAGTGCAGATGGACTAAGCCATTCTGGGAAACTGCAGTAACTGCCCCAAATACATAATACATGAGGAAGGAGGTTTCCAAGACCAAATATAAAAACCCACCACATGGAAAATTCCAGACCACTTTTTCTCTCGGACTGGCCAACTCCATGTTCCCTGAAGTGTACTTTCACTTCCTAAATAAGCCCTTTACAAAGCTTTTTCTATCTATGTCTCCCAACTAAGATCTTTCTTAGGAGAAGACAAGAATTGAGGAAGCTATCATCTGATAACATATATAGTGCATTTTTCTTCAACAGATGGAACATATGTTATATGTATGATCGCATGTACATATAGGTAGGAGCGAATATTTTCAATACTAGTAAATATTGCCAACTAGCTAATGAAAACAATCAAACGTTCATCTTACATTTTCAGTTAAAACTGGATTTCACTGTTAAGGTCTGTAAACAAGTCAAAATAACACCTGGTATTTTTCCAGAGAAATGTTAGAGTTCGTAAACAAGTTTGGATGGTGCCTGGCAAAATGCCAGAGGGAGTGGTTTGAGAAGTAACAAAAGCAAGCCATTAAGTGTGGAGATTCCTTATTGGTTGACTGATGTATCTAGTTTATGCTAATTAAGATAAGCTGTGCAAAATGTATAAATAGCTCTGTTGTCCTACAATAAACGGCTCCTATTCCTGCTATATCAACGTACACAAGTTATTCGTCACCCCCTGGTTATTTTGCTGCAGCTGGGCTGCGGCATTTCACATTAACAAAATAGTTGGTAAAAGAAAGTTCTTATATCGAGAAAGATTCTAATAAATGAGAAAATAAGAGTCAGAAAATGACCATTTTGCAACCCCTATCAACAAAATGGACATACCTTTGGGCAAAGGGCAAAAGAAAAACTTTAAAATGCATGGATCATGGTAAAGATGCCTAGGCCAAACCATCTTAATAGCATACTAACATGGTGGGTGAACAAAGGTAGCACATACCTCCTCCTGTGATTCAAAATGAGTCACATCATGAAACACTCTTGTCAGAGTAATTGAACCTTAATAAAACCACTAGATCTAACTACTGCTTACCAGAAATACAGGGAAAGAGGAATCTTTAATGATACCAAGAAAAAGCAATCAGATGAACTCAGATTATGGTAAATCCAAAGGAAAATAGACTTGGTTACTCCAAAGAATTAGTAGCATAAAAAATTGAGGGGGGAGGGAACTTTTCTTCACATTTAAGCATAGCAAAAAATCCAGTGAATGGACTGAAAAATATGGAAGATGACAATCCCCAATACAGTGTGACCCAGGAAGAGGGAGGGAGGAAGAAGGCAAACCATTGATCCTTCCCCAATAAATCCTTTCCCAATGACAATGAAGCCACACATTAATCCTGTCCAAGTGACAATACAACGATCCCAAAGGAGAAAGATAAGCACTAAGTGTTGAACTCTGGACCCTCCATCCTTTCCCAGTAATAATGAGTTTCAAAAATTTTACAACCTTTTCCTGACTGCCCAAACTGGCACATCTTAACAAAGTCTCCAATGATTAAGTCACCACTCATTGTAACCTATAGAAGCACAGACTGCTCTTATAACCCAGAGCCATTTTCTACTGAGCCCCTCCAATGCCTGACCAGTTGACTCCACTGTTGAATAAAAGGGGTTGCTGATCTGTGAGGTCTGCTCCTGTTTTCAGTTATTTTTGCACTTTAGGTGGTTCTTACTTCTTAAATAATTTAAGAGATATTTTTTAGACAAGTAGAGTTATATCAATATAACCTGGGTACTAGATGATATTAGAAAACTTACATTTTTCTAAAGTATAGAAAAGGGTTTTTTTAGTGATAATCTCCTCATTGTTTACCAAAACAATTAAAAGTGCATCTTTGTTGTATTTACCAGAAAAATTATAAGCTCTATGCTATTTCTTTAAAATATTTCAACTTTTTAAAAAAGTAGTCTCATGAAAATTGAAGGGAGGCCAGTACAGTAGAAAAGGAAATCAAGGGAAGTGAAAGAGGAAGTTCTGGTGAAAAAATTGATCAAATAATATTCTATTATATGCATGTATTATGCATGTATGAATGTGTAACAACAAATCCCACTTTTACATATAACTGTAGTACACTAATAAAGTTTTAGAAGGAAAAACAAAAAAGTAGGAGAGAGAGATGAGATTGGCAAAATAGCATTTGTTGCTGAAGCAGGCTGTACACTGGTATTTGTTATTATTCTTTCTACCTATGTTGAACATTTTCATGATAAATATATTTTTTAAAACTTTAAAATAAGGTTCCCCAAGGGATATAGGGTAAAATTTGTGTTTCAGTGGAAAATTATGCATTATGTAGACACTAGATGAGACTTCTGGGGTTATTGGATTGTGATTCTAATCAAGTTATTTCACAACTCTACAAATTGTAGATAACTAGTGGCAAGGGGGCAAATAATTCCTGTTTAAGAACATGCAAATTCTGTCCTGCTTGGGCAGATCTTCCTCTCTCACTGGGGAAGCAGTTCATTTTGTTTCCATTGGCACATTCATTTCAACATTCTTTGCTCCATATAAATGTGTACTTTTAAAAATTTCTTCTTTGAAGTTGGCATAACACCTGCCTTGTTTCCTCCTTATGAATGAAACAAAATCTTTAACACATGTTCATAATTTTACTATTTTTTGAAAATGTTATCTTTTATAAATAAATAAATATTTATCTATGTCTTTTCTAGGGATCTGAAAGCAAAATAAATTGTTATAAATTATTATGTGTGGATGAATAATTCATTAAATAATTTTAGAGACACTTGTAAGCTACTTGCAAATATTTTGAACTAATTTTTCCTTATATTTTTGCTTTTATTTCTTGATAAAATTTCGGATGGTTAATCTTGGTTGTTGATTTGACTGAACTGCCTCAAAAACTGGTGAAGTACTCTTTTGGGTGTGTCTGTAAGGGGTATTTCCAGAGATGATTGGCATGTGGGTTAATGAACTTAAACCTGAATGTGGATAGCACTCTCCAATAGCCTGGAGGCTCAGATGGAACAAAAAATGCAAGAGGATAAATCTCATGCAAGCTTGATTCTTCTTGAGTGGATATGTTTTTCGCTGCTGCTATCAACTTCAGACATCAAATTACCAATTCTTCAGCTTTTGAACTCAGACTCACACCAGTGATTCTCCAGGAAGCTTCATGGCATTTAACTTTGGACTGGGGCTACATCATTTGTCCCTCTTTTTCTGTGGCTTCTGTTTTGTGGAGTGAGCATCTTCCAGTTTCCTTAGCTCTGCAGACCATAGACGGCCATTGTGGGACCATCCAGCCTCTGTATATGTACATTCCATTGGTTCTGTTCCTCTAGAGAATCCTGACTAATACCATTAGTTCCAGAAACCCCTTTGGAATTGTTTATTTTCTTTTTGTGTGTGTGTGATACTAGCTATTGAACCTAGGGGCACTCTATTACTGAATTATACCGCAGCCCTTTTTAATTTTTATTTTGAGACACAATCTCACTAAGTTGTGCATTCTGGCCTTGAACTTGGGATACTCCCACCATTGGAATTTTAGGTGTAGGCCTCTACACCTACCCTTTGAAATCTTTATACCATGGCCTATATGTATTTTCACTAAGTGTGAGTCCTCACAGTATATAACATGAACATAACAAATTTCAAAACACTTCAAAACAGAACTGGAGTAGCATCTTTTGAAAATTTATTTCAAGAATTCAAGTATATATATATATATATATATATATATATATATATATATATATATATATTAAGAAACATTGTCAAAAGACAGCACATCTTCATCATTTACTAGAAATAATGAACTTTAAATGTAGAAGTACCACCTTGTATGTCTACGCCACCATTTCTCCATTTTTTTCTATTTTTTTCCCTTAATGATGTACTCTTTTTTTTTCTTTTCTTTTTTTTTTTTTACAAGTGGACTACTTGCTAACATTAAAATTACTTCACATTATAATTATAAATCTCTACTATTTCCACTGCCATTTCTTTCTGTGGTATTTAGAAGTCACCTGTCACAACCATCTAGACTCAAGTTAGCTCTAGTTTTAACACGTTTAGTGACAATCAATTGACATTTTTTGTGCACAAATAACAACTTTGGATTTCACATTCACATTATGGCATACTTTTTAAAAAGGAGACTTAATTAGATAATGCCTTTAATATATCTTACTGAAATTTCTACCCAAATTCCCAGAAGAAGATGCTATTACTAAAAACAAGTTAGAGGTTGTTTTTGGAAAAAAAAAAAAAAAACCCAAACAACTTTTTCTTTAAGAGAAGGAATCATGCTATATGAACTCTCTCAGTATTACTTTTAAACACTTAAAACTGCTTGAGAAGACTGGCTTCTCTTGTCTTGTTAATCATTCAGAGTTCCAAATGGTACTTTTCTTCCTGTCCTCCCCTTCTCTTTCACCTAGCAAATGCTACCAATGCATCCCCCAGGCCAAGCTGCTAGGGAATCAGGTGGTTTTCCTCTGTGCTCCCACAGAGTGAGAATTCTTTCATACACTATTCACATTGACTTATCAACCTTTACTTCATTAACTTCCTCTCATTACAAGTATAAACCAAAGCTTGGAATCCCTATCTTCATTTATGCTAGCTTATTCATTGGCTTCTGATTACCTCCTTTACTGATATTCCATCTCCTCCCTCAGAATCCAAGACAAAGCCTGTAGCCCTTCAATCCCAGATACCCTCCTTCTCTCAGTTGTTTGATAACTGAAGACACTTAATTTCCTGCTTCAGTTGGTTTCTGTTCTGCATGTATTGCCATCTTTATACCATCTTTACTGACTTACCTTCTTTATTCTCTCCCACTCCCCCACAAGAACAAAACTCCCCAATGCAAGAGTTTTGTGTATTTTGTTCACAGGAGTGTCTCCAGCACCCACAGTGGGCCTAGGTCTGTCTTTTTTTTTCTTTTTCTTTTTTAAATACCTTTATTTATTTATTTATTTATTTGTTTATATGTGGGGCTGAGGATTGAACCCAGGGCCTCCCACGTGCTAGGTGAGTGCTCTACAGCTGAGCCATAAATGCAGCCCCCAGCCTAGGTTTTTCTTTAGTGAATGAAACTGTCAGCTTCCATCACCATCCTCTGAACTCCTCAAAGGATTTGATTTTGTTTTTGCAAATCTAGCATTTTCCTGTCCATACTGTACATTCAATAAGAATTGGGGCTGAGGCTGTAGCCCCAGCGACAGAGCACTTCCCTAGCATGCATGAGGAACTGGGTTCCATCCTCAGCACCACATAAAAATGAACAAATAAAATAAAGGCATTCTGTCCATCTAAAACTACCAAAAAAAAAAAAGACTTAGTTTTATGAATACCCTATTGGGAAGACAAGCCAATTCCTGGGTAGTTTTAAGCAGACAGAAATCAAGAAAAGGCCTGTTGGGCTGGGGATGTGGCTCAAGCGGTAGCATGCGTGCGGCCCGGTTTCCATCCTCAGCACCACATACCAACAAAGATGTTGTGTCTGCCGAGAACTAAAAAAAATAAATATTAAAAATTTCTCTCTCTCTCTCTCTCTCTCTCTCTCTCTCTCTCTCCTCCCTCCTCTCTCACTCTCTCTTTAAAGAGAAAAAGAAAAAGGAAAGGCCTGTTAAAAACAACTGCTCAGATTTCTGCCTCAGTTCCAGGCCTCCTGCTCCCTACCTAAGATCCCATAGATTCTATCATATTAGGCCACTGGACAGACTAGTACAACTGCAGACGTACTTGCAGATGAGTGATTGTGGAGTTTAACAGAATAGGTTTATGGCGTTAAAAAAAAAAAATTCTCCCCATTTATTTGTATATGACACTAGCAGGGCCAGGTGCCAAGAACTCAGAAGGGTTTCCCTGGATTGGGAGGGAAGAAAGGGGAGGAGCCTCTTATGGTGGCTTTGTGGAACTGCATTTTTGAAACATTGTTGTAATACGGTTTCAGGCGCCATATGGAAAGACTAGGGCTCAGGAGCGGCAGGGCCCTTAAATCGGTTGTTCTAAGACTCTTTCCAGCTGCAAGATTCCAGGGAGGAAGGAATGAAAAAGAGGGAGGGAGGAGAACAAAAGGTCCTCTGACTGGTGATTTTTTTAAACCTTCCAAGTAACTTTTGGACAGCATGCTCTTGACTTTGACTTCCCTCAGGAGGAAGGGCTCGAATTACTACTTCAAACTACTAAAGACCTGTTGAGCCCGCACGGGGACACTACTGGGATTCCTTTAAGAGGCAGCTCTCACCCTCCCACGAGCCTGGTGGCAAGGCCCGAGGAGGGTTGTGCGCGGGTGGGTGTGCGCTGGGCAGCGGCCAACAGAGGAGGGGCTGAGGGTGGCGCGGGGCCGGCGCTTTTCCCCCCCCGCTGTCCTGGCAGCGGCGGTGGCCGCCACTGGCATGGCAGAGATGCGGTCGGGGCTGCCAACCGGGCTGCAGCTCAGCGCGCTGCCGGACCACTCGCCGCTGCTGCAGCCCAGCCTGGCGGAGCTGCGGCGCCGAGCCCGGGAGGAGGGCACCTGGTTCGCGCCGCTGCCGCTCACCGATTCCTTTCTACTTCGATTCCTGCGCGCCCGGGATTTTGACCTGGACCTGGCCTGGCGGGTAAGTGCTGCGCTGCGCCTGGCCAGCCGGGCAGGGCGTCTGTGACTTCACCTGGATCCCTGCGGACGCTCCGGTTGCCGGCAGGACGCACAGGATCCTAACGCACCAAGCGTGGGCGCTCCCTGCGGCTGTAGATCTTCCAAGAAATCGCGCTCAGGTCCTTCCAGTTCTTTGAAGTTAGTGGAAAGAGGGAAACTTAAAAAGTGTTGGAGCCCTCGCGGGTAATGGCAAGCACTGGAATTCGACCTAGATATGTCTCCCGAGCCCGTCAAGTTTTGGAGGAAACTTTATGCCTTCCTCTCCCCGGGAGAAATTCTGTGATAGTAAAGTAGAAGCAGGTATCTCAGAATTGTCACATCTGAGCAGAAAAACTACGTGTGGCGAGGAAAATGATATTGCCAGTAAAATTGAAGATCCGAAGCCATACCCTAGCAAACTAGTATTATTAATAGTAATATTTAAATGTCAAGACAGTAAAGCAGCCCGGTATATTTTTGAACCCAGGGGAACTACGGGGCGATTCTTTTATGTTTCCAAGTGTGTTACACCAGTTTGAGAGAAAGGGTGGTGAAAAGACCGAAATCAGAGATGCGACCTTGAATTTGTTACTTGGGGTTCATTGTCCTTTATCTGTTAAATAACGGTGAGAACCCTTATCTTGTTGATTGATTGTGAGGATTGAACATTAATCAATTAAACGGTTAGAACAAGATGTGCCCAGTACAGTGCCAGGCACATGGTAAGCACTAAGGAATTGGATGGGATCTAGCCCATTTTCTGAGTGCCTTGCTCAATGTCATTCTGCACATTGGGAACAGGGAAGTCAGTTCTAGAACAGAATTTAAATGTGCTTCATTGAGGTTTTTTTTTTTCTTTCCCTTGTTTTAAGTAAAAAATTTTATTGAAAAAAGTAAATAGTGAAAATACTGCAGATAATACAAAATAACAAAAAGTGCAAAGCAAGTTTTTAAAAGTAACTTTCTGAAGGAAAAAAATTTCTTTACCCTCAATACCCAGGAACCATGTCTGTCATCTGTTTACCTTTTCAGCCATGCCTATATTCACATAAGCGGGTGCATGCGTGTTCTGCCTTTCTTACCTGACTTATCAAGGGAGTCGTCTCATATGACCATGTACACATACATCTTGCTTATTTTGGAGCTGCTGTTATGCCATAAAATGGGTATATTACATATTAATTAGTCCTCTGCTTTCGGATGGGATTTTACCAACTGATGCCAGTGCTGCCTTGCCCGCTGTTCAGTCTTTCAGTGATTCTCTTTTTTGGACTCTTAACTGTTTGCCTAGAGTACACAAGATGCAACAAGCAAGGTTTCTGTGGTTTCTTCCATCATCAATGGTGTATCTGGTATATCTTCATGCTTCCTCTGGTGCATAAATAGGGACACACCCTTATTGAATAAATTTAGGTGGGGAAATTGCTGGATGGAATAAAAAGTACATTTTTTCAGTCTTGAGGAATATCACAAATGGCTTTCCAGAGGGTTTGCACTAATTTTATCACTTTCATATTACATAGTGAGATTTTGTTTGTTTGTGGCATTGAGGGTTGAACCTAGGACCTCACACATAAAAGCAAGTGCCTTACCACTGAGTGATATTCCCATTCTGTCTTTTAAAAAACTTTATTTTGAGATAGGTCTTGCTGAATTGTTGAGGCTGGCCTTGTATTAAGAGACTCTGGAGTAGCTGACATTACAGGTGTGTACTTCCATGACTGGCTGAGAAATGGCTTGTCATGGTTATAACAATATGCATGCACTTTGAGGGTAATTTTTTTTGTGTGTGTGTAGTGCTAGGGATTGAACCCAGGGCCTTGTCATGCAAGGCAAGCACTCTACCAACTGAGCTACATCCCCAGCCCTGAGGATAATCTTTAATATAGCTAACCTTTAAAAATTATTTTTTACTTTAATTGCCTGTTTGCCATTTGTTCATTTTTATATCTTACTGATTCATATCTGTATATCAAAGTATCTGTGTATCAAATAAAATAGTTCTTTATCCTAGCTTGATGCTTGTCTTTTGACATCACTATGCTATTTTCTTTCAGAAAGACTTTAATTTTTTTTATTGTGATCAAATGTATTGATTGATTGGTTTTTGATTGCTCTTTGTTCTTGCTTTTGATGCTGGCAGTTGAACCCAGGCAGGGCCTCATGAATGCTGAGCACCTGCTCTACCACAGAGCTACACCCTCAACCCCCACATTTGGGTTTTAGAAACTCTTCAATCCAGAATTTTCCCGAGAAATGATGGCTTCTCTTTTTCTATGTCAGCATGGTTGATATATTGAGATTTATTTTGCTGTTAGGACTAAAGTAAGAATACAGTTTTCTTTATTTTCATGAAGTTCAATGCTTATGCAAGTGTCCTGACATCCTGAGTAATAAGCTAATGTGTACTCATAACCAACCGAAAATGAAGATTTAATTTTCGTTTTGTGAGAAATGCAGTTTAAATGAGGTATTGTACATATATGTATGGAGATAACGAATAATAAAATGGTGTGTTGGCTGATTTTTAATTTTGCTGTTTTTTTAAGAAGTAATGTCTAAGTAGAAAAAGAAGTAAAATTCAACTTCATCCTCTGTGACTTAGATATTCTTCTGTCTTCCTTATTTCACTGAATGGTTTTTATTACACTGTGCCCTTGAAGAACTGGCTAGCAGGACTATGTCCAAATTCACTGGACACTAATCAAGTTTCTGTCTGTGACCTCTTTGTCTTAACTTTTCTGCCAACTGGAAAGGAAAGAGGAAAGAGTAAAAATGTGAAACTGGCTTTTAATTTTCCTCCACAGTGGCAGTTAATTTAACTCAAACTCCATATTCATAATATATAAGCCCTACAGTTTTTGTAGGAAGAAATCTTGAGAAGAACACTGGTTATGATGAAACTTCTCATTATTCTAGCATTTGTATTTGAAGTTATAATGAATTAATAAGGTCTTGTAATCCTCATAGCTAACTAATATGCTTGTGAAATGTTGGGTACATTTTAAAGAAATATTTGCATTATTTTTTCATGTTAGAAGAAATTGAGGTATAAAAAGTAAGTAAATTGTCAAAAATCATGTACTGACTAAGTGGAGCAGAGATTTGAAGTTGGGTAGAACTCAGGAGGGACTATGCTATCAGATATATGTACTAACCTTTTTGGTTTAAAACAATGAAAAAGGGCTGGGATCGTGGCTCAGTGATAGAGTACTCGCCTAGCATGTTCGAGGTGCCGGGTTTGATCCTCAACACCACATAAAAATAAATAAAATAAAGATACTGTGTCCAACTACAACTAAAAAATAAATATTGAAAAATATTTAAAAAAACAATGAAAAAAACTACCCTCAGCTCTCTTACAAATCCTTATGAATTTTACAATTGAATAGTCCAGTCCTGTCTTTTACAAGTGAATAGTCCAGTTCTATTTTTGATTTCTGCTGTTGTAGTTTGAGTAAAATTTATGCCCTCCAAAACTTGTATTGGAGTTTAAACCCCATTGTGAGGAACTTAATCAGAGTATGGTGTTTGGAGGTGAGGCCTTTGGGAAGTGATTGAGATTCTCTAAGATCATCAGGGGGGTCCCCACAACAGCATACTGATGGATTAAAAGAAGTGCAGGACAGCCTGCTACTCCAGGGGCCTTGACAGGAGTATCTCAAATTAGAGGCCAACCTTGGCAACTTAGGCAGAACTTGTCGAAAATAAACTAAAAGGAGGATTGGGATGTAGCTTAGAAATCGAATGATCCTGGGAAAAGGAGGAAGAGGAGCAGGAGGAGGAGGAGAGAGGAGGAGAAACCAATAGCAGCAGCAAGAAAGAGACCACAGTGCACACACTTTCTGTCTCTTGCCATCTGATGTCCTGTGCCACCTTGGGACTCTTGTCAGTAAGAAGGTCATGAGAAAATATGGCTTCTAGGACCTTGGGTCAGAACTATGAGCCAATAAACCCCTTCTGTTTATCACTTACCTAGTCTGTTATTGTTATTACCAACATAAAACTAAGACATGGGATTTTTAACATCCTTTAATTATCTTCATAGTTTACCCAAAGATTTTAAAACTTTCAAAATTCCATGGATTCTCCATGCTAATTTCCCTCTAAATGTAATTTCCGTTTTGAAACTTACCAGATCACGTAAGTTTCTTATCCATCTAATGGTCTTAGTTGCCAAGGTTGGCCTTGAACTTGGAATCCTCCTGTCTCAGCCTCTGGAGAGGCAAGGATCTCCCCACTCTGATAAAGCCCTTAGTATTCAACCATGGAGGTTCCACTCTGATGACCTTAGTTAATCCAGTAACTTCCCAAAGTTACCTTTCAAGGTAGTTGTAGGAGGACTTGAAATTACTTCATTAGACCTTGTAAGAGTGGCACAAAGACCATTATTTTGTTTGAAAATACATGAAAAATGTAAGAGGAATCTTTATGATAAAGTATAGTTAAAACATAACACTGTAAATATTTTTTTCACTTCTATTATTTTATTTATTTATTTTTAAAAACATGCATGTTATAATAATGAATATTCGTTTGCAGCCATATTTTTGTTACTGTGGACATAAAGTAGTTTGAGAACTGCTCAGTAATAGTTCATTTTTGGCATTTATGTAAAATATTTGCACTATTGGACCAGTGAATTCATTTATCAGTAGAAGAGTAATAATCCAAGGTTTGGATTTCGATGTTCCACTTTGCAAAAGTTAAGTGTCAGAGGAATGAAAGTGATTTGTGCATCTTTACAGAACATAGTTTTTCAAGTGTGTGGACATGATTTATTCATGCATTGATTCATTCTTTTGTTCAACACATATTTCTATCCCCTGGGAGCCAGCTTTCTGCAGAGACCAATAAGCTGACTACCCTGCCCCTATTACCTAAAAGTTCCCTTCTAACAAAGCCACAACTTTCATCATTCCCCAGGAAATAAAGGCATTATTTCTATATAGCTACTAATATTCTGTTTCTAGCATTTTGCTTGAATCAGAATTGAAAGACCTGCTTATATGTCTGAGGAAACTCTCAAAAAGTAATGAGCATTGTAAATTGCTGTAGATACCTATTCTGATGCTCCTGAGGACAGGAGGAGGAAGGGAAATTCATCTCCTAGAACAAAATGAGCATACCAGAACCTACAATGTGCCTGTTGTTCTTACTACTTTTGTAAACTGATATTTAGGTCACCAATTATTTCTTGGTTGGCACACTGACTGACTTTTTTTTTTTCCCTTACTTCTCTGTTGCATTTACCTCTCAGTTTTCTCTCTTAAAGTTAAGAAGAGTTTATTAAATGTGGAGATGAAAAGAGGGAGAGAGACACAGAGAGAGGGAGACAAGATCAGAGGAGGCGGGTGGGGTGATGCTGACGACTTAAGACACAGGGATGCTCCTCTTCTCTCGCCCAGCCAGCCTCTCTGTCTCCCCCAGCCATTCCCAGCCAGGGACACTTTACAGGGCTCACAATTTTTACCTCTACTTTCTGTATTATTTGTAGTTTCTCTTCCAAATCATTACTACTTTTTTTTTGTGATTATGGTTACCATCTTTATTCTAATGCATTTCAAATATAAAATCTGTCTTTTCCTTTTTGCCTTAACTGTGATTGCACATTGCTAATAGGTGTCTTTAAACTGAAAATAAAATACTATTATTTTAGAAAAATGGAGAAGGATGAAAATCATAAAGAGGAAAATTAAAATATAATAATTTTTAAATATATCCTTTGCTTTAGTGTTCTTTACAGTGTGCATTTGTTGATTGGCCATCTCTGGTGTTTATTTTGGGGTGGCAGGTGGTGGGGTGGGAAGAATGTAGGATTCCTTAAAACCATGTTTTGCTAAGATTTTTTAGCCAGGTGTACTGTTCCTTGGGCTCTTCTAATTCAGTTGATTGATTTCTATTCTTATTTTTTTAAAAATACTTGGGCTGGGGATGTGGCTCAAGCGGTAGTGCGCTGGCCTGGCATTCGAGGGGCACTGGGTTGGATCCTCAGCACCACATAAAAATAAAATAAAGATGTTGTGTCTACCAAAAACTAAAAAATATAAATATTTAAAAATTTCTCTCTCTCTTTCTCTCTGTCTCTGTCTCTCTCTTTAAAAAAAAAAATACTAAAGGTGGCATTTTGGTTTTCTTCTGCTGAGTAATAAAACATCCCCAAACCTCTTGCCTTAAAGCACAACTATTTATTTGTGTTCTCTGGTTTGGGCAGGGCTCATTGGGGATGCTTCCTCTCTGCTGAACATGACACCAGATGGGAACTTGGTTAAGTGAGCCTAACCAGGATGACCTCTCAACCTCCAGGGCTTCTCTCCGTGTGAACTGTTTTCATTCAACAATCTTACATGGCGTCTGAGTCTCAAAAACAAAACAAAACAACAAATTCAGAAGGTTCCAGGGTTTTTAAGACCTGGTGCAGTGTCATTTCCATTGTTATGCCAGATTCGTGGGACCCCAATAGACCTCCAGGAGCTGAATCCGATGCAATCACACAAGAGTTTTTTTTTTTTTTTTTTCACAAGAGTCTTTACTGCAAGCTCGAGCCTGGACTCACAACCGTTCCCGAAGCAGCAGTCCCGGGGAGTGAGTCCCGGTCCTTTGTTCAGTGAGATTTTATAGGTTTGGGGGGATACTCTATGTGTCACAACATCACACAGCAAATCATTCCATACCACAGGAAAGTCAAACAACAATTCTTAACATTGATTAGCACATTCAATGGGGGGAACAAGTTGGGTAGGGGTGATTGGCTAGTACAAGATGGGGATTCCTTTGAACTGATTGGTTTAGGCCACGAGGGGTGTACGTGCTAAACTACATGGTTTCCCAACATGTTATCAACCACCATAAACTACTTGGGGGTCATCTGGCATCCCAGGTATTTTCCCTGTCTCATGCTAATTGGAGGTTGCTAGGGGGGTTGCTATGGGTCCCCACCTAGCCTAACTGAGTCAGGGACACCTCTCCTGTTATTTACAAACAACTCAGCAGGGTGGGTATGTGCCTAGGAGTGCTCTGTGGGTTTTTCCAAGGACAAGGGTCACGCCCCCTTCCTTAGGACAGGCCTTGAGGTAGCAACTGCTGTTATTTATTTATTTTAAAAAATGGAGTCACATTAGTTTCTCACCATCAATTTCTATTGGTCCAAGTAAAGTGTAAGGCCAGCTCACACACAGGTGGAGAAAACCAAATGAATCCCACTGCCTGCTAGAAGGAATGCATGTGTATACCAGGAGGGGAAGTCGTGTTGGTAGTTGACTTTAGACACTGTCTACTCTAGGTGGCAACTGAAAATTACTAGACTGAAAATTACTTGATGAAAAACTCCTGTTACCTTAGACCCTTGATGATGGGAACTTGGGCTCTGTAGAGGGATGCTGTCATGCTCAGCTAAAAGATACCCCAGATTAAAATCCAGATATAATGGATTTAATGGATGCTCATATAATGTCAAGGTTTTCCTACAGTTATCACAAAATGCTTACCAGGTGTACAATCTGTGGACAGTTTTAATTTTATTTTTCAGTTACTAAAAAACTATTATAAATGGAGAGCAGAATGTCCAGAACTAAGCGCAGATCTCCAACCTGGAAGCATCCTTGGCCTTTTGAAGGCTGGCTACCATGGAGTTCTGAGATCCAGGGATCCCACTGGCAGCAAAGTTCTTATTTACAGAATTGGTGAGTCACACACAGCTCTTCTTCTCCCCCACCTTCCTTCTCCTCCTCCGCCTCCTCTCTCCTCATATTTTTCATTGATTGCCGAATAGAATGTTTTAGTGTCTATGTTTAAGAATTTAGGTTTCAATTTATGTTTTTAGGTTTCAACCTCAGTGTACTTTAGGTCTTAACATTTACCAAATATAAGAAAATGTTGGCAGTTTTGAGAAAATTAACAGAATTTGGCGAAAATCCTACTTGTACTTTTCCAAACAGTCAACTGTATAAAATAAAAGAAAAATGGGAAGAGCAATAGTGGGAAAAAGTGAAAGCGCTCAAGATAAAGTGTTCAAAAAAAATGTTTAGTAGGAAATAAAAAGAAAAAAAAAGAATTCTGAACTATAAGATATAAGCCCCATGTATTCATAGATTTTGTCTCTTATGTTCATTGCTGTGTCCCAAGCACTGAGCATAGGGCCTGGTACACGGAAAGTGCTCATTAAATATTTGTGGAATGAGTGAGTGAATGACCAGTTCAATAATGCCCAGGGCTGAGGAGCAAGGGACTCATTTCTCTGGGTGGAAGGGGGTGTAGTAGGGACCAAGAACCCCTGGAAATTGTTGCAGACACTTTATTCCATTAGCACCTTTTTATTTTCATCTTTTCTCTTTTTAATTACTAGGCATTCCTAGTTTTGTGAGTGGGTGCTTTATCCATTCAAGCTGCTACAACAAACTGTCATAGACTATGTGGATTAAAAAATAGAAAGTTATTTCTTACAGTTGTGAAGGCTAAGAAGTCCAAAATCAAGGCACCAGCAGATTTGGTTCTGATGAGACCCTGTGTTCTGGTTCATAGACATTTTCTCACTCTAACCTCACATCAGTGAGCAAAGGTCTCTCTTGGGCCTCTTTTCATAAGGGCACTAATTCCATTTTTGAAGTCTCTTATCCTCATGACCTGATCACTTCCCAAAGACTTCCCCACTGATATCATGACCTTGGGAGTTAGGATTTCAACATATAAATTTTTTTGTGGGGGGACATAGACATTCAGACTACAGCATTTGGTGACCTACTTCTGTTGCCTGTTTAGTTCTGTGTATGATTTTAAAAGCCAAGTGAAAGGGAACTCTATAGCTCAGTTGAAAGGACAAATAAAACCAACTTTTTGTGAGCTGCATTTTATGAATTATCATCTTGTAGAAGTTTCATCCTTTTTTCTTTCTTTTTTGAGATGGGGTCTTTCTGGGCTCTCTGGGCTAGCCTTGAACCCCAGGGGTTCCATCATCCCCCTGCCTCAGCCTGCCAGAGTAGCTGGGACTAGAGAAGTGTGCTATGATATCCAGCTAACTTTTAAATCTTTAAAGAATTAAACTTTATGTATTTATATTTTCAGCCCGCTTAGAGATAAGATACTTGCCTATAATGAAAGCTTGGTATCTGGCAAAAAGATACTATATTTAATTCTTGAAAGGGTATCAGATGATCAAATAGAGTTATTCTGTTTTCTTTTTATTTATTTTTTGTCCCAGCTTGTTTGTCAAAAAAAAAACCAAACAAACCTGAGTTAATCATTAAGCCATTATCTATAAAGCAGACATTAAAATGACCTTTCTGTTCTTTCATGTCTCCTCTAGTGCCAGAGGCTATTGAATGATTTGTCAGTCATAAGTTCCTTGAACTCCTCAGGGATAGGGTTGCCAGTGTTCGTGTTTTATTTAGCAAAGAAACCTACATATTATAAGAATATAGGGTGCCCAGTCATATTTGAATTTCAGATAAAGAATATTTTTGAAGTATGCATGGGGCATAGTTGTGCTAAATAATTATATCATATTTATCATAAATTCAGCTTTAACTGTGTGTTCTATATTTTATCTGGCAAATCTATTAAGAGTTCCCAGGAACATAAAACTGAAATTCATAGCAAGGTTTTGGGCTCTGCAGTGCCTGACTGAATATTCTCTCTCTCTCTCTCTCTCTCTCTCTCTCTCTCTCTCTCTCTCTCTCTCTCTCTCTCTCTCTCTCTCTCTCTCTCTCTCTCTCTCTCTCTCTCTCTCTCTCTCTCTCTCTCTCTCTCTCGTCTTACCTCCTCTCTGGTTAGGAGCCACTTGGGCAAAATAAAAAGTAAAAATGACATTTTGGTAGTGAGAAAGAAAACATGCTCTTTTGGTCATAAGTTCTTCTTAAAGACTAGCCAGCACTATCTCATCAAACTTTCTATGATGATGAAATATTTTTATAGTAGCCACCAGCCATCTGTGGCTACTGAACCAACTTGACATTGGCTCAGACTATTAAGTTAGTTGACTCAGAAATTTAGGTCATGAAAATATTTTGATCTGTAAACTTCATTTGGCTCATCACCTAGTGTCTGAAGGAGTATTGTATTTTTTTAGTCATATTTATTTTTCAAATGCTTACCATGAACCTGAGGGTTTTAAAAAGCAAGAGTAATTCCATTATACCGTCCCAAGACTCCTTCTGATTATCTTTTCTTTTTCTAGATCTTTAGGGCTTTTGTTGCTACTAGATGTTACCAATCAATACTTAAATCTGTTAAGGTTCAGTCCTCTAAAAATATACAAAAAGTCCTCCTCTATCCCACCCCTGCCCAGCCTCTGCCCCAGCCACCTTTCTTCCCAGCTCCCTCTCCTATTCTAAGCCAGACTTGTTAAGTTAGGATGTTCACCATCCACACTTTCCAATCATTCCTTAGCCCATACTGCTCTGGTTTCACTCCCACATCTGCTAAAAAGACATCAGTGACGTTTTCACCAACTCTCATGGACATGTGTAGTCTTATTTTACTTGGCTTCCAACACAATGAGACACTTCCTCTTTTTTAAAATATCCTTTTCCCTTGGCCTCTTTGTTGCCTTCAGCCTAATTGGTGGCTCCTGTCTCTTCTTCTTCTTTTTCTCCTTTCTCCTCTTCCTCTTCTCCTCCTCTTTGTTTTCAGAATCCAAGGCCTCACAAATGCCAGGGTAGTACTCTACCAATGAGCCGCACACCCACCTGGCACCTTTTATTGAGATAAAATAGAAGCATTTTGAGCAGAAAAGATCCATAATTAGGAACATGTCAAATTGATGACTGTGAGTGGGGTGCAGTGGTGCATGCCTGTTATCCCAGAGGCTCTAGAGGCTAAGGCAGGAGGATCCTGAGTTCAAAGCCAGCCTCAGAAACTTAGCAAGAGTTTAAACAACTTAGCAACACCCTGCTTCGGAAAAACAAAAAAGGGCTGAGGATGTATTCATTGGTTCAACACCCCTGGGTTCAATACTTGGTACAAAAAAAAAAAAAAGAAAGAAAGAAAGAAAGAAAAGAAAAAAAAAAAAAGGAAAGGAAAGGAAATTGTTACAGTGAGAGATCCAAATGGATACAGCCAGAATAGGGATCTGGTTTTATGAACTGGATTCTCAAGGTTCACCTCATTCTTCAAATTCTGAAATTCCTTTTACACTGGCCTTAGCCTCTGCTTTATATGATACTTTATCTCTACCTTAACAGAGGAAAAACTTGGATGTAAGACAATCAATCTCTCTTTTAGATTGCCATCTAAGTAACAACTCCCAGATTTGTATCTTCACCCCCATCTTCTCTTTGGGGATCCAGTTCATGTGACCAGCTCCCTATTCTAGCTGTACACTTTTGGATGTCTCACTATCACCATTTTGATGTGTTCCTACTTAAGATCTCTTCCACCCAAAATGCTTCTCTTTTATCTCAATAAATGGTACCACCATCCTACCCAGTTGCCCATACCAGAAACTTTGCTTTTTGAATGCTTTACCATTACTTCACATTATGAATAATTTTTCATTCATTCTGTTAGGCCCTTCATCAATCTTCAATCTGAAGACTTATATCATTTTTCAGCTATGGAAAAAAAATTCTCTATGGTTACTATTCTGTAGTTTCATGTTCTTTGTATTTGCTTTCTATATCTCAGGATATTAGAATTTCTAGTTTTACCTGCATTATTGTTTAACTTTTATTCATACTCATCAACTCTTGACTTGTGTGCCAAATTGAAGAAAACTCCTCAAGTAGATCTTCCAAACCACTGTTCATTTACTGGTTCTGTCTGTCATTTGTTCCATCCGATTTCACCTGATTTTAAAAAATCTTTGCCTGGGCTGGGGATGTGGCTCAAGCGGTAGCGCGCTCGCCTGGCATGCGTGCGGCCCAGGTTCGATCCTCAGCACCACATACCAACAAAGATGTTGTGTCTGCCGAGAACTAAAAAATAAATATTAAAAAAAAAAAATTCTCTCTCTCTCCTCTCTCACTCTATCTTTAAAAAAAAAAAAAAAAAAAAAAAAAAAAAAAAAAAAAAAAAATCTTTGCCTGTTCTTAGAATAATAGCTTTCAACATCTTCTCCCTGGTAGTATTATGTTTCTTTGAATGTCTCTACCTTTCTTAACCTTACTTCAAGCTTTGTTGCCTTTATCTACTGAGTTCAGCTCATCTGTTCTTTGCATAGACATGTAAAAATTTTGACAGATGCATATCTTTTTTTTTTTTTTAATTACCTGCTTGCCAGTCAATTATTGTCATTTCTGCCTGCTGTGGCCTGTCTCAGGGATGCAAGGGAACGGGTGAGACATATGGACAAGAAATGTCAGTTCCTGTTTTCAACACAGGTTCCCCTTGTTTTCCCTGGGCATGGGCAGTTACCTGGGTGTGCATCTAGCTGGTCATTTCCTCAACACTTCTTTCCCAAGCTCACATTTCCTGCTTAGGCCTGTAGGGACATGCCTCTGCTTTGGGCTGCTTCTCACTGAGAGTTGAGAGGATTAACTTGTCTGTCTGCTCCTCCTGCTTTTCTCATAGCAACCTCTTCAGTTACTATGGGGCCCTACCTGCTCCTCAGAATCCAGGCCCTGGGTTTTCCCTTCTCCAACATCTCCTAGCTTGTAGCATAGCCACAGGCGTTCCCATCTTAAGACACAGCTCTCTTCTGCATGTGAAGTCACCATTGCTTTTGACAGTCAAATCCAGCCTGCAAGAATTCTTTCTTTTTTCCATGCTTTTAAAAATCTTTTCTTTGCCAGGGATTTCAGGAGGGAGGAACAAACGGATAGATAACCTTGGTCCTTAATTTAACGTTATTCAATATTCATGATCCCTTGTACATAGAATGAGTTTCCCTTTGTAAATCTCTCTGGTTCTTTATACAATTTTGAGATATGATACCCTCTTTTTTTTTTTTCCAGCACAATGGGACCCAAAAGTTTTTACAGCTTACGATGTATTTCGTGTAAGTCTAATTACATCTGAGCTTATTGTACAGGAAGTAGAAACACAACGGAATGGAGTCAAGGCTATATTTGATCTGGAAGGTTGGCAATTTTCTCATGCGTTTCAAATTACCCCATCTGTAGCCAAGAAGATTGCTGCTGTACTTACTGTAAGTGACTATTTTAACTCTTAGGTATCATACTTCCAAATGTTAGCTCTAAGTTTTGTTAGAGTATTTATTAGAAGCTTAAATAAAATTTCAAAAATGATACGTATAATTCAATAATGCTAACAGGAAGTGAAATTTATTTATACCAAATATTAAAAAAACATGAAAATAAATGTTCAAAACCAGTAAACACAGAATTTATACATTTAGATAGTAATGTGGTAAAAATCTTGCCCTAGATTTAAAAACTGACTGAAAAATGTTTATAACAATGATACAATAAAAGGTCACATAAATCTTGGTGTAGGCATAAATTGATATGACTTTTTTTTAAAAGGTTTTAAAAATGGTCATTGTCTTTGACCCAGTAATTCTACTTCTAGGTAAAGAACAATCTTAAATATAGTAAGGGCTTTGTATACCATCATAATAGTTTATTGGGGCTGGAGATGCAGCTCAGTGGGAAAGTGCTTGCCTAGTATATGCGAGGCCCTGGGTTCAATACTCAGCACTGTAAAAAGAAAAAGAATATATATATATATATATATATATATATATATATATATATATATATATATATATATATATATATATAGAGAGAGAGAGAGAGAGAGAGAGAGAGAGAGTTAAGTTTATGATATGACAGGTACTTTGCTAAGTGTTTCATATGCACTACCACATAATGCACATGCTGGGCCTATGACATCAAATCATTATTTTCTCCATTTTACAAATTAATAAACTCGGTTAAAGAAGTGGCATAGCAATGCCCAGGTACATAGTTTGTCAGCAGTGAAGTAAAGTAAGCTTTATTCAGTCCTGGTAATCTGTATGTACAGGTCATGTTTGTAACCACTACTTCTCCTCCTATCTAGAAAGATAGTTACTGCAGCACCAATTTTTTTTTTTGATAGTACTAGGAATTGAACTCAGGGGCACTTTACCACTAAGCTACATCCCCAGCCCTTTAGTTTTTATTTTTAATTTGAGACAGGGTCTCATTAAGTTGCTGAGGATGGCCTTGAACTTGTGATCTTCCTGCTTCAGCCTTATGAGGACTTGAGATAACGGCATGCACTACCACAGTATCTTTTTTTTTTAGAGAGAGAGAGAGAGAGAGAGAGAGAGAGAGAGAGAGAGAATTTTTTAATATTTATTTTTTAGTTTTCGGTGGACACAACATCTTTATTTTATTTTTATGTGGTGCTGAGGATCGAACCCAGCTCCCCTTGCATGCCAGACAAACACGCTACTGCTTGAGCCACATCCCCGACCTTTTAATAGTATCATTTTTAATAGATTTTTTAAAATATTTACTTTTTAGGTGTAGATGGACGAAACACAATGCCTTTATTTTTATGTGGTACTGAGAATTGAACCTGGGTCTCACCCATGCTGAGCCACAATCCCAGCCCAGAAGAAAATTTTTTAAATATTATTTGTCCAGAAATAGGAAAATGGTCACTTAAATGGTGGTATATCCATTTGATAGATCATTATAACAGTATTAAAATGCATGATGACCACAGAAAAAAATATTATAACAATGAAACATAACAGTATGCAAATTATTTAGGGAGCCTATTAGCAATTATATTTAAAGTAAAATTATACATATAAAAAGAACCTGGAAGAAAAAAACAAGTTAATAACATGTCTCTAAAAGTTAGACATGAAAAAGAGCTTTGCATTAAAAAAGAAGAAAAGAAAGAAGAAAGGTCTGTGTATTGACCATATAACTTTTAGATAGGGAAACTATTGATGAGTTTTTTTTCTTTCAACTCTTAACTTTTTAAACCTTCTAAATAAGCCTATATTACTTTGATGCTAAAGATGTATACCAGTACCTAAAGTGTGTGTTATGTTTTTCAATTTTTATGAACTTTTGATTACTTACCTCTCAAAAAAACGTTGGCAAAAAAGTTAAATTATATTTGTCCAAATTAGTCATTGGTTCCCTAAGAAAATATCTCTGTGTGATGGGGAGAAGGGATTTCTAGTGAAAAAGCGTTAAGTATTTTATAGGAAAACTATTAAATATTTTAATACTTTGCCTATGCTTGTTTAAGATTTTTCTTAATCTAGTGAGAGTGAAGTATCAATTAGACTTTTGTGTTGCTGGAATAAATAATTTTGGAAACAAAATAACACCGTAAGTACTGCTGTAAATTTGGAAAGTGTTTAAAGAAGAGGCTTGTCTTAGGAACATAATTGCAATATTAATTTGTTTTTCAATAAGATGATTTTTTTCTTTATTTTCCAAAGGATTCCTTTCCATTGAAAGTTCGTGGCATCCATTTGATAAATGAGCCAGTAATTTTTCATGCTGTCTTTTCCATGATTAAACCATTCCTGACTGAAAAGATTAAGGAACGAGTGAGTAAAACACATTCAAGTTACTATTTTTCTACATCAAATATTCTAAACTTTTTCATTTAAGGATCGATTTATTATCTCCCTCCACACCCACCCACCCTCTCCATTAGTTCAATATTTTGAATATTTATTTATCAAACCAACTATTTTTGTAAATTAAAAGGATATTATAAGTCCTTGGGAAAACTGGTTCACTCATACATCCTTGGCTCAATTGCAAAATGATATATTCCCGGTAGAGGGCAGTGTGATTGCAGTTATCTAAATCACAACCGTAGCACTTTTGGGAATTTATCCTACAGATATGTATGTACATAAACAAATTATATAGAAATATTCATTGCAGTAAAACATTGAAAACTGCCAAGTATTCATCATTAGGAAACTGATTTTTAAAAAAGCTATGATACATTTACACTAAGGAATGCAACAAGTTTTGGAGGATGTATTGTAAAGTGAAATGCACAAAATGAAAAAGAGTGTTGATGATATGCTATCTTTTTTTTTATAAAAGGGGGAGAATAAGAATAGGTCCTTATTTTTGTATAAAACTATACTAAAAAGATATGTAGGAAAATACACCTACATTGAATAGAATAGAGGTGTAGTAGCCAAGCATAGATGAGGATAGGGTTGATAGCAAGACATCTCACTGTGTATCTTGTTTTGATTTCTAACCATGTTAGTGTGCTATTTATGCAAGTCATAATGCATATTTTTCTTCCTTAATTTTATTTGTTTGGATTGAATCCAGGACCTTGTGCATGTTATACACTCAGTTACATCCCTGTGCCAAAATTGGTATTTTTTTAAATTAAATATTTGTAACTGAAAACCACAGTGTCTGACATATAGGACTTTATGTTATGTGAATTGAAGCAAAAAAAAAAATGTGGGTTTTTTTTAGCATATCCTTCAGAGCTTTATCTCAGATGGATATCTAATACTTTTTAGAATTTTTGAAAGGTTGAAAATGGAATCTGAGTTCTCAAGAAAAGCAACCACTCTTCTACATTAATCTGTAGAGAATTCTGAAATATTTGATTTAGGGTATTGCTATGTTGCCCAGGTTGGTCTTCAATTCTTGTGCTCAAGTTATCTTCCTACCTGAGCTTCCAGAGTAGCCCCAATTACAGGTCCCATCATGCCACTGTGTGTGACCACCAAGTATTTTTAAAGTCTTAGACAAATTAAATCTCAAATTATTTAAATATAATGTGACACCATGGATTATCATGCTATGTTTGAATTTTAGAAACAATATTCTTTCATTTTAAGGAAATGTAACATTTTGTACCTGAACAGAAAACTATGACCATAGAGCTTATTTATCTGGTGGGTATTTCTATTTTTCTTTAAGAACCACCCCTCAATTATCTGCTTTAGTGATGATAACTACTTTTCATTCTAGTGTTTTCATTTTTAAAATTTTTATTTATTTATTTTTGGTACCAAGGATTGAACTCAGGGCCATCCCTAACCCTTTTTGTATTTTATTTAGAGACAGGATCTCACTGAATTGCTTAGGGCCTTGCTAAGTTGCTGAGGCTGACTTTGAACTCATGATTCTCCTGCCTCAGCCTCCAGAGCCACTAAGATTACAGGTGTGCCCCTTGATGCCCTGCTCATTCTAGTATTTTTATAAAAGCCAATTTTGTTGTTTCTTCATTTTTTTTCTTTCTTTCCAATGTAGCTTGATAACAGCTAACCACCTCTCTTTAATTTTTGAAGATCTAAAAATAAATATTTCTATTTTAGTTTATATCCTGAGCAAGTACAAGCAAAAATGTAAAAAAAAAAAAAAAAACTGGACTTAATTTAAAGAAGAGTATATGTACACAAAAGAAAGAAAAAATTTAAAAATTGAGAAGCTAAGGAAAGCAGTGAAAGTCAACATGAAGAAACTTGCCAAAATAGGGGAGAAAACAAATCTACTTTTTTCCCTTTCAGTTTTTCAGTAATACTCCACTTTTCATATTTCTCCTTTCCTGATACGACAGAATTTCTCCTCAGTTAACTGATAGTATTTTTAAAATTTCAGAGAAAATCAAGAATTGAGGTTGTATGGCTCCTCAGTGTAGAATTCTCCTTTCATTCATTGTTCCTCATATCCTGGTGCTTTTTAAATGGTTGTTGAATGAACAGATAAACATTTTGCCTTAATAAGAGAAAATTTATTTATTTATTTTAACAACATGTATTCTTAGTTTCTACAGGTTTATCTTAACTTCAGGCCATTCGATGATCAATTTTTTTAAAAAAAATGTTTTTCTTTTAGTATTTTTTTAGTTGTCAATAGACCTTTATTTCGTTTATTTGTTCATTTATATGCAGTGCTGAGAATCGAACCCAGGGCCTCACATGTGCTAGACAAGCACTCTACCACTAAGCCATAACCTCAGCCCTGGATGGTCAACTTTTAAAGTTTAAAATATTTGAAAATCAAAGGTTCTCAACAATATAATTTTCTACTTTTGAACTAGCCAAGAGTATCACATTGACAATACCATATGAATCATTCTTCATGAATCTAACTGTGGGCTCAGATGTATGCTTCTATTTGAATTAATACCAATTAGGACATTTTTGTTATCTTCTGAGGTTAAGAGAATGCAAGTCTAAGAAAGTAATACAATTATTAGATTTACAGCACCATAATCTAAACATAAATAAAAATCTTAGATTCACCAGCAAAATAATAGAAATAGTACATACCCTACTACTTTGGAAGTTATTAGAGTATCTCATTTTATGAGGTTAATTTTACCCCTGGAATTGCATCTAATTAGTGAAAGGCAGAGGGGACACCTTCTAAAACATTTTGACTATTTCAGATTCACATGCATGGGAACAATTACAAACAAAGCCTACTTCAGTATTTTCCTGACATTCTTCCTCTGGAATATGGTGGTGAAGAACTCTCCATGGAGGACATTTGTCAAGAGTGGACAAATTTTATAATGAAGTCTGAAGATTATCTCAGCAGCATTTCTGAGACCATTCAATAGAAGAAGCTATTTCATATGAGTGGCTTCCTCATAAAAATATGTGAGAGAAATCCTATCTGATTACATAATGAAAGAAAAAGAACAAATCTTTTAAACTAATTCATGCTTGTCATATCTTTAAAAATGTTAAAATCTCTTATATGAGCAATATGGGCATGTGGGAGGCTTTTTTACTTTTTAAATGTATTTTTTTTAAAAAAAACTTTGAAGTAATTAAATGTTGGTATATTTGAAAGGCACAGAAGAGATTGCTGATTCTTACACATTTCTCAAGTGACTGTTCATATGTACTTTTGTATGTTTCTGGAAAGTTTAATTTTAAACAAATTTTCTGATTACATTTGTTTGGTACTAGATTTATAAATAGTCCAGTGAAAAGAAATACTATACAATTCAACTGATGGTGGAAACCTATTAACACTAATTTTTGGTGCCCGATTAAATTATAATTCAGAATAAAATCTCAATACAGCTTTATGGCTATTTCTATGGGCCATCTGATGGCTCATCTCAGGGAAATTCTATTTAGCATATTTGCACATTAGAAACTTTTGACTGAAGAATTTTTATGCCATATTATTCTATTTAGCATCTATAGGTCTCCAGGAAATTACTGATATTGCTATAATTGAAACATATTTATAAAATATTTCAGGCACAGTTGGCTTTCAATTTATTCTCAAATAAATAAAAAAATATAATTTTGACCTCTGTTCATGGTTATTCTTATCATGACTACACAGATATTTGGAGAGTGAGTAATGTTTAATTGTCTTTTATAGGAACAATTTTTAGTTGAATAATCAATAGAACTACACAAAGAAAAGGAAGTGTTTATATTTTAAAAATCATTATCAATTACATATAGTATTTTTCAGGTTATTCATAAAACAATTTAGATTTACTATTATATCAAGATATTCTAAATATCATAATTTATATTTACTTAAAAAATTTATAGTTGGGATGTGCTGTTTATATTCTAGTTTATGTCAAAGAGTATTTTAGTTATCAATAAAGATATAATCTTATCCCTCATATTCAACATAGCTTTTATGTCATAACTTTTATACTTATTATTTTGAAATTAATTTTATTCAAAACTTAAAAATGAAAGAATATATGCACAAAATTTGTTGAGCATTTTTGTTCAGATAGTTGGATTTCAACCTTAATCATATAATAGTATCTTTGTGCAAAGATATTTTTCTTTGTGCAAAGGTGTTTTTCTTTATAAGAAAATTAGTCTAATCAGATGAGCTGATACTTATGTTCTCTTACATATATCTAACCTGATAGTAACTGCAGATGTTCTTTAGAGAACGTGTTTGATTTTAATTTAGCATCAGGAAATTAACACTACATCATTATATTTTTATAAAAAATTAGATCCTGCCTGTTTTCTTAAAAAAATGTAAAGTGTTCTTTGTAAAATTATGTAACTCAAAATTATATAATTAAAAATAGTAATATAAAAAAATCACTTAAAAGAATAAATAATAGAAGTAACAGACATCTGTAGCTTATACAACTGTTATTCCTAGAAGATTTATATCACAGGTTCCACTGCCTTTACATTTGGCTATTTAAAACACTTTCATATGACTGTGAAGGAATGAGTAGTTTAGCACACGAACAAAGAACACTTAAAAATGTCTTCTAAATGTGATTCATCAGTGATATGATCAATAGTAAATAAAAATAACTCAATTGATATTGGTGCATTTTAAGATGGGTCTTTGAAATGTTTATAAAATGAAGCAATATTCTGAGGAACATTGAAGAACAATGTGAAATGAGCAGAGCATATTATAAGGTGCCAAGGTAAATTATTGTGCGATAATTTACTGTGTTACTTTACTGTGATTGTACCAGAAGTGCCTTTAAAAAGGTCAACTCCATATGTGCTTATTGTATTACTGAACTGCACAATAATTTATTTAATATTATTCAAAAAATTAAACATCTTTCACATAAACCATGGTATGTAGAGTCTTTTTTTTCCCATTTGAAAATACAAACATAGGGCATTTTTTGAGCTGCTTTTTCTTTCACAAAATTTTAAGAAAAACTACCTACAGTTGTCCAGTATTTAAATGTCAGTTTTTCTGATACCTAATTAAGTTTTAATTGCAGGCTGATTTTTCCTGCTGCGTGATCTTCCCATAATATCTTTTGTTATAAATAAGGACCAATTTCATAAAGCTAAGCCATGAACATTTAAGAAGTTAAACTCAAAGCAAAAAAACTAAAAACAAATGAATTAAAAGTCCCCCCACTAGCAGAATAGAATAGACATTATGATTGATGTATGTACATTCCATGTATGTATTATATGTCAAAATACATTCTGCTGTCATGTATGACTAAAAAAAAATTAAAATAAATTGTATGGTAAAAACTAAATAAATAAAAATTCTAAAAAAAAGCAGGCAAGTTACTTGAAAGGCCACTTTAAATTAAAAAAATCTAAGTATTCAATAATCATAAAACGCAAAAGTTTTAGAAATTAGATGATGTGAAGTAATATCACATCATATACACAAATTAAATAGTATTGATGAACATGTTGAATAAATACATTCTCATAAACAGAAATAAATAAATAAATAAATAAAAGTCCCCCCACTCAAGAAAGGTTTTGACTTATTACGTATGCATGGCTTAACTTTATGAAATTAATTAGTAGTCCTTTATGTACAGCACAAGGCATTATGGGAAGACTAAGCAGCAGGAAAAACCAGCCTGCAATTACCTAAGTCACTTAATCAGGTAATTTGATTTCTTCAATAGACTATATTTTCAGAGCAGTTTCAGGTTCACAACAAAATCAAGCACAAGGTAGAAGATAGACAATTTAGGATTGGAGATGAGGGTGGGAGGTAGAGCAATTGACTAGCATGCAGGAGTCTTTGAGTTCAATACCCAACACTTGGGGGGGATTATTTAATTTCAATTTTTATTTATTTATTTTTATGGTACTAAGGATTGAACCCAGGGCTTCACACATGCTAGGCAAGCATTTTACCACAGAACTATTTCCCCAGCCCAGATAATTTAATTTTGAAACAATCTGCTATATAGCCTAGATTATGATTTTATTTGTCAAGCCAGATTTTTATTACAGAAATAGCATTAATTAAGACTTTAGATTTAAAATATCTGGATATATATAAAAAGCTCAGACAACAAAGAAGATGTTTAAAACCCTCCTTCCAGGACCTATATGATGAATTTTGCCATACTTAGGTGGTCCAGTAGAACTGTAAGTTACAAAAGTGGATCTAGAAATGAAGGCCATAAAATTACTAATTTTCTAATTAGCAAGGACATATAACATCCTCCCCCCACTCCTACGATGATTTGCACTTGATGATTGCTTTCTTCTTATCATCCGAGTCAAGAACATTAATTTATTATATATCTACTTTTGATAATACTGTACCTTGAATTAAGTGATAGAATGAATAGAAAAATCAACCAGATGCTACAGAGGAGAGAGAAAACATATTCAAAATAGCCAAATCAAGTGCAGCATAGCTTGTTGTAGAGACCATCAAAGTAATTCCAGTGAAGTGTTTTGGGAGAATGATTGCTACCTGTTGTAATTGAGGATTCGTAATGGAGGTACTATTTGAAGCAGTCTGTAAGTAGAATTAACTTTCCTATGTAGGGATGAGACAGGAAGGAAGGGTATTTCAAGAAAAGAAGTAGCACAAACAAAGATTTAGAGAAGAGAAAAAATAAAAGATGTTTGAGAAATTGTAAAAACCTGTATTATTGGAAGGAAAAGCTTGGTTCAGGAACAGTGGGTCATTTGCCCAGAAAAATCCATGTTATATTATAGCAGGTCTTGAACACCAGCTGAAGGGCACTAAAAGGTAAGTATTACTTATTTTGTGCAAGGCACCATATTAGATTCACATAATTGCATATTTGATTTTCAAAAAATAGTGGTAAGTGGCATTATAATCATTTTATATTCTTTGCTCAGAATCACAGAGTAAATGATAGAATCAGACTAAACTTGGCTCATTTATCAAGATGAGCTCTGCACTGCACACCAACACAATGCTCCTATTAGAATGAGTTCTGAAGGCCATGGGAACGATGACCCCAGATTTTATCAGTCCTACCTTGAAATGTCTGAACCTGATCCATTTCTAATCTCCTCTCATACAATCTACAGCAATAGCTTCCTCTTGGACTGCAGCCTTCCCATTGTTCCTTCTTTTCCCCACTTCTTCCCCACTGCCAGAATAATCTTATGGCAAGATTCCCTTCTCTAATTTTCAAAATGGTAGTACTGCACCCAGGGTAAATTATAAATTGGCACCCAAGACCTTTCATACGCAGGCCCAACCTGTTTTTCCATCCTCACATGGAAGGACTCCTGATTCCACCTTTACTCCAAGGCACATCCGCCTTTTGAAAGTATCTTCCTTTCCACACAAGACATAGAAGACAGAAAGGGATGGCGGATACTTATGCTATGAACCTTGGCTCTTAATGTTTCCTCTGCTCAAAGTCTTGTCTTTGCTTATTGTTGGTCCTTCCCAATTGTCACCTCAGTAGAGCCTTTTCTATCCCTCCCCAGTAAGAATTCTTTGCTCCCTTTTGTGTGTTCCCTGTCTGGATTGATAGCTGTTTACCTGCTGACCTTCCTGACCTCTTCCCTCTACTTTTTCATTGTCATGTTAGATGTTAGCTGTCAAAGTTTTTACTTACTGGGCTTTACTTTATATTTATTGAGTACTGGGGATTGAACCCAGGGGTATAGTATGGCCTCTATGAAGTTCAGGAGAGTCATTATAAAATTAAAAAAAAAAACTTGTACAGCTTCCTCTCCACTTAATAAAACAATAACAACAAGTTCTCTATTGGGTCAAGCTCTTTTCGTAGGTTTCCCACAGCTTTATTGTGTATCATGTTGATAGTAGTTTGGAAATCAGGATCAGGTCCTCACTCCCCAGTTGTTTGAAATTAGACACCAAGAAACACCGAAACAAGTTTAGAAGGCAAGTTTTATTTAAGAAAGTGACAGAACACAGAGAGCAGACTTCTCTGCAGAGAAGTTTGAGCCCAGAGTTGGGTGCACAGGGGAGTGGATATGTCTTGCCTATTAACAAATCTTAGATTTCCTCTCCGGGTCTCCTCTCCATAAGTGCCCAAGGGCAGGAAAAGAGCAGCCTAGGGGGTAATCATTAGCATACCTTGTGTTGTGAGAAGATAATCCCCAGAGGTGTTAGCAATTGGTTGAGCTGTGAAAGTGCTGGATGGAGGTGTAAGGGACCCATTTCCTTTTCTTTGATAATCAAACCTGGTCATTCACTACCTACCTGTTCTTTGCCCCAATCTCTTCCCTTTCTCAGATTACCATGCAGCACCTGGGGAGATGTTGGGATCTGGAATGGGGAGTGGTCCGGCATAACCCATGTTGTACTCTGCCTTTCTTCTCTACTGTTGAATCTCATTCACTTGTGACTCAAGTTGGCCTCATCTGAGGACTTCATCTTACCAGTCACCTCCAGAACTGTTGGATGCCCCATATTACCTGAATTCAGTAGGTAGGTGACCTTATCCCCAGATCAATGATGATTGTCCACACTCAATATTTACTCCAAATTCTTGCCCACAGGGACATGACATCTCTACACACAAAATGCAATGAACTGGTGTTACCGCTGTTGACCGGTGACGAGTCCTTGCTTCCCCAGTGTTGAAGAATAACACCAGAGAAGCACGCCGAGGCAAGGTCAGAGTAGAAATTAGAAGTTTATTACAGGACAGCAGAAAAGACTTCTCCCGGAGGAAGAAGGGGACCCAAGAGGTGGAATCCGTGGAAGTGCGGTTGCCTCTCCATTTTATAGTTTCTTTCAGTGATGGAATGTAGGAGGAAAGGCCTGAGGGGTGGGACATGGGTGGGCCAAAGTAGTAGTCTGAGCCAGAAGGACTTCATTAACACTTCTTTGGGATGGACTTTGGCCTAGGGCCTTTTCAGGACTTCATTAACATTCCATGAGTTGTCCTGCTTTTCCTGGAATCATTCTCAGCATGGCCTCCATTTTAGATTTCACTCGGTATTAGACCCGATTTATCTAACTACACTGACTACCTAACTTTAAAATCTGGCTTCACTGGGCTGGAACATGTTCAGTGGTAGAACATGTACCTAGCATGTGATAGTTGTGGGGGGACTGAGTTCTTTTGTCAGTACTGGGGGGTGGGGAGTAAGTAATTAATAGCTATCAAGTGCCTAAAACAAGTCTTCCTGGAAGGAAACACTTCATCCTCTGAAAGGATAGTATCAATTTCCCTTTCCTTAAGACTAAAAGACAGCTTAGACTTTCTAGGATTAGCTGGTTATTGCCAATACTGGATCTCTGTTTTTTTCTGCTATTGCTTCTCCATTGGAGATTGTTTCTTGAGGCTCCTGTTTCTGGGTTTGCATTTCAGAAATCTGAAGTGCTCTTTTTCCTTTTCTCCCACCCTTAGATTCCCCAATTACTCATTATCAATTTTCTTCTTTTTACACTTGAAAGGGATGAATATACATTATAGTTCCTCAGCAAAACCCAACTGTCCTCATCATCTAAGTTGCTGTGAAACTGCAAAGAGCACAACTTTGGGTTCACATTTCACAATTTAAAAAAATACAAGCCTTACTTAAAATGGGAATCCATCTCAACAGGAAATCTTAAATTGAAGATCTTTCAAGAGTCCCCAGTAGCAGATCACAACCCAGGTAGATTGCTTTACCAAGAACTAGTGTATGACCCCAAGAAGAGGTCAGCTTCCACCCTAGACAGAAGACCAAGATCCCCTATGAGTCCTATGTTGAGTCCCCTCCATAGCCTCCAGTTGTATCATTCTTACTGACCGTATATTTTTCTATCACTGTATTAAAATTTCCTTATGCCATGTCTTCTCTTTCCCTTTTTGCCTTCCCTGTAATTTCCTTCTTCCCTATTCCTCACTGAACATCTCCAAAACTTTTGTGGAATTAATTACTTCATCTAAAAATCTTTCTTAAAATTGTTGCTTTTAATCACCCTTCCTTTCTTGACTCAACTTTCTGTCCCTAAATTCGTCTTTCCATCCTTAAGTTCTCACAGTTATTATTTTAACTGTTTTGACCCCCATGGAGTTAGGAAATTTTTCATATATTTTATATCAATTAAATAAGTATCCAAATCAAATTTGGATCTCTTTTAGGAAAAGTCATGTTTGTTTTCATTTCAATTTCACAAACAGAAATTTTCTATGTTCTGATTTCTTTATATATATCATTTACTCTGTCAATTCTGACTGAACTTGTAATTCTTTATTTTTACCCATGGAAAATGCAATTTTTTAAAAAACGTGAAATAACTCTAACACGGGTACTGTCATCTGGGAGGACCAAAGTTTCACATATGGGAAAGTCCCAATCAAGATATTCCTCTTACAGCTATATCCTTTTTTTTTTTCTATCTTGTATGATAGAAAAGATAGCTCTATGAAAAAGGGTTGCCCCCATTTCACTTGGTTATCCCCCCAAAACATGGATCTCATTCCAAGTAGAGAAGCCCAATAGTATCCCCTTGCACATTGAACAGATTCATGTTACCGGTTCCATCTTGTTAGCCATTACCACACATGTAGCTCTCAGACTATTTCAATTCCTCTGTCCTCTTTAGTGCTCATCATTGGTCTTGACAATGGACTAATAACTGTGTCTCCTGAAGATGCAGAAGCTGACATCAAATGCTATTGTATTCTTTTTTCACTACTAGATGTGAACCTTGAAAAGGAAGCCGATAAGAGTGGTAGAAGATCTCCAGGTCTTACTGGCATAGAGAAGATTTTGAACAGTTTTAGAAGGCAGTTGAACTAAAAAAGTAGTGAAACTCTGCACTGGTTCTCAGGTAAAACATTGGCATATGAAACTCACATTTGAATTGTTTAAGACAAATAGTTGATGTAAAAATGGTGTGTCTGGCTAGCCAATAGATAGAGGGGAATTAAGAATTGTCTTTTTGAAGTAGGGAAAATTTTGTCCTAGGCCCTTGTCTATTTATGATAATGCCATTAGAGTTATTTAAGAAGAACTAATTGTTGACAATGAACATTATTATTTAAAGGAGTCCTTAAATAGATCCAAGAGCAAAAGGTCATTGGGAATCTTTGCTCACACACATCTAAATATCAAGAGAGTGGGAAGGGTTAGGTATAGTTAGTGGCTGGGATCTTTACTATACTCTTGGCAACTGTATTAGATATGTAGAAGTTTGTGAAACTTAGAGCCTCTGTATTTCTATTCATTAGGTTCATATATATCCTGGAAACCAGACTCACTTCCAGCACTTACTAGATTCTGCTGGCTTAAATGAAGTCTCCGTCCCAACAGTTTAAAATGGGGCTTGTTTTAACCAACTGTTTTCTATTGAAGGCCAGCTTTCAATCCTTAAGTAGCATATCTACCAGGAATCTTTTTTGTAGCACTTAAACCCCCTGATAAATATATACCTAAAGGACTTAAAATCAGCATATTGTATTAATGCAGCCACATCAGTGTTTATAGCAATTCACAATAGCTAAACTATAGAAGCAACCTAGCTGCCCTTCAATAGATGAATGGATAAATAAACTGTGGTATGTATACATAATGGGATATTACTCAGCACTGAAGGAGAACAAAATTATGGCATTTGCAGGTAAATGGATGGACTTGGAGAACATTATGCGAAGCGAAGTAAGCCAATACCCCAAAACCAAAGGCTGAACATTCTATCTGATAAGTAGATGCTTATCCATAATGGGGGGGGGGCATGGGAAAAATGGAGGAACTTTGGGCAAAGGAAAGGGAGTGGAAAGAAAGGCTGTATGGGAGCAGGAAAGATGGTGGAATGAGATGGACATTATTACCTTAGGTATATGTATGACTGTACATATGGTGCAATGCTACATCCTGTACAGAGAAATGAAAAGTTGTGCTGCAATTGTGTACAATGAATCAAAATACATTCTGCTGTCATATATACCTAATTAAAACAAATAATTAAAAAAGAATAAAAATCATTAAAAGAAAACAAAAAACCTGACAATGCCTCTCAGTGAACTACTCAATGAATTTCTTCACTTGTAGGTGGTCCCTGGCCTGGTGAGTTAAAGACTCAGCTTTGTTTTTTAATTCTTTGAAATTGCAATTGTGATTGTTTTGCTTTCTCCTCTCCCCGACTTCTTAAAATTAACATTATGTTTTATTCTAGGTGTTCACTTTTGATTTTCATTTCGCATGAAACTTCATTAAATTTAATAAGGCTTTGACTACCTGTTTTTGTTTACTCATAGTGCTTATAGTCTTAAGAACAAGAGTTTTTCGAAATGGGATTCTCTTAGGGTATAATGTCTGGCAGTTAAAACTATTCTAAAAAATAAGGAAACATTCTTAAGGTATGTTAAGGAGAACTGTAAAAATTTCTTTTTGTAGATTTTCTTTGTTGAAAAATCTTATCCATTTTGCCCATCTTTTTATTTTCTTTTTTAGTGTTTTTATTAGTGAATTAAAATTATACACAAGTGGGGCTATTGTGATATTCATGCACACACATCAACTTAATTCCTAAGTACTTCCCCTTTCCCTTCCCTTTCCCATTTCCCTGTTCTCCTTGCTCTACTGGTCTTTCTTCTAGTTACTTTTTCTCTATTTTCTTTAAAATTAACCATATCTTGTTTAATATAAAAGCCTTATCTTCTAACTCTAGTATTGGAATCATCTATGGGTTTTCCACTTTTCTTTTTAGATACTTATTATTATTTCTGCTTCTTTTTTGTTTTTTTTTTTAAAAAATATTTAGACGATGATGGGCTTTAATTTTATTCATTTTTTTATATGTGGTGCTGAGAATTGGACCCAGTGCCTCACACATCACAAGCACTAGGCATGTGCTCTACCACTGAGTCACAATCCCAGCCCTTCTTCGTGTTTTTTTAGCAATCTTTTACTGTATTCTGAACATTGTGTTTACCTGTAGAGGTTTCTGGTAATATTTTCCACAGGGTTAGTCCTTCCTTCCTTTTGCCAGATAGGTTGAGAGTATAGTCAATCACAATTGGTTCTTGAGCTGGTTGGAGCTGGGTTTGTAATCTATTAAGTTCAGTCCACCACTGTTTTATCCCTAGTCCTCAGGATTGATCCTCTTGGCTTTTGACTGACATACTAGATAGGCTCTTTTTTCTCAGTCTTGAAGGTTTTGACTTTTTCAGGTCTTATATTCATTTCCTATCCTTATAGGTTCAAAATCTGACTAATGTCTTGAAGAGAAGACCCATTGTATACTACTTAACAGCCCCTCCTCCTGGTGGATTTTCTCTCCAAAGCTCTTTGTGACAATCACAGTTTTCACTGTGCCTTTCCTGCTCAGCCCCTCCAATCTCTGTATCATCTTAGAACTCAGCATGTTTCAGGGGAAAAATCAAACCATGTGTTTTATATCTTTCAATTCTTTTTTGCTAGTAATACATTAACTACAAAAAGCTCCACGGATTTCTCTTTTCAACAGCAGTCTCTCTGTGATAGAATATATCTCTGTATCTATCAGTCAATCATATATGTGTATGGGTGAAGATATTTATAACTTCTTTACAACTCTCATCCTTTAATTCCATTTTATTAACTTCCTCTGGTTGGTTAGTTTTAAATGGCATCTTTTAACTTCTATTTTCTTTACACAGTTGATAACCTCATTTTATTTTCCTGTTTCTCTCTCCTTCACTTTCAATTCTTTATGTGCATTCTTTCTGTTTGACAGAGTTATAGATATTAAAGATTTTTTTTTTCAATTCCAATTCATCCTGAGGATAGTCCATGTTTTGTATTTACTATCCCTGCACTGAATCATGAAGGTCCTGATCAGAGATATGAATGGAAAGTACTCCCCCAAGGGATGGCTAACAGCCCAACTATGTGTCAAATTTATGTTAACAAAGTAATCCAGCCACTTAGAAATCAAAATCCTGAACTACAAATATTTCACTATATGGATGATGTATTATTAGCACACAAAGCTAAAAACACATTGCTAGAATGTTATGCCACACAAACTTATTAAAGAATTATAATCTAGAGATAGCAATAGATAAAGTACAATTAAATTTTCCAATTAATTATTTAGGAGTTCTATTATCCTCAACCATGGTCCGTCCACCAAAAATTCAAATATGACTAGATCAACTCAAATCACTTAATGACTTTCAAAAGTTATTAGGAGACATAAATTGGATAAGGCCTTACCTAGGTATACCAGTAGGAGAGTTAGGACCTTTATTTGATATCCTAAAAGGTCCATCAGATCCAAATTCACCCCGCATGTTAACGCCTGAAGCAAGAAAGGCATTAAAAATCATTGAAACATATATGGAAAATATGCATTTGGATAGAATTTATATAAGTTTGCCTTTATTATTTATTGTACTACCAACAAAAAATATTCCTACAGGAGTATTTTGGCAAGAAGGTCCATTATTATGGATACATTTATCTTATTCTCCTAACACTATTCTTACTAGGTATCCTGAGGCTGTAGGACAATTAATACTCAAAGGAATAAAAGCAGCAAAGGGAGTGTTTGGAATTTCTCCCAATAAAATTATTACTCCATATACTATGAATCAAATTGAGGAATTAGCTAATGAGTTAAATACTTGGGCAATAATCATGTGCAAATCTAATATTTCATTTGATAACCACTTACCATCTAATCCTTTATTGTCTTTTTGGTCATCGCATCCTGTAATTTTTCCAAAAATGACAAGAAAAACTCCTATCATGAATGCTCCAAATATATTCACTGATGGGTCAAATAATGGTACTGCAGCAAAAGTTACACCTGATCAAACTTTTACATTCTTAGTACCCAAACAATCAGCTCAAAAGGTAGAGCTTAATGCAGTATTACAAGCTTTTGTGATGTTTAAAGATTCTGTATTTAATTTATTTTCCAATAGTCAGTATATAGTTAATGCTATAGTATCCCTTGAAGATGCTGGTAGGATTTCCCCTTCCTCTACTGTTTTCTCTTTGCTTTCCACTATACAAAGTCTAATCTGGGACAGAAAAGATCCATTCTTTATAGGACATATCAGGGCACATACAGGATTGTCTGGAGCCCTTAGTTTGGGCAATGATTTAGCAGATAAAACTACACATGACATACATATTTTCTCTACACTAGAGGAAGCTATAAATTTTCATAAAGGTCAATGCTAATACTTTACAAAAGCATTTTAAAATAACTAAGGAACAAGCTAGACAAATAATAAAACAATGTCAAAATTGTGTGACCTTTTTACCACAAGTTAATCTTGGAGTCAATCTTAGAGGATTGATACCTAACCATATTTGGCAGATGGACACCACACACTTGCCAGAATTTGGAAAATTAAAATATTTGCATGTTACAGTTGATACTTCTTCTGGATTTTTGATGGGCTTCCTTCATGCTGGAGAAAAAACTAAAGATGTTATAGCTCATTGCTTACAAAATTTTGCCACTGTGGGCGTTCCAAAACAGTTAAAAACAGATAATGCCCCTGGTTATACTTCTACCTCTTTTAAACAATTTTGCTCATCATTTGGCATTACTCATATAACAGGAATCCCATACAATCCACAGGGACAAGGTATAGTTGAAAGAGCTCATCAAACTATTAAAATGTACTTACTAAAGCAAAAAGACGGAATTGGGAAGGGGTATATATTCCCCAAAGATAAACTTAAAATAACCCTTTTTACTCTAAACTTTTTAAATTTGGATTCATCAAGACTTAGTGCTGCAGAAAGGCATATGTGTCCAAAAAATGTACATAAGCCCAAGGTACTTTGGAAAGATATTCTAACAGGACAATGGAAAGGTTCTGGCCCAGTAATTGTCTGGAGTCGGGGGTCTGTTTGTGTGTTTCTACAGGAAGAACAGCAGCCGATTTGGATTTCAGAGAGATTAACCAAGGTGCTGACCCAGTGATTGTCTGGAGTCGGGGGCCTGTTTGTGTGTTTCCACAGGGAAAACAGCAGCTGATTTGGATTCCAGAGAGATTAACTAAAGGGATTTCTACAGACCAAAAAGAAGATGATTTGGCTCAAATCCATAACAGCTGATATCCAAAACTCCAGTTTGACTATTCTTACATCTGCAACAGAACCAGCATGCTTTTTTTCAATAACTATTTTATTATTGCCCTTTCCCATATCATGAAGCTCTATTTTGTTTTTTGAGCTCATACAGACCTAGGTTAATATTTTGCTGATCAGTTCTATTTTTTGACTATACAGTTTTTAAACATTGCAATGGAGATTTCACCTGTAAAAAGTTATAAGGCCTTTACTATTATGTTATGTGTTGTATGTATTATATTATGTGTGCACACTTGTGTTTTGTGTTATATGTTTGAATGTAGGTATGTCCATATATCATATATGATGAGCGTTCATGAAAAAATGGATCCAAATATTTTTTTTTATTCATGTGATTTAAATGGTTTAATTTAAATTGGGTAAATAACTGTTAAGAATTGTTTTAATATGTAAACAAAAAAGGAGGTTAACAGATCTGTTTGTTTACTTTCACCTTTCCTTTTCATTATATTTAAAAGTTCTCTTCAAGATAATGTAAATTGTTAAGAAAATTGTTTTCTTTTAGTGCCTTCTGGAATGTTACACAATTTTTTCTTTAGCCATTATTGCCAGAATTCCTATCTTCATCCCAGTGCCAGTGAAGACAATGTAAATTGTTAAGAAAATTGTTTTCTTTTAGGGCCTTCTGGAATGTTACATAATTTTTTCTTTAGCCATTATTGCCAGAATTCCTATCTTCATCCCAGTGCTGGTGAAGACAATGATAAAACTAATCCACAGTTTCTGCAATAGCCATCACTGAACTGCTTGCAGAACTTGCCTAGACTATGTGTCACTTTTATGCATTGTGAACTCACTTGTATGCATTGTGAACTATCTGTTGGTGCAGCGACTTGTGGTAGTGTTGGGGTATTTTTGCTGATGATGTCATCGGTGGTACAATTTTTCCAACAAGAGCCGTCAATTGGCTTGGTGTATCTTCCTCCCTTCTGCTTGTCATGACAAAGACCTCTTCACAGGTGTGGCTGTATACTGGACCGGTAGTCAATGATGGGTAAGATCCAATTACAATGGTACCAACCTAAGATAGGAGGCTGAGGTCAGCTCATCCGAAGACGGGTAAGGACCATATGTAGTATTGGACAACCTAAGGCAGGCAGGGTCCCTAAGCCACATGCTTGTTGTTTAAACAGAGAGGGGGAGATGTTGAGAGCCACAGCCAAAGGGGCCCCAGCAAACTTCCAGCTGCCGGCTGATGATTGGCTCACAGTGGCCCCAGCAACATCTAGCTGATTGGCTCCTCTGTGGTGATGTTCATTGGGCTATTTCCCTGCCCTTCAGACCACAGAGCTGCTCATTGGGGGACTTCTTTGGCTCTGCCCACGCAACCCAGCCAATCGGCCTCAAGAGCAGGAGGATGTTGGGAGGTGGAGAGGCTGGTGTGTTTGTGAGAGAGGCTTGTGGGAAGCCAGTGGTGGCAGTTGGGCTCTGAGGGTTTTTTCCTGAGGAGCTGTTTTGTTTGGCGTGTGTAGTTCTAAAAATAAAGTTAGTTTCTTTTGACAATTGGCTCCTGAATTGTGCCTAGCCAGACTGCAGCATTTAATATTCACTTTTTTTTTCTTTTTTGGTGAGACAAGGTCTTACTATGTTGTCCAATATGGCTTCAAACTTCTACCCTCAAGTGAGACTTCTGCTTCTGACTCCCAAGTAGGATGCCATTACTCCGGGCTTTGCGTTCCATTCTTTGACCCTTGTACCCATTCTATTATTTTGGTTTTAATTTTGCCATCAAATATATTACATCAGTTGCTTTGCTAAATTTTCCAGTTACCTTTTGTTTGCATAAGTTCATATTCTAATCAGTTTACTAAAATATTGTGAATAGCAGGTTCAAAAATGTATCTGTAGCCAGCTTGGTTGTCTATGCATATAGAACAAAAGAATCTGAGTTTTTCTTTTTTTGTTTTTTTTTAATGATACTCCATTGTTGCCTTGATTTTGGTTTTCCTCTTGGAACATGTAAGATTATCCTAATAGCTTTAAGTGAATTGATTATTTTGCCTGATGACCTGGGTAATTTTTATTATTTTCATTAATGTTTTATAATTTTAAAATAGTATAAGTCCCAGAGTTTATAATTTTACCTATCACTTTTCAATTTTATTTACGGTATTCTTGAATTATAGTTATATATAGATTGTCCTGTTCCATTGCTTTGTTTTCTTCTATCATAATACATGTGTTGGATTTTTTTGCCTGTTATCCAGTACTTTGCTTTTATAACTGTATGTCATTTAAATTGCCTTGGATGCTTCTTTTCTCATTGATATTTATTAAGTTTTCATTTGAATATTTTTGCCTTGAATAGTGGCAATTTATTCTTTGTTTTTGAGAATGTATTATTGTTTCCTTCAAATTTTTCCCCAGTTTGATCAATACTTGCAATCTTTCCTGGTTTTTGTCCATTTTGGTTTTGAATTTTTGATTCAAGTTTTTTTTTTTTAAAGGGAGAGTGAGAGAGGAGAGAGAGAGAATTTTCAATATTTATTTTTTAGTTCTCTGTGGACACAACATCTTTGTTGGTATGTGGTGCTGAGGATCGAACCCGGGCTGCACGCATGCCAAGCGAATGCGCTACCGCTTGAGCCACATCCCCAGCCCTTGATTCAAGTTTTTACACACACATACATCACCACTACTTCACCTACATCTAATGTTTGAAGATATTTTAGTTTGGAGCTTTGTCTTAGGTTTTACTTTGTGAGAACAAAATTTTATTAGATGAAATGTTGCAATTGTGATTATTTTGCTTTCTCCTCTCCCCCCATAATTTTATTCTCCTTTAGTGCTGAGTAATATTCCATTGTGTATATATACCACAGTTTCTTTATCCATTCATGTATTCAAGGGCATCTAGGTTGCTTCTACAGTTTAACCATTGTGAATTGAGCTGCTATAAAATCTTTTCCTTGAAAAGTAGCTCTGCATTAAAAAAAAATGTGCCTTTATTTTTATAGTCCTATTGTGGAGATGTTCCTAGGTAAAAAAAATGTTTTCTTCTGTTGATATAGTTGAGTGCAACTGTTTTAGTAGGTAATTTTATAGTTTGCTCTTGGAACATGTAAGATTATAGTTGTGGCAGTATGTATATGGGGTGAGGTGGGGTGGGTGGCATGATTTTTCTTTTGTTTTTCCTTCAGGGTTTTTTCTTTTCTTTTTTTGGTACCCAAAAGGGGCATTTACCCACCGAGTCACAAGCCCAGCACAATCCCCCACCCCCTTTTAAGTTTTGAGATAGGGCTTCTCTAATTTGCTGAAGCTGGCTTTAAACTTGAGATCCTCCTGCCTTGGCCTCCAGAGTCTCTGGGATTACAGGCAGGTGCCATTACACTCGGTTCTTCAGGATCTTAAAATTTCCCCCTTACTATCTTCTTTCCCTTCACTGCCATGTCTTTAAGGGGGGCACACTTCTTTGCCAATGTAGTTGATTTATTCTCAAAAGCAGTTCTTATCTACAGCTTTACCTCTGGCCTTACTTTCAAGTCCTCTTCCTTTAAAGCCAATGCTGTAACCTACCAAGATTTAGGATTGTCCAGTGTTTGGCACGTAATATTTGGCATCCTCTTTCAGGGCTCAATTTTGCCTCTGTTTAGTCTATGTCATCTACTCCCATTTTCTCTTTTTCAAAGTTTCTCTGAAGTATTGCTTCCCCACTCTCCACATTCAGTCTTATAGAAGTGTAGCATACTCTATTGGAAATCTGTACTTATCAGTTTTCTGGCAATTTAATGTTTGTGGTATGCTCTTTCTCCTAGTATTGCTGAAGCCATGAATCATGTCATCTTCATACACCTCATGGTTTTCTGAAGAAGATGTGAGAAGAAATGCTGGTTTAGGCAGTTGAAGTTATCCTCTACATCCAGGTATAATTTACCTCTGTTATCTCTTTTTAATAAAAATTTATCTCTATTAATATGTTCTTCCAATTCATTCATTTCCATACCCCGATAGTCTGTTAACTAATTTATTAATTCATTCTCTCATTGATGATCATTGAATTTGTATTTAATATTTCATTGTTACAAAAATGCTACAAAGAGCATATTTGTACATATTTCCTTGTTCACACATGCATATATTTCACTAAGATATTGTCTTAGTTTGTTTGGTATATTTATAACAAAATACCTAAGGCTAGGTACTTTATGACAAGAATAATTTTATTTAACTCATGGCTCTGGAGGTTTAAGTGCATGACATTGGCATCTGCTGTGCTCTGGTGGGGGCTTTATCGTGGATGCTATCACAATGGTGAGAGTGTGTGTAGAACTGGGAGAAAAAGATCACATGGCAAGACAGGAAGCCAAGCTACTGGGAAAGTGACCAGGGTTGCTGGTTTTTTTTTTTTTTTTTTTGTACCAGAGATTGAACTGAGGGCTGCTTAATCACTGAGCCATAACCCCATTCCTTTTTTTATGTTTTATTTTGAGACAGGGTCTTGCTAAATTACTGAGGCTGGCTTTTAATTTGCAATCTGCATGTCTCAGCTTCTGGAGCTACTGGGATTACAGGTGTCTGCTACCACACCCAGCTAGGCTTACTATTTTTAAAACATCTCACTTTTTTTATTTTTTAAAAATTTTTTTCTTTTTAATTATACATGACAGTAGAATGTATTTTGACATATCATATATGCATGGAGTATAACTTCCCATTCTTATAACAACTCACTTTAAAAAATTTTTGTAGTTGTAGATGGATACAATACCTTATTTTACATATACAATATTTTATTTATTTATCTTTATGTGTTGCTGAGGATCCAACCCAGGGCTCACATGTGCTAGGCAAGCACTCTACCACTGTGCTACAACCCCAGCCCAACAATTCACTCTTAAAAAGACTGATTCACTGCTACTAGATCATACTCACTCCAGTTAGCATTAATGTATCAATGAGGCTTGAGCTGCCATGATCTAATTACCTTTCACTAGGTCCTCCTTCTTAAAGGTTTCACCACCTCAAAACCATCAGACTGAGGACTTAGTTTCCAACACATGAACCTTTGGTGGACAAATTATATTTAGATCATAGCAGGTATACCTACATCTGAAAAGTGCTAGCTAACAGACTATGTGACTCTTTAAGGGTATTAGTTAATATACACATATTAAAGATATGTAATAGCTATGTAATAACTTTCAACAATAAATGTAATAATCTACAATTCTTCCACCAGTTAATAATTCTCCTTTCACTATATCCTTGAGTTTATTACTAAAGGCTTACATTTTTATCAATCTAATGGATGTGACATATTTATGCACATTCTTTGGATAATTAGTCAAAGTCTAGTTTGTTTCATATTTCTTCCCACTTTCTACATATTATAAATATATCTTCCAAGTTTGTGCCTTCCCTTCTTTAATAGGTTTAAAATAAAAATAACATAGATGTTTTAAAATTTAACATTTTCAAATAAATCTTTTTCTACTAACTCAGTTTTGGGGCAGGGTGGGGGGGGAGTACTAGGGGTTGAACCAGAGGTTTTGAGCTACTTCCCAGCATTTTTTATTTTTTATTTTGAGCGAGGGTTTCACTAAGTTGCTTAGGGACTCTCTAAGTTCCTGAGGCTGGCCTGCAACTTGGGAACCTCCTGTCTCTAACTTTTAATAAAAGGTTTTATGAAAACCTTTGACATCAAGGTTAGAAATATATATTGGTATATTTTCTTTTTATAATTTTTTAAAGTTATACATGGGCACAATATCTTTACTTTGTTTATTTATTTTTATGTGGTGCTGAGGATTGAACCCAGTGCCTCATTTAAAAAAATTTTTTAAAGTGAGTTGTTATAAGAATGGGAAGTTATACTCCATGCATATAATATGTCAAAATACATTCTACTGTCATGTACTCATTCTGCCAATGAGTCACAACCCCAGCCCGGTATATTTTACCTTTCACATTTACTTTTTAATCCACCTGAAGTTTATTTTTGTATATAATGCCAGGTAATTATTTATTTATTTTTCATTTGACAGCCAATTGTTCCAGCATCACAAATTCATATTTACAAAAGCTCCTTGTCTATTCAGTCATGCTTAAAACCAGCTTGGCATTTTCACAGTATCTTTCATCACACCCTTAAAGACTTATCTCTCACCACACCCTTCTACAATAGCATCATTTTCTTTTTAAACCAGGCTACTTATTGAATTCTTCCTGAAATGTGTTGAAACTCTGCCCATGTTTACGCCACAAGTCATGTTCTCTTTTTTTCCTTACTAGATTGTGAAAAAGTCCCTCTTATGACAAAGACATTGTCCAATTCCTCTTTTCATCCTCAATATGATCAATAAGGTTGTCAAATGCCACCTAAATTTAATCTAAATTTCACATGGCCTGTTCAAGTGGCAACTTTTACTTCTTAAAAGCTATATATCCATATATTTAGGAATCTTCAAAATGCATATATTAAGTAGGCATCAAAGGCATAATTTCTGCCCTTGTGTAGGACAATCTATGGTGGCAGCAGTGAGGTTTATCAGGACCAGGCATCGTTTGCGGGGGTGGCCTAGACTTGCCCCTTGAAAGACAGATGCCAGGAGTCACCCCTCCTTGACCCACTTCTGAGGTGAGGCGATGCTGGCACCAGCGACCCTGTTCACGTCCTTTGTCCTGCCCTCTTCTTCATTTCCTCCAGACGCCTGGTCCCCCCAGATAAGCGGCCAGATGTGGCAATCACCTCCGAGGACACAGGCTTTCTTTACATTGAATGTCGTGTCGTCGGCATTCCTAGGGGCAGGCCCTGACCTTTTAGGTAGCAAAGTTCTCAGGCGACTTCTAGAACCTCTCGCCAGCCTCCCTGGCTGCTTGGTTACCACACTGGGCCTGGCGGGGACCCGCAGCTCACCCTGGAGGACCTTGGGCGGGCTGCCGCGCTTCGCACAGGCGTCTTAGAGCCGCGAAGACGGACTGTTTAGGGGGAAGATTCCAAGCAGGCGGAGACTAGCCAGTGCCCGCCTTAGGGTTTCTGGAATCTCGGCGGAGGCCTACCGGCAGCGCTGAGCGCGGCCGCGCGCGGACCGAGCCATGGGGCGGGCGCGCCGTGCGCGCTCCCAGAGCCGCCCGCGTCCGCCCCCCGGCCGCCGCGCGTGCGCGCCGGGACTACATTTCCCATAGGCCCGCGCGGCGCAGCGCCGTCCGCGCCCCCGCGAGCCAGGGGCCCTGAGGCCGCCGTGGCCGCCGCGGCGCTAGCCCGCACGGCTGCAGTGCCTTTGAACTGCGGCGGGAGGCGGCCGGCGTGATGGCTAGTCTGGGTCGCCTGCTGTGCGTGGTGGGCCTGCTACTCTGCGGGGCAGCCAGCCTGGGGCTGTGCAAATCCCACACAACTGCCGCGAAGAATCCCATCATCGGTAAGAAAGCTGTGCGGGGACCGCAGCTGGGTAGTGACTGGGTGTCAGAGCCGGGACTCCAGCCGCTGGGCTCCAACTAGCATGTCCCCTGTGTTTAGAAACCCCCCAGCACTTGGTTTAGAAACCCCCCAGCACTTGGTTTAGATACTGTTTTAGTACAAGAGCCAGGGCTAGCCACCTTTTGTGTCATACAGAAATGTAGGAGGTGCCTTGTAGATTTCCTTGGCCTCAAAAGGCTCTTAGGAGTGGGCACTGTGAAGAACCTTGCGGATTTTCCTTTTTAATCTATATAGCTTGGCGTTTCTACTAAAAAATCCATTTTTTTTCACATTGCTAGGAATTTCTATTTTGCATCTAGGAATTTTATACATTCATTGTTATATTTATTAAAATTTCTCTGGTTGGGGATGTATTTCAGGATACAATGGAATAGATTAGATAATCAAGAACTTGACTTTGTTATTTTCAGCATCAGGTGGCACTAGTGGCTGGTATGATCCTATTGTCAATTTTATCTAGTGTTAAAGTGAAATATATAATTTTTACTTACAGCAAGCTTATTTTTAGAGTAAAATCAGTGTGCATTAACAGAACAGATGTTTGAGATAGAGTCAGGCAAAGCTACTAGGAGAAATTAGATTGGGATTAAAATTTGCCAAAGAAATTTGCGTGTGGACAATTAACATTAGTTTTATCTCAATCTATGTAGGATTATTTCATTCATACTATTTTTCCTTCCACAAAAATGCACTGTATTCTGTAACTAAATAGAAAGTAGATTAGTATTTTTTTCACATGTATGGGTAACACCCAATTTTCAAATAGGTTGCTTACTAATATTTGAAATCTGATATGTCTTATTATATAGCTATTTGTGATGATGGTCAGTCTTCAAGGAAATTTTTTATGTAGATAGTTGCATATTGAGCACCCAGGAGGAGGTAAAAGGAGAGATTAGATTCATTTTCCTTTGCTAGAATTGAGTGTAGCCCTAGGTCAAATACAGAGGAAAGGGAGTATACTTTTGGTCACCCTGATCAATTAAGACAGAATGGTTGATCACCTTGTATGTGCAAGGCATTGCTCTAGGAAAGGCAAAGGAAGAATTCACAAAAGTTAGGATATACCTTAATGTATGTGTGGGATTTTGGTCATGTGTCTAGGGATAAAGTACATACAGCCTAAGTTCTTTTTCCAGGGTTGGGAAAAGTGAGTATATGTGGGAGATGGGAGCAGGGTGGATGTTGGTGGAATTTATTCTAATGTCATTTTTTTTTTTCCTTCTTGCCCCTATATTCCCATGAATACCCCATGACCCGCTTTGTGGCACTTCCCCTGCCTGCTCTGTACCACTCCATTTCCTATGGCACTCCCTAATTCTTCTTTTCCTAGCCAAATTTAATTTTTCATAATGAAGACAATCTTACCATCAAGGAGAGAAACAGTCTTATTGAACACATTTTGACATTTGACATGTTAACTGAGTACGTGATATGTACCAGTTATTGGAAGAAGCTGGAAATACAGACATGATAATACTACAGGCTCTTCCTGTCAGGTGGCCTACGGAGACATTGAAAGTGTTCCAAATGAAATGATGTAGGAACAGGTACTCACCAGGCAGACTTTTTTTTTCCCTTCTCTTTTGGTGCTGGGGATTGAAGCAAGGGCATTGTGCATGCTTAGGATGTTTTGATGTGTGCTAGATGCTAGTATTGTGCGGACCTGGGTTGCAGTGATAACAGGAGGCCAGAGAGTTGGGTGGGACAGAGGATGCAGGGTCTTATGTAGTTTACTAAAGTTTAGGAACCCATTGAATGCTTAAACAAACTTGTGACTCCTGTGGATCTGTCTCTATCTCAGATCCTCTTGCTTACTCCCTTCCCTTACATGGCTCTAGTCAAACAAACTCCTTACAGTGTGACAGGCTAACTGGTGACCTTTGGTCTTGCTGTTCCCTAGCCCTGAATTGCTCTTTTCCCGGGATATTTGCAGGTGGCTTACTTTCTCGCTTCTCTGAAGTGCTGACTCAAATATGTTCTATTTTCTTAGGGAGAACTTGCCTGGCCACCCTGGTTAAGAGATTATAAGTGAGACACCACCTCCTTTGCTTTACATTGTCTCGCTCCTTGCACTTAACCACCAGCCATCACACTATATCTTATTTCTTTTTATCTTTTTTTATTATTTGTCCTCCCTTCTTATTCTCCCTCAGGGAGTTTTTGTTGTTTTTTCATTCTTGTTTTCCTAGTTTAGAACCTAGCATGTAGTATAATTCAGCAATATTGAATGAATGAAGTAGGTGATAAGCTCATCTTTGCTTCTATGTGGAAAACTGGTTGGTTTTGGAGGTTCCTTAGGAAAGCAGAGAGACCTTTTAATAGTCTGGGTTGGGAGAGAAAAGATGGTGCTTGGGTTTAGGTGGTGTTGAAGAGATGTGGATAGAAGATATTTCCACACTGTTGCTTTATCCGGCAAGGAAGCAGTTGTGTCTTTTGAGTTGTATGGGAAGGGAATGGCCACATGTTAGATTTAGGAATGTGTGCTCTGAGATGAATTCCAAGTCTGAGGTTACATAAAGGATGCTGGTGCTATTGGAGACTTCTCTGGAAGCTTTACTTGGCCTCCCAAATGTGGTGAAAGATATGAGGCTACCTGAAACTCAGATCAGCCTCCTCTATTCTTTTCCCAGACTCTATGGATCGACTTGCAGGAGATGCTTCCTATTTAGTTCTGTGAATTGAAAAAATAAAATAATATTTTTAGTTTTAGTTTCTGACTAAGAAATAAAGGGATTTGCTTGAAACTAAAACTTTTCTTAAAATTTAGGAATATTAATGCAAAAATGCCATAAGGAAATGAAAAACTTTGGAAGATATTATATTGCTGCATCCTATGTGAAGTATCTAGAGTCTGCAGGTGCAAGAGTTATACCAATAAGGTATGTTTTAATTTTTTTATATGGTTTATAAAAATTTCAGTGTCTTATCTCCAGAATTAATGCTTTCTCTCCTATGAGTGTATCATTTTATTTAAAAGTAGTAACATTGCATGTGATTTTTTTCTCACAAACCTAATGCTTGCAGTCTGTCATTAAATTGTTCAATGAATGAAGCTGTATCTATAGTTTCAATAGAAATTGTTGAAAATGAAATGGTAATTTCCTTGCCCCAGAAAAGTTGGTTCCCACAAACATCATGAAAGTAATGGAATAACGGAATTTACAATTGAACCAGCTTTATTCCTTATTATTAGGATAAGGGGACAATTAGGGAGTGAAGAAGATTTTTAAATGATGACTGTAAAAAAGTTCTCATGCTCTGGTTTAAAAGTTTTTAAGGACTAATGCAGCAGTTTTGTTACTTCATTATAAATTAATGGGGTTTTTCAAGTTTAAAGGAGATACATTATTTTGGGGATAAAATAGTTCAGTAAGAAAAAAATGATTCATCTCATATTTTATTATCAGCTGAAATTAGTATATTAAAATCTCCCAGAACCCTCATCTAATCTGTTGTGATTTCACACAAAAAACACAACTTATTCTGTACAATAATTTTTTTGTATAATTCCTCAGTAAAAATTAAAACAAAGAAGTAACCTACCTAACTATAATAACAATAAAAATCAAAGTCAAATATTACAATTTAGAGTATTGTACCACAAAATGTAATGTTTAAATTTATAAGAATTGTCTTCTTGTTTGATATTTTGCATTTCAATTAACTCTCTCTACACTAAGATGAATGTTTGCTTTTAACATTAGTCTTTAATTTTTTAGTAGCAAATTGAATTTTTCAAATGAAATTTTACTTGGAACATAGATGATACCAGAGTTTTAAAGCTGAGGAAGAGATTCCTGAAAGTTCCCAGCAGGACACAATATTTCAAGTTTTTAATCAGGGAATTATTTTAATGCAGCTGTTTTTTTTTAGGGTGCTAATCCTGATAATGTGTACAGGAGAGAGAGACAGGTTGCTCTCAGGTAGCCTACTTCAGAGGCTGTTGTAAGTCTGGGTGTGAATGATGAGGACATGCATGACCTAGAGCAGTGGTCCTGGGGTTGATAATACAAGTCCTTAAAGAAGTCAGCAAGACATGATGACTAATAAAATAAAAGGGCATAGGGAGGAAGAAAGAGATGAGAAAGACGGAAGTTTTGAAACCAGGCATGTTTTGAAATCATACCGCTTGCAGAATACTGGAATTTATGACAGAGATGCTGACAGTGTGTCTGTCAGCATATAGTTTAATCTCCAGTTTGCTTGCTAAATAAAGTATATCATAAGGTGTATTGCTTGGACTTTGCATCATGTGATCCTGTAGAAATGAGGAAATACAAAGGAGCTAAATTCCCAGACTAGCATGTTAAAGGATTACCTAATGTAGAATAAGAAGGAAGGGCTCACATCTTTAGTGTTAAGTTCCTGTCTGTATTGGGTTGTTGGGTGCTGCCTCCTGTAGTTTAGAGGGGAAACAGAAGAGGATGGGAGACATAGGCAAAACTCAGTGGTAGGTGAACAAGTTTATCTTTGGTCACCTATCTTCTTTTTGCTACCTTCTCTCTCAGGCACAAGTTGCTCTCAGGTTGCCATCAGTTCCCACTTGTAGGACTTATGTGGAAAGCAGTGTCCTGCCTCCTGAAAGGGTAGTACATGGCAGCCATGGCTACTTTGGTTTAAAAATGGGTTTCATTCACAGTGGTAAGACATTTACAAAATCTGAATATTTGGCTTCTTTTGAAGATGATTATGTGAATTTTTTTTTTTTTTTTTTTTTTTTTGTGGAGTGTCATTATATTGCCCAGGCTTTCCTTGGTTTCCTGGGCTCAACTGTGATCTAATGTTGAATGGAACATGTGCTGTTCATTGGCATTGGTGCCTGCTACTCATTTCCAAGCTGCTGAAGCAGGGTGTCATTTACCATCATTACCAGGCTTAGCTATTCTTTTTTTTTTTTTAGTTAAGAAATGAACTATTTCTTCTATCTTTTTGAGAAGCTTTTGTTTCAAGAAATGCCTTACAATGTGCAAATAACATCTGTGTTCAAAAAATGTGACCTGATCTATTTTCTGTCATAGGCCCCTGAAGCAAGAGAGTTTGTGACATACTCAACAATTAGCCTCCTTAATAATGATAAGTGGGGTCCAAAGATTTAGTCATGGACAGTGTGGGAGCTGACTGTTTAGAATAGTGATGTCACTGAAACTAGTCTGCATAGCTAGCTGGCAGGAGTCCTTAGCGTGCAGCTGAGTGATCTCCATCCATTCTGATTCCTGATGGTAGTGGTTTGCTCCTTCTTATTTAAATACCCATAGGGAGGATCCTGAGACTTGGCTGATTGGTTTCCTTTTTTGTTGGCACAATCTGGAGAGATTGCACTGGCACAGTACTGAAAACGTGTGGATTCACATTTCACCTCCCTGTGGCTTTCGAAGACAGGGCCTCTTGCCAGTTTATTTTCCATTTAAAACAGTAGTAAGCACCATTCCACTATCACCCACAGCCTTGTGATTCTCTGCCAGAATAAGATTTACTATGAACTTCTGAACCTGTACTTGTAAAGCTTATTTGGACTTAGAGGACAGCCCAGAGGGGTTTGTGTGCAGAGCATAACCAATTCTAGGCATCACAGATGTCTGCTTGATAATGGGAGTGTTCTAACTCTTTGTAACACTTGTTCCTAGGTGAGATTTGGACTGAGATTGGCAATGGATTATAAGTTTAGTTTTTTTAGGGGATGGAGAGGGCTTCTATATTGCTATTCTCTTATAGAAACAAAAGACTGCTAAATGTAGGAAAGTTTTTGGAAGAATTTCACAAACATGAAGCTCTTTTTTGTTGTTCTCGAATTTTACGGCAACATTTAGAGGTTGTTGCCAATTGTCATAGATTAATCACATTGGATTTATTCTGTATTCAGGATAAAAATCATTAATAACATGGTGATAATTAAAAGGTCCTTAGGGATGTTTGCTGAAGGATGCTTCAGAATGATTTAGGCCAGTCCACTGTGAGCTGTGTGTAACCTGAACTGTTCTGGCTTTTGAGTAGATAGACAGTAGTTCCCAGACTATTGCAGCTGGTTGATGGGGATGGAATTTGGCATTTTTTTGTATTATTTTTATCTTGCAGAGCAATTAAAGTAATTAGAGTTAAAATAAAGTAGCATGATAATAAAGTTCTCTAATCTTTACATAAACTACTGAAAACTCTTAGATTTTTTAATGATTTTTGGCTAACAGAAATTATTGGTGTCCAATTTTTGCATATTAACTCATGTTTTACATAGTAAGTTTCATTAGACCATAGAAAAATACATTTACCTGTCTGATGAGCAAAACAAGGGCATAATTATGTAACTTTCATGTAGTTTGAGAAAATGCCTCTTCGGGAGGTAGATGTTGTCTACCATTTAAGAATTATTTTTCATCTGGCTTTTGAAAATTAATGTGATAACTTTATTTGGAGGTATAATTTCTTCCTTAGGTTTCAGAAATGAATATTTTGTAAACTGTGTTTGTTTTCAGGCTTGATCTTACACATGCAGAATATGAAAAACTTTTCAAATCTATCAATGGGTAAGTTACCTTGATACTTTGTGTATGTCACCTCAGTCCTGTCTATCAATTGGTTTGATACAATGTATGAGTGTGTGCATATCTGTTTTTGCAAAAAAAACAAAAAAACAAAAAAAAATGGGTGGCATGAAATTAGTTTTCTGAACTTTTAAAGGAAATATTTTTTCTGGGAGTTGCAAAAGTTCTATACAGAGTAGGAGGTTTCTAATCAGAAAATATATAATTGTTACATGATTCTTTTTACATGTGTAACATCTTTGTGTTTCTTTTAATGCTTATCTAAAATATTTTGAAGCAACTTTGAATAGTAGGGCATACTGCTTTGCTGAGAGGATTTATGTAAGTCCTATATCTGAGGATATCAATTGATTATCTTTTGGAAGTAATTTGACTAGAACTTGGAAAAAACTTTTTTATTCTCTAGTTTCACCACAAAAGATATGATTGTTTAAGTCACAGAAAAATGCTTTTAATCATTTGAATAAGGGTTCTACATTACTCTTAATTGAAGGAAGAAAGTGAATGGAGCAATTAAAAACTGTTTAAGTATCAAGTTGGCAAAGATAAAAAATTTGGTAATACTCAAAAGTGAGGATATGTGGAAACAAGTATTCTCGTATTTTATTAGTGGGAGTGTAAATATTCTATAGTATTTTGGGGGCAATTTTGTAACATCTATTGAAATGAGAAATAAACATATCTTTTGACTTAGGAACTTGAAAAAACTCCCAATTTAGAAGTTATTTAATAGTTCATCAGGTGATTATAAAGACTATAATCATTTAATAGACTACCATGCAGGAGTTAAAATTTAGTGAATCTAAGCCAGGCATGGTGATGCATGCCTATAATCCCTGCAACTCTGGAGTCTGAGGCAGGAGGATTGCCAAGCAACTTTGTGTGTCCTTGTCTCAAAATAAAACATATAAAGGGCTGGAGATTTAAGCATCCTTGGGTTCAATCCCCAATACAAAAAAAAAAAAAAAAAGGAAAGAAAGAAAATAAAAATTGGTATATCTATAGATGCTGCTTTGGGTTGCTGTTGTCATATGAATGTTAATGATATGTGAAAAACACAAGGCACTAATGGTGTATATGGTTTATTTACTATTTGCTTTTGGTTTTAAGATATTGGTGAGGCGATACACATAGCAATTTCTATCATATCAACAAAAAATTTTAACATTGTTTCAGGGAATGGGGTAGGACGGAGTGTTTTAACTATAAAGCTTTTTGAAAAAGAGCTCTGTTACTGTTTTTACTTTTAAAAATCATGTTTCTGTATTGCTTTTTTTAAAAGTTATTTGCCTTCAGTTCAGTTTGGTTCAGTAAATATTTACTGTAAAATCAGTTCACTTTAGTAGAACATTTACAATGCTTGTTATGTGCAAAGTACTTTGACAAGGACAAAGATAAATAAATTCAGACTAGAATATAATTGAAGAAACCCCCAAGTATACTTTTGGAATTACTTCATCTTTTCCTACTCTCTCCCAACTGCATTCCTATTTGGTAAGGAATCTGAAATAGTAGTTGTGTAGATAGGAATTAAAAATTTTTGGTAACTGGCTTGTCCACATGCCCAGTGTGCCTTCATGGAAACCAAGCAGTAGCTCTTAAATCAGCAAGGGGATGCCTTCTGTGTCTTCCCCACTAATATTATGCTTTGACACCAATTCTTACTCCCATATGATCATACTTTCCTCTACAGCAAGGCACTGGAAGCTGGTCTCTTAATTAGGGAAATCAGGGGTTGTAATTTACTGTTTCTGAATGTCACCAGAAAAAGAGCAATACTCAAATACAACTTGAAAAGAACCTTTTTTTTTTTGACCCCATACTGTTTGGGGCGGGGGATGAAATGGATGAAAAGACAGAACTCTGCTTCAAAGGAATTGTCATTTGAGAGGGACAGTGAAGTTTTACTATATGAAAGAACTTTAATGAAATTAGATATACCAAATTTGGTCAAAGGCAGCTTTTAAAAATATATTTTTTAATTTGTTCTAATTAGTTATACATGACAGTAGAATGCATTTTGCCATGTGTGTGTGTGTGTGTGTGTGTGTGTGTGTGTGTGTGTGTATGGGGGCAAAATGCATCTTAATTGATGTTTCAGAATCCTTTTCCCTGGAGGAAGTGTTGACCTTAAGCGCTCAGATTATGCTCAAGTAGCCAAAATATTTTACGACTTGGCCATACAGGTAAATATATGTTATTTCTTATCATTCCAGATGGGTTTTATCAGTTTCTGTGAGTATGATTCTGTTTTTAAGCACATGGTATTGCTTCCTTCACAAGTAAAGTAGCCTCATACCCATTAACTTTTGAGGCCCCTGTTCTCCAACAGCCAGTAGCTACTTCCACTCTTTTTTTGTGTGTTTGTGTTGTCTTCTAATTCTTGGCTTCTATGTGTGAACCACAGTCTTCATGTGGCTTAATAATTCTGCTATCTCCTTCTGTTCTCTTACCTTTTTATTACATACTGGGCATTGTTCCTAATTTATTAATTATCTCCTCTTGAAATTTGCTTTTCTTCCCAATCCATTCAATACTGTATCACCTTTCTTGCAGTTAACTTAAACCTTAAAATAATTAATTTGCTATGCAGAAACTCTGACTTTTCCTTTGTAATGTTGCATATTAGGCCTACCTTTGAACCATAGCTTAGACCCTTACTGTTTCTCCCCTTAACTATTGATACATTTACCTAATTAATCTTGCCTAGTGTCTTGCCAACTCTTTCTTAGATATTTCTTGAAGTGACTGCTTTTAGCATTTGAGACACTTGCTTGGAAACTTTTAATAGCTAAGCTAACCTGCAATCTTTTATAGCCACTGGGTCAAGATATATAGTGGGTCCATAGCTCACTTTTTCCAGCCTGTGTGGGAGTTTGGTCTGAAGAGAGACTGATAGTCTACTTATGGATCATAGGCAAAGTTTTAGAAATCCATGTATAAATCTGGTAATGAGAAATCACATGTGTAATTTTTGTTTGAAAATTTTGAATAAACTTCGTTTTCTTTTTTTTTCATTCTGCAAAGAGTTATGATGATGGAGACTATTTTCCTGTGTGGGGCACATGCCTTGGATTTGAGGAGCTCACTTATCTGGTTAGTGGGGAGTGCTTATTAACTCACACAGAACACACTGTTGCAGTGACATTGCCGCTGAATTTCACTGGAGGTGAGGATACTCTTTAACCCCTTTAAAAATATATATTGAATAGAATTACTAAGCAGCAAGTATCAAAGTAAAAAAATGCTTATATCTTTGATTTTTAAAGTATCTACACAGGCTAAAGATGTGAGTGATGACCTTTGTATTCATTTTTGAGAATGACTTAAGGAATTTTAAATTCTGATATCTCTTGCTCCCAGTGATAATTGAGATCATGTGTGGTTAAGAACTCTGAAACTGGTTTTGAGTCCTAGTTTTCTTACTTTGGACTAGGAGAATCATCTAATCTCTCTTACCATCAAATTCCTCATTGAAAAGGGGTTCTACCTCTGAGGAATTTTTCGTGAGGGAGAATTAAATAAGATTTTTGTTGTTGTTGTTAGTGTGTTAAGTGATTTAAATACAACTCTTTATGTTGGCTATTATTACTACAGTGTCAATATTTTCCCCATGGTTGCCTACTTTGTTTCAACCCCAGCTGTGTATACTGTAATTTAATTTTGGCACTAAATATCTGGATTTAGTTCAGACCCCACAAATGAAAGGGTATGGTCCCTAGCAAGAACGCCTTATTTCAGATGCGAAAATCATATTCCCAGGCCACCCACTTCTCTTACTAACTTCTGCAAATTTGGGGTTTCCCAGACTTCTGATGTTTGTAATTCAGAACAAGGAGTCACAAAACTCAGGAAAGTACTGCATTTGCTTAACAACCAGAAAATCCATTGAGCTTTGGTGCCCAGGGTTGGTTTTTGTTTTGTTTTGTTTTGCAGCACTGGAAATCAAACCCAGGGCATTCTATCACTGAGCTACATCCCCAACCCTTTTTATTTCTCTTTTTGAGACATTATTTCTTTAAACTGCAAAGGTTAGCTTTGAACTTGGAATCCTGCTTAATCTCCTAGTCACTAAGGTTATAGGCATGCATTCCCATTTTGCAATGAAATACCAACAAAAACCCTTGCCTGTCTAGGTTTTTTATTGGTATTTTATTGCAAAAGCATAATCGATTGAATCATTGGCCACATAATTGAACTCAGTATCTAGTTCTTCTTCCATTCCCAGAGGTTGGTCTTAAAAGTCAGAACCTTCTTATCATGTGGTTTGTCTTTTTGGTAATAAGCTCCATCCTTAGATAATCTACCCCGAGTTCCCTCATTCGAAATAACAATGACTCTTATCCCTTAGAAAATTGCAAGGGCTTTAGAGGTTTTATCAGGAACATAGAATGAAGACAAGACATATTCTTTGTTATATCACTGAGTGTAAGTACATAATGATTCTTGTACATTATTGAATGTATAGATTCTCAGAATTGAATGCTACCATTTCTTATTCTCATAAGAATTTTGGAAGGAAAATAGTAGTAGGCATACAAAGAACTTAAAAAATGCTTTATGCTTTTGAAAGGTCTTTCTTATTATCTCAATTATTTTAAAAACTCTATGGAAGGTATGTGTTTTCATTCAGATTATTTAGGTTATATGGCCAAACCCAGCTTATACAGAAAAGCAGTATTCAAGGTACTGTTGTTCTCATGGAAGCTGTTAGCCAGAAGAAGGGGCTTGATTTAGAACAACTAGCATCAGAGCCTTGAGTATATCAGGATTTTTTTTTTTAAATTTAATCCTCAGTTGTTATTTGAGTTTATGTGTCTGACTACAGAGGCTTCAATGTTGACCACTAAGATACATTGCTGCTTTGATCTGTTTACCAAGCAGAAATTTTTTGGAATAGTTAATGTTATTTTCTACATTGTTGGTATTTTTAATCTTTTAAGTTCTAGATACCTTTTAAAATATGTTGGAAGTTTTGGATTCTTTCCTGGGAAAACAATTATATAAACACTTGGAAAATTCTACATGTTTTTCAGAGATGTCTGGGGAATTAGGGTTAAGATTCTCCTCTTACTCTATGGCCAGCATACAAATTCTTATATCAGAAGAATTTTACTTGTTCATATTAATACTCTGGAAGAAAAATAATTATTCCTGAAACATATTTGGATTTCTGTTAAACAAATTTTGTGCTTGTTTGGAATAATCCTGTGGTATTGACTGTTTTACTTATGTGGTTATGGTGATTATGTCTTTATAATGACCTTTCTTTGGCTGCAAAAAATGGGGATTTTATTTTTCTTGGGTTTAAATTATATATCTTGTGCTTAAATTACTTTAGCTACATTGCAGAGCAGAATGTTCCAGAATTTTCCTGCTGACTTGTTGCTGTCATTAGCAACAGAACCCCTGACTGCAAATTTCCACAAATGGAGCCTTTCCATAAAGGTATCACATTAGATATACAGGAAATTGATATATTTAGAATAGCTACAGATTTAATAATTTTCTTTCATTTTATACTCTAGAATTTTACGTTGAATGAAAAGTTAAGCAAGTTTTTCAGTGTGTTAACTACGAATAGAGATGACAAGATTGAGTTCATTTCATCGATGGAAGGTATGTGTCATTGTACCATGTATACTTTAATTCATTAATTTTGATTTTATGTATGTCTTATAAATAAAATCAATTTACTTTAGGGCCTTAAGGTGGAAATGAAGGCATTTTTGGAGATAAGAGACATAATTGTCTGAATTTCAAATTTTATGATTTACCGGAATATTTTCTAGGACGAGGTGATGATGATAAACAAAAACAGGGGCAGGGGGACAGGATAAGGACATAAATGAAGAAAGTGACTTCTGTTTCTAACTGTATTACAAATTAAGTACTTTGACAGATTCTCCTCCAGACAACAACAGAAATGCTGTTGATAGAGAAAAGCATTTTTCTAAAGTACATTGATGAAATGCTAAGAAAGTAAGGATATTCAAGCCTAAAACTCTGAGTTGACCAAGGTATTTGTACCAGCATTAGTGTCAAATCAGGAAAATTTGAAAGTTCAGGACCTGCCTCCATGGAGAGTACTAGATGGAGCAGGAACTGAAAGGCTGTACCTTCCATATAAGAGTGAACTCAGAGACTATAGCTGGAGTCCTGTCTGCACAAGTGCCAGGAGAACTGCCCATCTTGAACCTGCACTAAGGGAGTGGGGTGGGTGGAGTCAGTAGGCCTTGAGCACTCAGGATGACAGGTTGGTCTCCTAGTGTGGTCTATGCTAATTGGGAAGCTGGACAAATCTCAAGAATTTTACTTAAAGTTGTCTCATATTGGTAGTGCTCACACATGAATGTCAGAAGCAAATAGAAATCATTCTTTTTGGAATAGCAGTCATTCATTTGAGACTTCAAGGAATTCCTACATATAAGATTTGAAGGAATATGAGCAGTTCTTGCCCCCCCAAAATCAATAATACACAGGAAGCAAAATACCATGTATAAGAGATCATAGAAACAACAGATACAGAGTCAGCCTGCTACAAATCTTAGGTATTAAATTATGAGGTACAGTGTAATATTTTAATTTTTAAAGGAATAAAGGACACTTAAAAATATAAGTATGAAACAATCAGACTTGAGCCAAATTCTATTAGAATGAAGACATAGTCGAAATAATATCAGAAGACAGGTTAATCTGAAGGTTAGACATGGTTAAAGAGAGATTAGTGAACTAGATGAAGACAAATCTGAAGAAAATGTGCAGACTCCATCATAGACAAAAATGTGAAATGTGTTGACAGAAAAGTTGGAATCTGGAGGCTAGAGTTAAAAAATTCTAACATTTCCAACTAAACTCTTGAAGGAAATTGGGATGGTGACAAAATGTATTTACATATTGACAAAAAAATACTGGCAAATAAAAGACCTAAGTGAAAAGGAAAACTACAACAAGATTTTAGAGGAAGTAGAGGAGAATATCTTTATGCTCTTGTGTAAGGGAAGGAGACAAAAAAAAAAAAAGAAACACCATAAAGTAAAATATTGATGAAATCAGCCAGGTTAAGAAGTTGTGATAAAAAATAGAGGAGAAACAAAAGGAGATATTTGTAATGTGTATGACTGGGATAGGATCACTTTTTATCTTATATAATGTAAAACCATGAATTAATAAGGAAAACCTAGTAAATATGGTTGAGATGTGGGTCTTTTGCTGGTATCTTCATGAATAGTCCTAAGGCCAGAGAAAAAGAAATGCCGTCATAAGGAGGTGGGAGGGAGGCAGGGGGAAGGGATGAACACTGTGCCCACAGCTGTTTGCTGGTAGACTTTGCCTCCTGTAAACCCCAACTATGCTGCCAGAAAATGTTTCCCTTTTTGTGACATGCTCTCCAGTGGAAGAGACTGGTAGGATGTGAGAGGACAGTGCTCTTTCCTCTGAATATCTCTACTTTTCAGCTGATTCTCTTCATTTCTCCAAGCACTTCCTGGAGGTAGTCATGGTTATAATTACAAAGAAAAGTATTATAAAAGGGATTTTTTTCTTTGAAATGAGGGAAGGCACAGGTTAAGAAGAAAAATACGTAAATTTTTCAGAAGGTAAGCCAGGCATGGTGGCACACACGTAATCCCTGTGACTCAGGAGGCTAAAAGGAGAATGGCAAGTTCAAGGCAATCTTAGCAACTTAGACTCTTAATTAAAAATAAAAGGGCTGGGAATGTCTTAAAGTGCTCCTGTGTTAAATTCCCTATATTAAAAAAATTATTATACATATTCACTTTTTAAAAAATAGTGTAATTTTTGAAACATGTAAATGTTGAGAGTCACTAAATGAATCCCGGCGTATCTATCTCAGCTTCAACAACTGTCAGCATGTCCCTATTCTTATTTCGTATCTATTTTTCTCTCCACACTGAATTATGTTTCTAAGCTAATTCCAGGAATCATACCATTTTTATCCATAAAGATATTTATTAAGAGTTCTAAAAACAGTTGATTTTTTTTAACCAATCTGTCTTTAGTACCAAGTTTGAACTTATAAAAGCTGTTTAAAAAATTGATACCCAAAGTCATGAGGTACACAGAATTTAGGCTGAGACAAATTAGCTAATGTGAAAGGATACCAGAAGTGGCATAGTTTACTTGTATAAGTCATTATGGGATGAAAATATGGTTTGAAGTAGTGGGTGAAGAGATACCTATTTGAAAGAATCTTGTGTCACTAATTAAATATGCACTTGAGGCTGGGGATGTAGTTTAGTGGTAGGGTGCGTGCTTAGCATGTATCAGGCCCTGGGTACAATTCACAAAAAGAAACAAAACAAAGACTGTGCATTTGACTGTTTAACTGTTCTGTATTCCATGGCCAAATTATTTTACTTTGCTGTGATTATCTCAAAAAGCAAATCATATTACAAATGGTAAAAAGTGAAATTGAATTAAAATTAAAATTGTAAATCAGTGGAATACGTTATTGGGAATATTCATGTAGACTATGAACAGAAATTCTTTATTTTGTGTCTGAGAGGTTATTCATAATTTTACTTTGTCTTTTGTATTGAGTTTTAAAATACTGTTTTGTTTTACATAGGATATGAAATAATGTAATTATAAAAAACAACTTAAACCATTCTTAATACTTACTAGTTTGTGTTTTTCTTAAAGGATATAAGTATCCAGTATATGGTGTCCAGTGGCATCCAGAGAAAGCACCTTATGAATGGGAGAAATTACAAGGCATTTCACATGAACCTAATGCTGTGAAGACTGCATTTTATTTAGCAGAGTTCTTTGTTTCTGAAGGTAATACATGGATATATAATCTTATTACTCTAGTATTGAAGGAAATTGTGGACTTCTATGTACTCTTTTTCTCTATAACTGTCTCATAAGATCTGTAGGTTAACTTTAAAAAAAACAAAAACAGATACTAAATAATGTTAAAGCTCTGTGTTTGAGATACTAGATAGTCAAGTAAAAGGAAGACAGTTATTAACGGTATCATAGATGCTGCAGTGGGCTGAATTCTTGAACAATAGCTTAAAGAATCTTCCTTTTTCTTTCTTTCTTGAATTTAGTTTTTCCTCCATTGCTTTCTTTTCTTTTCTTTTTCTTTATTAGATATACATCAGTAGATTTTAAAAAAAATTGATGGGCCTTTATTTTGTTCATTCATTTATATGTGGTGCGGAGAGTATTTTGACATATTATACAGATATGGAGTATAATTCATTCTAATTATGATCCTATTCTTTTTAGAAATAATGCTTTAATTATAATAATTTCTCAGGATTAAGGTGTTATTTTTCTAAGACAATGATGTTTTGTGCTGGTTTGTGATTTTAAGGCATTGGCACATTGAAGAAAGTTAATAAACTTTGTCTGCTTTTTGGGGGTGGGGTACCAGGAATTGAACTCAAGGGCACTTGACCCCTGAGCCACATCCCCAGTCCTATTTTGTATTTTATTTAGAGACAGGGTCTCACTGAGCTGCTAAGCACCTTGCCATTTCTGAGGATGGCTTTGAACTTATGATTTTCCTCTCTCAGCCTCCTAAGCTGCTGGGAGTTCAAGTGTGCACCACCACACCTGGCTTTGTCTGCTTTTTAATGATGAAAACACAGAAATTTTCATTCTATTTTATGTTTGTGGATAAAATCTAGGATTGGTTATAGATACTTTTTTTTTTTTAAGTTGAGTGATAGGTGTGTAGGACAGGGGTATGGACACAGTTTGCAAGGAACAGAGCATCACGTAGGTGGGGTGTGGCTACTTGAAGACATTGGTGAGCCTTATTTTCATCTTATCTCTAAGCTCGCCTTAAGCTTTTTATCTACATTCCCACTCTTATTGGGAAGCCAGATGTACCCTCTACTGGGTTCATTCTGGTTTAGAATTATGTGTAGTTGAATGGATGGTTTTCATGACAGAGTCTCCAAATTGAAAAACAAAAACATAACCTCTCATATGCAGCATTAGTTCAAAGGAACATTTTTCTGTCATGGGCAGAGTAGCCTTCACTGCAGTTTTAATCATATGGCAATTGTTGGTTCTTTACTGCCAATGTCCTTGTTTCTGAAAATGCCAGGAGAGCCTGTGTTTACCTTATTTGGACTTTAGGATAAAGTCTAAGTTCTTACCCCCTCACCTGCAAACTTTACCATACCTCCTTGCCTTTTAGAGTTCTGCCTCATCTGTGAAGTGCCTGTCTTCCATTTGTTCCCATTTCACCTGTGCCAACTTCTCCGTCCTTTTTACTCTTGTAGTACCTCAATGAGGTATACTATAAATACATTGCAATGTGTGGTTACTAGGCTAAACTTGTCCTGTTTGTATTTCTAACCCCAAGCCCTGTATCAAGTCTCCTGCACATGTAGCCTATTTAGTCAGGGTTTGAAAGAATTGGGGAGCAAGCATCACAGGGCCCTGGTGCAGGGTAACTACAGCTGCTGCTTTACTAGGCAACTGTCTAAACCAGGCACTCCTGTATTTGGGGGGAAATTCTACTTTGGGGGGAAATTCTGAAAACCATTGTCTTCTTGGTGTTTTACCACTTAATAATGCTGACTGCAGGAAGAAATATAGTCTTTTTGAAACCTTGTCATGCAATCTTTTTTAACAACAAACTTTGTTTTTTCTTGTAGCTCGGAAAAATGATCATCACTTTGAATCTCAATCTGAGGAGGAGAAAGCCCTGATTTATCAGTTCCGTCCAATTTATACTGGAAATTTTTCTTCATTTCAGCAATGTTATATGTTTGATTGAAAATCTTTGATGTGTTAACAGAGCACTTTGAATAATTCTGTGATTAAACTATTATAATAACTCATTATTAATGGCAATATTAGAAAGCTACAGAGATTCCCTTTCTATGTGATTAGCTCTGATTTTTAAATCAATATATGATTTTTTAAATCACCTTTGATAATTCATCAGAGACAGATAATCATAGTGTTTTCATGGCAAAGCCTTTATGTCTGAAGATAGAAAAAAAATGTATTGAGAATTCAAATTTTTTTTCTGATGTACTGATTTTAGAAATAAATACCACTCCTTACCCATCCATCCCATTTTTATTGGGAGACTTTCATTTTATATTATTATTTATGGTGTTGGGGATTGATCTCAGGGTCTTATACATGCTGAACAAGGGCTCTGCTGCTGAGCTACATTTCAGCATTAAGAATTTAAATCCTACCTCTATACCCTGGGATGCCTCCCTCCTTTGGGTCTCAGGATTATGTTGTTGTGTGAGTGGTATGTGTGCAGAGAAACATAAATATCTCCTTTTGCCTCCATTTTAGCTCTGCAATTAGAGGGCACACATCCTGCAGACAGTCTGTGCCTTGAACTATTATCTTCTATCATGTCTAGTACACAGGCCCATGATGAACATCTGTGATGGAAAATAATTAAAAAGCTGTCATTCATTGATTTCAGTGCATTTGAATATATTTCTCAATCTGTGCTACACTCTTTTATCCCTTACCATCCTATATAGACCCTCAAAAGTCTGAAATTTATACATTCCCTAAGGATAAGCAAGCTGTTAGAAAAAAAAAAGAGGATTTTTTTGACCTGTGTTTAATAAAATGTGTTTATGCATCTCTTCTTTGTGGTCTTTAGAGCTGCAGCTAGAGAACAAAACCCCAGGAAATTAGTAAAAACATTGGAGGACATTATGAATGATATTATTTACAGAAAGATAAGAATAATAATCTGAAGAAACTGAGAGGTAAATCACACTCTTTGAACAAAAAGGATGAATGGAATATAGAAATTGAAAGGATTGACAAATTTAGTCAGCCAAGAAAGAACTTTAATAGAAATCTGGCAGACTTAGTTTTTTTTTTTTTCTTTCTTTTTTTATTATGTCTTGCTGTCTAATGTGCCATTTCTGGCAAGGCTCAAGTCTTCTTCCACTAGAAAAGGTAGTGGCACTATTCCCACTCCCCATACCAGGCCTCTTCCTGACCTTTTGTTAGAACCATATAGATCTGCTTGTCTTTGCAGAGCCCTAACGGCACTTCACACTGACTGCTCATTCATCACTCATGCTGTGTCCATCCTGCCCATGAATATTGACTTCTAGTTGTTTCCGGTGGTTCTTACTGGGCTTTATTGATGATGCCCACAAATGCAAGAAAATGTAAAAAGATTGTTTCTGCTCATGTTTAATTTACCATTTTCCATGTACTTTTTTAGAGTCCTCATGCTAGAATCACTTTATTCCCAAAATGGGATTTGTTCCAAAGTTGTGTATACCTTGCTTTCCATACTCCATCAGCGATAGGTAAGGGTTTGAGGACAAATGAGAAGAGCAGGCTGTTCAGGTAGAGAAGGTCCCTCAGTGAGCCAGGTACCACTACATCAGTAGGAGCAAGAAGGACATTGATGAGAAAATTTGCCTGTTAATGCTTTGAGCAGCAGTCTGGAAAACCCTGGGCCTTACAGTGTGGAGGGAGCAGAGGCTGAAGGAAAGAGTGGCTGTAGGAGTGTATATGGATTAGAAAGAGGAACTACAAGAAAGGAAGGATTGGGTAAGCCTGGGCCTTGTACATAGAAGAGACAGAAGATGTATTCCCTGCCCCAGCTCACAGCTGATTTCAGTTTCCATGGCTTTTTAGAAAAAAGTTTTTATCTTCATCATTTCTCATTCTTTTACTTATGTGGAATATCCCAAATAGAAAGAAAATGTTGATATTAAGGGCCTTCACTCATTTCTATTCAGCTAGATTGCCCTAAGAACCCACAGTTTAGGCCTGGCACTATATTTTATGAGGGCATATTAAGTGTCTCCTCATTTCCACAAAGCAAAGTAGGGAAATCCTCAAAACCTTGTGCATAGGCCAAGATTCCATGGTTTAGAATGGTCCAGCAGTTTCTGAAAGCATAGAGATAACTACAGTGGAAGTCTACAAGTCCAGCGCCTGACACACAGTAGGACCTCAGAGAGTGAGTGCCTTTCCTTCATTTCTCTACCTCTCTGTGATATGGAATGCCTCCGAATGTGCTGGGTCTCTCTGTTTTTACTCTACAGAATTGTGAGAAAATATACCATTGCAGGGTTTTCCCAGGGGAAGAGTTAAAAATAAAAGTGCCATTCCTTAGGAACAGAAGCTTTGTTATTATTTTGTTTGGAGCCTTATTCCATTTAACAATTTTTTTCTCAAATGAAAAATGTTTTTATTACATGTATATTTTTAATCTAAGAATAGTTTAAAATTAACAGATATTTTGCAATAATACTTGAGAAACACTAGATGTCAGGAGAGAACCAACTAACCTCATGTTTGGCTGGTTGTTTTGCATTCAACCATTTATAATAGGTTTTAGAAAATTGCTAGAAACCTAAAGACATTTACTCATAATTATTACATTTATTTAAGTATTAATGGTTGTATAAACATTGACTTGTAGCTACTACTGGATGTTTTCCACTCTGATGAATGAAGAGATTCTGATGATTCAATACAAATAAACAATTTAAAGTATCTATTAGGGGTCAGTTGTATTTATATATATAAATTTGTGTACCATATATAAAATTCCAATCACCTTTCTCCTGCCTAACTGGGAAAAATCTAGGATATGGAAGTGCTTTCTAGATGTGCAAAAAACCAGACCATCATAAGGTGAAAGATGTTGGTGGGGAAACCTGGAGAAGGCAACAAATTCTTGATCACCCCCTGTAAATATACTGGTGAAGTGCTTTAAGTCAACATGGACATGGTTCATACTTTAGCCCTATACAGATTATAAATTTTTATCATAACCTACTCTAAACCTTGTAATGGTTTCTCCTTCACATTTAAGAAAAAGTTTTTAATTATTAGTTTTCCTGTGAAGCTTGTTTCTTTTTGCATAAATTTGGCATGATTTCAGGTTTTCAATTCTTTGGCATTTATTATAGTTCTCATAAACCTAACTAGAGTCAGGATATCTTAATCATCATCATCTAGATTATCTTTAGAATTTATAATATCACTTTAACATCTTTTGCTGTAGTTGAATTCAAGTTATCATCTTGCCCCTCAAAAGTTTTCAGGGAGAAATTCAAGGATTTGAGAGAATTAAGAGACTCTCAGATTGTTAGGGAATTTAGATAATATGGTAGGAATTGGGATTTATTATTCCCAATTAGGAGTCCTAGACAGTATTTGTTTTAGTTTAGTCACATCACTTCCAGATTATATCAAATTGTTTATAAAGAAGTCACAAAGTCCTTCTTGATTAGTTCATAGGTCTTATTTCCAGCTTCCTAGTGGATAGGAGTGGGAAAGAATACCAGAGTCAGAATGCCAAAGATCAAGTTCTACTTCTGCCACTTCCCAGCTTCATAACCCTGGACAAATCTCATGATCACGTGTCCATGAAACTTACACTGAATACTTCAGATCCTTTGGAATCATCCTACAAGTTTTTTAAACAGTGTAAATATTCTTGAGTCTCCGATAAGCTGAAAAATGATTTCACACACTTTTTCTAAGGTCAAATAACACAATAACAGTTTTCAACTTAAATTAGCAGAGCAATTTTACATTTCCAATAAGTAAATCCTTTATTTCAATTTTGTAAAATAAATTGAAGTGAGGATGGATATTAAAATCTTTTTTCTATTATAGTTAAAAGAATCTAAATTACTTGGTTCCTGTTTACTAGTCTCTACCCAGGGCCAAAGGAGCTAACAAATAACACATGCAGATCGTTGGTGTAATTAAAAAATAATGATTGATCCTAGGGGAAATAGCCATATTAAACAAGTTTTGAACTTAGAATAGACTTTAGAACATTAATATAACAAGGGTATTTTTAAAAATTGAATTCAGAGCCTCCTTCTGTTTTTTCCCTTGGCATATTTTCACACAGTTGCAAATACAATTTGTGTGTCACTTCTTTTGTTTCACTGAATCAAAAACATGTTCCCTTGTGGCTGTTTGGCCATCCTAGTAGACAGGATCTTTGCCCTTTGGGAGGGTTGGATGGCTGAGATATTAAGGATTGGTCAGTGTAAGAGGCAGATGAAGACTCAGTCAGGGCAGGAGTTGTACTTTCCAAAGTCCAAAGTGGGGGCAGTGAGGCACATCCAAGTCAAAGTACACAAGTAGAATCAGAAAATACAAGAACAAAAGGACCAGAACAAGCCAGTAACTGGACAATGGAACCAAATATTCAGGACTGAATCAAAGAAAGCTTCAAGTGTGAGAACAGGTTTCAACAAGCCAGCACAGTTCAGGCTGTGGGCTACAGTATCCAGAGTGGTCACAGATTACTTACGGGGTTCAGGAGGGTGACAAGTGCATGTCTGTCTGTCTCAGAGATATGGTAGTAAGGATCACACTAATTTATTTTCTGTGACTTCAAGACATCTCGTCTATAAAAGATACTAGCATTTGTCCACGTCAGGCACGTCTGCTGGTTATCTGAAAGCCAGCATAGGCTGAGACTTCAAATCTCAGTCTGTGGGCTCTCTGTAGGGATCTCCCAGAATAGAATTGATCTGGGCCATCAGCTGCTGTGCGTGCACTCCAAACCTCCTCTCTTCTGTGTTAGCTTTGGTCGCCCTCCCAGAGGGTGTGTGGTACTCAGGGTGTATTTTCCTTTTCATACATAGCCTCCTGGGATACATGGGTCTCTGCCTCACTTTGGGATTTATTGCAGGCCGTACAACACCAGGCTCTAGCTCCAGCCTTGGGCTCAGCCTTGTGGTCAGTGGCTGGAGCAGAAAGTCCCCACATGTGAAGAAGACCATCCAGCCCAGCGTTCACTGGACATGTTGAAGTGGGAAGAGGCCATTTTTGCCTTATGCTTAAGCTATCATCTGCAATACAGCTTTAAAGAGTACTAAAGTGATAACTGTATTTTAATCCTTTCCTGTGTGTATAGAAAGTTTGAAGAACTAAGTTTCCTCAGACCTCCTAATTTCTGCAAAGGCAAACCACACAAAGGTCTTTGCTTCCCCTTTTCATGGGTTTTTGCTTAAAGTCATTCTGAGGATGAGGTCGGCTGCAGTGGTCTGAAGTAGTTTTGGGCCAAGAACTCACTTCCCACTTCAGAACGCACCCGGTGCACTTTCAAATGCTCCCCTGACCTGGCAAGAGCCTCTCTGCATGTACCTATGAAAGCTCCATATGATGTTTACCCAGTTCTTGCCACAGGAAGTGGTTCCAGGCCCAGATTGAGGGACTATTAATCCTTTGGGATGTCAGGCAGTGTTTCAGAAGCTTTTATTGTGTAACAACCCCCCCCCAATTTAGTGAATTAGAATGACCATTTTATTTAATTTCTGCGGCTGTGGGTCTGCTGGGCAGGCCTTGTGGTTTGGATGAGGAGACAGACTCAGATCCTCTCACAGTAAGTATGAGAAGTGCTGAGTGCATCAAGAGGATCAATTCAATTCTGCATCTAGGAACTGTCTTTGTTCAATTTTGGAGCCATTTAGATACTGTGGCCCCCCTCACAATGTTGAGATATGTTATGGTTTGGATCTACAGTGTCTCTCAAATGCTCAAGTATTGAAGACTTGATACCCAATGCAGCAAAAGTCAGATCTTTCGGGAAGTAATTGGATGGATCATAAGGGCTCTGACTTCATCAGTGGATTAATTCATTGATGGGTTCATACTGGATGTACTATTAGGAGGTAGTAGAAGCTGTAGGAGATGGGTCCTAGAGGGAGGAAATAAGTCACTAGGGGCATGCCCTGGCAGAGTTTATCTTGTTCTTGGTTGTTGCTTCTTTCTCTGCTTCTTGGCTGCCATGAGGTAAAGCATCTTTGCTTCACCAGGTGCTCCCTGCCATGAGCTTCTGCCTCACCACAGGCTCATAGCAATGAGGCCAAGTGACCATAGATTGAAACCATGAGCCAAAATCATCTTTCCTCCTATAAGTTGTTGTTTTCAGGTATTGTGTCACAGTAATGAAAAGCTGACTAACAAAAGATAAGAGGTGATAAAACTTGTCAGTCTAGATGTGGACTTGTCAGTCTGAATGTTGACAATCTGCCCATCAGCTACTGTTTTAAAATTTAAATTCTATTTTTTATTCAGGAAAAAGGAAGCCTGACAAGAGACAAAGCAATTTTAAAAGGCACTTTATTCTTCTCAGTTCCTAAGAGGAACTTGGGAGCATGGGATGGCACCCACACAGGTCACAGGAAGGACACCAAGTGGGCTATTGGCAGAGTGATGGGAACTTGAAAGGAAGAGCCTTTATTGTGGCTTTTGTGGGAAGAATTGGGTGAGGCAGACTAAGCAGGTTAAGCGGGTTGAGGATTGCCTGGTCTGCATAATCAGTTGTTGTCATAATCAGTTGTTGCCTGGCTCTGGGAGATTAGATGAAGGGAATGCTGTCCTTCTGTGTATGCTAATAACAAGGACAGTGAGAGTGGTCTCTGAACTGGTTCCTTTGCTCATGGATGACACATTTGCTTTCAGGAGAGTTTGTTATCTCTAAGAATTAGCTAGCCTTGGAAGGGGCAGTCCCTCCCTGGTCAGAAAGGTCAGAAATATCAAAAGCATCTGATCTAGAAGCTAGAATACAAGCAGCAAATTCACTCGCTTGTGCCTTCTAAGCCCAAACCAGGTGGTTATGAGGCATGTTCTGATCTGAAATGCCCCCCAGGAGGTTTTAACTTGGATTTATCTTCCTAAGACCTTCCCTTATAGTTATGAGACTTGTGTGTCCCCCTAAAAAATGGGGGATGGGCGATATCATCCCCTGGAGTGCAACTGTTAGTCCCCCTCTCCCAACATTCATCAGTAAAACCCATTCCTCCTTGAAAGCCCAAACAGACAATGTCTCATGGCCGCCTTCATTTTATTGTTTATTGTTCCTTAACCATAGGTCAAAAGCCTAACAGAGCTTTTCAGATTCGTACCTAGAGCAATTGCCATCTCATTAATTACACGGGTCCTCCACTGCTAATGGTAGGAATGGAAGGGCACGACCCTTTCACAGGAACGTGGTTTTGCTTGACTTCCTTTGATGGTATACATAATTGAGAGCCACAGCCGAAGGGGCCCCAGCAAACTTCCAGCTGATTGGCTCACCGTGGCCCCAGCAAACTGCCAGCTGCCAGCTGATTGGCTCCTCTGCGGTGATGCTCATTGGGTTATTTCCCTGCCTTTCAGACCACGGAGATGCTCATTGGGGGACTCTTTTGGCTCTGCCCACGCGATCCAGCCAATCGGCCTCAAGAGCAGGAGGAGTGGGGGGTTTGAGAGGCTTGTGGGAAGCCGGTGGTGGCAGTTGGACTCTGAGGGAATTCCTGAAGAGCTTGTGTGGTGCAGCATGTGTGTTCTAAAAACAAAGTTCGTTTCTGCTTGATAAGTGGCTCGTGAATTGTGCTCAGCCAGACTGCGGCAATACGTACCTGCCTGCTGGTCACTGTCTGGGACAGTATAGGGTCACTCAGAGGGATCACCTAGATGCCTCACACAGTAGGGATTGGATATCAGTCTTGCTTTTTAATTCAGCATTTTCCTCAGGTATTTCAGCATCTGCTAGATGCTATTTTCAGTGTTAAGTGATACCTTCTTCTGGTTCCTGTTAAGGTTTCTGGAAGATGAAGCCTGACCAGGATGGGCAGTTTCTGACTATAATAAATCATTCAGTGTTGACATTTTTGTGCTCCTCTCACCCTTCGTCTTTTGGATAATTTTCTTTAGAGTCTCCCAAATGGAATTACTGGGAAACTTGGTTCTTGATTCAATTGTCAAATTGCTTTCCATGAGGATCACGGTAGTGGACAGTGTTATCTGGTAATGCATTATTGCACTAATTTTACCAAAACCTTGGTAGTCTTGACTATCATATTTGAATGCTGCTATGATCTAAAGGTCCGCCTGCCTCTTTTTTGTATTCCACAATGAACAGCCAAAACAGACAATGTCTCATGGCCACCTCCATTTTATTGTTTATTGTTCCTTCATCATAGGTCAAAAGCCTAACAGAGCTTTTCAGAAATCCTTATCTCACAGTGATGATATTGGGAAGTGGGTTTTTGGAAGGTGATTTTGGTGGAGCCCTCAGGAATGGAATTAGTGCCCTTATAAAAGAGGATGGGTTCTACCCTTGGCCCTTTCTGCTATGTGAGTTTGAAGTGAAAAGACAATAGTGTGTGAACTAGGAAATAGGTCCTCTCCAGGCACCAAATCTGCAGGTGCCTTTATTTTGGACCTTCTGATCTTCAGAACTGTGAGCAATAAGTCTCTGTTGTTATAAGCCACTTAGTTTATACTATTTTTTTAATAGAAGTCCAAATCAACTCAGACTTTCATTTTATGCTAGTAAATGACATATCAATGCTTCTTTCATTATTTGTGATATTGAATAAAGTCAATATTTGTTTATATATGGATGAACTATCTATTTCTTTTGCTTTTTATTGTTTTTTTTCTTACTTTGGATGTAATTCTTTAAATATATATATATATATATATATATATATATATATATATATATATTAGCTTTTGGTGGACCTTTACTTAATTTTATGTGGTGTTGAGAATCAAACCCAGTGCTTCACTCATGCTAGGCAAGTGCTCTACCCCTGAGCCATAACCCCAGCCCTATGTCGTTCTTTATATAACATTGTTAACCAATGTTTGTTACCTATTGAAATATTTTTGTTGCACCTTCCTTAACTGTGCAATCTTTTCTCTCGTTGATATAAAGGAATTTGCATCATGGGTTAAACAGTTTAGATTATTTTTCCTTCAATGTTTGTTTCATTTATCCCTTTCATTAAACTTAGAAAAAAGTCCATTCCTCTTTTTATTTTTGTTTTCTATTTTTTTTCTATTGATTTTCTAAGGAATAATCTTTTTAAATTTTGTAATCCACCCAATGCTGATACTGGAGTATTAAAGTGATGTTAGTGTCTAAATTTGTTCTATATTTACAGTTTTTCTAGAATAATCTTCTCCTTCCCCAATATTTCATAATGCTTTCTATAGATATATGAAATTATTGTTACTGTTATGTTTTCTATTATTAATTTTGTTTCCTTAGTTTCTGCCTATTCTCATTCCAATACTTTTAGTTTAATTATAATATCTTTGAAATGTATTTTAATATGGATTTATTTTATCTTTTTCAGTTTTCTTTTAAAGAGATAATTTTGATATCCTTTTCTATTCACATGTTAAGGTAGATTGGGGGATTATTTTCTCAAATCTCTCTTTCCCCAGACATTGATTTTTTTTGGATTATAATAAGCCTATATATTAATTTGAGAAAAACTCACACCCTTAAATTTAGCTTTTTTGATATAGCAATATACAATGTATCTTTTATATTTCCTAATTTAGTTAATTAAAGTCTTGAAAACTTTTTATTTAAAAATAATTTTAATAGTTTCATATACATTTCTCTTTAGTTTAAATATTTTATCATAGAACTATCATATAACTAGTTAATTTCTCAACGGGATTTTTAAATTTAATTTCTTTAATAGAATGTTTTGAACATACACCTCTTAACTCCATCAAATGAGATCTCTTTAGAAATTTTTAATGAGTTTTATTTTGGGAAGTGGGAGTAGAGAGCTGGCTTCCCAGCATTCTACTGATTTCCGTCTGTGAATTTTATACCTGTTCTTTTTATTAAGCCATTTATTAATTCCAGAAACTTTTTAATTGATTCCTAAGGGCTCATTATATTTTGCTTATCATATATCCATATACATAAGTATATAATGATATTCATACATAAATGCAATATATTAGACTTATTAATTCATATTTTGTACATATGTGCATTTTTTATATTCTATTTGATGTTTTTTTTTTTCCCCAGAAATAAAGAACTGAATGTGCACATTAATTAAGAGGGGTTGAATCAGTCTGACACCTAACAGGTACAATTAAAATGGCGTGGTTAAGCTTTGCAGATTCCGGCTTTTCATTTCAAGAGGTGATAGAGTAATCACAGTATGTAATTTTCTGGACCTCATTATCCCAGCTATTTAGAGGTAGGATCAGTTGTGTGTGGATTATTGCTGCTCTCCTACTACAATTAAGCTTTTACCTTTTCTTTGTTTTCAAACAGAAAGGTCTGAAAAAACAAGTAGTGCCTTCCGGGCATCATGGAAACCACAAAAATTGTGCCCTTGTGTTGAGCTATACCCCAAAGAAAGAACTGATGCCAAGCTAATGAGAGTGTGTCAAGGTATTGCCAGCACTGGTCTCATCACTTCTAATTATGGTCTCCAGAATGCTATGAACCTTGCCAGGACTCTGACTTGGGTCATTTGAATAGGTTTTCATTCCAAAGCCTAGCAGCTAATTTGGGATTTTTATTTTTTTTTCTGTAAGATTTCTTGAGCCATTCTGACATATAATTCATTTACTTTACTTTTTAAAATTAAAGTTCTTGAAAAACTTTTTATTTGAAATTAATTTCATTTTTTAAGAAAAATTCACATATTGCACAAAGAATTCCTTTATACTCTTCATTCACAATACCCAAATATTAACATTTTACGCATTGTCATCATTATTATTATTTATCTATATGTTTGTGTCTGTATGTATATGCATGACCACACACACACACACACACACACACACACACGTATTCTTTTTCTTACCCATTTGAGGTTGATTGCAGATGTATTGCCTTTTCCTTCTAAATACTTCAATGCATATTTCCCAAAACAAATAACTTTTTTTATATGAAAACTGTATCGTTGTCAACATCAACAGACCTTATTAAAATTTGATCAATCATTCCACTATTGTTTTGTAGCTTTGTAAAGCAAATGAAAAACAATGTTATTGGGTCCAGGATTCGATCCAGAATCACAAGTTGCATTTAATTATCATGTCTCCTTGGTCCCTCTTAATCAGTACCTCAGCCTTTGTCTTTTGTGTTCATAACGTTTGTGAAAGTGCATAGGAGCTATTTTGTGAAAACTTTCTCTTAATTCTAAATCTGCAACTAATTCTAAAGGCATGACCTTTAACTTATAATTAGTTCTGATTAGCTTTATTTTTCCATGTCTAACCTGAAGACATTAACCCCCCACTTGTGATCAATGACCTCAAACCTAAGGTCAGAAACAAGGGAAGGAAATTGTTATTTGCTGAGCACCCACAGAGCCCTGTGTAAAGGCAGCTGGTAAACATCCCATTTAATTAGCACATCCTCCTGCAAAATGTTGTTGTTATTATTATTATTATTATTATTACTGTTGCAAATGAGGTAAAGGATGCTCAGTAATTGTGACCTGCCTAAAGGCAGGTAGTTGACTCTATATGGACTTGGATTTCGGAGAATCTTCTAGCCTTCTGTGGATCACAGATTCTTTCTACCTTTTCGCCACTGGACTGTGTTAGCTCCTGAGAGGGAAGGACTGTAAGTTATTTATAATTCCTATGCCTAACTCAAAGCCTGGAACTTGAACTTTATTTATTTATTTATTTGGAACCTGGGATTAAACTCAGGGGCATTGGGGGCACTCGAAAACTGAGCCACATCCCCAGCCCTATTTTGTATTTTATTTAGAGACAGGGTCTCACTGAGTTGCTTAGTGCCTTGCTTTTACTGAGGATGGCTTTGAACTCGTGATTCTCCTGCCTCAGCCTCCTGAGGATTACAGGTGTGTGCCACCACCCCCAGGGAACTTTATTTTTTGAATGAAAGCATTTGAGTGTACAGTCTAAAATGAGTACAAAATGCAGTCTGTGCTCTCATGTGCATACAGTCCATATCCACTGCCCCAGACTAGAGCTGTCCCTGTGCCCTGTGCAGGTGGGAATTGCAGCATCACCCACTGCACCATGGCTCTAGGGGCCCCTTCTCCACTGTGGGCACTGGCCTGGTACTCTGACACTGTTTGGATTTTGATATACAAAACATTAATTTTTTTTCTACCTTATAAACCAGAAAGAATTGACATAAAGCACATGGATTTTGAGGGATATCCACACCATAGCAATCCTCTATCCACGAGTTCATGTGACTGGTGATTCTGGTGACCACAGAATCCAACCACTTGTAACACTGTTGTCACCACTGCTAGGGTGGAAGCCACCCTTATCACTCACCTGGAGTAGTGCCACAGCCTCTTCACCTGCCAGCTGTTTCTGTTCTTGTCCGTCTGTAGCTCCTTCTCAACAAAGGAGTCAGAGTGATCCTTCAAACACCTGGGTGCTGTCATACTAATCTCCTGCTCTGAATTCGCCTGTCAACCCACCCTCCAAGCATACTTCCACGTCCATGCCTGGCACTTGCTGCTCCCTCGGCCACTAGTCCCCTTCCCCAGAGAGCGGCCTGTCTCTCACACACCTTCTTTCCTGCCTTTACCTAAATGTCACCTTCTCAGGGAGGCCTTTGCTGAGTACTCTACATGAAGCAATAGCTCTTGACTTGGCAACTGCAGCTCTCCTTCCCTTGTTTCATGTGTCTCCGCAGCATATAAACCCATCTGGCAACATTTTATTTACTTGCTTGTGTAATTGTTTTCTGCCTCTTTACCTAGAATGCAATTTACATGAAGACAAGGATTTTATTTTGTCTTATATCATTGCCTGCGTGTGACTGGTGCTGCATAAATAACTAATGAAGAGCTGTATATTCAATGCCAGAGAAACTCCTGACTGGGCTGAAAGTGAATGAACAACTAAGTTCACGAGCACAGTACTTGAGAGCTGAATTACAGTATTTTTTTTTAAAGGAAATTTTGACTATACTTAGCTTTTGTTTTATATACTCACTTTTCAACTTATATGCCCAGAATAGGATTTAACCCCACTGTGGAAAATGGTGTCCACATGGCCTTTTTCATAATGTAAGTGACAATAACCCGGTGACCTGAAAGACTTTAAGTCCTCTGATCAAGCACTGAGGTTAATGACCCCCAAACATACTGAAAATATCTACTACATTCAAAGTCTCAATGTTAATAATTCTATGAAAATAGCATGAGCTTTCTTGCTTTCAAGTCAAAATCCAACTCAATCCAGTAGCAAATGCAGAGAGATACCAAAAGTATATTTCCAGAAAGCACTAAATAATATAGGTCTTTGGAAGAAATTTTTATTTTATTTTTGAAAAGATTATAGAAGGGGCTAGGGTTGTAGCTCAGCGGCAGAGTGCTTGCCTAGAATGTGCAGGGCCCTGGGTTCGACCCTCAGCACCACATAAAAGTAAATAAATAAAATAAAGATATTGTGTCCAACTACAACTAAAAAATAAATATTAAAAAAAAGATTATAGAGGAGAGGCAATTGCATCATCAAAAATACTCTAAGATTTCCCAATGTACTCTCTAAATATCACTTCCTTTTTTTTTCTTCTTCTCTTCCTCCATCTCTTCTGTTTCATTTTCTATTGCCTCCTGCTCTTCCTTCAACTTTTCATCTCCTCTCCATACCCCTTCTTTGTTTTTTTTTAAAAAGTCCACTTATTCAGTAAACTGAAAATTATTAACAGCTATAAGTAAACACTTCACATTATCTCTCCTTTTCCCATGATAAAGTAAAAACAAATGAGAGGATGCAAATCCCTGATGTTTGGTGAATTATCTCAAATGACTTATTCACAGATATTGGAACCATGGCTAAAGAGTTAAAAGTAAAACCTCTTCTTACCCATGATGTTGCACTACCACCAAGGTGACCCTCAGGTGAATTATAAGCTCCAAATAGTATTACCTTTTGTTTCTTTTTATTTTTTAATTTAAAAATTCCCAGAATTTTTTTTCTGGTTAACTTTCTATTCATATTCACTACCATGGATTTTAATAATAATAATAATAATAATATATTAATAATAATAATGCCCTAGTTTGTGTTTATTGACCCAAGACTCTTCTATTAACTCTTGCCTGTTTATTATCCTTTCTCCATCCAACAATTTGAAAATTCAATTTGGACCTTAATTTCTGGAAACATTAATTTCTGGAGATTTCTGGAAACAAATGGTCGTTTTTTGTTTTTCAAAGGGGAAAATTTTTAAGTTTTCTTAATAAAAAAATTTCAGTTAATGGATCTATTGCCTACCTAGCTAGTCTGCAGAAGACAGTTTCTAGCAACTTTACATCACTTTTACTTTTACTTTGTTTATACACAGGTCAAGCTGAATATCCTGTTAAGTAGAAGGTGTAGGCCACTGGTTTTCAAACTTGAGAGTGCCTCAGAATCTCCTGGAGGTGCTGTTGATGCACACACAGGCTGGGGACCAGCCCCAGAGTTTCTGAACCAGTGGGTATGAGGAGAGGCCTGGGACTCTGCATTTCTAACAAGTTCCCAGGTGACGCTCACTGATGTTGCTGATCTGAACCACTGTTTGGAATGTTCTTTGGTTTATTTTAGACTCATTTTCTTTTTTTACTCCTTTTTTTCTCAGCTTTATTATTATTGACAAGTAGGAGTCGTGTCTATTCAAGGTGAACAACCTGATGTTCTGATATATGTATGTGTTATGCAATGATGGTTCCCTCCTATGTCACTCCAGGCTCCTTTCTTTTCTGCTTCTCCATGCTCTCCACCTACCTTTCTTTCTCCCTCTTTCACTTCCCCAGGCTTTTTTCTAATACAGATCTTCATGAACTTTCTAATACAGATCAGTTCAGCTTATATTCTGCTTTTAGTTCACAAAGAACCCTCACCCCACAACAGAGCCTGAGAAGTGTGAACTAAGTCCTCCTTTCCTTCACAAGCTTGCTAAGCAACCTCTATTGTGGCTTCCATCTATTTACAAGATGTGAATCATTGTCCTCTGCCATCTCCACTCTTAGCCTGCTTAATATCCCCAGGTCTTGCCATGTAGACATTTGGAATAAACTCCTAGAGTATAGAGGGCAAGAAATAGCTACTTAGAAATTATCTACTTCCCAGGATTAAGCATGCAACAGGATGTGCCTCTGCTACGCCCATCTAATTGTGGTTTATTTGTTTAATATTAAAATGATCTCAGATCTGCATAAGCCATATGCTTTTCCTCCAGATTTCCTGAGCCCTGATGCATTAAGCATCTGTAAAGCCATTTCACTTTATGTCATTAAGGATGGGAATGTGCTAATGTAAATACCAATTGGAAAGCTTGAGTAGTTTTTCACATTTTTTCAATCATACTGTTTGCTGTATTATTATTATGGATTAGTCTACTTTAGGTACAATTTCACAGTATGATCAAAGTCTTACTCTAATATTTAGATCCCAAATGACAAATTTAATGGCCTTAGTTAACACCCCAAAGATGTAGGCTTAATTTTATGGTTCACCTACTCTTGCTGTTTACTTTTCTGAGCTGTAGCCAAGCTGAAGAAACTGTAAGAAAGCAGAGTATGATTATTTATGAAAGAAAATGCCTCCTTCTTCAGTAAAATGAAAATCCAGCTTCTCCTTTCAAGTTGACTCTTGAAAGAAGGGAATCTCCACATGGGGACAGAGGAAGAGACACTTCATGGCCTCTATTTTTCTCTAAGGTAATGCCTGCATCAAACTGGCTTCCACATCATGCTCCTTTCCTGGGATATTCCAGCTCAAATGAGGAGCCCATGTCTGTTGTAAGAGCAGAACTTTTAATTCATTAATTACCAACTTGAAATTTCCCGAGTAGGTTGTACAAGGGGAGTCTAAAATGTCTCCTTGATTTACCCTCCCACCTACCCAGTCCTCCTTCCCAGAGGCATCCAGGGTAACTGATTTCTTTCATATCCTTCCTGGGACATTCTATACGTAAATTAACAAGTATATGATCCCGTTCATCCCTGTTCTTGAACATGGGGCACACTGTGTTACTTGCTGGATGTGGCTTTCCCCTTGTTCTGACTTGGAAATCTGCCAGTGAACAGAGTTCCTCATTCTCTTCTGCAGGTGCAATGACCAGTCACATGGCTGCACCATAATGATTTAGGAACTTTCCTATAGATAGGCCTTTGCATTGTTTCTAATCTTTTCTCTCCGTTTTTAAATTTTTTAATCTGGGGATTGAACCCAGAAGTGCTTAACTACTGAATCACATCCCTAGCCCTTTTAAAATTTTTTATTTTGAGTCAAGGTCTTGCTAAGTTGCTTGGGGCCTCACTAAGCTGCTAAGGCTGGCTTTGAACTTGTGATCCTCCTGCCTTAGCCTCCCAAGTTGCTGGGATTACGGGCATGTGCTACTGCATTGGGCTCTAATATTTTCTTGAGAAGATGCTTTGATGAAAACAATGAGTAGCTTTTTACACATGTATAAGAACTATCTAAATATTACTAAGTCCAGAATCAATGCATCTTTAATTAATATATAGTACCAAATTTACACTACTATTGCCATTTACCCACAAGTACTGACTTTATGGAGACAAGAGCTTATAAAAGACTCTGGAATACTGTAAGGCGTATGTGAACAACTCAAAGTTAGAAAGTGTGGCTTATGAGCTATGACTTACTTCCTCTGGGTTTATGATCAAATAAACACTTTTTTCCCCCTCTCAATTGCTCATACAAGGCAGATCTCAAATGAGGCAGGATATTTGCTTTCTTCTTCCTCATCTGCCTCATACCTTCCCACCTCTGTAAGCCAGAGGTAACATAAAGATGCCTTAGGTAATGGAATTCAAGGAATATAAAGCTACCAAGACTCTTCTGGACTAGAATTTTTCCCATCTCCATCCTATCCCCAATGCCAAAGTCTGGCCCAAAGAGAACTCATGCTAGAGGCTGATCACAAGCAGTGAGAAGACCCAGGGGCTGTGGGAAGGCGGAAAGGAGGGGAAGGACAAGGTGACAGCAGCACAGGGGTTGGTGGGTGCCTCCTTTCTCTCCATGTTGACATATATTGTTTTTGTAGATGTGTAGAAGAATTCAAATTAAGACAGTCACTTATCCTATGAGAACTTCAAGTTTGAGGACCCTTTCTTTGCCCCCAACCCCCTAATTTTCTTAAATATTGGTGAATCCCAGTATGACAAAAAATGCACTAAAATGAAAAAAAATAAAAATAAAACCATCTGTAGTAAAAGATTTTTGTGGAGAGTTTGTTGTGTGTTCATCCTATTCCATTACTTTTCTGTCTCGGCCTGAACTAGATTCTATTGTTCTGCTTTCCTTGCTGGCTGGTGGCAGCAAGGGACTATGCTCTGGCCTGAGGAATGTGGGCAGAGGGACGTGTACCCTTCCCAGAACTGACCCCAACAAAGTGCCTGTGCAATCACCTCTCTTTCTCTTTCTGCCTTTGCACACACTGGGAAGCAAATGTCTTGGAAGAACCTAGGTGATGGCAAAGCCAGACACAGAATGACTCTGGGGCACTGAATGCTATTTGGAAGAGAGGTCAGGAAAGCTGTTTTGTGCCTTCCTTAAGTGATGTTACTTCCTTCCTTGGATTGGCCTCTGCTGGGGTTGCTGTATCACCTAGGTATTTATCCATCATGAAGGCAAGTGTAGGATTCATTCATTAGATAAATTTTCCCAAAATAATAATAATAATGATAATGATAATAATAATAATAATAATAATAATAATAATAATAATAATAATAATCCTGTCTTCAGTTAGTACAGAAGGTCAGGAAATTATTTTAGAAATCTCTTGAAATAAAAACAAAGTTCATGTTTACCCTTAATGCTGGGGTATGCTGTTGAGCACATTAAACTCTATTCTGGTGGCCCCTTAGCCCTTGTTACCACCAGCCTCAGTGAAGTGAATGAAGAGTTGATTGACCCAAGGCATGGCGGGGTGGAGAGAAAAAGAGGGAGGTCAAGAGGGCTGAGATGGGTGAGGAAAGACAAAGATTTGTAGGGACTTATCAGTATGTCTGGGCCTGTTATCTGCTTTATGTGCATTTTCTCACTTAGAAATCAAAAGGCACAGGTGCCTATTTCCTTTTCTAAGGAAATTCCAGATCTGAGAAACTTCACTAAATCAAAATACAAAGAATTAATGAGTGACAAAACTAAGGACTAAAATAATGTAGGGGGATGGATCCCCAAGGAGTTTAGAAAGCTTAGAGATGGGAGAAAAGAAAGGCAGAGTAGGAGAAAAAAAGAGGGGAGAGTGGGCCAGAGTGGGGCATGGGATGGGTGTCAAATGGCACCTCTCTCTAGCTATCAATCTCTCTTTCCTCTGAAGATGTTTGTTCCTTAACTGTGTCTGCAACCAAGAAAATTGCTTTAGCCAGTTTTTATTTCACAGGACTCTGTCCCTTAACGACTTGTCTAATTAAAAAGCTCTAAAAGGATTGCATTAACTGGAGATATCCAGTCTTTTTTCTCATCATCAACATAACAAAGACAGAATGGGGCACCATAAATGCCGATATTCTTGCCCTTGTAAATCCTCATTAAGGTCCTTTAAACACAACCATTGGAGGAGACATCAGCTTTTGGCTTTTGGGAAAAACACTTTTTGAAAGTAAACTTGATGAAGTCACTTCTACAAAATCTAAAAAGCACAAATGTCTTTTGTGATTCAATTTCTGTTTCTAACATGTTGACTAAAGGCTGATTATGATGTGTCAGAGCGAACTGAACAAGCATGTGTTTTGTTCTGACATGGTATTGCTGTGTTCTCAATAGCTTGAGATGACAAAGCGGGGAGGAAGGAAATTAAATTTAATCGCTGCTTAAGTAAGGGAAAGAGTGCGGTACCCTTGTTCTTTGCCAACAGTTCTGCTTCTTAAGGATACAATTATTAGTATTTGCTGGTATGTACTGCCCTAAGAAGTGCCAATGAAAGCAGTGCATGCCCTCCAGTGGTTTCCTGATGAGTAAAACCTCAACCTCTCACCCTGGCGTTGAGGACTCCTTAACCACAGAGGGCTTCTTAGAGTTTCCAGAATGTGTCGGCATTTTTGCATCTCATGGCCTTTGCACTGCTCTACTCCCAGAGCAGAAGTTATCTCCAATGTTCTTTGTATCACTGATCCCTCGTTTTTCAGGTCTCAACTCAGGGATCTCTTCTTCAGAGAGGTGTTTTCTGACCACTCTGTTGAAGGCAGGGTTCCATTGTCCCACATCTATTCGTTCTCTACCACATTATTCCATTCATTTTCTTAGGCACTGAATCATGTTAGGATTTAATTTTAGTGTATTTATTAGTTTGCTCCAGCTTTACTTTTTTGTGTGTGATTATTACCCATTTACAGTCTATCACATCATTTTTTAAAACCTTTTTCTTTTTGTGGTGCTGAGGATTGAACCCAGGGTCTTGTGCATGTGAGGCAAGCACTCTACCAACTGAGTTATATCTCCAGCCCTAAACCTTTTCTTAAGGGCACTTATTACCATCAGAATTTATTTAAATTTATATTTACTTAAAATAAGGAAGGCTTCACTTAATAAGTGAATAAGCATGCTATCTTTGAGCAGGTGCCAGGTTAATCTCTATATTGTTTCAATTTTGGGGTACATTTTGCCTAAATCAGCACAGGGATTTATTTTTAATTTGTTTATTGGTTTTCTCCAAGTTACAATGAGAAAAAAAAATATCTAGCTGTTTCCTCAATGCATAACCTTTCAAGGCCCAGAGAATCACTATGTGAGCTTTTTGATTGGATGAGTTGTATTTATTGGGCTCAAGATAAATCCCAGAGTCGAGTGCAGGGTCTGGCATACTATACTTGTTGGAACATTGAATAAATAGAAATTCAGGTAAAATCATTGCTCATGGTGAACTTGGAGAATCTTAGAGGAAGATACAGGTATGGAAGACTAAAAATAGGGTTATCAACATGAAAAATCTTCATACAGCAGAAGAAAGATCAAAAATTGTAAATCGGTGAATTTAGTGGCAATTTCAGGACAGATGCTAGGATATAATTTATATCATTCAAAAACCAGTTACAGTCTTAGAAGTCAATATGAATTATCAAAGAACACCTCAGGTTGGAAAAACGACAGTGGGGTCAGAGTCCTGGGTAGACAAGCCCAGAGCAGCTGTCTGCACTGAGCAGATGCAAGTCACTGGGCAGGTTTGCAGACCATTTAAATGCTCTCCAGGGTTTTTATGCAATTCTTGGGGGGAAGAGCCTGAGTTTCTTGTAGTTGTAAAAGCTTGAGACTTTTGTTTAGGAAATAGAGTGCTAACTCATTGGAATCTGAAAAATGTAAGGACATTCAAGGTGCATATACTATTGAGGATACTATAATACATTCACACTACAGGTTAGGAGTCCCTTATCCAACATGCTTGGGACCAGAAGTGTTTCAAATTTCAGAATATCTGTATTACCTCATGAGGCATCTTGGGATTAGGACCTGTGACTAAACACAAAATTCTTTTATGTTTCACATATACCATATGTTTCATATACACTATATATATACATATATATACATATGTATATATATACATATGTATATATATATATACACACACACATATGTGTATATAAAATATGTATATATATATATATATATATATATATAGAGAGAGAGAGAGAGAGAGAGAGAGAGAGAGAGACGGAAGGTAATTTGTGGAACACTTTTTCTTTTTTAGCAATTTTTCATATGAAACAGGTCATGTTTTGTCATTTTTGACTTCATAAAGTTGGGATTTTTTGAGCATTTGGATTTCAGATATTTGGATTCAGGATGCTCAACCTGTGCAATGAGGAAAATCATTAAAGCAAAGTCATCTTCTACTTCAATGTACATTTTTATTCATAGTTGAAAAGAATAGTCTATTACTGCTAACATATTGTAAATTTACTCAGAATCAAAGGGTTCAGAGAGACATAAAAATGTATGTATTTTCTACTAAATAACAATTTCTGCTCACTTTAGATTATGAGTATAGTATACAGGAATTATATGCACAAAAAATGTAAAAAGTAATTGTGAAAACAAGTCTCATTACCAATTTTTATAAGAAAAAAAGACATTCTTTTTTTTTTTACAGGCTACCAACATCATATAGGATAGTTTTGACAAGATTCAGTCTTCTTCAATTAATTCATCTGGTAGCTCAAGAATCTATAGAAAAAAATTAATATACAGTGAAGTCACTACACAGTGTCATGGGACAGTAGAAATTCATATCAGTACAAAATATCATTCAAGAGTTTTACATGGAGTTCCAGTGTCAAGTTGGAGAGACATTTTGGTTGGCAAGCAATCTAAGCATTATTGAAGATTGAAAGATTTAAAAAAATGATTTCTGTTGGTAAAAATGTTAAGAGTTTAAAAACATGTAGAAATAGACAGAAGTTGTTATGTCTTGGTCTTTCCATCATCTTACCAGCAGATCCTTGCCTTGGAAACATAATGAAATGTTTTAGGTACTTCCAGTATTTTCCATAAGATGGCAGAGTTGATATTATAAATATGAGAACAAATTCACTTTTATTCTGTTGGTCACAGCAAGAAAAAGAGCCTTAGAATCATTCTCACTATTTGAGTATTGCTATCTTGTATTCAACAATAATAAGTTTAAAAGAAGCAATAAAAATGAAACAGTTATGTTTTAGATTGAGATGATGCCATAATTCCATGGGAATTCCCCTTTGAGCACTGATTTTGCTCCTTGAGTGAGTTCCTGTACTGTCAATTGTCTGTGCTGAGTTTTATGTAACACTAACCAACCCATCTATGCACTACTCTCAGATCACCACAGATATGACAGGAAAATGTTGGTATCAATGAAGCAAGTAGTGGTCTAACTGTTTTTGATTGTTAGGAGCTTCAGACTGTCTACCTTTAATGCAAATTTAGAGGCCCTTCGGTCTTTCTTTGATTCTCTTTGACATGGGTGACAGGTTCTGAATGACAGGACCTATTTTGTCCATTTGCTCTTAAGTAGAGAGTCACGGCAACACATGCAGCACCCATCTGCCCAGAACAGGGTAGTCAGGGGCCAAGAGAGACTTTAGATCAGAGTGAATAGGTGTCAGTTGCAGAGACTAAACTCAAGGAAATTGTGATGCATAGATTGACTATAAGTGACTTGGATTTCTGTTGGAAACATCTCAAGTAAAAGCTGTGTATTTGATTGTTTTTATTGCTTCCCTGGCTTCTTGCACAAAGCAGATGCTCATGAAGTATTTTTTGAATGTGTAAGGATACAGCAAAGAAATGTTGCAAATGGACTTTCTTCCTTTCTCAGCTTGCAGGAGCTCAGAATCTGGAAGAAGGAAAATTGTGGCATCTCCAGTCAGGGCCCAGGTTGTGTAGCGCACAAGGACCTGGAGCTCTTCACCACTGGACTGTGAACTCCCTGTGGGAAGACTGTTATTATTTTGCATTATATCTCTAGTGTCTGTCCAGTGCCTCATGCATAGGAGGTGCTCCACAGGGATGTTTTAAGAGAAAAAGGTGACACACATAACTTGCCATCAGTGGACACTGGCATGTGTGTAGCTTGGGAGTTTGTTGAATCCTGTCTTACCCATGTGGTTGGTTTACCAAATGCTAGTATGGTAACTACCTGCAGTGAAACTTCCAGATCAAAAGTATCTCCTGGGTATTGTCAGTTTTACACACCACAGGGCAAGTCAGACATCTATAAAGGAAGAGGAAACTTGTTCCAGTTTGATATAAAATGCTACTATCTACAGAGTACCCAATGCCGACAGGATCAAGTTTGTTTTGGTGAATGTAGGCAAGATCTTGTGGAACCCAGAAGAAAGCATGCCAAACCCATGTTTTCTGTAAACATTTCCCTTTTCTGTGAAATTTCACAGGACTATGAAATCTTTCAAATGAAAAAAAAATCAGGGCATTGTATCAGAAGAGACAATTTGGTAATTGCCAAGTGGAAAAAAAATTTTTTTTCAAAGGGGAAAATTCCAGGGAACTGGTTATCAGGGCCCACAATCTTGAAAATGTACCCACCCCTCCCCTCTGAGATAGCTTCTTACTGTACTCTGGCTCCTATTCTATGTACACATAGACTACATCTGGGTTATTACTGATCTTTGCTCTCTTAAATACCTAAGCACATTTTCTTTAATCATTTTGGGAGAAGAGTCTTCCAAAACAAAGTTGACATAACCTAACTATGTAAGAAGACTATAATGACCATATAGTCACCACATATTGTTGGACATATAATGCAGGAAGCAGTAATACTACATTTGAAAGCTTTTCATTCACACAGTAGTCATTGAGATATGTATAGTCATCAGAAGAAAATGTCCAGCTGATGAAAGTAAACTATATTATTTAAATAAAATCAATAATTAATATAATTTCAAGATAGGAAAAAAGTTTCTTCAGAAAGTAGTATCTGTTCCTAACACAAATAAATCTTTCACTTAATGATTTGAATTCATCATAATATGAACAAAATGTTTTGTAAAACAATACAGCACTGCCTTAAGGCTGTGTTAAGTATATTTATTTTTGCCTTAAATATCCCCATAAGACTGTGATTTTCATTCTTATATTAGTTTTTCCTCTCTGTTCTTTTAGAAATAGTGTGCATAATTACTATCTGTATTTTTGCTCATTTTACTTTGCATCTCCCTTTCCTGTTTTCTGCTTCTAATCTGTATGGGCTTGAAAATTATTTTTAATAAAATAGTTGAGACACTAGGACTGTGGATCAATTAAGAGTTGAATAGGAGTTAAATAATAGCTGCAAGAGTTTTCCTATGAATAAAACTGAGGGGTTTCAGGGTATGGATTTTGTGAAATCTATTGGGATAGTCAGACGACATTTTTGTTAGATTTTTGATTCTTGTTCTGTTGTGGATGGATGAGTTTGCCAGGTAGCAGAGTCCTTGTTATATACAGGAAGTCTTAGAAAACTTTGAAAGGTAAGTACAATGGAGAAGACCAGTTTTGGGATATTATTATTATTATTTTTACCTACAGTGGCAAAAAATCCTTAGTGTTTTCAGAGCAGAAGTTCTCAGTGGGAGTTCTCACAAGTTACAACCAGAGGATGAGAAACAGTTTTGTTATTCTAATGTATTAGGCATTTTGCTTTAGGAACTCTGCTGATATTAATTCTCTTTGCTTCAGATGTTCCCCCTAGGATGCAAAAATATTTTGAAGTGTTAACACCCACATTTCCTTTGAGTTACACGGGATGAAAAATGGAATGCCTATGTGTGTAGAAGAAAATGAGGCATTTTTTTTATTACAATTATCACTGATGCTAAGAATACTCTGGCCTTCTAGCAGCACCTGTCACATGGCATCTTCGATTTTCAGGGAAACTTTAATGAAAACTCTTCGTTTTCTTAAAGGTTGTAATTATTATGCAGCACAATGTTTACAGATAGGGAAATGTGAGACTCAGGCAGAATAAAATCAAGGAAGGTTGATGGCCATGGGCCCCGAAACAAATGGGAAAAGAATAAAACAGAAACAGAGTTTGTCTTCTTAATCCCACCCTGAAACCACTGCCCAAACCTCCCTTTTGACAAAGATTAACAGAACCAACGTGCCTCAAGCCTAGACATTGAAGGTCTAGGAGCACAAAGACAACTTCATGCAGGGCCAAGTGGTTTCGATTTTGGGGAGAAATTTAAATAATTTGAGTTCTGTAATCAATGGCCTTTTTCTGTGGTGTCAGAAAGTCCAACACTAATCAAATGATTTTTAAAAATCCACTATACTAAGTGGTTTGGAAGCAATAAAAGGAATTAATGAGCTTTACTTGTCCTATAGAAACAAGTACACTACAGAATTGCCCCAAATTCCATTCTCTGGAGATGTTTAACTTGTTGCTTCGGACATTATATTTGGCTTAAAATGTAATGTCCAGAGAACATTTTTTCTTATTTAGAAACATGGCAAAATGGAAAGTTATGGAGGAACCTAAATAAATATTAATACATATTGATTGAATAAATGGATTAAACAATGACAGTAATAATGAAAACCCTAGACAATACAAATAAAAAATCTATACATAATTCCATTGTCCAGGGATTATGTCCAGCTTCTCATAATTCTAACAATTTGGGAGGCTGAGACAAGAGAATTGCAAGTTCAAGGTCAGCCTCAGAAGTTTAGCAAGACCCTGTCTTAAAATAAAAGGACTGGGGATGTAGCTCAATGGTAAAGTGTCCCTAGGCTCAGTCCCCAATACTAATAAAAGTATTCTACACAATAGAATGCAAGCATTGATGAAGGAATCAGAAAACCAATTAGCACTCACACATATAATGATCTCCATTTATATTATCATTACCTTAATTCAGTAGTAATATTTGATATAGTGAGGGTCAGAGTTTCAAATTAGATAGATGATCCTAATAAAGTATTTTATAAAACTTTATCCAATGACTTGCTGTTTTAGGTTTAAAATAGATTTAAGAAGTCAGAAGGAGAAAAGGCCAATCCTCTTTAAAAGAGACTTAGAAGAAATGAAACTTTGAGATAGTTTAAAAAGTGACTGAAGGCAATTATTTGCAAAATCACTTCCCCAGAAACAGAAAACTTTAGAAGGGTTTTACATCCAGCAGTTAAAAGTAAAGTTTCTTCATTCTGGCTGGAAGAAGTGATCAGGAGGCTTGTCTGGGGCATGCAAATTATGTTTAAACACAAAGTGTAAAGTAGAGAAAGAAGGCAACGGGCAGGAATGAGGAATGAGCCATTTTTTTGAAAGCAAAGAGCAATGATCTGAACTCTCAGATTTCTTATTTCCCCTGAGAAAATACATGCAGAGATGAAAATAAGCAAAGTCAACAAGAACACATATAAAGTATTTTGTAAAGGGCACTCTCTGACACTCAGATCCAAGCAGAGGAAATGTCAAGGGCCAAGAAGCCCACAGCAGGTGACTTCTTGCAGCCTGGATATGCGAAGCCAGAGGAGCCTTTACAAATAGCAAAGGCATCAAATTAGTCAACAGCAAAGGTATGGTGTAGTAGGGACAGCTGTTGGACACCCATGTACATGGAAGAAGGTAGACCTGATGGGACATGGTGCAGACCAACTACAACTACCAGCTTCAGTCTCCTCATCTGTAAAGGAATCACTGAGGTCCCTTTTTCAATGCAAACATTTTATCGCATAGAGAAATTGCACATTGTATTAGACATGTTATTTCTTTTAACTTTCACTTCCTAAAATATTCATCTACTATTTTCCATTTAAGGAAGTGGATCACATGGCACATTTTAACAATATGATCACATAGAAAAGGGTCTACTCTGGTATTGAAGTTTGTGTGAAGGTGTGTGCACAACAAAAATAAGTCGCCCACTCTTGTTTAAATTGTCAGTTAGTCATGGTTGCCAGATGGAAGGTGCCAGGTGTTAAGAGAATAGAACTAACAATTTTACTCACGAAAATCATTTCTTGCAAAATTATTAAATAAGTAGTACCTTCAAAAGAGAAGGGCCTGATAAAATAAAAATAGTTCAACTGTTATGGCCATGGAAGAATTAATTTATTTTATGTATTTTTACCCTTTTTACTACGAAATAAAGCCCCTAAATTTTATATGGCACAAGGTCATCAAAAATAAAGACTATATTTCCCAGTTTTTTTTTTCCAACAAAGTTTGGTGTGCGCCAAGTTTTGGGCAATGCAATATAAGCAGAAGTAGTGTGGGAAAATTCTGAGAAATGCTTTTAGAGGAAAGAAACCTTCTTCTTTTTTTTCCCTTTTTCTTTCTCCTTGGTTGGAATACAAAAGCAATGGCTGGAATTTCAACAGCCATTTTGAATCATGCTATGATCTGGAGAATGATGGCTCCCCAGGATGAAGCAAAAAAGAGGGATCCTGGATCCATATCTCTAGGAAACTCACATCTAGTGCTTTGCTGATTGTAGAATTCTGAAATATGAAGAGGAAGAGACATCTTATTTAAGCAACTGTATTTTTTTTCCCTTACTGTAAGTAAACTTAATCCTCACTAACACAGACTGACAAGGTTGGTTGTCTGCCAAAGCAGATTCTATGAGAACTAGATAGAGTCTAGGTTTTGCTAAACTGTTTCTTAACAATTCCAAAGAGGAAAAGGAGAGCATGCCTTAAATGGAGAATGATTCAATGTTTTGAGTTAATCAAAGGAACAAGAAAAAACAAGACAAAACAAAAAAAAAAAAACAACTGTGATTGACACTGTCCAAATCCAAATCAGGAAGACTTTGGGTACCGAACTCTTCTCTTGCCTCCTCTCTATTCCCTTTCCTTCTCTTTCTTTTCTCATATTCCTTCCTCTCCCCACTGCCAGCTTTCTTTTTATCTCTTGTTTTTTAAAAATTCTTTTTACTTAACTTGGATCTCAAGTTCAAGCCAAAGCATATTTTGGATTCCTTGAATATTTCATTTTAAATGCTCCACATTTAATACAATTCTTGACCTTTAAATGATTGCAAGTTCAATGAAGATGATTAATTTTTTACCTGACACCATTTTTTTCCCTACAAATACCAATATTTAAGGAATTTGACCCACTTTCTGGAAATGTCTTTTTTAGACAGAAAAGAGAAATGCCACCCACAGAATTTGGACTATTTGATAATTTCTCTTTTTGTGAGAGACCTTAAATAAGAAATACATTCATTTAATACTTAAAATTTGTCCTTAAGTTGTGGGCCTATTTGTTGCAAATATTTAACCATGGCTTGTAGATACTTCAACATACCTCCTATCAAAATAAATAAATAAATAAATAAAATAAAACAAAGTTGCAGACCATTCTTAAATGCAAAGGGTGTGTGTGTGTGTGTGTGTGTGTGTGTGTGTGTGTGTGTGTGTGTATTTAAAACCCAGACATTTAAGGTTGCTGCGGTTTAGAAGATCAATTATTTGTATTTTTTTCTACTTAATTCAGCTACCTCTTGAAGGAAAGCAGGTATTATCTTGGGCTAAAATGTCAAGTTAGAATATTTGAATTCTAATCAACTCTAACATTTCTGCTAGCTACATATTAAAGTAACTCAGAAATGATAAGTGACTGCTTTAGAAAATAATCAGCCAGAATATTCTCAGACCACAGTGAGTCCACATTTTTTTGGGGACACCATCATTTTTTTTTAATTAGGTTGAAAATAAAGGTCTTTTTATTCTTGGCAAGGTCCCTTTATAATTTGCAAAGATTGAAAAGAGTAATTTTGCTTTTTGTTTTCCTCTTGATTTAGCAGAGTCATGATGGTTTTCCTCAGCTCTGCAATGTACATTTTAGCTAGTTCTAATGAAGACAAATTCCACTCAATCAGGAGTGTCCCATTCATTAAGTGAGACAGATGGCAGCCTTGCCATGTTTTGTTAGCTTCAGCCACTTGAAGCTGGCTGCTTCTCTTATTTAGGTCCATAGGAATAGAAGGGCTTATTTTTTAAAGGAAAAAAGGAAAAAGAGTCAATATTTTTTCTAAAGCAAGATGTCACATTGTCTTCAAAACAAATGAACAAACTACATCCCAGATTCGGAGAGATACAGACATACATGTCAGGGACACATTCTCTCACTTTATATGGCAGGTGGAAGGAAGGCTAATATTCCTGGGGACATACTTGCTTAAATATTTTCCTAAGAGATGCTTGCAATTTCTCTGATGTGGACTGTCCCATGATCAAGGTATTTTCTGTCCCCTGAGAATTCTGTAACCCTCCCTATAACTCTCTTGCTTAGCTTTTTCTGGCTTTGAAACATGACTAGAAGCTTCATTAAATAAAAGTTAAACTGAAAGCATCCCAGCTTCTTGTGGTGTGACACACTGCTGGCAGAAAACTCTTCAAGAAGGATCAATCATTCATACAAGATAGAAGGCACAGCCTGAGGAGGGTTGGTCAAGGTTTACAAGACTCACTGCTAGGAAACTCAGAGAGGAAGAAACACTAGATGATGTTCTGCTGTTCTGCTGTTCTCTGATGTTCTGCTCAGCACAAGGGGATCAAGGGTGGTGGATGTCCACATCCTGCTTTAACAGGGATGCTTCTGTGGAGAGCTCTTGAGCCTGAAGATGTGCCCTCTCTTAAGATGGTAGGTAAGATTCTGGCAGAAGAGTTACAGGCTAAGGAATGCTTTCATTTTCCCTTACTCTGACCAGTTACACAATTACACATGGAAAAGTCAAGATCTGGCCAGAACACACATCTAGTGAACAAGTCGTTGTTGAAAACCCTACTGGATAGGCACACAGTGCAGAGTGGATTCTCTAAGATAGGAGGCAAAAGCAAGAACTGAAATGACAGTTACCAGGGAACAGCAATCAAAGTAGTACCATGTTGGAATTATGCAGATTTGTGGGTGAAAGTGGAGGGCTACTGCCCAAGTCTACGATTCTCTTTATCATAAGTAAGCAGAGCCTCTAAAGAGTAGCCAGAAAAATGAGACACTGTGAGAGAAAAAGGAGAGAAGGTGGAAGATGATGCTAATTTTGTAGAATTTGAGAATAATCCTTGTGGATTAGTAACAATCCTTACTAGGGATGGAGATTGAAACAGTTATACCTTCAAGTGAAGAAAGATTCATCTACATGTCATATAGTACGTAGTTGCCTAGATTTAACATTCCTAGAAAAATCACTAACATAAAGATTTCCTCCTTAAATCTGTTATTGGTGATTAGCCAAGGTTTAGAACTCTGAGATGCATCTTAGAAGAACACAAATCCACATGAAGAGACAAGAAAAACAAGACAATGTGAGACTATTTTATGAAATGCTAACTATATTTCTTTTCTAATGTTTAGTTGTAGATGGACACAATACCTTTATTTTATTTATGTGGTGCTGAGCGCCCCACTAATGTGAGGCAAGTAATCTACACTGAGTCACAACCCCAGGCCGCTAACTATGTTTTTGTTTTGAGTGTGTAGTGACAGTGTAAAGAAATGGCAGCTTTGAGCATTTAAGTATTAATTTTATCCTATTTTACTAATTTTTTACACTTTTGATGTTTTATTAGCTTTTTCAATAAGATTATGTATTAGTTTTGGAATTTTAATATAAAGTTTATTTTTTTAATTAAAAATACCATTTAAAATCTGCATGATTTCACACTGCTTAAACACAGGCAAATGCTTTCACGGCTTTTTAGAAAACAGAAGAGTTAGTTGTTTTTGTGGGCTTTTAATAAACTTGAGTGGGTCACAAGAGCTTCAGACCCAACATATTGCTCTGACACTATGGATAACAACTACCTCTTTTAATTATGAAGTGTCTCATAGTTGATGGTATATTCTTAACATTTTCAGTCAAATCCACACCCTTGGGATGTTAAGCTCATAGGTCCACTTTCTAAATGAGAGATGCTGAAATGTCAAAGGCTGCCAAAGGGACCCAAACCCCAACTTTTGTCCTTTATGTTCTTTTCCTTTTACCATAGTTGTTGTCCCTCTGCACAAATACAAGGCTCTGGACAAGTCTACCAAAGCTCCAAACCCTTAACACCTTCAACTGAAGAATAGTGGCTTGGATCTCACCATTTCCAAGGTCCCTCCTTCCTCTTTTTTATTTTGAATCTGGTTTCATCTAGTAGGAATGAAAAATGATGAGAGACAATGAGGGTCCTCTGAGTAAAGGAGCACAATCTCCAGGCTCAGGAGTTAAATCAACATCTATGAAGCCCCCTGTGGTTTTCATGGACTTGGAGGAACCTGGGTGATGTCTGTTGCATTAAGTTCTGATTCTGATTCTTAATAGAGTCACATGAAATCTGTGAGCAGAAGAAGTAGGAGGAGGAAGAGAAGAAAGCCTTAACACACTTTCAAAAATTTGCAATGCCTTTAGGTGATTTATAGACCAGTCTTAGTGATGCATGGACCAAGTTAACAATCTCTGTCCTTAATAGTGTGCAAGTGCACAACTTTGTGACTTATGGGAAACTTGATTTTGGTTGTTGTACAAAGTGAGTGAAACTTATTTTCATGTAGAAAATAGTGATTCAGGAATAGGGAGAAAAAGAATGTGAAGGGTATATATACATTACAATTAAGAAAATTAACCAATGATGAAAATGAGGACAGTTGTGGTCTATGTTTGGGAATGTGGCAATTGATTGAAAAGAGGGCATTGAGGGAATTTTCTAAAGTGATGAAAATGTTCTGGTTTTGACTGAGGCATTAGTTACACGGGGGTGCACATATTCCAGAAGGAATCAAATTGCACCTTTAATATCAGTGCATTTTACCATATGTAAATTCTATACCAATTTAAAACAAAAACAGTTCTTTTTCTTCCCCTACAGAAGATTTTGGAACATTTCCCATATGATTTTCTTGGCTATAGGGATGGGGTAGAAGAAAGAAAAGTTGATGTAGCTCAAACATAAATATTTTCTTTAGAAGTACTTGTGGAAGAATTCCATAGTATTTTAACGTTCCCTTTGAATATCCTCAAAGCAAAGCTGATTGCAGATTTATGGCTGTGATTTTTTGTCCCACAAGCCCACGTGCTGTGTGTTTAGGTCTGACATAAGTGTTAGAAGGGGGATAAAGTGTAGAAAATATGGACCTTAGAGACACCCATGCTCCCTCCAAAGGAGAAAGGGGTTCCGTAAATCACTTCAGCCTTTCATGTGCCGCCATGATACATTAATTTTTTATAACATAGGAAGAACAAGGTATCACACATGAGTTCTGAAAATTTAGATAGCCATAAGTTTGTTCTGGGTTGTGAGAATTTGAGAGCTAGGGAGGATTCTGTGTGTCGTCTTCTAATATTGAAACAATGATCCACATTCAGTCTGAAAGCTGGACCCATTGGGTACTCATGGGTACTCATTGTACCCATGTAGGATCTGTCACAGGGTCTGCCTTTGTGTTTGATGACCACAGGCAATGTCTGCCAGTGCAAACCCACCGGGCCTAGAATAACAGCAGCACTGATCTCACACCTTAACAACACACACTGATGTTTCTCATAGAAATGACTGATGAAGTCTTCACAGATTCCCTCCCCCCCCATTTTGCATGCTCACATTAAATATTGTTAAAAAATTAAAAACCATTTTTTTTTACAATTTACAAGTGTTCATATAAGAAGAAAATGACTAAAAAAATACCCACCCAAGCACCTAGAACTCATCTAGCAAACAAGGCTAACAATACACAGGCTGTGACCGAAGAACTCCACTATTGGTGGGAAAGCTGGGAGGCACAGTCCAATCTCTGGAAGGAAGGTGACAGGTGTCGGATCCACAGAGTGCTGGCTGTCGGTGGTGCTTTGTTCCCTAAGTCAAGTTCAGCAGCCGAATTTCAGAGTCAATGTCATTACTTATTTCGACCTATAAAAGAAAATACGAATTGCTTTAAAGAACTTCAGTATTGAAAAAAAAAATCCTTCCTATTCGCTTAGGCCTTTTGAATGCAAAATAGCTTCTGGGTGTGCCTGGGTTGCATTGGACACCTGGGCTTTCCTGCTTTCCTGATTACAGTGTGGCAATCGGGTTTCAAAATGTAGGACTGATTTCCTGGGATAGAAATGCTGACCATGCTGCAGTTGCAAAGTGGCATGGAGTCATCAGGGGCCTTAGGGGTAAGATGATTGGGGCTGAGCTGTGTCTACACACCACCACACACACACCTCCAACCTGATCTTCCTCTACCACCCCCTCTTGCTTGACTACTCAAGAATCAACCGAGTCTGGCTTTCCTACCACCTAACCACTGACCTGTGTCCCTTACATATTTCTTATCTTGTGATGGTTACTTTTATGTGCAAACTTGGCTATTCTGTGGTCCCCAGACATTTGATCAAACACTAGTGTTTCTAACCAATACATTATAACGACACAGGAGAGTGAAACTCCCTGTGCTCTGTGTATATACATGCACATCATATGATTGGGTGGATTTCATTCCTCATGGACCTTTCTTTGCTCTCTTCTCCTCCATCCACCTATCTCTCTTCCGTATTCTCCTGGTTTACCTTCTATTTTTGAGAGATCCCTTTTTATTCCTTTTTTTTTTTCTCTTTAGCTTCCACATAGAAGAAAGAAATGTATCCTTTTTCAGGGTCAAATGCTGGTTTAAGTGTCAAAGTATCTTGTATCATTTTGCTGAGAGTAGCATTTAAATCAGTGACTCTGAGTAAAGCTGAATGCCCCCATATTGGGGAGGGGGGCTCCTCTGATCAGTTGAAGGCCTCAAAAGAACAAGGCTGAAATTTTCTGAGGAAGAAGGAAACCTGATTCCAGGCTGCCTTTGGACCCAAACTGCAATTTCCATTCTTCCTCCTTGTGTCTCTGATCTGCAAGCACAATCTACAGATTTTGGACTTGCCGGACACTGTAATTACATTACATGCTCTAATTTCTTAAAATCTTAAAAATCTCTCCACTCTCCCACTACTGTGTGTGTGTGTGTGTGTGTGTGTGTGTGTGTGTGTGTTCTATCTCCCTCTGTGTGCATACACACACACCTTAGTGGTCTAGTGGTTCTGTTCTATTATACATTCCCATGTTCAGTCACTCTTGTCTCCAAACTTTTGGTGAAGACTGTGCATATTTTTTGTTTCATACTAAGTGGTAAGTTGGGATAGAAGGGCTCTGAATTATGCATCTTTGTACAAAATCAACTTTGGCATAGAACCTGCTACACAGTTCACACTTAATGAATATTGGTGGAGTACTTCAGCTCTCAATATTTCTCTCATGCAAAGTCTTAGCCCATCCAAATCCTATTGGCCTCTAAAGGTTTAGTTGAAGTTCTCCTCTGTGAAGGCTTTCACTTCTCCTCAGCCATATGACTTTCCCATCCCGCTAATGGCAACTCTCATGCTATCAGTACTACCTCACGTGCAGCTCATGGCAACCAGCTTCACAATGAATGGTGCCCTAATGATTTCATTTAGGCATGAAAGTTTTTCCCTCCAACCAACTTATAAGCATCACACTAACAGAGACTATGTTTCACTCTTACTTTAACCCCCAACTAGAAACTTTTCTTCCACTAGCTCAGGATAATGATTCTATGGTATGGGATGAAATTTTTAGTCATACTTTGAAATAGCTGAAAAAATTCCAGGTTGTCACTTCTCCGACTGTAAATCATGGTCCCTGCTGCACAACACAGGAGTCGGAGGGCTTCACCTCTCTCCCAGCTTCCTTATTGTGTTTCCCCAGCTCTTCTGTTACTCTCTGTTCTGAATGACACAATCATATATCTGCCCTTTTGCATTTTAACAGGGATTTAAATTGAAAGATAAAGGGATGAGATTATAGTGATGGAATTTTATGATTTCGTACAACCTCTAAGTTCGGAGGGAGATCCAATGTCCTCAAGTTCATTTATCTACTCAGCACATGAATCCGTTCCAGATACTGAGAAGAAGGTGATGAAGGGCATGTGCTTCTTTGTTAGTAGAAGAGGTTTGGAGAAACTTCAAAATAGCTACAATGTTTATTTTTAATGTCAGCTCTGCTTCTAGCAAATATTTTATGTTCTTGGGCTTTAGCAACACAGATTAGTAAAGCAGTGAAACAGGTGGAGACTCTTCCTTTGGTGCCAGGTAAATATTCTGGAAATGTCATTTCAATGGTTAGGAAATGTGTCTGCAGGGAATTTGAAGAACGCAGTGAAGCAACTTTGACAGGAGGCATTGAAAGCAAGCCTTTGGTACTCTGTGTTGGATCTTAATAACAAACTGACTTCTAAAAATCAAACACAGAAGTAGAGAGAACAGTATTATAAATCCCTATATATTCATTACTCTGTTTTAATGAAAATAAAAATTATGGTATCAAAGTGTCCTCTATTCATTGCTGCTTTTTGATGGGGGAGAGGCTAAGATATTTAAAACCAAATCTTAAACATTATACCATTTTATTCATAGCTCTATACATCTGCAGTGCATTGATTCTTAATGAGGGGAAATTTGCCACTGTCTGGAGACAATTTTGGTTGTCAAGATGTAGTAGGGAGTGGTGCTACTGACATCGAGTATCCACAGAACAAGGAAGCAGCTCAATATTCCAATGTGGGACCAACCCACTCTGGAGAATTATCTCATCCAAAGACAACAGCGCGTTTGAGAGATCCTGCTCAACTGGTAAGAACTAATTAATTAAATTTTTATTTATTCATTACCAATAGTTTCTTAATACCAGTTAGTATCTAGCCTGTACTCATAATGTCCCAATGGTTTAGAAACATCTTATTGCAACAGGCTTGTCAAAAATCAGGATTCAATAAGGTACACATATTCATTTCATTATTCTGTCTTTAAAATCTCTTCTAAATCAATGATAGTTTTTCCTCTTTTTGAAAAATTTGCCCCACACTATTATTCACATTTTTAGATTTGGCTGATTACTTCCTTGGTGAGATTCAAGGAATCTCATTTTGCTGTTTTTGTGTTTTCTATAATACCAATCCAAGATCAGGCTTGGCTTTATAACAAGATGGTGGTGGTATATACTTCTTATGCAGCTCACGTAGAGACGTAACATCGGGTTGTCCCAGTTTTAACGATGCTATAATTGATCCACAGGTCTGTGTTAGAACAACTTGAGATCTGGGATCCTAAAGATCATACCTTTTTAAAAATAATTTTTATTAATACAAGTATTTGTAAATCATAGTAGTTACCTGACCTGAAGGCAGAATGAAATCAAGTAATTAGATGGTGATGTTATTTCAAAGGATGTCTTTTGACATGTTTACTTGAGAGGCTTGTAAGTATCTTTAATAAAATTATTTCTCTAACAAAGTTATTTGTACTTCTTTTGCCGTTGATTAATTTTGGAGGTGTGGATCATATTTCCTTACATTGATTAATTTTGGAGGTGGTGGATCATATTTCCTTACCACTACATGAATCTACTTTCTTGCCATGGGCATCAGTGACAAATACCAAGGAAAAATAAGGAGTTCCCATCGTCTCTGGAAGGCATCATTCAGATATCCTCTATTCAGATATGGTCTTCCTCATCCTAGAAAAGGATCTATGTACTTCACATGGCAGCATGAGAAACAGTCTCTGCAAGGTTCTAGGGATAGAGACTGAGGTCACGTATCCAAAGAAATGATTTCTGTGTCCCCAGTGAGAATGGGAAGGGTGACTGACCTCCAGTCACAGTGGTCACATCAGACTGTTGTATCTGCACTCCTAGCAGGGACAGGTGTGCACAAACTATTATCATGAGGAGACTACACCACACAGGCCACATAGACCCAATCAAATGGCTACAGATTAGCAATGTGTTCTTACTGTATAGTCTCCAAAATGGTACAGCTATTTCATATGACGGATCTAAAACTTATTAATGCCAGTGAAAAATAAAAGAGTTCCAAAGCTAGGGAGAGCAATGAGCCCTATTGCTGCAACCATTGTGCTAAGTAGGAGAAGCCCACAGCAAGGCCCATCTCTCCTTTGGGATGACTAAGATGATGCTAAGTGCTTTGCAGTTGTGGCGTCCTTGAGACAGCCCCAGAGAGTTAATGCCTCCGAAAGTGTCTTCCATTTCCAAGGGACTGATGGCAGGGGCTCAGGGGATGGAACGCCCATGCTCAGTAATGGGAAGAGTGAGCCAGCCATCTCTATGAGCAGATCTCAGGTACTTCGCTCTGCCTGCTATGGAGGACAGGGTGCTTAGCAGCCCCTCTGTGTAGAGAACTATTAAAGCGTGAGAGCCATTCAAAGACAAAGGAAAACAGCAAAGACAGAGTTATCATGTTATTCATCTTTGGGTTCCCCCAGCCATAGTTTGCTAACACATGGCTGATGCTTGTTGGTTTTTAAGTTAGAATTTGATCAAAGGGAGACCCGTAAGAATTGAGGAAAGGAATGAGGGGAAGGGATGAGAAGAGGAAAAGGGAAATACTGGGAAATGATATTGGTCCAATTATTTTGTTGTATTGCGTGCATGTACAAAAATGTAACAATCCTGCTATGATGCGCCACTATCATGCACCAATAAAAATATAGAGATAAAATAGGGCGTGAAAACACACAACTTCCTAACTCCTGCATACACGCAGATATACATGCACACACAGATACACACGCACACAACATACTTACTTGATTTGTTCTACCAGCTAGTGCCTGATCTAGGTGCTATAAATGGAAAATGTCCCAGCAGGGCACCAACTTACATGTGAGAATACTGATAGAAAAAAGTTGTTTTGGGGGAAGAACAGATACTCCTGACTACCTCTGCCTTCGTCCTACGGCCTGATCATCAGAGGTGGGTTTCCTATGGGCCTGGACTCATAGAGGCAGAGAACCAGCAGTGAGGACTCTGGAGCCGGAGGCAGTGACAGCTTGAAATGGGGATTAGCCTCCTCTGTCTTTTAGCACTTAGTGGCAATAGCAGCCACTCCATCAGCAGTGGCCACATAGCATGTAGCAATTTTTGTGAAGAAAAAATTAGCCTCCAGCAAAGGCAATCACACAAGTCAAGATACGAAAGAAAAGTCAAGTTCTCCTTTGGAAGCCTCGAAAGCAATTGCTTAAAAGTGATGGGGGACATCGAGGGTCAGCTTTCTCATCAAGTCTTTCTTAACTGCCATCATGGGGTGTCTTCCTCATGGAAATTTCTAACATAATCAGACGCAGCTCTACCTCTGCTGTACAGCTCTGTTCTGGAATGCAGCTGCTATCTTTCTTTGACAAACTGCCTTGGTCTAATTATTTTTATGTGAAGAATTACTGCTACACAGAGCTTCATTTCCCCACTACCCGGTTGCTAACCATTTTGATGGAAATAGACCCGTCATGATTTTGACAATTGTTAATTTAGTTGTTCACTGTGATGTTCTCTGAAATTCTGTCTTGTTTTCATAGCTGCATGGATTCACACCATGCTATTTGTCTTCCCCAAAGTAAATCTGCTTTTGTGAGCCCCTTCCCCTGGATGTCACTGCTGCCACCCCTCTAAGCCACCGTGGAGGGGTCCTCTTCAATGCCCTGTTCACCACTTGACCTCTTGGCTCTCTGCTCTTAGGATAAGATGATCAGATCCTTGCCCTTTGCCTGGATGAGAGGTGGGATCGGTGCATGGGAGCAGTGATGGAAGAGATCCTGGTGGAGACCCTACTGTAGCCATGGTGACGATTATATTCCCTCACCAACAGCTGTGGCAAGATGAGGGGCCCCAGCATCAGGGTCACAGTTTCAAGGTGTTCCCCCAAAAGCTTATGTGTGAGAAAATGCTGGGATGTTCAGAGGTGAAATGATTAGATAATGAGAGCTGTAACCTTATCAGTGGACTAATTCATTTGATGGATTAATAATTTGAAAGAACTGTACTGAGTGGTAACTGTAGGCTGGTAGAGTGGGACTAAAGGAAGCAGGCCCCTGGGGCGTGCCCTTGGGGTTCACAGTCTGTTCCTGGTCGTGTCTCTCTCTCTCTCTCTCTCTCTCTCTCTCTCTCTCTCTCTCTCTCTCTCTCTCTCTCTCTCTCTCTCCTTCCCAGCTGCTATGAGCTAAGCAGACTTCCTTGGCTGCATTGTACCCTATGAAGTGGAATTATCTGACTATGGACTGAACCTCTGAAACTGTGAGATCAGAATAAACTTTTCTCCCCCTATTTGTTCTTGTCAGGTATTTTGGTCACAGTGATGAAAAGCTGAGTAACACAAAAGGATACTCCTGACCTATGTCACATGTCCCCAAACCAGACCCAGATGACAACCATCGAAAGCATTTCTATAGTTCTGTCACACAGAGTGACGTGGTTTAGAATGTGGAACAATGGTGGCTACAGTCCCCCGGTGTCCTCACTAGGCGCTGTCAATATTCCTGCTCTGCTTCAGCATTTGCTTTCTTATGGGCTTGTTCATTTTTATGTGGGGACTCCAGCAACATTGGCTCGGATATAAGTTTTGACTTTGACCTCTGTAGAAGGGCTGAGTCAATCAGCCTCCACGCTTGGGATGCCTGTTTAATTTTTTTTTTAAGACAAAAAGTTTTAAAGAGAAGTTTTAGGTTCATAAAAATATTGACACAGAGATTTCCCATACACATACATAGGTTTCTTCCCTATCAACATTCCCCAGCAGAGTGGTACATTTATTAAAGTGAGGAAGCTACACTGACATGTCATTATCACTCAAAGCCCATGCTTTCTTTACATTAGGATTCTTGGGTGTTTTCCACAGATTTAGACAAATGTTTAATGATATGCATCCATTATGATAGTATTATACAGAATAGTTTCAATGCCCTAAAAATCCTCTATGTTCCTCCCTCTCATTCCTTCCTCCCCAAACCCCTGATCTGTTTATTGTCTTGGTAGTTTTGACTTTTCCAAAATTTCATTTAGTTGGAATCGTACAGTATGTGGCTTTTCCAGTTTGGTTTCTTTAACTTATGCATTTGTCTTTTCATAATTCGATTGCTCATTTCTTTTTAGTGCAGAATAAGGTCACACTCTCTGGATTGCCACAGCTTATTTGTCCATTATTCATTTACCTAATGTAGCATATCTTGGTTTCTTCCAAGTGTTGGGCAATTATGAGTAATGCTGCTATAAACATCTATGGGCAGTGTTTGTGGAGACCTAATTTTTCAACTCCTTTGGATACATATCAAGGAGCTCAATTGCTAGGCCATATGGTAAGAGTATATTTAATTTTGTAAGAAAATGCCAAACTGTCTTCCAAAGTGACTGTATGTGTTCTTTGATAAACTCCATCTCTTCTTTCTAATGTCAGCCTCATCTTCCAGGGGAGCCTTCTTTGCCAAGGGTGTAGTAGCCATTTCTCATTCTATATAGAATTGCTTTGGGAACAATTTTGGGTGGTTATTTTTATGTAGGTCTCTTCTCCTAGTCATTAGCTGCTGGAAGTCAAATCTCAAGTGCTATTTATCTTTATGTCTCTAGCACCCAGGATAATGCCTGGGTGATCAGTCCATGGGTGTAAATTGAACTAACCCAACTTATTTCATCAGTGGGGATTGGCAGCTTGATATCATTATCTTAGAAAGAGACAAAGCACGAAAGACCAAACCCACATGTGAGCTACCTCACCACTATCACAGCTATATCTCTAGTATACCTATTCACCCACAATATGTCCGTGGGAAATCTGACATTGAAACATGAGAATTCAGACTCCCTGTACATTTCTGCTGTGTTACCTATGAATGATCTATCTAGTATGGCTTGTGTCTACTCATCTCAAGTTGAAAGCTACGTGTTCATATATACGTGCCTGGGAATATGCCAAGAATTTTCTGATTCCTTTAGCAAAGTGGCTTCCTTATAAAACCTGGCTTTGTATTCCATGGAGATTAAAGAGGCTTAATGAAAGTTAAAAACCAGGGTTCACTCCACCTCTAACAATTTAGCACAGCAGGTTGGCTAGTTCTTCAAGCTGTTCCGGGGGTGGGGTGTGAGCTGGTATCATGGAGTTGGGTTCAATGGAATCCAACATAAAGGCCTTATTAAAAGAAATCAAGCAGGCTGATAGATACTGACTGGGTAAATGCCGAAATATCTGCATAGCAGTGAGAAACAGATATAGACCTCTTAAATTGTTTCATGCACAATGATTTCAATTCATGTTTAGTTTGATCTTGCAGATTCCTACTCCCTTCATGGTTGAAAGGCATTCCATATTCATCTGACATGATAATATGCATAATCTGTCAAAGCAGAAACTTGTTCTATTACTTTCTGTAGCCTGGAGTTTGTGTTACGTTCAGCTAAAAGGTGTGGGGTCAGCAGTGAACAGGGATGTTGAGAAAACCCTTTGAGGAGAGAGCAGAGTTGATCAAAGCTTTGGAGGTGATCAGAAAAGGATGTTTTATGTGTTCTTGGTTCAGAGAGATGGAAGGAACTTCAGAGAACATAACTGGGAGTCACTTGCCCTGGGCATACCACAGAACATCCTTTTAAGGTATATAGCTATATGAGTCCAATCTTTAAAACCACTCAAGGAAGTAGATTCCATTATCAACATTAATCAATCGCAGTTCTTAATAACCCTCCCTAATAGAACGATCTCTCTTACATTGCATCATTTTTCATATTGCAATTTCTCTGCAGTTTTTTCCCACAGTAAGATGAAAAAACCATTCATCATCTTTATATTGAATAAAAATATAGGAAGACTTTCCTAGCCACTATGAGGCATTGTTTCAGTCCTTGCTTCCAATGCACTCATCATCCTTATTATTGTCACAATCCCTGCCAAGCTCCCCAAATCCACAAATATCAACTTTTGGAGTGCATCATTTACGAGTGCTCAGAAGCATGAGTAATGAGGCAGTGACTACTTGCTCCTGGAATGTTATATAGGGCCAATGTTTCTCCAAGTTGGATTTATTTTAAGAAACCAAAAATTTATTTAAACATCTATCATATGACAGACATAGTGCTGGTTTGTGCAGCCTGTGAGCTATGTTTACTTTATATCACTCTTCTAGACTAAAATGCATTCACCCTGGGGAGGTGGAGGAGCCAGTACCGTCTTCTTAGGGCTTATATCCCCATAGATGCAGACTGGGGGTTGCAGATTAGGGAAGGAATTGTGAAGAAAGGGAGCAGGGGAAATCTTTCATGCATGTTTATTATGCCAGTGGCTGTTTTACATGATTTCCTCTATCACTATGAAATTATAAAGCAGTGGGTTTCAAGAAAAGGAGGAGTATCTAATTACATCTGCACTATCAGGCCAGGTTTATCACTCAGGAACCATCCCAGTCAACCACTTACTTATGGTGGGACATTGAGAAAGTTGCCTAATCTCTATGAGCCCCCATTTCCTTATTCATAATCAATATCAGCTACTATAGTGCAGTATTTTTATGAAGATTAAGTGAGTTACTATAAGCCAAATGCTTAGCATAGGATAACTACTGTTATAGTTTCTAAGGAATGGAGTCACAGCATCTTCTTGCCTGTTTTCTAGTATTTAACTTATCAGGCAACCAAGATTTCTTCTTCATTCTCAACAGATATTGGTTCAGTTATTGGTGACATCTTTTTTTTTGTCAACATTTTTTGCATGTAGAAAACTTGTTTCTGAACTCTTTAGTCAAATATGTGAGTACAAAGAACAATAATATGTATGTGTACATATTATGCACATTGTCCCATATAGTCCATCCTCCTCCCATGAAGTCATATTATGGATGATAGAACAAGTCTCAGAGACGTCAGAAAGTCACTTGGGACCATCCATGCAGATCCTAACTCGAACCCAGGTCGGTCTCTCTCCCCTGTCTGCTTTGCTGTGATACCCTAAGACATATATTTAGTCTTCTCTTATGCAGAACAAATAGTCTCATCTTTTTTTTTTCACTTGCAATCAATGTGATATGCAATCAACTATTGACAAGGAAAGCAAAGCAAAAATCTCATTTAAAAAAATCTAATCCAAGTCACTACTTCAGTTCTGGAATGAATAATAATAATGATGATGTCGGGTTACATGTGAAAGGTGTGTTTTAGGTATGAGTGGAAAAGTAAACCAATGATTAGTAGTAGCTCCAAATTACTTCATTTGAGGTTAGTTTTGGCCAGGTTAGAAGGATTAATATTTTCTATAGCATCACACCTTTACTTACAGGTTTAACAGGCTTTAACTCAACATGATCCTGGTAGTAGGAGTGTGTATCAAGTCCACCTATGAAATCAACTGAAAATATAACAGCCCAAGTTGAATAAATGGGTGAGTAAAAATAAATGTAACACTAAATGTTTAAAGTAGAATACACACAAAAATAGTCACAAAATATCTGCTTACCATAAAATGGGAAAATGCATATTTAGTATAAAGGACTACTAAAAACATTGTCAATGACCAAAAAGAGAAAACGGGGGTAGGGATAGTGAATTTTAAGAAACACATAAATCACCTGGGCTCTCAAAACCTCCCAAAATCACAGCTGCTATTGGTTTCAGTAGATAATGGAGTATCATTAACTAACACAAGATTTAAATGACGCACTTGTCCATATGTGTACGGTCACGCCCTTTCCTCTACTTATGAAAAGAGGCATTTTTTTCTTCTTGATGCCAGAATCCATTTTTCCCCTTAAAACTATTCTTTGCATCAAGAAGGCTTGTGAACAGTCATATAATCAATCTCCATGCCTTCTGTCTTCAAGCCACTCCTAAGAAATGACATCACCCTTTTGCAAGGTGTCATGTCCTCCCTGATAGCATGGAACTTGTCTTGCCTTCGCTACAATCTCTAGACATTGTTAGTCTCTATAATAGTCTTTCTAATTTTTTTTCTGTTTCTATTTTTTTTTCTGATCAAAGCCTCGGTCTTTTTCTTCTCAATTCTTTGTTTCTCTTGTTCTATAGTCTGTTGAAAACATTAATTATTTAAAACCAAGCTTTTCTTGTATGGTGGTACTTTAATATTAACAGGTATATCAGCATATGAGAACACTGAACTGTCAAAGGTGTGTGTGTGTGTGTGTGGAGGGTGTGTGGATGTGTGTGGGCACACACACTAGCATACACAATATTCAAATATTGTTCCATATCCTTAGTTCAAAATGGGCATTTCAGTGAAGTGTGGTTTAGAGAGAGAGAAATCAGCCTAGAATTTCTATTGAATTCTTGATTAGCTGAAACCGCTCTTGCCAATCCCTGACCCAGTCCATCCTTTTTACTTTCTTTCGAGGAGATGAAGTAAGGCTGGGACAATCAAACCTTTACCAGCTCACTTGCATGTATGGGAGTTTTGCAAGTCTATAGAAAATCTGGCAATCAGATAGCTAGGGACATCTCTGGGTACCCACCCTGCAGGGAAGAGGAGCCTGATACCTATCTTTTTCCTATCAGGACACCAAGTTCCCCGAACACCACCTTAAGGAGAGAAGCTATGAGAACAGAGCCAATCTGAGACACTGACAAAAGTTTTCCCTACTCAGATTGAACTAGGTTTTTATTAAATTAGGTATGTTATCAAAATCTGCTTCTTTATCCTGTGGATCAATGGGTGGTATTTTAGAAGGAGGCAAATGTTGATTAAAAATTGAATGAGATAATTTACAGGGCCATTTTGGAAGTTAGAGAGGGTATCAGAAATTATATATATTTTTGAGTGAAATGGTTCAATTTAAAAATTATATTCAGACAAAATTATTTCTAAAAACAAAGAAGGTATCCCTAATACATCAAAGCAAAATGAAAAGAATACATCTCTATAGTGATAATTTGGACATTAAAACGTAACATTAACAAAATCATTATTTTTATATTGATCATTTGGACATTGAAATAACATTGCCAGGATAATTTTTGGTATAAGATCATAGATTTTGATTCTTAATCATCTTTGTTTCTAATGCAACATATCAATGATATTTTGGGAATATAATATAAATATACAAATAAATATAAATATAAATATAATTTGCCTACATATATTGATGTGTATTTAAATATATGTTTAACATTATTGTTTATAATTTATTTTTAATTTTTTAGTATATGATTAATTTTTAAAATTTATTTACAACCTTCTTCAAAATTTTCTTGTATGATTATATATATATATTTGGCGCTGGGGGGCGGTTACTGGGGATTAAACCTAGAGGGGCTTAACTCCTGAGCCACATCCTCAGACTTCTATTTTTTTTTTTTTTTATTTTGACAGGTTCTCCCTAAATTGTTCAGGGACTTGGTATGTTGCTGAGGCTGACCTCAAACTTGTGATCCTCCTGCCTCAGCCTCCAGAGCCACTCACTGGGATTATAGGTGTGTGCCACTGTATATGGCTAAACAATAGTATTTTGCTAAAGAAACACTCTCTGTTGGTGCTGGTAAATGTAGAATATGTGTAATAATTTTAGTCCAAATAGTTTGCCTCCATACCAGTATCTTTTCTTTGTCAAAAATTTGACAAGACAAAAAACCAGTTTCATCTATTGATGATTATTTCCCATAAATACAAATGCTCTCTCATATTAACTTCTTTTCATTCTGGTTCAGGATATAAATTTGTCTGATTAAACATAGGAACTCCTCCAAAAGATTTATTTTTTCATCAAATTGCTTCAAAGGAAAGTTCTAAAAATGAAAACTAAATTTTATATAATAGTTGAGCTCTTACTTTTTAATTTGTCCTCCTTTTTGTGTATAAAATTCCATGTTTTCCTTATTAAATCTTTCAATTATTAAAATTTGCTAAAATCTTTGAAAGCTGACTTTTTGGGGTGCTTTGTTGAATAGTCTAATTTTTTCAACTGAACTTGAATGTAATGCAACTATGTAAGTATATAATTATGTATTTTATTGAATTTGAATGTAATGCAACTATATAAGTATAATATGTATATATCACTGTATAAGTATATATATACCTACATATATAAGTATAGAAAATCCATTCATAAAAATACTATCAAGCATTGTAGGAAACAGAATAATTACAAAGTAGTTCTTCAAAGCCTGAGTAATAAAGATAAGGTAAGAGAGAAAATGTATTCTTCCATGCTAAAGTTCTTTTTGTTTTCAATATCAGTCTCACTATAAAAATATTCTAGTTTATTCCTCATATGCATATGCACATATATATATATATAAATATATAAATTTTGAAAATTAGATTTTGTATATTCATTGGTAAAATTTTAAATTTTCTGTGCATCTGAATCCCGAAATCACTTTTCATGTCTGAGTCTTAGTTACATGCGTGTTCGATTTTAGTTACACATATTTAAAAAATTGATGTGTTCTTTGCTTTTATCTTTGAAAAGATAGTTTTAAATTATAAAATACTTTGAATACTTATAAAATCACATAACTCAAAAGAACAGACACTTATGATTTCATCATTAGGATTAAGTAGATGTAAGCATTTTACCATAGTTACTTCAAGAAACACAAGCCACATAAAACTCTTTCCTCCATCCTCTCGACTTGATTTTACATATCAGCCATCTTGTTTTGAATTCTAACTTTAACATTTAGCTTTTGGGAACCTGGGCATATTATTCAACTTGTTACTAGCCCATATGGGCAAATTGCTTGCTCTAGTTATCTATTATAATAAATCACACCAGGCCATAATAATGGTTTAGAACATCTATATCATTTATTTTGCTGATAAATTGGCCATTTGAGCAGGACTCAGCGAGAAAGGTTTCTTTCTGCTCCCTTTGCAGGGCTGGAGGAGCAACTTCTGAGGTGGCCCTGGTCACATAGCTGGCAAGTTAGTACAGGTTCCCGGTGGCTGCTCAAATGGGGTTGAGGGCAGAAGACCTCCTTGCTCTCTACTCCAGTCTCTGCATGTGGCCTGGACTGCCTTGCTGTGTGATAATTGGATTCCAAGGGCTAGTGACCCAAGACAGAGAGCCAAGCAGAAGTTATGTCACCTCCTATGATCTAGCCTGGAAAAACAGTCACTTCCACAAACTCTTACTGGTCAGCATAGTTACCAAGCCTGATTAGGGCACAAGAAAAGGGCAGAGAGACTCCACTTCTTGATGGGGAAGGTAGATACAAAATCTTGTTGTGACCATTTTTGGAAAATAAAATCTTCCCCAATGGTTAGTATGACTTCTAATAGGTTTACTACGAAGGTTAACAAAATGTATATAGCATAGAAGATAATGCCTGTTGGGCTGAGGCTGAAGTTCAGGGACAGAGCACTTGCCTAGCACATGCTTAGAGGCACAGGGTTCAATTCTTAGCACCACATAAAATTAAACAAATAAAGGCATTCTGTCCATCTACAACTACAAAAAATAGAGTTAAATTTAAAAAAGACAATGCCTGTTGACTCTTGGTAAGAGCTGAGAAATATATTACTTCTTTTTTTTTTTTTCACTAGAGTTAAATTTTCTGATCTTTGATGTATTTATTTCCCCAATTACATCTCCAGTACCGTGGAAGTAGTAAGCAAGGTAACTTGACTCCTCTATGAATCAAGTAGCAGAGGAGGATTCATAATTATGAGATTTATAAGCATTTGGCCATGATTTCTATTATTTTTAGGATAAGGGTCTTTTATAACTCTATGAAACTTATGGAATACCTTTGTAAAAAATGCATACTTCTCTATCAATTAAATAATTTCCTTGTTATTTCATAGGGTTCAGAGCTCTTGGCATTCAATGGCCTTAGATTAAACACCTCAGATTTGGAGTTTAGCCTTTAGCTTCTGCACGTCTAATGCTGAAATATGCCATTTTGGTGGGGGGGGCACTCAAGCTGTTGTTTATATTCCAGGATTAACTATAGTCACCAAATAATTAACCAGAAAGCAGGCCTTTTACTTCACATTCAGCCATGTTGAATGCTGAGTTGTCACTGAATTGAGGAACCACAGAGCCCTGTAACCCTGCACTGGGCTCAGGGGAAAGACTCAGGAAGATGAGGACCAATGGATACATTTCCCCTCCTTTTTTTTTTTTTTTGTTGTTGTTGTTGTTTTTTGCTTCTAGCAAGAGATATATAACCCAGGACCTTGTGCATGCTAGGCAATGGTTCTATCACTGAGTGTCACCCTCAGTCCTGATGTATTTATTCTGGACTTGCATTCTGGTCTATCACTGTTCCTGTTATGTAGTTTTTAGGCCTTTCGAATAGGTGCTTATTTGTCAAGTCCAGCAATAAATAAATTCTTCGGGAAGCATTGCCTAGGTCCAGAAGGACTCCACAATTGGGCCATTACCTGGTGATTTGTTTTTCTGTGATATGAACTATATGAAAAAAGCTGGGATGAGTCTCAACATCAACCTAATTCAGTCAGAGAAGATTTTGCAGCACCCCTTACCTGGTCCCTGTAATGAGAGCGTTTAGGAGAGAACAGTTATTTCAGAGGTAGCTGGCAACTAAATTCTGCTGGTGTAACTGCTCTGTAGTGTCATTAGTCTGCTGCCATGTCCCTTCCAAAGACTCTAAGCTTTCAGAAGGCCCAGACTGCTGTGCCAACCCACAGGCTACTGTCGGGATGATCAGAGCACACTGAGTGGCCACAGGGGCACCATGAAGTGTCTGCTGTGCAAGGGGACTTGACAGTGTCCTAAAACATTGCTGCTATCCAGAGAGGGTGGCTGGGGCTATTCTACCACCTGACTGAAATAACTTTGTGAACCTTAAAAGCCATCCAAGAAACCAGATGACACCCAAGTGCCAGGTTTTATGGCCATTCCTTGTTTCTCTCTTTATGTCTCTTTATGGAAGTTCCAGATCTATTCCACTTTTCAGCAAGCATGTAAAAGTGAAAATAAATGAATAAATAAATAAAGCACAGGGGGCCAGTGAGATGTGCCAGGACACCATAGCTCCAGCTGGAAGGGTAGAACGGGCAGTCGCAGGGGCCGCATTATCCTGATGAGAGTTCTCTAACCTTTTTACCTTTGTTTGGTAATAAACATGCAAAATAGACTCTTCTCACATCTCTCTTACCTCCCTTAGTCTCAGGTACTGGTGTGCAGAACTAATATGGTTCACTTTTCCTTGATGACAGCTTGGTATGACAAATGCTGGGAGCAACTACCTAGAGTCTGGAGGTTCAAGAAGCAGCCCTAGCTCTGATGGGGAGCCCCAGCTCTGTCTTACTCTGGGGAGGGAAAGAGGAGGCAATAAAAGACAAGTGGCCTTCACACTGGGGAAGGTGTGCCCCTGGTGAGTGAAAGACCTCCTAAATAGTGTGTGGGCATGCATTGTGGTCTGCTGCTATCACAGAATACCTGAGACTGGATAATTTTTGAAGAAAAGGAATTTATTTGCTTCATGGATCTGGAGACTGGAAAGCCCAAGGGTGTGGCAGCAGCTTCTTGTGAAGCTTTTGTGCAGCTTCATTGCATGATGGAAAGCAGAAAGGCAACTGAGTGTATGCTGAAGAGAGAGTGATAGGCGCAGCCTTGCTTTAGAACAGTCTTCTCTTCAGAAAGATTTGAATCCTTCCAAATGAACTAATCACCTCTAATGGCTCCACCTCCCAACATCACTACATGGCAATCAAAAGTCAACACAACTTCTGGAAAGACAAACAAATCATATTCAAAAGATAAAAGTGGTCAATTTCAAGAGCCTTAATTCTAATATGTTTGTGTCTTGGAAAAGCACCTGTGAGCATTCTGGTTCTTGGTTCTCATTTCCTTCTACAATCCTCTTTACACCCATTTTGCAAGAACAGGATTTATCTCAGCCTTTTGAAATCTCAGCTTGTTGTATAATCCTGGAAGTAAAAGCCTACCAAAGAAAATGGCAGTTTTAATTTTCTATGATGCTGTTGATAACGTAATAGCTACAAAAGACAAGTTTTCCATAAATAAATACTACCACCAAACATGAAAAGTACTTGAGATAGCTTATTTTGCTCTAAAAATAACTAATATGTATCTATGAGTATATGAACTGATTGAGACAAAATTGTTTCATCAATTTCATTGGGAGATGTCTTTTTAATAAATATTTCATTTTATACATTTTATACATTTTAATTTATAATTTATAAATTATAATTTGTGTTACATTTATAATTACTCAATCATGTTGATAGCCAATGATTGCAATTATAACTTCATCCAAAGAAATACTCTGGTACTTAAAAATTACCTGATCACTGTGAAAAATTAAATCTTTATTCATGAAATAAATCTAATTTTTTTTTTTTAGAGAGAGAGAATTTTAATATTTATTTTTTAGTTTTCGGCGGACACAACATCTTTGTTGGTATGTGGTGCTGAGGATAGAAACCGGGCCGCATGCATGCCAGGCGAGTGCGCTACCGCTTGAGCCACATCCCCAGCCCCCAAAAATTTTTGACTAAATAAAACAAAATGTAATTGAGAGAAATAAAAGATGTCTAAAAGAAACAGAAAAATATAAAACATTCATGGATTGTTGTGTAACTCAATACTGTAAAGATAACAATTGATCTGTGGATCAGTTAATCTATTGATTCAAAACCATTCCATTGAAAATTTCAGCAGTTTAATAGCAACGCTAACACTTAAATGTACGTGAAAAGGCTGATTCAAGATCAATAATCTTGAAGAACAACAAAATTGAAGAACCAATGCTACCAGATATCATGACTATATTCTAAATGAATATTGTGGTAACCAAAAGCATATACTTTTTGTACAAGAGCAGGCAACAGGGAAATGAAACATAATGGAGTTTCAAAAATAGATCGACATGATTCATGGCAAAGGTGTCATCAGAGGGGGAAAAGAGGGAAAAGGCTCTCTCTCTCTCTTTTTACCCAGAGTGCTTAACCACTGAGCTATACCCCCAACACTTTTTATTTTTTGAGACAGGATCTCACTAAGTTGCTGAGGCTGGCCTCAAACTTGCAGTCCTCCTGCTTCAGCCTACAAAAGGCTCATTTTAAAATAAATACATTTGGAACAACTGGATATATTGCAATATGGAAGAAAAGAAGAATGCTGATTCCTTCCTCACATGACATGTAAAAATCAATAGATCAAAATGTGAGATGCTAAATGAATAAATGTTCAGCTGACAGATGGGGTCCTTTTCACAGCTCAGTGAACACCAGCAGGAAAGACAGGATGGCCTCCCTGCTCCTCCCAACACATAGCACCAAATCAACCCTGAATTCAAAATCAGTGCTAGGGGGGACCTCACCACTAATGGCCCAGTCCTGCACAAGGAGGAAATGCTAGTCTTTTAGAACATAACAGAAGTTGCATTTTTTGGTGTTTAAAAACCATATCCACATTTGTCATATTCTCTTACATTGTATTGAGCCAGATTTTAATAATGCGATCTTTCTGTCTCATTGGATAGCCACACGGAATTTTGCAGCTATTAAAATTAAACAGTTTTCAACAATTTGGTTGCTGTTTTCATAATTTGTTAGTTTTTGATCGGGATCCTAAAATTCTGCTATTCTAATAAAAGCTTCATTTATAAAGTGTTCTGTGCTGAAAGAGACAGATGCTTTGGAGTGAGGTTTCTGGGTGTGCCTCTCCCCATCCACTTAAATTTCAGTGGGCTACAGCTATTATTTTTCTCTCCATTGTGCCACTAGTTTGTATTGTCACTCAATATTTAAATATGAATTCTGGTTTTAATCCACTGTATGACCAATGTCTCCTTTCTTTACCTACTCATGAAGAATTTTGTTATCTTTGACTATTGCCTGTTGAAAAAAACACGTGGAATCCAATCTTAGTTCCATTTGTTACAAGCTGTGTGAGCTGGGGGAAATTTTCAGTTTACTCATCTGTAAAATGAAACAATGACTCTGTCACAGGCTGTCATTATTCCAAATGAGATAATGGCCACAGAGTACACAGGCCACATGCAGTAAACCAGGAGCGGCTAACAGGCTAACATTATCTTATCTTGAGCACACATTTTCACCCAACAACTGATTTCCAAATGATTTCCCAAACGTCAAAAGCTTTGCTCAGGTTATTACATAATGATTTGCAAAAATTCCTATATACTCTTCTCCCTGTTTTCCCCCCGAGAAAAACAATCTATCCTGATGGAAATGGCACTGAACTTGGCACCAGTTTTTCTGGAAATAGTAGCTAATTTGGAGGAGGGGGAATTGATTAGTTGGCCACATTTGGAAGCCTAGAACTTTCACCTTCTATAGACATTTTTTTCTATTCTGGGAAGATAAATTTTAATAAAGACAGAAAAAAAAAGAAAACTCAGAAATCTTAGTATGTCACAGGGGAGGGGTGTGTTCCTTCTCTCCAGGATGGCTGCCGTGTAGTAATGGGAGTAGGGAGTTAGGTGGTGGGGAGGCTAGGAATCAGGAGCACTTGACCCTCTGGATGCCTGCTTGACAATCTCCTTCACCATTTCTTTAGCTTTCAACTGGCACTGATTTTATTTTCTACTCTTTTTCTTTCTTTTCTTCTTCTTCTTTGGCTCTGAGGATCCAGTCCATTGCATTCAAGACAAGTGCTGTACCACTGAGCTATATCCCAGTCCTCTCTACTTCTTGCCAATAGCACAAACCCTCAGGGGACCTCTCCCTGTCTTTTTTTTTTTTAGTATTTTCAGTTACTTCACAGGGTTTCTTTGTCCATAACACGTCCCCTTTGTGTAAAATGCACAAGTGACTTTTTCCTAATGTTTCCAGTGGTATTCCTTGAGACACAGTGCTATGCTTATCCTGGCTACTCTCACAGTATCCCTGGACCTTGCTGGCTTCCAAATGTTGTTTTTGATCCCTGCGTAGGGACCTGGATGCACTGTCCCCGTAGGAGGGCTTTGATGATAGTAAGTTTCTCCCACTACTGTGGCTTCACGTGTGGACTTGGTTGCAAGAGTTTACCTGTCTTTACAAAAAAGCCTATGATATACCTGTTCCCATTCCCTTCCCCTCCTGTAGCCCAACATACCTATACTTTTCAGTGTTGATTTTGTCATCTTTGGAAAGGAGCAAGGCTTTCTTTCTTTTATTACTTTAGCCTTCATCTTTAATAGTCTATTTTTTTTAAAAGTTTCTTAGCTCCATGAATGCTACACAAACAGTGCTGTATTTCACTACAATGAATATGCCCTTAACCCTCCAGCTCCTCTTCCTCAGTAGCTGGGTAAGCGGCTGGAACGGCTGCTTACAGCTATCAACTACAGTTTAGCTTTACTGAAGGCCCTTTCAGAGTTTTTGTAATTTTTCAATTACTGTCTGTTCAGATTCACTGGTGACTGGAGGTCTTTGTGACAGTATTGCTGGGCTCATTTAGAGGATCATGTTATTTTGGATAAAACAAGCTTTTCAAAAAAAAATCCCAAACATACTTCTGTTTTCTGTTTTTTGGTGCTACATTACATTTTTATTTGGTTGTACTTTTGGGTTTTGCTCCTCTTGTGAGCCCACATCTCTGAAATCAGAAGTTCCCTGTAATCAGTGCTTTCCATTTTCCAATAGTGTGTAATATTCAAATGATGAGATAATTAATATGTAGAATCTCTTTGGGAGTTAATGAAGCACACAGGATTGCAGAAAGGCAAAATCATGTTCAAAAAGACATGTGGCTAGAAACAGTTCTGAGAATTTTCCTAAATAGCTCTAGACAAATTCTTTTCCCTGTGATATATTTTTCACAGTTAACCCAGTTTTTTCACCCAATACATTTTTATCATTTTAGTGTTTTACTTAGCTCTATAAATCAAGTGACAGATACTTGTTGGCTTTGAAGCCTCTCCATAATTCCCTTTTACTGTCTGCTTCTATAATTATGGACATTTCCCTTCTGAAATATTTTCTTTTTTTAATGTCCCCTATTATTACTTTTGATTCTCCCTTTCCTAAGAAAGAAATTCTATTTTCTCACTGAGATCTCTTTTATAAGTCCTTTTTCTTTCTATGAATCACTGTTGAAAGAAAATTGAATCTGATTCTCAAGATTAAATCCATTCACTGGCTCCCCATCATCCAGCAGAGCCCCTCAAACAGTATGACCTGCGTAGGTGCAGATGTGACAAGATATCCATTCTCATTCCCTGGCGTGTGCTTGCATATGTGTGCATGCTCCTACACCTTCACCTTACATCTCCATGTTGAGTGAAGCTTAAGATAGCTGGCCCCCTGGGTCAGTTCTTTCTTGTCAGGAGAAGAGTAAATTATGTACCACTAGGTGCCTATAAATGTGGGCCAATCACGGAAGAGGATTGAAATCACTGGTGCCAAACAATCCAAGGTCCCTCAAAGGCTGACTCACCCTTCACTTAGTAAACTGAACCTACTCAACATCTCAGAACTTCCTGAGTGATCCAGAGATTCCCCAGTCTTTCCTCAATATTTACTTCTTAGAATGTAAGACCTCCTGGGAAAGGGACCAAGTCTTATTCATCTTGATATCCTTGTGGTTTAACACACAGAAGTCTCTGAATAACTGTTTCATGAGTGAATAAGTCAATAAATGAATGAAAGATTAGCTTTTTAAGCTTTTCTGGACATCCAAAACTAAATAAGAGTATGTTAGATCTGGATTATAAATACATTCACATCTGGACAGGTCTGTGACTTCAAAACAAGAAAAGCTATGAGAAAAGCAGCTAAAATCCATTAAGTGTCTAATAGAGTTGGCAACCGACCTGGAATATGGAAAGAAAACACAATTCCATCAGGGAATATAGATGAAAGAAGCAAGTGGAATCTCAATACAGGGTCTGTCAAGCTAAATGTGAAGACATCAAAAAGTTCTAAAGAGCTAATAAACATCAAACCAACCAAAGGGAGACTTTTAATAGGAGTGAAGACTTTTTTGTCTTGTTTTGTTTTAATTAGTTATACATGACAGTGGAATGCATTTATGCATTTTCATATATCATACATAGATGGGAAATAATTTCTCATTTTTCTGAGTGTACATGTTGAAGAATCATATTGATCACATAGTCACATATATACATACAGTAATAATGTCTGTTTCATTTTACTATCTTTCCTATCCCCAAATCCCCTCCCCTACCCTCCCATCAATTCCCTCCACCTAAGGTAACGCTATTCTTCCCTAGTGCCCCCTGCCTTATTGTGAATTAGCATCCACATATTAGAGAAAATATTCAGCCTTTGGTTTTGTGGGGTTGGCTTATTTCGCTTAGCATGATTTTCCAACTCCAACCATCTACTGGGAAATGCCATAATATTCCAAATATAAATGGAATATTACTCTTCTTTAAAGCTGAGTAATATTCCATTGAGTATATATCACATTTTCTTTATCCATTCATCTATTGAGGGACTCCTAGGTTGGTTCCATTGTCTAATTATTGTGAATTGAGCTGTTTGATGTGGTTATATTATTATATAGTATGCTGATTTTAAGTCCTTTGGGTATAAACCAAGGAGTGGGATAGCTGGGTCAAATGGAGGTTCCATAGTCTTTTGTCTACTAGTATCTGATGGCATCTGAGTTCTGGTGTTGCGGGCTTCTGTATTAATCACATTTGAATGATATGGAATGAGATCTCTACTTGTTCTAACAACTATGTTTTCAAAAAAGCTCTTTAAGTTTACTAGTGGGAGCATAGAATCCTTTTGAAATTTATATCCTGTTTCCCAGCTGAAAATTCCTAAACATGTAGAGATTAGGATTTTATAATCATTGGGATAAGCTGTGTCTGCTTGTATGTAAAATATTTGTAATTCTTAACATAATCAGAATGTTAGATCTGAGAGATTCACCCTGCAAAACCAGTTCAAGATTTTAATTGGGTAACTGACTTTTCACACGTGTTTTAAGTTAAGAGACATGGAATTTTGTTATTAAATTTCTGTGACATTAAAGAAAATTTAAGATTTAATTTACGTATAAGTTCATTTTATTAGATTTGTTAAATTTGCTATGGTTTAAAACAATAAATATCCTATTTGTTAGGATTAATATTTGAAGGGCATCAAAATGATAATTACAAAGAGTTCAGTGCAAGTTAAATGTTTAAGTAACTATAGTTAGAGTTGTAAATAAAACAGATCAAAAGATTATTAGAGTATTGAATTCAAATAGATCAAATAGGAATGATGGTTAGTGGAAGATTATTCAGCCTTAAAAAGGAATGTGAATTCTAATGTATACTACAATATGGTGAACCTTGAAGATATGTGGTAAGAAATAAGCTAGACATAAAATGACAGATATTGGGTGATTTTACTTACATGAGGTCCCTAAAATAAGCACATTCATAAAAGTGGAAAGTGGAATAGAATTTATCAGAGGCTGGAAGGGTGGAGAGAAAGAGTTATGTTTAATGAGTTCAGAGGTTCTATTTGGGATGGTGAAAAAGTTCTGGAAACAGTGGTGATGACTGCTCTACATTGTGAGTGTACTAAATGCCACTGAATTGGTCACTTAAAATGTTAAAATGCCAGTATTATGCCTGTTTTACCACAGTAAAAAGAAACAAAAATCCTCTCCAGATGATCATTGAAATTTACCAGATTTATAACAGGAATACTGACATTACTATGTAGCATTTAGAGCTTAAGAAAAAAACACAGTTCAAAATTTTGTCTTATTTTATTTATTTATTTATTTATTTATTTATTTTTGGTGCAGAAAAGCCTCTTTCAGGGCATCAGAAAATGAGAGTTTTAAAGAAACTCTGGTCTCTGCCTGTTTCCCTGCAGCTTTATTATCTGGGTTAGGAGGAACACAGAGTCAGTATGAAGCCCTGGCTTCCACGTTAGGACTAGAAACTTTACATTTAAAAAAAGACATGGATGTAATTTGCTTTTCCAGCAAATGTGCAGATGAGCTTAAAACAGAAAATGATGAAAGTAAGGGACTAAAGGAAAAAGAATCAAAACCGAAGCCCAGGTTGTGCACCTTTTCTCACAGCTGTGGGGCGCTTCTTATCAGATTCACAAAGCCTTCCTGCTCAATACAGGGTTTAAAATGAAGCCCCAGATATAATCTGCTCTTAATTCACTCCTCTTTTGAGAGGCAGCAGCTCAGGAAAGACCAGATCACCCCTTTGACCCTTCAGAGCAGTTGATATACAACAGGTTCCTGAAGGCAAAGCCTTTTTTTTTTTCTGGCAGCTTCTTCCAAGAAGTGATTTCCTATGGGCAAGGTGTTCCTTCTGCCAGGAATGCTCTTCTCACTCATTGCCTCATGGGCTCCTTTTTGTTTAAATGTCATTTCCTCCAAGAGACCTTCCTAGGCATATCTGGAACACTCCTGTGTTTGCTAAATGTCTGAAATGCTAAATGTCCCCCTGAGGGACAGTACTCCTATAGGTTTATACTCAGGGGTCTCCCCCTCTGGGATCCCTTCCCTTACAGATTCTCTTGGGTTCTCCTCAGTGCCCCATACCTCAAAGGCATTTAACATCTGATTCTCAAGTTTTGTGACCAACTATCTTCCAAGCAATAACTCAGAGACTCAGGCTACGTGGACACTGAGGCACCTCCATTTTAAACATGGCTTCCAGAGCTTCATTGTTAGTCTGTGTTCTATAGGTAGGAAGGGGAAGAGTATGACTTGAGAGTGGAAGTTATTTATGGGCCAGGCCTGGAATCTACATTCTAAAATCCAATCTCACGGGGTACCTGATTGCATGGAAGCTGGTATCTACTGGTATGGCTGTGTGCCAGGGAGAAGAGTAACCAAACAGGTTCAGAGAATAGCTAGCCAGTCTCTGACACAAGCTTGTAGATGGCCGTTACAAATTCCTGACAGTGATATTCAACGAATAAGAATTGGGAAACATTAGACATTTGCGGTTGATTGAACTGTGGCAAAAAAAGATGTCCTTGAATTACACCATTAACTCTTATCTAGACTTTCAGTTCTTATAATGAGAGAGAGAGAGAGAGAGAGTGAGAGAGAGAGAGAGAGAGAGAGAGAGAGAGGGGGGGGGGAGAAGATTTGTTTCTATGAGGAAAAGATGGGCAAAATAGAAAAGCTAGTTAGGTATAAATCAGAAATTATTCATAATTAATTTACTTTGTATTTCATTCGAATTTCCATGTTGGTATCCAAGTCTGGGGAATAGTATCTTATAACTCATGTAGGTTCCAGTTTCAAATATTGCTCCCAGAAAGAACACTAAATTATTATTTTTTCATGGTCAGTAAAGTAGTTGATATAAAGAACATGAGACGAGTGTTCCATATATGCCTTTTATTGCTAGCTACTTGTAAAACATTTCTGCAAAGGAATTATTAAATCAGCATTTCATGACATCTTAAATATTTGGTCCAAGACTATAGATTTGGAGACTATTATGTGCCATTTTTTAATCTAAAAGGCACAAGCATGTCTTTTATTGTCTGGTCTTTATAAAATCTTCTATTTTATTACCTGGTCCTTCTTAAATATTTTGGTATAAACAGCGTGAGTATAAACTACATTCTAGAAATGGCCAGTTAGCCTTTTAATGATAAATCACCACTTTAAATATAGTTGGAAAAAATGCTTCAAAATTTGTTAGCTATATCTGCATCAGAAATATGTTTAGCTTGAATAAAGATTTCGAAGTAGTTTTTAATTGGTAAAATATGTGTCGTGGAAGAGGTGGATTTTGCCCGACGAAACTCAAGAGATGTGACTGCCTGGAAACCCAGAAGAGAATATTTTCAAGGAGGTAGCAGTCAACATGGCCAAAGTCAAGAATTATAATGAACCTTGATAAGATCTAAGAGAATCTGACAATGAGAAGGTCGTTGCTGGCCTCTGAGACGAGGTTTTCAGTGAAAATGCAGGACAGGAGGACCGAGAGCTGCAGCTGAGAGTGAGAAAGTGAACGCGGTCCATGTGGACTAGCTTTTAGAAAAGTCTAGAAGTGAAGGAACGAAACATGAGAGACAGGGAAGTCAAATGCACACCAGGTGGGGAGTCAGAGGTCATTTCTTTTTCTTTTCTCTTTTTCTGTTTTATGTGGTTTGGTTTAAAAGCTGAGACAAAAGAGGGCAAGAAAGAAACTGGGTGAATAGGGGGAGGGAAGAGAGAAAGAGCAAGGTGCCTTGGTCTGTTGGAGGGATGGACGTAAAACCCACAAAGGCCACAGGATAGAAGGAAACCTTCTTTTCTATGCCAGGAAGAAGATCTTCGTGGAGAGAGCCTGGGAACTGAACCTGTGCTACTGGCTGCTATTTTCAAGGAGTCTTTATGTTAAGGGGTGGAAGAGAAGAAGGACCAGGAGTCATATCATCTCTTGGAGCATCCCTAAGTCAAAGGTAGGGGACTGAAATGTCTCTAAAAGGTGAGCAGGGTTCTCTCAGGCACTGAGAGCTCATGCAATTTATCTTTAAGGGATCTGGAGAAGGCACAGACAGGGAACGGTACACTGGTACAGAGGAATGTGTACTGGTATAGCCAGTTCACATGGGGCACTGGAGTAGCATCAGTGCCAGTGCTAATCTCCGCATCTCTAAGCAGCTTAGGACAGACATAGAGAGTCAGAGGCTCAATATACTCATGGTAGGACTGGCAGAGTCAGAGTAGTGGGAGGATTGAGAAGGGTGGGAGGAGAGTTGGAATTAGGATAGTGAATGTAAATTTAAAATAGAAACACAGGGTATCAATCAGAACCTCATTGCCTGCTCTTCCCTGGGGCTCCTAAATCTTACCACTAGTAACCAGGGTAAAACTGTTGCATAGGACGTTCATAAAATCCTACAGAACTTTTTTTTTTTAATCTCCCTTTGCAGTTGTGTGTGCCACAAGGGTGTAAATTCTTTCTTTTCTTTTTCTTTCTTTCTTTTTTTTTTTTTAAGTTTATACTCTGCTTTCTCCTTATCACTTCTGGATCCGAGATCTCTTTATTCTGTACCATCTGGATGGCAGGTTTTTCATTCTTCCTTCTCAAGGACTCACTGCACAGCTCAGGGCTGTTGGCAATGGTGACAGCCTGCCAGCTCCTCCCAGTCTGAAGCCAGGAAGCAGGAGTGGGTTAGGCCCTTGTGGAGAGGGCTTGTTTCAGGGGTGAGCCTGATACTTCCCATGTTTTCCAGAGACATCTGGCTGTTCTGAAGTGGCTGCTGATGTTGACTATAAGTCAGTAAAGAATTAAAGGTGGATACTCCTGATTACACCCTGACATAACCCCCACCCAAAGTATTCCAGTGTTAGAGCTGCAGAGTGGCCTTGGGATCCCCCAAGAGGCAACGTGATGTGATAACCATCACAGAGCCAGATATTCAAAAGGTTAGGATCACCTTTATTTAAATAATGTCTAACAGCTGGTTTTAAGTGGAAACAAAAAATTAGAACCCCCTTTTTTTGGGTGTGGATTTGTTTGATTGCTGGGCCAATTTTCTGTGAAAACAGTCCATTCTTAGGAACTGTGATGGTTTGGATCTTAAATCTTCCCCCAAAGTCAATATACCAGAGGACTAGGTTCAAACCTCAGGGGCTCCTGGAAGGTGATGGAAATGGATGGGGTCTAGTGGAAAGAAGTTAGGCCACTGGGGGTTTGTCCTTGAAGATGATAGGGAACCCCTGCCCCTTCCTGTTTCTCCTTTGCCTTTGGCTACTATGAGGAGAGCAGCCTCCTCTACCACTTGCTCCTGCCACAATTTACTATACTGCCACATGTCCAAAGCGATGGCACCAAGCAACTACAGGGAGAAACCTCTGAGACTGTGAGGCAAAATAACCTTTTTTGTTTTGTAGGTTGGTTGCCTTAGGTGTTTTGACGTAGTGATGGAAAGCTAACATAGTGGCCAATGAAAATTTCCAGAGAATATAAGTACACTTATTGTGAATTAATCGTACTTTTTTCTACAGTACAGGGATGGGGAGATTAAATTTTCATAAGGAGTGAAGAAGACACATATGAGATGGTAAAACACATGAAACATTTGCCTTGCTGTGCAGTATGTGTCACAAATCCACACCGATTTCCTATGACATTGCATATACTAAAACTTTCCAGGATCATAGGGCAGGCAAGACATGATCCCCTCTTTCTGTGAGTGAGGGAAGCAATAGGAAAAAGTAAATTGAGCACAGATTCAGAGATATGTTCAGAGTCCGCTGATGCACTGAGGGAAGTCTGTGTATGGGAAGAGAGTGCTTATGAGGAGAATGATAAAGGACATGTAAGAACTGTCAGTCCCCTGAAGGGAGATGCTGTTGTCTGAATATTTGTGTTTCCCCCAAATTTATATGTTGAAAACCAATTCCCACGGTGATAGGGTGGGGATATAGGGTCTTGGTAAGTGACTAAGTCACAGGGTAAATACCTCATAAACAGAATTTGTGCCCTTATAAAGAGGCCCCAGAGTGCTGTTTTACCTGTTCTACCCTGTGAGAATACAGGGAAAAGACACCCTGTGTTACCCAGGAAGTGGACCCTTACCAGTCTCTAAATCTATCAGTTCTTTGGTCTTGGACTTTCCAGCCCAGTTTAAAAGCAATCCCATCTATGCTGCTTTGTTATAGAAGCCCATAGAACTAAGACAACAGCTAAGATGTCTTGTTTGGTGACTGGATGCCGGAGGTAAGGAAAGATTCAAGGACTATATCCAGGTTTCTAATTTGTGTGGAAGGTAGTTGCTTATATAAGTGGAGATAGAGATTAGAAAAGGGAAACATTTCTCTCTAACCTCTCTCAGGAAACATAAATCATCCCTACAAGTCCATTTGTTCATACCTTGATTCATTCAGTGCCCACTCATTGAATACTGTATAGAGTGCTGTTAAATGTCAGTCAATGAACTTGGCCCTGGTGAATATCATGACCTTAAAAAAAAATCACAGTTGTGTTAAATGTTTCCAAGGAAAATGCACAATGTGCAATGGAAACATATATCACAGTCGCCTTCATGTAGTCTTTGAGGTGGGAGCAAAGCATCCACACTTGGGAGGAGAAAGTTAGGCTGGGATTGAAGGATGCATGTAAGATAACGTGTCAATAAAGGAAGAGAGCCTACCTTAACTACCTGGGTGTGATAGAGCTTGACAGATCCAGGAAAACAAATGTGACCAGAGATGAGTAAAGTTAGGAATGCAGAATAACAGCTGGAGATGGTCCCAAGGCAGGCTGAGTAATGGAAGTCCTGGCTTACTAAAATAAGTGACAGCCCAGACTCCACTGAGGGTTTAGTGCTAGTTTGGAACTGGTTCTAGTGAAAGGGTTTCTCTTGTCTTGTGAGGAGTTCTGCTTGGTTCATTGGTTTAGATAATTGGGTGCTTATGATATTCTTGGGAGAGACTGTACGGAATGACCGGAATCCTGTGATGAAACCACAGTATTGGATTCATTCTGTGTTGCCTGACCCTCCCATGTGTGGGCCACCTGCCATCACCATCTGCAGGTCCCCACTCTTTGACAGTATCTCTGTCCCCTTGGTCCTAGTTGGCAGATGAGTTCACTCCCAGATGCCTGCCTCATTCTTAGTGCCATCTACCTTTCAAGTCTCTGCTTCTCAGCAATGTCTTGTTCCAGAGTCTGCTAAAGCAAGCTCTTGTTCTCATGCAGTACTGTGAAGGTTTCATCTGCCTCTGTATATCCTGACCTTCAAATCACTGAACATCTATAAAATTGTGTTAAAGAAATGCAGGAAATCCACTCTTCTCACATCAATATTTGCAAATGCTTTGAATATCTCACTACATCCTAAACATCTCACTAAATTCTCAATATAGGGTGAAATCATCTCATGAAACTTGAGAATATTGAAGTTCTGAAATCCATTTTAAAAAAAAAATGAGTTTCTGAGCTCAGAGAATCTATCAGGCAATATGAATTCAACAGGCATTTCTTTACTGCATCCTGTGTGCAAATCATTTGTTTTTTGTAAGCTCTGGGGTTACAGCAGGAACAAAAACAAAGATCCTGCCCTCATAGGTCTTCTATTCTAGTGAGGATCTTAGCTAGTAATTGTGTAGCTGTTTGGCAGAGCCATTGCAGTGAAATACAGGGATGCTTCTGGCTCTCAATCTGAGCTCTGGTGAGGCATAAAGGGAAATCAGACTTTAGGATCATTATGTGTGATCAAGCCGACAGTTGCTGAAAGAGAAATTTATACTCCCTGTGAACCAGTAGATTCTTAAAATCATAGTGGGAGTGAACATTGTGACTCCTTTGAGATGCTGAGTATGACTTTAGGGTCTCCCATACTAAGCCTCATGCATTTCTACATCTTTTTTTTTCTTCTCTCACATTTTTCTGTCCTCCCCTCCTCAAATGTTCATAGGTTGCAAGTGACACAAAACAATGAAACAGTTTTCCATTCTGAGGATCATCTAGGTTTACACTGTGTCCTTCCCCAAGTGCCTAATGTTAATCTCACCTTTACTTCTCTGAGTCTTTTCTGTACATTAACAATCAAGGAAGGGACACTTGGAAATTAACATTCAAGCTACTCAGTTTCTTTACACTTAGCTTCTCTCATAAATTTTTAGGAGGAAATTTGTAGGGTTTAAAAAAAAAATTTTCCCAACTCTTATTACTATGGTAGCATCATTTTGTCCAACATTAGTTAGCAGGATGCCCCGAGGATATAGAGATATGGGATGTTTTTCCAATAGTCATTCTTCTTTCCAAAGAGAAGTTTCTTAAAGCTATACTAGCAAGGGTCAAATGGTTCCATAAAGAGCTATTTTGAGCTTATAGAAACCAGATCTCAGCGATTTATTTCCTTTTCAAAAACTATTAGGGTTTTCAATATGCTTTTCTTTCCCACCATTCAACAAACACAGCCCAGATGAGATGTTGTGAGCCCAAATAAATGTCCCAGGTACAATTTGTGACCTAATATAAAAAGTGGTAGTAGAATAGATCTTCTGAAAACGGCTGGCAGTATTTACACAAGGTGAACACTGCTTTTCAGCATATTCTGCCTCCACACTTCTCTGAATTAAAGTGAGTAATAGGCTGGCAACTTCATTTTTAGTAGCAGGTGACTCACAAACAAGACATCGACAGGTTTTTATGATTACAGATTCCACAGATCCTAGTTTCACAAGAGTGTTCATAGAGATTTATGGTACATAGAAAAACAAATAAAAAGCAGGAGAGATATAAATTGGCTTTTGCATTAGAACAAATGATGGACAGCCCTGACCACCACCTGGCGTACTCTGCTTTTTGCCAGCTTTTATTTCATTGTCTTTGACCTGTTGTCATAATCTTCATAAGAAATAGTAAAGAAACCAAGAGGTAACAAAGAAGATGGGTGACTAGAGATGAATGTTTCCTCCAGCATTTATCACCCTTTGTAAGAAATGCCCTCCTGAAATGCTAGTTCCATAGAAGCACTCAAGCAGTACAGAGGAGAGAAGTGGGGGCTGCTATTTATTTTTTAAGGCTGGTGGACAGTCTCAGTCCAAGAACAAGGCTCGACTTTGCATTCTGAATAATGCAGACATTTTCATTAGTTTGAATAGGAATAAGAATGATAAATGATATATTGGCTGCCAAAACACAATGATATTACATTATATTTGCAGCTACCTTTTAGGATAAGCTTTCCAGAAGTACACTTAGACAACTTAGATAGCTATCAGTATTGTTTCTTCATTTCACATTGATGTTTTAGGAATTACATTTCAAAGGACACATCTTCCTGACTGTGAGTTGGTAATGTCATATCCACAGGGCAGTTCATTATTGCACCTAAAAGCTAAGTGTTGGCACAAATTGTACTAGACTATGAGATCATTGGAGTTTGGCCACCGACTTTACTTTTTACTCACATCTGCCTTTGGAAGACCCAGGGACAATTTAATTACAGTTGCACTTTTGATTCCTACTTCTTTCAATAAAAATGTAAAATTGCCCTGCTTGAGAACTCTCAGACTAAAAGGTTCGTGATTACTTTTCACTGTCATCTGTCTTCCAGACGATTATCATGTTAAGTTGGTCATATTGACTTTGTTTTGAGCATGGAAAACTTATTTCTGATTCTCAGTATTATTAGAATTGATGGTAACACAACTACTCTCTCCTGATGTCTCCAGGTAACTTAATATATGATCCTAATAACAAACACAAGAATTAAACCATTAATAGAATAGGCTGTTAGCAGCTGCTTCAAGCCCACTTTCATGGGCATTAAAATAGCTGATTCAGAGATTTCTATAGAGAAACTTTAATTAAAGTCATCAAAGTCAATGGAATTACAATATCATCTGCCAGTAGCAATACAATCCGTGTACGCTGACATTATTACTCTAAAAGAAGGCTGTAGAAGGTCAAAAAGTATTTACCCAGCTTTACATTTTTGCATGTCATTTTGTATTCCCCACTTTTACTAAAAATCTCAAGTGGCAAGGAAAGGTCTTTTGTGTATTTATTCTATTCGATCAAAGGAGACTAATGATTACTCTGCTTTTTCTCCCATAATAAGGTAAGACTGAGTCCCGGTATCTTTTGAAAGCCTCCGACTAGTTCAGTGAGGAGAAGAAGAAATTGTACTATTGTGTGTGTGTGTGTGTGTGTGTGTATGTGTGTGTGTGTGTGTATGTGTGTGAGTGTGTGGGGGGTTGGGGTATACCTATGTAAAAGTATTTCATAAGAGATTCAGTTTGAATTTATCAATGTATCATTTTTTGAAGTATTTATTCCACTAACTTCCTTAAAGTTCCAATTTAAGTTAAAATTGTCCATGCTCAACTAATTATTTCTAGCTGTGTGACCCATCCTGGCTGTGGGTTGAAGCATGTTGTTGACTTTCTGGACATGAACTTTGTGAGACTGTGGAACCACTAATGGAAATCCAGAAACCATGATTTTTAAAGTTGGCCTCGAAGTAAAAAGTGTTGTCATTATAACTGTGCATCTGAAGTGTCAGGAACTTTTAGATTCATCTAGCATTAAAAAAAAATTCACCTTGTAAGTATAAAATATATGATGCAATGTTTGCACATTTCTTACTTGACATATGTAGTCTCAAGGTCTAGTATTTCATACTTTTGGTCCAATAAAATGAGAAGGCATCCACTGTCACTGGATTCCAGTTCACATAACATGCACTGCATCTATTAGATGAGGAATCATCAGACTCCTTTGAAGTTGTGTTCTAGAAAGAAGTTATAATGGCTAGCTACTTATTCTCATCTTGTGAAAGCATTCATTTTATAATTCAGACAATAATTGCAATGGTAAATTCAAATGTCTAAGTTTGGTTAGATATGACTTATCTAAAATAATTTATTTTTAAAAATAAATTAAAAATATTATTTGAGCCTGTTAAGTGAGTTGTGGGAAAATACCTTACACATTAGCAGGTGCTCAGTAAACGGTATTTGTTCACTTGTGTTGTTAAATCTCTACAACAAAACTTTGGGTCTCGATATTCCTTTTTATAGGGGTGTGTGTTCTGTTAAAATGTGACTTAGCTTCTAAGCACCCTATTAATTTTATTTAGTATTTCTCTATCTCTTTTACATTCCATCTTGAAGGTTATAATTTTTAGTTTTGCCATAGTATTTTATATAGTTTATGTTCATATAGACCTTGCTACAATGGATTGATAATATTATTATTAGTTACATTGAAAATTCTGCCTCTAGCATACTCACAATTGGTGGTGGGCAAACCTCTCTGATTATCTACTCAGAATATTGTCTGGGTGTCTGTTGGAAAGTTACTAAGAATTGATATGACAGAAATCTCTAGGCTTCCCCACACTTCTATATAACTCAGACTCAGAATTTCAATATTTAGTGCCACCTTATTTTTGAACAGTTTGGTTTGTCAATCTTTGACTATAACTTTGCCATGCTGAGCCCAATCATTTTAGATTCTAAATATGAGAGATTTCATATCCCTGTACTGATTAGTTTTGGAAGCTGTATCTCATCCAAAATGAACCCGAGGGGAGATATAACAGTACTTACAGGTGTCTTCTTCTTCCATGGAAATGCTGATCACATAACAGGCATACACAAAGCCAACCAACTGCAAAGGAAAAAAAATAAGCACCTTACAAATTTATGCCAAATGTACATGGATAGCCTATATAATTCAAGATATAGAAATGAAGTATATTTATTAGTAATGTCTATGACTTTGTAACAAAAAAGTCTTATTTTAAAAGAATAGTTGTAATTTAAAAGTCTTTTCATTTTTATGTCACCTTAATAGCTTTTTAAAAAGTACATAGGAATGGGAAAAAATCTCTCAATTTCTAGATATTTCACTTAGACTTTGATTTGGGATTTACAAATCAGCTGGTTATTCATAGTATATATTTTTAGGTTCTTACTATTTATAGAGCAATTTGTACTACACTCATTATTACTGCAACTATTTTAATGTTTAATAGCCACAAAAGGAATCAAGGCATCCTGCTTATAAATTAAGTAGCAATCATCTATTTAATTATTTAAAATGCTCTGAGAATGTAAATTCTATCTAGCTACTAAATTGTTTTGTTAATTATATCATAGGAAAATGCATTAACTTTCTGGTGATTAGTTAGTGGTAAAATGAAATAGAAGAGGTAATTTATACTTTGGATACTAGTGGTTCAAAGAATATTTATTTAAAAATTAAAAGTGTAGAGTGCAGCTTTTATAGATTTTTCATATTGTTTCCTGTACTTATTATACTGAGAAGACATTTTTATTCCACAGAGTCAGAGACACCACAATTCCTGGAGGATAAAATTGTCCATGAATCTAGTCTGGTCTAAAATTAATCTAAGTTCTTTGAGAAGTATGAAAATTAGCTACCTCAATAGGTGCTATAATTTATCTTTTTGCTTTTCTTTCCATTTTCAAAGTCTGCTTCCTCCCCCAGCCTTATTAGAAAATAGCATTAGAAAAAGAAACTCCTCTAATAGTCTTGGTAGCAAAGACTGAAGTTCCCATGGCAGAGAACAGTATATCTAGAGTTTCCAATTGCTTGTGTGGATTAAAACACAGAGCTTAGTCTACCCAAAGGACATAAAATCAGCATACTATAATGACACAGCCATATCAATGTTTATAGCAGCTCAGCTCACAATATCCAGGCTCTGGAAATAACCTAGGTGCCCTTCAACAAATGAATGGATTTAAAAATGTGGTGGTGTATATAACACAATAGAATACTATTCAGCTATAAAGAAGAATTCGATTATGGCATCTGATGGTAAATGAATGGAACTGGAGAATATCACGCTAAGTGAAATAAACCAATCCCTCAAAACCAAAGGCCAAATGTTCTCTCTGATTTGTGGATGCTAACCCCAAACAAGGGAAGTTAAGGAGGGGAATAATATAAATCCATTGTATTAGACAAAGGGAAATGAAGGGAAGGGAAGGGAGGGGAGGGGAATAGGGAAGACAGTAGAATTGATCCATCATAACTTTCCTAGCCTTCTATTTGTAACAGCCAGGGTAATGCCGCATCACGAACAACCAAAAGCATGGGATCCTAAATAGAATAAGTTATACCATATATATATATATATATATATATATGTATATATATACAATCTGCCAAAATACATTCTACTATCATGTATAACTAAAAAGAACAAATTAAAAAAAAAAAAGACTTGGAGTTTATAAATCCATCTGAAGGCTGCATGGATGAAGGTCAAGAAGACCTGAAAGGCTGTGAGGTTAGAGTGAGCTGCCTGTGTGCTGACAGGTCCTCCCATGCCATGGACATCTTCCCCCTCATCTCAAGCCCAGTGAAGGGCTGCTTCAGAGAAGTACTTGGGGAGCTTGGCACCCAAATTGCACGTGGAAGAGTCAAAACACAAAGGGCTATGGTTTGTGGGGATTCTGGTTGAGAGTGTGATGAGACAGTAAGGGTGGGCTTTGCAGCTCAGGATGTCACCGGTGCTCACAAGACTAGGAACCAAAGCCTCTGAACACAATTTCCCTTGCTGTTCTCCATTTTTATACCACCTAAGAGGACGTCCTGCCCAAACCTGGTGACCTCAGAGGAATGATGGTACTTTGGGTTCAGAAGGTGGATGGGGGCATTAAATAGCCTTCCAAAGGGGCTGATCATTCACAGAAACAGATGAGGATCCTAAAATAGGGGTGGGGTGGAATTCTGAAGAACCCACAAAAGCATCCCTCAAGAGGCCAAGAGGAGGTCTCAGCTTTGGGAGTGGTCACACCTGGAGTGTATCTCCTGCCAGCTTGTAACTGCATCAGTCAGGTTAAGACCTCATTTCTTACCTCTTCTCCCACTATTCTTCCTTTCATTTCATCCCTAGAATTCCCTAAAAGAACAGCTAGTGATGGGTGGAATGAGAAGAGGAAAAAGCAGGTATGTGTCTCTCACTGCAGATCTGTAAGCTAAAATCAGGCTCAAGTCGTGGGGCAGAGTTTTTAGTGGGTGAGAGTTTATATTGACCTCGAATGGACAGTTTGTTACCTGAAAAGGACCAAAAGACATTTAGATTCTGTTTGAAATATCCAAAGGGTGAGATAGAACTTGGCCATAGAATGTATTTGTGACAGTGAATCAAGTTGCCTTTTGATGGTATTCTACCAAGTCCAGCTCATTCAGCAATCTGGTTGCATACAAAAGGAAAAAACAAAACCAGCCAATCATCAATCACAAATAACTCTCTAATGAATTTCTTTCCAATCTTCTTTCACATCGTTGCTATGTCACAGTTATACACTTATGACCCAATATTCTTCATAAGCCTAATAACTTATTAACTACATAAATCTAGATTATTTCAACATACTGTAATATATTTGAGCAATATTCTATTAACTTAAAGTTCATTTTCAAATTATAAATAACATCATGCCAAATATTAATGGTTTTTCTATAAGTTTCATTACTTGATTCACAGAGGTATAATTATAGTAAAGTGCCATTGATACTTCTATGACTTGTTTTTAACACATTATTAAATTGGTTTCAAAAAGTTTGTATCAGTCGTCTCTGGTAAGAACATGTAAAATCTTCTCTTATAGCTCTTTAGAAGCAGTCAATATAATAAATATGTGCAATTGTCACGTGTCAGTTAAAAACAACAAAAATAAGTTTTTATTATTTCTTATCCTACAACAGCAGTAACCAACATTACTTGCTTTGCAATACCTTTAATATCACAGCATATTTTCATTTTAAAAAATTCAATAAAACAGACAAAACAGCATATGTACATGTATTTATTTTGCAATAGTGTTACCTAACATTTTCATATTGTTAGTTGTTTCTTATGAATTGTATACAACAATTTGCTTTGCCCATTTATTAGTTTGATGTGGCTTTCATTAATTTATATATATGCAGTCTTATGGAGTAAAGCTATATTTATTGTGATTTTTTCCCCTTTATGTCAGCAAGTGTTATGGTGTCTTAAAAACATTGTGATATTTTCTTACTAAATTGTATATTGGGAGGCATCTGCCATGAAACAATTTTCTTGTTTTGGGTGGACTTTCCTTTAGATGTGTGTGTGATTCATTGATGATTGAAACATTTCAGAACTAGTTTTTTTGTACACAGATATAAATTTAAATGCTGAGTGCTAATAAGTTAGTTAATAAGTTATTAGGCTTATGAAGAATATTGGGTCATAAGAGTGTAACTGTGACATACAGCAATCTTGGAAGTTGCTTATTGGAGAGTAAGCACACAGTTGCAGAATAGCTTTTGCATTCCAAGTTTTTTTCACATCAAACAAAGGTAAGTTAAAAACCCAATTTTAAAATCATTAATTATTATTTTTCAGCAAGATAGAGGAGGGGTAAGCAAAGATATATCAAAATATATTGGCTGGGTGATGAAGACTTTTCTAGTGTAAAGTCAAGGCCTTCATGACAGCTCAATACTAATATAAACATTATTTTTCTACTGTTTTAATAAACTGTGCCTTTTTTAAAGGAATAAAACCCCTTTTATCTATACTTTAATGTTGATTTAACAGTGAACCATTATCATTTTTAATAATGTCATTTGAGATGAGATCTCTAAAGTATATATTAGCATATTGTTCATTTCTTTGGCAAGGAACACATACTTTGGTATTTTCTAATATTGGCTCATTCAGTTTGGCATGCCTGGATCTATCAGCATTTATTGGTAAGACTGTCAGCATTTACTGGTTAGTCTATTGGCATTTACTGGAAAAAAGGCTGGAGGATTGATGAGAGGGCCCCTTGAGAGCAAAGTTAGTCATGTTGAATCACTACGCTCACATATTGATATGCAGAGATAATGTGGTCGAGTTGAGCCTGGAAACTCAACACAAGACCACTTTTGCTAGAAAATGAGATCCCACTCTAATGGTGAAATCTTGACCCCACACGAAGTCTACACTACCCACCGCTAGCTAGTTTGCCTTCCTGCTGTTGTAACAGGCACAGAAAAATATTAACTACTAACAGCTGACTCATAAGTTGTTTTGTTACATGTTTATACACTTAAAACTACAAATCTAAGTACCTGCTAAGGAATCTGTATAATATAAAATAAATTTTCTTTTTGCAGGAAACTTTTATATGATTTAAATATAAAATGTCTTCCACGTTACGCAGAAAGATTGACAAATGACTAACATTAAAAAAAATAAACAAAAAAGATAGATGCCAGTTTTGTAGTCCTTATCTCATTATTCAAATAAAGGCATTTGAAATTCAAGGAAAGGTTTGGCAATAGGATGAGACACTGAGCAAGTCAGAAGGTATGTAAAAGATGATCGTAGGTGAATATTTATGAAGGCAAAGGAGAGCGAGTTCTTTGGATAATTTTTTTTTCCTAGAAATATCTGTTTACTGAAGTTCATGCAAGTTTTATTTCTTCCTTATAAGTTAAGATCACAAATTTATGCTAAAAATATTGGATTAAATGTTTTCAGAAAAGATCCATTATTGTCCATGAGCTGAAGAGAACTGATCAATGTCTTTATTTTTCCTTTTCCAAATCACAACTCTTTTGATGGGTAGAAAGTTAAGGTCAGATATTAAATCCCAGTGACAGCACATATCCCTCCCTATCCAGTAAATATTTTCTTACTCATGAAATGTGGGAATGCATAGTTTTAAAACGATAGAATAATATATATAGCAATGGAATATTTTCCAGATCCCATTGTTCACTAATGCGTCTTCTGTTGTCTTGATGGATGACATAAAAAAGAATTCTGGCTAGGTAATTGAAATACACAGTGCCATTAGCTGGAAAAAAATAAAATGAATACATATCTAGAAATATTAGGTCATTCTCCAGGCCCTCAAACAGAATTTGCCAGCCATAATCTCAGTGATATTACAAATGAATTTATTAAAATTTTTTTCTTTTTCTTTTACTTTATTGATGGATGTGTTCATAAAATATTTATTCTAAAATTACTTCTGCTATTGTGATTAACAAAACTGCTGTTTAATTAGTAATGTTATTCTCATGAGAACTTGTCTAGACATCCTGTTAATCATCAAACTGTGGATAGCTGACTTGCGTATTTCTTGGTTTCCCAGAATGTGAATTGAAATAGTTCCTGTGGCTTTCTGCTTGTCCATAAGAAAAGAACAAAATGCCTCCTTGCCAATACCAAGCAAATGCAAAGAACATAATATCAGCATAATATTTCTAATTATTCTTATTTTCTATAAAGCTTTGAGAGTCATTCCTTTTAAGGATATCTTTTTCCCCCTCTTCCACTAAAATCATCTATTTCTATTTGGTATTTTAAATTGTCATCTTCTTTGTGTTATGTATTTTGACAGAATAAATTTCCTCTTCTTTGACATGCTTAATGAATGAATGCATATGTTTCTGCAAATAGGATTGGTACTTGGGATTTCTTTGTTTTGACTTGCAGGTCTTATATAAGGGTTGGGTCTCATGCAGACACCAGGTTGACAACTATTGGCTGTGTGTCTTCCTAGTTGTGGATTTTATTAAGAATGAATCAAAGAATTTAATCATTTCTGAAATTAGGAGAATCTCTTCCAGGAAAAACTTTCAGGTGAAATAGATAGACCAGAAAAGCTTATCTAGGAAATACAGAGAGGAAAGTTGTTAGGTAAGAAAATTGATGGGTGTGTGAGAAGCAAAAGGATCCCTTTTATGTATTTTAATTTTTTTTAGTTATACATGATAATAGAGTATATTTTGAAAAATTTATATAAACATGGAGTATATCTTATTCTAATTAGGATCCCATGGTTGTACAAGATGTGAAGATTCATTGTGGTGTATTCACATATGTATATCGAATAGTTATGTCAGATTCATTCTACTGTCTTTCCTAATCCTATCTCCCCTCCCTTCCCTTCATTCATTGTCTAATCCACTAAACTTCTATTCTTCCTCTTCCCCTCTTTTGTTGTGTGTTAGCATCCACATATCAGAGAGAACATTTGACCTTTGGTTTTTTTGGGGGGATTGGCTTATTTCACTTAGCATGATAGTCTCTAGATCCATCCATCTACCAGCAAATGTCATAAAGTCATTCATTTTTATGGCTGAGTAATATTCCATTGTGTATATGTACCACATTTTTTTTTATCCATTCATCTGTTGAAGGGCACCCACGTTGGTTCCATAGCTTAGCTATTGTGAATTGAGCTGCTATAAATATTGATGTGTTTGCATTGTTGTAGTATTCTGATTTTAAGTTCTTTGAACATATATATACTGAGGACTGGGATAAGTGGGTAAAATGTCAGTTCAATTCCTAGTATTTTGAGAAATCTCCATACTGCTTTTCAGAGTAGTTGTACCAATTTTGAGTCCCCATCTTCTCAACAATATTTATTGTTACTTGTATTCTTGGTACTTGTCATTCTGACTGAAGTGAGGTGAAATCTCAATGTAGTTTTAATTTCCATTTCTCTAATGTAGAACCTTTCTTCATATAGTTGTTGACCATTCATATTTCTTCTATGAAGTGTCTGTTTTGTTCCTTTGCCCATTTATTGATTGCATTATTATTATTTTTTTTTGGTTCTCTGAGTTCTTTTAAGTTTTGTTTTGTTAAGTTCTCTGAGTTCTTTATGCATCCCCAAAATTAATGCTTTATCTGAGGTGCAGGTAGCACAAATTTTCTCACATTATATAGCTCTTGATTGTTTCCTTTGCTGTGAAGAAGCTTTTTGTTTGATACCACCCCATTTATTGAATCTAGATTTTACTTCTTATCATGCCTTAGGAGTCTTGTGGAGGAAGCCATTTCCTAAGTCAACACAATGGAGTGGACCTACATTTTCTTCTAGTAGGCGCACAGTTTCTGATCTAATGCCTGGGTATTTGATCCATTTTGAGTTGAGTTTTGTGCAGGGTGAGAGACTAAGATTAAATTTCATTCAGCTACATGTGGATTTCCAGTTTTCCCAGCATCATTTGTTGAAGAGGCTATCTCCAAACAGATCCTTAGATAGAAGAAACTCCCTGAAAACTTTCTTAAATTTCTCATCATTTCCATGAAGTTTGAGTGATAAAAAACTTCTCCACTTAACTCAAGGTTCTAGAATGTTCTTTTTTGAGTTGATTTTTTCCCCCCTCAATTCAAAAGGATTCTATAAAAATTCTTGACTAAGGCTACCTGTGGGAAGCAGGTAGAGGCTGATCCACTTTGCCCCAAGCAGAGTTATGTCCTTATGAAAATTATTAATTTGAACATTTTTAAGTAGAAAGCTTCCCTATGCAATATATTTGGGTTAAGATATTAAGGGTGTGGGATTTCACCATAGGCTTACATTAACAAATGGGCCTGTTATTGTTTCAGAGATTCTGGGTCAGAGACAAAGCACTTGATTACTCACAGAGAACAGCATAAGCTTCAAATCTCTTTGCTACAAACTCCCTGAGTCATGATGATGCCTGCACAACCAGAGGGCTGCCTTACAGGAGGGGAACACTTTCATAGGAAGGAGAAGCAAGTCCACTTTTTGCTGGGAGTGAGAAGGGGAAGAAGACACTTTATTTCTAAAGGTTGCTGGATGAAAACACAACCCTGAGGAATTGTTCTGGGAAGGAACAATTATGCAATTAGTGCAATTTAGATGATAGGTGGTACAGTAGTATTTAAAGCCACATTGCTTGCTAGATAGGGTGATGCATACCTGTAATCCCAGCAGCTGGGGAGGCTAAGGCAGGAAAATCATGAGTTCAAAGCCAGCCTCAGCAACTTAGTGAGGCCCTAGGTAACTTAGCAAGGCCTTGTTTCAAAATAAATAATAAAAAGGGCTAGGGATGTGTCTCAGTGGTTAAGTGTCCCTGGGTTCAATAATCCCTGGTAATAAATAAATAAATAAACAAACAAACAAACAAACAAATAGAACAAACTACATTGCTGAGTCATATCACTAAGAAAAAGTGAAATCAGAGAAAGGGATTCATTTTGGATCATTATGGCATTTAGGGATTGGAAGACAATAAACCAGCAAAAGAGACTGAAAAGAACTGACCAGAGAAGTAACATAGAAATTGTGGACCATCACCTGTGTCAGAGGTCAGAAGGTCAAGGGCAATGAGGACTAAATATTGGCTACTGGATTGAACCTTGTGGAGGAAACCTTGACATGAGGTACCTTGGTGGAGGGTCTGGCAAAACATTTAATCAAAGTGGATTTATGAGAAAATAGGAGGTCAATAATTCTTTTAAGGAATTTTGCAGAAACAGGGAGTAGAAATGAATAGTGATGGAGAAAAATGTAAGGTCAATGGGATTTCTTTCCTTTCTTTTTGAGGGGTGGATAATGTCATAGCGTGTTTGCATTCTGATAGGAATAAATGCTTCCTTGAACTTTGAGGCACTAGTTAAGGTACTCAATAAGAAAGATTATTTTTCCTGTCCAAGCACTTACATCCTTCTGAGCCACTTGCAAACCCTCGATGCTGGCTTTTGAGACTTATTCTCCACTATTCTTGGCCACGTGCCTGTGTTCCAGCTCCCTGAACACACCCATTCTTTGCTTGCTCATGACCCCCTCACCCTGCTCTCACATCTCTGCTTGCACAAACCCTCACACCCTTGAAGTTCAGTTGTAAATGTCACTTGCTTTGATTTCCCCAGTTGATCTACTTCTAGTCTGAACTGTCTCAGCACTTTGTTCTTCTACCTCTAAGTGGCAGTTCCCAGGTGCTGCCCTGCCTCACTGCTGTGTGTGTGTGTGTAGATTCTGGAAGGCAGGGACTGCTCTCTGGTAGAGTCGTTGCAAAGGCAGTGTCCTCCCGGAGGAGTCTTGCTGTAGTTCCCTCTGGAAGAGGATCTCCTGCTGCTTCTACTTTGACCCAGACTCCTCAATTAAGGCACATCTCTCACATGATCATACCTACCTATTTATATGTCCATCTCTACCACCAGGCTCTTCAGAAAAGTTCTTGTTTTTAAATTTCAATTTTAATCAACTCAACTTTTTAGTTCTGAAACAGTACTTTGTTGAGTAAAAAGAAGGTACTCATCAATTTTTTGAATGAATTAGCAATGAGAAGTATTGCATTTCAAAGTGCAGGAAGGAATGGGAAATAGTATGTCTGAAATAAAGTGGATGAATTTCAGAATTCTAGCATGTTAGCCACTCTGAAGTTCCCATGGGGGTCACCATGTCACTCAGCCTGTGTAAAGTCATCTCTGCCTAGGTACATTACAGCCATAATTCAATAAGTTTCATAGATATTTGCTGCTTTGCTCTGATACTGACTGGATCATGCAGTAATCATGAGGATGAGCTAGTGATTATACCATCTTGGACACATAAATAAAACATAAACATGTGTAAAGAAAAGGGATATTAGGGTCTTTGCACTCATGAGTTAACTATTGTTTGGTTTTACATGAAATTGAACATTTGAAAGGTATTAAAAAGAGTTACAGTTATTCCAAAATACCCACTGCTTCTTTCACTAGGAAGAGGAGAAATGATATGACAGGGTAAGAGTGTTCCAGTCACTGAGTTGAACTGACGCAGTGGTTTTAATCAGGCATGGTCTTATTGCAAACACACAGCAAGCCTGAGTTTAGCATCCTCTCTTGTCGTAAGTCAGGATGACAGACACCAGAATGCCCACGCACATACCATGCAGCTACTAATACGGGAAACTTCTGACTCCATCTTCTAGGGGATCAGGGGTTCAGTTTTGTTGGACAGCAGGCTTCTCCTTCCCTTCTAGGAGTTTTATCAGAAAAAGCTCAGAGGCTGAAGAACAGGCAGCAGGTGGACAGTTTCATCTTACAGTGCTTTGTGGACACATTTCTTTCTCTATGGCTCCCGGGAGTGTCTTTCTGAGCAACTGTCACCCATGCCCATCTGTTTTCTCTTGCATGCCCAGCATCACAGAAGTCTAAGGTCTTAGGATACTCAGGGGAACAAACTCTGGGAGGGACTGGCTTCCTATTTATCTGCAACACTCTGGGGAATGTGTGAATCCTAGGAATACCTCACCTGTTTGTTTTTAATCAAACTGCTCATACTGTTCCTTCAGGAATTCAGAATGAGAGCTGAGTCTTTTGATGGAGGTGTCCTAAGCCAAGTGACGTCTGAAATTATGTGAAGACATTTGGTTCCCTCTCCTAAGAGTCCCACTGGCACCCTGGACTCCAAATGAATCAATGAATATGGAAATAAGTTGTTTCCTCCACAATGACCATAAAATGCACAACAGCAAGAGCATCCCATTCATTTGGGCCCTGAGGATTTATGGCCCTTACACGTATGGGAAGCACTTGTGTAGACAGCTTCAGAATGGAAAACAAATGACTTGCTGGCCTCTACCAAGGAAGATGCGACTTTTAACGACACGCTTTTGTGATACAGATGCTCTGCACAAACCAGCTCAGCAATATCATCGAGGACATGAATGTCACTCTTAGAGTTGTCATTGGATAATGTGTTTCTGGTGGTGAGTCACTGAAGTAAGAGCAGTGTATAAAACTTCTTTTTTAAAAAAGATATGTAAAGGTATTTGATCTATTTATGTAGATCATCCTTGCTTCTAGGACTTTTCTAAGTTTCCACTGTGGATTTCAATAATTCTTTAATGATCTCATATGGAAAGTGTCTTTGGATCATTGAACCTGAGTGTGAGGAGGTCATTTGAAGAAAACTGTTGCTATCAAGAAAAATGTCTTCTACTGTTTACAACACTAAATGGAAATTAAAATGCAATTTGTAAATGTGTGTTTGGCTAAAATAAATGTATTTTAGACTGAGAATTTTATTTTCCTGTTGGTGTGTTGGTGTCTGCTATGGTTTGGATATGAAGTGTTCCTCCAAAAAACTCCTGTGTTAATGCAGGGGGTATAATGATTTGATTGTGAGAGCTGTAACCTCACCATCAGTGGATTAACCCATTTGATGGATTAATAATTTGAATGGATTACTGGGTGGTAATTGTAATTGAGGTGTGGTTGGAGGAAGTGGGTTACTGGGAGCAAGCTTTGGGGATCATATATTTAATCCCTGGCTCCTCCCTTTCTTTCTGTGCATCCTTGTTGCCATGATCTGAACAGCTCTCCTCCGACATGCCCATCCAATTGGACGTTCTGCTTCACCTTGGGCCCAGAACCAGGACATTGGCTGACTATGGAATGAATCTCTGAAACTATGAACCCTAATAAACTTTTCATCCTCTAAATTCTTCTTGTCAGGTATTTTGCCACAGCAAAGAAAATCTGACTAACACAGTGTCAGAATGTGACACGTAAGGTCTTAGGTGAGTGTACTGTCTGTGTGGCTGTGAGGACTGATAAATCCTTTAGGGTTCATTGTGCTCTGCCACCTACATGCCTGATCCTTTAAAGGGAGTCATGACCAAACCAGGAGTGAAAGCTGGACTTAGGCAGGACCTCTGTCTGGTTAGTGGTTAGTGGACATTCTGTCCCCTTGTCCCATCTTGAGCTGTTGACTTCTGTCTTAGGCTTCTCAAACTTGTTCTTAGGGCACAATTTGAATCTGAACTCTGGCTTACCAGAACATTCTGACTCTTCTTATACCCCTTCCAGTGTGGGGAACCCTCTGTGTCTTAAGAGAGACATTTCTGATATTGTATTTCAAAATTGAGGCACAGAGGTTAATTAAGGTGTCCCCAAACCACACAGGTAGATATAATCTCTGCTTATGGCTGATCTTTATATAGTTCTCCTTATGTAATCCAAAGTTGCATTGACTTAGCAAAGCAGGTTCAAACTTCTCTATACTATGGTCCCCAAGAAGACAGGCCAGTTTTTCATAGTAATCCTTCAAAAGAACTAAGTGCTATCTACTCTGCATTCCACACAATACTTCCTACGTACTGTGTTCTTTCTAAATGGTGGCTTAAACTTTTAAAAGCATTTCCTTAAGCATTAAAAGTATAAAAGTTGAGTAAAAAGCAGAAAATGGCTCCAGGAGGCTTGGGTCTAACAATCTGGGATTCTCAGATTTCACCTTTGGTTTTATTGTATATGTTTTTGATTGAATGGGAATATTATAGTTTCTGGTATGTCCTCAAAGTCTTATGTGTGAGAAGCATGGTCCGCCCAGTGCAGCAAGGCTCAGAGGTGGGGCTTATAGGCAATGACTGAATCATAGGGGCTCTGACCTCATCAGTGGATTAATCCATCTAATAGATTAATGTATTGATAGCTGAATGAACCACTGGGAAGTGGGACCCAGTTGAAGAAAGTAGCTCATTGGAGGGAGGCTCTGCAAGGTTTATCTTCTCCCTGGCTCCTTCCTCTCATTCTTTAGCTGCTTCCTATCTGCCATGAGTAGAGCCATTTTTCTCGATGTTTCTGCCTTGGATCCAGCTGCCCATGGACTGAGACTTGTGAAACTATGAGCCAAAATAAGCTTTTCCTCCTTTATGTTGTTCTTGTCAGCTACTTTGGTCACAGAAATGAAAAGCTGAGTAACATGGAGAAAATGTCATTATCCTTTTAATAAGTGGAAATCAATAGAAATGAGGAATTTTTTTTTATTTTTCTTTTTTCTTTCTTTTTTTGTTAATGATTTCCATTTTCTTATTGCACAAACTATGAGTTTTACGAGATTTTTGGAAGAATCCCAGAACTATGGGGACAAGATATTTACCCTTAAATACTGGGACCTGTTTTGGTCCAACAAGTTCTTTAATATTGGATTTTAATTGACTTATAAATGCTTTGTTGAAATTCAGGTATACCATCTACTTTGACACAAGCATAATGTAGTAACCATGTCCAAAAATAAAGTGAGGATAACTTATAGCTTAGAGTGTCTATACTGACTTCTAGTGAGTCTAATATCTTTGTTATTAGATGTCTTGAATAATGTATTTAATAATCAATCCCATTTTGGAGTGGGGGAAGGAAAGATGTTAAATTTTCTGCTCTATAATTTTGGGAACTTATCTTTTGGGAAAAAATGGGACAGGTGAATAGATCCAAGAAAGAAAACTTGGAAGAAGAGCCATGGAAACAATCTTGGTTCTCTACTGTTAGTCAGATTTGTGTTGCTGTGCAAAATACCTGATAAGAGCAACTTAGAGGAGGAAAAGTTTATTTAGGGATCATGGTTTTAGAGTTTCAGTCCATGGTTGGCCAACTCCAATGCTTTGGGCCCAAGTGAGGCAGAACATGATGGTGAAAGGGTATGGCAGTGGAGGGCTGCTTCATTTATGGCAGCCAGAAAGTAGAGAGAGAGAGAGGAAAAGGGACCATAGGGGAAGATGAACCCTTGAAGCACATCCTTAGTGACCCACCTCCTCCAAACTTGCCCACCTTTCTACAGTGACCACTCAATCAGTCCATTCAAACTAGGGTGGACTGATTAGGATGCAGCTCTCATAATGCAATGGTTCATCTCTGAATACTGTTGCATTAACACAGAAGCTTTTAGGAAACACTGTATTCAAACCATAACATCTACAATTGATAAAATTCAGTTGTGATTTCTGGAATATGGGTATGCGTTCTTGGTTGCCGTTACAATGTACATATCTCAGCATCATGCACTGTAGTCGGGTCCCTGAGACATGGCTGTAGGCTCTCCCAGGAGCAGCTGTTTCCATGGTACCAGGGCTGGCTCTCAGCAACCTTGCTTGTGTCAGACCTGACCCTTCCAGGGAAGACATCTCAGGCCCAAGTGCCAACCTCCATCAAAGGGAAGCATGTACACACCTAACTAAGCTCCAAAAAGAGATTCCTGAACCATGTTGGGAGCTGGAATTGTACCATTCAAAATGGATGTTTGGATTGAGGAAAGTGATTTAAAACTGTTTGACCATTTTTTTTTTCTGGATCAAAATGTCATTTTACTTCAGAAATGAATGCAATGTCTAGATGCTTTAATGATCTAACTTATATATTTGTTTCAAAAAAGTCCTGTAGACACACTGTATCTCATACAAATCTTTAAAAAAGTGGGCTATGTTTTGTGTAAAACAAAGTGTAAAACAAATGGCACCTCTGCTTTTATTTCAGTAGTTATAAAACAGAGAGTTGATGATAGGTTTGATTACTGGTTTCCAGTTTCTGTTCTGCCATACTTGATAGCTTGGCAGCTCTATGGGCCAAGCCGGAGGACTGCATTAGGCTTGATTCAGGGTAATTAGAACTTGGTCTTGCTGCTTACTGTATCCTGAGGAACTTTGTGGGATGAAGCTTTGTTGGTAAGTAAACTGAGTGGGAAAGAATGGTGTCCAATGAGCTTCAGAGACACAACATCATAAAATGGCGGTAAAAATGGGAGATCATAACCCACTTGAATCAAATGTATGAAATATGATATGTCAAGAGCTATGTAATGTTTTGAACAACCAATAATAAAAAATTAAAAATAAATAAATAAATAAAATGGCATTCAAGTTCCCCAAGGCTATTTCTCTCAGAGTCAGCTACACCTACCAAGTCTGATGATATTCAGATTTTCTTCATGGTGGTAGATGAGCTGAGAGAATGTTCCCCTCATCATAGAGAACTATAGAGACTATCTTAATGGACACAGATAACACCACTATTTTTCTGGTAATAACCTGCTACTTCCAGAAATTTGCATCTTAATGGAAAGTAGAACTAAGTATTTCTGAGTTTGCCTGAGGCTAGGTATCAGCTAAGTATTTATCTGGTACTTAATGCTAAGTCCTTGGTAATTAGCATTCACAACATATTTGTGAGGGATTATTATCTTTCTTTTGTGGCTGAGAAAATCAAGGGTGAGAATTACTTATTTCATGCCCATCGCTGGTTACTGGTAGAATCAGTAATCAAACACAAATATTTAGTTTCCAAAGGCTGTGGCCTTTAACTGTCTCTAAAATTATCAGACAAGATCCAAGAGAATGAAGTTTGTGTATCAGAGATTGCTTGAATTCAGAGGTACCTGATTAGCCACTTCATGCTGCTACACCTGTGGCCCCGGGTGTTCACTCCTTCCTGCTTCCCTACGGACATACCTACCTCAACCCCAGGATTCAGCTTCTGCATCTGATTTTTTTGTCTCTGCTGTCAGGTCACAGAGGAAAGGAGAGCCAAATTACAATGCTCAGGCTCTGCAAGAGAGAGCCCATTAATTTTAACTTCTTCAGCTGTTGTCATCTCCATTCTCAAACTTACCCTTGACCTCACCCTTGACCATGGCCTCAACCTTGATTCCAGTGCTTGGCTTATCCCCTTCTTGAGTCCACTCATGGTCTTCAGGGATTCTTCCAGATGATGTCAAGCCTTGATGTCTACTAGATTCCTTGAAACCCATTTTGGCAAATCCCTTTATCTTCTCCATTCACAACTTCTCATGTCTTCAAATAAAGTGAGTATACTAATATATTGTTTCCATCACTTTTCCCCGTGACAATAATTTTTGACTTCAGGAAAACCCCAAGTCTAAGTCAAAGCACCCTTGTTCTTGCCTATGACTTTGTGGAGTGTAAAACTACTGAGGTGAGCTGATGCAGACACACCTAATTGTATTTTGTTTCTAGATTTATCTCTTCATTCTTTCTTAATGTGACTGAGGATGTGGAGTCTCTCCTCTTTAAAAGCCACCCCTAGGGGTTTTTATTTATTTTGATTCTTTCAGATATTTCTTTTGCTCTTTAGAGTTTGTCTTCGATATCTCCTTTGCACAGATTATTTCCTTTCTGCCTTCAAAAATGTTGAGTTCTCCCTTATCTTACAAAAATGTCACTCGATTGTGTTATGTCTCTTCGCTTCTTTCTACCCACGAATGTCTGAAATAAATGTTGGCTGCCTTCTTTCTTCTCCTTCCCATTCCTCCCTTAATTCACTGCAATTTGGCTTCTGGCCCCACTTTTCTGCTGAGTCTGCTCTCTTAAAGGTTAACAGCTTACATTTTGTCAAATTGGATGGCCTTTTTATCTATCCAAATTCACACAGCATTGACACTACGCCCCACTAGACTGCAGTTTTGGGTTTTGCCCAACTTCCGTAGCTCTGTCCCAGCTGAGGCCATGGAACCTACCTCTGTATTTCAGTCTGGCCTCCATTCCTGGAAGCAATTCTTGATGTGATAACAGTGGATTTAGAGAATTGTGGGGCAAAGCACAAGTGAGACAGCTTTCTGTCACTGTGACAGAATACAGTGACTGATAAACAACTTATAGGGAAGAAAGGTTTGCTTTGGCTCATAGATTCAAGGGTTCCAATCCATGGTCAGTTGGCTTTGCTGGTTTCCAGCCTGAGACAAGGCATCATGGTGGGGGCATGTTGTGGAAGAAATTGCATATGACCACTGGGAAGCAGAGAGAGAGAGAGAGAGAGAGAGAGACAGAAAGGTGTCTGGGTCCCCAAACCCCCTTGTAGGGCATACCCCAAATTATTTAACCTACTCCAACTAGTCCCACATCTTTAAGCTTCAACCACATCCTACTAGCACCAAGCTGAGGACCAAACCTTGAACACATGGGCCTTTGGGAACATTCCAGTCTAATCTCAATGGGCAAGTTACTCATTGATATCAGCATTATGGTTCAGTGTGGGTGACACTGATTTCCCTGTGGGCAAAAGAGAACAATCAAGAAAAATCCAGGCCCCGTAAAAAGTTAGGGTAGGAAAAATTGATCTGTGGTCTGTGGAGGCTAAACTGACTCCAAAATGAACTTCAGGAGTCTAATCAAAGTCAGCTGTGATCCTGGCTGTCGTCAACAGCGAAGTGCTATGGACTGAATGTTTGCACTCCCAAATCCCTGTGTTGGAATTCTAATCCCCAATGCAGTGGCAATAGGAGGGGAGACCTTTGGGGGTAATTAGGTCATGAGGGTGGAGCTGTCATGATGGGATTGTGATTTTATAAGAAGAGACAGGAGAGAGCTTGCTCTTACTTTCTCTCCTCCATCACATGAGAATATATGAAGAAGCAGTCCCCCGTGAGCCAGGAAGAGAGTTCTCCCCAGACCTGACTATGCTGTGCCCTGACCTTGGACTTCACCCCTCAGAGTTGTGATAAACAAGTTCCTCTTGCTTATAAACCACCCAGTTTACTGTATTCTGTTATAGAAGCCCAAACTTATGGAGATATCAAGGTCATCCTGACTTAAGAAAGCAAGATAAGCCAGATTCAGGCTTCAGGGTGGTAACAAACAGAGCTGCTGATCTTAAAATTAAAAACCAGTGAGAGTCATTTGATAAGCATCAAGGAAACCTGGAAAAAAGGACAGTAGTTTAAAGAAGTGGGAGATAAAATTCAAAGACAGAGAAGATGGAGTTGAAACCCAGCTTCCTTTCAGTTTGGAAGAAAGGAATGGGGATAAGAGGAAAGAGTCCAACCCAAGAAATTAGCACAAAGACCAGAAGTTCTGAGTGCTGGCATACCTAGGAATGGATTAAGAAGTCTGCAGCTTGATGCTCAAGGTTTATACACCATGGTTCTCGTGGACACCAAGCATAGGACATGGAATTGCTTTCAGATCCTAAGAGACAGTCAGGACAGGGCTCCTGATAAACTGTTAAGCTTGGCTCTAACTAATTTGGGACCTCAGAAGGTCTGAGTGTGCGCTCTGCTTCCCAAACTGAAATCTCATCCACACCACCTGGGATAATGTTAAACTGCAAATTCGGATTCAGTAGATTCGAGGTAGGACCTGAGATTCTCTAGTTGTAGCAAGACCTGGTTGACACTGAGGTTGCTGGTTTGTAGGTCACTCTTTGAGTATCAAGGAGTGCAGAAACCAATGGCTATCATGAGCAGCAGAAATAGGGTAGAGTGTATCTTTTAAAGAAGTCATCTTCAAGTTTGGTCCTTTGATTATTGGCCCTACTAAATTCTAATGAATATACAGTATAGAGTCAAAAGCAAAGTGATTGTTTAGTATGCCACCATTTGTTTAAAAAAATGTGGGGGAAAGAATATTTATACATTTATACTTGTTGTATTGTAGGTTGCTAATTGCCTATTCAATATCCATTCTTCCTTTATTGGTTATCAACAGATTCTCTATATTTTGGAATTGCAAACATCCAGCATAAAATCTGCTACCCCAGGCCATGTTGAACAATTAGACGTGTCCTTGTTCTTTCCTGGAAGTTTGATGGGATACACTTCAGTCTAGCAACCGTATTGTGTTCATGAGGTGACTTTGAGGATGAAAACTATGATTCAAGAATGGTGAGGAAACAAAAAAGACCAAAAGATTCGGAGTACTTGAATCTTCAGTCTATCTCTAGACCCTTTTATTTGAAATAAATTTGAAATAAAAAGAAATAAATCCTTGCCTTCTAAATAATATTGGACTTTCTTTTATATGAGGCTAAATTCAATGGTTGTATGATTCTTTATGCTCACAATGTTTCTGGAAGTTTATCCAAAGAACTGATGTAAATTGTTGCCTCTGGAAAGGGGAATTAACATACCCTTGTTTAAAGGGCCAGAAGGGAAATTTAAATTTTTTAGTATGCCCTTCTGGAACAAAAATTCCAAGAGGATAGCATCAACAGATGAGCACAATAATAGTAAACAATGACAACACCCGAACAAGAGAAGCACACAAATGAAACAGATACAAGGGTAACATAAAAAGCTTGAGTTCTTGTGAGTATTCAAAGAAAACATACTTTGAATTTTCAATCCCTGTTTTCATACCCTTTGAGTGATATTTTCTTTTCATTAAAGATGAAAGTGGCCCCAGCTGCATTATATGAATTTAATCCCATATTTGTACATGGATAGAAATTGCCGTGCATAATTGACATTCAGCTCAACTGCGAGTTTTCTGTTTTGCCTGCTGGAGAATTTTACATCAGGATCATGATCCAAACAATCAAAACTCCAGCATCTTTGCCACTGATCCTCCAGATCTGATTTATGATTGATATCAAGTGAATAAACGGTTGAGGCAGAAGCATATCTGAAAAGTGTTATTCTTCATTGAATCTTGATAAAAATCAGTTCATCTATTCAATGAGGTCTTGGGTGTTCACTGGTAGTGTCACTTATGGCAAATGTCTTGGGAGGCACAAATCTTTATGAATAATAAAAGTGCAATTAATCAAGATTGTTCAAGAATCTTCTCCAGATGCTAACACTCCCATATGCCTTTCAAGGCTCTGTTTAACAACAAGTCCATTTTCTCTCTGCTCTAGCTACAGACAGTCTCTCCTCTTCTGCCCACACATCCTATACTTCCTATTTCTCCCAACACTTGATCATGGACTTTTTAAGAGTCTGGTGGGCTACCTTCCTTTGCACTTTCCTAGCTGTCATATCCTTACGTGTGCATTTGTATCCATGGTGCGTGTGTGCAAGCGTGCGTGTGCACGTGCACACACACACACACACAAACACACACACACACACACACTCTCAGGAAGTTAACATGAACTCTGTCAGTAAATGCCACAGGTCTCCCCTGACTTCTCCCAGCCATATCGAATCCCTGGAGAAAATGTCACGAAGGGGTGTCCTTAGTCCAGAGCTAGCCTACATGTGTATTTCATTTAGTTCACAGGTTAGTTAGTTCCTTAAAATGTTAAAGATGGTTGCCAGAAACTAGAATGATATTTTGGAAGGTCATTTTGGATGATTCTACGAAAAAATATAAATTTCTAGTTTCCCTGGAAAAACTGGACCTGAATCCTGCAGGTCAATAGTTAGCTCCAACTGAATAGCCACTGTTCCTTGAAAGAAAGCACTGCAGAGTTCTTAGGGCCTCCCACCTACTTTTAACCTCCAAGGCATTTGCCTCTTTCTCTCTCTTTATAGGGACTTGAGCATCTTTAAGGTGGGGCCATCAACGCATGGTTGGGAGGTAAGGTAATCAAAAACAGCTGTTCAAAAACCTTGTAGGTATCTCTAGAGAAAGAGTCTATTGCTTCCACCACACCTATAGCCATGGGTTCCTTGTGTATGGAGCCACGTACTGGTTTTCTACAGTTGCATGAAAAGATTGCACAACTTAGTTTCCCCTTATTAAACCAAGCTTCATACTGATACACGCTTGTAAGATGAGGTGGAGCCATTGGAGTCCAGGAATTGCCTCATCCCTGCATTTTGTAGGCCAGGAAACTCCCCACAGGGCTAGTTATCAGGTCCTAACAAATCACATTGCTGTTTCTTAATTCTCATGCCTGTATGACTGACCTTTCCAAATTCATGACAGGCTCCCAAAGGGAGGGACATTATCTTCCTTATTATCATTCGTGAAAAGTTAACAGAAGACTATGCCTATAAATGTATGTGAAAAGAACAAATACCAAAATAATCGCTGCCAAATTCAATAACTGGGATTTTGACATGAGAGCACCCTTTCTTTCTAATATTTATACTTGATGTTTGCTTCTCTTTTTATTTGAATTTTTGTGTTTTTTTTATCTTTGGAATATATGTTATCTATATTTTCAAACATCTGGTTTGAGCCTTTCACTAGGGGGCTAATAACCTCAGCCTAGAAAGTAAAAGGATAAATCTTATTCACACATCATTAGATCAAGAAACATTTTCTCACATCAGTTAATATGATGATAGTTTTAAAAATGCCTGCCTTCTCCCTCCCAGGGTGCTAGTGTAAAGTGAAGTGAATCTGAGACTGGTATATATAGAAGCAGATTTAGAGAGAGATACTGCAGCTGTCATTTGAAATGTTAACCTCCCCGTGTTAGACTCTGCGATGAAATACTGTTATCTAGAGCATTAAGCTGCTTCCTCTCCCTTTTTTGTTTCTGTTTATTACTGTTTTGTAAATTCTGAATGGTTTTACCTAACATGGTACCTAGAGATGTCTTTAATCAGAAAAGTAATTAAATGGATGTATAACAAAGAACTATTGAACCATATTTAATTCTTATTAAAATGAATAAAAGTAGCCTCAGGTACCTATTGTAAATACTCTTGTATATATTTACCAGTCCTGGATTTTTGTTATTTTTGGCTATTGCTACCAGTTTGTATCCTGCAAATAGAAGAGCTTAAGCCCCGTTCTACTTACTGATGGAGTCTCAAATAGTTTTCAGGTGAGACTTTTCTAACATTCCCTTCTCGGCTCATTTGTTGAACAAGCATTGTGTGAGGATGGAATGGAGAAGGAGCAGGAGGATAAGGAGAAAGAGTGGGATGAAGAGAGAGGAGAGAGAGAAGTCGTTCTTAAGGCTGAAACCATATCAGGGGGCTTTGAAAGAATCTAATGTGCATCTTAGAAACAGCAAAATTGCCAAGTAAATTGGTGAAGAAGGAAGGGATTTTTTCTCTGCTACAAGGTGAACTAGTTAATAGTGAAACCGAGCTGACTTTGTGCTCCATCCCTGCCACACTCTCCTCTGCCCAGTGGCCTCAGAGAGATCCAGTGTCACGAGTCTTTCCCGCTCGTGGGTATTCTCAGATGCCTCATTGCAATTAGAGTAAAATCACAGTCATCTGGTAGTCCTCAAAGGATGAAACATAACAGGGACCCAGCCATCTATCAACCATGAAGGGGTAAAGTCTGGGAAATGATAACGTGAGCTAATGAGTGAGGAAGGATTTTATTTGATGAGGAGCAGGTGTTACTAATGACGAATACCGAATATCAAATCCCAAGAATATGGTACCCCACCCCTTTTGGGTAAGCCTGTTGGGAGGACCTCAAGTCCTGTTTCTCTTGTTAGGGAGCGGCAGTTGGTAAGTGTGCAAGTGTGTACATGCGGAGAGTGTGGACACCCAATGGCACCCCATTTAGGAAGAAGGAAACGAAGGAGGCTGGAATGACCAATTTTTATGTCTGAATACATTTTATACCTGGGTGCTCTTTCTTTCTACACAATTATAAGAGGGAAAGGGAAATGAAGTACATTAACTGTGAGTAGGAAATTACCTCTCAAAAAGTTAGAAAACAACTTCATGAAGCATAAATTGGTTGAAAGGAAGAACTGGTCCCCAAAGCAAGTTTTCACCTGTATCCTGAATGTCATGAAGCATACATCTGTTGAAAGGAAGTAGGATTCAAACAGCAAGTTTTTACTTGCATCCTGAATGTAGTGATGGGTTCAAATGAGGAAAGTACCTCTGGGACAGATCCTTTCATCATTGTTCAAGTTATCTAACAATAGGAAAATTAGAAACATATACAGAGCTATCAATCTTATTAGCTGAAGATCTGTTTGCTGATGAGTATACACCTATTTGCTATCAGAGCATACAAACATTCCAGTAATCGCCTTTGAAGGGCACTATTTTTTTTTTAAGGTTAGTGAATGTAAGCCTGCTATATTTCCAAGGGAATTTATTAAAGCATTTTAATTATGTTTCGATCAACTGATTCAAGAAAGGTAATATGGATTTTAATAGCTAGAACTGTCAGCAAATCTAAAGATGTATTCAACTGAAGAATATGTTTAAAAAGAAGTTATTCTTACAGTCATTTCTACACTGCATGCTTTAATTGGAAAGGCAAATAAATAACTTGTATAAATATATATTTTCTCTGTCTTGAAACCAATCAAAATCTTGTCAAAGAAAACAGTTTTTTATTATGCCACTCCACTGGGGTTTCTCAACACAAAACCAGAATATTAATGAGATGATTTGATTTCAAATAAAAAATCTGACGAAAAGTCATTCCATGGTCATCCCTTTGCCAGACCATTGACCACCAAGTTCTCCTTTTTGAATGCCGCCATTGTTGAATGTCTATCCCAGTGTGCTGTCATGAGGATTTCCTGAGCCAATCTTTATCTTTTCTAAAATTACTTGTCAAGGCTAATTTGTATTTCTAAATTATACATTCGTATCCTAGGTTTTCTCAGTTTTCAAGAATCAGAAAAAATTCCATCTTTTCCTTGGGTACTTTTTAGTCATTGAAAATATATTTATAAAAAAAAATCATACCAAGTCCATAATAATGGTGAGAGTTTGTTAGTGAGAAGTGATGGTTCCCTCCTTAATGGACAGAATTTATTATTTGCATCTCTAGCTTATTAATATTTACATTTATATTTATGTATTTATATTGAATTATCTTGGTGTCCTTTTGAAAGAACTCTTTTGATGTTCATCAGGATTTTAAAGTTTATTGTGCAATTGCTTTATCTTATTTTTCTTTGTAACTCTCTACTTAGTTAATTGCTGGCACATAACATTTGTCTCATGAAAAAAAAGTTGAATATAATTTTTTGGAACCCCTTAGAGGTGTGCAACAAAGGCTAAGAAGGGATCATTGAAAAAAATCTTGCTTGTGGGAAACATAAAGAAGAATGACAGATAAATACATAACTTATTTCTCTACACATAAGATCAATGTGTGTGAGGAAGAGTGTTCATGTTACAAATCACTAAAAATTGTTTTATGGACTGATTATTGGAGCGGTTCAAATAAATTTCATTAGGAAGGTTTGAAAATGATAGCAAAAAACTAAATCACAGGCGATACTCAATTTTGAAGCTTCCTAAAGTGGGAAAAAAGGCCAAGTTTTTGGTCCAGCATATAAGGATCTTGGAAGTCATCATTGCATCTTCATAATCATTAAAAAGCTGTGCAGACTGAATAATGAACAACTCTTAGACCAGAAAAGTGAAGTTTCAGGGCAAACTCTGCTCCACAAATTAGAGAGACAGGGAGGCAGATATAGATGCTCACAACTTAATGGAACAGAAAGCTATGTAGGAACCAGCAGCAGGGTTGGAAAACCCAATCTTAATTGTGAATTGCCCATTCACAGGGGGAACTTCACACTTTTATGAGTTTTCATCTAGGAGCTCCAATATGATATTACTTCTTATTACAGTAAATTTTGGAGGAAAATCCCTCTACATATCCAACAGATTTCCAACAGAGGAAATGGAAAAGAAGCTATTTTAAAAGATACCAGAACATTCTGTTCTTAATAAGTCTGCCCTCAAGAGAAGATATGTAATCAGAACCTAAACTGTTAGGGTCTTGTCCAAGTCTAGCCATTCAACTGTGGTCTGCTGTAACCATCCTGTCCCATCTAAGGAGAGTTAGAGAAACTGAGAGTACCTATAAAGTTCCCAGTTCACAGGCCTCTCTATAGGCCCACAAAACCGAGACCTAATCACAAGACTATAAATTCTTCACTTCTCCTCTATACCTTAACATGACATTACAAAAACCTGTTTCCAGTTGTTTCCTTCTGCCTTGTACAACATATCAGGTTATGAAAAAATAGTTACAAGATATGCTAAAAGACAAAAAAATGTTTGAAGAGACAGAACAAACATCAGAATTTGATTTGAAATAGTAGGGATCTTGGGATTATCAGAATATGAATTTAAAAGTAGTATAATTAGTATGCTAGGAGCTCTCATGGAAAAAGTGTCGGTGTGCAAGAATAGATGGACAATGTAATCAGAGACAAAGGAATTTTAAGAAAGAATAAAAAAATGCTATAGACCAATAACCTTGAAAGAGAAATGAAGAATGTCTTTGATAGGCTCACTAATGAATCCTACATGGTTGAGGGAAGAATCTCTGAACTTGAGCATATGTCAGTGGAAACTTTAAAAATGGGAAAGCAAAGGCAAAAATACTGAAATAAAACAAAATAACAAACTGTCAAAGAACGGTGGGACAGTTACCAAAGTTTTGACATTTGTGCAATAGGAATACTACAAGGGGAAGAGAGAAAAGAACAGGAGAAATATTTGAAGCAATAATGATTGAGAATTTCCTCAAGTTGATATCAGATAATAAATCATAGATCCAAAAAGTACAGAGAAAACCAATCAGATTAAATGATTAAAAAAAAAGAAAAGCTACCTAGGCCTATCATTTTCAATCAGCAGAAAATCAAAGAAAAAATTTTTAAAAGAATTCAAAGACACAGAAGTATTATGGAGTAGCAGACAGGCAATACAACTGGCTTCTTAGAAATGAGGCAAGAAGTGAATGGAATGAAATATTTACAGTGTTATGAGAAAAACCCCTCCTTCCTAGAATCCTATACATGCTGAAGTTATCCTTGAGAAGTGAAAGAGAAGTAAATATCTTCTTACACAAACAAAAATTGACAGTTTGTTGCTGCAGACTTGTTTTATAAGAAGTTGTTTAAAGAGAAGGCAAATCGCACAGGTCAGAAATTTGAATCTGCATAAAGAAAGAAAGAGCATCAGAAAAGGACTAGTGAAGATAAAACGAAACTTGTTTTTCTTATTCTTAATTGATCCAGTTAAAATTTCTTCATAGTATAGCAATAATGTATTTGATTTCATGTGCTAATATATGAGAAGGATTTTTTTTTATTGTTATAAAGTACTCACACTACCTGGGAAGTGCTATGGTGATATGCAAAAGTGGCCTGAGTGTGTTGTGAATACATATTATAAAATCAAGGGCAACAACTAAAAAAAGAAAGAAAACCATAATTGATTGTAAAAAATATAGAGAAAATAAAATCCAATAAAACGTTTAAAAAAGCAACAAAAACTGAAAGAGAGCAGAAGACAATAATGGGAACAACAAACAAGAGCAACAAATAGAAAACATTAACAAATATAGTAATTTTTTTGGGGGGGGGGTACAGGGGATTGAACTCAGGGGCCCTCAACCACTGAGCCACATATCCAGCCTTATTTTGTATTTTGTTTAGGGACAGGGTGTCACTGAGTTGCTTAGCACCTCATTTTTGCTGAGGCTGGCTTGGAACTCACAATCCTCCTGCCTCAGCCTCCCAAGTCACTGGGATTACAGGCATGTGCCACCACACCCAGCATCAAATATGGTAATTATTAATCTAACTATATCACTAGTCAAATGCCATTGATCTAAGCATATCAACTAAAAGATAGGGATAGTCACAATGGATTTAATGCCCAGACCAACTACATGTTGTTGGCAGGAAATCCTCTTAAAGCATTAAGATACATATAGAATAAGAGAAAAGAAGTTTAGGAGATATAAACATTAGAGGAGAAATAAAAGAGATTGAAAATAGGAAATCAATAGAGAAAAATCAATAAAATCACATTTCCATAGAAAACCACTGAATAGAAATAAAATAAAAATATCAATAAGCCTCATAAGCCTATAGCTAGGTTAAGGGAAAAAAAGAGAACAGATACCAGTTACTAAAACAAATTATAAAAGATATCACTACAGATCCATGGTCATTGAAAGAATAATAAAGGAATATTGTAAACAATCCTATGCCCCCAAATGGAATAATGCATCAATACCTGGAAGGATACAATTTGCCAAATTCTTAGCAGAAGAATCAGACAATTTGAATAGACCTAGGTCTTTTGAAGAAAATGAGTTAATAATAGTCTCATAGAGAAAATACCAGGCTCCAATGGGTTCCCTGGTGAATATACCAAAAACTTAAGGAAGAAATAATATAAGTCTCTATATTCTCTTACAGAATATAGAAGCAAAGAGAATACTTCCTAACTCAATTGAGGAAGCTACATTAGCTGTTTTGGTTTGGATGTGAGGTGTCCCCCAAAAGCACATGTGTGAGACAATGCAAGAATGTTCAGAGAAGAAATGATTGGGTTATGAGAGCCTTAACCCAATCAGTGAATTAATTACTTGATGGAATTAATTGAGTGGTAATTGAAAGCATATGGGGTATAGCTGGAGGAGGTGGGCATTGGGGGCATGGCTTCGGGGTATATATTTGTATCTGTCAAGTGGAGATATCTCTCTTCACTTTCTATCATCATGTGAGCTGCTTCTCTCTACCACATTTTTCTGCCATGATAATCTGCCTCACCCCAAGCCCAGAAAAATGCAGCCAGCTGTCTATGGACTGAGACCTCTGAAACTGTGACCCCCTCAGAATGGGCCTTTTAGTCACAGCAGTGAAAAATCTGGCTAAAACATTAGGAAAACACCAAAACCAGTCAATGACAACACAAGAAAGGAAAATTATAGGCCAATGTCTCTCATTAAATAGGTACAAGATATTAACAATTAAATCCAATAAGGCACACCATGACCAGGAGGAATTTATCCAGGTTGTGCAAGGTTGATTGACCATTCTAATATCAACAAATGTAATCCATCATATCAGCAGGCTAAACAAGAAAAAAATCACAAGATCATTTCAATATGTACAAAGAAAACACTTGAGAAAGTCCAATATTGATTCATAATAAAAATTCTCAAGAAATAAGGAGTAATGAGGGAATTTCTTCAACTTGATAAAGGCCATCTGTAAAAACCCAACAGTTGACATCACACTTAATGACAAGAGCATAGATGTTTTCATACTGAGATCAGAAGCAAGGCAAAGATGTTCCCTCTCTCCCTTCCTTTTTTCAGAGATGATATGATTACCTATGTAAAAACTCTGAAAGATAATATGATGTCCATGTAAAAAACCTGAAAAAACTGACAAAAATAACTCCTGGAAATAATAAGTAATTATAGCAAGGTTTCAGGTCACGAAGTTACTATACAAAAGGTGATCACTTTCCTATGTCCCAGCAATGAATAAGTGATATGTGAAATTAAAAACATAACCATTTACATCAGCACCATCAAAATGAAATATTTATGTATAAATCTAACAAAATATACACAAGATCTTTACAAGGAAAACTACAAAGCCCCGATGAAGAAAATTAAAGAACTAAATAAATGGGAGAAATCCTTCATATTTGTGGCTGGAAAGCTCAATATTGTCAAGATGCGGTCTTACTCAACTTCATCTACAGGGTCTATGAAATCTCAGTGAAAATTCCTGTTAATCATTTGGGGATATCAGTAAACTGAACCTAGAGTTTGTAGGGAGAGGCAGAAGACCTGGTATACCCATACTCTGAAAAAGAATAAAGTTGGAGAATTGTCACTTACCAAATTTAAGACACTCACAGCTACAGTAAGAGTGTGGTATTGGCAATAGACAAAAGGGGCAGAAAAGAAAGCTTAGAAATAGTTCCACACAAATACATCAACTGATTCTTGACAAAGGATCAAAGGTATTTAAACAAAGCAAAGACAGTCTTTTCAATAAGTGGTTCTGGAACATGCAAAATAATGAATGTACCCTACAAAAAATTAACTCAAATGCATTATAGGCCTAAATGTAAAATCTGAGGCTATAAAATTCCTTAAAGATGATATGCAGGAAAATCTAGATGACCTTGGTTATTGGTGATGTCTTTTTAAAATACAACATCAAAGGCATGATCCATGAAAGAAATAATTGATAAGTTGAACTTCATTAAAAGTAAAAAGTTCTGTTCCGCCAAAGATGATTTAAAAATAAAAAAGACATAAGCCCTGGTCTGGTAGGAAATATTTGCAAAAGACCTATCTGTTAAAGAACTGTCATCCAGAATATGCAAAGAACTCTTGAAACTCAGCAGTAAGAAAATGAACAAGGCAGTTTTTAAAAATGGGCACAAGATCTGAATAGATACATCTTCAAACAAGGTATCCAGATGGTAAGTAAGCAAATGAGAAGAGTCTGAACATTATGTTACTAGGGAGTTTCAAATTAAAACAATAAAATACCATTATGCACCTATTAGAATGATCCAAATTCAAAAACATAATGACATCAAATTCTAGTTAGTATGTGGTAAGGGTTAGGAGTTCAGCAGGAACCCTGACTTGTTATGTTTGGGAATACAAAGTGGCCTAGCTACTTGGTAGAGTTTTGGAGCTTCTTAAATAACAGAACATACTCTCACCACATGGTCCTGTAATCATTTTCCTTGGTGTTAATGCAAAAGAGTTAACAACATGCCCCCACAAAAACCTGAACAAGAATGTTTACAGTAGCTTTATCCATAAGTGCCAAAACTTAGAGGCAATCAAGATGTCCTTCAGCAGAGTGAATGGGTAAACAAAGTGTGGTATATCCAGACAATGGAATATTATTCAGCTTAAAAAGAAACTAGTTATGAACCATGAAACGCCATGGAAGGAATTTAAATGCTTATATGGAGAGTAGCTAGTCTTAAAAGACTACGTACTGTATTAACTCAATTATATAATATTCTAGAAAAGGCAAAACCATGGAGATAGTAAAAGAATGATGTTATAAGGGGTTGGGAGAGGGACAGTTGAACAGGATGAACATAGAATAATTTTAGGGCAGTGAAATTATTCTGCATGATGCTATAATGATGGATACATGTCATTACGTACTTGTGAAAACCCAGATATTGCACATAAAGAGGGAACCTTAATACAAACCATGGACTTTTGGGGATGATGTTCAGTATACAATCATTAATTGTAAAAAATTGTACTCCTGGAAGCCAGGCGCAGTGGTGCCCAGCTGTAATCCCAGTAGCTTGAGAGGCTGAGGCAAAAGGATCACGAGTTCAAGGCTAGCCAAAACACCAGCCTCTGCCAAAAAGCAAGGCGCCCAGCAACTTAGTGAGACCCAATCTCTAAATAAAATACAAAATCAGGCTGGGAGTATGGCTCAGTGGTCAATGCCCTGAGTTCAATCTGAGGTATCAAAAAAAAAAAAAAAAAAAAAAAAAAAAAAAAAAAAACAACCAACCAAGCAAAAAATTTTATTCCTGGAGTGCACGATTTTTAAGATACTCTATATTTTATAGCACTCTTAGGTGCAAAATGAAGCAGGATGTAAAGAACATTCCCATATCCCCTCTGATGTGGGTTATTAATGGGGTGTGGGGAGGCTATACATATGTGGGAACAGGATATATATGGGAACTCTGTATCTTCTGCTCAATCCATAAACCTAAATCTGCTCTAAAAAATAATATATACTAAAAGAAAGTTGTTATTGGGTTCAAATTAAATATATGGATTAAGCTAAATACAGAAATAATGATTTTTAATGTGAATCTTCAATTGAATTTGTTTTATTTCAAATCTCTCACTGGGTTCTATTTATATTTTTTTCTAAAGTTAAATAATATTAATTTCCTTTCTAAATTAATTTTCTCCCTGGATGAAATACAGATGGGGTATAGATCTCTGAGTCCTGATCATTTTCCCCAAGAAAACTGGTGAAAGTGGCAGTTGTAATGAAGACATTACCAGCACCTCCAGCTGTCTCTAGACCCTGCTCCATTCCCAAAGCCTGCTCCCACCCTACCCTACTTCCCCTGTGGGCTTGGCCCCTGGGAAGGGTTTGCCAGGCCCTGATTCCATCTATTTGCAGCCGCAGCCCCAGTCCTGGCCTTTTCTTTAGCAGTGAAGTCAAGGGAAGAGTATTTGCTTAACCTCTTATGTCTATTTGCTGAGCTCTCCTTGACCACTGGTTGAAAGTGCAAAAGTAGATACTATGCCATTAGGTAAAAGAATTTTCTGTCCTCTTTAGTGTATAGAATCATTCCAAAGCAGAGGGCTGTACTAGAAAAATTATCTCTAAAGGAATTCTTTAAAGAAAAAAAAGTAAATAAATCACTATCATTTTTATTGATTTTTTTAAAAAAATAAATGACAGCGGGATGCATTACAATTCTTGTTACACATATACAGCACAATTTTTTCTTATCTCTGGTTGTATATAAAGTATGTTGACACCAATTCATGTCTTCATACATGTACTTTGAATAATGATGTCCATCACATTCCTCCATTCTTGCTAACCCCCTACCCCTTCTCTTTCCAACCTGTACTCCTACATTTACGGTAGCATTATTCTGGATAACCAAAATATGGAAGCAACCTCAGTATCAATGGATCAATGGATGAAGACAATGTAGCACATATTCACAATGGAGTATTTACCTTAAAAAGAAGGAAATCCTTCCATTTTTGTAGCAGCACAGATCAACCTGGGGGACATTATGGGAAGCAATATACTCCAGACATAGAAAGAATCTTACTTATATGTAGATTCCAAAGCAGCGGAACTCTGTTTCCACTGTTTAGAAGAAGGGTGGTTATCAGGGACTGAGGGAAGGGTGGTAGGTGATGTTGGCCAATTGGTATAAACTTGCAGTTAAAAGAAAAATAAGTTCTGGAGACATGAACAACATGATGACTATCTTCAATCATGTATACTTGAGCTTTGCCAAGAGAGTAGCTATTAATTGTTTTTACCACACACAAAAATATGGTAGTCATGTGAAGTAATGGATATGTTAATTAGCTTGATTATGACAATCATTTCACAATGTGTAAATATATCAAAGCATCACATCACATGGTACACCTTGGACATATACAATTTTATTTGTCAATTTTATCTCACTAAAGGTGAAAACCACCAATCGTTGACTCCAGTTTTCTCAGTAGGATTTTTGTTGTGCTAAAGAAGAGAAATCTAAAACTAAATCTTTTCCTCTAACCACTTTTCCAAAGCTAAACCATAAGAGTAGATGGTTTCATAGTGATTTCCATTCTTTCTAGACTCTAATGAATACCTCTGTGTCTTTTCAAAATACAATTTAAATTTTGCATGATTATCTTGTTGATTCAAAAATACTTTCCTACTCTTCCCTTTATCCTTGTCACGACTTGTTGCTATTTCAGGTATGAATTGTTTCTGCCTGAATTACTCAGATAAATGCCTCCTCATTCCATTTCCCTTTGTTAGTCCTACTTTATCAGAGGAACAAATACCAGATCATGAAGAAAAAGAAAAAGAGAAAACACCAAGAATGGGTGAGAATAAGACAAAAACATGAAAAGTACCCCCATGGTCTTACTGATGTGATGATTTTTGCTTTCATTAAAGTTTAAAGTTCTGATGTTGTACCACAGAGGGTAATTTAAAGCTGTTGTAAAGCTCAAATTTTTGTAATTTGGCTTTTTATTCTAGTGAGAACATCTGTTTCCTTTTCTAACAGTTGCCTTCTCTTCCTTTTCCCTTAAAGATAGTTTTCAAACTCCAGGCACCCAAGTCTCTGAGTGCATTCTATTCAGAGCCAGTATTTTTTTTTCTTTTGCAATGACACGGGAATCATGAACAAGGTTTCTTTTTGGTGTAATGAATTAGTTGCTGATTTGCTGATGTTTTAAAGCCATTTATCCGTACACAGCTGGATGTTCTACATTTCTCTTCGCATGTATTCATGAAGATTTGTATATATTTTCACTGAGGATGTAGTCATGCACCTACGACCCAGTGATCTTTTTCATCTCAGGATAATAGCCTAATCTTAAAGAATCTTTCTATTCTGTTTTCAGATTCCAGTAAAGGATAGGTATAACAAGTATGTAATGCACTGTTTTAAGTATCTATATTAAATTCTAAGTGATTTGGATTCATCATCATCAACCAGTGTTTCTTGCAATGAGACAGCACCCTTCAGAATAAAATTTAGTATTGAACCTCACTATTCCCATCCTCTAAGTTTCCTTTGTACATTGTCAGTGTGTTCACAGGCTTACTGAGAAAAGAGCAGTCAGGGATTCAGGGTCTATATTACTGGAGACTATAGGTTCCTCTCAATATGTGTTTTCTGAGCTAGGACAGTTAGGTCTCAGTTTTTTCCTCCTAGCCCTGTTCTCTTGCTAGATGTTCTGTTGTGTTTTATTTTGGCTTGATTTCTAGTGTGTTCAGTAGTAAAAGTAATGATTTTAGTACCTATCCTGTATGCTTTGTGTTAGGCTCTATTTTGAGGGCTTTAAACATTGTGCAATCATTAAAATAATCTCATGAAGATCTACAGTTATTCTCATTTTGTAAATAATAGATTATGTTATGGGACAAATAATTAAGTTGCTTTATGTGATTTGGTGTAAAAGTGGCATATCAGAATTCAAACGCAGATGTTTATGATACTATACTATAAGATCATGTTTTTATCCATAGGGGAAGGGGTTCTGCCTTCTTCCTGAATAATAATAAATAATCATAATAGAAAGAGGCTCTGTGATTATTCTTGCTTTACCTCTTTCATAACTTTAGAGATGTATGATATGGAGGACTGAGGTGAATAAAATCTCCATTATTTTTATACACAGACACATGCATATTTGCACAGGGTGAATATCTGCATGTACATTGCATATGTAGGTATGTGCACACACTTGCACAGATGCATGCATATACATACAAATACACAGATACTGTATTTATTGGAATTTATTATTTCTGCAGCATGAGATGGAAAAAGTGCCATTATTTTCAAGCTTCTTTTAGAGTTTATGGAAGGAAAAAAAAAAAACCCTACCACTTTTTTTTCCTGATCTGAGACCTCAAAGCTACATTTGCATTAGCTAACTTCTCTTTTTCTTGCCAGTCTCTGTGTTATTTCTTGTCTTTATTCTTTCCATTTCTGCAGATCATTGACTTGTATCCTCTCTCTCCTAAAAGCTATAAATCACTCTATATTATTTCATCCAATTCCAAATGATTTCCAGTGACCTTTAAAAACCTTTAAATGCATTTTATTTATAACTAAGAATTTCTCATGATTTTATGCATTCTTTTTCATGAAAGAAGAGAAACTCAGATATTATAATGAATGTTAAATCTTTCTTTTGTCTCTGAAAATCTTTTGAATTATATTTCAAATCCCCTTTATTTCAAGTTTTAATATCTTATTCTTTTCAATAAATCAGTTTCCCCTAATCTCTTTACTTTGTATTTTTTTCTGTGTACAAAAAAATCATGATTTCCTATATGATAGTACTATGATATCTTTATTGGTTACATGGCATATTTTTATATTCTAGTATTTTTGCAAATTGCTACTTTCTTTTTAAAACTGAATGGCTTTGCCACCTATGTGGAAGACTTCTTATCCCGTTTAATGGTTTCGCATGAGGCCTTGGCTCTGCCACAAAAGTGGGAGGCCAAATCATGTTTTTATTGCCTTAAAATGCAGAGAGGCAGCTGTCTGGTTTTATTAATTTTGTTTTTATGATTAGATTCCCAATGGCAAACTCACTTTTTGGCACTCCATATAAATACCCCAACTGAACTGCAGATCAAACAGACTGTAGTAAATACAATATGGAAACTCTAGAAATTTGCTTAGTACAAGCATAGTTTTATAATAAAAAAACAATTGGAGGCCCAAGTGTACCTTAGGAGTATCAAGAAAGCCAGTTTCTTTTATAAGTGACACCAAAGAATAAGTGAAGTTTCTATGTCTTCTCTTTCTTATTTCTTGAGATGAGTTTACCTTCTCAAAGGAATGTAAAAACATTCATTCATTTAAAGTTATCTCAGAATGTGAAGATGAGGCTGCTGATTCAAACTCATCCATTGTTGAATCCTAATATCCATAATATCAAACATTAATTAAATGGCAAACTCATAATGGTAATAACACTGGAGTTTATTCACAATGAATATGCTAAGAGCCTAATATAATCAGAAATTATAAAATGGCTTTATAGTTATATTATTTGGAAAGAATAAATATGACATTTTTTTTACAAGGAAGTGACTAAGTTAACTCCATCCCCAAATACAATGAATTGTCACAATATTTTGAAAAATGATAAAAATTGAAAAAGTATATGAGGTTGTTCTCATTCTAGTCTAAAAAGTACTCAGGCACTCCTTGTGGGATCATGATCAAGAGAAATTCTCCTTTCTGTGATCTTGCTGTTGGCTCACCTGGGCAGGTGAAACAGAAGAACAAGGAGTTTAATAGTGAGTCAAGAGGAACTGAAAGCCCAGAAGATTAATTATGAAAATGGAGCTTTGATAAAGTCAATGGTGGGGATGGAAGAGAATTATCACAGTTCCTGGCAAGACCTAAGAAAAAGGTACATTCTACAATGTTATGGTACATACATCCAGCAAAGAAACTGAGAAATTAGCTTTGGTCCAGGGAAAAACCAAAGTACATGAAGCCCCAGGTACATGTCCCAGACAGCTGTGAGAAAGGGTGGCTCAGAGAAAGATCTGAAGCAAGTTCCTTTTCTATGAGGGTAGTAGTCCAACCGACTCTGCCGCAGTCCGGCTGCAGCAAAATAGCCGGGGGGTGACGAACAACTTGTGTACATTGATACAGCAGGAGTGAGAGGTTATTTTGCTGCATCTAGACTGTGGCACAACTCTAGCCTAGCATCTGGTATAGCTGATCTAGTTCCCTGACACCAGGGTTATACTCTATCTTTTTGGTGATTTTTGTTTCTATGTCTGTGGCTAGTATTATGGTGATCAGATTGGCATCCTGTCAATGGATGGTCTAACAATTTTTGCTTTTTCTCAGAGTCTCAAATGCTTTCTCTGTGTTTACATGCACTGAATTTTTGAGTGAGATATTTCATAGACAATTCAGTGCCATGAAAGAAGAAATGGAAAATATGACGTATGATTTGAACCACGACACCCTATAATTTGGATTCTGTATGCCTGGGACAGGTAATATATGAAAGCCCCAAAAGTTGTGCTCTTTCCAGTATTGTAGTCAGCTCATCAAATGTCTGCATGCACTCCTGTAATTCCAGAAACTAGGGAGGATGAGACAGGATGATCTCAGGTTTGAGGGCAGCCTCAGCAACTTAGTGAGGTCCTGTATGAACAACAACAACAAATAATAATATAAGGCTGAGCATGTGGCTCTGTGGTAAAGTGCCCCTGGGTTCAATTCTCAGTACAATAAATAAACAAATAAATATGTATGAGGTTGACAATCAAATTTGGTTTCTAATCTCAAGAATTTTTCTAGAGCTTCTTATAAGTCAATGTATATCTCCTGGGTATGTTTGTGTCTTAGCCTTAGAATAGTGAAGAGGCAGAGGGCAGTGGGTACTGACAAGTAACAAGATGGACTTGGAGATTATATGGCAAGTGTCTTCCTGGTGGTAGACGATGGAGTGTTTGAAGAAGCTGGTGTGATTTTCTCTGGTGAATGGGATACATTGAAGGGCTACATTTCCAAGTATGAGTATGATCAGTTGTCCTATAATGATTTCTCTGAAAATGTGTATTTGTTCCAATAAGCTTAATATACTAAGAAAGAATCTGAAAATGGCATTTAGAGAAATATTAGGGAATAATTTGAATATAATGCAAGTTTTGCATTTGCTTATGCATAATTTCATGTATGAGAAATAACATGGTACCGAAAACTATACCCAGCTGAACCCAACTATACAGTAATGCACAAAATGCACACATCTCAGACATCTACCACATGTCTTATGACTCAGATCCATCCACATCTGGAGTTACAATTTTCCATTAAATTTCAGACAAATTTTTTTTTAGTAGTGTATGGACACAATACCTTTCTTTTATTTTTATTTATGTGGTGCTGAGGATCCAACCCAGTGCCTCCCATGTGTTAGGCAAGTGCTCTACCACTGAGCCACAACCTCAGCCTCAACAACTTTTAATAACTTACAAACTACAACCTTTTAGTAGTGCACTTAAACAAGAAAACTGCAGATATTTTTCAAGATAAAATACCATGTTTATTGTGCTATAAATGTATTTCTCAGCCACCTAATGTGTTAAAAAGTGACATCATTTTTAATAGCTTACTCTTTTTCATATGTCACCAATGAAATTTTTGAGTTGTTCTCTTGACCCATTTTCCCCCCATAAACCTAGTCATTCTAACTGTATAATTTTCCAGAAATATATATATACAACATTAGAGGAGAATTTGTGGGACAGTTTATCTGCTAATCTGATTGGAATGGGTTTAAAAGTTTGGAAAAATTATTTCTGATTGGGTTCTGGGATTCTGGTGGAAGAATTCAGGTCTGTCATTCTTCTCAATGGCACGATTATTGATTTCTCAGTGGCCACAAATGAAGATGTTTTACAGTGCTTTCCTAAGAACGTGATGGAAACCAATGTGATGGAAGAGAAATGCAGACACAAGATGTGACAGTGAGGGAGGGGAATGATTGGTGATGGGGTCTGACTGTTAGGGCTCCTTTTGGTGAGCAGGTGCTTCTTATCTGCCTTTTGCTGTTTTAAAATGAATGGTGCTGTGGTTCTTTTCTATTCAGGAATGCAAGATGGACTAATTCTGTGGGTATAGCAGGCAATTTAGTAGCTGGGGGCCTTCATAGAAATTAAAATGCAAGGGGTTTGGAATTGGCTTTATGGTTTTGTGATTTGGGAAGGTACTAGATCTGGCAGCAGGAAGGAAAAAGAGGGCCAGTAAATAAATTGATTCTTGGCTAACTTGTGCATGTCATTGAGGTCCTGCTGATCTGTGCTTTGGCTAATGTGAAGTTTGGCTCCCACCAGAAAGTACCACCAGCACTTTGTGAGTTGATGGTGAGGGTTTGATGGAAAATAGCTCATTCTCCCAAGTGATGCAGTTAGACTCCACAGAGATGACATTTAGAGACAGTTCCATTACAACTTGACAGCCTTCCCAGTTCCCTAACAGGGGCCATCCTCCACAGTGAAAATAAGGAACAGGATATAGTTAAGATCCAGTTCATACTAAATTGATAAATGCCAGGCTTAACTCTTTTTAGACCTCTGCAACTGTTGCATACAAATTTTGTTGGAGCAGTGATTTTTTTAAAACTGTGTTTTGTTAAGCTTAGGGTGTTTTGGAGAAGTATTAAAAGAGAAAGAAGAAGGAAAGAGGAGAGAGAGAGAGAGAGAGAGAGAGAGAGAGAGAGAGAGAGAGAGAGAGAGAGAGAGGTCTCAAGCAAAGAGGACTCTTATTTCTCCATCCTACTCAAATGAGCAGTTTTACCTTGTTTTGTATTGAAGATTTGTTATGGGTCAAAGTGTACCTCCCCTAAAAATGTTTAAGTCCTACTTTTCACTATCGGTGAATGTGACGTTATTTGTGAATAGGGTCTTTGTGGAATGTCAAAGTAAGGTTATTTAGGTGGGCCATCCCTAATCCAATATGAATGCTGTTTTTGTGAAAAGCGAAAGTTTGGACACAGACAGAAGTACACACAGCGAGAGTACCATATGGACCTGAAGGTGGAAAATGAGTGATGCTTTCTCAAATCTAGGAACACTGAAGATTTCTGGCCAGCCACCAGACACCAGAGAGACTTCATCCTCACAGTTCCCGGAGGAACCAACCCGGTCAATACCTTAATCTCAGATTTCCAGCTTCCAGAACTGTGAGACAACAAAATTTCTCTTAAGTCTCTCAACCTGTGATACTTCTTTATGACATCCTAGGAAATTAAGAAAGGATTCTTGGTGAAATTTTATTTGAGGTTAAGAAAAAGAGTTTTAAAGTTAAAATGTCTTAAAATTATTGGGCCCAAGAGAAATAGGCCAAGTGGAGAATTGTGGGTGCTTGTAATATAGAACTCTCCTCTTCAAAGGACACAGATTTCTGTGTCCCCAGATCCTACCAAGGTCAAGTCAAATGTGTATGTCCTAACATGGGTGTCAAATTGCTGTTTCATAGAATGCTTCATACTGTATAGTTTTGGATGAATTGTGGGAGGAAACAGGCAAAAAATAAAAATTTAATTGTCACCTAACCATCAAGTATGTAATAACCTAATAGGATCATGCTCAGACAAATCTAAAGGGCTTTCATGTATATTCTGAATTTCCATAATAAATTCCAAATAGAGTCATTTTTTAAGTGATTCTAACCAAATGTGTGTTCTCAGGAATCTCCGTTTTATGTACACTGTGGCTCACCTGTGCTAATACTGCAAGCCTGAAGTCAATGGGAAGGTATTGATTTTGGATAATGATTTCATTTAACACCTGGTGCTCACCACACAGATGTGCATTCTTGCTTCTTCTTGACAAGGAGGAGAGACAAAAGATGGGCTGACGGGGCTCTTCTGTAGATGTCTTTCATTAAATTCTCCATGGGATGCCATCTTTGATTGATCATGAATATATGTATCTAGCAGGAGGTGGATACCTCAGGCAGAGGGGTAGAAGTCAGGTGAGGTATTGGCTTTAAAAGTCTAAATGGATTTTGAAGTCCTGTGATTTCCATGTCTGTAATAGCACATTTGTCTTCTTTTGTACTTCAATACCTTTCTAAGGCTGGCTGCTAAAAGTTATGGTGAAATTTTTTGAGCTAGCTTTTGGTGATTTCCAGTGTTGAAGGTAAGTTTCCAAATCCCCAGAATGATCAGTTTGTATATAAGTATTCCTGGTGACATTCAAAATTACTAATGGGTCTGGAAACTCTTTGGCTTTGACCAGAGATTGGGACTGTCTTTGAATGTTGGTTCATGGTGTTGTCCCCTAGCTGAAGCAATTGCCAATCATGACACCACTTTTTGTGAGTGTGGATAAAGCCAGCTGTTGAATAATAATAACCAATAATTTGGTTCCTTATTGAACCAAAGCAGAACTTTGAGGATTCCTAGAGAATGAGGGTTCCCACTTTATTGTGTGTGCTCCAATAATCCTGCCAGTCCCATGGCGGACATCATCACCGATCCAGGCACACACTTATGCTGGGTCTGGAAGAGGCCTGGGAATTCTTCTGCATGCAGCTGTCTGGGAGCATGACTCGCCTGCTAGTTGTCATGTGTGACTGTGACAAATCTATTTGCCTTGATTCAGGTGTATGGATTGGAAGCTGTTAACTCTTATCTGGGAGCCATGTGACAGACATGAGTGAATTGGACAATGGTTTCTAGTCACCACTGGCAAACTAAGGTCAAGCAATTGAGCTCAGACCACTCTACATCACGTAGAGGAATTCATCAGATAGCATCACCTTGTAGACTACCAATCTCAAATCCACAAGGAAGAAAACATGGGCAAGTTCCATCAATGGCTCAGATTTCTCCAGGGTCTGACCAAGAATATGTTTAGTAGAAATAAAAGTGGGAATAAGCTCTCTGCAGAGACTTAGGGACTCTTCCAGTCCCTCACAATGGCTTTGGACCAAGTTCTCCATCACCCATTAGTGTAAATTATTTACAATGTTAAAATAAAGAGAAACATGGGAAGAAAGGCAAGCTGGCATCCGCAGAACCTGGCAGTGTTCATACACAAGATCATTATTTTTCTTAACAGCTCCAGAGGTGGGTAGTATTTTTCACTTGACACAAGGAAGTAATGCTCAGACCATGAAAGCTGCCCAAGGTCATAAGTAGGAAGGAACAAAGGTGAGATTACATTTAGGTCTGTACCCAGATGTGTCTCCATTCCTAGGGCACTTGCTTCTGCCACACCACATAGCTTTGCTTAAAAAGAAGTCATGCCTACCACTGTGCATAGTTTGCCTCTTCCAGTTTCGAACCAGAGACTCATTATTGTTTCAGGCCCCTACTCCGTAGTGGGCATTGAAGCAGATTGATAAAATGCTCTCACCCATCTATCCAAGCTTAAAGGCTGCCATTGGTAATAATGCTGACATTTCTGAGGTCACCCCTTCTCCTCCCTTCAACACCGAGACACAATCTGGCTCCACAATTCAAAATGAAAAAGCAAAATGGCAACAAATGTCAAGTGCCAGAGCAATTCTTTCAGTCAACGTACCGAGAGAATAAAGCTATTAAAAATTTCATTCTCCTTTGCCCTTCCATTTACTGGGCTACATCCTCTTTATGCTACTGAAATCAGCACCATCGGAAGCAATATCTACTACCCCTACCTGGGACACAGACACTGTCTCTGTAGATGTGGATCTAACTACAGTGAGCCCTGCAAGCAGTGCATTTAAGTGCTGGGGATTTGTTAAGAAAAATTGAGTAAATCTTTTGCTACAATTTGTAAAGGGGGCACGAATAGGAAATAGAGGGCTTCTTATTTTATTATTTTTAAAGCTACTTAAACATGTATGTATATTTATTTTTAAAAATGGAATTGGGATCTTTCCATTGAGTTTTTTTTTCTTTTTTTCTTGAAGGAAGGTTAAAGAATAAGTTAACCAGAAAAGGAAAATCTTATTATTGAAAAGGAAAGTGAACTTCCTTTCAATGTTCAAAAAAAAAAAAAAAAACAGCAAGAAAATTATGGTTTCTTATGTGAATTTGACATTTCATCAGTGCAGTATCATTTCATAACCTATGCACAGTAGAACATAATTAAAGCTTGCCAGGGGTACTCAAAATATGATATAAGAATGATACTAGGGTTAAAAACACGAATGGAAAAGGATAAAATGAATCATCTCTCTCTCTCTCTCTCTCTCTCTCTCTCTCTCTCTCTCTCTGTGTGTGTGTGTTTAAATAGAAAAGCCAAACCACTTGCGGCACTTCTTTTGTTTTTGATGGATCTTGCCCTCGTGGTCCAATCATTGATTTCTAAGAAGATTCATTTGTCAAAGCTCTTTTAGTTCACGTTTCTCTGTTACACATTCTTCATTTACTGCACCGAAAGCACATGGGCTGCTTCTCCTGCCCTTTACACACCATGTTAGTGCTTTTGAGCAATGTGATTGTATATGGATTTTGTTTTTTAAAAAACTCAAGTACTGAGTGGGACTTTTCTACCTTGTGGACAATAATCAACTCTTAGAAGTTTAATATTCTGAATTGAGTCTCAATGTCCCTACAGGACTGAGGGCCTTGGTTTGTAGCTAAGAATCACAAAGCCTGTGCACTTTACTTTCTTTAATGAAGCAAAGAATACAGAAAACAGGGTGAATGTTGTATTTAGTGAGATTATATTGAATCTGGGAGCATGTTTGTTATGTAGTAAATCCAAATGCTTAATCTGAACAAAATCTGTCTTCTCTCTCTCTCTCTCTCTCTCTCTCTCTCTCTCTCTCTCTCTCTCTTCTCTCTGACCTAATACACGTCCGATCCTTGCTTAAATAAGCCAGTTTCCTCTTACTCTCAGCGTTGCCTGCCAAGACATTGTGCCTGGTCAGCACTCTGCATGTCTGCCTTGCCTATTATGTGAATGTCTATCTGAAACTTTTTTCCTCTGATTTTATTTCATATCTTCTGGGATAACTGGGATGAGCCAAGGTGATACATAGAAATGCTACATCAGTCACTTAGACAGTTTTCCATCCTAGAGTGATCTTCCTTCATCATTTCTTGTAGGTGCTGTAGTCACTTTGTTCCTGCTCATCACTGTTCCCTGATAGGACTCATATTCATGTCCCTGGGGATGTGGGGACAAGTGAGATAAAGAAACCCTGAATCTGCTTGTGTCAAACTTCTTGTTTGAGGAAGGAATGATGAGGTTTCATGAGGAGGGTGCTGAGTAACTATAGATCAAGTAGTCAGTGTGATTTTTTTTCAGTACTGGGGATTGAACTAAGGGTCACTCTACCACCGATACACATCCCCAGCCCTTTTTATTTTTTGAGACAGGGTCTCACTAAGTGGTTGGACTAATCACAAACATGTGATCCTTCTGCTTTAGTCTCCTGAGTTGTTGGGATTACAGGCTTGTGCCACCCCTACCATTTGAAACATTTTCATTTTTTAAATCTATTAATCAGCAGTTAAAAAGAACTAAATGAAAAAGAAGATCTCTAAGACATCCAGTTAATTATGAGCAAGAGAATTGGACATACGTAAGCAATGAAGAATCCCTAACTTGGTATATCTGCCTTTATATTAACACCAAAATATTCAGCACATGATAGATTGATCATTTGGATTTCTGATAGTATCTAACTATGTTCAAAGTCTAGACAATTTTCATTTTTTTTTTAATGATTTATGGTTGGGCACAGTACGCCTGGTAGGTGAAATAGACATTGTTTCATCTAAACTTCCTTCAGGTAGGGACCATGAAGGTAAATCAAAGACCCTTTTTAATAGGGTTTCCTCACTGGGGAGTGGCAATGTGGTTCATGGAGTGTCAAGGATAGTGGGATTCATCGACTGCCAAGGCTCAGTGCTTCACAGTCCTGGCAGTGATCAGTGTCTATAAAGTGGCCAAATGGGGCAGTCTCCACTTGACACTAACTCCTTTGGCTATGGATTCTTTTTCATTTGTCTTTGGCCTCAGTATTCTCTTTTACAGGACTTGAAGAAAATCACATTTAATTCTAATGCCTTAGCATATTGTATTGATAAAATTAATAGAGAAAAAGAGAATGAAGGGTTCTCTCTGAGACTCTATCTGGTCATATTGAAGTCAGAGAGAATTAAAATAGATCTTTTGAGAACAACCCAGGGAAGACCTTCTTATTAAGCACAAAGATCCTCCACTCTGTTCTTGGAAGAAAACTTCAAATTTTCTTTTTATCCTGATTTTGCAGGGTAAAGTGAAATGCCAACCTAAGATTAAGTAAGACTCCCAAAGCTAAGCAGTTGATGTAAATTTCCTTGAAAGAATTCTGAAATCCCCACTTTCTTCAGAAATAAACTTCCTCATAGTTGGACATGGATACAGCTAGTTTTTAAGGAATTATTTTATTCTAAAGATACTCTCACTTTCTATCCAATATGATACTCAGTGACCCTGGAGAGTTGTCCTATTATGCCTTCTATAGAATAATAAAATTCTTTGTTTAACAAGGCAGAAATGCAGATAACACTGAGTTTTTTTTTTGTTGTTGTTTGTTTGTTTTTTTTAAGGCCGAAGGGCCCCTGTCCTATAAGGCAGGCCAATGATCTACATGTTTGGGGCATGTAAGTTCATGGTTCAGATTTTGCCCTGGCAGTTACTGTACTAGGTATGAATTTGGCATGCAAATAATCTTTTATATTAAAGTGGCAAAAAGCCTCAAATCCTTTATTCGTTATAGGTCTTAGGACCTTTGCAATTAAGTGTTGGACCCCTACCAACTAATGAGCTGGTCCTCCAGCTTTCTCACTTCTTGGATGGCATTTGATTTGCTCAGAGAGGAAAGGGCATGGATTGTATAAATACCAGCAAGGGACATGAGTGAGCAGAGCACAGATTTCCCCCTTGCAGCAGGAGATTCCCTCGGAAGGAGATGCAGAGCTTTCATGTCATAGATAACAATTATTTTTTAAAGGCATGCAAAAGTACTCTGTTAGTTTTCTATTGTCACAACAAATCACCACAAACTTGGTCACTTAAAACAACACAGTGCTATCTTCTAGATGTCAGAACTTTAACATGGATCTCCTTGGTTGGGCTAAAACCAAGGTGTCAGCAGAGCTTTGCTCCTTCTGGAGCCTCCAAAGAGAAAATTAGTTTCCTTGCCTTTCCCAAGTCTGCAGACTGCCTGTGTTCCTTGTTGTGTGATCCTTGGAGAAAAGGATGGTCAAGCATCAAGTCCCTAAATTGTTCATACATGTTCCCCAAAACAGCCAGGTTAAGGGAAGGATGAAAGTGAGTCTGGGCAAGAAGACGGTTGGGATACATATTTTCATGAAGAACTCTGGCTTCCTCCTCTGCATGCCAGGAATTAGGTACGTATCTATTAGTGTATCTGTAGAAAGCTGCTTTCTTGCATACACACCAAGTTCCTTGGGGTGCTGGTTGTACATTGGGACAGAGCAAGCTAAGCTGATGCTGCTTCTGTAACCTAACTTGTAAACTCCACCCTCCCCCTGACCCTGCAGTAACTGGTGTGAATCAGAGCGCTGTAGAGAGAAACATGCTCATCCAGCCATCGGCCACTGGACAATGGGCTGTTGGGGAATAGAGGTGCTGTTTTCTGATGAAGAAATGGAGGCACCATTTGAAATGGAGGTGCTCCTGTCCAACCTATCACCACTGGATCTTCATCGTAAATATTTCTCAATAAACCTTGTCTTTCATGTCCTATCTCCAGGTTCTTCTTTGGTCTCTTGGCAACAGGCAGTGTATTCAACTGGGCTTGCTCAGTATACTTGGATTCTGGCTATCTTCCATCTTTGAAGCCAACAATGGTAGTGGGTTGAATTTTTAAGCCTCTTCTCCCTGGCTTACTCCCTGCCTCCTTTTCCTAATTTTAAAGATTCATGATTAAATTGGCCTCTTCCATAGAACCCATGATAATTTCCCCATCTTGTGGTCCTTAACCACAATCACATCTGCAAAGTCCCTTGCTTTATATATGGTTGTATATTAACAGGTTCCAGGTACTAGAACATATGCTCCTCTGGGGCAGGCATTATGCTACCGGCCACAAATGTTTGACCACAGTAGATAGTTGTGAACTTTCTAGCTGTCCTCTTCAATTTGAAAGTCCCTGTGAAAATGCAAGAGTGTATCACAGCAAGCTTATACACAATTCCTGAGGCATTATGACTATGAAGTGCTGTTTGTACCCGTTTATGTGACTCTTCTTAGATATCCTCACTAAGTCATATGTTCACTATAGATGTTTTTCTTCTTTCCTTCACCTTAGGTACACTGGGTTACCAACTTTTTAGTATAGAGACTAGAGACTAAGAATACTGTTAAAATGATGACTGAAATCCCTCTAGTTATTTTTGGCCTTGCTTAGAATTATATAGCATTTATCAGTGTGACCTCTGTCACCCTGGAGGGCTGGATAGCATCAGGACAGCAAAAGCATCACCAGATCTGATCGTTTCAGGCAATCTGACCCTCTAGAGGATTTTTCATAGAAACTTTTTTTTTTTAACCACACATAATGTTGAGAACAGAGTAAAAAAAACCAGACTTCTTCTTTGATTTCTTTTCTTTCTCTTTGACAGCTTTCCCTCTCCTGAAATCTCAAGATTTAAATAAAATCAGGTCCTAGAGAGGAAGGTAAAACCACATTTTCCAATTAAAATTAATTTTTTGGAAAGCCTGATGGATATGTCTATAGAAGATTGTGTTAAATAGTGGTGTACACATTGTGAACACTAAGTATGTAATCAGGTCACTAAAAAAGTCAATAACTCTTTGAGGTCTCTCTCTCTCTCTCTCTCTCTCTCTCTCTCTCTCTCTCTCTCTCTCTCTCTCTCTCTCTTTTCCATGAGTAACTAGCTACTGAAGGATAAAGTAGGTTAGGGATGAGCCAGAATTTTTTTTCCCCTAATGATAACAAAAAGGCTTGGTTCCTGTTTGTAAAATTCAAAATTACTCAGTGGATGCCTCCTGAAAGCAAGCCTATGAGATGTATATGGATGTGAATATGTGTGCATGAAAATAACATTCACCCATATTGATCTAGTTTATAAACTTAGGTAAGAAAATACTGCAACTAATATGTGCTTCCTAGGTGTGGTGAAGACTTTTTATTAGACTGGGGATACAGCTCAGTTGATAGAGTGCTTGCCTTGCATGCAGAAGGCCCTGGGTTCAATCCTCAGCAGCAAACAAACAAAAAAGCTTTATGAATGTCTTCAATCTTCTAGTTTGAAATGCACTTATGATTTTATTTATGTGATTCATACCAAGCCATCAAAAATGAGAACCCCGAAAATATTTCTCATTTATAATTTTAAAAATCTCAAACATCACTATTTGGGGTAAGAAACTTTTGATTTTTTCTTTAATTTGTAAGACACATTTAGGGAACCCAAACCCATCCGATAGATGCAGGAATGGTCTCTATTTCACTTTGTGGTAAAGTGAAAACCTATTTTTAAAAATATAGGCAAAAAAAACTATAAATTTTAAATAGGATAGTCAGGCTTAACATATTTTCAACTGGTTTAGAAAAAAGTGAGTGTATGCATAAATAAAGGAGATAAAGTTCATGACAGGTGAAGAAATTCTTGTTAAACCAATAGAAGGTGGAAATAAAGAATCAAAACCAATCTGACATAGAAACCTTGTCTCTGTCAAACTTCTGGGTGTTAGGGAGATGCAGTGGGCATGTGTCAGAGGGTATGAAATGCATCAGCAAGGTCTATATTCCGTGGTGCTTGGGGGCAGACTCCAATCCCAATAACACTCCTACTGAGAAGCAAGATAAGAGAAGACCCTGACATGCATTGAACTTTCTCCCCTAGTAATCCATAGCTATCACAGTTAATAAAAATCACTATTTTTGTTTGTATTAGAGCAGTCCAAGTTATCCCAGTGACCCCCAAGAATAAAAATGTCATCTAGTTCTTATTGGAGGGCTTCAAGTGTTGGGAGTCGTCCTGGCTCCAAAGACTAACTTCCCCATCCCCCGAGAAGAGCCGTCCAATGGTGAGCCCTGCTGGCTCATATGATCCTTACCCACCAATCAGACTAGCCCTGCTGGCTCACATGATCCTTACCCACCAATCAGAAAGCACCCCGTGCCAACTGTCAAACCATTAAACTGTTAAACTGTCATAACTGTCAAACCACCTCCAGCTCTATAAATATGCAGAGCTGTTCCTCAGTAAACGGGCATTTTCTCCAACGTAGAGCCTTGTTCGTTCTTTCATCAAGCACATTTACATTTTTACTTGAACAAGTGGAAATGGCTTCTCAAATGCTAAGCGGTTATTCCCTTGAATAACTGTTTGGTTATTTCATGTAAATTAAACTGCTTGGTTATTTCATGTAAATTAAAATAAATATATAACTGTGTTTCTGGATCTTATGACTAATAAGTATGTCATAAATGAAAAAGAATGTTCATGTATGTGGTTAACACTTGCCTGCCAACCAATGCCCTTGTCTGCTCCATTAGAAGGATGAATTTTGTCTAGCTAAAATTTAACACAGATACTTGGAAGCAGAACAACATTTACACATCAAATAAGATGATTATGGGATAACTTGAGAGTTAGCCTAGCTACACAATTTTACTTGTTGCATGTTCTAATTAAGTTCTGCCAAATCCACAAATCTCTTTCTAAATGTCCCAGTTGTCTCCTAGTATTCAGAGAGACTCTTTAAATAGTGCCTTCCTGTATATATTGATGCCCTTGCACTCTTCTACATCCTAGCATTTCACTACTTTCTCCATATATATTTTTTTTCTTGACAAGCTTTCAAGAGTCGAGAGGGATTATCCTGACTTTCATCATTCTTGTCAGCATTAGGAAGTACCTTGTACATTGTGGACATTTAATAAACACCCATCACACAGCCAAACCAATTCCAACTAAGTTTGAGGTCTCTCTTGATATCAACCCCCAGTCATCCTATGTCTCCTGATGACAATATTCCCGTGGAACGGGATCTATTGGATCATATGTAATTATAGCAAATTATTTTTGTAAATTCAAATTGTTTTTGGTATGAGAGACAAAGGGAATTATCTCAAGGTCTTTTCTTATTCATTTATCCCAAAGCATATTGAATTTAGAACATATCGTGGACGTTATTTTGATAACGCACCTTGTTTTGTCAATTCTACTAGCTATTCCAAAAATCACTCTGTTACAAATCAGTAAATATATGGGAAAACAAGAGTGTTATGGTTTGGGTGTGAGGTGTCCCCCAAAAGCTCATGTGTGGGACAATGCAAGGAGGTTCAGAGGAGAAATGATTGGGATGTAAGAGTCTTAACCCAATCAGTGAAGGAATTCCCTGATAGGGATTGACTGAGTGGTAACTGAAGTAGGAGGGTGTGGCTGGAGGAGGGGGGAATTAGGGCATGGCTTTGATGTATATATTTGTATTTGGCAAGTGGATACCCCTCCTTCTCTGCTTCTGACCATGAGCTGCTTCCCTCTACCACACTCTTCTGCCATCATGTTCTGTGTCACCTGGAGCCCCGAAGCTAGCCTTCTATGGACTAAGAGTCTGAAACTGTGATCCCTCAAAGAAACCTTTCCTCCTCTACAGCTGTGCTGGTCAGGCCTTTTAGTGCCAGCAGCAAAAAAAAGCTGATTAATACACAGAGTTCAAACAGAGTAAGCATTCTCTGGCCACCAAAAATGCCACTACATCTGGGCATTATAATACAATGTCATACACATTGCTTTCATATTTTGAACAAAATATTTTTCACCAAGCGATTAAAAATAACTTTAAGATAACTTTAAATTATTACTGGAATTTTCAGGCATAGGAAAAAAGATCCTTTAAGTTGCTCCTCACCAATTGTGGGGTGTTTCTTTTGCTTGTGTGCTACTAAATATCCATTCTACAGTTCAGCAGTTGTGGTCATTATTAAAAAATTAATCACTGATTTAAAAGAATCATGAAGTAATGTTTTAACTTTAAATGGAGTTAGTGTGGAGTTAGTGTTACCTTCCCTATCTCATGAAGATGCACAAAATCAATAGACTTCAAACATTTTAAATAAATTGCAAGTTTGTGAAGATGAAAAGAAGATAACATTCATTAAATATAAATGCCATTTTGTTATACACAATGTCATTTGCAAAGTCCTGATATGGGGGAAGCCTTGCTCATGTATTCTTAAAAAACAAATAGTGTAATCTCGAGGCAATGTCAAACAGAGGCAGGACTGTCAAGTTCACTTACAAAAGTAAGTGAAACTCCTTTTAATAATGAATATACCCATCACACTTCCATTTTATAGGCAAACTCATTTTTGTTTATTAAAAGGTTTAGGTTTCACTCTTCAAACAGACGTTCATGTTTTTAACTCCTTGAATAGTCTAAATGGTGTTTAAGTTCCTGTACAGGCCCCTGTGTCTCGTTTCTTAATTATCTCTGATCATTAGTTCAGACCAGAGTCGTTGCCAACATTGACTCCACCAGGAAGATGTTGGGGCCTGCCATGACAAAGCTAGAGGCAGTCGTGGAGAGAGGTCTTGTCCACCTGGATCTGTGAGCCCATACTGGTGGGTTTGTTGGCTCTCTGCTCTCACTGTGGCAGAATAATGGAATCCTAGGTACTCGACAAGAGCAGCTTCTGCTTTGTGTTCTGGTTTTTAACTAAAGGTGAATCTTAAAGACAATGAGAAAGGACCATATTGTCATGATATCACTTAAATAGTCCTGAAATTTACAGATAAAATATAAGATTATGTTTAATGAATTTGGAAATGTCTTTCTATATTTTACTGTCACAGGATACCATATATTATACTTAAAATTTAAACCAAAATGACTTAAAATATATTTTAAAACATTCATTTTAGACATGAAGTGAGGAAAAATTTCATGCTATGTTTTCTAGCACAGTGTTTTCAGTAATATGGGTACTTTTATAGTTGCACATACATATGCAACTTTAAACCAAGCTACAAGAGTGAGCATAGATTCAAAATCAGGAAAAGAAAAATGGACAGAGATTATAAGAAGCAAAGGAATTAATTTAGCTTTAGAAGGGCTTAAGGCAAATCATAAATCCATCCTTTGTAATGTACAAGGATCTTATTGTTTATTCACAATACAATTCAGTCTCTTTATTAATGCTATTTCCTTTTAAAATAACACTTGTGTTCACTACTAAAACTCTGATTTAATTGTAGTCCACTTTGGCTTACTGAATACAGAGGAAAAATTTTGGATTTGTTCAATTCTAAGTGGAAGAAAATAGTAATAATTGAATATGAATCTTAGATATTACCTGATAAGTAGCTACTACAAGACCAACTGACTCTTGAAAATGTTGTGCCAGGTGAATTATATCCGGTAAAACAAAACCAAAACCAATACTGGTTTCTGAAGATGTATCTAGACATTTTCTATATTCTGTTGTGAATCTCAGATCCCTTCTTTTTCTGCCTTTCAGAGACTACTTCCATCACCTTAAGGTTCAGACACACAGATTTGCAACAGAAGACTGGGTTTGCCTTTGATGGATGCTTTGCTTTTAGTAATTGGAACACGATGACGATTTTTTCAATTTATTTGTGTCTCAGTTCATTTCAAAGTCAATTTGAAACAGATGTGGCAATATTTTTTTTCTCTCTCATTTTGTGATGAAAGGTGAGATGAATATCTTCTAGGAATATAGTTTGTGTACAGATGTCTTTAATGAATGAAAAATGGTATTTACCTAAAGAAAGATAAGTGGCTACAATTTTTTTTCCTCTTTCTATTTATCTATCTGATTTATCACTCATTACTACCTAATCACTAAACAAAACTATAGAAAAAAGGATTAAAAATTAGCATTGTTAATCTTGCCACCATGTCAAATTATTCTTGTTTAATCTGTTAAAAATCAAAGGACTTGGGACTGGGGATACAGCTCAGTTGGTAGAGTTCCTATCCTGCATACACAAGGCTCTGGGTTCAATCCCCAGCACCACAAAATAAAACAAACAAACAAAAATCATGGGACTTAAGTAACCTGCTAATATGTGTAATATTCTTTTTTTTTTTTTGTAATATACCTGGTCTCATTTTAATGTCTGTTTAGAGTCTGTCTTCTGTGGGGTTCTATTTTGTCTTGCAGAACAAGTATACCTCAGGAAATTTGTTATAGTATTTTCTTCCTTCACTGAGTTTCTTTATCTTTTCTGGTACGGACATATAGCATCACCCCCTGGTCCAAATACTTCCAGTTACTTTTCAGTGTGGCTGAAATCCTGGGAGTCAAACATTAAGATGCATAAGAATCACATGGGTAGCTTTTTAAAAATGTGGGTGTCTGGATCTCCAGTTCAAGTGACTGATTCATTATGCTCAGCCTGGGATGAGGATTTTTCAGTTTTCACAATTTTTTTCATCATTCTGATTCAGGTTGTGGAGGTTGACCAAAAAAAATTCTGAATTAAAACTATGATTCATGACTCTGGAGCCTATTTTTTTCTTGAGGAACTGTTTTGGTTTGACTTAATAAGCTATCTATTGTACATTATCTATTACTACATAACAAACAATTCCGAGCTTAGTATCTTGAAACAACCACAGCAATTTATTTATTGCTCATAAATCTGTTGATTTGGCAGAGCTTGGTGGAATTGTTTCACCTGAGTCCATGGGTGTTAGCAGGGGTGATTTGCTTAGAGCTGGCTATTCAATTTGAACAAGGCTCACTCACATGGCAGGCAAGTGGGTGCTGGTTCAGCCAGGAGCCTTACCCTCTTTCTTCATGGGATTCTCCATGAAGTTGCTTGGGCTTCCTCACAGCATGGTGGATGGGTTTCAAGAGTAAGGTAAGGGAAGGTAAATGGAACTCTACATGCTCTCACAACCTGGCTCTCAAAATGGACACAGAATTTTTTCCTCTGTATTCCATTTGTCAAAGCATTCACAGAACTCGCTCAGATTTAAGGAGAAGGGTATAGATCCCAACTCTAATGAGAGAAGTAATTTTTGACTATTTTTAAATTGTTATAGTAATCTTATTACTACATATTATGATTACTAAAAGGAAATTTAGAGGTTATGTAGTCTCTTGGTTTCCAAATTATGATGGGTGATGAGCCAGAGGAGTGCAAACATTTTGACTTGATTATATTTTTCATATTATTTTATGGCATTATCATACAGTAAAAAGTTTTTTCTATGAAACTTAGTACATTATAGTTATGTGTTGCCATCATTACAAGAATATAGAAAGTTTATCACCTCAAACAACATTGTCATGCTACCCTTACACACCTATACTACTGACAAGCACTAAATAATTTTCAACAACAATAGTTTTATCTTTTTAAATATTTTTTATTTATATATGACAACAGAATGCATTACAATTCTTATTACACATATAGAGCATAATTTTTCTTATCTCTGGTTGTATACATGGTATATTCACACCAATTTGAGACTTTATACCTGTACTTTGGATACTAATGATCATCACATTCCACCATCATTAGCAACCCCATGCTCCCTCCCTGCCCCTCCAACCCCTCTGCCCTATCTAGAGTTCGTGTATTCCTCTCATGCTCCTGCTCCCTATCCCACTATGAATCAGCCTCCTGATATCAAAGAAAACATTTGGAATTTGTTTTTTTTTCAGATTATCTAACTTCACTTAGCATTATCTTCTCTAACTCCATCCATTTACCTGCATATGCCATGATTTTATTCCCTTTTATTGCTGAGTAATATTCCATTGTGTATATATGCCACATTTTTTCAATCCATTCATCTATTGAAGGGCATATAGGTTGGTTCACACTTTAGCTATTGTGAATTGTGCTGCTATGAACATTGATGTGCCTGTAGTATGCTGTTTTTAAGTCCTTTGGGTATAGACCGAGGAGAGTTATAGCTGGGTCAAATGGTGGTTCCATTCCCAATTTTCCAGGAAATCTCCAAACTGCTTTCTAGATGGTCTGCACCAATTTGCAGTCTCACCAGCAGTGTATGAGTATATCTTTTCCCTACATCCTCACCAACACTTATTGTTGTTTGTAGGCATAATAGCTGCCATTCTGACTGGAGTGAGATGAAATCTTAGAGTGGTTTTGGTTTGCATTTCTCTAATTGCTAGTGATGATGAACATTTTTTCATGTATTTGTTGATTGATTGTATATCATCTTCTAAGAAGTGTCTCCTCAGGTCCTTGGACCATTTATTGATTGAGTTATTTGTTTTTTGTTTATTTGTTTGTTTTGGTGTTTAGCTTTTTTGAGTTCTTTATATACTCTAGAGATTAGGGTTCTATCTGATCTGTGAGAGGTAAAAAATTGCTCCCAAGATGTAGGCTCTCTATTCACCTCACAGATTTTACTTTTGCTCAGAAGAAACTTTTTAGTATGAGTCCATCCCATTTATTGATTTTTGATTTTAATTCTTGTGCCACAAGAGTCTTATTAAAGAAGTTGGGGCCTAATCCCACATGATGGAGATTAGGGCCTACTTTTTCTTCTATTAGATGAAGAGTCTCTGGTAGTATTCCTAAGTTCTTGACCCATTTTGAGTTGATTTTTTTGCATGGTGAGGGATAAGGGTTCAATTTCATTTTGTTGCATATGGATTTCCAGTTTTCACAGCACCATTTGTTGAAGATGCTATCTTTTCTCCAATGCATATTCTTGGCACCTTTGTCTAATATAATATAATTGTAATTATGTGGGTTAGTCTCTCTGTCCTCTATTCTTTACCATTGGTCTACCAGTCTGTTCTGGTGCCAGTACCATGCTGTTTTTGTTACTATTGCTCTGTAGTGTAAGTTTAAGGTCTGGTATAGTGATGCCACCTGTTTCCCTCTTCCTGCTAAGGATTGCTTTAACTATTCTGGGTCTCTTATTTTTCCAAATGAATTTCATGATTGTTTTTTCTATTTCTATGGGAAATGCCATTGGGATTTTGATCAGAATTGCATTAAGTCTGTATAGTGCTTTTGGTAGTATGGTCATTTTGATAATATTAATTCTGCCTATCCAAGAACAAGGTAGAGATTTTCATCTTCTAAGGTCTTCTTTGATTTATTTCTTTAGGGTTCTGTAATTTTCATTATATAGATCTTTCACCCCCTTCTTTAAGTTGATTCCTAAGTATTTTTTTTTTGAGGCTATTGAGAATGGGGTAGTTTTCCTCATTTCCCTTTCTGAGGATTTGTCACAGATATACAGAAATGCCTTTGATTTATGGGTGTTGATTTTATATCCTGCTACTTTGCTGAATTCATTCACTAGTTCTAGAAGTTTTCTGGTGGAACTTTTAGGGTCTTCCAGGTATAGAATCATATCATCAGCAAATAGTGCCAATTTGAGCGTTCAAGTGTATCCCTTTAATTTCTTTCGTCTAATTGCTTGCTCTGGCCAGTGTTTCAAGAACTATGTTAAATAGAAGTGGTGAAAGAGGGCGAAAAACCTTATTGTTCCAGTTTTTAGAGAGAATGCCTTCAATTTTCCACATTTAAAATGATGTTGGCCTGGGGCTTAGCATAGATAGCCTTTGTGATGTTGAGATATGTTCCTGTTATCACTAGTTTTTCTAGAGTTTTGAACATAAAGAGGTGCTGTATTTTGTCCAGTGCTTTTTCTGCATCTATTGAGATGATCATATGATTCTTATCTTTAAGTCTATTGATATGATGAATTACATTTATTGATTTCTGTATGTTGAACCAACCACATCCCTGGGATGAATCTCACTTAATCATGGGGCACTATCTTTTTGATATGTTTTTCCATTTGATTTGCCAGAATTTTAGAATTTCTGTGTCTGTGTTCATTAGAGATATTGGTCTGAAATTTTCTTTCTTTGATGTGTCTTTGCCTGGTTTTTGGAATCAGAGTAATATTGGCTTCATAGAATGAGTTTGGAAGTGCTGCTTCTTTTTCTATTTCCTGAAATAAATTGGAGAGTATTGGTATTAGTTCTTCTTTAAAGGTCTAGTAGAACTTGGCTGTGTATGCATCCAGTCCTGGGCTTTCTTGGTTGGTAGACTTTTGATGGCATATGCTATCTCATCACTTGAAATTGATCTCTTTAAATTGTGTATATCATCCTGATTAAATTTGGGAAAATTATATGACTCTAGAAATTTGTCGATGCCTTCAATATTTTCTATTTTATTGAAGTACAGGTTTTCAAAAATAATTTCTAATTATCTTCTGTATTTCTGTAGTGTTTGTTGTGATATTTCCTTTTTCATCACATATGTTAGTGATTTGAGTTTTCTCTCTTCTTTGTTAGCATAGCTAAGGGTCTGTAAATTTTATTTATTTTTTTCAAAGAACCAACTTTTTGTTCTGTCAACTTTTTCAATTATTTCTTTTGTTTCAATTTTATTGATCTCAACTCTGATTTTAATTATTTCCTGTCTTCTGCTGCTTTTGGTGTTGATTTGTTCTTCTTTTTCTAGGGCTTTGGGATGTAGTGTTGAGTCATTTATTAGTTGACTTTTTCTTCTTTTAAGAAATGAACTCCATGCAATGAACTTTCCTCTTAGAACTGTTTTGATAGTGTCCCAGAGATTTTGATATGTTGTTTCTGTGTTCTCATTCGCCTATAAAAATTTTTTAATCTCCTCTTTGATTCTTCTGTAACCAATTGTTCATTCAGTAGCAGATTATTTAGTCTCCAGGTGTGGGAGTGGATTTTATTTCTTATTTTATCATTGATTTCTAATTTCATTGCATTATGATCTGATCCTGTCGTCCTCTTATATTTAGTTTTCCAATTTGTTCTTCATGCTAGGGACATTTTCTGATATTATCTCATTGAAGAGATTGTGCATTCCTTTGGTTTGAAACTCTGTGTCTTCCTCTATCCCAGTAAATCTTAGATTTGGTCTTTTGATGCTGTCCCATAATTCTTGGCTATCCTGTTCATGGTTTCTTACTATCTTCACTGTGTGATCAACTTTTATTTTCCAGACTGTATACTTTGTCTTCATTATCTGACCTTCTTTCTTCCAAGTGATCTAGTCTGTTGGTTATGCTTTCTATTCATCTTTTTATTTGGTTTATTGTATCCTTCATTTCAAGGATTTCTGACTTTTTTTTTCAGAGTCTCTATGTCTTGAAATAATCTTTTACTAACTATTTGCTTTCTTATCTCATTGTTGGAGTGATCGATTTTTGTTTGTATTTGCTCATTTAGGTCATTTTTTAATTCACAGATCATTTTAATTATGAACCTTCTGAACTCCTTCTCTGACATTTCAACAACTTTGCCGTCCATATGTTCTGTTATTATAGTGTCCTGGTTTGTTTGGGGCACTTTCCTCCCTTGTTTTTTTCATGTTGTCTATCTGTCTTCCTTTCTTGCAGTGTGGATCTGAGCTATTACAGTTTCTTTCCTATATTCTTGTAGTACCTGTGCAGATTTTCTGTACCTCACCTTGATGTTGTGCTTCCATACCCTGCTGGTGTCCCTCAATAGATGCTACTGCATCCTGGACTTGGGACCTGTGTAAGTGGGAGTGGATGGATGTGGGCCACTGGGCTTAACCTTCAGTGGGAGTCTGCTGGTTGGAAGGGATGATCTTGTGCCAGAGGCTAGGCTCTGGCGAGTGTCTGCCCCACTGGGAAAGGGGTGGACCAGGCCTGCTATGCACTTGGGCCCCACAGAGGCCAGCTTGGGTGGATCTGGGATTCTGGGCTTGGCCTCCTCCCACAGTAATCTTCTGGTCAGAACAGTCTTTTTAAATTTAATTTTAGTTTTTAAAAATATATTTACTTTATTTATTTTTATGTGGTGCTTAGGATTGAACTCATGCCTCACATGTGAGGGGTCAAGACTCTACTACTGAGCTATAACCCCAGCTCTTAGTTTTATCTTTTTAAGACTATCAGAAGATAGAACAACAAACTATGTTAATACTTTGAGATTCTCATTGTTTGCAACTCATCTATTTGTTATATGTATCAATAGTTTGTTCTTTTTATTACTGAGTAGCATTGCATCATACTTAGATGTGGTGTTCCTCAAAAGCTCACCTGTAAGAAAATGCAAGAAGGTTTGGAGGAGAAATGATTGGGTCATATCCTTAACCCAATTAGATTGATCTCTGATGGGATTAACTAATGGTAACTGGAAACAGGTGGGGTGTGGCTGGAGGAAGGGATGCATTGGGGGTGTGGCTATGGGGTATATATTTGTATCTGGTGAGTGGAGTCTCTCTGTTTCTTGATCACCATGATGTGAGCTGCTTCCCTCCTCCACACTCCCCCACCATGATGTTCAGGCTGGCCTGGAACCCAGAGATATGGAGCTGGCCTTCTATGGACTAAGACCTCTGAAACTGTGAGCCCTCAAATAAAACCTTTTCTCCTCTATAATTGTGCTGTTCAGGTCCTTTAGTCACAGCAGCAAAAAGGCTGACTAAAATACTGTCTCAGCTTTTTACCTACTGAAGGACAAATTGGTTATTTTTCGATTTCAGTTGTCACAAATAAAGCTGCTATGGATATTCATGAAAAAAAACCTCTTTCTATTTTAACTACTGATTTTAAAATTTATACGTGTAAGGTAGGCTTAAAATGGGTATAATACATTATCACAGCAATATATATATTTATTATTTACATATAAGTTTTGTGTGTCTATTAACCTAATGATAAGGGTATAAGATCAAAAGGTCAGGTGCTAATGGTAGAAGCTGAGTGGCAGACACAGGGGGATTCATTACATCATGATTTCTACTTTTATTTGTTTTTAAATATACATGGTATGAACTTGTTAAAAGTCTGTAGGCCTCTTTCTGGTCCATTATCTGCTGGGATAGAGACGTGAGGTTGAAATAGACCAAGGAGCAGATGAAAGAGATGACTACCTCCTTCCCATGTGTTATGCTGCCAAGAAGTTAATTTAGGTAGAAAATGAGAAGTTTAAGTTAACTATATATATTCTTTGCTTTCTAGCATTTACTCACCACATATTTGAAAGATTTGATGGGTAACTTAGAAATCACACTATGAGAGCAAACTGGGTCAGCAACACTGCTCATGTTCAGCCTCTGTGGTGTTTACTCTAGACATATGTACTGGAGAGAAAGCCAAAACCTACCTAGAGATGCAGAAATTCTTACTCTGCCTATTGTAGAGAGAGACTACTGCTTTAAGTAGACTCTATTGTCACTAATGTCAGCATTTGAGAGAAAAATAACGTATAACAACCTTAGTGTGGGCAAAGTTCAACAACATTAAAGCAAAGAAATTTGATTTGTCAGAATTCAACACATGCCAAGCTACTACCTCTATAGTATCACTTGCCCTTTAATTTGTGCTGGGAAATTTTTATTATCCCCTACCAAGATCCATATTTGCTACTTATTGCTATTTATTTATCTTTTATTTCCCTTTGTAAAAGGGAAAATCAAACCACCCAAACCAATTTGGTTTGTCTAAAACCTGCCAGAGGTTAGAGTAATTTCCTTTCCATGCTCAGACCTTGATAGCCTATTCTGATTCAGGGGAAAGATGGGGAGACTAGTAATAGAAGGCCCATATCCAAACCAGGAGCGGAACCGATTCAGAACAAGTGGCTATAGTGCAATACAATTCAGCCTGTCTCAGCTATTTAAGTTCTCACTTACTTCCTCTGTTTTCCTAGCTACAGTACAAGGAGAGCATTGTATTTCCAATAAATAATGTATAATTAATTAGCATTTTGAAAAGCATAGGACCCTTCACATATAATTGTCTTCTCTCTACCCAAACAGCAGGTACTAATGAGATCAGGTTTTTGTCTTGGAGCAATCAGTGCCTGTTATTTGGTAATTATAGAGTGCTTAGGGAATGGAACTCAATTTCTTTGGGTTTATCCATTTAAAATCAACCTTGTTACTATGGAATGGATAGAATTTTTTACATGGGAAATCTTATTTAACAAAGTTAGAGAAAAGGGACCCTTGCTCTAAGGAAATTTCAATATGTACTGCCTAAGAGAACTTAATCATTCTGAATTAAATAGAATAAAGAAGTCAGTGGAGACGTTGTTCACATGTTTGAGTGGGGCTTTGTCTGTCTGCTATTGTAATAAATACTTAGCCTTACTCTGCCACTTTAAATGAATACAAGTGTGTTCTCATTCTTTCTTGGACTAGGTTTTTAACTTTATGCACACGCACACAAAATACTTGTCAGATATAAATAAACTCTTATTGTAATACCTATTTTACTTATTCTCTAGGGCCTCCAATATCCTTCAAGGTCTTTTCAGTGATCTATCCTTCCCTTGAGTTAGGGAAATAAGGCTAAAGCAACACAGGTCATTGAAGTGCAGTAGCTATTTAGGCAATTTTCAGCATAATGGTGAGAGATGAGCAGAGGAGGGCTTACAGTGTGGCATGGTGATGCTCTTGGAAGGGAAGGCCTGCATCGGGAGCATGTATTTGGATTTCAGAGTGAGGCATTTGTTGTAGCTCCATCTTTAGGGTAACACTGATGTGCATATAAAATGTACGCTTGTCACTTTTGAGTCATGGGTGTTGCTGGATCCTTTATCCTCTTACTTTGGACCTCCTTGTAATTAATGGGGGGGGGGAGTGGGGGTGTCTGAAGCTGTCAGGGACCATAAGCCAGGAGGCAGCGTCACTTTACTCTCTGAAGCAGGGCCATAGTGGGACTGAATTCTGTCTCGTCATAGTTTACAACAGTGTAATTTCCACTCCTGGTTGTGCATGAATGTTGCTTGGAGAGTTCTTCATGTGTGTCTCTCTGGACATTGTTTCACACTTAGTCAAGGAAGATCTCTGCAGAATGGGACTCGGAAATCTTTGAAAAAAAAAATCTCTGGGTTGTTCTGATTATCAGTCAAGATTAGGGACCATTGTTCCACTCAGTTTGTTTAAACTGGCTTAAGCTTAGCTATGCATAGAGATAACGGAAATATATACACAGGTACAAAAATGATCAAAACTAATCACGATCAAAACTAATCAAATCAGCCCAGTGCCTGCAAGTAGGAGAACCGGCGACCCACAGGCAGGTCAGGCCCAGCAATCTGCGAAGAGACAGAGCTGACACACGCGCCTGCAGGGAACAGGGTCCTGCGACCCACCAGCGGCCTTCTGTGGGGCAGGCCCGTCCCCTCCCTCAGAGCCTGCAAGGTAGGCGGGACTGTCACCTCTAGCAGATCAGGCTTAGTGGCCTGCTGAGGGGCAGGACAGTCCCCTCCCCCAGTGCCTGCAAGGTAGGCGGGACTGCGACCAGCGGTAGATCAGGCCCAGCGGCTGGTTGCGGGCCGGAGCCGGCCCCACCCCCAGTGCCTGCAAAGTAGGAGAACCGGCGACCCACAGGCAGGTCAGGCCCAGAAATCTGCGAAGAGACAGAGCTGACACACGCGCCTGCAGGGAACAGGGTCCTGCGACCCACCAGCGGCCTTCTGTGGGGCAGGCCCGTCCCCTCCCCCAGTGCCTGCAAGGTAGGAGGGACTGTGACCACCGGCAGAGCAGGCCCAGCGGCTGGTTGGGGCCAGAGCCGGCCCCACCCCCAGTGCCTGCAAGGTAGGAGAACCGGCGACCTACGGGCAGGCCAGGCCCAGCAATCTGCGGACAGACAGAGCTGACACACGCGCCTGCAGGGAACAGGGTCCTGCGACCCACCAGCGGCCTTCTGTGGGGCAGGCCCGTCCCCTCCCTCAGAGCCTGCAAGGTAGGCGGGACTGTCACCTCTAGCAGATCAGGCTTAGTGGCCTGCTGAGGGGCAGGACAGTCCCCTCCCCCAGTGCCTGCAAGGTAGGCGGGACTGCGACCAGCGGCAGATCAGGCCCAGCGGCTGGTTGCGGGCCGGAGCCGGCCCCACCCCCAGTGCCTGCAAAGTAGGAGAACCGGCGACCCACAGGCAGGTCAGGCCCAGCAATCTGCGAAGAGACAGAGCTGACACACGCGCCTGCAGGGAACAGGGTCCTTCGACCCACCAGCGGCCTTCTGTGGGGCAGGCCCGTCCCCTCCCCCAGTGCCTGCAAGGTAGGCATACCAGGGACCCATCGGGAGGTTAGGTCCAGCAACCTACGGAGAGACAGAGGTGCCCCTCGCACCTGCTGGGTAGGCGGACCTTCGACCGGCCAGCAGAGCAGACCTAGGGCCCGCCAGCGTGGTAGACAGATCGCACCAATCGGTGGAGGATCACAGCCACCATCTGTCCTGCAAGGGAGACTTTTCAACTATACAAGAGCAATATAAATAAATAGAGGGAAAATCTCAAAAACACAACAGCTTCACCAAGCAGAAAGAAACGCCAGCAGTATGAAAAGACAAGGAAAGAAAGGACCACAGGCAATGCAGGTCAACTCAACTCTAGAAGAGGTAATAGCTGCAACAGATGGAATGTCAGACAGAGAGGTCAGGATATACATGCTTCAGATGATCTGGAGTCTCAAGGAAGACATGAGACAGCAAAATCAGACAATGAAAGATCACATTGACAAGGAACTTCATAAACAAATCCAGGAAGTAAAAGATCAATTTCACAGGGAGATAGAGGAAATAAAAAACAAACAAATACAAATCCTAGAAATGCAGGAAGCAATAAACCAACTTAAAAACTCAATCGAGAAAACTACCAGCAGAGTGGATCACTTAGAAGATAGAACATCAGACAATGAAGACAGAGTATTTCAACTTGAAAAGAGCATAGACAGCTCAGCAAGTCTGCTAAGAAACCATGAGCAGAACATCCAAGAAATATGGGATAATATCAAAAGACCAAACTTAAGAGTCATTGGGATACAGGAAGGCACAGAGCTCCAAACCAAAGGAATAGACAACTTATTCAGTGAAATAATACGAGAAAACTTCCCAGACTTGAAGAATGAGACAGAACCCCAAATCCTAGAAGCCTACAGGACGCCGAATGTGCAAAATCATAAGAGATCCACACCTAGACACATTATAATGAAGATGTCCAACATACAGAATAAGGAGAGAATTTTAAAAGCTACAAGAGAAAGGAAGCAGATTACATTTAGGGGTAAACCAATCAGGATAACAGCTGATCTCTCAACACAGACTCTAAAAGCTAGAAGATCCTGGAATAACATATTTCAAACGCTAAAAGAAAATGGGTTCCAACCAAGAATCGTGTATCCAGCAAAATTAAGCTTCAGGATGGAAGATGAAATTAAAACATTCCATGATAAACAAAAGTTAAAAGAATTTGCAGCTAGAAAGCCATCTCTTCAAAAAATCCTTGGCAAAACACTACAGGAAGAGGAAATGGAAAACAACAATGAAAACCAACAGTGGGAGGTAGGACAGTAAAGGGGGGGAAAAATCAAAGAGAAAAACAAATCAGGTTTAACAGCATTAATAAACAAATATGGCTGGAAGAACAAACCATATCTCAATAATAACCCTAAATGTTAATGGCTTAAACTCACCAATTAAGAGACACAGGCTAGTTGAATGGATCACAAAACAAGATCCAACAATATGCTGCCTTCAGGAGACGCATTTGATAGGAAAGGATATACATAGACTGAAGGTGAAAGGTTGGGAAAAATCATATCACTCATATGGACTGCGGAAACAAGCAGGAGTGTCCATACTCATATCAAATAAAATAGATTTCAAACCAAAGTTAATCAAAAGGGATAAAGAAGGACACTACATACTGCTCAAGGGAACCATACACCAACAAGACATAACAATCATAAATATATATGCCCCAAACAACGGTGCTGCTGCGTTCATCAAGCAAACTCTTCTCAAGTTCAAGAGTCTAATAGACCACCATACAATAATCATGGGAGACTTCAACACACCTCTCTCACCACTGGACAGATCTTCCAAACAAAAGTTGAATAAGGAAACTATAGAACTCAATAACACAATTAACAACCTAGACTTAATTGACATATATAGAATATACCACCCAACATCAAGCAGCTACACTTTTTTCTCAGCAGCACATGGATCCTTCTCAAAAATAGATCATATATTATGTCACAGGGCAACTCTTAGACAATATAAAGGAGCGGAGATAATACCATGCATCTTATCTGATCATAATGGAATGAAACTAAAAATCAACCATAAAAGAAGCAAGGAAAAATCATGCAACACTTGGAGAATGAACAATAGGTTACTGAATGATCAATGGGTTTTAGAAGACATCAAGGAGGAAATTAAAAAATTCTTAGAGTATAATGAAAACACAGACACAACATATCGGAATCTATGGGACACATTGAAAGCAGTTCTAAGAGGAAAATTCATTGCTTGGAGTTCATTCCTTAAAAAAAGAAAAAACCAACAAATAAATGATCTCATACTTCATCTCAAAATTCTAGAAAAAGAAGAGCAAAACAACAGCAAAAGAAGTAGAAGGCAAGAAATAATTAAAATCAGAGCTGAAATTAATGAAATCGAAACAAAAGAAACAATTGAAAAAATTGACAAAACGAAAAGTTGGTTCTTCGAAAAGATAAATAAAATTGACAGACCCTTAGCCATGCTAGTGAAGAGAAGAAGAGAGAGAACTCAAATTACTAGCATAAGGAATGAAAAAGGCAAGATCACGACAGACACTTCAGAAATACAGAAGATAATCAGAAATTATTTTGAATCCTTATACTCCAATAAAATAGAAGATAGTGAAGGCATCGATAAATTTCTTAAGTCATATAATCTGCCCAGATTGAGTCAGGAGGATATAGACAACCTAAACAGACCAATATCAATTGAGGAAATAGAAGAAACCATCAAAAGATTACCATCTAAGAAAAGCCCAGGACCTGATGGGTTTACAGCAGAGTTTTACAAAACCTTTAAAGAGGAACTAATACCAATACTTTTCAAGCTATTTCAGGAAATAGAAAAAGAGGGAGAACTTCCAAATTCATTCTACGAGGCCAACATCACCCTGATTCCGAAACCAGACAAAGACACTTCAAAGAAAGAAAACTACAGACCAATATCTCTAATGAACCTAGATGCAAAAATCCTCAATAAAATTCTGGCAAATCGGATACAAAAACATATCAAAAAAATTGTGCACCATGATCAAGTAGGATTCATCCCTGGTATGCAAGGGTGGTTCAATATACGGAAATCAATAAATGTTATTCACCACATCAATAGACTTAAAAATAAGAACCATATGATCATCTCGATAGATGCAGAAAAAGCATTCGACAAAGTACAGCATCCGTTTATGTTCAAAACTCTCGAAAAACTAGGGATAACAGGAACATACCTCAACATTGTAAAAGCAATTTATGCTAAGCCTCAGGCTAGCATCATTCTGAATGGAGAAAAATTGAAGGCATTCCCTCTAAAATCTGGAACTAGACAGGGATGCCCTCTCTCACCACTCCTGTTCAACATAGTTCTCGAAACACTGGCCAGAGCAATTAGACAGACGAAAGAAATTAAAGGCATAAAAATAGGAAAAGAAGAACTTAAGTTATCACTATTTGCAGATGACATGATTCTATACCTAGCAGACCCAATATGGTCTACAAAGAAACTGTTAGAGCTAATAAATGAATTCAGCAAAGTGGCAGGTTATAAAATCAACACGCATAAATCAAAGGCATTCCTGTATATCAGCGACAAATCCTCTGAAATGGACACGAGGACAACCACCCCGTTCACAATATCCTCAAAAAGAATAAAATACTTGGGAATCAACCTAACAAAAGAGGTGAAAGACTTATACAATGAAAACTACAGAACCCTAAAGAGAGAAATTGAAGAAGACCTTAGAAGATGGAAAAATATACCCTGTTCATGGATAGGCAGAACTAACATCATCAAAATGGCGATATTACCAAAAGTTCTCTATAGGTTTAATGCAATGCCAATCAAAATCCCAACGGCATTTCTTATAGAAATGGAGAAAGCAATCATGAAATTCATATGGAAGAATAAAAGACCCAGAATTGCAAAAACAATACTAAGCAGGAAAGGTGAATCAGGTGGTATAACGATTCCAGATTTCAAACTATACTACAGAGCAATAGTAACAAAAACAGCATGGTACTGGTACCAAAACAGGCGGGTGGACCAATGGTACAGAATAGAGGACACAGAAACCAACCCACAAAACTACAACTTTCTTATATTTGATAAAGGGGCTAAAAGCATGCAATGGAGGAAGGATAGCATCTTCAACAAATGGTGCTGGGAAAATTGGAAATCCATATGCAACAAAATGAAATTGAATCCCTTTCTCTCGCCATGCACAAAAGTTAACTCAAAATGGATCAAGGAGCTTGATATCAAATCAGAGACACGGCATCTGATAGAAGAGAAAGTTGGCTACGACCTACATGCTGTGGGGTCCGGCTCCAAATTCCTCAATAGGACACCCATAGCACAAGAGTTAACATCTAGAATCAACAAATGGGACTTACTCAAACTAAAAAGTTTTTTCTCAGCAAAAGAAACAATAAGAGAGGTAAATAGGGAGCCTACATCATGGGAACAAATCTTTACTCCTCACACTTCAGATAGAGCCCTAATATCCAGAGTATATAAAGAACTCAGAAAATTAGACAATAAGATAACAAATAATCCCATCAACAAATGGGCCAAGGACTTGAACAGACACTTCTCAGAGGAGGACATACAATCAATCAACAAGTACATGAAAAAATGCTCACCATCTCTAGCAGTCAGAGAAATGCAAATCAAAACCACCCTAAGATACCATCTCACTCCAGTAAGATTGGCAGCCATTACGAAGTCAAACAACAATAAGTGCTGGCGAGGATGTGGGGAAAAGGGTACACTTGTACATTGTTGGTGGGACTGCAAATTGGTGCAGCCAATTTGGAAAGCAGTATGGAGATTTCTTGGAAAGCTGGGAATGGAACCACCATTTGACCCAGCTATCCCCCTTCTGGGTCTATTCCCTAAAGACCTAAAAAGAGCATGCTACAGGGACACTGCTACATCGATGTTCATAGCAGCACAATTCACAATAGGAAGACTGTGGAACCAACCTAGATGCCCTTCAATAGACGAATGGATAAAAAAAATGTGGCATTTATACACAATGGAGTATTACTCTGCATTAAGAAATGACAAAATCATAGAATTTGGAGGGAAATGGATGGCATTAGAGCAGATTATGCTAAGCGAAGCTAGCCAAGCCCTAAAAAACAAATGCCAAATGTCTTCTTTGATATAAGGAGAGTAATTAAGAACAGACTAGGGAAGAAGAGCACAAGAAGAAGACCATCATTAAACAGGGTTGAGAGGTGGGAGGGAAAGGGAGAGAGAAGGGAAATAGCATGGAAATGGAACGAGACCCTCGGGTTTATACAAAATTACATACAAGAGGAAGTGAGGGGAAAGGGAAAAATAATACAAAGGGGAGGAATGAATTGCAGTAGTGGGGGTAGAGAGAGAAGAGGGGAGGGGAGGGGAGGGGAGGGGGGATAGTAGAGGATAGGAAAGGCAGCAGAATACAACAGACACTAGGATGGCAATATGTAAAGCAATGGAAGTGAAACTGATGTGAATCTGCAATCTGTATAAGGGGCAATATGGGAGTGCATAACCCACTTGAATCAAAATGTGAAATATGATATATCAAGAACTATGTAATGGAGGGGTAAGACAAGATAATACAAATGGAAGAAATGATTTACAGTAGAAGGGGTAGAGAGAAAAGGGGAGGGGAGGGGAGGGGAGGGGGGATAGTAGAAAATAGGACTGACAGCAGAATACATCAGACACTAGAAAGGCAATATGTGAATCAATGGAAGGGTAACTGATGTGATACAGCAATCTGTATACGGGGTAAAGTTGGGAGTTCATAACCCGCTTGAATCAAACTGTGAAATATGATGTATTAAGAACTGTGTAAGGTTTTGAACGACCAACAATAAAAAAAAAATTAAAAAAAAAAAAAAAACTAATCAAATCAATGGTTTATTTAAATCTCATGAAATTTATCTTATGACAGAACTTAATCCCTTTTGGAGGCAGATTATAGAGATTGGAGAGGGAACAAAATTATTTTCATTTTCTCTATAGTTGCTAAGTTGAATATCCATAATTTATTATGGATTTGCCTCAAACAACTGTTCAATATACAATAAAGACACTTTTATAAATCAAAATATGATTAGTAAAACTAAAAAAAATGTATAGAAATGTATAGAAACATATAGAAACACAGATTCTTGCTAAGTTGCCCAGGCTGGCCTCAAACGTACAATCCTCCTGCCTCAGCCTACCAAGTAGCTGGGATTACAGGCATTCACCACTCCACCCAGCTCATCTTTCTATATACTTTAAATAATCCCTAGGATTATTTAAAATATCTAATTCAATGTAAATGCTATGTAAATAGTTTTTACACTGTATTGTTTAGGGAATGACAAGGAAAAAAAGGTCTGTATATGTTTAGCACAGATGCAATTTTTTTCCAAGTATTTTTGCCGGGGTTGGCTGAAGCCATGGATGCAAGCCCATGGATACAAAAAGGTGACTGTACTTAGAACTGCAATATCTATGAGGAAACACTATGGTTTCTCTTGCATTTGAATATATATATAATTTTTTTTTACTGAGAAACATCTCTAGCAGAAGCAAATTCTCTAAAGACTGTCTCTAGGACTTCTGAGGCTACATATTACAGTGTAAATTGAATATTTAATTCAAGCAAGACAAGCAATTCACCAGCATCTCCCACATCAGTGCAGAAAATATGAGAATTGAGAATCGTTTCCCAAATTTAGCTAAAACATAAGTCTTTCTTAGATTGCCCTCACTTAGATTACTTAATTTAGACATGTAGGTATTCTCTGATACTTCCTTTATGATAGTCTCACTAAATCCACACAAAATTAACATATATATTATGTACACATACTTTATGTTGTCAATTTTAAAGTCAAGTGCTTTAAAATTGATGAGCATATATTTACCTCATATTAATGCTTTTTATTGAAACACTCAATACATTAAAAAAGTCTTTCACTTGTTTTCTATTTTTTATTTTATCCATAGAATTTTCATTTTGATGACTTTACTCAGAATCCTTCAAATATTCTCTTCTATCCCTGTGAGAGGAAATAAATTATGCCCTGCCATCAAGAAGATAAAATCAGCAATAGGACAAACGCTATAGATCAGTTGGCGCCTTTTCCTTTTGACAATATGCTTCATTTTGATAACAGAAGGATTTAGCCACCTTGCTCAACCCAATTTAAACTTCACACAGGGTCATAGACTAGTAATGAGAAACTGGATTTTCACAGTTGCATCCTGGAGGAAACTCCCCAGCCCCCAGCCCCAGACTTAATCTGTAGTTCTGGTCATTGGCTTCTATACAATGGCTTTTCAATAGCAAGACCACAAGAGCATTGCTTAAAAAGTAGTTTTTGTGATTTCCTTTTCCAATGTGCAGCAAATAAGAAATGTTGTTTTCCCAAGTTTCCTTTTTAATGGCAGTGACACTTTGTAAAACTTACACACATGAGCATATAAATGCAAGGACCTGGCCTGTTGGGCTTCTCAGGAATCTTCTCCCTATTTTTGTTCTAAAGGAGATGGGTATGGAGAGCTCAGAAAGGACACTTTAAATTTCTAAAATCTTAATTTTTGCAGCTAAACAAGTAGATGAAGACTTGTAGGTATATGTCCTTTACTTTAGTATATGAGTTAAGAATTCATAACATTTTACAAATAATGACACAATTCAGAATGAACAAAGAAGGAATATTATCTTCCAAATTCTCTATTACACTCAATGAATTCTCATTCTGCATGATATTACCTATTATTTCTTCATGATGGGAAAGGCATTTCCAAGATTGAATGTTAAAGGTGAATGTGGTTATAAAGACAAGACCTCAGCTTTGATGTAGTGAAAAAGGAAAGAAATAAGCAAAATAGAAGTTAAATCCCACCATTTCCTCATCTCTATCTTAATAGATTGTGAAGTATAGGATTGGGCCAGAGATTATCACCTGTTTGGCAGTAAGATATTGAAGAGTTGGTTTGTCAGGTACAAAATAAAAGAAAATCATATTTACAATCATTAAGGAAGGGAAAGCCATTCTTTTTTTATAAAAAATTTATATTTTAGTTGTAGTTGGCACAATACTTTATTTTATTTATTTTTATGTGGTGCTGAGGATCGAACCCAGGGCTGAGTCACAACCCCAGCCTGGGAAAGCCATTCTAATAGAGAATAATTGGTATTATTCCTAACCAACTCATAAAGTTCAAATTCTTTAGTCTTACAAAGGATGTGTAGGCTTTGAATTTTCTAAGTATCTTGAGGTAGAGTGCAATCAGCATTATTAAAATATACTCCTGCTTATAATTATGCCCATGATAGATTTAGGAGAATCTAAACTACCAGGAACCAAATATTGCAAAGATAATTAAACATAAAGATTGTAGCCTCAAAGTGTTTCCAATTATCTAGCTAAATATGCACATTCATGTTTGTTTGTTAACTTAGGGTTTCTTCTTCATGGATTGTTAGAAACCACATTAATATGAAGTTCTAACACAATCAAGCATTTCCCAAATACTGAAATTATCAGGTAACAATTTTCCACGGTTTGTCTTATCTCTGCCTATTAATTTTCAACAAGCAACTCTGTGTTCATTTATTAGTTTGTGTTCACTAGTCTTCTGCCTTTGGTCTTCCTATCTTGCTTTAAATATTCTCCTTGGGCAATTGCTTTTGCTTCAAGAAAGGTCAACTAACCTCCGGTCCTAAATTGTTGTGGTAAGCTCTGCCAAGTTGTCCTGGAGACCTTCCAGGTGAACATATCTAATACTATACTCATTTTGATCACCTTTTCCAAATTTGCTCTTAAGTTTTGAATTCTCAAACGTGATTAATAATGCTACTATCAACTATAGTCATATGCTGCATAATAATGTTTTGGTCAATGAGGGACAACATATACCATGATGGTCTCATAAGATCATAATGAAGCTGAAAAATTCCTATCACCTAGCATTTTTACTATATCTTTTCTCTGTTTAGATACTCAAATATGTACCATTGTGTTACTAGAGTATTCAGTACAGGAACAACCTGCTCAACTTTGTAGTGTAGGAGCCATAAGCTATACCATATGGCCTGGCTGTGTTGGAGGATATACCATTTGGGTTTGTGTAAGTACGACATTGTCTGACAACTCATTTTTCAGAACATATTCTTGTTCTTGATGACCCAGGACTGTGAGTTGATCCTCTTCCTCCCTCTTTTCCAACTGAGGCTATAAACCTCAATGTGTCTCAGAAAAAGCATTTTCTTCCACTCCCAATGCTGTGGTAGCAAGCCTTCATTGTCTCTTGTCTGGACTATAAAAAGACTCCTTCCTCTCTGATATCACTGATGCATGATCTTCCCTCTCTGTTCCACACTCTTCACTGTTACTTGAGATACATGCAAAGCAATTACAATTCTTATTCCCCCATTACAAAATTCCACTGGATTTTTTTCACCTCTAGGATTAAACAGATTTGTAAGAAAAAATTGGTTGGGTAATAATTTTGGTCATGTGATTCCTAGCAATCTTTCAATTTCATAGCTTCTCTTTTTCCCTCGTCTTGTTTGCCAGTTAGTTGACCCTTGGATCAAGCCAGTATTTCAGTATGTCCCTAACAAAAATTAATTTTGCCTTTAAATCAATACTGGTTTCACTGCCTGGATTGTCTTTCCTTTTCTTTCTTCATCCAACAGTCCTATCCTAAACTTTTTATATTTTATATTTTAATTTTTTTCATAAAATGTGATGACAGAGACTAATTGAAATTTTTAAGAACTTTTGTGCAATCCTTTGGGTTGAAAGTTTTTAAACCCTACCAGCGAATTCTCAAGATTGTAATGTGTGCTTACAATTTTAGAGCTGATAAAAGTCAATCATAATTCTTAATATAAAAGGAAGTAAAATGCTCTTTTGCTCAGTAATTTTTGTGAAAAAATCTGACTTTATCTAATTTATGAGGAGAACACAAATAGCTTATGCAGTGGTTGGTTCCTAAATGGAGACTATGAACCAGAAGAAAAAAATTATTCCTAAATGGAATAGAGACTGTGACCCAGAAGAAAGAAATTATTCCTAAGTGGAATAGAGACTATGACCCAGAAGAAAGAAATATTACTACTGAGACTGAAGAAATTAATCAGTGCTGTCTGCAATGCAGAATGAATTAAAATGAAGATTAGGTGCTAAATAATCTGAAGCTGTTATGTAAAGTGTTCATGATTGGGGAAGATGTCTCGCTTTTTACTATGGAAATACCAAACATAGAATTAGCATAGGAAGAATAGTGTTAATGAATTCCTATTCTTCCATCAACCAACTTCAACACTTAGTAACTTTTTGTCAGTCATATGTCATCTCTCCCTCCCAAGTTAATTATCATACCATTTTATTTGTGCATCTGACTTAAAGAATTTTTTTTTATTTTTTAGAAAACAACAATACCACTACTGTACCTAAGGAAATTAACAATAATTTCCTAACTACCATTTTTATTAACACTATTATATCTTTATGCATATCTTTATTATTAAATCATTATTAGCTGTAATTCCTTACGAGCCTATCCAGTCTGTTTTCAGATTTCTTTGATTATTCCCTAAATATTTTTCTGTAGCCGTGTTATTTAAATGAGGATTACACATAACATTTTTAATATGTTGAAGTATCCTTTAATCTGTAAAGCTTTATGCAATTCCATTTTTAATTTTATCATGTATTTGTTGAGTACATCAGGCTATTTATCCCATAAAATTTTTCATATTCTGAAAAAATCCCTACTTACCCTTTTAAGATCTAGCTCTCATGTTTATTTGGTGGGTAGTGTGACTGATTCCTGAGATTTCTCACTACATCTCTTAATTCATAGAATTATCAGGTTACCTATAGTTGCTTACGTGTATTTCTTTTTCCAATAGATCAGAATTCCCTTGTAGACAGAACACTGCCTTATTTATCTTTAACTTCTCAGGTCTTCATGATGTGCTCCCCCCACAAATGGGACTTGGAAAGTCTTACTTGGAAAGGAAAAATTGGCATAAGAACATAATCATTAGGAAAGAAGATAAAGTACAATTTAATTAATACTTTCCCTGCATGGTGTACAGGACTGCATGACTTGATGGCATGTAACATGGGTTCCTTTCTAGAACTACCTAATTCTTACATGAAAAATGATAACTGATTGTGCTATTCATATGACTTTATAACCTCAATTTTCTTTCATAAAGTTTTTATAATGAAATAATCACAGTCTTATTGAAGTTGCAAAAATAGTACATTTAGTCCTGGTAAGCCCTTATCCAGTTTTCCCCACTGATAACATATATAAATAACTGTTGTAAATATCAAAAGAAGGAATTGACATGCATACAACACAATCATTACAGGCCATTTTAAATTTCCTACATGTTTATACATGTGTATGTGTGTAGATCTGTGCAATAGACAGTACAGGTTTGCATAGTCTTGTGCAATTTGATAGAACCCTAGTTTTGATAGGCAAATTTGTCTTTCAGTTTGAAATGATCTGAACCATGAAGTCATACAGAGTCATGAAGTCATATAGCTCTAGTTTTGATTTTTTTATCAAAGTGATACAACTTAAATTTAACTGCACTTCTATTTCTGATGTACAGCTATAACATATGAAAACATACAATTCAAAAACACATCCATGGATTCAAAAGATGAGCTAAACATACATAAAACCAGAAATAGAGAGAGAAATGCAAAAATAGTGAGTAAAAATGAAGACTTCAAACTGCTACACTTTGGTCTGGGAGTAGGAATAACTAAGGGTTTTGATTTCTGATGATAAATCAATAGGGGCTCTGCACAAAATACCAAGAGAAACTCACTGAAGCCAGAGGAAAAGGATGTGGTTTCTTTTTATGTGGAAAGGGGAGAATAGTTCAGCACTTGCTGCCTGAAGTTGTGGCTTCAAAGAAATCTCCCAGAGGATCTGGGGGTGGAGAACATTCACCTCCAGGACAGGAGCAGAAGCTAGATGCATGCTGCCTAGGTGACTGGATTTGTGATAGCCCCAGTATCTAAGGAGGAGAGGTCTGAACAATCCCTGTAGGACTCTGTTCTCAACTGATGGTCTGGAGTCAGCCAAGAGGGGGAGGGGACAGGGAGGTGCTGACAAAATGCCAGCCCTGGAGAGGGGACTCCATGGGGAAAAAAGAGAAAAAAAACAAAAGTCTCCCACTAAGAATGAATCCACCAGCTAAAATTAAAGAAACTATGGAATCCCCTCTCAGAAAGATCATCAACTAAATCAAGTATTGGAAGATGAATTTATTTCAGGTAGAAAAAAGAGGATGAGTCTGACAATAGATTTAAAGTACACACACACAACATGCTTTAAAAGATAATTGAAAAACATCCATTTTAAAAAGAGAGGAAAAGTTTATGAAACGGAGACAGAAGTAAAGAAAGAATAACTAGACAGAAGAAAAATATTGGATATATTTAAAATAAGAAAAATCAGCCTTTAAGTATTAATAATGAGAGTTTCAGTTTGGAGAGAGAGACTATATCTATATAAATTATATGTATAATATATCTTTATAAAGATGCCTATGTATGATGTATATCTATCTCTATATCTATGATTTTTATATCTATCATATGAATATCATATATAGATATATCTATCTTCCTATATATGATAGAATAAAAAGCTCCCACATATACTTGATGATTATTCTAGAAAAATAGAGCTAAGGTTTGAAGACATAATGGTAATATCTATGACATTGAAATATGTAAGTTTTTACATAAGATTTCTACTTCAGGTATTAATGGAAATAAATTTAGTCCTAGACACATTGCTGAGAATCTTAAAAAACATCAGAAGAAAAATAAAAAATAATCTACAAAGTAATTAGATCAATAGCAGATATGTAAGTATCAAGTATTAATACCAGAGGTATTGTTTTAATAGCTTTAAAATGTTGAGAAAAAAATGAACTTTAAAAGTTTGAATTGAAATATTTCAAATATATCTTAAAGTCCATTTAAAATCATATTCAGCTAACCTCACATACAAGAATGAGCACAAAGAAAAAATTATTTTGGGTATAGGACTGAGGGAATTTATAACCCTCACTTAATAAAAAAGATCCTCACTTAATAAGAAAAGAACAATTATTAAAGATAATTCTTTTGCAAGAAGAAATGTGAGCTTAGAGGGAAGGTGTAAGCTGACAATATAGTTGTTGAACACAATAGAGATGGATGACATGTGTATATACATGAATATCTACGGTATTCCCCAAAGGTCCCTGTGTTAAAGGCTTGCTTCTCAGGTTGGCATTATTGGGAGGTTGTGGAAACCTTAGGAGGTGGGGCCTGGAGGGAAGTGCCTGGTTTATGGGAGTGTACCCTGCAACCGGTTAGTGGACCCTCAGTTTCTTTCTCTTTTTCTTGGTTCCTTGTTCATCAGATGAGCAATTTGCTCCATCATACTCCCCACCATTGCCAGCTAGTAGCCCCATTAAAAACCCAAATTGATAGTTCTAGCCATTTGGAACCTCCGGAACTGTGAGCAAAAGAAAACTTTTACCTTTATAAGTTAATTATCTCATTCATTAAAGTAATGGAAAACTGAGTAGTACAGTATGTTAATAATTTTAACAAATTATTGATCCTATTTAAAAAGACCATCAAAATGTATCTATGTTTAAGATGGGTAAACAATAACAGGATGAAGATAAAACATGATAGTCTTTGTCATTCAGGGAGGAGAATGACATGGATACATTTAGACTTTTAAAATGTATAGTGCTAAATCTTGAAATTAAGGGTAATAAAAATCATGAAGATTGAAAAGAAAGAAAGAAAACTGTCTGCATTTGTGGATGTCTTAAGTGTCTATGTAACAAAATTTCAAGGAATAAAAAAACCCTTTAACTAGTGAATGCAACAAGGCAATAGAATACTATGTACAAAAATCAATCAAACTTTTAAATATAATAATGTTAACTTATACATATGAACTTTAACATTTATATTGAAATGCGAAAACCCTAGAATAGGCAAAATTATTCTTAAAAAATAGTGAGAGGAATCATTCCATCCAGTATTATGGTCTGCTATAGAGTTGTAATTGTCAAGACAGTGCAATATTGATGGAGAGATTGAAGCAAAAAAAAGTCGATGGAACAGAATAGAGATTCAGAAGTAGATTCACACAAAAATTTAATGCTTGAAAGTAATTCATCAGAAGAAGGAAAGTTCCTGTACAAGTGCTGAACATCTATAGGCAAAAATCATTTAGTTTGACCTAAATATCATATCTTTTTTCCAAAATCAACTCAATATGAATCATGGACTTAAATGTAAAGCTTAAAACTATATAACCATTGGAAGAAAAACAAAAGGACAAGAAAAAGTCTTTAGATTCTATGGCTAGGCTGACTTCTTTGACTTGACAACAAATCCATGATCCATAAGAGAAAAAATGGATACATTTGACCTAGTGAAAATTAAAACTTTTGCAATGTGAAAGATCTTTTCAAGAAGATGAAAAGATAAGTTCCCGACTGGAAGAAAATATATGCCAACCATGTATCCAACTTAGAACTTGCATTTAGCATTAGGAAATACAAAGCATTGCCCAAATGTGGCAATAAAAGACAAATAATCTAAATAAAAATGGCAAAATAAATTGTGTTAGTCATCTTTCTGTAACTGTAACAAGACACCTGAGAAAATCAACTTATAAAAAGGCTTACAGTTTTGGAAGGTTTAGGCCATGATCAATTGGCCCCACTGTTTTTGGGCCTGTGGTGAGGCAGCACATCATGGTGGCAATGCATGTGCAGTAAAGTGTGTTCTCATGGCTAGGTATGAAGGAGAAAAAAACAAAGCAAAACAAACAACAACAAAAAAAACCTGAAGATACCATAGTTCCACAATCTCCTTTGAGGGCACACCTTCAGTGATATAAAACTTTCCACTTCCTACTGAGTCCCACCTCTTTCAGGTTCTATACCTATAAATGGTACCACATGCTGGTGACCAAGTCTTTAACTCATGGAACCTGGGAGACATTTCAGATGGCTTTTTACTGAAAAGATTATACAGATGGCAAATAAGCATGCAAAACATTCTGAATTGTTAGTCATCAGAGAAATGCAAATTAACACCACAATGAGAAATCACTTATACCTACATGGTTAAATATCTCTGGAAATCAGTGACAGTTTTTTATTTTTTTTAACTTAAACTTGTTAATACAACACAACTCAGCAATTACACTCTTGAGCATTTATTCCAGACAAATATAAATGGAAACTTGTATAAAAATATTCATGATGGCTTTATTGATAGTGGCCCAAACCATAAATGACTTAGATGTCCTTCCACAGGCAATTAGCTAAACAATAGGGCATATCCAATCCATAGGAAAGAGTATTACTAGTACAGCTCTAAAAAGGAAGCATATATTAAATCACTTGGATAACTCCAGGAAATATGTAGAATGAAAAAATCTAATTCCAACTCTCAGTAACCTTAAAATAAAAGAATAAAATGGTCTGGGGATGTAGCTTATGGTAAAACACCCTTGGGTTCAATCCCCAGTACCAAAAAAAGGTGGGAGAAGCAATTCCAAACATTTACATATTGTGTTAGTCCATTTATATAACAATTGTGAAATGACAATATATAGACTTAGAGAACAGGGTAGTAACTACCAAAAATCAAGGATGGAGGTGGTGGGAAAGAAGGAATTAAACATGGTTGTAAGAAAGCAATAGAAGGGATTTTTGTGGAGATGGAATTTTTTTGTGACTTGACTGTAACAATATCTATTCTGGTTGAATATGGTACTGTATAGTGTTGCAAGATATATTTACCATTGGGGAAAACTGGATAAGGGGAAATAGGATTTGTTTTCACTCTCCCTGTCCCCTGAATATATAATTTTTTGGGAGAGGATCTCTCTGTGTTTCCCAGGCTGTTCTTGAACTCCTGAACTAAGGCAATCCCCTAGCTCAGCCTCCTGAGTGCTGGAATTACAGGTATGTGCCACCATACCCAGCTTCTTTGTTTAGAATTTCTTACAACTATATGTAAATCTATACTTCTCTCAAAAATGTTTAACTAGAAGGTAGAAATGTATTAATTATAATTTTAATGGCATATATGTGCTGTTTCCCAGTGAAAAGCAAATATATATGTACAGGCACACACTCATAAATACATAAGATTGACAATATTTATAACTATGGATATAGGAGAATTTGGGAAAGAAAACAGGAAGCAAAATAATTACCTACCTGCATACATACATAAATATTTACTATGAAAAATAAGGACATAAAAAGATCAAAGTTTTTCCAATAAATAGTAAAGTATTCAGTTCATATATTAGAAGTTTGACATTTTCTAAAGGAGAAAACCGAAATCGGTGGACCTAAATGAGCAAATCCAATCCAGAGTCCAGACTGAAATCCAACCCCTGTAATTCCCATGCTTGCATATGGTAAATAGGTAACTAACTAAATAAATAAAACTTTTACCCTAGAAATGACCTGCTCTTCCAAGTATATCCCATTAGACTTGCTGGCATGCCCTGAGAGCTCTTCAAATCATAAAAGAAGTGGAACATGCCTGAAAACTGAATTAAATTTTTCTCCAGAGTAAAGGCTCTTCTGAATTTCAAAGGTCATTTGGTTTTCAATTTTGCCATTTCCAATTTCTCAGCATGTGGCTAAGGAAACCTATTCTGAATCTAAAACTCAGGAATAGGATTACTCAAACAAGCCCCAGAGCTCTGTCTGAGTCCCCAGCCTTCTAAGTATCCCAGGTCTTCCCCACCCTCAGGGCATGCTGGGCTTTATGATCCTTGAGCTTAGGGTCTGACTTCCACCTTGGATCTGGTGAGGAAGATTGCATCACAAACCACATAATGGTTGAGTGAGGTTGATCACAGTCTCTGTATCTTAATACTATTTTCTTTCCTTTCATGGTCATAAAAGTAAGTTGAGAGGATAAAGATAAATATTATCACCCCTAGAGACAGCTATACTGGACTTGGATCTGGGTTTGAATGCCACAGATGTCATTTCTTTGCTCTGTGGTTGAAGCTAAATTATTTGGCAATATTGGGTTTCAGTTTCTTGATCTGTAAAACAGAACTGTTAAAACAATTTGTTAAGATTCTAAGAATCAATAGGCTTAACCTATGAAGGCTGCAATTTTATGAGAATTCAATGTTTTTAAAAAATGATTTTAAATTGTTTTGAGGAGATTTAAATATAGTTGTAGTAAAACTATTCTAAGTATTGTACTTCTTTCTTAAGACAATTTCAGGTCAGATATTTCCCCCACACATACATGCTTCCATGAATGCCTACTGAACTTGTGTGCTTAATAATACTAGACAGCAGAAATGAACAAGTGAAGATGATATGCTAAGGGAAATGGCTGTTGATATAGAATGACCATGAAATCAAATTATAGAATGAGGCTGAAATAATGATTCTCAGACTGACAAACACTACTAACATGTTCATAAGTTACTGGTAAACAAAACAAAACAAAAAACAAAACAAAACCTACTACAGCATTGTAATAGTTAATTTGATTTGTCAACTTGATGAGATTAAGAGATACTGATAATGAAGAGGCTTATGGGTGTGTCAAGAAGGGTGGATCCAGGAATGATTGGCATGTGGGATAGCCAACTGAAATGAAGACCCTACCTAAGCATGGGCAGCACTGTCCAATAGGATGTTGCCTTGAGTGGAATAAAAGTTAGAAGAACAAGGAAGCAGCTGCAGATGGAAGCTCAATTCTTCTTGAACCAGTTGTAGATAGCTCCTGTGATCACCTGAGGGTGTCAGACTTTCCCTCCTTCACTCTTCCAACACACACTCTGCCAGTGACTCTCCAGAAGCCTTTGGTCTTGGACTAGGGTAGCACCATTAATCCCTCTTGTTTGGGGGCTTCAGGCTCTTAGACTGTGAGCTACTGGTTCTTCTGGCTCTCCAGCCTGCAAACGGCCATTGTGGACTATCTAGCTTCTGGTCAGTTAGGCAATCTGAGAAGTCCCCTCTTTATAATTGTCCTTCCTGTTTTTCAGTTCCTCTAGAGAACCTTGACTAACACAAGCATGTACTTCAGCAACAGGGAAGTTGAAACCAGAGTAAAGGTGGTGACATGAGAAGCAACAGTAACCAAAGAATGAATAAGAATGTGTCATTAAAATAGTTGCTGTAAAATATTAGTTTTGCAACCATACTTATTATGAATAAGGTAGACCTAAAAATTAGATACCGTTAACAGAGTAGTTCCATCTTCAATAGCATAAGAATACAAGGGGAAGCACACACATCTACCTTAGGGGGGTGACCACTTCTGAGGAGGAAGGGAAAAAGCAATATGCAAGGTCCTTTATAAAATGGCCAAGTGTAAATGTTGGTTCAATTTGGGTATGAAAACATCTGCAATCTTATTTTCTATTTACTAAAATATCTATTAAGATCCTTATATGTGCTGTATAGCCAATTTAACTTTAGGACTATGCCTTGATGTCAATCTTCTTTTTGTTACTGTAACAAAATACCCAAGATAAACCAATTTAAAAAGTGGAGATGTTTATTTTGGTTCATAGTTTCAGAGATTTAGGTCCATAATAACTTGGTTTGTTACTTTTGTGTCTGTGACAAGGAAGAGTATCATGGGGTAGGAAGCTCCTCTTCTCATGTCAGCCAGGAAGGAAAAAAAAAGAAAAAAGAAGATACTAGGGCTCCAATGTCCCCTTCAAGGGCATGTCCCCAATGATCTAACTTTCTTTGATCCAACTTTACTTACTAATAGTTCCACTACTTCCCAGTTGTAAGTGTCACAGGTTGGGGAACAAGCCTTGACCACATGGGCCCTTGAGACACACTAAAATATAGTAGCTCCAAACATGACATTCTTTTGGGTGGACTGGTCACTAGGAAACCAAATACCCTATCAGTATTTCCTAAATTTCCATATGCTCTGCTGCTCTTCAAGATCCTACATCTGTGTGAACTTTAGGAAGACAACACTTAACCTAATTCTGACCTTGAAGTGTGTGTTCCTGGACCTACAGTCTCCTTTGACAGTTGCCTTTGTCTTTCTCCGGAGTCGCCGTCAGTCACTGCCTGGTATTCCAGGCCAGAGTCCTGCTTATCCCTTCCAAAGATGACAGTCTACTTTCTCCATCTTGATTTGTGGTTGGGACACTCCATCTGGTAGATATGTTTTATTGATATCTCCTTTCAACATTTTTGAAACTCATCCTACTTCTAAATTCTTCATTGCTTTATGTATTGGTTTGCTAGAGCTGCTATAAAGAGTGGGACCACAAACTGAGTCACTTAAAAAAAATAAAAAAATTATTGTCTCAGTTCTAGAGGCCAGAAGTTCAAGATCAAGATGTCAGCAGAACCACACTCCCTCTTCAGGCACTCAGGGAGGATCTGTTCCAGGATTCCCTCTGAGCTCCTAAGAGTTCCTTAATCTGTGGCCCCACCACTCCTGGATTCTCATGGAATTCTCCTCATGTGCAGATCTATTACCAAATTCTCCCTTGATAAAGTGGTCCTGATGGTTATGAGATTAGGGGCCCATCCTGGTCCACTGTGACCTCATCCCAGCTAATTATATTTGCAGCAAGCCTATTTCCAAGTAAGGCCACCTTCTGGGATTTGGGACTTCAACAAATCTGGAAGTGGGGTGGGATGAAATTCAACCTCATAACATTTATGGTTTCTTTAATGAAGGAGCTCACGGTCTCAGGAGAGCCAGGGGAGCACTCCTTTCTGGGTCCTTCATTCCAAGTGTAACAGGGATGACTCCTTTTTCCATGATTGTTTCTACTGGTCAAGATCTGCTGGATCTGGATAAAACCATCTGATTCAGTTACATGCCTTCAAATTTCCAAAAAGTGCCTGTTACTAAATTTACCTGCAACTAAGGACTCTTTATTATACCAATTCTTACCATTTTTTAATTTGTAAATTGTATTTTCCTGAACTTAGGCAGGCAAAAGGGCTTGTTTATTTAAGTTTCAGGGTCTGTAAAATCCATTTACCATGCTGTTGATTAGCTATGAACACAATTTCTGATAAAGAAATAGCTCTAAGAGTTTTAAGCCTCCTGAGGAGGGATTTTTTTCCTCTGAAACAAAAATGTTCTGCCTGTTCCATCAAATAAAATAAAGATGAAGTCAGATGAAAAATATAGAAGAAACAAGGGTGTTAGTCAACTTTGCATTGCTCTAACCAAAATACCTGACAAAACAACTTAGAGGAGGAAAAGTTGATTTCAGTTCATGGTTCCAGAGGTGTAGTCCATGATCAGCCGATGGCATTGCTCTGGGCCCAAGGTGAGGCAGAACGTCAAGGTTTGAGTGTGTGGCAGAGGAGCTGCTTCATTCATGGCAGCAGAGAGAGGGAAGGAAAAGAGGCCTCAGGGAAGATGCACCCTTCCAGGGCACATCCCCAGTGTCGTACCTTCTCTAGACACACCCCACCTGCCTACAGTTACCACCTAGTCAGTCCATTCAAACTGGGACAGACTGACTAGGTTACAGCTCATGATCCAATTATTTCAGCTTTGAATATTCCTGTATTAGCACACGAACTTTGGGGGGACACTTCATGTCCAAAGTGTAACCCACAGGTAGAAGATATTTCAGTCTAATTCCTGACTTCTCACTATGTATGTTTTTGTGATTTTCAATCCTCCCATTGAATGGAACAGCTCTGCCCACTTTGCTCGAGGCAGCATTGGTTGTCCATGGCTGACCTTACCATCACCATAACTAGTCCAACTTCATGAGCCTGTAAGTACAGATGGTGGCAGTCTTTTTTTTTTTTTTTTCCCCAACTCAACACACTTTTGAAATGGTCTTTGAAAGTGCTTGAAGCTTGGTAGAATCTGGATGGTTTCGTGGATGTGTAAATAATCATGAATTTGAGGGTTAGGATCATTTTTTACACACACATGTACTATTTGAAGATGTGACTGATAAATAGTAATTTTCAACCAAAAGCAGGACTGCTGATGTGGTTAAAGTGAGCTCATATAATATGGGTTTTCTGGGTCTTGGGATATTTTAGGTGACTAAGATGATCATAGGGTGGAGTGAAAGACACACAGGAAGCAGTTTTTGAACATTGACACTGTTCTAGGCTACTATGTCATCCTTTAATTTGATAGCATATGTTGCATTTTTAGGTTATTCTCGCCTTTGGTTCCATTTAGAGGTTACGAAATTCTAAGGGGAATTTTGTAGCTTCCAGTTGAAGTTTCTACAGATAGTGAATTCTGGAACTGGAATCAAATTTAAGATGACTTGATAAATAGGCAGGTGCCTTTCCCACCATGTAACACTGCTTTAAAATCTCTGCTTAAAAACTTCTCAACATAGCTGGGCGTGGTGCTGCATGCCTGTAATCCCAGTGGCTCTGGAGGCTGAGGCAGGAGGATCGAGAGTTCAAAAGCCAGCTTCAGCCAAATCAAGGCGCTAAGCAACTCGGTGAGACCCTGTCTCTAAATACAAAATACAAACTAGGGCTGGAGATGTGGATGGGCTCAGTGGTTGAGTGACCCTGAGTTCAATCCCTGGTACTTCCCCCCCAAAAAGAAACTTCTCAACCTGGGATACATATATATTCAAGGGATTTATCATTGGATTTCAGAGGAGCCATAAACATGATGGGTAGGAAAGTACATCCTTCTTTTCACTAACCCCTCACTCAATCTTAGCATTTATTTCAATTATAAGTGCTAGCAAAAAACATCAGAAATATTTTTGGATGCTCAATTTTACTATTTGTTTTATAGTAATCAAGAGGGAAAGGCTAAGGGCAAGGTTTGAATGTTGGGTAGTAAAAGGTCAAAGAGGACCTTGATCAGTGATTTAAGAATTTCTGTCATACATGTTTGTAGTCTCTGAATAAGTGGGACTCAGTCATACCTGACAATCAGAATCACCTTTGGAATTGGTTGAATATGTAAATTCCTGGACCTTGCTCTCCAGAAATTTTGATATGTCTGTTCTAGAGAGAACTTCTCATCATCACCATCATGACACACAAACAGAAGGTACACAGCATGCGCTCTGAAGGTGAAGGATGGATGGATAAATATTTGCATAACATGCTAGAAGTGGGAGACAGTGTACAAAGAAGTGGAGCCCAGAGACAGCTACATGCTGTGTTTCTCCAGCTGCATGCATGCTATTCACTATCTCTTCCCCCAAGGTGCCTTTTTGGAAGCTACTCTGCATTGCTACCAAGTTAGACTTTCCTTTAGTGCTATAAAGACAATTTATATGTAGTATCACAGGCTATAGCAGCTATCTGGAAGTCTCATATTACAACCCTTCCTCAAATAAATAAAAATAAAAAGTATAAGAGATGGAGAGGAAAGAACGTGAGGCTAGAAGGAGGGTTGCGTTTGGAAGACCTCCATCTCTGCAGCTCACCACTCCAATTTCCCTTCCCACCTCTTCCCCTCAGGAAACACTCAACAGAGGTAAGAACAGTGCTTTTAAGTATTTTTGGCAGGGGAGGGGGTTATAGATTTTCCTATAAGTAGCTTCAGCATCAAGAACTATGTTGTAAGTAGAGTGCTATTACTGAGTTCCACATTTGCCTGATAACATTTTATTTATTAACGACATTTATTAGCGACAGTCGAATGGATTTTTCTTGTACTTACATACCACAGTGGAAGTGAAAAAGGGGTTTTCTGTGACATTTATCTCATGCTCCATTTGCTGTTTCTTGGAGCCTACACATGTTAAAAATATTCACCTCATTATGGGGTCATTTATTGCTAGTAAAGCTACCTTACTTCCTGTAGAGAAATGGCATGCTACGTGTGCAAAGGTGACTAATGGTGGCAAAAGGAAAGCCTGAGGTGGTAAGAAGGATCAGAACTACTGCGAGCAGTGGAGCTCACTTGTTCTCCCTAGCAGCTGTTGCATTATAAAAAAATCTTTTCGTTGTAAAAGCCAGAAAGCAGATATTCACACAAGTTTAATGTGAGTAGGTAGAAAAGGAATGACTGTCAACTACTGCTTAAATTCTCTGAAGATTTAGTTAATGAAATGGGGCATCTTTCTGTTGTGACTTAATTAGTGATTTTTGCCCCCTCAGGCTCAAACTTCAGCAATGATAGGAATTACTTAATGCAGAAATGTCAGGTTCAATGAAGATTAGAGATACTCTGAGAAAGGATATGAAGGGTGCCTTTCTTAGATATTCTTAGAGCTGAAAAAGAAATGTCAGAGATTAGATTTTAGATCTGCAGAACTGACTCAGGGGATCTCATATTAACTTTCCCTGGGAAATATTGGTGCTGCTCAGCCTGAAAGGGCCTACTTTCCTTGTCTGCATCTAGAAAGTGGCCCCAAATCACCCCTCCTACCTCAGGTAGCTAGCTTATTCCCACAGTTGAAAATACTGGCAGTACAGCAAGCTTACAAACTGGCCAGTGTTCTGAAGCCTGTTATCCAATGTGAGCTGAACCAATGAGACTCATCTTGGGATTTCAAAGCCTGCTTGCAAGTTCTTGGTTGATGGATAAAGCTAATGCCAAAGGGTTTTGATCTGGAGAAGAGCTGAGGGTGCTGTGTCTGTGGTAAGCTAAAGGCATGAGGAAGAAGAAACTGAATAGGCCAAAGAAGGCAGAAAAGAAAGGTGGAGAAGATCAGTTGAAGGATAGTAATGTCATGGAGAAGGCAAGGCAGGGGTGCTTCTACTTCCTGAGAGATTCAGCTGAAAAATAAATCTTGTTCTTGGATTCCTGGGAGAGCTGTTTCTAATTCCACAGCAAACCACCTTTTTTTCTGAGGAAAGTTAGGTGGGCTGCTTCATCTCACAGCAAAATATGTCCAGTTAAATGCCAAAGATGAAGTAGCTCAAGAACGGTCAGATCGGTTCTAGTATTTCGAATCTCTACAATTCTAGTATTTGACTCTTGACCTATGGAAATGTTAATTTCATACAGCTCAACCTAAGACACTAGTTCCCCTTTATCCACAGACAATATATTTCAAGATCTCCAGTGTATAGCTGAAACCAAAGACAGTAATGAACTGTAAATATACTGTGCTTTTTCCTGTACGTGCACACCTAAGATAAAGTTTAATTTGTAAATTAGGTACCGTAAGATATTAGCTACATTAATTAATGATAAAATGAAAACATAACAATATACTATAAGAAGAGTTATATGAATGCATATTGTCCATTCTCTCTCTTTTTCTTGCTACTGATTTGATAGCAGAGATGGCTACTAAGTGAATAATGGAAAGGTAGCATGTACACCCTAAAAACACTGGACAAAGGGATCATTGATTTCTGAGATCTCAATAATAATAATTCTGGGCATGTTTCAATAGCTATGATGAAAAAACTTGACCATAACCATTAGAGGAGGAAAAGTTTATTTTGACTCATGGTTTCCTAGGTTCAGTCCATAGATAGCTCACTTCTTATCTTTGGGTCCAAGGCCAAGCAGAACATCGTGACAGAAGAGCTTGGTGGAGGAAAGCAACTCAGGACATGGCAACAAGAAAGCATAGAGTGCTGTGTTCATCAAGGATAAAGTACAACTTCAAAGACCCTAGTGATCCAAAAACCCCTAGTGATCCATTTCCTCCAGGCACTCCCCATCTCGACAGTTACACCCCCAGTTTTCCTACCCAATGTGTCTCCTCAGATAATTTTGTTGAACATGATGCTTGAATTATAGCTACTGAAATAAATAGTCTGGAGTTTGGAATAATGGACTAATTTCCCTGAAAATGTACCTCTTTTTTTGTTGTTGTTGTTGAAAGAAAAAAACCTTAAATTAACTTTAGTTTATTTTGGAATTCATTGAAACTATTGGTTTGGAATGAATTGTGTAGGCAAATTAGAGATATTAACTTTTTTTAAAAAATAGAGAACTTAATAATTGGATTTGTATTTAGAAATGTATAGAGAATTGTCCCCAAAGGAAGAGAGAAAAGCAGGAAGACCTGCTAAAGAATTGTTCAACATCTAAATTCAGTGGCTGTAAAGATAGAGGAAGACTTGGGAAAGTTTAGGAGAATTGAGAGTGAAGCAACCTCCATATATATGTAGAAGCAAGGTAAGAGCTCTCAGACTACTGTAAATTTTAATCTCAGCGGCTCAGGAGGCTGAGATAAGAGGATCACAAGTTCAAAGCCAGCCTCAGCAACAGTAAGGTACTAAGCAACTCGGTGAGACCCTGTCTCTAAATAAATACAAATTAGGGCCGGGCATGTGGCTCAGGGGTTCAGTGCCCCTAAATTCAATCCCTAGTACAAAAAAATAAATTACATTACTACCCATGGTCATGAATTCAATTCAATAGGTGGTAACATATGTAACTATGTGAGGTTTAGTTATGTTAATCAGCTTCATTGTGAAAACATTTTACAATGTGTACATATATTAACATACTAGTTTAAAATTTTTTAATATATCAAAAATTTTATTTGGCAGTTACTTTTCAATAAAGTTGAACAAAACTATTATCACAAAGGCAATAACAACAAAAACAAAAACAAAAACAAAACAAAAAAAGATATGTTCCAGTATGTTTATTTTCAAGGCCTTTTGGTAAGATAATGCTGTTAAATTTTCTGGAACCTGTATTATAAATATAGACAGTAGTTTTGTCACAGACCCTTCTTAGGATGAGTTAATTCTCACAAATGAGGGACAGGCATTTACACTCTTAGGAGGATTACTTTCAGGGATAATGTCACTGCATTTTTCACTACAATTGCTTGGGAACTGAGGGTGCAGGAGATTACCAAGTATCACTCATTTGGATATAGCTTTGTTGCAACTATTTTCTAGCAAGTCAGGCATTCATGTTTTGCTCACAAACAATACAACTGAAATAAATCAAACTATATGTGGATTTAGTTCTCAGGTGCTTCATACAAATAATTCATGTCTTAGTCTTCATATTGAAGATTTCTTTTAGCATTTTAAGACAAAGTTAAAGTCAAAGAAAATTCAATAAAATTGAAAAAATAGCATTATGATTCTCAAAATAGCCTGAATTGTTAACTTACACTTTTGAAAAATCCCACATAGTAAAACAATTATAAAAGTGAAGTTTAAATTCTAGGCTGATTTTCAATTCAGTGCAATTTGAACATCCCTTATCAAAAAAAGTTTGGAAGCACAAGTGTTTCAAAGTTTGGAGTTTTCAGATTCTCATAGACTTTTCTGGTTGAGAATCTCTAATCTGAAATTTTATATCCAAAATCCAAACTGCCCTGAAATTACTGTAGAAAGTGATCTGCAAAAACATTCATCTTATTTGTTCTGGACAGAAAATTTGGTCTTGTCATTGGCTTCTCTTTCTTCAATCTCCTCACATGCCATCAAACACTAAGATTGTCCATTCAATATTCCTAGTAGTCTTTTCATATCTGTTGTTCCTGTGGATGATTGCAAAAATGGTCATAGTTCTTTGCAGCTCCTCCTACCAAGAAGTGGAATCTATTTCCCCATTCCTTTAATCTGTGCTGGATTTGCAATTCACTTTGACCAACAGAATGCAGCCGAGGGAGGTCTGAGAAGTTTCAAGACTAAGGACTCTGTGAGCCTCAGAGCTGCTATTATGATCTTAGAACCAAGCCCCATTTAATCCTTGCAATAATATAATTACTTAGGCACTATTATTTTTTTTTACCTTAGAAATGAGGATCTGAGAATGGAGAAGCTCTGAAGTATGGGGCCAGTTTGGTCATGGCAGGATTATTATTTTTTCAACAATAACAGGTTTACTGAGTACAAACACCTGCTGAGAGTAGAGAAGGAGACTATCTTCCACTCACATCTTGAAGTATTCACAGGGGAATTCTATAATAGTATTTTGAATACAGAACCTGCACTCTGAATCAACAGACACTGAGGAGGAGATAAATGCTCTGGTTCACCAGGCCAGGTCAAATCTCCTTGCGTTTGTGACTGGAGGAGTGTGTACCTATCACTTTGGATAACATTTGTCACAGTAGCAATTAACTTGTTCAAATGTGTGTCTTTCTCAATAGCTTTTAAGTACTCTGTGAAAAGGATCTTATCTGCCTTGTTCTCTGTGTATTCCTAGTGCCTAGAAAGGTGCTTAAGAGAAAATTGTCATTTCTCTTTTAGAATTCCTGTTTTAAAAATCGCACATCTTCAAATTGACAAGTAATGTATAGCTTCATGTTCTTTTACACACACACACACACACACACACACACACACACACACACACACACGAGCCCACTGCTCTCTCTCCCTGCTGCACATCCTCACACCAACACAGCAAGAAAAACAAATGGCATATTGATGCATACTTTTCAGAAGTTCTAATAACTTTTTAAAATATGAAGATAATGGTATTCATTCATCAAGCTTTCCTCTTTGTTCTGATTTTGCAGAGGGTGTTTCTAATTATCATATTTAATTACTGGAGATTTTCTCAGCCAGCAGATTATTTCCTTCTCTACCTTTCTCTTCGTATTTTTGACCATTTTGTTTTATTAATAGTTGTTCTTGAGCTTTTTGTCTTTCCTGTTCTTATTATTAGCTGCCTAAATCTTTGGGGGAGTAGACAGGATATGAAAATATCTGCAAAAATATCTGTTTTTAATATTTGTTCATTCGACACAGTATATGAAATTGGAAATGGAATATATTTATTGCTTGAGTGCTGCTATGCTTTTCAAAGAATCAGTGTATTTCCTCCAAACTACAGTGGAGGATTAATCTTATATAATGTGCACAGATCCAGAATCATCACAGGGAAAGTATTTCCTTTTTCTGTCTTTCTCTTTCTGTCCTTTGTATTCAATCTCCTCAAAAGGGTTTGATCCCTATTCCCAACCATTCAAGGTTAGGTCTGCTAATCTGAGGGTTCCACATTGTCAAGCTCCAGGTTGGGGAGAGAGCAGCTGTGGGCTCTTGGAGCACATGCTCACAATTGCCCTGCAGCAATGAGCTTCTGAGAACTGCAGTTAGCCCAGGGATAGGCACAGCCTTTAACATATTAAGAAGTAACCAAATCATCAGAGTTTCATACTTCGCTGACACCAGGCATGTTGCAGCCCTTTCTTAAAGGGTAAAAGCCTCTGCTGCTTTATTTAGTTCAGCAATAAATATTTATGGGATTACCAGCCCATTGTAAATGGGATAACCAAATGCATTCTAATGCAAAACTGCTGGCTGCTTATCTAGCTATTTGACAGAATGCAATTACAAGACAATTCTCTTTTTTGTGCCCTTCTGTTACTACTCCCTGGATCCCCTATGATGGACACTGAAGGTGTTTTTTCTTCAACTTTGCTAAGTAATTTGACACGCATCCTTCTATAGAAGTAGGTATCCTTCTATATAACAAGGTGGTGTAGTGAAGCAGAACTTGGACACCCTAGGAGAAGGTGGCAACCCCTAAGGAGTATTAGGATGGGGAAGGGATTCACTAGAAAGCTCTGGTCATCCCCAAGATACCCCTCCCCCAATATATAAAAATAGAATGTTCCTTTAAAAAAATATTACCCCAGATAGGATAAAAACAATTCAGTACTACACTATAAAATGCAGATATTTTTAATTGTTTATTCTTTCCACAAACATTTATTTGTGATAATAAGTTTTAATTAGGATTTTTCATTGGTCTACAATAAGTGGCTCCGTAAAACTGCTTGAACTATTAGGAGAGATTCTATCTCCATTCTTTGTTTATATGTTTGGAGGGAATAAAATTTCTTTCCTGAATTTGAAGGCACTTGAGTCTATATCTTTTTGGGGGAGGGTGCACTTAAGATGGAGATGAGAAAGCCAATCTGCCTGCAGATTTGGTGTCTGTCATTTAATACTGGCCCCATGGGGGATGCTGGCTGTCCCCTTGTTAGGGTGCTGAATTTGAGAGGCAGGTATTAGAAAGCCAATTTAGATGCCTATCTAAAGCCATGCTCTCTAACTGGATTTATGAGGAATAAGTTTCACAGTCTCAGTTCCATTTGTCTGTTTCCTGTGTTACCTTCAAGTTTGATTTTATACTAAAAGAGTATTCTCTCTTAAAAACTTTCTAAAAAAAGATGACAATATCTTTATTCAAAGTATTATTAACAGGGAAAAGAAGCATGAAAAGACTGGATATTTGGATGTTAACTAGTTTTGCATTCCTGGAATACATTTACCTTGGTCATAGTCTATAATCCTTTTTTTGGTAAACAGTTTTATTGAGATATAATTTAAAATAACACAAATCACACATTTAAATTATATAACTCTGTTATTTTTAGCATATCCACAGAACTCTGCAACCATCACCACAATCTACCTCTAAGACATTCAAATCATTCCAAAAAGAAATCATATTTCCATTAATAATCCTTCTTATTCCTCCCTTTTCCCCTAATCCCAAACACTTATCTGCTTTCTGTCTGTGTAATTTACCTGTTATGGGTGAGAATATAAGTGAAAACATGTAATGTGTTCTGGCTCTTATTCTATTCTATGATCTCCAGGTCTTCTTTGCCTAGGCATGCAGGCACCAGGTCAGCCGGAGATCTCTGGAGAGCTTGGGTCTCCGCAGTTCTCCACGGCCCATGCGCAGACTCCTAGTCCAATGTAATGTAAAGTAATCCTGGGACTGGCATCCCAGCCCTTTTGCCATATAACCTAACATGTCATGTCTCATCATCTTTGTCATAAGATACTGGTTAGAAGCAGGTCTCAGGTGCTACTCACACTCCAGGTAAGAGCGGTGGGTTATGACTAGAAATGAATACTAGAAGGGTGGAAAAATTGAAGGTCACCCCATATTGTATGGATCCTAAGAGAGAAAGGCCACTGGGACTGCACTGCCTAGATATTCTATGGTAGAAAAGAAGAAGGTATATATTGGGAAGATTTTCTGAAGATGACTAAATTCCTAAACTATTGAGAGGAATCACCTAACCCCTTTTGATTGTCCCAGGAATGCTCTAGAAAAAAGGCAGACTTTAGGAACTTTGGTTTTGATGACCTGGACAAGACTCCTGGAAATGGAGGAAGAGAGGCCCCATGAATAGCAAAAATCATGCATTTTAAGTGGAAGAAGGGGCAAAATAGCTTGTTGATAGGATGTAAGATAGGATGGGAGCCCTGGCTTTTTTAGACTAGTTCTATAAACCTTCTTGGACTGTCTGATCTACTGCTTTGAATAAATTAGCTTGTCAATTCATTGATGTAACTTTTTTCTTGTTGAATTATCTGAGTTGAACAAGTTGAATTAACTGAATGTTTTGGGCGTTATGTAGATAGAGCTTTCACTTGTGGCTGTTAATTAAAACTGAAATAAGACAATTATGGGATAGAAAAAGGCCTTGGGTTGCACAAGCATCCACAGATACTTTAAATTAAATTTATTACCACACAATTTATTATTTCTCAAATTACATACATGTATAATTGGGGCATATGACTGCGTCAAAAATTCCAGCTGCTCTAATTAGTGCCTGGTATGAACTTTAAAACTTGTCTTATTTAACTTTTTTCATTAGGAAATTTACTTGCAATAAAACATTTTTCCCCAGATCAGAAAAATTTTTATTTGATCCCTAGACAGAATTGTCAGTTCTAGTGATTAATGATGCAATGTAAGATGAAACAATGAGAAACAAACAAACAAAAAAAAAACCATTTTGGACAGATGTGTTTTTTATTTTCAAAAGTATTAATTTGCCAAAATAAAAAGCATCCAAATTTAAAAATATTTAACTTAGCTTAGATGGCTACAACATTGTAATGAAGAAAATACTTTGAATAAATCTAGACTACAGAGAATAGACTTTTAGAATGCTTTTTCTTGAAAGATTTGACTTGTGTTTAATCCTAAGGATAGCCTTCAAGAACTGGAAACTTGAAGTCTTCATGACATACTGCTGCACTCCATCTTAGTTGTTTGGGTTTTTACATTTAAAAATAAAATTAACTTTCTCAGCAGTTTTATTAAGGACACTAATGACAAGAAAACCACCTTACCAGTTGTTAGCCCCAGTCTGCTTCCACGAGGCTGCGTTGGAGCAGGTAATATTAGAAGAGACTATTGTGTGCTGAAATGGGTTCAGAATTGCCCTCTTCATTTGATAACTGTCCCTTTCTTAGCTCAAAGTCTATGCTTCATTTCCCATAATACAACTCAGGACAGGGAATAGCATCCCTGCTGAATAACCTTATCTCCTGCCTTTCTCCAAGCCATAGAAGTCTGTGCCTCAGCTGTAGCTTCGCATACCAACAGGGCCACATTTAGCTTTAGACACAAAAAGACCATGACTAACAAACCTGCCACTATTGCTAATGCAAATACAGGATCCTGCTAGCAAAACATTTGTCAAAAATGTCTGTGATGTCTATTACATAAGAGTTGGGTTGAATGGAAATCAGAAGAGCTGAGTATGAATGAGGAGCAGATTCTCTGTGATACACAGAAGACAGAACTAGTACCAATAGCTGGATGTTCAAAGTGATGAATTTTGGGATCTACAGACAAAAAATCATTTTTAACACTTAGAACCATCCAATAATAGATGGAACTGCTTAGAGGGGTAATGAGCTGCATGTTTAAGCAGGGCTTGCACCAATATTTGTTAGAGATGCCACAGACCAGCATTAATAGAAATGCGATGTGGGTGACATGTGTTTCACATTGTTTAGTAGTTACATTAAAAGATAAAAAAGAATAGGAAAAACTAATTTTAATAGTATAGTGTATGTAATCCAATATATTCCAATTGCATTTATTTCAACAAATAATCGATATAGGTAAAATTTCAGTGAGATATTTTATCTTCCCTTTTTTGTAGTGTTTTCAAAATCCAGTGTGTATTTTATACTTACAGTACATTTTAATTTGGACCTGCTGTGTTCCACCAGCCCTATAGCAACATGTGGTTAGTGGCTGTCAACTTGTAGAGCACAGAGGCATCCCACCTTGTGAGAAGAGGGGGCTAGATGACTTCAAAGTCCCCTTTCAGTTAAAAACCCTAAGGTTCTAAGTAAGTGTAAAATTAACACTCAAAAACTAAAACACTGTAGGCATTCCAAAAATTTTTGATGAAGAAGTATGACTGGTAAGAGAAACTCCTCTGATTTAAACACAGAAGAGAATTTACTGACTTCTCTAACAGAGAACTCCAGGTGTAGACATGGCTGGGAATGCATGGGTCATCTGCCTGTCTGCCTCTCCTCTGTGTCTGTTTTCTCTCTGGTAGGTGCTCTCTGCAAGGTGGCCACCAGCATCTCCAGTGGCATGCCCTCCTAGCTTAGCCTTAGAGGGAAGAGTCTATTTTCCTAGCAGTTGAGAACCAATCACTGGGTTTAGGGGAAGGAACATGCTGATGTCCAATCTGGGAGCAGAAGAGTAGTGAGCCCATCTTCACTACAGCAGAGGGAGTGGATGTGTAGCTCTTCCAAAAGCAACTGAGATGTTGTTATAAACACTGGAGGGCATAGAAGCTGAGGGGCAGAGTTTTCTGCTGTTCCATCTGGAGCACATGCCACCCATCTGCATCTCTCCATTCCCTTAGTCCACCTGTGAGTTGATATTAAACTATAGTGGGCAGATCTTCTATATAATGATCACTGCATTCTTAGGACTGAGGGATTTCTCTGACCCCACTGGAGACTTTTCAGGTGTTGGGCAGGACATCAGAAGATGCCAGGGATTTAATATTCTTAGGAAGCCCTCAAAGAAGGAATGGATTTGTTAAATACATGCTCCAGTTTCTCTGCTTCTCAGTAGGGATGTTCTGAGCTGTATAGAACACACACAGGACTGAGGGGGGAAAGCCCCAGGGTCTGGAGCTCTACCATGATAACTTGCTCAAGAGCCCACCCTTTACCAGCTTTGCACATTCATTTCTCACTTTACTTCTGAGATCACCTCCTGCATCAAGCCCCCATTTTAGCATGTGGTTTAGGGAAACAGAAACTGTGTCTCACCCTTGAATTTCAAAAAGGATTTGAAAGGTCATTTGTCTCTCACTGGAAGCCACTGTTGATAAATTTTATCAGAGAATCTGAAGATTTAAAATCTCATTTCTGCCCTTTGTTAGCTGTGTAAATTTGGTCAGGCTCTACGGCACTTCCTTGCCTTAGTTTTCTTGCTTGTAAAATGAGACTAATAATAAAATTGTTATAAAGATTAAATAAGTTGACATTTATAAAGTGCTTAGAGCAATGTCTGCATCAGATGCTTTTTTTTATGTCTTCAATAATCATCCATGTGGGACAATGTCAACATGTTTTATATCAGTTATATTGAGTTACGAATCTTCCTGTTTTAGTGCAAGGTGAAAATAAATTCTCAATCAATATTTGTTGTGTGTAACTACTGTGGAAATTAACAAAAAAGAGAGAGGGAGAGAGAATTTTTTAATATTTATTTTTTAGTTTTCTGTGGACACAACATCTTTATTTTACTTTTATGTGGTGCTGAGGATCAAACCCAGCGGCCCGCACATGCCAGGCGAGTGTACTATGGCTTGAGCCACATCCCCAGCCCAAAATTCAAGTCTTCATTGCAAATTAGTACTGAAACATTTCAGAAATAAATGCTTTGAGATGATGATAAAATTTTAGTCACATTTTCCAAGTATATTTTAAAAAATCATACTGAAATAGTATTACTTTAATGCTAATACTAATTCTATAAAACAAGACCTATATTGGAATAGAATATAAAGTATTTAATTTGATATAATAGATAAAAATATTTCACACGATGGTGTACATATGTTTAAATATTTTATAATTATATATTGATTATACGTGAATATGGTTTAAAGCTTACTTTTGTTCAACTATATCTAACAGACTCATCTGCAATAGCAAGAAGCATATTATGGTTAATGTACTTAGCTCCCTATATGAGTGGTATTGCATTTTTATTAATTCATTCTTTTTTACAGGTTAGCTCCTATACAAATTCCAACTCAATGGTCAAGAAAGATCAAAACTGAATTTACCATGAACTCCAGGAAGAAAGGATTAAAATGAGAACACAGTTTACATTAAAAACAGAAGAATTTGGAGTAAGCAGGGACTTTCCATCCATCTGAAAGTTAGATGCTCAAAGAAATGCTGGCAGGTGTGTGTGTGTGTGTGTGTGTGTGTGTGTGTGTGTGTGTGTGTGTGTGTATATATAGAGAGAGAGAGACTCGGCTTTATTGTCTCTGGTATATATCACATTAACTTCTAGTATGTTTCACATTATGCATAATGGCACTTCAAAGGAGGATGCCAGGCACACAGGATATGTTTAATAAATGGGTAACTATGATTCTTGTTATTATAAGCACTGGCTTTAAAGCCTTTTGGAGCAGAGCCTTGCACCACAGTTCCAGTTTATTTGGATTAGTTTAGTGCATTAATTAAAAAGCTATTGTGTATCCTGAGATTTTAATTTGTTCATGTTTCATTGTATACAGGAGTTTCTGATTATCTTTGCTACTAAGTGATAATTATGCATTGCAAATATTTTCTTGAGTTTTATATAAATCAATTTTAAATGCAAGTTATTTACATTAATCAATTTCTTATTAGCAATATTATTTTTAGTTAAATGTGGATGGCTGATACTGAACAAATTGCTTTAAGCCATTATGAAATGACAATCAGTTCTGACCTACTGGAATATCAGTGTTTCCTAGTCTGAGAAGGTAGACCTTCAATTTCTGGAAGATACTTCTTTTAGACTGAACATGTAAGTTTCATGGTATATTTAGAGAGGTTTCTCTAATTATTTAAACTATTATTTACAAGAAGAGAGAAAAGCTATCAGTGGAGCATAATTGCTGGGCTCTTTCTTTTTGGTTACTGTCGGCATCATCTACCCTATTACTCAAATGCAAAGCCTAAACTCCATACTTATTTATTCCTTTTCTCACCTACCACCTTTCCTCTTCCTGTAGGAATTGTTGTCTAGGCATTTCTCTTTATACTTACATTTCCACCCATGTCCTTTTGTCTTCTACATTTTTCTCTCAGTAGTTCCAGTCACATTTGCAAATACAGACAGACAATGCCACCCTCCTGATGGAAATACAGAACATTGTCCTAGTGTCTTGGAATCATATGGTGTCACCTTTCCTTTAATGCCTGTGTGCTTCTCTGATTTCCTCTTTCCCTCATTCTTCCTAGATATGGGAGCCATTGTTTCTTCAGGACTATTCTTGGTCTTACTTTTGAATGACTTCACTCATGCCGCAGCTCAAATGACACCTCCTAAGCAAAGTCTTTCTGGGCTACTCTGACAAGTGTCAACTAAACCAGTTTGATCGTTTATAAATCATCAACGTCTTTTGGGGAAATAGATGTTTAGAGGAAGTCAGGGGCCAAAATTTTTCCTCTCCAATAACTTTTTTTTCCCCAGAAATCAAGAGTCTCAGTATAAATCGTCTCACACGTTATCAATTTTTATTAGCATATAGCATAACATCAGTCACAGAACTTGCTCTGTAAACTCTAGAAAGTTCCACCTCTCGATTCTTTTTGGTGATCTTAAAAGCTGCTTCTGACAATAATCTAGAAGCAAGATGCAAGCATACTTTAAGCTGGAGTCAGACAATCAAATCCTCAAGTATCTGGAGATGGTCAGAAGCCATACCTAGAGCCCCTACTCCAGAGCAGGCAGCTACAGGGCTCAGACGACTTGTGCATACACAGCTTAAGACACTCCTTTACAGCATAGTTTCATTTCCTTCATGTGACTTTTGAGTCTCTACAACCGTCTTGCTTAGCTTTGTATACGGGTACATAAATGTCTCACATGCCAGTAGTGGATGCAATGTCAATTGAGATCTGTTATGTCCATAGCAAGGTGTCAAGTCCCTCTGGGTAAAAACAGGTTAAAAAAATGTATTTTTAGGGTAAACCTACAAGGGTAAATGAAGAAACTAAGGAAGAGTAGGATGTAATAGATATGAATAGAAATCCTGAGCAATATCTCACATTGACCATTTAGAGAGAACTACCCCTCCACCCTCTTTGCTGGGTCCAGAGGCTTCAGTCCTTCCCAGCATTGGTCAAGGTCCCTGATTGCCAGGAATCTTTCCTTTAACCACCTCCTGAAATTAAACTCTTGTAATTTTTTATTATGTGATTGATTAAATAAAATGACCTAAGTTTGCCTCCCAATGACTTCTGTCCATTATTTCTCTCTTTGTGTAATGCACTGTAATTTTATGTGTTGCCCGGGTTCAAAACCTGAGTATTATATTTGAGAGTTTCCTTTCCATTCATTGCCTTCTAATCTAATGAGTGACCAAGTTATCCTGATTTGACCACTGTCCCATAGAACTTTACTTCCATTTCTCCTTTGCTATTCTGGCTCTGGCTTTCATTATCTCTTACCTGTCTGCAGGGCTGTTCTCTCAACTGTAATTTGATTTCTGGATTCACTTCCAAACTCTAATAAAATGTAGAGAGTTTCAATACTGAAGACTGACTACGTTTAGATCTCTGGAAAAACTTATTCCCCCAAAGTTCTTTATAATTGTCCCAGTGGTTTGGGAGGATGAGGCAGGAGGATTGCAAGTTCAAAGCCAGCCTCAGCAACTTAGTGAGGTGAGGCCCTAAACAACTTAGCAAGGCCCTAAGCCATTTAGTGAGACCCTGTTTAAAAATAAAAAAATAAAAAATAAAAAGGGATAGGGATGTGGCTCAGTTGTTAAGCACTCCTGGGTTCAACCGCTGGTCATTCCCTCTCCCAAAAAGGTTCTATAAAATTAAATTAGTAAGGTATCATATTGAATATGTTTTCAAAATAATAAACATTTACATGAAAACTAAAAATTCAAACAATGATTTTTTTTGGGGGGATAGGGTAACCTAGGGGCAATTTACCACTGAGCACATCCCCAGTCTTTTTCATTTTTCATTTAGAGACCGGCCCTCACTAAGTTGCTTAGGGTCTCACTAAGTTGCTGAGGCTGGCCTTGAACTTGCAATACTCCTATCTCAGCCTCCTGTATCACTGGAATTAAAGGCAAGTGTCACATACTGGGCTCAGGCAATAACCTTGATGCTTTAGCCATAAGCCTATTATTTTCATTTATTAACATGATATTTGGTCAGAGGAAATGTCTGACTACTTGACAAAGAGAATACAATTTTGAAAAAGTTCGTTGTATATCTTCATTATTATACAGGTACCAGAAAAATGAAGATGGGTAACCCTGTCTTTACCAATAATCCTATGGTGCTAGAATTTGAGGAACCATTTGAAACTCTCCAGGGACAGTGTTTAAAGAGAAAAATTCTAAAAACTTTAATAATAAACAAATGTTGCTTTAAGTTCTGATATATATGAAAAAAGAAAAGAAATCCATTCTCAAAAGTTCATATTTGAATTCCTGTGCATTTTTTGGATAACATTGCATTGCCTCTAACTTCCCTTTCCTAACTACTCATTGCAATGAAGAGGTTATACTGATCCAAAGAAAAATAGAGGTTAGTTCTTTACCACAAATAGGCAATTAGTTTAATATCTATCTATCTATCTATCTATCTATCTATCTATCTATCTATCTATCTATCTATCCATCCATCCATCCATCCATCCATCTATCCATCCATCCATCCATCCATCCATCCCTTAAATATTAAGTGAGGACAGAGTCAAGACTCATCAAAACTCACTTATTCTCTCTGTCAACCCAGCTCTTTCAACTGCTCTATGGATATAAAGCTTTCTCTGTCCTTGCTGGGCATGCAAGCCAAACATTGCTTTGTTCTTCACCTTTCTGTGCATTTAACTGCCAAGCCTCTGTAATATTTTTAGATTTCTCCTTTGATTTCTGTTCTCACTGATACTTTGTAACCTTAAATTTTTCCATTATTTATCAAAGTATTTGTTTTAGAAAACTGGGAATGCAGGTTTTTAATTATTAACATTTTAGTTTCATTTTGCAATATTTTCAGACTTAGGGAGAATTTGGAAAAATTGTATGAAGGATTCCCAATATATACTTCATCTAGATTCCTAAGTGTTCAGCATCTTACATACTCACAGTCCAAGTTTTTTTTTTAAGAGAGAGAGAGAATTTTTAATATTTATTTTTTAGTTCTCGGCGGTCACAAAATCTTTTGTTGGTATGTGGTGCTGAGGATCGAATCCGGGCCACACGCATACCAGGCGAGCGCACTACCGCTTGAGCCACATCCCCAGCCCCCAGTCCAAGGTTTTTAAAAAAGAAAACCAGCATTGGTGCAATACTGTTTTTTAATCCATAGATCTTATACAAATCTCAACGATATTCTCACTATTACTTTGGTCTAGGATCACACATTTCACTTAATTGTCATGCATCTTCAGTCCTCTTTAATGTGGAGGAATTTCTCCCCCTTTCTTTGCCTTCAGTAACTTTTTTCATTTAACAGTAGAATTTCTCCAACAGTTTTCTCTGTTAAGTTACATAGTGAAACTCCCAGGAGTGCATACAATACAGCATTAGTCAAACCCACACAGTAATGTGGCAGTCAACCCTCTCATGGTTATCATGAGGGTTTAAGCCACTGCTCCATGCCTACACCATTCACTCAACCAAAATGAACTGCACACTTTCCCCCTAAGTTCTTGTTTTTAGTTCTCCTTCCGTGTGGAATTCCTTTCCCTTTCTCTTCCAAGAGAAAACTCTAGACAGAAGTCAAACATCACAACTTCCCTGAATGCTACTTTTCCCTGTGAGTCCCAGTAGCACTTAGAAATTAATTGTAGTTCTTTTACTTTGCATCCAAAGTGCAGCACTTTGATTGCCTGCTGGATGTCTCATAGTAGGACAAAAGACTGTGGGTATGACCATGTCAAATTCAATTTGATTCCATTTACTTCCATCATGTCACCTCAACCTCTCAACATAGGGCTTTGTGTAGAGTGGGGGCCTACTAAATATGTTTTTCTGAAACAGGAAATTTCTTACTTTCATTCAGAAGGAATATAAAATGTGACATGACAAGTTTTATTTTATGGAATTTATACAAAATTTGGTCTTTTAAAGAAAAAGTGTAAATGTTTTGTATTAATTCTCATTATGAAAAGCTACATTTTCAAGCCAATAGTTATTATCACCTAGGGATAAAGATGAAAAATCTGCCAACATCTGAATGACATTAAATTACCCTAAGTAAAGTGTCAATAAAATTAAATTTCTTGCCTCTAATATCTCCATAAGCCTACAGTCACAATGTTTGTTTTGATTAATTATTAAACAGATTTCCGATTTTATATATTAATGGCTTTTGTGCTAGATATGGTTTCTAATTAAGCTTTGCATTTCTCTGTTGAAACTGTATTTAAGTCTACCAAATGTCACAACTCACTTATGCATTTAATAATCCATGTTTGGAAGATTATTTAAAAATACGAGGGTAGTAATAATTTATGAAGACCTGAAAACATGTCTAGGGTAATCATGAGCATCAGAGCTTAGGGGAATCAATTCTATTGTTTGAAAATGGAATGAGATTTGTGGTTGGAGACACAAATGTCTGTGATAACTTATTAACTTACAGAATAAGATCCAATCATATACATATCATTACAGAGAATGTTATGGTAGAACAGGACTTTGACCTCTAAATGTTCACATGCTTTCAATTATTAAAACTCGTAGGTGTGGTATACACCAATTGGCAACAGTGAGTTTTAAGCTTATACAAGACCACACATCTTTATAAGAGCTAAGAATTTGATCTGTAACCCAGATATTTCCAGAAAAAGAATATGTGATATTATATAGAGGAGTGCATAGTAGATGGTCTAAATTTCACTTTGGGTTTTATCAATGGGCAGGTGAGGGCTACATAAATTTAAATAGTCTGAAAAATTTGTTAAATATTGTATGTGTATAACAGAATGTGCATTAAAAGCAAGTGTTATAGAATATTCTTTGTCCATATTAATGAACAAAATGCTGATATATGTTGCATGGGTGAACCCTGAAATCACTACATTAAGTGAAAAAAAAGATACAAAAGAAGACACAGAGCACTTTCAATTATATGAAATGTTCCTTACAGGTTAATCTACAGAGAAAAAATGTAGATTGGTAGTTGCTTAGGGTTAGACTGGGGATATAGGCTGTAATAACTAAGGGGTGGGGCAGGGTTTCTTTGTGAGGTAATGAATGAATACTAAATTTACTACAGTGTTGGCCATACATATCTGTGAATAGAATAAAAATTACGAAATTATATACTTTTAATGGATGAACTGTGTGGCATCAGAATTATATCTCTATAAAACTATAAAAAAGTATGTGCATTTCCAAGACACAGACTGAGAAAAAGATGACTGAAAATCAAAGTTCGTCAAATAGAGACCAAGTCCAAATTATTTTACTGACCATCCATATCCTGGTTTCTTGAACAAAAATGTATTGCCAAAGTGTTTTGAAGACTGTTGACATGGTAATTCTTCTCCACAACCACAAAATCCTCTGGATATTTTGATTGTCTAATAAAGGATTTCTTGGGAAAGTGGAAATCTAAACCAACTGTTGATATTTTGAGGATGGAACTGAAAACAGAGACTAGAGATGGCATATAGGGAACAACTGTTGTAAATCTTTAATGTTTCTATGCAGCTCTGAGAAGCTGCTCAAAATGGGCATAGGCAGAAATCGTCTATTATATAGAAAAATAGATTCTCTGGGTAAAGTGAGAATTCTGGGAAGAATTTGGGGCAGAAGAAGTGGCTGTAATCTCCTTTCTCATTCCAGCACCTAGAAAGCCCCAGCAAGCACCCCCCCCCAAAAAAAAAGTGTGGTATACTTAGCATTTTACAAACATTGAAACCTTCCACTTTTTTTTTAAAAGAAAAATTTTATTTTTATATGGTGCTGAGGATTGAGCCCAGTGCCACATCATGTGAGGCAAGCACTCAACCACTGAGCTACAACCCCAGCCCCAGTTGAACATTTTTAATTATTTTCTCTATACATCTTATAAATCTCAGATATATGCACTCTTATTGTTACTTTCTAATACTGAAGCTGCCAAAGAAAACCCTATCAACCTAGCAGGAGATTTAGAACCTTATAGCTCTGAGAGTTTACTACTGTACTCGGCAAAGGACTTTAAGAAAATTCAAAGCTCTCCTTTCCCATTTCATGAGGGGATGTTCAGTGATGTGGTTGAGAACATGAACTGCGAAGTTCATCTGCCTGTATTTGAGGTCCACCTTCAAGTTCTTAAAGGATATGTGAATCTGGGCAAATCCCTCAACCTCTCTGAGTCTCAATTTCCATGTCTGTAGAATGAATATAATTATATCTACCTTGTGGGTCATTATAAGGATTAAATAAGTTCATCCTTGTAAAGCACTTAGAACATTTTAAGGCACATACTGAGAGAGTTTCTTTAAATAAATGCAAGTATTAGTACAGAAATTAAATAACAACTTTTAACTGGATTTACATCTTTGGACAGATACTATTGATAGCAATTGAAACTTACATCAAAAACTTAAATGTCATCATTTTTTGATTCGCCTTTTTATACTTGTGAGCATATGTGACTGAATTAGCAGTGGTGTTACCTGCTCCTGTGATTGTACAACTGATTTTACAGGTGAAGGACCAGATATTCATACAATCTTTCAAAGGCAAGTTTTCACAGGATCCCTGGTGTACTAACATTATGTTTTACCTTTCTTTATAGAGTTTTGATTTACTGTTAGACTGAACACATTTGGTATGAAAGGCAGAGAGAATGGATATCGATGTGGATAGAGAGATACAATATAAAGGACACAGGGATGATGGAAAACTGATTTGCAGAGCTCTATGACCTGCATGGTGACAACCTCCAAAGATGTTAAAGAAAGAGGTTTGTTACATATCAGATCTAAGAAGGAATACCTTGACATTGATGATTCAGTACAACATATAAGTGAAATTAACTCCAAAGAGACATCCATTCGTTTTAATGTTTTCCAGGTTCCAGAAAGTGGGTGATCAGATTAGCACTTTGCAAATATCTCCCTAGAAGTAAGGACATGCTTGACAGGTGGGGCAGGACTGGGCCACAGAATATTATTTAGGAATTTAATAGCCATCCTTCAGGTAAGAAATGATGAATGAGGCAGGGAATCTGCAGCTAGAGAGGGAGAGTAATATCATTTTAAACCTGGACCCCTGGAAACAGTCTTTGATTTCTCATCTTCTACATAGATTTTATTTTGTTTCTCCTCACACTGTCCAGAACCCACTGATTCTGCACTGATCTTCAAGTTGGTATTGCTGACAATTTGTGGGAGCCTTGGAATAGGAATAGGTGGAGTTAGATCAACAGGAACCTTCTCTCAACCTTGTGCTTTTCTTCTTTCATACCTGAGAAGGGAGTGCTTGCCATAGGGCATGGGCAAGAGTGCTGGGTTCCTGTGCTGGGGAATGGGTGGGTGACAAGGACGCTCCCTAACTGTCCTGTGACAGTCCCTTACCAGAGACTCATCCGTGGTCGCCTTTGCAAGTTCTGCTAATTTTTGTTTGTTTTTTATTCATTGACAACAAGCCTTTATCCTGTTCCTGTGCAATGCTCAAGATGGGGGGGCGCTATCCTTTCTTCCAATTTTAAGTTCTAGTCTTAAGTACAGAATTGTTCAATTCACCAGCAGAGTTGCATCCATGAATAAATCATTCAAACAGTTCCCTCTCATTTGGTGGAGAGTTGATGCCCTGAAACCCCAAGGAACTTCCCTACTCTGCCCCCATCATCCTGGCCATTTCTGACAGTTTCTCCCCTGGGTTCTTCTAGACATTTTTGTCTTTCTAGTTAAAGAAATTACCCCGGGTGCAGCAAAGCCTTCAGTACCCTGTCCCATCTCAAAGCTCTGCATCCACTTGATTGGCTATTACCTGTCCCACCAGCAACAGGCTGTTAAACATTGTGACCATTGCCTCTGTTTTACAGTAATAAGGTACCGAATTCAGCACAAATTAGGCAATGAATACAGGAATATTTTTTTTGTCATCAGATTTTAAAAAGTCAAAATTCTAATAATACTCAGAATCAGATGAAATAAATGGTAAATATAAGAAACCCACATAAAATCAAGCACAATAATACACAAATATTCCCTTCTTATCTGCTTTTTTTTTCAGCTTTCAACTTCTATCTGAAAATACAAAGTGGAAAATTCCAGAAAAAGCAAAGCATAAGTTTTAAGTTGCATGTAGCTCTTTTCTGAGTATTGGTGTGATGGAATCTGGCACTGTCTAGCTCTACCCCATTCAGATCATGAAACGTCCCTCTTCCCAGTGTATCTATGTGTACACTGCCATTGCATTTGTCAGCAGTGTCTTGGTTAAAAGAATAACCAGGTGGCAGAGGTTGTGTTCAAGTAATCCTTATTTTACCTAATATCGACTTGAAACGACAAGAGTAAAGATGTAGACAATTCAGATATAAGAGAGAAACTGTAAAGTACTTCCTCTTTGTAAAATAGTTAAAGTTTGTGAATCACAAAAAAAATAAAATAGAATCACATGCTGAGGTTGCTAAGATATAGGGTTAGTTATTGTTTTTAATCTCTTACTGTGCCTAATTTATAAATAAAACTTTAACATAGATATGTATGTATAGGAAAAGACATTTCAGGATTCAATAACATCTACAGTTTCAGGTATCCACTATGGGTCTTTGACTATATTTCCGGGGGAATAAGGGAGGACTACTGTAATATCATAGTTGTGAAGCAAATTAAGGATACATTTTATTTTAATATAAAAGATAAAGTATTAAACGTTTTGTCTGTCAGGCGTATTATACAATAAAAGAGCAATGTCTAATCTTTTTTATTTCCTGAAGGCGGAAGAGCATAGACAGACCTACATATGAACACTGGCAGCTTTGAATGGTCACTAAAATACATCAAGGAATTCATTTTATAAATGAAAAGTGCTTTTAGGTGTAACATACAGTTTACTTAGATTTCCCTTTAGGGTATGCTTTATGTGACAGTCCAGCTTCTTATCAAATAATTTCACCTTGCAGTTCATTTGGGTTGGAGTTACTATGGGAAAATGGCTTTTTGATTCCATAGCATTTTGTCACATTGTAAAGATTTGGACACCATGCATCATTCACAAAATGGTTTATCAATTCACTTTCAATTTTTTTTAAAGGAGGGTGATCTCTGCACAGATGAAAGATTATAGAAAATGTTTTTGATATAAAAAAATTAATAAGAATATTTAGAGTCTAGTATATAATTCTTTTACACCTTAAAATAAACTCAGAAATTTTAAGGAAAAATTGGCTTCCAGTAAAAAAATACACATTTCCAATGTATATATACTCATATGTAACTGCTACTTTAAAGAAAGATGGATGGACCTACGTGAACAAATGACTGTACCTTATATTTATTTATGTAAGTGTAATAATAGAAACCTACAATAATCTAATTTCCTGATAAATGTCTGAAAGAAAACTCATTAGCATGAAATAGAATGCCTTTCTTTGAATTCAATATAAAATTTGCTCTTTGATTTAGAACACTAAAAAAATCTTTGATTCTTTTCTTATGTTTTTCTAGAAAATTGCAATTCAAACATGGTCTAAAACAACATTTTAAAACTTGAGACATGTAGGTTAAAGAAAAATAATTAATGCAGTAAGCAAATGAGATAAGGCTGCTACTTTGGTGATCTTTAATGAGACATCCTCTAGGTATTCTGCCTCTCTGTTGATCCCTCCTTTATTGAGCCTAGTCTTGGTCATATGACCTGTGATAGCTAATGGGAGAATAGGCTTGATAAATGCTTGCTTGTTGGGGTTTCTCTTAGAACTCCATTGTCTTGCAGTAAGAGAAACTATCAAGTTTCCTGCAGTTTGAGAGGCCAAGTGGAGGGGAATGGGAACCCACAGCCATCTCTGGGCAGGTGAGTGAGGCCTCTTTGAATGTTTCAGTCCCGGTACAGCTCCAGTTAAAAGGTTCACCCAGGTGACCCTATCCAACTTCAAATGGAGAAGCAGAACTATCCTGCTGATCCCTGCCCACACACTCTACCATAAATTGCTAGTGTTTTAAGTAATTACATCTTGGAGCAATTTGTTACATAACAGCAGAGAATTCATACAGTAAATGATGATAAGGGTTTCTCAAAGTACTTTATAGAAACAAGTCCAAGGTACATGGCTCACTCTTCTGTCCCACTTATATTTCTGATTTGATTATTATCGAGGCTGCGTCTCTATTCTGATTGACTATCCAACTGGGCAGAAGAACTGGGATGGTCAGTTTATGTGAAAAGTGTGCTTGATAATGGCTATATTGTATTTTGATTCAAGTTAACTGGCAAATCCTAGGTAGGTTTTAAAGGAACATCATTCTTGATGATGTTATGCCTTTTAAGTCAGTTCTTCTCTAGACTATGGTCAAACTGGGGGTGGGACAGTCTGGTAGACAGAAATGACTTTTAAGGAATCTTGGTATATAAAGCTTCTATAGTCTAATCAAATCAATTCCTATCTTTGTTTCTCTATATGGAACTGAGTTCCACCACAAAATGCTGTGCATCTCTGGAGGGATTTGATTTTTAATTATTATTAATGTGACATTTATTAGATGAACAATCATTGAGTATGTATGTTTCCATCATTCTTTCTCTGGAACTAAAGCATTCGTAGAAGAACACATTAGTGGCAGATTCTGAGATAATGGGCAACATACCACTTCTGGAGGATGGTGACATTATTCCATTGAAGAGTGTGGAATGTATCTCAGGTTAGAAACCATAGCAACAAGCTGGTTCTAAATAAAATGTGGATAACAAGAAGAAAAAGGTGTAACCTGCCATTATATATGACTAATGGCACCATAATTGCTGCTATTTCCTCTGTTAATGTTTTCTATGTGCTTCTCTGCTGCACTATCAGGTAGGTGAATATAAAATACCAATAGAGAAGGGTTCCGATCAGATAATGACAGAAAAGTGACACTTACTGAGAGGAGTATTTGGACGGCACTGTGGATGACCTCCAGGTACTGGAAGTCCAGGACGCAGCCTGTGACGGAAACGTAGGTGTAATCATCCATCATGCCATGGGCCGACGGAGGAAGCACTCTCCGGACACAGCCAGGTCCATGTTCCCTCCACCATGACCGATGTACAGAGATGTTGAATGTCATCAGATCTGTATCCTAGGTGGGCAGGACACAAAAGCACAAAAAGGACAATCATATTATATCACATCTTTGACTTTGATCTTGGGAAGAATTCAGGATGGATGAAATTGCTGACATAATTTCCAATGAAAAGAAACAAATGACAAAGTCATGTTATCATATATCTGCACAATTTATAATTATTCAAGGTAGAGATACAGTCCTTTAAATAATGTTACTGTTGTAAGGTTAGCATACATCAAATAACCAGAGGTGAGACTATCCATATATGTTCATTGAAAATGTATTCTGCTTTTGTAAATCTTTCCACTATATTTTCTTGTGGCATTATCATTGAGATAACCATCACAGGTGGATTTTTACTGAGGAATTTGTGGCATACTAGACATTGTTCTAAGGAAATTTCATATACTACAGCTGTTCTTGGGTATGCACGGGAAATTGGTTTCCGGACCGCCTACACTTACCAGAATTTATATATGCTCAAGACCTTTATATAAATTTGTGTAATATTTGCATACAACCTGTTCACATCCTCTCATAAACTTTAAGTCATCTCCAGATTACTTATACTACTAATCAAATATAAGTACTATGTAGACAGTTACACTGTATTGTTCAGGGAAAAATGAGAAGAAATGTGAATGTGTGCAGTAAAACATTTTTTTTCTTATATTTTTAATCCATGGTTGGTTATACCCATGGATATGAAGCCCCTGGAAATGGATGGTTGACTATATATTCTTTAATATTCATGTCAGTAATATTATCAAACTAATTTACAGTGGGCTGAATGAAAGATATTTATCTTGTTAATCTGTGAATTTTATCTTATATGGCAATAAAGGACTTTGAAGATTGATTAAATTAAGAATTGTTAATTGGGGAGATAATCTGGATAAAATCTAACTGCAGTCACATCTATTCTTCTAAGAGAAAAAACAGAAGGATATTGGACACAAAGAGGAGAGGGCAAAGTGACCACAGAGGTAGGGATTGGGGTGATGCAGTCAACAACCAAGAAATGCTATTGACCACCTTTCCTGGGGGAAGAGGCCAGGATGGATTCTCCTCCAAACATTGAGAGACAGCATGGCTCTGACAACATTTTGAATCCAGCTCAGTGAAGTTCATCTTAGACTTCTAGCCTCTAAACTATAAAAGAAGAAATTTCTGTTCTTTTACATCACCAAGTTTGCGGTAATTTGTTACAACATCTGTAAGAAACGAATTCAGTTTATTAAGGTAAGTCCTAGAGAATTAAATTAATTTGCTCAAGGTGGCACAGATAATTAACACTAGAAATGATCCAATCAGTTGTAGTTTTAGCGATTGTGGTTCTATCTCACAGTAACTGATACCTTTCCCTTCTTCTAACCATTCCTCATACCCTAAAGTGAGCTAAGTCCTTCATTCTTTGTTGTTTCCAGAAAATACCAGCACAGTCAATGAAAAAAACATAAAGGTCACTACTACAGTTGTAGATATCAAAAGATCTCTGGAGTTCTTAGTGCAAAGAACAGCCCAGGATTTTTGATCTTTTAGAGATGATTTTAACGTAGGAGTGAGCATCCCTAATCTGAAAATTCAAAATTCAAAGTGCTCCAAATCTGAAATATTTTGAGTGCCAAAACGACTGTCAAAGTGGATGATTCCACACCTGAGCTCCTGTGATAGGTTGCAGTCAAAGTACAGGTGCACTAAAAATATTGTACAAGATTACCTTCAGGTTACCTTGGGTAAGCTGTATGTGAAACCTAAGCAAATTTCATGTTTATACTTGGGTCCCATCCCCAAGGTAGCTCATGTTATGCAAACCCCCCCCCCCTGCCAAATCTTATATCTGAAGTACTCTGGTCTCAAGCAATTTGGATAAAGGATACTCAATTTGTATTTCTGAGATTATTAGCTGCAGAGAGACTAAGATCATAATATTTTTGTTGTAAATAATAGATTAAAATGAATGATTGAGGACCCGGGCACTTGACTTCCAGTACACTAAAGACTACAACTTCCCAAGTGAAGAAGAATGGGGGGAGGTAAAAAGGCAGGTGTTACCTGGCCTAGGGCACTGCGCATCAGGGAAGCTATGGATACAGGATCAGTTAGTTTTTGTAGAGTTCCCAACATGAATGACAACTCAGTTGTCATTCATGCCAGAGGTCCACATGGAAGCAAGCACCATCCGGGGCCTTCTCTGAGAGGCCCAGAGGCTGTCTACTGACTGACCCAAGTGAGGCTTGTCTGTGCATCCTCAAGTTCTTTTGAGGACAGTTTCCTCTTTGGCAGTTGAGGACCCTCCTAGGTGCCTAAAATAGAGGTTTCAATTCTCTCAATCTAGGGGAAGCTGGTGGGAAATAGGAAGCCCTTGAACATATACATGGTGACCCTGAAATAACCAATGTAGAGTTTTCTGAGTAGGGGTAGTGGAAAAACCTGCCTCCTCCACTCTGGTATAAATGGTTAACTGAAACGAGAGATTAGAAATATTGCCAGGGTGTGTTAATGGGTGAAGTTATACACATTTAGATTTTCCTCACTTCAAGGAATTCAATGTACCTTTATAAGTATGCCTCAAATTATATCAATAATAAAACATTTTATATCTTTTTTTTTCAGCTCTTGGTTGTTGGTTTGCTATTCAGTTACCTTCACAGTAATAGCATTTTATTGATAATAAAACATTTTACATCATTTTGGGGGGGGGTTGTTGATTTGCTACATGTATAGTTTGCAGTTAGTCTCTGAAGGGAAAAATACTATAGAAAAATAATTGCTCTAGCTAGCAAATTCAGTTTAACACAAAGCAATTTACCTGCAGGCAAACTTCAGATATGCATACTGACTGCTCCCTTTCCTGGTCATCAGATTTAATCTCTTATGGTTAGTCTTGATCACCATAGAAGACCATGCATTATTTCATCTTAATAGATTTCATTAGGTTCAGGATGAATTAGCATGATCTCCAAATTCATAGCAATTTCCATTATTTAAGCATCCATATCCAGTGACCTTTTCGATTGCAGAATATAGTTCTTTTTAATGACTGACTCAAATTTATACCATACAAATAAAACACAAATCAATCTATGCACTAGTTGTACATGTTTGCTAAACACATAAAAATTCTCAGTGTAGTTCTCAATCACTGGAGATATAACTATTTATAAACTGTACTATTCTTTCCAATGATGATATTAAAATTTGTGAACACCAATAGCATAAATTTGTGCTTAAAGTTCAAACGTTTAAATTTGCTATGAAATTTTATTTCAAGTTTGTATCTGATTTCTATCTGTTCAGCACTAGATTTTAAATGTTATAAAACAAAACACTTAACATGGGTCAACTCAGTTTCCCATACAAGTCATGTCAGATCCAATGCAATAAAAAAACTGCCATAATGTTTACATAAATAAGTAAATGCAGAAGATCACAAATATTTTGAAGTTTGGGGGTTACCATATCAAAGGCTGTAGTTTTAAAATACATGGGTTAATTCTGAACCATAGATAACACTAAAAATAATTTTGAGTACCTCAAGTTTCATTTCTCTTTCTACTCTTGCAATCAACATGTTATGTGATGATTTCAGCAAACTATGTTTAAGAAAGTTGACAAATGATGCGACTCACATCTTTTGTCTTCAGAATTTAAAAATATTATAAACATTAATATTTGTATTTATGCAAATGTATGTAAAAGGTACCAGAATTTGTCACCTCCAAATATGCCACTTTGGAATAAGGACTATTTTGAGTTAAAGGCAAAGGAAAGGAACATTCCTGCTATATTCATATTTCCTTAAAAGTAAGACATAAATTTACAAAGGTGACCCACCTTCCATCTCTACCAGAAACAGCAATGATTGATTACTGAAATGACCTTAGTCTTTTCCTGCACTGAGGAATCTACACAAAAATGTTTACTGACTAAACTTCATCTATTATTAGTTTCCCATACTTGGCCTTCTCCACAACCTTCTTTCTTTGATTTTGGCTAAATATGTTATTTAAGTCTGAATCATCTCTGAATCATCTGATCATCTCTTTGAAAATTACTCATTTCCAGGGAATCTCCATGTGCATATGACATATACATTAGTGAACTTATCCTTCTCTTATTAATCTTGTTATAAAGGTCCCAGCTAAGAAATCGAAAGGGAAAATAATTTTTTCTCCCTCACTTATCTGATTACTCAAGGTCAGTTTGTAGAACAAGAACGTGGAGCAAGCAGAGAGAATAGGAACCAGAGAATGGAACCAAGCAAGAGGAAGAGCGAAGAGAGCTAGAGAGAGCATGAGAGAGCTGCAGGGGAGAGGATTTGGTATTTTGTTTCTTGTGATTTGGAAGCCAAGGTAATAAGAAAATAGGCTAGTGTTTTTAAGGGTGGGCAAGGAGAGTAACCATGTACATGAGGAAACATGTAACCAGTACATGAGGAAACAGATACAAGAGAGAGAGTTTTAGATTTAAAAAGTTGTGGCTTAAAGGAGATTTATTCCAGAATAACTGCTTTTTCTCTAATATCTATTCAAGTCAATATTAAATGTTTATAAGTTATTTCATCTTATAACATTATTGTGAATTCAAAATCCATTCCCATTTTCTTTAAATCTTTGAATTACAAAAATGATTTCTAAAATCCTTTGAAATGTTAAGTAACTGTGTATGCAGACCCCCCTGTGCACATGTTATTCATCATTAAATGTAGTCACAGTATTAGAAGGAATTCGCATCCAAACACGTTCAATATTCACTCCTCTATTGTAACCTACTGTACAATTTCTCATTAGTCAAGGTACTAGTCTCTTTCTTCTCTGTTTTTTTAATCATCTGCTTTTTTTAAGTATGTTTAATTCAATAACCAGATAATCCTCTCTATTTCTGGAAATATACTCCCAATTACTAATGATATTTTTTCTTTCTTCTCAGTTGCAGCTCAAAGGATCATTGAATCCATTTTTATATAGCTATCAATCTTCTTTGTCTTTTAGTTTTCTTTCATTAGAAGACAGCCCATCTGGAAGTGAAAAATGTGATGTTCCAGAGCAGTCTATATGTACTTAAAGAAATTAGAATTGGCTTAATTTTAGAGAGTTAGCTTTGATCTTATATTTATATAATAGTGTTCATGTCAAAGTTTATTTTGAAATATTTGTTCACCTTAGAAAATTAATTAGAAAAGTTAAAGCAATTTCCTTATAATTTCTAATTGTTTTCTTTTCACTGAATCACAAACATTTCAGAGAGCACTGCGCATTTGTATATAAAGTAGGGATAGAAGAGAACATGGAGATATAGACCAAAGGCACTAATAATCTTTACAATGAGATAGCAACAGAAAGCTTCCCCTTATCAGAAATGAGATAGACATCCACATACAGGAGGCATATAGGACCCACATAATAAAGCTCAGAGCAGCCTCTCCAAGACACATTATAATCAAAATGTCTAACATAGAAAACAAGGAGAGAATACTAAAAACTGTGAGAGAAAAACAGTAGTTCACTTTTATAGGCAAGCCAATAAGGCTCATTTCTCACTTCTCAACTCAGACTCTAAAAGCAAGGAGGGCCTGGAATGAGATATTCTAAGCTCTAAAAGAAAACAATTGCCATCCAACTTGCTATAGCCTGCAAAGTTCTTTCAAAAGTGATGAGAAATAAAAACTTTCCATGACAAGAATAATCTAAAATAATATATGACCAGCACTGCAGACAATACTCAAAGGTAAACTGCAACCAAGTTACCCAAAAGCAAACCTCAAAACTCCCAAATATATGAAAAACACTAGAAGAGCAACCAACTAAATGGAAATTAAGACAGAATTATATATAATAAATTAATCATAATGCAGAAAACTATAAACATAAATACATAATAATGATAAATGCAAGTGGTCAAAACTCCCCAATTAAAAGACATAGATTAGCAGAATGGATCAAAAACATGATCCAACTACATGCTGTTTGCAAGAGACTCATAGGAAAAGACACCCATAGGCTGAAGGTAAAAGGATAGAAAAAAATATTCCATGCAAATAAAAACCAATCAGAGAGATATTCTCATATCAGACAAAGCAGATTTTGAGCAAAAAATTAACCAGGAGAGACAAAGAAGGCCACTACATCCTGGTAAAGGGACAATCCAACAAGAAGATATAAAGATAACAAATATATATGCCTCAAATATCAGTGCGCTGATTTACATAAAAAAATTAAACTTTTTTGACATGAAATCCCAGGTAAACCCCAATACAATAATATTGGGTGATTTTTAGCTCACCTTTATCACCAATAGAGAGGTAATCCAAACATAAAATCAATAAATATATTTTCAACCTAAACAATAGTATAAATCAAATGGGTCTAACAGACATCTACAGAATATTTTAACTCAACTACCTGAATATGCTTCTTCTCAGCAACTCATGAAATCTTTTCCAAAAGAAACCATATTCTAGGTCATGATGTAAGTCTTAAAAATACAAAAAAAAGATGTAATCCCATGCACCCTATGAGAACATAATGAAATGAAACTAAAAATCAACAGTAAAAAGAACAAGAGAAACTGTATAAATCTATGGAGCTTGAACACTACTCTTTTATTTGAAGAAAGGTGATAAAAGAAATGAGAGAAGAAATCAAGAAATTCTTAGAAACAAAAACTGAGATATAACATATCAAAATCTCTATGACAGTATGAAAGCAGTTCTAAGAAGACATTTATAGCGTTTATTTTAGAGAGATCCCCAAATAAATAAGCTTGTGTTCTCCCTCAAGGAAACACAAACTTACTCCAAAACCAGTAGAAGATAGGAAATAATTAAGATCAGAGATAAAATTAATGAAATTGAGGATAAAAACAATACACAAGATTAATGCAACAAAGAGTTGGTTCTTTGCAAAGATAAATAAAATTGATAGACCCTTATCTAACCAAAAGAGAGAGAAGACCCAAATACACAAAATTAGAATTGAAAAAGCAAATATTACCACAGACACATCTGAAATCCAGAAGACTATTCTATTGGAAATTATTTTGAAAACCTATACTCTAATAAACTGAAAAAGCAGAAGACGTTGAGAAATTTCTAGACACGCATGATATGCTCAAATTGAACCTGGGAGATATAGAACATCTAAACAGACCAATACCAAGCCATAAATTGAACAGCAGCTAAAAGCCTTCAAACAAAGAAAATCCCAGGACCAGACAGATTCTCAGCTGAGTTCTATCAGATTTTAAAGAGGAGTATCAGTATTCCTCAAATTATTTCAGAAATTGAAAGGGAGGGAACACTCACAAATTAATTTTACGAAGTCAGTGTAACCTTGACATCAAAAGCAGACAAAGATACCTCAAGGAAAAAACACTACAGACTGTTATCCCTGATGAACATAGATGCAGAAAATGAAATATTAGCAAACCACATCCAAAAACACATCAAGAAGATAATACATCATTATCAAGTGGGTTTCCTTGTTCAGTGCAAGGTTGATTCAACATAGGCAAATCAATAAATGTAATTCACCATATAAATAGAATTAAGGACAAGAATAATATGGTCATCTCAATAGATGCAAAAAATGTCTCTGATAAAATTCTGTGCTGGTTTCTGTTAAAACAAAACAAAATAACAACAACAAAAACACTGGAGAACTAGGGATAGAAGGAACTGTCCTCAACATTTTAAAGACTGTATATGACAAACCCAAAGCCAACATCATACTGAATGGAGAAATACTGAAGCATTTTCTCTAAAATTAGGAAAATCCACTCTCACTACTTTTATTCAATATAGTTCTCAAAAACTAGTCAAAGAAACCATGCAACAGAAGGAAATTAAAGAGATACAAATAGGAAAAGAAGAAGTTGAACTATCTCTGTTTGCTGATGACATGATGCTATATCTAGAAGACCCCCATAAACCCAACAGAAGACTTCTACAGCTGATAAATGAATTCAGCTAGGTAGCAGGATACAAGATCAACACTCATACATCAATGCTAATCCTGTACTCCAACAGGAATTCTGCTAAAAATTGTAAATTAATCTAACCAAGAAGGTAAAAGACCTCTACAATAAAAAACTACAAAACACTGAAGAAAGAAGCTAAAGATGGCTTTAGAAAACGGAAAGACCTATGTTCTTGGATGGGCATAATTAATATTGTCAAAATGATCATATGACCAAAAGCAATATACAGATTAAATGAAATCCCCATCAAAATACTAATGGTATTCTTCACAGAACTAGAAAAAAATAGTCCTTAAATTCATTTGGAAGAATAGAAGACCCAGTTAAAACAATTCTAAGCAAGAAAAATGATGCATGAAGCATCACAATACCTGATCTCAAATTATACTATAAAGCTATAGTAACAAAAACAGCATGGTATCAGTATCAAAATAGACATGAAGATCAATGGAATGGAAAAGAAGAGGAGACAAATCCACATACTTACCAGTCATCTGATTCTTGACAAAGTTACCAAAAATTTATGTTGGAGAAAAGATAGCTGTAAAAAACAATGCTGGGAAAACTGGATATCCCTATTTAGAAGAATGAAAGTAAACTGCTATCTCTCACACTGCACAGAAGTCAGACCAAAATGTATCAAACACTTAGGAATTATACCAGAAGCTAGAAGAAAACATAGGGTCAGAACTCCATTGTATTGGCTCAGACATTAACTTCTTTAATAAAGATCCCTACAGCTCAAGAAATAAAAGCAAAAACCAATACATGGGATACCATCAGATAAAAAAGCTTCTGTAAAATTAATGAAATGATTAAGAATGTGAAGAGAGAGCCTAAAAAATTCGGAAAAATCTTTGCCAGCTGCTCCTGTGACAGAAGATTAATATCCAGAATATTTAAAGAACTAAAAAAACTCAATACCTAATAATAATACTCATTCAATAAATGGATGAATAATAAACAGATATTTCTCAAAAGAAGAAAGACAAGTGGCCAACAAACTTACAAAAAGTGTTCAACATCTCTAGAAATCAGGGAAATGCAAATCAAAACTACACTAAGATATCATCTCACACCAGGAAGCAACTAATAAGAATATGAATAATAATAAATGCTGGTGAGGATGAGGGGAAAAAAGGTACACTCATACATTGTTGGTGGGACTGCAGACTAGTACAACCACTCTGGCAAGCAATATGGAGATTCCTCAAAAAACTAGGAATATAACCTCCATATGACCCAGCTATTCCACTCCTTGGTATTTATTCAAAAGAATGAAAATCTGCATACTATAGCTATATAGCCACTTTAATGTTTATCACAGCATAATTCACAATAGTCAAATTATAAAATCAGTCCAGATGCCCATAAATGGATGAAAAGACCAAGAAAATGTGGTATATGCATAGGTATATGCATAATGGAGTTTTACTCAGCCATAAAAAAATGAAACTATGGCATTTTCCAGTAAGTGGATAGAAATGGAGACTATCATGTTAAGTCAAATAAGCTAGACTCAGAAACTCAAGGATTGAATTTTTTTTTTTCACATGTGGAAGCTCGAGTAACATAAGGGAAAGAAGGCAAGGAGAGGAATTGGCTATCATAAAGATACAGAGAAGATCAGTGCAGTAGAAGGAGATTGAGAAGGAGGAGGAGGGATGGTAAACAGGAGAAATTGAGAAATGAATTTAACAAAATCATGTTATGTGCATATATAAATATATGACAGGGAATTTTACCTTGTGTATATGTAGAAAGAAACAATCAGAAATAAATAAATAGCCGAGTGCGATGGCCTATGGCTGTCAATCCCAGTGGCTCTGCATGCTGAGGCAGGAGGATTGAGAGTTCAAAGCCTGCTTCAGCAACTTAGCAAGACCCTAAGCAATGCAGGAAGACCCTGTCTCTAAATAAAATATAAAAAAGGCTGCGGATAGGGCACAGTGGTTAAACTCCTAAGGGTTCAATCCCCGGTATAAATAAATAAATAGGAAGTAAGAAGAGTGAGAAAAGAGAATAGGGGGAGAATAGGAGGATAGGGGAGAGGAGGGAAGTAGAAAATGAGGGCTGAAATGGAGTAAATCAAATTCTATGCATCTATGATTCTGTCAAAATGAACCCAACTTCTGTGTATTACTAAATGCTCTAATAAAATGAGAAAAAAGAATATTAGTATGATTAAGTATACTTTCAATAGAAACTAAAACTATAGAAGTAATGACCTATTCTCTTGTTGCCTGAACTTAGAAATAAATATGTGTTTAAACTTTTATTTAAAATGAAGATGGAACAGACATTTTCAGACAAACAAAATTTACAGCAATAACTTTCATTTATGGAATTTCTAAAAAGTTTTTCAGGAATAAAATAGTCTTAGAAGTTAACTTAATTCCTATAAGCATGATAATATGAGACAATAAAAAAATGTCATATTTGTAAGCTAAAACAAAGTGGAACTAAACACTGCTCATCCATAACATGTAAGAAGAAAGGGAAGCAATGTTTTGCTATTGGTGAGGTGGAAGACAGTACTAATAACTAATTTTAAATCTAAAAGTGAGTGGTAAAAGCTTTGGGTGAATTTTTAATAGAACAAAAGTAGAATCAGTATATAATTTTGAAATAGTAGAGAATAAATGAAATTTAAGAAATCTAATGTAATGTTGTCAGGAATAAAGATAAAGGAATAGAAAAAACACAATGAATAAAAGGCACAGAATTAGATGGTAGGAACAATCATATCTATCTATCTATCTATCTATCTATCTATCTATCTATCTATCTATCTATCCATCCATCCTGACATAAATATCAGTAATTTCAGTAAGTGGATATAAACTAATTCAATAATTAAAAATTTCAGCTATTTGTTGTTTATAAAAAATTCATTTGAGAATGTGTATCCAGAAGTATTGAAAGTAGAAATATAAAAGACATGCTGGACCTATATTAAATAAAAGAAAGGTTGTGTAATTAATATCAGACAAAATAGAACTCATGGCAAAATAGAAACAGGATTGCTACATAATACAAAACTATGTGAATCCTATCTGTATATAATAAATTAGCATTAATATGTAAAAACTAAAATTGACAAGTAATTGTCAAATTCATAATCCATCATCAGTAATTGACAAATGAAACCAACAAAACTATTGAGGATACAGGAGATTAGAGCACACAACTAACAGGTTTATCTAATGCATCTATATAGAGCCCTAAACCCTGAAGTTATCAAATACATTTATCTCAATTACATATTACAATTATAAAAATCATATCACATAGATAATATTGACTGACAATACTGTAATTGAGGTAGATATAGTGGAAAAAGTGTAAGTCCCACATTTAAAAACTTTAATTCTAGACTTTTTAAAAATACAAATGTTCAAATTCAAATGTAATTTGAATTCACACATTAAAAAGAAATCAAAAAGAATAATAAAAATTTTTATAACAGAGGGGATTAGGGAGTAGCTCAATGGTAGAGCACTTGCCTAGCATGTGTGAGGCATGGGGTTTGATTCTCAGCATCGCATGTAAATACGTAAAATAAAGGTCCATTGACAACTAAAAATATTTTTTAAAAAGAATTTAAACAGAAAAATAAAAATAAAAAACAAAAGAAATCAAACAAATCTAATGTGATTGATAAAGTTAAATATGATCAACTCTTTGAAAGTAAATTCAAAAGCTAGATGCAGTGAGTAATTGTAGAAAAAAAGAATCAAGTCTCTTTACTAAGGAAACACCAAATCTAGGAATGGTACAAGGAAGGAACAGGGAAAGTGCAGGTTATATTTTTTTGTGCTTGAAATCAAGAACATTTTCAAAAGGTCACAAATCTTTTTAGAAGGATGTTGGCCCAGTGCAGAGGGCCCATCATTGGCCAAAATTATAATAATTTGAGCATCAAAAAGAAAGAGATAGAATAAAACATTGATTTGTGAAAATTTTTGATTCTACAATTCAGAAGAAGAATGGCAGAAATAGACCCTTGGTTGTTAGTAGTTAAAGTAGCCATTAAAACAGCACCTTACTTGAGAATTGAATAATAAAAGGGAAAGAAGTATTTATGTTGCCTTTGCTATAAGAATTGTATATCAATATACTAAGCCCATGAGGTAAAGCTCTACATTACTCAACAAGAGGCCACAAATACAGAAGAAATGGAAAGACTTTTTAAAAATACAAAATTTTAAATTCAAATATAATTATTTGATTCTTGTAAAAATTAGAAATTGATTTTTCTGAGATGAAAACTTTTATTTTCTGAAACTGCAAAAATATAATAATAATTTTGAATAATTTTATTTTATTTTTCATTAATTTTTTTAAAAATTTATATATGATAGTAGAATACATAATATTCATATTACACATAAAGAACACAGTTTTTCATATCTCTGGTTGTATACAAAATATGTTCGTACCAATTCATGTCTTCATATACGTACTTTGAATGATGACCGTCACATTCCACCATCATTTCTAACCCACAAATGTTTAACTCATAACTCACCAAAATATATAACCTAGATTTTCATAGCAAGTAGTACTTGCAGGATAACAATAGTAATATAACCAAATTTGTGAAATATAAATAAAATGATATTTAGAAAAAATTATGTCACTAAATGTTTACAAAAGAAAAGAGTACATGAATGAGCTGAGCACCTAGTTTTAAAAATTTTTTAACTAAAATGTTTTAACTAATTTCTAACTAAAGATGTTAGAAGAAAAGATGAGCAGATGTACCTTTAATTAGCAAATATTTACCATATGCCCACTATTCCCCTCTCCTTATGCTCAGTCTCTCCTATAAACAACATCCCATAGTAGTTCATTTGGTACAATGACACATTCTTATCACCCAAAGTCCACAGTTTACATTAGGGTTCCCTCCTGTCGATATAATGCCATGTATCTACCATCATTGCATCACACACAATATTTTTATTGCCCCCCAAATCCTCCATGCTCTGCCTGTCCATTCCTCCTTCTCTCTGATCCCTTGCAATTACTGATTCCTTTCCTGTCCCTGATTCCTCCTTTTTCAGATTGGCTTTTTTCACTTAGAAATATGCATGTAAATTTAAATTCTCTCTGTGTGTTTGTTTTCATGCCTTGACAGTTCTTTTGTTGTTGTTTGTTTGTTTGTTTTGGTAACTTCTTTTTACAAAAAAATTTGGTTTATTTTTTAATTTTTAATTTTTGGTTGTTGATAGACTTTTATTTATTTATATGTGGTGCCAAGAACCAAAACCAGAACCTCACACATGCCAGGCAAGTGTGCTACCCCTGATTCCCAGCCACAGTCCCCCTTTTGTTACTTCTTAACAATATTCCACTATCTTTATGTAGCACATATATCCATTTACCTACTTAAGAAAATCTTGTTTGCCTCACAGATTTTATCAATTATGTCTAGAGCAGCTGTGTATGGGTTTTTGTGGATATAAGTTTTCAAATCACTTGTGTAAATGGCAAGAACACAATTGTTGGATCATGTTTAGTTTTATAAGAAACTGCCAAACTATCTTCCAAAGTGGTTGTACCATTTTGTATTACTACCAGCAGTTAATTAGAGTTCCTGTCCTTCCACATTCTCCCCATTATAGTGTTCTGGATTTTGGCCATTCTAATTGTTGTACAGTAGACTCTATTTGCTAGTATTTTGTAGGCTTTTGCATATATATCCAGGAGAGCTTCAGACTCTCATTTCTTGAAATGCCTTTGTCTGATTTTGGTATTAGAGTAATGTTGGCCTCATTGAATGAGTTAGGAAGTAATTCCTTCTGCTTCTGGCTTCTAAAAGACACTGTAGAGAGTTGGCATAACTTTTTTTTAATGTTTCATAGAATTCATTTGTGAACTCATCTAGGCCTAGTGTTTTATGTTCTGGTACATTCTGAATTACTGATTTAATTTAATACTTATAAATTGATCCAGATTATCCATTTCTTCTTGTGCAGCATTTGCACGTCTTTTAAGGATTGATCCATTTCATTTAGATTTTTAAATTTATGGGAACAAACTTATCCATAGTATTCCTCTATTATCCTTCAGCTGCAGGGGATTGTAGTAATGCCCTTTCTTTTATTTCTGGTAATTGTAACTTGTATCCCCCCGACCTCCAGCCCCCTTGGTTAGCCTTGTTAAAGGCTTGTCAATGTTATTTATCCTTTCAAAGAAACAGGTTTCAATTTTATTGATTTTCTTAATTGTTTACAATTTCATTGATTTTTTTTTTCATTTTTTACTGTTTCTTCTGCTTAATTTAGATTTATTTTTCTTTATTTTCTAGATTCCTAAGATACAAAGTTAGGTTATCTTTCTTTTCTAATATATGCATTCAGTGCTATAAAATTCTATTAAAGTCTTGCTTTCTTCATATCCCACAAATTTTGGTTAGTTCTGTTTTCACTTTCATTTTATTCTAAACATTTTTAAATTTCTCTGAGATTTATTTTTTTCTTCATGTACCATTTAGAAGTGAACTTTTTAGTCACCATGTACTTAGGATTTTCCATCTTTCTTTGTTATTTATTTCTAATTTAATCCCATTGTAGCTTGAGAGTAGACATTGTATGATTCCCAGTCTTTCAAATTCATCAAGTTGTTTTGTGGCTCAGAATATGATCTATCTTGATGAATGTTCAGTATGAGCTTGAGAAATAGGTACTCTATTATTGAATGAAGTAACCTATGGATACAATCAACATTATATCCAGTTGATTGATGGATTTAACTATTTCTTAATGATTTTCTGTTTGCTGAATTTGTCCATTTCTAAGAAATGGACTTTGTCTCTTCAAATGTGGGGGTCTTATTTTTTGTTGGTTTGTTTTTACTGTGCTTTGTCATTGGTTATTGATAGCATAAAATAATGCAGTGGAGAAAAGAAACTAAACTTTAGTAAGGTGGTGGTAAGATGTGGGGCAGGGGAGAGTTTTACAGTTCCGTGACCAGGGTCTCAGTCTTTTAGAGTACATGTTTCTGGACTGTGAACTTCATAAGTGCCTTCCAGTTTTCCCCTCTTAAGTGGGGCAGGATGGCTGAGAGCATATTTCCCTTCTCCTACTTGGAAGACTAGAAATGGCTGAAGTTAGGTTACTTCCCTTCCTCTAGGTCAGCTGCAGCTGTAACAACTGCAGCACCTTAGGTTATGGCCAAAGAAGTTTCTCTTGATGACAGATCTTGTTAAGAAAAACAGAATGCTTTACCATTCAAAATGCTTCCTTTTCCCTACTCCCTGATGGTGGCACAAAAGGATTTTTCTCAAATATTTCTGTGAGAACTTTGGCTCTAGGAGGTGAAGCTCACGAAAGAATGGACTTCCCCTAGTGACTTCATCTTATGGTTTTTAATCCCCAAACAATTGAGTCTCCAGCAATTCAACAGGTATGGGTCCCATCAGGGATTTTTAATCATGAACTTCTACTTAGTACATTGTGATTCTCTGAATTCATATATCTCCATTTGGTGAGGGGAAGCAGTTTTCCTTGTGATCTTACTTGTCTTACAGATCTAAGAAGAGTTGTTGATTTTTTTAGCTTGTTCTACCTTTTAACTTCTTGTTGAAAAGGGTAGTGACTTCTAAGGTCTTTGTATTTTGAACCAGAAACAAGCATTTCACTAAACATGTTTTAGGAATGCATATATGTAAAGCAAAATTAAAATGATAGAAAGCATAATAATTATTTGAAGAAGAAAAGTTGTCATGTCCGAAGATAGTGTGAGAAAAGGGACTGGGGAATAGTAAATGAGTGATGTTTCACTATGTTGGAAAAGTTTCATGTCTTATTTCAATGGTGAAAGTATGAGCATTTATTGATTTATTTTATGACTTTGTATTAGTACATATAGCTTGCAAATAAAAATCAAGACTGAAAAACCTCTCATTTATTTCCATTACAATTGCTTCTAAACTCAACTACTACTATCTTGTCTTATTGTTCTCCAATGTATTTTACATCTTACAACCAGAATAATACTTTGTAAACCCTGATATATTGATGCCAGTATGTTGCTTCAGACATATCAAGGGATTGCCATTGTCCAAACTCAATGATTACATCCTTGGCAAAGCTGAAAATTCTTTCCCGCTCTGCTCCTAAGCAACTCTCTGGGCTCAGTGTTCTTCCCTTCTCACTCCATACTCTGGCCTTAGTCACCTTCATTCTTTTCTGTCAGTATTCAGAGTTCTAGTTCTGTCTTGGTAGATTACTCTTTCATGTTTACCCGGCATTTCTGCACCATGCTCTACAATCTGCCTTCCCCTTCTTAGTTATCTGGCTGTCTCCTACATATTTTAGGTTTTAACATACATGACACTTTCTCAAAAGGCATCCTTAACCTCTGAGTCTGGGCAATCTAATCTTTTCACGTGTTCCTAAGTACCAACTCTTTCATATAATTTTATATTGTCATGTAGGGCAATGATACGTTACTTTTTATAATCAATTTTCTGACTTACTTGACCACTTTGTGGACCAACAGTATCCTGCACTGCTTTCCAAGCCCTAGACTCAAAACTATAACCCCCAAATTATTTTTTATTAAATAACCAAACATTCCAAAATGGAGAAAATATAAAATAATAGAAGGCACTACACATCCCTTGTAATGGTGTGCATTTGAGCTTTCCCTTCAGGAAAAGTTGGGTAATCCCTCTGGAGCTGTGTTGTTGTTCTAGGCACATGGCCAGAAGTGATAAGTGAATATGTCTATCAATGACCTTTATCAGAATGTTCATGGCAATTTTTTTTTTCAAATTGAAATACTTTAAGAATAAAAGGTGGGTAGTTTTTAATTATTTATTTATTTATTCTAATTTGTTGTATATGATGGCAGAATGCAATTCATTTTATATTACACATATAAAGCACAATTTTTCAAGTCACTGATTGTACACAAAGTATTTTCACACCATTAGTGTCTTCATACATGTACTTAGGGTAATGATGTCTAACTCATTCCACTATCATTCCAACCCTCTTTCCCCCTACCTTCCCCTCCCTCCTCTTTACCCTATCTAAAGTTACTCCATTCCTCCCATGCTCCCCCCACCATCAACATTATGAGTCAGCATCCATATATATATATAAATCAGCCTTTGTTTTTTGGGGGATTGGCTTGCTTCACTTAGCATTATATCTTCCAACTCCATCCATTTACCTGCAAATACCATAATTTTATTCTCTTGTAATGCTGACTAATCTTCCATTGTGTATATATACCAAAGTTTCCCTATCCTTTCATCTACTAAAGGGCATCTGGGTTGGTTCCACAATTTAGCTATTGTGAATTGTGCTGCTATAAACATTGATATGGCTGTGTTCATATAGTATGCTGTTTTTAAGTCCTTTGGGTATAAACTGAGGAGTGGGAGAGCTTGGTCATATGGTGGTTTGATTCCAAGTTTTCCAAGGAATCTCCATACTGCTTAAAGATTGGCTGCACCAATTTGCAGTTCTACCAGCAATGTATGAGTGTGCCTTTTCCCTACATTCTCGCCAATGCTTATTGTTACTTATATTCTTAATAACTGCCATATGACTGGAGTGAGATGAAATCTTAGAGAAGTATTGATATGCATTTCTCTAATTGCTAGAGATGTTGAACATTCTTTCATATGTTTGTTGATTGATTTTATATCCTCTCTGAGAAGTGTCTGTTCAGTTCCTGGGCACATTTATTGATTGGGTTATCTGTGGTTTTTTTTTTTTTTTTGGTGTGAAGGTTTTTGAGTGCTTTATATATTCTAGAGATTAGTGCTCTATCTGATGTGCAATGGTAAAGATTTACTCTTATTATGTAGGCTGTCTATTCCCTCACTTATTGTTTCTTTTTCTGAGAAAAAGCTTTTTAGTTTGAATCCATCTCATTTATTGATTCTTGGTTTTAATTCTTGCACTATAGGAGTCTTATTAAGAAAGTTGGGGCCTAATCTGACATGATGGAGATTTGAGCCTACTTTTTCTTCCATTAGGTGCTAGATCTCTGGTTTAATTCCTAAGTCTTGATCCACTTTGAGTTGAGTTTTGTACATGGTGAGAGATAAGGATTTAATTCCACTTTGTTACATGTAGATTTCCAGTTTTCCCAGCACCATTTGTTAAAGAGGCTATCTTTTCTCCAATGTATGTTTTTGGAAACTTTGTCTAATATAAAAAAAACTGTAGTTTGTGGGTTAGTCTCTGTGTCCTCTATTCTGTACAATTGGTCTACCAGTCTGTTTTAGGTTTTTTGTTTTGTTTTGTTTTTGTTTGTTTTAGTGCTGGGGATTGAACCCAACCAGTCTGTTTTAGTGCCAACATCATGCTGTTTTTGTTACTATTGCTCTGTAGTATAGTTTAAGGTCTGGTATAGTAATACCACCAGCTTCACTCTTTTTGCTAAAGATTGCTTTAGCTATTCTGGGTGTCTTATTTTTCCAGATGAATTTCATGATTGCTTTTTCTATTTCTATGAGGAATGTCATTGGAATTTTGATTGGGATTGCATTGAATCTGTATAGTGCTTTTGGTAATATGGTCATTTTGACAATATTAATTCTGCCTATTCAAGAACAAAGTGGATCTTTCCATCTTCTAAGGTGTTCTTTAATTTCTTTCTTTAATGTGTTGTAGTTTTTGTTGTAGAGGTCTTTCACCTCTTTCATTAAATAACCAACATCTGAGAGTGGCCCAAATATCCATCAATAGTAGAATAGGTAAATAAATGTTGTCTATTTATACAATGGGAATCACACAGCAATCAAAACCAATGAAGGGTATGATACATAAAAGGACATGGTTGACCTTTATAGTTATGAAACTGAATGAAGGAGGTCAGAAGCAAGATAGTAGACGCTACATGATTCCATTTCTATAAAGTCCTAGGTAGGATAGCACTGATCTGCATAGGGTGAAAAAGGTTGAGACAGAGATAGTGGGTATTAGTAAGGGGGGTTATTGCTGGAGTTGGGAGTTGGAAATTTTCTAAATATTGGAAAATAGAAGTTGGTATTATAGGATTTTTCAAATTTTTACTTCCTTGTCTCAATCATTTTGGAAGCATGGGTTTTATCAAACACATTTATTAAGAAAAAATAAGTAGAGAGGATCAGCAATCTTTCTCTTATATAATTAAAATAATGCAGAACTAGGAGAAAAGGCCTAATTTCCTTTTTAAAATTTTCTTGGCTGTGCCATTTGTTGCTATTGGAAGAAACCAACCAAATTTCCCAGTTTTCTAATAATGACCCTAAAGAAATAAGTATCATTAGAAAAAAATGAGGTGAATAAAACCTACTTTTAAAAGTTTAATTGACATGTATTAATTATTAATTTTATGGATTTTTGGGGGTACAGAGTGATACACACACATAATGTGAATTGATCAGATTAGCATTTCCTTCACTTCAAACATTTATCATTTCTTTGTGTTGGGAATATCCATGATCCTCTCTTTCAGCTGTTTTGGAAAGTCTAATAAATTGTTGGACATTGTGTTCACCTTGCTGTGCCACAGAACACTGGAATCTCATCCTTTCTAATTGTGTTTTCGTGCCTTCTCCTACCTCTGTCTGGCCCCACTCTCTGCTACCATTCCTAACCTCTGGTGACCATTATTCTACATTCTACCTCTATTTAGATCAATTTTTAGTTTTTGCATAAGTGAAAACATGAGATATTTATTTTTCGGTGCTTAGCTCATTTCCCTTAATATAATGTCCTTTAGGCTCATCTCTGTTGTTGCAAATGACCAGCTGAAAAATATTCCATTGTGTATATGTACCACATTTTCTTTATCCACTTATCTGTGAATGGACAACTAAGTTGATCTTGGCTAAACAATGCTTCAGGACCCACTTGAAAGGGTATCAGGAAGAACAGGGAGAAGTTAGCAAAACTCTGCAATTTGCAGGAAAACTATTATTTTTGTAAAACTATTATTAGTACATTACCGTTATACATGATAGCAAGGTCTTTCAAATGTCAGGCTCCCTTATTGGTGTTTGGTTTTTAGTTACTCACTCATCTATGAAATCTTCCTTTCTTTTGGCTTGCCTGCCCTACCAGGTTCATGGGGGCAGAATCAGGGATGTCCCTGAAAACGACCTTCCAAAAGCTTGAAATACTTGAGTAATTGAAAACATTTAATTTCAGCGACATCCCAAATGCTAAATTATACAGGTGCTAGTATAATACACATTCAAAGATATTTGCATTTACAGAATATTATTGCTGTACCAGAATGCACCAAGATTTGCCTGCAGATGATTTTTTTTAAACTGTATATATTTCATTTTAAACATCTGTAGTTTACTTAGTTAATTACTATCCCATTCAACACATCTGGCTTCTCTGTGTTAGTGTTAATCAATAATAATTTGATTACAATGTTATGTTTTTTATGCTAATTAGAATTTTGAGACTATAAAATTGTGCTACCTTTGTGCTTCATGCTGGCACTATGGTGTTACATTTATACTTTGGTATATTCATAAATTGTGCACACATATGCATATCTCCACACATTTTACCTAATTTGTACAATAGAAATTTTTCTATTCAGATTTTTTTTTTTTGGTTACATTTACCACCTAGAAAAAAGCAGCCTTGCTTATGTTAAGTAGAAAAACATTCCTTATTCGAACTTGGAATTGAACCCAGGGATGCTGAACCACTGAGCTATCTCCCCAGCCCATTTAATATTTTATTTTGAGATAGGGTCTCACTAAATTGCTTAGGGTCTTGCTAAATTGTCCAGGTTGGTAATCCTCCTGCCTCAGCCTTCCAAGTTGCTGGGATTACAGGCATGTTCCATCATGCCTGGCTAGATGTTTGTTTTATGTGATATAATTCTTAAAAAGAAAAAAAAAAGAGGAAAAGTCATATAATCCTTTTATTTTCTCTCCTTTTGAAAGGTAGCTGGATAAATAGAACAATATTGATGTTTTTGATCTACAATGTGGTTGCTGGTATGGTTTCAAATCCTTTGTAAAAGCAGACTTCCTTTCTTCAAATAATTATGAAACCTGGAAAAAAGTCTGAATAATTGCAAAGTTGAATGTGGTTAAAACCTCTGGCAGGTTCTTATCTGTCACCATCATTCTCAAGTAGCTTATCGACCATCTTGGGTGGCTTGTGGGAAGCAGCCTCTTGGGATCCGGAAATTTCAAGACAGTGACTCAAGCACAGATCTCTGGAAGGATTTCCACTGTACTACAGCAATATGTGCCTTAGCCCTTAGCACATTCTTTTTTTTTTTTTTTGAGACAGGGTTTCACTAAGTTGCTAAGGTTGGATTTGAACTTGCAATCCTCCTGCCTCTGCCTCCAGAGAGTAGAGGCATGGGCCACCATGTCTAGCTGCATTGGCCCATTCCTGATTCCTAGATCTTCATTCAGGAATTAATAGTACCATACAAATCTTGATGTGTATACACGGGGAGGAAAAGTGCTATTCACTTTGCTGTAGGGAGGGGAGGAGCTAAGACTAAAACTCCACATCTGTCCTCTATAGCCATATTCATTTTGAAAGTATTTTTCTTTTTTTCTTCCATGAATCCCTTGAATCTACTATAAGAAATCATACCTTGTGAGGAGGTTCTTCATGTCAACATTAGATTTCTCTCTCCTTCATTGAATAAGGTTCAGTTATTACTAGCCAGATACTTCACAGGTGTAAAAAGTCCAAGGGTCACAAAGGAGTTACCTAAATAACATTGTTTTACTTTATTACTATTTAATTATTTTAATTATCCTGCGGATCATTTCTTTAAAAAAATTTAACATATGACCCAGTCATGGAAATATCTTCTTTAGTATTCTGTGGAGCTCAGGATACTTCCACACCATGAATTAATTCATATTAGAAAGTGAATGATTTCATTATTATTACCTATGCATGATCCCAATACTTTTAATTTCTTTAATTGAAATGAAGTACTTTTTAGCTATTTTTAAAAAGAAGCTTTAACAGAAGCTCCTTGGACAATATTTAAATTCTTTTCAATTTGCAAATCTTGGGGAGCCCTTTTTCTTATGAAGCACTGGTCAATTTCAGGTTATTTTTCTTACAAATAATGGGTACTCTTTAAAGAAAACACCCCTAGTTTTCTAAAAGCATATTTAGCTTTTTCATAAGCACCTAGATAAATACATACTGTTATCAAAAGTAGAAAAATGTCTCCCTTTTACACTTCTACCTCTGGCCATGAAAAAATTCTTCTATCATGAACTGGGATTATTTCCCTGGGGAGATTTGCCAGTTGACTCTTCAAGGGATGCTGGGTAGATCACTTTGGTTGTATTTTTCAGCGTTTGAAGTGATGACAATATGAGACCACTATGAGAGATGACCAACATAAAGGAAGTTATGGTGAGTGAGTGGATAACTACAAAACAGACACCCATAAGAGAAAGGGAGCTTGACATTTAAAGAAAGACAAGTTTTCCTGCAAATTGCAGATTTTTGCTAACTTCTCAATGAGCTTTTCCTATACCTTTCAAGAGGATCCTGTAGCACTGTTCACATTAGTCAAGATATGGAAACATTTGTCTATGTTCTACCCTGGTTCCCCTTAGTGTACACACAAGGGTCTTCAACAATGTAGATTTCCTCCTTATTAAAATAATAATCTCACTATTCAAACAGATCAGTATAAATTTCAAATCACATTAGACTACAAGATCTCTGCAAAGAATTGAATAAATTTTTTCTTGCACATTTCTTCAACAGAACGGCAGTGTGCAGTTATTGTTCTCTGTTCATCACAGTGCAAAATACTTTGTTTGCTTAATTAGCACTTCATAGCCTAAAATATATAATCTATGGTAATTAAAATATATTGGGGAATGCAGGGCAAAGGTATTTAGAGCTAATTTTATTCAGAGACATTTATGCATCAAGGGGCTTAGAAAGGTTGATGTAAGCTACAGAGTAATGCTTTTGAGTACCTTGTCAACAAATGATAAGGACTGGTGGTATCTTATTTATTACTTAGGATAAGCATTATGCATCAAGAATTCTGTACCTACTGAGATCCATTGTGCTAGAGGCAGGATTTGGAAAATTGGCAAGTGGTCCAGTCAGTAACCAGGATTTGCCACATGATCTCCATGTCTGGAAAATATGAGTCCTACTCTTTCCCAGAATGAGATTCACTTTTGGGGAATCTGACATTTCAAATGTTAATTTGGAGACTACCCAGAGGTACATCAAACCTAAGATTTTTTTCCTTTTTATTGTCATTTCTTTTTACTGCCATAATTATTTTTTCTTTAAAGGTCTATTTTCTCCATGAAGGGCAGTTTCTAAGGGCAACATTTGGCTAAAAAAAGACTCAATTAAAGACAAGGCAGACCTCATGAGTGAGATTTAAAAGGCATAGTTTTCCCAGCATTCTTATTGTAGTCTCACCTTTAAAAACAACAACTGCAACAGTTTTTGTAGCAGGCAATTGGCTGAATATTTTACCTTCAATGGAATGAAAATTAAAATAAGACAAATTGCATCTTCTGTATATCCTTGAGAGTTTAATTTTTGCTTACCTGGTAACATTTCCTAATTTCAAGCCAATTGCCAGGTAGCAGAGCTATAAAATGTTAGGTAAGTTGCATAAAATTTCAATTTCAATTTAAAAGTTCATGTAGTTTCATCACATTTTAGAATCAAGGGCATTTTCCAACAAAGGATTATGGTATCTCTGGTACATCTGCCTCTCTCCAGGGAAAGATGTACTTTAAACTTCCAGGTTTCATATGTAATTCTGATAGGGATCTTTTATATCAGGATGTACTAGGCCATTAGGAAGTAACTGGAATTGGGTAGTATACATGACATAAATTATATAAGGGTAGAAATGTTTCCGACTGTCTTCTTCCCATGACTTCACTATTCCAGAGACTAGTACATGCTATGACATGGTCCTCAGTAAAGATCCATTAGGTAAGGGAAGAGGCTGATGTATAATACATGCCAAATGCATTTCAGGCAAGGCTGGGCTAACATTGCATGATTGAAAAAGTACAGTTAAGTGAAAGGAAGTTGATCATATAAAAGCTACCTTTTCCAGTGGGCCAGGAAACTTGGGGTGGAATAATTTTTCTTGTTTTCTCAATTCCTCTTCTTTGTCCAGCATGGAAATATTATTTCCTTCCCGAGTAAATCCAACAAATTAGACCAATTTGCAGTAAGAGGCCAGATAAGGATAGCTTGAGCTATCATGGGCTTTGGGGAATAATGTGTGGAAAAAGACTAGGATGAGAAATAAAGGCTTCTATTGTCAGGAGAAGATTGACTGCCTGGGCCCAGGAGAAAAGAGAATTTTATAGGAGTATTTAGTGAATCTGGAATCCATGAATCAGATCTGTGCATTATATAAATTAACAAAAGACAGAATTCAAATTACAAGTCATCATTCCATTGGGAATTTTGGCAGCTAATTAATGATTCATGATATATTTTTTTTTGGTCATTTATTTTGCTCATGACCATGAATACTGCTCTCCAATTCAAATGACTTGTGATAGAATGTACCACACACAATGCATATTTATTTAATGTTGAGAAATAAAGGTGTTCCTGTAATTTAATGGAAATGCATAAATGTGTTGGAACCATCATCTCATCATAAAATACCAGGAATTATTATTGAAAACATTCTGGCCATTTATATAATGATTCTCATTACTAAAAAAAGATTTTACCTTGGGATGTATAAATTATACCTTGGTTTGATAAACACTCAATTTGGTCATAATTACACATAAAATGGGGTCTTTCATTTAGTGTCTGTGTCTGAATTGTGGCAATTTATTTGCTAGGTCAATGCTTGCATCTGATGGAAATGTATGCAGAGGATTAGAGGGACTGTAACACAACATTAGCATTGATGGTTGCAACTTACCTGTCAAAGTATAAGGCAAATGGATTATTTGCTGTCATTTTGCTGAAAACCAATTAAGAACAAAGCTAGACTAGTGCTCACAGTGAAAAAAACAAATGATCTTAGCTGATTGTAGCACAATGATTCATAGGACTAAATCATTTCAGAAATTTTCAAAGCTTCTCATGGTAGATTAAAGTCTTGAAAGTTAGTTCTCAGAAGAATCTAACGGGACTCTTGGTCAACATGAGGAGTTGCCCATGCACAGAGAGAAAGAATACTAACAGTAAGAATGGGGTCTACTTTCTGTATGTTAGTTGCTTCTTTTGGTCCTTAGATTTTTAATGAAGAGATATATTGCAAAAATTCTGAAGACCATACTATGCCTAATATATACCTGGGAAGCAACCATGATACTCTAATATTTTTGAATTTATGAGGTGAGAATGGCAGCAATGGTACTTTCCCAGTGATATATGTTATTGTCTTTGTCTTACATTGTCCACAATGCTGAGCCAGTCCTTAGTCAATACCATGTGTGCTTTTTATCTGTCAATGTGAGTTCCACTCTGTTAAAAGAGTTCACCATGAACTCAGCATTCAGATATACCGAGAACCAGAACCCTGGTCAATGGAAAAAGACCACCATACTCTCCATTAGCTATGTATCCCCTCCTTACTCCTTGGAATTTTCTGTGCTGTAGTATTCTGTCATGCCCACTGATTTTACATTTCTCAAGAGATGGCATGAATTCATCTATGTATACATGTTGTTGAAACCCAGACCTAAAAGGGGCATGTAATAAATATTCATTGAATGCATTACTGGTTTTTAAATAAAATTAATAACATGACCATTGTAAAATGAAATGGTAAATTTTATATGCATTAAAAGAGTTAAGCATAAAATACAAACTGAAAAAGAATTAGAGAAAGCAAATATGAATTTTTAGTTCAGAGTGAGGAAGTACTCTATAAACAAAACAAGCAAAGAAAGAAAACAAAGAAAATGATTGAATACAGATATAAATTTGCTTTAGATGACAGCTAATATGAAGTGGAATTGGCATTGGAATCCAGAGTTGACCGATGCCAGACTATGCTCTGTAAAGCTACTTTGAAAAATGATTTTATCACAATCGAATATTTTCAACTGCATGTAAAGTGGAATAATATCTGTGTTTATACAGATAATGCATTGGCTTAATGCATTAAGAAAAAAATGCTACATGAATTAAACAGGATGCATTAAACTGTCTTTAAAAAACTCATCAACAAATAATTGGTTCAATTATATTTCTGTGAGTTGAGTCAATAAACCTAGTTGTCCCATAGGTGTCATCCCAGAGTTAAAGTACTGGGGAATTACTGAATGTTAAATATGTAGTTTTACAGCTCCACAAGGCTATAACAAGAAAAGGTCCTTCAATTACCACAATATTTTTTGCTGAGACTATTTTACAAGTTGTATGTCATGCTGAGAAAATTCATTACCATAGGGTTAAGTAGACTAAGATATAATCTAAAGAAAGTGATGTTCTGGAAAAGTCATATACTTTATTTTTGTAGCTCTATTTCTGTCATCAGATTCACTACCACAAAGATTTTAAGGAATATTACTTTGGTCTAATAAACTTAAAAGGTATATCACTGTATTTACAAGTCTTATTTCCTGAACTTACAAAGACATATTTATAACAAATTAATAAAGCTAAATACCTTTTTAATAAGAATCTCAATCTGGGTACCTAATATGCTAATATGAAGTGGAATTGGCATTGGAATCCAGAGTTGACTGATGCTGGACTGTGTTCTGTAAAGCTACTTTGAAAAATGATTTTATCACAATTGAATATTTAATATTGGATACTCATTATTTGGTACCAAGTATTGGTCAGGTTTTTGTTATTATAATGAAATACTGTAGGGAGACAATAATGAAAAGAAGTTTATTTAGCTCACAGTTTTGGAGGCTGGAAGTCCACATAGAATTACAAGGGTTTTTTCCCTTGGCTGTATCATATCACAATGGGAGTGTGTGTGTGTGTGTGTGTGTGTGTGTGTGTGTGTGTGTGTGTGTGTGTGTCTCGGGGGGGTTTCTTCATCTTTTTATGAAGCCACCAGGATTCAGTCATGAGAGTTCCACTCTAAAGACCTAATTTAATATAATCATTTCAAAAGGTCCCACCTGTAGACACCATAGTTTAGTTAAGGTCCAAATCATATCAATATTATAAGTACTATTTTAACTATAATAAGTCATATAATTCACATTGAAACACGCAACTTTGTGTCAGTCTTACAATAGGTAGAAATCACTAATCGATCAAAGTAAAGAGTGAAGCCTAGGCAAATAAAAAAAAACAAATCACCTCCAGATGTGAGAAGCTTAATATCCTACTAATGCTTGTAGGAAAAATGACTAAGTGAGGTATTTGCAAGAAATCAAAATATACGTTTGATAGAAATGTGACTATTCATTGACAGACTTCACATGACACTTACAGAGATCTTATGTCTCATTTTGTCCGTGACACTCTTTAGCTGTGGTCAAACCCCCATTTGTATTAAAATTCATTGCTATCTCTTAACTAAAAGCCCTTTCTCTTCGGTAACTTAAAAAACAGGATTGAAACTACAATTGCAATCAATTCAGTTGTTGATTTAGCCTCCTTGCTAATTTGGCATACCCAGCATCTTTTTGGGAGCAGGTGTTCATTATTAGGCAGATTTTGGTTGGGCTTCTTGAGATGCGATTCTTCATAGCTTGTTTTCCTCAGTTTCCTTAGAGCCTCCCAGTTTCCAGGCCAAAGGCAGCAACTCCCCATGCATGTTAGTGTTCAGATGCCAGCTCTTTAGAATGATATTAATCTCAATGCCACAGATTCATGTATTTTTTAATCTACTTCAAGAACAAAAAGGATATAATGGCCCATTAGGAAACATTAAATCCTGATCATTTCGTTAATGTTCTTGCTAATATGTGTTCTATAAAGTTGCTCACTTTTATAACTGAGACGCGGGTGTCATGGGTTAATGATCCACACAGCTTCTAATGTTGTACATCTGCCATTAATCCATTATCAGGAATGGACTGATCTATCGTATTGCCCTAGCAGATGGATCAGAAGTCCTGCAGGGGCAAATTAACCCCCATCTTTTATTGCTGTACAGTGTCTTACAGATTCACAGGGCATTTTCACATATATTATCAGATTTGATATTTTTAAATTACTTTCTGAAGTTAGCAGGTACTTGTCATGATGAGGCTCTCTTAATTGTAAGGCCTGATTGAGAGGCAGGGTATCCGGAAGTCCACTCCCAGAAAGAGCCATAGGAGGGGACTTTGATTGGGAAGATCATTGGCAGGTTGTGCAGTTTCAGTAGTAACACACTGGGAGCCGTGAGGGCAGAAGAGGATGTACACCTGTCAAAATGCTGTGGATCCCTATTTCTGGATGAGGAGTCAGGGTTTCTACCAAAGGAGAATTCCACGGCAGAGGACTAACCCCTTGCTTATTTCCACTGTGCCTTCAGCAAGTTCTTTGGGTACCCTACACTGACGGCCTCTGTGTCAAGTTCACAGCAGATGAGAGAAGTAGTTGTAAGCTTGTTCTTTTTATGCTCCACCCCAGAATGGTCTTGTGCCAAGAGAATGAGTATCCCAAAAGCTGGTGTAAGGACAAACCTGTTATCCTAATTGATAATTGTTTAAGGAAAGGGCTTGTAACCTGGCTGCTACCAAAGCAGAAATGTAGACAATCTGCATGGACTAAGAAATATACTTCACATCTGAGAGAAAACCATGTTTTTTTTTTTTTTTCCTTCTGGACGTTGTCACATTAATATAACAATTACCAAAAACAGTGGTGAGAGTGTATGTAGCACTTACAATGTACCAGACACAGTTTTTAGTGCTTTTTAAAAATATTTTTAGTACTAGGGATTGAATCCAGGGACACTTTACCACTGAGCTATATCCCCAGTATTTTTTGTTTTATTTTGAGATAGGGGTCTCTTTAAGTTGCCCAGGCTGGGCTGGAACTTGCAATTCTGTCTCAGGCTCTCTAGGATGTATAATTACAGGGATGTCATTGAGCCTGGTGCACTGTAAGTATTTTAACTGCTTTAGTCCTCATTGCAACCTGGTGGGTGGGTAACATCATTACATTGACCTTGTAAATGACGAAACTAAGTGATTTGAAAGCCTGGAGTTGCTGCAGCCTTCTTGTTTTCTGTCCTAAGTCAAGACTGCAGGTTTGTCCTTCTAAGTTTCTTTGGACATACTTAGGCTCAGCAAAATTTAAATAATTTGTCTTAGCTGATAGCCAGCAAGGTGCAGACCTAGTTTTAGAAGCCAAGCTGGTAAAACAGTGATGGGAAGACCTAGGTCCACGATGGTACTCTTGTTTAAGCAGACCTTGAAACCAACGCTCTCTCTCTCTCTCTCCCTCTCTCTCTCTCTCTCTCTCTCTCTCCCTATCTCTCTCTCTCTCTCTCTCCCTATCTCTCTCTCTCTCTCTCTCTCTCTCTGGATTTTGGATTGTGAGACATGAAATGCCCTCAGGGTCCGAGGCATTTTGAGTTACAGGGTAAAGTTTCTGTTACAGGGTAAAGTTTCTCAAGAGTTTCCATCAACACATTTTAGAACTAACTCTCCATGTAGGCGCCTGGATTTGAATTTTGGCTTCATAAGTTTGAGTCAGTTACCTTTCCCCTCTGGCCCCCAGCCTCCTATAGGAGTGTCCCCTTATCCTTCAGGGATATGTTTCAAGACCCCTGGTGGATGCCTGAAATCAGAAATTGTATGGAACCCTACATAGAACTTGCTTTGTTCATCTGAAAATTGAGACTAAATGACAAGTAGCATCTGCAGCATGGACATGCTGGACATAGAGAGGGATGATTCTCATCCTGGGTGTGAGATTTCACCATGCTGCTCTCAACACTGTGCAATTTAAAACTGACAAGTTGTTTCTTTCCAGAAATTTCCACTTAATATTTTGGGACACCAGGGAACTGAAACTGTGGAAAGCAACAGAGAAAACAGAGGACTACTGTACAGAGAAAAACACCTAGACCCATGCCCCAAGTGTCGATCATATTTACCGAGGATTACCGACTGTTAATATCACTACCTTATTGTTTTAATTTAATTGCTGGCTTTGGTATTTTTCTAATCTATAAAATGGGAATAACAATAACTTTATAAATTGCTATGAGGAATAAATAAAACCATAAAAATTACTTAGCAGACTATCTGGACTAGAGAAAATGTTCATTAGATATTTGTTATTTTTTTCCTAATTAATTTTAATTGAAATATATGTATATATACGTATATAAGGTCAAATAAATGCTAAAATCTTATAACCCAAAACAGTAGTCCTATTTTTGAGTTTGCTATGTTAGCATATTATTTTATTTTAAAATTACATCCATTAAAATAATGCTGCCTTTATGTAAAGATCTGCCATTCAATAAACTCATCTGAATATAAACTTCATACTTATTTTGTAAATGAAAACCAATTACAGTTTGTACAAGTGGTTACATAAAAAAATGTCATACTTATGTATGAGTAATTGATGTATTTTTAAAATGAAAAATGGAGAGATCTATGGCAAATTATATTGCCTGCTGATCCATAAATTTGTATAGTTCAAATATTTAAGTACAAAAAATTAAATATCTAATATTATACCTCGAAGGAAATATTGTGCTATGTCGATAGACTGAACTTGATTTATCAAAATCTACTGGTTTTAAGTATAATTCTCATTGAAATAAATATTAATAATGGCAACCTGATTCTAACCAAATTCCAAATGCATTATAATTAGCCTTCTAACCTTCTCAGAAGCCTGATGAAGCTTTATATGGAAGCAATAAACTAAAATTCCATTTACATTATTACATTTAGTAATAGAATGAAGGAGTCCATATATCAAAGTTGTATTTAGTGAGACATATAAACCATAAAAATTCTTACTTCAATCTGCTCTTGTTTGGGAGCTGACAAATATTAACCTATACACATTCATTTAGGGGACATTCCTATTAATTGAATGACATCCAATTTACAATGGAGATGCTTTGTGTTAAAAATGCAAATATTAATCTCAGTGATTATTAGTGACATTGTGCTTGCACAACAAATAGATCTTGAATCAATAAGAACATAGGAGTAAATAAAATGCCCACCCAAATTATTATGAACTTTTTCTAGTAGAGACTTTTAATGTATGGAGGTATCTATGGAGCATTATCGGGGTTGAGTAAGAGACATTTAGTTTTATTAATTTGTCAAATGCATAAAATCTGTACTATATAAAAATGCTATATTACTATGTTTTGAATATGTTTAAAGTATTCTTCTATTTAATTCTACAAATACCCGTTCTGTCTGCTATGTGAAAGACATCATCATATACTATGAGAGAGTAAAAATAAAAACTATACCATTTTGGTCTCTTACTCAGATATAGTACCATGCTCACAAAAACCATACTAAAGGAATATATTCTAATGACAACCTACAAGGATGGGGACTATGGGAATAGCAAAAGACACACTGTTTCAAAAACTAGGAACAAATGGGTGAGAGGGAATTGACATCAGTATAGAACAGTAGGGATAGATTCCAGTTACCCTTGCAGAATAACAAAGCATTACTTCTGGAATGGAAGTGAGGGGTTGCTCTGAACTCAGTCAGCCTGGGTGGAACATGTCTGAAAACTAGTTGGAGTTAAGATGCCCTCACTGCTGTGCCTTCCCTCCCTCAAAAGTCCAGAGATGTGTTCACTAGAGAGGAAAACAGAGATTCTTGAGCTGGGAGGGCATACCCATAGTGGAGGGTATACATATCATGTTGATAATACCAGTGATAATCAGATCCATACCAAACACTGAGTGCGAAGACCCCCAGATTCTTCTACTTCAATCTGACTCTCAGTTAATTTCTCTCCAGATAGAAGTTGGAAGTTTTTTTTTTTTTTTTTTTTTTCTGAAGAACTTGATCTGCTCCCAAACAGAAAGACAAAGAATCTGACACCTGGGATTCCCCAGCAAATGATCCACAGAGGTCAACTTACAGTGCAGCTCAGAGTTTGAAAGCCCCTGTCATGTGCTCATGGACCAATCAGATTTTAAATGGCTTACTCATAAGCATGTATAGAAAGCCAAGGTTGAAACAAATCTGAGGGTATACATACCATCCTGGCTCTCTAGATAAAAATCAGTACAAACAATCAGGAATAAAAAAGTAAAGAACTTGGAGAAACATCATGCAGGGAGAAAACAACTTAAAAAAAATAGTCATATGCCCAAACTCAAAATAGAATGCTACCAATGCATTACACCCGTGAAAACGAAAACAACAGCAAAAAACACAGCAATTAGAAACATAAGGGCATACATGAAAAAGTTCAGTAGCAGGAATGGAGTAAAAAATTTTAAAGAATATATTAGAAAGCAGAATAAAAAGACACTAGAAAATAGGAGAGAAAAGGCAAGAAACTTGCCTTTTTTGGATGCATATTCCAGAATATTTAACACTTAAGTAATAGTAGTTCTCACTATAAAGAAGAAGATCATGGAGGGGAGAAAGTTATTGAAAAAGAGTTTTTGAACACTTCCAAAATTTTCTAGAAAGAGGACCAGCTAAGCCCCAGGCCTGAGGTGCTTGGTCTATAATGCGGTCCAATCCCTTAGGACTTGTCAATTGCTGGGCCCAGTAATATCTCTAAGTGCTCTTATAATACCTCAAGCTAGACTATAATGTAGGGTTCAATTTGTCTTCTCCTCATTAAAATTTCCCAGTTCCTTGAAATATGAAAGACAAAAATACAGAATTAATTAAGGTGGTACTTCCCTTGGTAGTATCATCTTAATTAATAAGTATAGTAAAGAAAACAGGAGCAGAGATTTGCCCATAACATCATACTTATGCAATATTTTAGAGCATTCATTAGCCACATCAAATATAATGTGACTTCAGGGCTACTAACTTCTATAAAAAAAGACATTTCATGGTTATGAATTGTGCCAGGTGTTGCTAATAAAACATGGGGAATTAATTCTTAAAGCCCTTCACTCCATTTAACCAAATCATAGTTCTCCCCACCAAACCTGCCTTATTAGGAACTTCAGACACTTTACAACTGAATTCATAACAATTTTTTTTTCTACACAAAGCATTGAAGAAAGTGTCAAGGATAATCCCTGTTGAATGTCGAAGACTCCTTCCACTTATCTGTTCTCAAAAATTATTTAATTAATGCCTAACTCTTTTCAGTTATGCTCTAGCTGCTAAGACTGTATAGAAATAAAAGAGAATCTTGGTCATGTAGGGTTGAACACATCTACTTTGGTTCCTTTCTGCAACCCCATTAAAATATGGGTAAGAATTTTAAGAAAAGCATATAAGTTTACAAGGATGAGGCACAGCTTTATCTTCCAGGCAGGAGACCTGAAGACATTTCTGGGATATCTGAGCAGGTGGAGGGCCACACCACATCTCTCATGTCAGTGTAAGGGAGATGGCCAAAAGGATTAACAGCATGTGGTGAGAGACACTGCTGAGCCATCCCTCTCCCAGTGTTTAAGCATAAGTCAGAAACTAAGTATTACTAGACATTTGAAAACACCCATTAAATTGGGGACTATAACAAACAGGAAAACACACAAAGTACTTGGAAGAAACAGATACCCTGGTGGTGAAGACAGTTCTCTTTTCTGCAGAAAAACAGGACTATCATTCATGTACATAAAAAGCAGAGAGAAAATCCTGTAAGTACAAATCAAGATTAAGATTCCATAAAAGGGGAAAACTGAGGGGGGGAATATAATCTGTTAGGTATGAAATGAAGGTATAAACAAAATATTCATTTAGAATTTTTAGATAATAGAAAAATCATCCAGAATATATGTTTTTTAAAAGATGGAAATGAAAAAACCAATATAAGAGAATTAGACAATAAACTAGAGAAGATGTGTACATAAATATTGGGATTTCCAAAATAGATGAAGAGAAGGAAAGGGCAAATGGACTATAAAATAATTTTAGAGTAATTCACAAATGGATGAACATGAGTTTGCCATATTGAAAGAGTCCACTGAGCGTCTCTAACAGTGGATCAAAATGGACCAGTGTCTAACCAAGGCAACCAGAAATTTTATAGCCTGTGAACAAAGAGAAGATGTACAGCTTGGTTGGGAGAACCAGTCAAAGAGAAAACACTGGGATATAAAAATGGCTTTCGTCTTTTCACCAGTGACACTGGGTGCTGAAGAATGTGGAGAGAATATAAACAAAAAATTATTTTCTGTCTCAAGATAATAAGCTGATAAATAGTAGATTAAATAAAACATATCAAATATGAAAATCTCAAAAATGTACTTCCTGTGTACATCCAGATTGAGCTCTACTCAATGAGCGAGTAAACTGAAAGAGATGAAGATGCGAATTATAGAAAGAGGATGTTTAGCATAGAGATGAAGCAAAGGAAGTCACCAGGATGTTTCTGAGGAGAGTTCTATGTCTTTCTTAATGAACACTGGGCATAGAGGTTAACAAATGCAGCTTGAATTACTGCAAAAGACTTGAGGAATGGGTTTCTAATGGAAGGAACTAAGAATTAATTTCTATTAACTAATTAATGAAATTGGAATAAAAATGGTTGAATAGCTGATGTATCCAAATAACTTAAATAGGCATTTAGGCAATTTGTGGGGATTTTGGAGATAATTTAATAGTAACAGAAAGAAAATTAAGCAAATTAAAAACAATGGGGAAATTCCCAAGATGTTTCAATATTTGTCCAGGAAAGGAAAATCGTCCATATTTGAAGTACATCTCAGAAGATAATTCATTTTCCATAGTTATAACAAAGACTGAATAACAAGTATAGTAGGATAAAGTAAAAAAAAATATAACCACATGTACATTTTTTTATCTGAAAGAAGTAGAAGCTTATTTTAATGATTCTCTAGTTGAAATGGTCTGTTGGTCTTAGAAACCTGAATTAGAAGATGATATTGTTAAAATGAAGATGAGAATTTGCTTCAGAGAATATCTAGTGAAAGATGACCAAAAACAGTGTATATCATTGGATTAAGCAATTGCATCACTTAGTTAACTGTGGTTTTAGGTAATATATTTTTAATAAATTAAAGTAATGAATGTATATACTGCTTGCAGAGTAGAAGCAATTAAATTTAGTAGCGCTGTCATGGAACAATACCCCCATTCCCTTACCCCCATCAGTAATGAGCTCCTTTGGAATATATTAGCCTAATGGTGCTCATTCTTATGATGCTACAGAATAAAAGGAATGAAATATTGGTGCAAATGGAGGCAATCATTAATGCTGACAATTTGAGTCACTGCAGTATCACTCTCTGTGATTGTTATTTTTAATTATTCTGTTATATGGCTTCAATGAAGTTTACATTGACATGTTGTAGGGTACTAGTATTTCTACAGTAGCAATTTAACTTGGAAATCAAAATGAAACAATCAGACAAAAATCTTTCTAATAAACTTCCAGAAACAAAATCTTACGTGTTGCTAAGCATGCTCTAAAACAGAAGTATTTGAGATAAATTTTAAATTAAGTTATCTAGAAATTAAAAACAAAATGAATCAGTGAGTAATGTTAGAAGGTTGATGACATAATTTACAAGAGTCATTAAAGTACAGTGCTGGTCCCTGACCTCTAAATTGCAAAACATAAATCATCTAGAGAGCCACGAACATGGTATGTGGTTCAGTCATTGGTGTTTATCCTTGGTAATATAAACAAAATGATTGTTAACTTGATCAGAAAACAAATTTTCCATAAGAATTTTCTTTCTATACATGCTATCTTTATAGCATACAAATTTCAAGATTATAACAACCAAATCTTTTCTTCTGATATATCCAAGACTTCCTTATTAAAATATTTCTCAATGTCTTTGACACCCACCCCCTGCCTTTTTAAAACTTTGTAGTTTTATGCTTTCCTGTCTTAAACTGAAGGCTTCTAGTGGAATGATATAAAACACTTTGGTTTAGAAGTTATATATTTATGTCAAATATAATACAGAGCTGACATATTTAAATTCTAAGAATGAGCACATGTAGCTGTGACAGAACTGAAAATTGCATAGTTTTATGTGATGTTGACATTCACTGTATTTTTAAGATTCTTTGACTACAAGTCTTTAAGTGTAAAGATACTGTAGGAATTACCCAGAAGAATGAGGTATGGATACTGATGGAAGATGCTTATGATTTAGACACAAAGACAGGTGTGTGCTGAACTAAATCATCAACAAAGAATGAAAACAAAGTGTAATGGGTTCACAGGCACAAAAGGCTGCTCTTAGCCCATAGCACACCTTAATGGAATTAGCAGGTGACTCTTGAGGACCACCATAATACTGCATCCTATGTACGTGGGGGTTGTGTGCTGCAGATGCATTAACTTGGGGCAGATTTCAGTCCTAAAATTAGTGTTTTGAAATTGCTAAAGAAAAACCATTTCCAGATGGACATGCACAGAGAGCTTTAAGGAAGAGGTGGCATTTGGATTTTAAACAATGCCAGCATCTCAGTTAGTAGGCAAGTTTGGGAAGTGTAATCCATTTCTCTTGCTGGCCCATCTCCAGATGATGGAAACAGAGTCCCAGAGACTCATTTTGAAGAAAATGAATTGGAAGAGTTGAGGTCATTATGTCCTTCACATTTTTTTTTCACTTGTGAATCTGCTGTAAGACTCTGCAAGTCTATCATTTTACTTTTATTTCAATGCAGACTGAGCACAGGAGTGGATGGTAAATTATGGATCTGCGAGGAGTCTCACTTGGTCCACATTTAAGGGCTTGCCAAGTTTTTCAGCTGCCTGTCCATTTTAAGGACCCCCTGTGTTTCCACAACCCATAAAACACATAATGACTAAATCTGAGATTTTTCTAATTGAGAGTTAGGAAGCGTGACTAAAGCATACGTGGCCATACTAAACTATTGGATACAGGCTGTGCATTTTTTGACAAATTGTTGGTCTTGTGTAGTAAAGAGGTCAACATCAGACCCTAAACCAAATGGAGACTCCATTGATCTGATGCCACATTTTAAAATGCCCAGATGGCTAAATCCTAACATTTATTGCATTATGGTGGCATCATGAATCAAATTGAGAGAAAAGATTCTGGGGCCAAAAAGTGGTTATAGCGCAGTGATAAAAAGCTTACAACCTAAGCAACACACGGGGATTAATAAAAGGTAAATCTGGCTGGATTTAATGCTGACCTTCAACAAAATAATTTACTTTTCAGCAACCACAGATGGGTTTATAGGATAAAAGAATGGCTATGTATAATTTTACAGCTAAGATAAAGGATTGAAATGCAAACATAATATTTAGAAATAATTTGTTTCTGGCCAAGGGCTCCATAGAACAGTTAAGGTTCATAAAGTAAACGGGTGGAAGATAATAGTATAAAAATATCATATTTTTCAGTTTGGAAAATATGGCCTAGTGAAGATTTATTTTATTTTGTGTATAACAGAGAAAGTTGAGCTGCTTCAAACTATGTTGTTTTGAAGAATCAATTAACTAAACAATACAAAAGTTAATGGATTATTGTTTTAAGAAATGTGCTTCCAAGATAGATTTCTTCTTTTAAACGGATCAAATTCAACTTGTGCTATGGATCATGTGTTTCTGCTTTATATACAGGGCTTGTTATTTTTCATCTCCATTTTCTTTGCCAGAGGTGATGATTAATAGGTGATTCAAGGTTTAAATAATACACGTCTATCAAATTGACCATTCTGATTGAATTAGGGGATGAATGGGAAAAGAGATTATATTTCTGGGAGTCTGCACAGTATTTCATAGTTCATAAGACACATTTGAGTGGAAATTATCCTGAGGCAATTCAGAAAAATATTATTCCTTTTCTTTTCTCTCTCTCTCTCTTTTTTTAAGCTAAGGAAACTGCAATGCTGATAGTCCTAACAACTGACCCAAGATGCCAGGGTTTAAATTGGAATTATCATCTTTATGCTGCTTTCTTTTACCCTCTGCAGCATCTCTAAATTAGCAAGCACATTCAAGCAAAAGAAAAAAAAAGAAAAAGAAAAAATATATAAGAAAAAAACTTGATAGATTTATTCTCTGCATGCTTTATCCAATTGACCATTTTAAGAGTAGAGACATAGTCTAAAGTACCCAAGGTCATTTTGAATTTCAAAATCACTAAATAAATAACCAAGTTCTTAGAAGCAATTTTGTTTTTAAAATATCAGGATTATAGACAGTTATTTTTAGGTTACTCGTTTTTTTTTTCTTTTTTACTCTGCAGAATGGATAAGCTTGAGTAACATAAAACATAAAATATTTGAATTTACCTTTCTGTGGTATTCTATAAAGATCACAGTTTAAGACTAACTAATCATAACCTCAGGAAGGTTAAGAGCAGCCATGCAAGTTTAAATATCTTCCTTACAACATTAAATGATAGGATAAAGATTAATAAGCCATAGTAAGGAGGAGGATTGGATTTTGAAGATCTAAAGTTCAACTCTCCCTTCCTATTTCTCTGTCCCCCAAAGCTGGTATAAAGTAAATAGAAGAAAAACAGGTATTGGAAAAAATTCAATATGCAGCCTTTCCCAATTAGTTATAGCAGCAAATGCTTAATCAAATTTTTCACAATATAGAAAGCAGTTTATTTCATTAGCACTAATTTCATTTTGAAGGGCAATGCCATTTAAAGATGTTTTTAATTGGTCATTATTCATGGTTTAATATGGATTCTCAATGCAATTGATTTAGAAGTAAAAGTATAATTACAGAGGAGTCTAGTCATGTGCTTTATAATAATGCAGCATATCATACTCATTTCCTTGAACCTGTTTGACCTTTTTTGATGAGCTTTTGTGCAGCTTTATCGAATTAATTTTCTAATTTTCAGAAAGTAGGAAGAAAAATTATCCAAACTTGATACGTATCTTGAAAAAAATTTTAGAATAAGTTATCAAGAGATGATGTATAAATACCTGAAGGAAGGTCACAGGGAAGCCAGCATCTGTCAAGTGATAATAACATTGGCATTTTTTTTTCTATGAAAGGTTTAGTAGATGAAGAATGAAAAGATATAATTGGGATTAGTTCTTAAATTGGCAAAATCGTAGACAATGTTCTTATTCTTAAGTTAGAAAAACATAAATATAAAATTTTAACAAGAGATAAGTGGCTCAATCAGTACTTACTCCATAGTAACACAATGGTGCTTATTAATAAGGAGGTCTCAATCATAAGGTGAGTTTCCAGTGAATTGCTGCAACTTTCTACCTCTTCACATGTCCTTTTTAGCATTTTCCCAACTAGTTACACTTTTAAAATAAATAAATAGAATATTCCTCCAAATTTGTAGTTGAATCTAACTTGATGCTTAGTGAATATGCAGAATCAAAATTGTACTGCAATGAGGTGGATGTGGAACTGAAATCTACCACATTGCTACTTAGTTGGAAAAGTATACCATCCTACATTTGGTTGAATGCTTTGGGGAATATCATAGCCTAACATTTGTAGGAATTAAGCTTGATAGGCTCTCTATAGGAGCCATTAATACAGCCTCCCCTCCCTCTCCCTGCCCCATAAAAAGCAAACATGATATTAGATTAAATTAGCAGAAATGAACCATCAAGAAGTGAGAGCATGGATGAGTTCTTGGTTCTTCAGGAATAAGGCTGGAGTTTTTGTCCAATTTTGATTGTCACTCTGCAAGAGGAAACGGAAGGTACCAAGACCATACAGGAACTTAAACTTATGAAATATGTGGAATGGCTGCATGTTTACAAAGCACTGATAGACCTAACAGACCAATAGAACATGATAACTCTCTTCAAATTTGTGACAGTCTTATTCAGAGTGAAGTTTTATAAAAGTACTTGGATATTTTTCTTCCAATGCCTATTCCATTGATGCTGTCTATGAAAAATGAAAACTTTGCCGTTTCTCTCTGTTTGTTAAATTTGCTTCCTATTTTCCTTCCATTTCCCAGTGTGCATTGATTTAATCTGTCACTTTGGATCCAACTTATAATTAATGATTTTATTCTTTATTTTTTTCATAATTCCAAGAAATTTAATAACTAACACATATGTCCCACTTCCTACTCTCTGTGTATTATTTTAATAATTATTTTTGAAATGGGTGTTATTTGAACAATATTATAACTAATCAAGATTTAATCCTATAATTTTTTGGTATCAATGTTCAGCCTTAATTCTTATATACTTTGTTTTTCCATGTTATTTTGAGTCATCTCTGTATTGGCTAAAGTCCATCTTTGAATGATTTTTTTCAGAAAAAAAAAGGCAACTTTTTGCTTGTCTGACTACAGAGAGTTCTTATATATAAAGTATTATCTTTCACAAAAGTAAAAACTACCTGTTAGTCTTGAAACTACCTAAAAACTACCTGTTAGTCATTTTCAGCCATTGTCTCTTTGGGTTCCTGAGTATTAATTTGTTTACAACATTTTAGTGAGAACTAAATATGTGCCAGTCACTATCTTGAGATGAATCAATGAACACAATAGACAAAGATCCTGTCCCTTCAATAGCATATGTTCAAGCTGTTGGAGGTGTCTACAAGTTGGGAGGAGGGGAAAAATAAACAACAAAAAATGAACATAATAAATAAGCAAACTATTATGTATGTTAGAAAGTGACAAATGCTATAAGAAAAAAAAATGGAAAAAAAGTAGAGTTCATTAGGGAGGGAGGAAGTTTGAAATTTTAATTAGGGGGTGATGAGGATGACTCATGAAGAAAGTGACAATTGAGAAAGACTTAAAGAAGAGGAAGCAGATAGCCATGAAGATAACTCAGGAAGGAGAATCCTAGGTAGAGGAAATAGCACATGCAAACTGAGGCAAGTGTGTTCCCAGCAGCAATGGCAAGAAGTGGCCATTTCTGTGTGGCTGGAACCAAATGGACAAGTAGCAGGTCAGAGGATGAGAATAGAGAGGTAGACTTAAGGTACAGAGGGGAGAGGTAGGCAGTTAAAAGGGCTTGGCTTTTCCTCCAAATGGAAGAGGCAGGAATGCAGATTGGAGCAGAGGGCTGCCATGGTCTGACCTCTGTTTCAAAAGGATCGATCTGGCTACAGATTTTTTAAACAGATGACAGAGGACCAAGTGTGAAAAGATTCTATTCAAGTCTCTCCCATTGAATTCCTAGTAGAAAGAAAGCAGTTTAACAGTCCTATTTTGCATTTATTATTAAATATTTTTGAATTGTACTAGCACAAAGTGTAACAGAGGATATCCGAGAGAAATCATTGAATTTATAGAACTGGAAGAATCCTTGAAAAATTATTCCACCCTGCCTCAATCAGAGAGCATCCTAATAAATGATTTCAGACACATATAAATCTCCTTTATGTTAGAACACTTCTAGTAAAAGAAATTTCACAGCTTATTATAATCCACACTCCAGAGCTTCACAAATGTCTCTTTCAGAAATCTCTTCCTTATGTCAAATTATAACTTTTCATCCAGTAAGTTACAATTTATCCTTCTTCCCTTTTAAAAATATGAGAATGTACGCAAGGAGAGCAAAATGTAGAATAAAGACTCTAGACTTTTAATCATATTGGATTCTAATCACACTGGCATACAGTATAACCTTTGTCAAATCACTTGGTTTTTTCTTATGTATAAATTAAGTAACAGCTGTAGACCTTCCTTTAGCTCCTACGGAAAAATGAGCTCTATAAGTCCAAGATATAATTAGAATCATTGTTGGTATCATTCTCTTCTCATTAGAAATGGAGAATTAATCCAATCCCTTACGAGGATTTTTAACTCAGCAAGATGGCGTGTGTTGCCTCTAGATAGGAAATCTTCAGGGAGCGGTAAGTCATTAATTCTGAGTCAGGGGGAAAAACACTATGAATTCACCAGAAGCTTTTAATCCAGATTTAGATTCATTCTTGCTCTATTACAAGGAGTGACCTTTAAGAGAAAATTCCACACAGTAATTTAAAAGAAGTTTAACAGTTCAGTATAGCTAACATAAATTCCCTTGAAAAATATACTTCAGGTGCTAAAACACAGTAATCAAATTAGATATTTGACTTAGGAGAAAATTTATCAGAAGACACTTAAAAGTGAAAAGTCAATAGTCCAGTTTCCCAGTATAAATAAGCATTGTATATTTATTTCTGTGTATAAAATATAAAAAATAAAAACATATCAAAAATTATAAAATATAAAAAAGATATGTATCTTTTTTATAAAAAAATATTATGTATATAATATTTCCTTCATGTGGAAGCATTCAGCTTAATGTGCTAGGAAACAAATCACCTGATTCTTAAAAGTTCAGCTATCATGTGGTCTCCAAGGCTAGAGAAGAGCAATGGAAGAAAAGTTTTGACCATGACACATATTCTCAGACATAGGTCACAAAACCAACAATTCCTGAGTCTCCACTGTTCCCTGAGTTCTGGTTTCAAAACTGAGGACTGTACTGTGCTGCAGCAGAGCAGCCGTAGCTAACAGTGTGCACAGTAGGGAGTCCATGTTTAGCTGAAACTAAGTTATTTCCTGCCTATGTTCCAAAAGCTAATTGTTAAAATCATTCATTCTTGGCTAAGGGCTCAATTTTGGATTTGTTGTAAATTACTCTTGCTGCCCTTTTAAGCTTTGTGAGTACTATGGATTCCATTTTTCAGGGATGCCCAATATTCTTTACTCTATTGCTATGGGTAATGGTAATTTCCTGCTTCAGCTCATTGTGATCTGGATCATCTCAATACTCTCCTACCTGATCCCTTGCATGTGGCTTCCTCTCTAATTCATTCTCCATGCTGGTTCCATACTTATTTTCATGAAGTTTTGCTTTTATTACATATTCATCAAGTATCACTGAACCACCGTCTGATGCCATGTGTTGTGTTAGATGTTGATAATGAGAAGGTAAATAAAACTTGGTCCTTTCACTTGCAGAAATTGCAATTAAGTTTGACACGGAGACATGTCATTAAGTAATGAAGATATACTATATCTTGGGAAAACATTATGCACACAAACAAGTGTTGTAGCAATAGGAGAAAGGAGGGATCATATCTGCCTGGAGAAAGTGATTAGGAAAGTCTTCTGAGAAGAGAAAGTGTTATGAAACCTATGTAGGAGGAGATGGATGGACCTATAACAGGCAGACACTATGGAAAAAGCTAATTCTAGGCAAGAGAACCATATTTATAAGGGCATGAAGATATTAAATATTGTACATTTGAAGATCTCTCTCATTTTACTGATATCACAGTAGCATAGGATTGAGTTAAGAAACAAGAGAATTGACCAGCGAGTTTGGTCGGGGGCTTCAGTAGAAGGAGCTTTCTATGGCAGGCTGTGTAATGTGGACCTAATTCCATATTTTGTAGATAATGGGAGCTGTGGAATAATATTTGGTTTTAGGAACATGACTTTGGAAGGTGTTCTGTTCATTTATTGGGTAGACCAGGAACTGGCATAGATGATATGTTAGTCTATCTCAGGAATCCAGTGGGAGCTGATTGGAGCAATGCAGGTAAGAAGTGGGAGGAGGTTCAAGAGAAAAAAAGCCTCATTTGAAAGTTGCAATATATAGAGGGTTATGCTATAATTGGGGGGACATTATGTAATTTTTCTGATCAAGAGTCTAAATTCAATCTCCTCTAATCTGAATTTTGATCAATCCTAGAGGAGGGTCAGATGTAGCCAAAGTCTTGTGTGTTTCTGTATAAATGGCATTTGCTTTTTTCCTAAAGGATAATGGTCTTATGTTTCTTCTAGGCCACTGATTTTTAAGCTGGATTCTTCAGGGGATTTGCAGGAGGTGCTTGGAAGGAGTAGACAGAGATCAAAGGGTGAAGTTCAGGTATCTCTGAATTCAACTTCAAGAGAGTCACCTGTTTTCATTTGTCTTATGTGAGAATCTTTTAAGATTTTTTTAAAAGCAGTTTAGACAACTTTTGTTCAAGACAGTGATAGGACTTATGTCATTTTAGTATTCACTGTGTGTACTGAAGTCAGACTTGGAAGATGGACCCAATTCATTTTCTAGCAAGATATAGAGAAGGGCTGGACCCAGACTTTCCTGTAACCATAGAGAAGTACTAGATGCTATTTGGTTGAAAGTCACATGAAGTTAAGATTCTGAGGAAGTCAAATGTACATAAAGGTCAAAAGTCACATTCAAAGGCTTAATCTGTCTAGTCTTTCAGGAAAACCCACCTTCCTCTTACAATGGAATATAAATTCTTTGGCTTTGGGAGCAGATTATAAAAGGCTTCAAAAAGTTTTTTACTTAAATATGACTTTGATAAAAATATCATTAAGACATTGGTAAAGGCATCTTCCAATTAGAATTAGGGGAGCCAAGTTTATCTCTGTCCTTCCTATAGAATTTGAAGAATTCAAAGAAGAGTAGGCACAGTTCATAAGTAGAGCATTCTAGTACTGATGACATGTGAGGAATATAATTGACAGGACCTAGAGACTAAATGTGAGGCAAAAGAGAGAGAGATGTCCAGGACTTTCCTGACTTTGTGGCCAGGGCATTTGAATGGCCAGTGATCTTTAACTAAAAGCATGCACAGGAGAATAAGGAGAGCAGAAAGGAAGACAGTGAGATTCACTCTGAGACAAGTTGAGTTAGAAATTCATGTGTAGCATCCAGTTAGATAGATGTGCCCACTGCTCAGCAGAGACTCTGGGAAGGTTTTAGATCTGGGAGCCATCAATTATGTCATTAGTGAAAATTAATAAAGCAGATGAAATTGCTGAGGAGGAACTTGTGAATGAGAAGAGAAGCCTGAAGATACAACATTGGGTGGTCCCGAATTAAGGAAGGACAGGGAAAGAGAGCTAATAAAGAAAACTTAGGAATAAATGTCCAATAAATAAGAAGCAAACCAAGGGAGAACAGTGATCATTGAATCTACAGAAGAAGAGAGTTTCAAGAATGAGGGAATGGAGATTAGTATTAAACACTCCAAACAAGTATGACTTTGTTATAATTCTTGGTTTCTTTAATTGATCATGAAACTCTGATTCTTTAGTGTGGAATGGGAGAGCCTCCCAAATAGCATTTCAAATCTTCTGTCTCTGAAATGTCGAGTGCTCCTCTATGCACACTGCATACACATTTTTTTTCCTAACAGCAGTTCTTTTTCCCCTTTATAGGACAAGACCATGGCTTTTCATTTATTGTTTCTTGTATCTGGAAAACACTCTTCCAAATCTTTGTCTGCTGGTTTCCTACTCATCCTTGAAGTTTGAGGGACTCAACGGTAAGAACTCCCCCTGTATCTATACTCCTTGCAATAGGATTTTGAAGATTCGTCCTTGAGGAGATGGAGCCTATTTCTCCAATTCTTGAATCCAGGCAGTCCTTTCCACATCCTCTGACCAATAGAGTGAGCGATGTGAAATGGGACAGTTCTTACACTTTTACTCTCTCTCTCTCTCTCGGAACACTGCCATGACCTGAAAAACAGCCCCGGTTAGCGTGGTGGAAAATAGAATATGAAGAGAAAAGTCAAATTCTTATAGGCCAGCTAATAGCCGTGCCTTCCTCAAACATGAAAGAGAACTCAGCTAATGTTGACAGATCTGCTTGCCTGATTCAAAGATGACCACAGACATAGGAGTAATCCATCAATACCACAGGACCTATTTATTAGCTGACCTTCAGACTGGTGAGCAACAACGAATGATTATTATTTGAAGCCAGTGTGTTGTGGCTTGTTAGGCAACCATAACAAATTGATCTGGTGGTCTAGCTTATATCTCATCAGTTCCAGGAACCTGTCTTTCTTGTGAGAAAAAGAATTAAAACAAAACAAAACAAACCAAAACAGTAGTCTCCTTCCTTCCTTTTGTATTGTATAGGTGAATGGTTTGAGGAGAGGCAATAGAGAAAGAAGGGCCCTGGAACATCCAGAACTCAGTGGGCTTTGTTCACAATTTTAGAATTTAGCATCCTCAAATGCAGTGGAAATTCCCCCCTCCTTACTTGAGAACAAACAACAACAACAACAAAACCAGAATTAACAACCAACAGCCACAATAAACTCTTATCATTATGTTAAAAAGTTTTGAAATCTGTGACAATTTAGAATCGGAGACAATAGAATGTTGCACCTCACTCTGTCTCAGGTTATGTTCCAGAGGAGAGACCCTTAAAATCATCCAAACCTCTTTCCTAACAGCCCCTCCACAATAACACCAACTTCCCTCCCTCCCTCCCTCCCTCCCTCCCTCCCTCCCTCCCTCCCTCCCTCCCTCCCTTCCTTCCTTCCTTCCTTCCTTCCTTCCTTCCTTCCTTCCTTCCTTCCTTCCTCTTTCTTCTTCTTTTCCCCTTTGCAGTACCAATAACACCAACTTCTGTGCAGAAAGCACTTCTGCTAAGAAGTAGATAAGGTGACAGAAAAGAAGCACAGGTTGCTATTTAGCTTTGAGAACTTGCAAGAAAAACATTGAACAGCACCCTTGAAACTGTGGAAAACTCTAAGATAAGCAAAGGTTACGTTGTAGATGGCAAGATTGTGGGTCTGATACTTCCCTGCATTATATCAAGGGAACAAACTGTCTTCATAATTTATTCCTCGGCTTTGATTCAGATTCTGAAATACCAGGAACACTGTGAAGCAGTTAGCAAACACTGAGTCTTCTTCCACCTGTGTTGGGAGCAGTTACCAATGGCAGTTGCTCTTGCATCCTTTCCTCCTAGACACTGTGAAGCTCATGACTATGCACTTTCCCAGGGTGGAGCTTATTCAGACAAGCACAAGCTGCCTCCTCATCAGTGAAACATTTTGCTTGCATGAAATGTGTGCAGCTGTCAGGGAAAACTATCCACTCTGCAAACTGAAACACTGGCTGGAAGTGTCACTGTCAGGACGATGCTCCAGCTCCTACCTACCCAGCCACTGGACACCTGTCTGCCTTTCAGTGCTGCCAGTCAGGAAGACCGAGACAGAGACAGAAACTTCCACGGAGGCACTAATGCTGAATACCTCATGCTTTGCAGTAATGAATCTGGAAAACATCCCAGATTGTACATCTGCCTTGGCATAATAGCTTGTACTTCAGAGAATGAGGCTTTCAAGGGAGACAGTGAGAACAACCACATCTATTCACAGAGGGAGAGTGACATTTCTTCCTTCTTTCAGGGACAAGTGCCTGCCTCGTTACTCTCTGCCCCACGATGTTGTAGCTGCTGGTGAATGTGTGTAGTCAGGAAGTGCCCACTTGGCACACAAGCACTGCTTGAAGTCCCTGAGATTGGTACCACTGTTCAGCTGGCTCTGCCAAAGAGGCTACTTAGGAAGGGTGGGTTGGGTCAAGAAGGGAGACAAAGCTGTGCATGCAGCAAGTTTGAGAGATCTTCCTTCCTCCCTCCCTCCCTCCCTCCCTCCCTCCCTCCCTCCCTCCCTCCCTCCCTCCCTCCCTCCCTCCCTCCCTTCCTTCCTTCCTTCCTTCCTTCCTTCCTTCCTTCCTTCCTTCCTTCCTTCCTTCCTTTCTCTTTCTTCTTCTTTTCCCCTTTGCAGTACCAAGGATGGAATCCAGGGTCTTGCACCATCCATAAGGAGCATTCTTTTGCTCCTATGGTCTCTGTGCAACTCGTGGTATTTATTTTCCTTTTCTGTTTTGTGTTTGTTTTTCAGTGTGATGGACAAGCAGCCCAATGCCAATGAACTTCCTTTGGTACCACTTGAGGAAAATAGATTTAATGTATTATAATTTTCCTTGGGGAATATGCAGGTCCAATGGATACTTTGTAAATGTCTTCACTGGGTAAATCATGTGACTCAATAATTAAATCTCATATTCCAAATTCATTGTATATGATTTCAGGATCTAAGAGTCAACGATGAAAAGGAGGGAATTCTGATGAGGGTTTTGTTCTGGGTGTGTATGTGGGGTTAGTAGGAATGTTTGAACATTATTTAAAATATGTTCTTCTGATAAAAAGATACAGTGAGTTCCCATGAGATCCCTTTGAAAAAGGGAAACTATCTTTCAGGATCAAGCACATCATTTGCTAAGGTTTTGAAATCAGTTTTATCAGGATGACCCCGATTGCTGAACATACATTAATGGGGTACATGTTTTGAATTGATGGGGAACTTCTGATGGGGTCAGATCCATGCCTGCTTGAAACGAAACATGTATAGGTGATGTCCAAGTGTAAAGCCAGAGGAAAATGAGCAATGTGAAATGAAGTCAGACTGAGAGGGCTTACAAGATGGGGTGTGTTGGGGATGGAAGCATGGATGTGGTATCTGGGTGCTGTGTTCTCTGAACAGGAGCTTACGACCATCTGCAGATGTTTGGTTTGGATATTATATATCCCCCAAAGCTCATGTGCTGGAGGTGGGATCCCCAATGTAATGGTATTGAAAGCTGGTGGGCAGTTTAAGAGATGAGGCCTCATGGGAGCTGACATGATTATGCAGACATGGGAAGGAGATTCACAGGAGTGGATTAGCTCACCCAAAGGTGGGTTGGTACAAAACAATCAGTGGGCCCTCCCCTCTCTTGCTTTCTCCCTGGCCCTTGATCTCTCTTCCCAATGTGCTGCTGCCCTCTATTCTCTTTCCCATTCCCTGTTTATCACCAGGTGATGCCCTTCACCTTCTTGGAACTGTGTCACCAAAAAGCCATTGCCAGATGTGCCCCCTTGTGATTGGACTAGAACCATCAGCCCAAACAACCTTCTTTTCTTCATAATTACCCAGTCTGTGGTATTGCATTATTGCAGTGGAAAATGAACTATGACTAGTGATGAAGGGAAACCTGGCGACCCTTCCTAGATATTGAATGAGTAACTTTTTTTTTTTTTGTACCAGGGATTGAACTCAAGGGCACTAGACCACTGAGCCACACCCCCAGCCCTATTTTGTAGTTTATTTAGAGACAGGGTCTCACTGAGTTGTTTAGTGCCTTGCAGTTGCTGAGGCTGGCTTTGGACTCTCGATTCTTCCGCCTCAGCCTCCCAAGCTGCTAGGATTACAGGCATGAACCATTGCGTCCAGCTGAATGAATAACTTCTAAAGTAAGTTTCCAAAAGGAAATGAATGACAGTGTATTAAAACTTATTTCCCCCTGAACATTACAGAAGCAAATCTAATAGCAAATAAAATTGGCCCGTAGAATGTGCCACCTGTGGAAGGAATACTATATATTTGCAGTTACTGTTTCACAGATTGAAAAAGACAAATAAAAAGAACAATAATTTAAAACAATCCAAATTTTCTACTACTAGGCTCAAAGTTAGCATAGGGAAGATTTTTCAGTGTTCTATATTTTGATAGGAAAAATTAAGCTATTCTATAACCACACCAACTGAAGAATGGATGAGGACCCTGGAATGTTCTTGATATAAGAAGCCTCCATAGGGAGAAGAAATACATGCGTATGTGTGTGTGGCTAAGGGATATGATGGAAAGAGGACCTGTTCCTTATGTTTTCTTAGTATGTGCTCTCAATATTCTGATGTTTTCCTTTACAGGATTTCTCCCTTTGTAATTCAATGTTAATTTTGGATGTACTATGTTTCCTTAAGGAAAGATATATATTTGTTTTAGTCCTTGCTGTATTATCAGAAGTTACTCCAGGTTTGAAAGATAAATGCTTAGTCAACATTTTTTTGAGAGCATGAGTAAATGAAAAAAATGAGGTTTGGATCATTATTGGATATTTTAGGGTGCACAGAATTAATCCTCAGTAAACATCTACCATGACAAACACTGAACTAGGTATTTATACTTCAAGTAATTGTTCCTGTGACTCTGAAACATGTTATCAGCTCCATTTTAGAGATGAAGAAGCTGATGTTCACAGGGACTGTTTGAACCAGCTCTGTCTGTTTAGGTCCAAGGCTAATGATCCGTCCATCATCCTCTGCTGCTCAGAATGGAAACAGATGCCAGCGCAATATAAGGATGGACTTTCTAAGAAGTCCAACAACCCTAGAATGCACTTTATGAGGAACTGAATTATCTGTCACTGGAATTATGGAGTCTGCTTGACCATCTGTCAGGAACATATAACAGAGGAGACCAGAAAGGAGGATGAATCAGAAACCTCTAATGTCCCTCTCCACTCTAAAACTTTAATTTATTGTCTAGCCATATGCTGAAGTGGCAGAATAATATGGTTCATGCCCCCCTCTTGGTATTTCTGCTTTTCTTCTTTTTCCTTTTAAAGCAGATGGCTGCTATTGTTCTGATTGTCCCCAGGGAAAGACATAGAGAACAATAATCAGAAAAAGCCTCTTACTTTTCAGCTTTTCTGTTTCAAAAGCTTCTGGCTTTAGGGGAAGCTGGAAACTTAGGGCACAAGTAAAATGTTTTGAGAGAAAAATCAGAAAAGAGAGCAAGGCTTCTGGGAGCCAATTTGAAAAAAGATAAAATGTACTGGTGAATTAGAATTGGATGAACGAAGCACGAAGAAAGTAAACGGATCTTTAGAGAAACAGGTTTCTGTAGCCTTTTTCTTGGGTAGAGCCCTGTGGAAGTAGAACCACTTCAGAAATAGGTTGAGTGGCTTGAGGAAAAAAAAAAGGCAGTTTACCTGTTTTAAGGTAAAACTTTAGAGGAGACAGAAGGGCCCAGCGAAACATTGCCTGGAAGGAAGCAGAATCCAAGTGGACACAGACAGAGAGAGCCAGGATGAAGGGAGTCCCCCATTTGCCCCCCTCAGCTCTTCAAGAGGTTCCCCAAGCTTCGATTAGACATAAGTTGGAGAAGGGAGAAAACCCAAAAGCACAAGAGTCTGTGCCTTAAAGATCTGGCTTGAACATCATTTGTTCTGAAATCTGAAAACTTATCAAATAAGGTTGCAGATTTCCTTGTAATCTCTTATTTGTGATTCTGCTTGTTTTTCTGCAGTTGTCGCTGGTTGAAATGAAAATACACCCATGTTTTCCCAATGAGAAGAGTTTTACGAGTGTGTTCTGAAGCCAACAAACGTGATCCTGTGATGGAATTCGTACTTCACAGGGGATTTTTCAGGGATGTCTTCATCCATTTCCCATTTATTCTCTTGGTCTTAAACATTAAAAAATAAATAAATCAACCAATGGAAAAAACTTCCCTAGATTTAAAGACTTGTTGTCCAATTACAACCTTCTGTCTCCCCCAGAAGGTGAAGGTTTGGTGCAGTAGGAGGAGAAGTAGAGAGCGCCTCTGTATTCTTTTAGCAATATGCTTTTTCTGTAAATTATACAGAGATTGTTGTGTTAGTTGGGGTCTTTTTTGAAGAAGAAATTAAGTTCAAGAGATTTAATGGAGGGCATGTCTGAGATTAATACGTTTCAGGAGAGCAGGAATAGGCAGGGAGAGCTCAGTCCACAAGGAGGTCTGAAAACTTGGAAAGGAGAGAGGGAAGGAGGAGTGGGTGGAAAGGGCCCTGGATTTCCATGTAGCTCTGGGCAGAGGCTGATGATGAGCCCCAGAGCAAAGATTGTCTTGTAGAGAAATATTTCATCAGGCAGAAATTGTCTGTCTTTAGCAGCCTCACCAGGCTCAGTGATTGGCTGGAAGCAGCCAGAGGAGAGTGTAGCCTTGGCAGAAAGCTGTGGCAAGATGCTGAAGGACTAGTGTCTGTAGGCTGTCAGCTAGCTGATTCATCAGAGCAGATAATTTTTTAATTGAAAGGAGATCTGAGTGGGAAATCACTATGACTTCCATTGATAGTTTTTAAACATGTAATTAATTCTTGAAGTTTTATGGATATGGATATGGTGTAGCCTCATGAGGACAGTTTTACAGAGGAAAGACTTAGAAATAGGGATAGAAACCTAGAAAAAGGGATGGAATTATAAATACAGCTAAGTGCCTGGCTAAATGACCTGTCAATCATCTGAGAAGAATTTATCCTGAAGACTTAAAAGTCACATTGTCAGAACAAGTCATTTCCCCCAATCCACTAGTTAAAAAACTTTTACTGTTCATTCACACAGCTTTATAGGCATCCTTTATCTAGATTTCATTAATGTCCTAATTAAACCTCTTGAGGCAAGTATTTGAATGCCACGGAGACCATAAATACCACTGAAGCTTAGAAAAATAAAATTCCTTTTATGAGTAAAAGGATAAGCAAAGAAAAACTGATGTTCCTGAACTTACTTTGTTAAAAGGCAAGAATAAGGGGAGTCTTAGTAATTTATTTACTCTGATTGTTATTGATTAATTTTTCAAGGTGAATGAGCCAAGCAGTTGGTTCAGAAGTAAAGAATTATAGCTTATTAAATTTAATTTCTTTACTTTTGAGGAATAGAAAGTTAATGAAATTGAATGAAAGGGAGGATTTTTACAAGCCAGTGACTGGAAATGAGGATGAAATACTTATTCATGATTTTCTTCTAAACCAAATAGCATAATAAGAAAGACTAACTAGAAGATTTCACTGCAGTCCAATTTGCTCCCTTGAACTCTGCTGAGTCTAAAGCTATATATTTCCCAGATAGAAATATATATTTGTATATATATGTGTATATATATATATACATATATAAATATATGTATACATATTTTTTCTACCTATTGTTTTGTCATGAACCTCACCAGTGATAAACCAGGCCTGTTTGAGAGGGAAACCAACACTGGTAATAAAAGCCTCAATAACAACCGTCTGAACCTGAGGGTTAAGGGTAGGACAGAGAGACCTTGTCTTCCTGACTGTACTACATTGCCAGGGCTGCCACAACACATACCGAAGACTCAGTAGTTAATACAACAAAGAGTCTTCGTTTCAGAATTTTGATGGCTAGAAGTCCAGGATCAAGGTGTAGATAGGGGTAAGTCTTTCTGAGAACCTCTCTCTTGACTCACAGTTGTGCATCTTATTCTGGTGTCCTTATATGGTTTTTCCTCTGTATATGTCTGAATCCTAATCTCTTCTTATGAGGATACTGTGTATGTTGGATTAGGGTCAACTCCGATGATTTCATTTCCCCTTATCTCTCTAAAGGCACTATCTCCAGCTACAGTTTTACATTCTGAGGTCCAGAGGGTTAGGTCTTCAACTTAAGAGTTGGAGGGCATAATTGAGCCATCATACTGACTCACTCACAAAGGTGGTAAGCAGCCCGACATTCTTCTCTCATAAAACTGACAGAATTAGGGAAGGGCATGCCTTTCCACTTTTGCTAGAAGGCGCTGGACCAGCAACACTGGTTTATATCCCACACATCAATCAACACTGGTTTATATCCCAAACACACCCAGATGAACAAGATGACATGGAGAAGAGGTAACACTCTTTCAGGAGAGGATAATTTAGGAGGGTGGCAAAGGAGGTATAATATTCTTTTCCGAAACAGGAGGAATAAAAATGTCTGAAGAATAACTCGTTAAAATTCAGTTCCCTTCAAAAAGAAGGGATTGGTCACAAATTCTTACCTAGATATCTGAATTGACACCAGAATTTCTGTCCAGGTGGAGTAGGGGAAGAGAGCATTGGGGGAAGAGATGATATGGCGGCTTTTGCCAGGCAGAGATGGATCCCAGACCACCTCCTTCTTAATCATTCTTGAGTTCACTGTTCTTGAGGGGTAGCATGAATTCTGAACATGCATATGGGCCTTAAGTCGACTGTGGATATTTGTCGAGATTTGAGGCTATAGTTATAATTTAGAAAAATGCAAGGTAAGGTTGCCAGTGGGGGTGGGCAGGAGGATGTGGCTAAATTTCACTTGAAACCACCAATACCTAGAAGAATAGCTAAGGAATGAGCCCTCATTAGTGAGAGTCATTGGCAACATCCCAGGCATCCCATCCATCTTCATCAAGCCATATACAAGCCAGGCCAACAGTGTGACCACTTAAAAAAACAAACCAAAACAAAACAACTGCCACCTCACCCTGAGCAGGTTTTTAACTCTCTACTTTATCTCCTCTTCCTGTGCAAACACCTTGAGTGAATTATGTGAGAGAATGAAGGTAAGAGTCAGACCCTGCCTCCTTCCATCCCATGCTCTGGAGGGCAAGGCAGAATGGAGAAGAGAGTCATGAAATGTTGACAAGGTTCTGAGTTCTAAGAACTCTAAGTAATTGTCTTAATAAATGAATGAAACTAAAGAGCTAGGACAATAGCTATAATTTCTATTTTTAGTGCTCACCTAACAAGCAGGAAAGGTGAGAGTCAACAGAGCACTTTTGAGACAATTTTTGACAAATAAAAACATATCTTCACTGTTCTGCCCTCACATATGATTTCTGAATAAAACAGTCGCTGATCATGGAAAAAGTTGATAATACCGCTTTTCTTGCTATATGAGAATTTGACCATGGATAACTCCTAGGCACCCTTCTCCTGTTAAGTTTATAAAGACATGTGCCAACTGGGTTATGAAGAGCTATTGAATATGATTAAAAACTGATCTGGGGTTGGCAAATCTCATCTGGACTGGGACTACAAATGCTGGTGAAAAGCCATAACTTTTGGTTTCCTTGAGTAAGCACATGTTCCTAGTGGGGATTCCTAAACTCTATCTATGGAGGAGTTGCAAGAGATAATATTGGCTCTTCAGATGTCTAAAGTTTTTAAGCTAGTGCAACTCCTGGATCAGGTTGCTGTAAAACACTCCATAGACCTGAACTGCTGCATGGATTACTTCAAGATCTCTCAGGAAGAAGAATATCTGATACTTCCCTGTTGGTAAATTCTGGTTCCTTCTAAATCTTCTGACTACCAAGTGTGGCATATAATTGTCTTGAGTCAGAATGTTTAATTAAACCTGAAAAAAAAACTATGTGTAGGTGTTAACATGTAAAGTGACTGAAAAAAGTTACAGCTCTGACAATATGACTGCAAAAAATACTGTGTCATGCACCTCCATGCATGACTTTGGAATGTCCTTTAGGAATCAAATTCACTGCTTAATGACCCCTTGCACCATCACTTCTGATAGGGGCAAAAATTGTTTTCTTTACCCAACCTTATAAAACATACAGCACATCTTCTTTGTATGGATTCCTAATCTTCCTGGTTGCATTGTTCCTAACTGTTGCCACTTTTAATTTAAAATGATGAATATTTATTTGGTGCTTATTGTAGTAATTCCCCCATTATCTGTGGGGAACATGCTCCAAGGTTTCCAGTGGATGTTGAAACTGCAGATATCTTCTATACAGGATATATAGCACTTTACAGTTTCTTGGTTTCTCTTTGGCTATTCAAATTGCCAACATCATCATTCTTGCACTCTGGGGCCATTATTAAGTAAAATAATGGTGACTTGAACATAAGCACCATGATACCACAGCAATCCATCTAATAACTGAGATAGCTGCTAAAGGACTAATGAGAGGGTAGAGAATACAGAAATTTACTGGACAAGGCGATGATTCATGTGCAGGGTGAATAGAGTTGGACAGTGTGAGATTTCATCACACCACTCAAATAGCATGCAATTTAAAACTTATAAATGGTTTCTTTCTGGAATTTTCCATCAATGTTTTTGCACTTGAGTTGATTGTGGAAATCTGAAACTGCAGAACATAAAACTGTGAATAAGGTGCTGAAGGAGAGGGAGGGCTACAATACATTTCCTGTGTATTTTAAATAACTATTTTATCTATGTTATCTCATTTCCTCTAATTCTCACAACAAATGGTGAGGGAGTTACTGTAAGGTAGGGTGATAACTCTCATTTTAAAGATTAAGATAAGTTTAAATAACTTCTCAAGATCACACAACAGTGAATAAAGATGGAAGAGCAGATCTAGGAAGCAAGTCTTAACCCCTCCACAGCCCAATAGGAGCAATTAAATACAACTGACCAGAGAAGAGGGTAACCAAGTAAATACTCAAAAACTCAATATTGGATAGTGTGAAACCTGGAAGGACTTGGGGCTTGGTTACTAGAGAAGAAATTAAGAACAGAACTCCTTGACCCTGAACCCCAATAAGGGTGATATCAGGGAGGATGGATAACAAAGAGAAAAAGAGAGAGAGGAAAAGCCCCTAAGTTTACTTCCTTATCAATAGCTGGAAAGAAAAACAGACTAAGTTAAAATGGAATAGGAGTAGCAAAGACAACAAAGGAGATCATGTAGTTTAGTTCAAACTCTGGACTGAAAGCTGTGTGTTGGGTAGGGCTGCCATCTTGTAGAGTTCACAGCTAGCCAATCTCAGTAATCTGTTCATAAGTAACTTATAGAGGCATTGCTGCTCTCTGAAAATTATTGAAACTCCACCCCCCTCACCACAAACAAAGGGCATGGTGGGGAGTAGACCCAAGTGCTAGTCACTCCTGAGAAGTGCTAACCCCAACCCAACACTCCAAACAGGCTCTGCGGGAGCTCAGGCAAAGGCTGGCCAACAGGTATCCTACCCCCATCACAATGATGGATAAAACCATGGTGATCTGCACCAGCCATGGCAGAAACTTCTATGCCAAAGACAGCCCACAGAGAGCCTGCCCCCATAGACCCCATAGTTGCAGACATCCTGCAAGTGTTTAGACAGTGCCAGTCTGAAAAATCCCAGCAGAGAGAAGTGGGCACCCACAATTCACAACTGTGAGCAATAGGAGCTCAGAGGCAGGGATGGTACCTGGTGATGTATCATCCAGGGTGGAGGCTTCGGTACCACAGACCACCCACAACCCCATCCCACACTTGCACATAGCTACCAGGCTCTAGGCCACTTTAAAGAAATCCCTTTGAAGGGGAGCAGACACACAGCAATCCACAACAGTAAGCATGACATCCTTGACCCCTGTATCCTGTGCCCCCATACTCAACAGAAATAGCCAATAAATGCAGTAGAGTACCCTCCAAGCACGTTGGCTTGACCTCCTGGACTGATGAAAAAGAATTGTCTGGCAAGAAATCAATAGCAATCAGAGAAGTAATTCTTGTGTCCCATCACCCCCAGGAGGATCCATAGCTGCAAGTCCCAGAGTTGCCAGTTTACTCAATTCACATTCAGATGCATAGACTTACGGAAGGCAATTCCTGAGTATGATACCAAGCAGACAGCAGAGAACTTTGCAAATACACAATGATACTGCAAGCCACAAAAGGGATTACAGAAAAGCAACCCAGAGAACAATTTAAAACTAGTGAGCCCAAATATAAGCCCACTTTCCTCTGATCTGTGCTCTCTGAAAAAAGAGGTAGTCCTACACCCCACCATGGGCCAACCAGCATCATTTCAAACAGACTATATTACTTCTACCTTAGACCACCACACTATGCACACTAAAATATGCATGGGGAGAACCCATATTGGATTCAACTACATTGGATACACAAAACCATACCCCCCCAACAGGAAATAACTGCACTGCTAAGTCATAAAAACTAGGTACCATCTCCTCTCATCCAACAGAAAGCTAGTTGCTACCTAGACAGACCAAAGATCAGAAAAGGCTTCTTGGAATTGTATTGGAGGTGAGCTGGAGTGATCATTTCTTTCATACCTAGGGAAACAGAGGTGAAACTGAAGAGTGTTTGGCATCTTCTAAACATCTCAAATCCTGACGAAATCCCAGATTTCTTCACCTCTACATCAATTATTATAAAGAGCTCTAATGTCAATTTTGATTATATATAATATTACTTTTTAATTTAGTTGTCCCCTTTTTGACATAGCATCCTTAACCCATTTGATTGCATTTCTTCTAATGTTTTAAAGCATCAACTGGGATCATTTTGTCTTTGTTTACACGTAATTCTCTTAGTTCCTGTTCTCCCTCTTGCATTATGTGCTCCTGCCTAATAACCTGCCACCTAACCTTTTCTTCCTTTTACCTTGGTTTGTTTTATTTTCTATCTTTTCTTTTCTCTTTCTTTTTTCCTTTGCCCAAATTTTCTCCACCCGTTTACAATCCCTACATGATGTAATAGTAATTTTACTATCTTTAATAACTAGCTTCTAAGTCTATTCCAAAGCATTGTTACAATTTTATACCTTGGATTAGAGGAACTGTGGAGAACATTTTCAATAAGTAGGTGAAGAAACTTTGCTCTGAAGTGATTACAATTAACAGGATTTAGTATTTTTTTTTCTCCAAGTGGTGCTGACACTGGAAACAGCAGAGGTTACATATTGATGGGAGCATCAGTACCTGGATGTTCACCTAGTGTGGAGCATGTAAGAGAAATAAGTTCACTAAATAGTAACTTTCATAAAAGTAGAAGTGATAGTTATCCTAGCAGAAGGATAGATTTACAAACAATACAAAAAATCCAGGGAACATACCATCCCAAATAGTAGACACTTCTACAACTGACCCCAATGAGGCCATAGTGGGGGGATGTTGAGGAAAGGACTTAGAAAGTTCATAATTAAAATGTTCAATGAGCTAAAAGCAGATTTAAGGAGCAAATTTATTGAGAAAATACATGAAGTGAAAGATCCTTTTAATAATGACAGAGATATTCTGAAAAAGGATCAAACAAAAATCCTACAAATGAAAGATTCAATAAATAAAATAAATATTTTGGTTGTAAGCATCACCAATAAGATTAGACTACTTTGAACACAGATTCTCAGGCCTTGAAGACAAAGTATATAATCTTGAGAATAAAGTGTACAATAAAGAAAACATATAAAGAGACCATGACAAGAATATTCAAGAAATCTGGGCTAACATTAAGAGGCCAATTCTAAGAATCATGGGCACAGACAAAGGCACCAAAATACAAACCAATGCACATTTTTTTTTCAATGATTTAGCAGAAAACTTTTTAAGCCTTAGGAAGGAGATGGAAATCCAAATACAAGAGGCATTTAGTACCCCAAATAGGCAAGATCAAAAAAGATCTACTTCAAGATACATTATTAAAGTGCCTAATATACAAAGTAAAGAGAATTTTAAAAGCTGAAAGAGAAAAATGGCAGGTTGTATTGAGAAGTAAAGCAATTTAAATTTCAACTGATATCTCAGCCTAGACCCTAAAACCCATGAGAACTTGGAATGATATATACCAAATCTGAAAAAATGGGTACCAATCAATATTACTATATTCAGCAGAGTTATCCTTCAGAATTGAAGAAGAAATAAAAACCTTCCATGCTGAGCAGAAATGAAAAAAAGTTCATAATTATTCAACTTGCACTATAAAACATACCCAATGAGATATTTCATGCAGAAGCAATTGAGGATAAAAATCAGAACCAGCACAGGAATGAATCTCACTGGAAAAAATGGTCAACTAATAGAGAATCAAGTGTGAAGTAAACAATAGAAATATACCAGAATGGCAGAAAATAAAAATCATTTTTCTATAACACTGAATATAAATGATCTAAATTTTCTAATCAAAATACATGCATTGACAAAATGGGCAAAGAAACACCATATATCATATTTTACACAAAGATATTCAAAAGTGAAATGTGAAAGTATGGAAAACATGCCAATGGAGACCCAAAGCAAGTGGAGTTAGCTACCTCGGATCAGACAAGGTAGACTTCAAGACAAATTAATCAGAATAAACAAAGAAGGTCAGTTACTATTGGTTAAGCCAATCATTTAACAGCAAAGTATAATGATTATAAATTCATAAGCTCCAAACATTGGTACACCTATGTACATAAAATAAACCATTCTCAATATATATAATGAAATAGATCACAACAAAACAATACTGGTTTGAACATACCTCTATGAACATTAGATAAGTCAACCAGATATAAACTAAGACTTTTCAGAACTAAAAAATACTATTAAATAGATATAACATACATCCATTTATCTAGAATCAGGAACAGGACAATGATATCCACTCTCACTACTCCTGTTCAACCTATAAAACTCAAGTCAGAGCAATCACACAAGAGAAGGAAATAAAAGGGATACAAATAGGAAAAAAAGTCAAATTCTTCCTTTGCTAATGACATGATCCTTTATCTATTTAGAAGATCTAGAAAACTTCCCATCAACAGACTTCTTTCTTCTGGAGCTGACAAAATTCAGCAAAGTAAAAGGATTCAGAATCAACATATATGAATCACTTCCCAATACTTCAATAGTGAATCAGCTTAGAAAGATACCAGAAAAACTATTTCATTCACTATAACCTCAAAAAACTTGTCAAAATGACATTACTACTACAAGTATTACACTGATCCAATGTCATCCATATCAAAATTCCAATAACATTCTTCACAGAACTGGAAACAAAGTCCCAAAATTCATATGAAAGAACAAGAGACCCAAAAGTTGTAAAGCAATCCTGTGCAAGAAGAGAGGTGCTAGAGACATCATAATACCAGATCTCAAATTTTACTACAGAGCTACAGTAACAAAAACAGCATGGTATTGGCATTAAGACAGACATGAAGACTTGCGGAATAGAATTGAAGACACAGAAACAATTCCACATCAACACGGTCACCTGATACCAAATAAAGGTGCTAAAAACATACATTGGTGAAAGATAGCCTTTTAAAGAAATAGTGTGGCAAAACTGGATATCTAATGTAGAACACTGAAATTAGATCTCTTTGATCAACTCCAAGTGGATTAAAGATCCAGGAGAAAATTTACAACTGCTAGAATAAAACACAAGCTCATCATTGACGTAGGAACTGACTTCCTGAACCAGACCCCCAAGCCACAAGAAATAAAACTAAGAATCAATAAGAGGGATGGCATCAAATTAAAAAGCTGCGTATGCACAGAAAAGTAAATAATTAAGAGCCTGAAGAGAGAGCCTAAGGAATGTGAAAATATTTTTGCCAGCTGCTGCTCTGACAGGAAATTACTATCCAGAATATATAAAGAACACAAAAAATTTTAACATAAACACACACACACACACACAGACACACACACATACACAAACCAATTAATAAATGGGCGAATGAACTAAACACTTCTCAAAAACAAGAAATACAAATGGTCAATAAATGTCTACAAAGGTATTCAACTTCCCTAGCATCAGGGAAATGAAAATCAAAACTTCATTGAGATTTTAGCTCACCCCAATTACAATGGCAATCAAGAAGAATACAAGTAATTATAAATGCTGGCAAGGAAGTGAGGGAAATGTTAACATATTGTCAGTGGGACTGCAAATTACTATAATCTTTCTGGAAAACGGCATGAAGTTTCCTCAGAAGACTAGGAATGAAACCACCACATGACCCAGCTATTCCACTCCTTGGTATTTATCTAGAAGCACTAAAATATAATGATATAGGCATATCAATATTTATTGTAACACCATTTACAATCAAATTATGGAAATATCACAGATGCAAGATGAATGCATAAAAGAAATAGTGATACATTAATATTTATACAGCACAATTCACAATAGCCAAACTATGATACCAACCCATCAACAGGTACCTGTCAGCAAAGGAAGTGATGAAACAAATGTAGTATATATACACACAATGGAATTTTATTTATCCATACAAAAGAATAAAATTATAACATTTGTTTGTCAATAGATGGAACCTGGGAACATCATTCTAAGTGAAATAAGCCAGACTCAGAAAGTCAAGCGTCAAATGTTTTCTCTGATATGTGGAAACTAGACTAAAATAAGGGGAAAAAGAAAAAAGGGAAGATTGGATAAAAATATAAGAGAGATGAAGGGAGAAGAGTAAAGGGATTGAGGGGGAAGGAGGAGGTATTGGAAATGGTAGAAATGTTGGAGTGAGTTTGAGTAAACCTTACTATATAGCTTTGTACATATACCACAGTGTGTTTAATTTTTATGTATATCCATCATGCATTAAATTAAAAATAGAAGAAAGATTAAAAGAGTAGAGAAAGAACAGTGGGAAGGAAGATGGGAGGGAAAGGGTGAATGAATTGGAACATCTGGAGCAAATTATATTCCATGCTAGTACAATTAAGTCAAAATGAACCTTAATATTATGTATAACTAAAGGAAATAAACTAATTAAAAAGAAAAAGTCATCTGTAGATGCATGGGTGTACTTCTACACTCTTCTGTGACACTGGTCTAGGTGTCTTTCTTTATGGCAATACCATGCTGTTTTGATCATTATAGCTTTGTAGTATTTTTGAAAGTCAGTTGGTATAATGTTTTCTGATTTTTTTTTTTTGTTTAAAATGGCTTTGGTGATTTGTTTTTTTTTTCTGGTGCCATATAACTTTAGGAATTTTTTCTAGTTCTTAGAGAATATGTTTTGGTAGAGATTTCATTCACTTTATATATGCTTTGTGTAATGTCAACATTTTATCATTTTTTTCTTATAATCCATAGGTTATATTTCCATATTTTTATGTCCTCTTAAATTTACATTGACTTAAATTGTAGAAAACCAAAACCAAAATGTGGTGTGTGTGTGTATACACACACACACACACACACACACAGAATGGAGTTTTACTCAACCATAAAGAAGAATGAAATTATGGCATTTACTGATAAATGAATAGAACTAGGGAACTAAGTGTAATAAGCCAGACTCAAAAAAATCAAGGTGTAAATGGTTTCTCTCATAAGCAGAAGGTAGAACAAAATAAGGGGGAAAAAAGAAGAATAGTCAAGATCCAAGCATATCATCAGAGAGGTAATTTACAATTATATTCTAATTATATATAAAATCAGAGGCTAATTTCCCCTTTGCTGGTTTATAGGAATAAATTTATTTGTAAGAACAAATACATAATGTACATGGTTTTCTAATGCTACATGTGTCTCCCAACCTTCAACCTTCCCTATTGTATTCAGTAAAAAAGAGAAGTCCACATGATTTGTTTTTTCATCCACCATCCCAGAGTTTAAATGATACACTACAACTGGAAAGGAGGAAGAAATTGCATTTCAAAGTCTGTGGTTGTAAGAATTCTGAATACATTAGCTAATATGAACTCTACATCTACAACACCCTAGAAGAGACTAAGACCTTGGGAGGAAAACTGATGACATCAAAAGAAAATGTTTTCATAGGAAGAAAAAGGGAATGTGAACTCAGGTGTTGTAATTTTTCATTTATAATCTTAAAGTTCTTCTCCAAACATATTTGGCCCTTATGAGCCATTCTTTAGAAACAATACAATCACAAATGAATTTTTTAAGAAATTAGCACTCTGTCCTCTTTCAAAATGGACATCCAGAGCATTCTGAACAAGTTTCATTTATTTGTACATTTAATGACATCATGGTTGTTCTTCCCAAATAGGATGATTCCAGTCTGATACATCATGATTCCAGTTTGAGGAGCTAAATGATTATCAAACCAACCAAACAAACAAACAAGCAAAACTTCTCTTTTACTGAAATCATTTTGATTTAAACTTCCATATGTGTTATACAAGTCATTAAAAATATTTATTTTGTTTATAACTTCAAAGTCCCAATTACTATAATCTGAATCAAATTTATTATAATTGAATGAAAATTAGCAAGAAAATGTATGTAATTAAATGGATAATTACTTAATTTAATATAAAAACTTGGTGGAGCATTTTTATAAAGAGACATTAATGAGCACGTGCGCGCGCGTGCACACACACACACACACACACACACACTCCCACATCCCACAGTCATTCATGGGTTTTAGTTGAAATCACACACTGTGTTTTATTGAATTTTAGAACTCAAAACATTGTAAAATCCAATCCTATAATGTCTGACTTCTACAAGTATGTCTAATGAAAATCACATTCTTCCCATCGTAACATGGAATATACTGAATTCCCTAGTGCCTTAAGAATTTAATCTTTTAAACAGGGACAAAAAGTAAAACAAAGGACAATAAAAATGATCCTTTTTGAGCCATTCGTTTGTCAACAATTGTAGGTTGTCTTTTAATATTTGTATTACTTCCCTCTGCCTGCAATAGTGCACTATCACAATTGGACTGCTTTGAAACAACACACTCATTTTTAATCTCCCAATTCTGTACATCAGAAGACTGCATGGTTTCACCTGAGAAATGAAAAAATTTTTACAGCCTGGATCACCTGTTTTTTTTTAATGTCTTTGATAATTTTTTATGATAATTTAGTTATACTGTTGATATTAATATGCCTGAAATGACTGGGATGTGAAGTACTCACCTTGGTAATTTGGGTCATTTTAACAAATGAACTGTATTAATATTGTAATAATCTAATAAGTGTCTTGATAATTAGCTATTAGGCAACCAAAGGAGGTGAGTAGCTAACTATGGGTATTGGGCAGAATTGAGTAGTTAATGTCCAATTTCTTACTAGACTGTCTCAAATACTATGGCACATCCTAAACTAAATTTACAAACATTTATTTAAGGTCTACTGAGTGCAATTCACTGCAATACAAATAAGAAAGACATGGATTCTTCCTTCAAGGCACTTGCAGCTTATTAGAAGAGGTAGCAGGTATCTTGGTATCTGGAATTCAAAGTAGAATAGTATGACTGTCTTAGCTGGAGCATAGATGAAACATTAAGGTTCTGAGAAGGGGGAAAAAAGAAAAGACTGCACTCTCAGGAAGCATATATATCACCTTCTCTAGGCTCGACACTTTGTAAATATTATGGAATGTTTTGAGCCTTCATTTAATTTAACTCTTTTTTTTAAAAAAATTCTTTTATTGATTTTATTTTTTTCAGACTATACCTAAAGGACTTAAAAACAGCATAATTTAACTCTTTATATATAGGGATTGGGAAGGGAGTTCATGCAGCAGTCCAGTCCAAATGGAGAAATGCACTCAGCAGCTCAGAGAGCAGTCTAGCTCGACTGTTGACTCTCACTTTTTGTTCTGCCCACACTCTTCTTATTTGGGGGTTACCTTTTCTCATTGCCAATCTCTGTCACTTCCTGTGCTGTGTTAGTCAGCTATTTGTCACTGTTACCAAAATACCTGGTTTCAGAGGTTCTCTCTGTGGCTGGCTGATTCCATTGCTCTGGGCCTGAGGTGAGGCAGATGGTCATGGAGGGTCATCATGGTGGAATGGTATGGCGGAAGACAGCTGCTCAGTTTATGGGAGTCAGGAAGGATGGAGAGGGAGGAGCCAAGGGCAAGATGTAGTCCAAGGCCACACCCCCAGTGACCTATTTCCTCTAGCCACATCTAACTACCTATAGGTATAATACAATAATGCATTTGAATTTTTACTCTGTTAAATGGACTAACCACCAATGAGGTTACAGATCCTAATTAAATCATTTCACCTCTGCACATTCCCAAATTGACTAACACATGAGCTTTTTGGAAGATACTACATATCCAAATCATAACCCTTAGTCATTCTTGAAGATCTCTTTTTTAGCTTCTATAAAATTCCTCACCCTATATAAGTGGTATTCATCCACATTTCACACATCTTAACTTTTTCTGTATGTTTTCTGTATCACATTTCATAGTGTTCCACAGTTAGTAAAATTAAAACCAGCTTTCAAGCTTCTTGGGAAAAGGGTAGATGATTTTTCTATTTTATTTTCTCACAGTGGTTACTAATGAATGACCAGTAATGGTTTAATAGATGGATTGTTACCACCTGTTTTTTTTCTCTGCAAAATATTCACTTATTATTTGATATTTTCCAATTAGTTGGCTGATTGAATGACTATCTTCCAATACCAGGAAGTATGCTTTATTTAAGGACCTTGTTCAGTCTTATCATATGACCAGCACATCCTCAGTACTCACCCCAAAATGAGGCCTCAATGAATAAATCTGACAACTCAGGAAATATTATTAGTGTGTCATAAGTAAAATCAGCTTTGTTTGGTGATTAATAACCAATTCTACATTCCTGTAAGATAATTCCAAAATATTTGTGGACTCAGTATTCTCATATTTTTAGGCTCCTTGGTAATTGCATGGGAAATGCTATCATATAGTATAGAGTCATTAACTTTTCAAATATATCTACCACTTGACATGTAGTAAGACATTATGTTTTAATGTTTTTTACTGCCTGAAAAATTCTAAAAGGATGTCTGCTAACATGCTTTGTGTATGTGTGTGTGTGTGTGTGTGTGTGTGTGCACGCGTGCGCGCACTCTCAACAATAAGACATTTCTCTAGGTAGAGAAATCACTTAAGAGATCTCATGAATGGGTAAGAGTTCACTTAGCATCTGTTCTGAAATGATAAAGTCCAAAATGGTAAAAGTTACTTTTCATTGGAAGGCAGAATTGATGAGACTTTCAGACTGTAATCCCAGACAGATCTGGGCTTGAATCTAGGCTCAGATAATGCTAGCAGTGTACATTGAACAAATTATTCCAATATTCATCTATAAATTGGGGTGATAATAGTACACTTTCTTAGGGCGATGGCACAGATTGAGATAATGCATAGAGGGACTAACTGCATCCCATGTTTACCATATGCCCTGCTTAATGGGAATCACTACACTTAATTCTCACAACATTACTACTATTATCCTTATTTTTCAGAAAGAGAAATGAAGCAGTTTCCTGAGTCCTAGTAAATATTTAACAAACATATAGCTAACATAATCTTTTGCATTAATTGATATGAACTGTTAGCATATATTTTAATTGAATTTCATATGTAATTTATATTTTTGTATATATGACCTGATTAAAATATATGCTAGTGGTAATAACCAATAATACTTAATAATCATTGTATTTCAGTTGATTTATTAGCATTTTAGATGATCATAACTTCACCTTCACAGTATGCCTATGTGATATAATCATTATTTCCAATTTCTAACCCAGGAAACTGAGACACAAACAGGTTAAGTCACAGCCAGAATTGGGAGCAGGAATATTGAACCCAGAATGTCTGATTCCAGAGCTGATGTGAGGACTCCTATATTTACCATACAACGTCCAGTTCAGCTCCTAATACCCCAGAAATTTCATATAAAAAATGTGAAAGGGAATGGAATCAAAAAAGAGCTGGGTCTTGGGTTATTACTGTGGGTATATTAATTTATTGTGGCTGTAACAGATCACCATCAGTTGGGTGGCTTGGAACAGCAAGAACTTATTCTTTCATAGCACCAAAAGTTAAATGTCTGAAACCCTCCTGAGGCCTGGGGGAAGGACCATTTTTTGCTTTTGGCAACTTCTTGCAGCAGCTGGCATTGTGTGGCTTGTGGCTACATTACTCCAACCTTTAAGGTCAGTATTTTAAATTTTTTCTCTGCTCTATCTTCACATCTCTTTCTCTACTATATGTATAGTATATAGTATATGTACTATATCCCTCTTCCTATTTGTTGAGGACTCTTTAGGGACCTCTCAGGTAAGCCAGGATAGGCTCCCACCTCACAATTCTTAAGAACATTTGCAAACATTTGACACATAAATAATACTCAAAGTTTCAAGGTATGAGAACTTGGTGTCTTGTGAAAATGAAATCCAGTATGTTCCACAGAGAAACCTAGCACTCTACCTATCATGAAGAGGCAATTTATCTTTATCAGTAGTATAATTATTAGTAATAGTTGTAATCTTAGAAGTGGCAGTGGAGATTGAACCCAGGGGCACTTTGGAACTGAGCCACATCCCCACTCCTTTTTGCTTTGTGACAGGGTATCAATAACCTGTCCAGATTGGTCTTGAACTTCAGATCCTACTTCCTTAGCCTCCCAAATTATTGGGATCACAGTCCTGTACCACCGCACTGGGTGTAAAGAGGTAATTTATAAATGTTATTTCCTCTTCCATTTCCACAAGGGGATAGGAAAACCTTCTTGTGCAGTCTTCTTCAGAGAATAATTGCAACAAAATCATAGGGAATGTCTTCTTTGTGGGTGGTTACTTTAAATAAATAAAGACAATACACAGAGTAATAGAAAGACAATGTCATAAATACTCATGTTTTCTAATTTAAGAACAAGTTTAAAATTGTAAGTCTGTATGTAATTTCTTAAAAGCATGATTGGCCTGACTATGGTCTATATGTGATCCAGGTGGATTTGAGGAGTCAGAGATAACATTCCCACCTGCTTTATTCCTACCAGATCAATGTCACCTCCCATACCACCAACATGTCATTGCCTGATGGTCCTGTGAGTGCAGTTGGTTGCTTTGGGAGATTGGAGGAAATGACTAACAGCTAGTGGCTCACGTTAACTCCCTTCCCAGCTCATGTTGAAATCCTAGAATCCCTGACCATCAATGACCAGCAAAAAACTTCCAGAGGTGTCTGGCACACCACTTGTGCTGGTGCTTTAAAGTGGCCGCTCTTCCAGAAAGAAAAATTAACCCTGCTCTCTCTACTTCCTGTTGCCTGCATAAAGCAAGCCTCCGTGAATTTTGGGTAAAGGTCTCAAGCCTTAGAAGAAAAATTCATATACTCTGCTTGAACAGAAAAGTCATAAGAAAAAGTGTTAACTTTGATTTGCTGTAAACTATTCAATTGTGTGTGTGTGTGTGTGTGTGTGTGTGTGTGTATGTATGTGTGTGTGTGTTTGAATACCTATCAAGGTAATTTAGAACTATGGGTACAGATAACAAGAACGCTGAATTCAGTGATATTTGGTGGTGCATAGGCACCAAAAAATTTAATAGAATTGACACAAGATAAAGATCTTGCTATGGATGGAAAAAAGGCACTTCTCTTTTTATATCACTTTGCACTTAACAAAACTCCTTTGCATATGTTAATGTGAGTTATAATCCTTTGAGATATGTAGGTGACATATTTGTAACCTCATTTAGCAGATGATCAGATTGAAATGTGGAAACATTAACATGAAGACATTATTAACTTCTGTGCTCCCAGACAAAAGCTGGTTACAACTTATTGTATTTCTTCACACTTCAAGAAGGCAAGGCCTGTACAGAAGTTCTGTGTGAAAGCCTGAGAGTCCTACAGCTCAGATGTGGGGAGGAGAGTGTCCAGGGGAGAACTGGATGCCTGGTCTGCATTCTCCTCCCCACTAATTTGTCCTCCTCTGGAAGTTTCAGGATTGGCAATACTCACATGAAAGGCATAGCAAGAGCATTTGTTCCTCTCTGTGAAATAATAGTGTTAAAGGATTCTCATAATCTCATGGCCTTTTCCCTTCATTCACATAAGTCTCTCATTTCAGTGATCTGCTGGGCACCTCCACCTGGGTATTTGACTGGTACTTAAAACTAATCTTTCCAAATGGAACTAGCTATTATCCCCATCGAAATTCACCCCTCCACATGTTAAACAAATTGATGGCAAGGCACCAGACACTTAACAGCAATGCAACAGTTAATTCCTTGCTTCCTTGCCATTTATTACCTTTTGTGTTTCTGATGACAATGACACAGTTCTATTTTCCCCAACCCCAAGCATATTCTTGAAGGCATCATTTAACTAATGTCAATTGGGCAGTGTTGGGCACAATAAGATTGATTAATAGAGGGAGCTTAACACAAGGACAAATAAGAACAAGAAGGGCAATCAGAGTGTACATAAGGTGACAGTTATGCCTGCTTCTGATGGGGCAAACCATGACTTCCTGAGTAGGTTCTTGCATCTATGCCTACCAGGCAGATAGGCAGTGGGAGAGAATTCCAGACAAAGAGGCAGTAGGAGCCCAGACACAGGCCACTTAAGAGTCTGGCTTATGGGGTTAGTTTTGAGTTCTTCCCTATGTCTGGAAGAAGTCAGAGAGTCAGATCACAGGAATTTTGCCATGGCTTTGCTAAGAAGTGTGGATGTCATTCTGTAGCCAAGTACTCAGCCCTGACTGCAAAATTGCACATGGAATCTCAAGAAAAAGTTTTTAATAAGCAAGAATTTCCTCTTCCTGCCAATATACCACCACTACCCTCACGCACATATATACACTTTCAAGAGACGGACTTGATCCTTCTGGTAGAGTTCAGAAATTATTTTTTATGGTTCTAGGGGAGATTCTTGGGTAAAGAGATACTTAGAAAACTAGCTCCCTGCCACGGTGGAGTTTGAGAGGGAACCCTAGGTAGATATTCTCCTATTGCTTTGACATTTCCATCTTTTTGGACATCTCCTTTTTCATGCTTAGCAAATCAAAGAGTTTGTGCCTTTGCCTTTTTTGAAACCACTGTTCTCCTTTCTGTTTTCTTTATTGTGCATTGGCTTAGCACTCCATATGTTTTAATGCACCTTGCTGATGTGTCCCTATGTATCTATTTACTCAAGTTCAATCCACTCTATTTATCCACACAAACCTTACAAAATAAAGATCTGAACATATCTTTCCCCTGCTCAGAAACTGTCAGTGGCTCCCTATTGTTTTCCAAATTTTGTTATCCTTTCTGTCTGCCATTGAAAGTCTTCAACTCAGTCCAGTGGCAGTTCTGTATTCCTTAAACATTCTATTTACTTCCTTGCTTCACTTATACTTTTTTCTTCCTATCAGAAGATGTTTTCTGAATCTCTTCTTGCCAAAATATCTTCAACAAGCCAGGTGTGTTGGCACACACCTGTAATCCCAGCAGCTCGGGAGGCTGAGTCAGGAGGATCTTAAGTTCAAAGCCAGCCTCAGCAAAAGTGAGGTGCTAAGTAACTATTTTGTATTTTGATTTAGAGACCTGTCTCTAAATCAAAATACAAAATAGGGCTGGGGGTGTGGCTCAGGGATTGATTGCCCCTGAGGTCAACCTCTGGTACCAAAAAAAAAAAAAAATCTCCAATGTGGAGTTGAACCCACTTCATCGCTTACTAGTTGTTTTACATTGAGGTAGAGCCAGACCTTGTTGACTTTTAGCATCTTTTTCTATAAAATTTGATTTATGGCTCTTACGTCACATGGCTATTATAGTGTAAAAATAAGATAACATAGGGCATGCATGATGACCAGAAAATTATAGCTAATCAAGAAGTTTTGCTTCCCTCTACATCTCTTAAATTAACAAATTTGATGAAAGCCCACTGAAGACTACAGTTTACATCATATATGGAATCAAAAATCAGACCTTTATCCAATAAGGTTAAACTTTAAATTGACATAGTTATTCAAAACAGATGAATATATTTTGAATATACAGAATGGCTCTTAGACTAAGAAATTCCCTTAATCAAAGGTGTAAGTTTATCTATAGAAAAAAAAAGAGTCATTCCAAAAAAGGTATTGATAGCCAGAGAGCATAGAAAAGTGGGAGGCATCAAGGAAAACATGGCACTCAAAAATGGTCCAGCCCTGAGCCTGGCCAAGCGCTCACCTGTTCAGATTCTATCCAGAAGGTGAAGGTATCTGACTATAGTAGCTTGGCCTGATGCTACTAAATACTTGAATTGTAAAACTATTGTCATACCTCTTTTGATGAATAGCTCTCCTTCCAAGCAAGTATCTCATCTCTTTTAAAAAGGATTTTTTTTTCATTTCATCAGATAAACTGGTTTTTGAGTTATATTACAGAATCTTATGAGTTCTATCAGTGTGGATGAATGTTTCTTAGTCCAGTACTTCTAGGGCATGCTCATGAATAATTTTATGAGACATACAGATCTATGCCACTTTGGACAGTCCACCTCATTATGAAGTACCTTTGCGTTGCTTCATAATGACAAAACATTAGTAAAAATTAATGGTTTGGTGGTATCTTTCACCTTTTATCAAGCTATAATTCTTGTTCCTATATTACAGTGACTAATCATAGGGGGATGACTGGACACTAGTTGGTTACCTGTGTTGCAATTTTCTTCTTTTTCCTCTTACAATGGTTTCTTTTGGGAATTCATGTCATTTTGGAGGAACTGCACCCACTGTTGCTCCAGAGATAGGACAGAAGGCCTAGATAGACCAATGAGCATGGTCCACGGTCCTGGATTTATTGGTTGGTTTGTGGTGGGCACATGCTTGAATCTGGTGCCAATCAGCACATCCCATGACCCTGATTATAGTGACTGGTTTGTGGTGAGTATGTGATCCAGTACAGTCAAGTGAGACTGAGTCTTAGGTCATCTTCTTCAAATTGTGCTATAAAGGTATATTAACTTCCTCTAGACATTGAGTTGGTAAGGCCTTATGCCTGGGAATGCAGTAGCTATTTTTTTTTCTATTATAAATGAAGATTTCCTGAAAAAAAATACCATAGGAGGAGGGAGAAAATAAGAAAAATTTAAATAGGCATACATAGACCCCAATAATAGCATCATCCCCTGATGCTGTTGAAGCCTGATCCATGTGTGACATACATGTTAGTCTGTCCAGTTTTATGTTACTTGTAAAACAAAGGACGCTTGTACAAAAAAGTACACTAGCACATTGTTATAAACAATTTTTATTTTCTCCATGTTGAAAATAAAAATCCTGAGTATATATAGAATTATAAACTATATAGCATACCAGCACTAAAATTTCACACCAAAATTCCCATTTTGCTTCTTTGAAAAGATTCCACTGCACATTAAGCATCTTTCCGATGTGATGAGGGAGAGATGTTTATTGTGCTTACTTACCTCTGTTCTCTAGTCAATAAAAACCTTGGCACTAAATTTTCAGTGTTAAGTGGCTAAATCTGAAACTATTGTCAAGAGCACCTGAAGGATACAACAGAATGTTCTTGGGCAGAAATGCATTTTCATTTTAAGTAAGAAGTTGTCAGGCAGGCTCTCAAAAGTCTCAGCTCATCAAGGGAAGGAGGATGAGAGGGAGCCGGTTCTCATCCTGGTGACCTGTCTCCCACAGAGACTTAAAAGTTTCAAATGTGTGAGCACGAACACAGCATACTAATACACTTCAAAAGCAAGGAACAACTAGAAGAAAACAAGGAAAATTTATGGGAAGCCACTCGATATGGCTCCCTTTTTACATGAAAACATCTGTCATGCCATCCTTTTTTCACACGAGTAATTGAAAAGTTTGAATATTCGAGTTCTGGGACAAATACCTGACTGGGTTCTGCTTATCTGCTTTATATATTTGTAATATACGCCAGTATATTACATTGAGATAGAGTTCTTGGTAATAAGCAAGAGAAAGCAACCCTAGCTACATGTGTAAAAACAGATTTATATGAAGGATGCCAGTGTGTGTGTGTGTGTGTGTGTGTGTGTGTGTGTGTGGGTGTGTGTGTGTGTGTGCAGCACAGGAGCCCGTGGGAGAGGTCACATACAAAGGGTAGTTAGCAGGATAGGGACCAGGCTTAGAAACACGTAGGAATAGAGGAAGGAACAGAGGGACAAAAACAGAGAACAGAACCAGTTTCTGTATTTTATCCTTTGAGAAAATCCATCACCACCATTAAGATAAAAAAACAAAAACAAAACTGCAACATTTTCACTGTCCAGGCTTCATTGATTTGTTTTAAAGTCCTTGTCTTTAATTTATAAGTGGCACCTGAAATTGCCCTCCAAGAAGATCACATATGAAGGCAGAAAGGGCCATTTCTAAAAAAAAAATCAGGGGCAGTAGGAAGGGATGCTCCTGTGCCAGTCAAAACAACTCACATTTATAGTATAGGGATCCTCAATCAAGTCCTGCCTCTTCAGAATGGCAGAGTTAATGGCATGATGACCACTTTCTATTTCTGTGTGAGAAAGTCTCACGGATTGCATCTGGTAATATGCATCTCAAAAATAAAACATCAACACTGTTCCAGGCACAAAGTCTTAGTAGAAGCCATTCTTCCAAGAAAATGTCTGTGGTTAGGTGTCCTTCATATTGCAGATGAGGAGCATGCCTGAGGACACCAGCCTTGTTGCTCCTCCATCAAAGGCACTAAGCCCCCAAAATCACACACATGTAATAAAGAATGCACTTTCAAGAGAGGTGGACTGACTTTTAAAAACCTTGAGCAAGAAATCAGGTAGAGAGGCTTTGTGAATTTTCATTCTCTGCCTCTCCTCGACAATGCTGATTGTTTTTTTATAGTCTATAGTGTAGACTCAAATCTAATTGTGTTACCTCTATTTGTATTATCTAATCCTAGCTTGAAAGCACACATTCATCTTTAGAATAAGACTTGTATAGACAAAAGCATTGCTTCCATTACAGGTTAGTATAGAAATATGTGGTAAGAAGAGCAAAGAAAAATATATCATTTTATTTCAATCAAATGACTCTGGGCAGCTGATTTCCTTAACATGCAGAAGAACTCGCAGAAGAAGAGGCAATCACACTTCCCTGTAGTGCAGCTATTTGTAAATGTAATGCACTAATGCAATATCTAAATACTCAGTGGGTTTCTGACAGTCCCATCCATCACAATACAGCCCTCACCATGTCACTACCCCAGATGGATGAATGCAGAAGCACAGTCATTCTTATGAGCCAAACAGAAGGTAAATAGATTGTGAAGTCACTTTGGTCATTGAAATAACTTTGCAACAAAGTCTCCTTTGTATTTCTTTTTCTTTTAACATGTAGTCAAGGTTATACATGCCAGCATGATTACACATTCTGTACAAAGTCATGTGATGAAATACATTTTTCCAAAGTGGAAGGAAAAAAAGGAATTTAGTGGAACATTGTGTTCATCTTGTAAGCAGGTGCTGAAATAAAGTTAGAAGGGGAAGAGGTTTATTGGGGTTAATGACTGCAAAGGTAAAAGAAGGAGGAAACAGGATTGAGCTGGGAAAGATTTCAGATTGTGGTGCATATCTCATAAAACCTAGGTCAGTTGCACAGGGAAGTCTGAAGCTAGAGCTGACCACTGTGCAGTTCACTTATATACTGGGCAAAAGTGACCAGTGTTAATATCTCAGTCATGCTTAGTCACTGGTCTGGTGTTACCTGGTGCCAGTGAGATCTGGGCTGTAAAGATGAGGCAAATCTTGTAAGAGATTATTAGCAGTACTCCTTGCAGACAAGTGTTTTTCTTGAAGGGGAAGCTCTGTGCCAGGACTTCCCAACTACTATTGAATAGAAAATGTTTAGTCTAGAATTAGGTGTAGGACTAGTTATAGTGATCAAGATTAAAGAATAAGCATCATCTATTTACTTTGTCATGTTTATGCCTATTATCAAAGAGCACAGTTCTAAATTTGTAGGTGGACTAAGGAAAACCTTAGTTAATTAGAACAACTCTTTTATTAAAGGAAAGTATTTAAAGATTTACTATAAACTAATTAAAAATTTCAAAAATGCAATTCCATTAACTACAGATATGTACATATATGATTTTTATTTCTTAATTACATAATTAAGTGTAATAATATATAAAGTCTATAATTTATTTTTATATAAAATTTACACATTAACTTACATGTAAATTTTACATGTAGTATAATAAGTGTAATTTATATATATATATAAAATTAATGTAATTTAGTATTGATTTAGTAATTGTTTATGTATATTCCAGAATTTTATTATAGACTATTAAATTAGTGTGTAAAATCTTGAATAAATATATTCTCACCTAAAATCATGTAGGAAGGCTGTATGCATGGTGTAATGGAAATAACACTAGCAAGAAGAGAGAAGACTAGCTCTGATCTTGAACTTTCCTCTTATAATTAATGTATAAACTCTAAGTTTCAAAAATAATTTACTTTGTATTAAAAATTTCATAGTGGATTATATTTCACTAGTATTATTGGAGACAGTGCCAATCATCTTTACAAGGCTTTTGTCCTTCTACTCTAATGATAACTACTTACTGAATACAGAACCCAGCGTATAGTTCTAGGTAATGGGCCTACAAAGAAAAATTCATAGCTTTTTAGAGTTTATGCTCCTGGGAAGGAGACAATCATTAAGAAAAAAATACAGTTTGTGATAAATATTAGTGCTATGAAGAAAAATGCAGCATGCTCAGAAGATAGATTGCATGTGTGTGACTGGGTCAGGTTTATATAGGATGGTCAAGGTCATTTTCTTCTACCACAGAAAGAGAAAGTTGGATCAGACATCTGAACTATGTAAAAGAGAAAGGCAGAGAAGGCTCAAGGACAGAGGGAAAAGCAAAGGTAAAACCCTGAGGCAAGAATAAGCCCAACTTCAGAGGGAAGTCCTTGAAATGGCTATAGGTAGACCATTGAGAAAGGGGCTGGTTGTATCAGCGGGGTATGAGAGGGAGAAAAAGACAGAGGAGCCAAGGAATCTCTGGTTCATTCTATGCTTGAAGGGGAGCCCAGATAATTTTAGGCAGGAGATTTGCTTTTTAGGAAGGTCTCTCTGGCTGTCATCAGGAAATCACTGGTATGGTAGGGAGAATGGAAACCAGAAGCTTCTGAGGAAGCCCAAGTGAGAATGAGGATAACTTCAGACAGTGAAGGTGGTAACTGGTCTTCCTCACAGCAAATTTCAAAAGAGTGTTGTATTGAATTGAAGATTGCTAGGATGCAGAGTGCAGGGACAACAACATCATCAAGAATAACTCCCCATGGAAGCCTGTGTACAGTGAGGAATGCCAGTCTGCTGTCAGCCATTTGCCCAAAATTGGGGAGCTTCTGTGGGTAAGTCCTAATTTGAGGTTCTATTAATATATGCGATGAGTGGAAGTTTCTAGAAGTGGAAAGAAATGCCTTGTCCTTTGTTTTCCAATCACAAGTTCATTCTTTACTAAAAAGGCAGTACTTGATTTTTGATTCTAATTAAATTTTGCATATATTCAACTGGATCCTCTCTTGGTGAGAGGTGTAAGGGGGATTTTAGCCATAACTGGGAATCTACATCAGATGAAGTGTTTTCTGGTTCTGTCACCCCTCAGAATGAGTGGTGGTGAGGACAATCAATCAAATAAAACACCTCACTTGAGGTAGGTTTAATGGTTATTTCCTTCGTATAATACTGAAGCCCAAACTGGTGAGATTTTTAGATAAGAGTATCCAGTAGGAACCCTGTAGAATTACAAGCTCTATTTGATGCCATTATGTAAAATTACCTTTCTAAGAGAGACATACAGAAAATAGTGACAGGATTTCATTCAGAACAGTAATCCAGGGGAAGGGACAATGTTCCTTTGTGATCTGAAGTATAAAGGATTTAGAGGACCTTCTTCAAGATAAAGAATAATGAATTATGAATACAAAAATTGAATACGAAATTATTAACTTATATTACCCCAATATGTAAAGCTGATGATACAATATCACCTACACATACAATAATAATCCTTTTTAGTAAACAAATTGCTGACATTCTTCTATATACTTTTTTTTATACTTTTCTTTGGTAAAATACTTTGATTGCCTTAACCCAAAACAAGAAATATATCCTTTTAAAATAGACAAGGTATAAAGATAATTCTGTTTTTACTCTGGTATAGTTGATCAAATGTTAAAAGTTTACAGTTGAACTGCATAAGACCTGTGTCTTTTGATATGTATGTAGTCACTGTTTAGATAATTAGGGAATTCTTATAATACAGGAATTCTGAGTAAATCTATTTTAAATCATTTTTGTTTAAAAAAATCCAGTGGTTTGATGATGCTTAAAACAAGCTTGAAAAACTATCTTCTGGCTCCATCTTCTTTAAATGTGATTCCCCCTGCCCGGCTCATAGACATTTAGGGTGAGCACATAGACACTTTTGCATCAATGAGATAGATCTGGCACTGCAGCTTTGTCAGGATGTTGGTGGGGAAGGCACCATGAACCATCAGCATATGCTTGGAAGCTTCTTATACTGGAAAGAATAAAAAGTAAATAGGTCATAAAGAATGACCTTTTTACCTTATAAATATACCATACTAAACTACAATTCATTCTCAACTTAATCTCCTTCTAGCCAAATATCCAAATATCTATATTCATTCCAGGGCCACCCTATCATCCAGAAAGGTGACAAAACTAGACATGGTAAGAGTGGTCTTAATTTGCATAAACTACTAAGGCAAATTATATGGAAACACATGAAATCCTTTGGGCATTAGGGCTTTATGCTCAGAGGAGTCTGGTTCAGAAAGACTGACTTACAATGACTCTTCACAGTAGACTGAGACTGACTGGTTGGGGGTTGGAGCAATATTAGGAGCCTACACCTTTATGGAAACCCAGTAAGAGAAATGCATTAAAAAGAAGTAAGGATGAACCATGTAAAAAGTTGTTAAGACCAAAGAAAATGTGGACAGACTTGATTATTGTCCCTCCCCCTACAACAGTGAGGTTGAAATGGCAGTGTTAAGATCAGTCTCAGAAGAGAGAAAGATAAAAGGTTTTGAGTGAATCCAGGAAAAATAAAATGAAGGGAAGGAGATGTACATGGTGGGCGTAAACACTCTTTTGAAATGAAGAGGAGAAATAGATTCTAGCTGGACCCCAAACATGAGGGGTTGTGAAAGTTTTGATTAAGAATTGGGAGCCATTGCAATCTTTCACAGAAGTTTTATATATTTATTTGTTTTGTATGTTAACCTGGAATCCAGAATTGAGAAGTAATAATGTTAAGAGCTTTAATGTTAAAAGGTTTAACTTGGAAAAAAGGGGGTTCTACCAGGTTCTATTAGAAAATAAAGGGGTTGGCCTTGGAGAAAAAAAATATGGTTGTTTTCATTCATTATAACAGGAGCAGAGACAGAATGTATGGTTTCAGGAATCGGGACCAGATGTGTGGTGAGAGAGAGAGAGTGAAAAGACAAGGGAAAGATATGCACATGGAGATCAAAATTTCCCATGGTATTCTACACTCTTAGGACCATGCATGAATATCTATATAACCCCAGACCACCAAGATTCTCTTGCATAGTTACAATTCATTCATTCAGCAGACACTCCTGGGGAAACGTGGGTGTCAAGCACTTTTGTTTCACATGGTTGACTGAATTCATCCACAGTGTTTTTTTTTTTTTTGTTTTGTGTTTTTCTTCTGTTAATGTTAATGGTGATATTCACTAATGCTGTTTTGCAATATACCAGGCAAATTTTTTTTAAAAGAGTAGACAGTTGATATTACATGGAAAGCATGGTTAAGATTAAGATTTAGGATCCTGAGATTTGATCTCATCATCCCTGTGTATGGAGACAAGGAGTACAGGGCCTTAGATTTGTCAGGATATGACAGTGAGATTTTGGCCTTAGTTGAGTATCTCATAATATTTCCCTGTCCCAGCACCACCTAATTCCCAGACTTCCCAGCTGTCTAGTGTAGCAAGCATTCCATAATATCAGTTGAACCTATACAATATCTTTTATACTTAACCTCTCATTTTTATTTCTATTCTTATTTCTGTCTCAGTCTTTCATAATACTGTCTGAATTACCATAGTAATCACCCACTTGGTAACTCCGCTGCTCCAAACAGGTGATTCTTATTCTATCTCCTAAACCACAGGCCAGATCATGCCATTCTCCTTTCCCAAAGCCGCCACGTAAAGAAACTCTAAATTCTACATGACATGTAGAGTCTACAAATCTGACATCTTCAAGCTCATCCCTTCTTCCACCCAACAACTCAGCCTGTGCTTAAACCACACAAGGCTATATCCCCCCCATGTCCTTCCCCCTCATGTACTAACTTGTGTTTTACTTCTATTTTATTTTTAAGTCTGAAATATAATACAATTTTTATCTTGGCCCATATGTCAAGGATTTATCAAGTTTTCTACAAGGCCTTCTGGAATATTTTAAGTCAGAGTAAATTGCTCTCTCTTTTCCATCTCCACAGGAGTTAAATTGCACAGCCACTACAGTACTTGTCTTGTGCAGTAGATAATGTTTTTTTTTTTCTGTGTATTTCCCACACTTGTTTATAAATTTCCTGTGAAGAGGGACAGTATTTATTCATCATTGAATAATCCCTTAATACATTTACATAATGTCTTCCGAAGTGCTTTCTACCTCATAGGTGTTCAAAGAATTTTGCATAAATGCACCAACCAAATAATTTAAGAAGTTAAATAAAGACGGCTTTTGGTCATTTACTAAATTATGATACGAGGGCAGAACATTTGATCAACTTTTTAATTTCCAGAATGTTATGGTTAGTTACCAAGGAAACTCATGTGGTGGCTTAATTCCTTATTGTGACAGCATTGGAAAGTGTTTGGGTCATGGAGGAGAATCCCTCATGAACGGATGAATGCTTTTCTCTCAGCAGTGAGTGACTCCTTACTCTGTAGGGACTGGATTAGTGACTTTGAAAGTGGGTTGTCATCCATTCCTGGCATTTGCTGCCTCAGCATGTGTTTTCCTTTTGCTTTCCACCATGAGTTGAAGCAGCATGAGACCCTCACCAGATGTGATCGCCAGATTTGGGACTTTCCTGACTCTAGAACTTGAACCAAAATAAAGCTCTTTTCTTGATAAAACACCTATTCCTGTTATAACAACAAGAAAAATGAACTGAGATACAGTACAAAGAACAAGGCTTAATGGAAGTTTATTCCATGAATGATTCCAAAGATCCTAAGAATCAATATATGTCTGGTCTCTCTGATGATTGGGGGAAAGGATGACTCCAGTGAGAAAGACAATAAAATTAGAATCATTTCTGAACAACAGTGAAGAGAAACAATAGGCTGAAGAAGTCGGTCATAGCTAGATTAGCAACTGTTGAGGTGTTCAGAAATTCATTTCTAGGAGAAACTGAGAAAAATGCTGTGAACATCATCCCTGGCTGGATGAAAGCTCACAGGCACAGTGAGAATGTTGACCGAGACTCTCAGCTCAGATGCTTTTGACCATATTCTGCTCTGGACTGTATGGTGAGGCTCAGGTGTAAAGTGGCAATTGCAGAATCACAACAAATAAACTGGAAAGCTCAATGCTTCTGTGCAGGGAGGGGCCTGTGTTAGGGCTTCTCACCAGCTTAAATTCTTATGTGGCACAGAAAGGTCCAGAGTTACTGTTTCCTATGGTCAGTGTCCAGGGTGACTTCTTTTGGTAGGAGCTAAATGACCCTGAATTCCAGGTCTGCTTGGCCTCTCAAGACTCACACATGGCCTTGGTGGATGAAATGTACCAGTGAGCGCTGCCTACCTAGCAACAGGAGATGCTGGGTCCTCCTGGAGCTTGGCCTGACTGAGCTGCCCAGAAGCCACAACAGCCAGCACATGGCCAGGAACAAAGGAAGGACTCCTTAGTGAAGCTGGATCCACCAGATCCTAGCCAGAGAACAAGGACAGCCCAAAAGCTGGTGCAGGTGGCGTGAGTTGAAGACCTTGCATGAGATCAGGGCTTCTTTCCCACTGTATATCAGGAGGATAATACACTTTTCCTGTAGCCAGTAACCACTTGAGGCTACAGGAGGCAACAGGGAGGTCTGTTAGACTGAGGCACTACATTAAGGGACTATTTAACCAGTCGAGATAACTTGGACTGAATTAGACTAGAAGATTCCTAAGTTAACATCTCTTTCATCCACTTCTCCCTAGCCCAAAGGAAGAAGAGGCTGGTGAGGAGGATTGGATCTGCTGGAGAAAATAAAAAAGGGGAACTTTATTTGTTTTTATTTATAAACTCTGTGTTAAAACCATGCCCTGTTAATCTGTATTTCAAGGGCCTGTGAGACGCATTGAAAACCAAGTGGCTGGCTTGTGGCTTAAACAAACATGGTCATCCCCATCACTATTCTCAGTAATGGCCCAAGGCAAGCTGAGCCTGACTGTGAAGGGTGGAGAGAAAAGAACAGAAGAAAAATCCAGACCAGAGCCAGAGTTTGCTGACACAGAGGGAAAACCTAACTGGTGTAGAAGTTCCAGTCACTTCCCACTAACTGAATACTGAACTTGTTTCTCTACTGAACCTGCATTTTGGAGCTCTGTCTAATCCACGCTGCACACTGGAAATGTGGTAAAGATATTTTGTGGAGGTCCATGCATGCCATTGTGTACTGGATGCTCCTTAAGGCAGAATCAGGTGGGCAAAGATTGCAAAATCAGGAAGTGTCCCATGCTCCCAGGGCCCCCCTGGCCAGTCGCCACCTGGGCCAACTGCATGGGCTAGAGCCTCTCAGCTGCTTGTACTCTTTCTTCCACTCATTCCACCTGAGATATGTGGACAGGGTGGGTGTGCAGGAAGGTTGGAAAGATGGGTTCTTGGAGTATTATATCATACTTACTGCTTACTACCATCCCATTAATGCCCACCTCCCAAATCATGGTAAGACCCTAAACCTTTCATCTGTAATAACCTTTGATAAGATTCCTTTTCTCATGAACCAATAACAACTTAGCATCTTTGCCTTCAGTACTTAACTATCTGGTCTTCCTTTAATCATTTCCCCAGCAGCTTTGGAATCATATTCACCTGATACATTAACAACTTCTATAACATTATCTAATGGGTTTTTCCAGGTCATCATCCCTGCTAATATAAGACAGGGCATAATTGGGACCTTCACTCTTTTTAGAAAGAAAAAAGAAAACCCAAGGTTTAGTTTTCAAATGTATAATTCTCATACCTCCTCATTACCCACAGACTTAATTATAGATTATAGAACTAATTACGTGCTCTGTGGTGCTCTCCTCTGAAGCTGCTCCAGACATTCTACACTCATCGTCACTACATCTTTGTGAAGTGGGACCATAAGATCAATTAATTTCCTCTAATGGAAAGAAGAGGAGGAAAGCGGTTTGCCCAAGGTCACTCACTGTTTTAGTAGTTTTTTTTTTTTTTTTTTTTTTTTGCTGTTGTAACCAAAAGACCTGATAGGAACAATTAGAGGAGAAAAAGTTTATTTGGTATTTGGGGGCTCATGTTTTTAGAGGTCTCAGTCCTTAGATGGTTGGCTCCATTGCTCTGGGCATGAGATATAGCAGAATATCATGGTGGAAGAGTGAGGTGGAGGAAAATGGCTCAGACATGGCACCAGGAAGTAGAGAGACAGAGAGCTCACCTCACCATGGACAAAATATAACCCCCTGGGGCGTGCCCCCATGAACCCAGCTACTCCTACCACATCCTACTTGCTTACAGTTACCACCCAGTTAATCTCTATTAGGGGATTAATGCACTTATTAGTTAAAGCTCTCATAACCTGATCATTTCACCTCTAAACTTTCCTTCATTGCCTCACACATGAGCTTTCAGAAGACACCTTATATCTCAACCAAAACGCTCACCAAGTTAGCCTGGTGGCACAAAGCTCAGGTCCCATAATTCATGCTTCTGTGCTCAATGCAGGATGCCCTGTTACATCTCAAACCACAGCACAGTCTCAGGAGTGGCTCCATTTTAGTTAAGTAGCAGACCTTCTGTTATGGTTTGGATCTAAGGTGGGCCTCAAAAGCTCCTGTGTTAATTCAGGAAATTTCAGAGGTAAAATGATTGGATTGTGAGAGGTGTAACCTGAGTGCATTCTAGTTTGAATGGACGGTAGGCAGGTGGGTGGGTGGTTAAAGGTGAGTCAATTGGGGGGTATCCCAAAAGGGATGTTATTCCTGTGGTCCTTTCCTCTCTCTGTGTGCTTCCAGACCCTTCCATGAGCTCAGCTGCTTTCCTCTGCCGGACTCTTTCCCCATGATGTGCTGCCTTATCTTGGACCCAGAACAATGGAGTCAGTTGTCTGTGGACTGAGACCTCTGAAACTATGAGTCCCAAATGAGCTTTTCCTCCTCTAAGTTTTTCTTGTCAGGTATTTTGGTCACAGTGACACAAAAACTAACTAAAGAGAGCTGAAACCAGGAGCCCAAAATCAATGTTTCCTCCTCTTAAGTTGTCCTGGTCAAGTATTTTGGCCACAGCAACACAATTCTGATTAACATACTACCCTGAGTTATTTCGCCAGAGACGATGCAACTAACTTATTGCATGGCCAAATCTCTTCTTGCCTTTGGACCAGAAAGCAGTAGATATTGAATGAATTACACAAGACAAAGTAGCCTCCATTTATCTCCATCCAGCACAATAGACTGTGCTAGAACACCTCAGTCTTATTAACCCTTTATTATTATAATGATAGCAAAGGCAAAATTCCTATGTCCCTGTTGGCCATAATCTGTTAAAAGAAATTTTAATACATGCAAAGCCTTAAGGTATTTACCATGCATCAGTTCATTAAACCCTTGCAAAACATCATGCATTACATATATTAATCCTATCACACACTGGTAGGAGCCAGACTGTGCTCTCAACTCAGACCTGTCTGACTCCCACATCCCATGGTTGGAGCATGAAGCCCTTTCCTTACAGAGCTCCTCATTGCTATTCATGGGGATGGCAGAGACAGACCTGAGTAAATCATTCTTACAGGCTGGCTCCGTAGGCACATGGAAATGAAGTGGAATGAGTGAGTGTCTCTTGGGTTACCTCTTGGCTGTAGTACTAGTTTAACTTTGTGACCTTGGCATAGTCAAGCCAGTGTCGAAGAAGCAATTCCACAGAGATACGAATGATTTCTGACCCAAACAGACACTTGGAGTGGAAGATGATGAATTTCCATATGGAAGAGGGGATTGGGGGGCTTGTCTCTAGAGTGGGTTGGGCCTCTCTCTCAGTTTTTGTCACTCTTTTCTCTTCATCTGTGCTCCATTTTAAGGGCTTTGAACAACCCCTGCATTTCATATATATACTCCAGTGTAAATATGCAGAACATTCTGTCACTTAAAAATATGTCCATAGCTAAGTAGGACAGGTTAGAATTACAGTGTAGCCCAGAGGCTAAGGGGGAGAAATGAGTAGGTAATACTTCACTTCCTGAAGTTACAAGGAATAGTTTACCAACCCAAGTGCTGCATAGAGAGGGTAAAATTATTAACCAAATCAACAAATGCATAGGCTAGAAAACAAATAAATTATTTCAACACAATATCATAAAACCATGTTTCATCGATGATGAATCACTGAGTAGAAGGGAAGCTATGAATCCTGTACTTATTTTAAAGACTCAATATATGACTCAATATCTTCATGGTGTGATATATATTCATTTATTCAAAAGTGAACCACTACAATATATGAATGGGTAGGCCTCATTTGCATATAATATGCCAAGTAGTGATAAATTAGAACTATGAGTTTCTACTGCCTCAGTTCCCCAATGACAAACACAACAAATTCCTATTCATTAAAGCAAACAAGTATATAAAACGACTGTTTCCAGAGTTGACTAAAGCACAGAATCTTCACTACAAAGTTACAGTTTTGCTGAAGTGAGAGCTGTGTTTAGGATGCTGGCCTCACCACCATCTGAAAAGGCTGAGCATGTAACGAGGATCCTGATTTTCATAAGACTACCACAAAGCCAGTGCTGTAGAACTTGACCTTAATAGCATGATCTCCCAATTTTGAGCATGTACTCTCCAAATGTGACACAGAACACATTCACTTTAATTCCAAAACCAAACACAAGAGTTTGGGATTATTCATGTCTTGGTTGCCCTTCATGATTGCAAATAATTAAAAGCTGACACAGAGGCACATGGCTGCTGAGATAAAACAAGAGACCTGCGTTCTCTTCAGACATTCTTTTATCCTTTGGTTTTTGGGTTTTTTTGGATATTTATAGACCTATCCCCATTTGATCCTCTTAATGCCTCCTTAGAGACAGGACAGGTCATTTTATCTCAATTTCCCAAATGAAGATGCTCAGTCTCTAAGACGAATAGATCTTCCCAATGCCACCCAGGAAGGAGCAAAATCCAGACAAGTTTGAAGAGCTACCATTTCCTAGCATAGGGCTCTTTCTGCTGCATGATCTGCTTAGCATCTTTTATAGGAGGCACCAAGAGTTGGTTCAACAAGAGTTCACTGAGAGCTCACTGTGTGCACAAGACTATTTTAGGTGTGCAAGATAGCATGATGAGAACATAAAGAACCTGCTTTCATGATCCTATGGGATTGATAATGCAATATGTAAGCTCCAAAGTCTTATTTTTTTCTTCAGCTTTTTGCCTACAGGAGAAATTAATAACAATGACAGCAAGGACTTTAAACACAGATGATAAAAAGAGAGCCATCTATTTGTGTGAGTTCTGGTTTCCTGCTATTAAGAATTGGCAGTGGACATACAATCATACATAATTTGTTTTTTGTATAATACATATGTAGAATGGATCTAAATGAATATAATTAAATGTAGAATATTGACCAGCCAATCTATTAAAGTGAATATTATTGAATAAATGTAATGGTAAATTATCTCAATTTCTAAAACAGATCTGACATCTTAAGAGGTTTCATTGCATTGCTATGAAATATTTACAAAAGTGTTCTGAGCAGTTGATAAATAATAGGGTATTTCAGATATGCTTAGAGAGCTATTTTGAAAGGTGGAATTGCATATATAGGCAGACATTTAAATAGTAAAAAAGGTGAAATGCTTTTGATACTGTTTCTAGCCTGAAAAAAAATAGCCAAAGTGAGGAGTTATGAATAGAATAAACTATAACATAGCCTCATGTACTGGAAATTGATATTTCTAATGCCTGAGTTTAGAAAACACAAAGAATACTCTTTTATTTAAAAGGGATTCATTTCACATAAATGGATTTTTAATAAAATCTTCAATTATTTGGTAACATGTTGATATACTATTCGCTTCCTTTTTCTTGCCTTCTTTATAGGTTTCTTTATCTGCCCTGAACAGTCTTAGCTGGAGGCAACCTCGGAACTACAGAATGCCATTATGAGGTTCTCTTTAAAATAAGAGAAAATGGATCAGGGCCAAGGTTACAAAACGGCGCACTGGAAGAATGTGAACTGTTTTGTTTGGGGAGTAGAGGGAATTGCTGGGCCTGGACATTTTTGAGTAACCATGAAAAACACTCTTATTCCAATTCATAAATTCAGTGTTAAATAACTCATGCTTTGGGGAAATATAATCTTTAAGGATAATTACAGTCTACAAAGTAAGGTTCTAATTTATGACACTTGTTGCCCGAAGCCACTGAAGAATTCCAGACATAGGATTACAGAATGCTATGCACCTTGCTTACTTTATTTCTTTAATTTGCTGAATGTTTCCTGATGTGTGAAAAAACAGCTGCCGAAATTCTGTAAGCCCCTGAAATATTCTCAAATTTAAAGATCTATGTCCTGATTTTCAAGGCTGAGATCAGAACATGGTGCTGAATCAGATTATCTAAATTGGAAAGCCAGGAGCATAACGGGAAATCAATAGCAGCCATGGTTCAGAATGGCAGCAAAGTCAGCTCTGGATGGGAACTGATGCTTAATAATAGGAAGGCTACCCCTCAAGAAGACAGCCTCAGGTCTCCTGTTAGCTGCCACCTTCTCTCTGGGGTCTCTGTCCTAGAGACTTCCTTTTGGTCTTTCTGGAAGAAAGGGCCATGAGATTTGGCCAGAGCAGATGATACTTGGTCAGTTTGCATATTTGAAGGAGATGGGACTTATTTGATCTCCAAAATAATCTTTCTGAGGTTGCGGTTATTCAGTGTTCAGCACTTCCTATACCCAATACTTCCTCATGATCCACCATTGTTTCACATCCTTTACTTCTTACTTTACATATTCTTCAGGTTTGTAGGTAATCGCCTATAGCTTAGGATACCAAAATATAACTCTTCATTCCCCCTCCTGAATTCCAAGCCCAAATATTTTGCTTCCTTCCAGAAATATCCACCTAGATGCCTCAGGTATACCATGGACTCTTTCATCTTTCACTACAAACCTCCTCCTTCTCCTGCATTTTGGCAGTAGTTACCTGGAGTAGAAAGCACTAGACTACCATCAGCACAGTTGCCTAGACTAGAAATCTGGGAACCATTAACATTCTCTCTCATCTTGCCACTCTATGTTCTATATTCATTATTCCTGTTTTTTTTTTATAAAGATACTTTGATCCTCCTCTTTGTTCATTCCAATTCTCCCTGTTTGAAATTCAGATTATAATACCTTTCCTGTACTATCACCGTCTTCTAAATGGTTTCCTTTCTTCTAATCTTACTCCATTCTAATCTATTCTCCACTCTGGAGCCGATGTCACATTCTAAAATTCAAATATGATTCTATCACTCTCCAGTCGAAAAATGCTTCAATGACAGCTATAATATAGTGATTTTTGATATTATCTGCCAATAAGTGTTTATTCATATACATGTGAAATGTATCTATGAGCAAAGGAGAACCTACTATTGGTTGTGGTAGAGGACCACAATCTGTGGGTCCTTTTTCAGTTCAGACTCACCCTGGCCCTCTCTCTGCCCACAGAGTTTGCAAACAGCTGACTTGTTCTAGTGACCTTAAGTCCCTCTGTTTACCCCCTTATACTGATTGTTATCATTTCTTCCTACCCCAGTGCTTGCAAGTTGTTCACTTTTGCCACATCTGATTTTAGAAAAAAAAAGAGATACAGTTTTTCCTGGCCATGTGCTTCTATCTGGGATATGCCCCTGCAGAGCTCCCCAGGATTATGATTCTGGGAATTTCCATTGCTTCTCTCCTGTTTGAGATCTCCAGTTTCTCGTTTCTCATGATTTCCTTTTTTTGTTTGTTTGTTTGTTTTTCATCAATTCCTTTGTATGATGGAACAGAGCCTCCTGTGTTTCACAGGAAAGTGTGTGTGTGTGTGTGTGTGTGTGTGTGTGTGTGTGTGAGAGAGAGAGAGAGAGAGAGAGAGAGAGAGAGAGAGAGAGAGAGAGAATATGCTGGGGGTGGGTTTGAATGTTTTCATTACATCCCATTAGACTGATAATTTGGCTAGGTCTATGCTTGAAATAGGAAATAATTTTCCTTTTGATTTTCAATTTCGGAGTTGTTTTCTATTATTTAATTTCACTGTGCATTAAAATATGAAGTCATTACAGTTTTTGATCTTTTTTGCTTGATCTGTGTTTTCTTCTTTAGAAGCTTGTACTATCTTCTGATTGTCCCATCTGCTCTAAAATTTGACTATGAGTTGTCTTTTTGTGGATTCATTTAGGCCATTAAAGATTTTCAGTCTGTTAATTCATGTCTTAGAAATTTTTCTTAAATTATTTCCCACCTCCTCTTTTTTTTTCTTTTAAGAATTATTGCTCTGCAGATGTTTAACTTTGTTAACTATTCATTTTACTTTCTTACCTTTTCCATTTTCCATTTCATTCTTCTTTGTGGGGAAAAAAATTACTCAATTTCTTTTTTTCCAGTACTTTATTTCTGCTATAATGTTTTTAATTTCCACAAACTCAATTTTACTTTCTGCATTATTTAAAAGCCCTTGTTCCTATTTTGGTGTTGCCAAAATCTATCTTTATATAGTTTTCTCCGATTATTAATGATAGGTTAATGTTCCTCCTCCTCTGCTTTATTTTCTTTTTTCCACCTAGTCTCCATTTCTTCTAAGTTTGTTTTTTCAATATTCTTCATTTAAAAAGCATCTTTGTTGCTCTAGTTGTTTCTGTTTTTAGATATCTTTAAGCATCCATTTGTAAGCAAGAAAGGGTGTTTTCACCAGAGCCTGCTGTGTTGGTACTTGGTTCCTAGATTTCTCCAAATCTGCAGGAAAACATACTTCTATTATTTAAGCCTATGAGTCTATGACAATTTCTCATGGAAGTCCGAGGAGACTAAAACAGTACCTAACATTGAGATGAACCCAACAAAAATCATGAATAAACCAAAGTGGGCTGGTTGGCCTGGACACAAATTCATAATGGCAATAGGGAATCTAGCTCAAGCTGCCAAAAGAGGCAGATAATATTCTCACTGTTCTGTCTTAATGAATGCACAGTAAGTAGTTCAGAGCATGCCTTCATATCACACCTGAGTCTTGTGCTCACTCTAATGCTAACCAGCAGAGGCACCAGGAGCAAACATATAACTTGTCTGTGGCTCAGTTTTCTTCTCTATTAAAGGTGGGCCATGACTATATGTATTTCTAACAGATGTTTTCTGAATTAAAGGTCCAGTGTTTATAATAGCTTAGAGGCAGATCATTCTCTCAAAAATTAAATGGCATTTGCAATACTTGAGCATCCACACTGTTAAGCCAGGGTGAGTCTAACCACTAACTAGTTAGTTGGCATATATCAGACTTCTTATTTACCTAAAAAAAAAATTGACTCATTAAGGCTTCCTCTGAAAAAGTTTTGCTAACTGTCTCACAGAAAAGGAGACTAGATAGTTTTCACATTTTGTTTATGTGCTTAAAATCGGGCAATGGGAAGCTGTTCTGATCTTTCTAAACACTGTTATCTTTATACTGTGTAGAAATAATTGGTTACATTTACGTCTTTCAGTTCTTTAGCTAAGCTGCAGAATGGCCAGGGTGAGGAGCTCAGGGGAATTGGTCACCAGGTCCAAATGCCAACATCTCTCAAGAGAGAGTTTGGAGGATTAATATTAAAGATCAAAAATTCTAGATGGAGATAATTGTATATAAAGTATTGAATGGCATTATTGATCATCCATGAAATGTGCCAAGTAATAGACCTTTCAAATTGCTATGGTCTAAATGTTTGTGACCCTCATTAATAAGCTGAAATCCTAAGCCCCAGGGTAAAGATGTTAGAAGACATGGGCATGACCTCTGGGAGCTGATTTGATCATGAGGGTGGAGTCCTCATGATTGGAATTAGTGTCTTAATAAGAGAGACCCCAGAGCTAGCTAGCCCCTTCCATCATGTGAGGACACAGAGAGAGGGGGACTATGAACCAGATAGAAACCCTCACCAGACATCAAATCTGGTAATTCTTGGATCTTAGACTCCATAGGTTCTGAAGCTCCGAGAAAAGAAATTTCTGTTGTTTAGAATTCACCCAGTTTATGTTATTTTGTTATAGTAGTCTGAACAGACCAAGAAACAATTCTTCCACAAGGGATACAATTAGTTGCCCATAAGATTTAATGAGATGATTATTAGCAAATAATGCAAATTGCTCTAATATAACACTTGAAAATTGTTATTCCTTTTTGATTCCTTGGGTATTTCTCTTTAGCAATTCAGACCATAAAGAGGTGCTTTAAAAAAGATATGGCACCTTTTTATCATGCAAATATGAATATAAAATGTGAATAACAATTAAATCATAAGTTAGAAGTTGAAAAAAAAGAAAAAAGAAAATGTATCAGTGTTGTTCTGAAAGAAAAAAAATCCATTTTTCCCAAGGGGGAGTAATCTTGCAAATGCATTCTCTTTTCTTTTCAAAAATGATTTTTTTTTCAGGTAATGGTGGGAAATCAAAATTATATTCAAATGAAGGTTCATTAAAAAATACACATACACAAGCATTCTCTGAATTTTTAAAAACAGTTTGAAATGTTCAATTAAGATTCTGTAGCAGATCAAACAAGAGTATGCCTGTAAGAAAATCTTGCAGTGGAAATTTATATTTTTCATACAAAGAAAATATTGTTTCAGACAATATAACATCACTCAGTGCTAATTTTATAATATCTTCAGCAGGGCTTGTACTGTGTATTCTTTGTATGTTTAAAATATATTGAAATTATGAAATCAGGTCTGACACTGATTTCCATCCTTACCTGCTCCATGAAATGAGGAGAAAATTCAAGGGAAGACCTCCGAACACAGCCTGTGACCTCACAGAACTCAGAGCGATGCAGCATATGGGGGTCTTTAAATGATGAGTATAGGAAATGTAGAGCTCAATAACCATGTGCTGAAATTTGTATATAATTCTTTGTGGCGAATACCTCTTTACTCCATCTTTCTCACTCAAGGGTAAGACCAAATGAAACCATCTGCTTTGAATATGGTTTGTGCATTCTAAAGCTCTCTTTGAAATTAAATTACCATGTGGTAGTGTTGGAAAGTAGGAACTATAAGAGTGATGAGGTTGTTAAGAGGGTTAATGTCCTCCTGGAATGTGTGAGTTCTTTCACTCAGGGGTTAGATTGGTTATTGTGAGAGCAGGTGTTATAAAGTAAGAAAGGTCCTTATGCCTTCTTTTTGGGGGAGGGTGTACCTGGGTTGGGATTGAACTCAGGGGCACTCAACCACTGAGCCACATCCCCAGCCCTATTTTGTATTTTATTTAGGTACAGGGTCTCACTGAGTTGCTTAGCACCTCATCTTTGCTGAGGTTGGCTTTAAACTTCTGATCCTCCTTCTTTAGCTTCTTGAGCCACTGGGATTACAGGAGTGTGCCACCGCACCCAATATGCATATTCCTTCTTGTTCTTCCACTTTCTTTCATTTGTTTGCTTAATGCTGGTGTCATGCACTTGGACTTTCAACTGCCAGAAGCATGAGCTAAAATAAACTTCTTTCCTTATACATTACCCAGTCTCAGGTATTCTGTTATAGCAACACAGATATGAATAAACATACTATGTCCCAATCCCAAAGAATTTACAATCAAGTCAGGAAGAGAGAGAAAAAAGACAGAAATGTTTATAACTAATAGTAATATATGCAGACGATGTGCTCCTTGAAAGAACCATGTAAGAGAAGTTCTCTGTAGTATTTAGGAATATGGTCTTTTCCTGCCTGTTTTAATTGTTGCTGGGACGTGTGATTAACTCTGGGATTATTTGCCTGATACTAGATGGGAACAAACAGTGATTGGAGATACAAAAACTAGTTCAAGTATTGTTAATTCTATTCTAAGCCAGAAATGGTGAACATCTGAATTGTGAGATATACTCTGCATGGAAAAAGAGGGTTGATACAATAAAGGTCGTGAAAGGAAGTTGAGACGGACAGATAGATTACAAGTCCATGCAAAGAGATGATGGAGTGAATAATTCCATAGCATGGATAATAAATTTGACTTCTTCCATGGTCACCAGAATGATTACACTTGAACTCAAATTGTAGTTTTGAGTTTTCAGCCATCAGAAAGATGTTGTTCTCTGTCAAATGGGATAGAGTAATCTTGTGGGATGTTTCTTATTCAAGGAGGTAGTGCCTCTTACATGAACCCATATTTAATATAAGTGAATCATTTGTTTGGCACAGGCTTAAGTGGTTGGGGCAAATTGAAAATTAAGACAATATATTTGATGATTTTACAGTTGTTTAAAGTGGAGCAGGGTTTCTTTGGGCTCTGGCAGCTCCAGGAAGCCCACCATGATTTAACACACCTGCTCCTTAAAATGAGTTCAAGAGCAACATGGCTCTAAGACCCCTGCATCGTCTTCTGCTTTCTCCCTAGAGAGCTCTGAACATTTAGTTGTGCTTTCTCTCTCCTTTGAAAGGTAAATGGAACTGTGTTTTAAGGTTGAGGAAAGAGGGTGAAGAGGCAGCGGGCATGTCCCTGACTCCCGCCACCTGATTCACTGACACCGTCCACCCTGATGACACAAGCAACCTTTGCCGTTACATCTGACTCACACTTTTCCGTTTCTGTAGTAACCAGGTGTCTTTCATTAAAAGAGACAGAAAAACAATTCAAACTTATTTAAGAAAAAAGGTGTTTGTTGTTCATAAAATTTTAAAGTCCTGGGCTTCCTGCTTTTTCCAGTTGTTCCAGAAGAATCCCTGGAGTCCCATTGGGTTTCTAGAGTTATGGTTTGGATGTGAGGTGTTTTGGGGGACCCTTCATGTGTGAGACAACAGCAAGAGGGTTTAGAGGAGAAATGACTGGGTTATGAGAGCCTTAACCTAATCAGTGAATTAATCCCCTGATAGGGATTAACTCAGTGGCTACAGAGGCAGGTAGGTGTGGCTGGAGGAGGTGGGTCATTGGGGTCTGCCTTTGGTATATATATTTGGTGAGCTGAGCTTAGTCTGTCTCTGCTTTCTGATCATCATGTGAACTGCTTTCCTCTGCCACCTTCTCCTACCATGATGTCCTGCCTTACCTTCAGCCCCAAGGAATGGAGCTGATTGTCTATGGACCGAGACCTCTGAAATTGGGGGACCCTAAATAAGCTCCTCCTGCTATGCAATTGTTCTGGTCAGATCTTTTAGTCCTAGAAGCAAAAACAACAACAACAACAAAAACAAAACAAAACAAAAAAAAACAAACAAAAAAACGCTAACATCTAGTTTCTGGGCCACCATTGTGCTCGGTGGTGTCACAGACTGTTTGTACCTGGGCCATGGACTAACCCTCAGGACCATTGGTAATGTTCACTCAACCCAAACCAAAATGAAGTGAGCAAAGAAGGTCTGAGCTCCCACAGGAAAAATGAAGTACCAGGAGCTCAGAAATTCACTCATATGCACTGAAGTTTCTGTCTTCTTTGTCTTGACAGAAACATTTGACCCTGATGACCCATTCTTGAAACACACTTTTTATGTTAGTCTTTGACATTGTTTCCTCTCTCTTCTTCCACTACTCTGTAGGTTTCTTTGTAGAATATAATATAATCAGTTTATGCACTCTCCCAAATGTTTTCTGATCATCAATTGTTCGCTTTAAATTCCTAGCTGAAGAAAATCCATTGAAACTCATACTCATTTTATCGTCTACAAAATTCCAGGTCCCAATGACAAACTGCTCCATCTCCTAACACTACCTCCCATCTGAGCCTGCTCCAGAGGTTATTGACTAGCCTGTGCCTAAGCCTTCATTATGTCCATCATGGGAAGAATATTAGAAGTCCCAAAACCCAGGCTCAAACAGACTGGACCCATGGAGGTTCTGGATTCCCCAGGGACTATCTAGAAGTTATGAACCTGAAAAACTAAGAGAAATTTTTTTGTCAAAATTTTGTTAATGAGAGGCAGGAAGTAGAAAGGAGCCCAAAGAAAAATTGAGCACACACCTTTCCTAATCCTGGAACCTTATATCAAGGTGAGGGAATATCTCTTTAGGGTTTCCCTGGGCATGTGTCACATGGATGAGCCCCAGCCTGTTTCCTTTGAAGCTAATGAGGTAATGCATGCTGTGTGTTTACTTTCCTACCTTCCCAGACTCCACTTCTGATTTTCTCTTTTGATTACTGTCCTGCTTTGGGAACCCTCTGCCCAATAAAAGGTGAGCATGTAGCTTTGCTTCTTAGAGAACCTGGCTTAAGACAGCACCATCATTTTTTTGTCCTATTACATGTGCATAGTGTCTCTTGGAATTGCTTCTGGATTTCAACTCTTCTTACATTCTCCTTGGAAGCACTGCCCACTTCATGGATTTCTATTCCCTATTGCATCCTGATTCCACGACTCCTTCTGCTTCCCAGGCTACTCTCCTGAGCTCTGGATCCAGAAATCTGGCTTTTACTGGACCTGACCATTCAGGAGGCTCACAGGTACCCCCAATTCAACAAGCCCAAGGCATATCCACATAACAAACCCAAACGGGGTCTTCCCTTACATGTCCTTCTAGTGACTGGCACCACCATACACAGGTTTCCTAAGTCACAAACCTGAGAACCACCACAACACTCACGCTCACTCTATTACCCTTCATTCTGCACTCTGGCCTAACCCAGCCTGGGCAATTCTACCTCTAAATACAGCCCAGCCTCACGAACTTCTTTCCATCTCCACTGCCCCGAGCTCTCCAAGCCATCCTGCAGCCTCCCCTGCACCCTCACAGTCCGTTCTGCCAACAGCAATCCCCTCGAAACAACAGTCCCAAGGGGTTTTGTTATATCAGGCAAAACCTGAGTGAGGCTTACTCTGATTTTTATCCTTACCAGACCTTGAGATAGACATATTCCTTACCTCTCTGTAGACTTCATTCTCTGTTCTACTCCATAACTGACCCTCTAGCATCGCTTCTTGCCTCTCAATAATCTAGGGGCTTTAGGATCCACCCCTACTGGATTATTTCCTCAAGCCTTCATTTTCTCTTGCACATCTGAGTCTTAACATGAGCTATGTTCTCTGCCTAACACTTTGCTAAGGTCTTCCCATCCTCCAGGCCCATGTCTAGCTATGCCTTTCTCTAGGAAGTCCTCTGGAGCCCTTCCTTCGTCCAGGCCAGTGGCTCCCACCAAGTCTCTCACTGTACCTTTCTATTTGCTCTCACAGCACTGGAAGCACATAATTAGACTACTGTCAGATTTTCCTTTATATATAGGGATGGGTCCTCGGCCTAGTTTGCTCATAATTGCTTTCCTCAAAACCTGGCACAGTGACTGGCTTAAAATTAGCCATTAGCTGGGCATAGTGGTGCATGCCAGTAATCCCAGTAGCTCTGGAGGCTGAGCAGGAGGATTGCAAGTTCAAAGCCAGCTTCAGCAATTTAGCAAGGCCCTAAGCAACTCAGCAACCTTGTCTCTAAGTAAAATATAAAAAAGGGCTGGGGATGTGGCTCACTGGTTAAGTGCCTCTGGGTTCAATCCCTGGTACCAAACCAAACCAACAATACAAAACAAAATTAGCCATTACATGAATAAGTTTATTGTTTTCTCTTTGTCTCAAATGCCAGAATATTCAATAGCTTCTCTCAAGAATTTTGGAGAACTGTTATTTGCAGACTTTCCCTTGTAGACTTTTAACAGTGTTGCCTATAGCATCACAAGGAGTGGTATCAGTGCTTTTCAAGACAAGGACTTTAAGGTAGAATATAGTATTGATTAGTTCTAAGAAATAACAACACATAGCTAATGCAATTATGGTTATATATTTCAAAGCTTGTCTCTTGTCTTACATTCTGGATTCGGTGAAATGAACAGTGTCAAAACTGAGTCTTTAAGAATTGATTTCATAGCAAGTGAGCAAATGAAGCACTCATCAAAATTGCTTGCTAGGGATTGTGTGTAGGGAGCTCCTTATCCCCTCTAAGCCATTTTTAAATTCAGCTTCTTTGAGCTGACATGCTTTGCTGTTTCTTTCTAGAGCTCTTTATCTTGGAGTTTTTTATTTTGTGACTGGCCAAATCTATTGTACCTTTTAAAAGTATTTTTGATTATCATTTTTTATTTTGTTTTGTACTGTGCCTCTTTATGTAATCATGTGCATAGTCTCTGTAATTTTTTTTGCTCTGTTTACAGTTTATTATCTGTTGAACAGAAGATGCTGATGGTGATTTTTAGGGTTATAAAAAGTAATATGGACTCATAACATAAAGGAGAACTTTTAAATGGATTAGATTTCCAAAGAAATCAACTGTATGTAAAGATAAGCCTACTCAAAGTGGGTAAATTCAGTGGCTTATTATAAACACTAAAAACATATAAATTAGCTTTCATATTTGAGTTTTGTATTCAAAGCAAGTTATTACAGGCTCAATAAGGACAATTGTATATCTAAGCGTATTATCTTCTACACTAGTTTTTTTTTTTTTTAAGAATCTTAAATGACTTATTTGAAATTTTGTAAGTAAACGGAAAAGCTCTGTTGGCACTGATCCAAAGCCTAACTGCACTGTTTTGAAGTTTTGAATGTAAATGGATGCTGTACACATTATTAGTAAGGACTGGATTAAGTCTTTAAGAAAATCACCTTCTAAGCCTTATTTAAACTGGTTTGCTGAGTCCAATATGGCAGCTGAAAGAATAAAGCCATTGAATAGACACATAACCAAATCGACAGCAGTCAACAGTTTGCATGTACTTCCCTAATAGGATGAGAAAAAAGTGTGCTTTGATTTTTATGTCACTATAACTATTATAGATTTTATATCTCATATTGGCTTCATCCTACCCGCTCCCCCACCCTCACCCCCACCGCAAGCTTTGGTGTACATTTCAGTGTTGTAAATTTAGAAATTTAATTGTAAAAACAGAAAACACCTTTTGAGAGCTGTAATATATTTTTTAGAAAGTAAAATATTCATGTCACGTGAGTCCTTAGATTAACTAAATTGTTTTGTGGGAAAACCTATGGAAAATGAGAGCCTCCAAATGATTTGCATCACAAAACTGGATTATAGAAAAGAAAGGTCATTAAGAATAAAAACCCCAGAATGTCTTTAAATGTCTAAAACAATTAAACCCTCAGCAGGAACGGTGCCATTTACAAATCCCCACCTCCTCCATAGTTGTACTTTAGAAAAGCAGATCTTCACATTTTCAAAGATTCCATTCCTTCATATAAATTTGGTTAATTTCTTAAATTTATAATCTAGTGTGATATCTGGTTTTTAAAAGGAGGGGGAGGCAGGAAAAGTTGTGTGCATTTGTGGCTGGGTAGATAATCTCTTTCCTTCTAGATTATTTTAAGGATAGTTGTCCTGGGTCCTATTGTGAGTTTGATGGCCCATTTTCAGAATGTAGTATTTAGCCTTAATTGGAATGTAAAGATCTAATTGGAGCCATTTTTTAACTATATCTCTTCCCTTTGCCCTCCCCAATTTTAAAATTAACTAATCCCTTAGATTGTCATCCCAAACTTCTCCTATCAGGGTAAGGGGCAGGTCTGCATTAGGGACAAAAACAGGTGAACTGCTCTCCCAAGTATGCTTGCTAGCCAGGTTGGGTAGCACAACCTTTCGGCAGAAGTAAATTTTGCCTTGTGGACTCATTTTCAAGGATGCTTGATTTCTCTGGTCACTTCAGTATTTCTAACAGTATTTAAAAAAAACCTCAGCAAAACTGAGTGGTCTCCCTACTGTAGAATGATTTCACTATGTTTTTATCACAAGGTAATAAATCAATCCTGTCATTCACATGATACTTAATAGGATTTCTTCCCTCCTTGAAAACTTCAAAACTATTGAGTAAAAAGGGGGATAAATGGAATATTTTGTTGAAATTCTGAACAGGCAATATCTTCCTAGAAGTAAGATACAGCCTCAAGCCAGACTGTCCTTATTTTATGCCATCCAACCCTGTGATCCGAGTCCACTGAGGAGTGGGTTCACTGTTAAGAGTCACCCAAGCTCCACTCTTGTATCCTTTGCCTTCTCCTGCCCAGCTGGCTCTTAATTAGCATTGGAATCAGACCATCAAGAGACTGCTGTGATTTGACTTAGGTGAATGATAACCTAATCAAGCAAAGTTAAAGACCTTTCTTACAAGTAATATTTGCTACATAATTCCCCTCTGGGTTTTCCTTTAATCTATATAATGAGAAAATGCAACAAAGTTCACGTTTTGTAGAGATAATATAACTATGGATGGACTGCCTGCATGCAAAACTACTGAGCTGAATGTAGATAACAGCATAAGCAATTAATTATGCAAACATATTAATCAGCAACCAGTTATTATTCATCTGCATTGTGTTTGACACTGTGTTAGCTGATGTGAATGATGAAGAATAAAGTCCTTTCAAATACATCCATCTTGCCTCTCTCTCTCTCTCTCTCTCTCTCTCTCTCTCTCTCTCTCTCTTTCTGCAGTGCTAGGTATTGAACTCAGCTCTTCACACATGCTAGGCAAACATACTGAGCACTGAGCTATATCCTCTGCCACATATTAATTTCTGAGGAACCATTTTTAAAAACAAAATAAAATTCATAAAGAGATTGCCCAAATCAATATTTATAATCAATATGCAGCCATTACTTAGCTTTTGATCACAATAAAAAATATCTACAGTTGTCCTTTCCACAGACTGTTATATTTACATCTGACTCACTTAATCTTAAAAAAGTTCCCAAAAGTCATAATTCTGAATTTCTAGGAAATAAGAGATAGGTGTATAGGCAGATATAAAAAAATAGATTAAATAGAGATTTATTCTTTGGGTGGTCTAAAAATGTCATTTTGAAGAGTTGTTCTGTCTCCTAGTTTAAAAAAGAAAATTAATCTAGCTACACTCTTAAATCAGAATGTCGATCCTGGTGTGGATCTATCAAAGTCCCCAGAGGGAAGAGTTGGCACACTCCATCAGGATGTTTTGAGGATGTCTTTATTTGCAAAGGTGATAATTTCAAAGACAATGAAAAGATCAGGGAGAACACTAATGGATGGTGCAGGAAGCTGCTGGCACAGGCAGAAGCAGGGACCTCAAGAGTCTAAGCCAGGAAAAGTTAACCTCGCAGAGTAATGCCTGAATTCAAGGGGCCAAGCCAGCCTGCAGTGGTCTCACAGGGAAAAGATGAAGAGAGTGATTCCTGACTTCCCACTCCCCTCTCCCTTTCATCACTTAATGGGTTTTTCTTATTTACTGAAACCAACTGGAACTCAGAGCACACGAGAGTTCTTTTCTGGAGTCCATAAAAATGGAGTCCGAGCATTTATAGGAAAGAAAAGTAGAAAATCAAATGGAAGATATGTGGCATTGCATTGAAAGGAATTTTGCATTACTATGACTTTTCCATTAGAAAAATAAGGATCTAACAACTTACTATACAGATAAGAATTTTTCTTACTCAGGAGATAGAAGGCTTAGTCATGTTTGGAGTGCTGCTGGAAAAATCCACCAGGTAGTATTGAGCAACAGAGGAAATAGCCCAGTAGCACACGAAAAGGACCTCTTGAGACAGATTTTACTTGAGAAGTGTTTGTGCATGTCCCCTTCTGCTCCCTGCTTCCTGGGACAGCATCTGGGGACTCACAGCACCATCAGATTTAGGGAGAGGCTTTTAGGGTTCCTAAGTTGAATAACTGAGATATTAACAGCTTCTTTCTTAGCATGATCAGAGAGCAGGGTCAAACTCTTGCAGCTTATATGATAAGGGTGGGCTTTTGGTCCCAAACAGCCACATCAGCATTCTTTAAGGATTGTCTACCCTGGACACTAAGTTCTTGCCAGTTTTCTTAGAGCTTTGCAGGTTGCCAGTTGCTTCTCTGGGAGACCAGCCTGCAGGGAATCAATCATGAACAAGATAACCTTCACCAGTGTAGGTAATGCTTTTGTGTCATATTATTTCTGTTCTTACCAGATCAAATTTGTAAAGAAGTATTTAACTTGTAGAATTGGATTATTTGTTCTTTTTAGATATACATTCCAGTAAAGTGTATTTTGACATATTAAATGTACACAGAGTATAATTTATTCTAATTAAGATTCCATTCTTTTGGTTATACACGATGGGGAGTTTTACTGATTGTGTACTCATATATGAATATAGAAAAGTTATGTCTCATTCATTCTACTGTTTTTTCCTATTCTTATCCCCTGTCCCATCCCTTCATTCCCTTCTGTCTAATCCACTGAACTTCTATTCTTCCCTCCCACCCTCTTGTTGTGGGTTAGCATCCACTTTTTAGAGAGAACATTTGGCCTTTGATTTTTTTTGGAACTGGCTTATTTCACTTAGCATGATGGTCTCCACTTCCATTCACTTACCAGCAAAAGTCATGAATTCATTTTATGGTCGTGTAATATTCCATTGTGTGTATATATCATGATTTCTTTATCCTTTTATCTGTTGAAGGGCACCTGGTTGGTTCCATAGCTTAGTTATTGTGAATTGAGCTGCTATAAACACTAATGTGGCTGCATCACTGTAGCATGCTAATTTTAAGTCCTTTGGACATATATAGAAGAGTGGGATAACTAGATCAAATGGTTGTTCCATTCTAAGTTTTCTGAGGAATCTCCAAACTGGTTTCCACAGTGGTTGCCTCAATTTGCAATCCCACCAGTCCTGGGTTTCTGTTCTCGCAACTAAAAGGTTCAGGGGTCACTCCAGTTGACTGGGCTGACTGGGCTGCCCAAAATAACCACACAAGAGACACAAATACCTTTTTCTTTGGGGTCACTATGACGGCTCCTCTAACCTTAAGGGTCCACAGGAAGAGAGAGGGCGAGAGCAAGCGCTGACCCCTTTTATTGAGGAGAAGCTATTCAAATGAGGCACGGGGTCAGGTTTCAGGGGGCTGAGTCTATCTTTATGATGTCCACTGTCAGCAGGTTGACTGACACCTGGGTAGGCCACACCCAAGGGCACAGTAAGAGAATAGGACAGACACAAGGCATTTCCATGGAACATTCTACCCTAAACAGGGAAAGGGGTTATATTACAAAAGGAACAGGTGAGCATAGCTTCACCCATGGGGCTGTAGCAAGACACACCCATGCACAAGACACTGACCCTGGAACCCAAGAAAGGTGGGGAAAGATCCGCCACATTTCTGTGACTGAGCACCTCATCATCCAGCCAGGGAGTTTGACCCAGTCATGGGGTTTCAGTGAGAGTTCTGCTATGTCATGTGACATGATCACATGTTGTAATATCAAGCTTACCAGTGATGAAGTGATTTCCATTTCAATAGTAGGTTTCAAGCAATTATCTCAGACAGGTGGGTGCAGGGGTATTATTATTTTATTATTTGTAAATTTTTAATAACCAATGCATATTATCTTTATGAAAAAAATGTTTCATTCCAAGCCCCCACCCCCAGAGTACTGTATGGTTGTGTACTGTATTGGTTTCCTCAAACTCTCCTGGAAGGATGCCTTCTAACATGCTCAGAAGGCATTACTGGTAATTTATTTCTCCTCCGGTTTATAAGGGCCTCCTCTCCGACTGCTATTCATTTCTATATAAGACTGAAAATGCATGTAGAATTTCTTAATTTCATCTTAGCCAATGTTTCATGGAATTATGTGGAAAATAATTCCTTTGAGAGAAGATTTTGAAAGAATTTTTAAGATTTGTATCATAGAATAAAGCTATATCTGATTTTCCAATTATTAATTTTATTTCTCCTACATGTTTTCTTGAAAATAATTCTGTAATTTATATATCCAATAGTAGGGTTTTCATATAACTAACCCCTTCCTGAACCTGCATCTTACTTTATCAATGAAGTACTTAACTTGCTGTTAGGAGTTTCCAGTCTGATTGATATTAGTCTCCTGAATATACTGATGTTGTTTTTCTGAATACCAATTGTCCTCCCAGCCACTTATCAGAAGCTTACAAAGAGCAGATGTGCTGTGAAGCATTAATGTATTACCAACAGCTATTGTGATTAGATATTTCATGGTCAATTTCTTAGCTGCAATTCACATGGAAGAGTCAGTCTGCATTACACAGAGTTTGGTTTTCCTGACAATTATCAAAAAAAAAAAAAAAAACCTTTTCCATTCCTTTGGTACAGCAGCTATGTAGCAATGCAGCATACTATTAATTTATGAACAAAAAAATCAAGGCAATGATTGAAACGTTTACATATTTTGCAAAGCTTTCTTGAAACACAATTAGATACACTTATTCAGAAGCTTCTCTTAACATTTAAAGAATTCTTATCAACCGTTGGAGGTTTACAGTTCACTTCAGTACCTTATTAAAGTGTGAATTCTAATTCAATGGGTCTGGAGTGCACTTAAGAGTCTGCTTTTATTTTAATATATAAATTTTAATATATAAATTTTTTATCCATACATAGCAAGTGTGCATCCTTACAGATAAAATTCTACATTTCTAATGAGTTTCCAGGTAACACTGATGTTGCTCGTATAAGGATCACCTTTTGAGAAATAGGAGTCTAAAAAAAAAAAGAATGAGGTTTTTTTCTTTTGTTTCTAGGGCACAGTCCACACCTTTTCTACCATAATGCTGGGGTTCAGAAATCACCGAGCTTAAAGAATATGAGCATCAAAATTTGACTGAATGGAACAGGGCCTAGTTTTCAGCTGCTTAAAAAAAAATCCAGCAACAGATATCTCATACTGATTCTTCTGTGGACTTGAGACCAGATTTGAAGAATAGGGCTCTTATCTAACTGGCTGGAGGTCGAACCCATCCCTGGGGTGTGCAGAGGGTTGCCACTGAATCTCTCTAGTGATATGAGAGCTAAACCAGATTGCTGTTGAAGTGTGCAAAGAAATAGCAATAATATCTATGAACATCTATGTTAATACTGTGCAGGGTGAAGGGAAGAGGTGCTATAAATATTTGTTGAAGTGTCTCATTCACAATTTACAATTCAATCATTAATCTTAAATTTCACATATGTTTATGACTTACTACCTGTCAGGACACTGAAGTGTGCCTTTGGGAAGATACCAAGGAGTACAGCCTTGGAATTCTATCTTTGAGAAACTCACAATTTTGGAAACTATGATTTTAACATTCAAAGTGGTACTAGGTTGTAGCTGCATAGATGGAATAGCTTCTAATGCTCTGTGGCATAGCAGGAAAGCTATGGTTGACAACAGTTTATTATGTCAGAATGGCTAGTAGGGAAAAATCTGAATGTTTCCAACACAAAGAAATTATAAATGTCTGAAGTGATAGATATGTCAATTACTTCAATCTTATCATCACACATATATACTTATATTCAAATGTTACACTATACTCATAAATATGTATAATTATTATGTGTCCATGAAAAATTACATAAATAAACAAAATGGTTACTAATGTGACATAGTTTACACTAAATGCCAAATTAGAAATAGGGTTAAATTTATGGCTAACATATATATATATATATATATATATATATATATATATATTTTCTTTTTGGTACTGGGTATTGAACTCAGGGGCGCTTGACCACTGAGCCACATCCACAGCCCTACTTTGTATTCTATTTAGAGAAAGATTCTCACTGAGTTGCTAAGTGCCTTGCTGTTGCTGAGGCTGGCTTTGAATTCACCATCCTCTTGCCTTAGCCTCCCGAGCTGCTGGGATTGCACATGTTTGAATAGATACTTAGGAGCAGGAATCCTATAGGAATTCCACAGTACATTTGTGTTCCCATTTGTCAAGGTGATTATTGATTTATTTTCTTCCTCAAATATCTGAGAGTCCCCTTTTTTTTCATTCTCAATTGTATTCTTCCTAATTTTTCATTGATAAAAGGGAGGTAATCAGAGAAGAGCCACTTCATCTCCCATCACCACATCAACTCCAGCTTTAACTCCCTGCACCCAGTCTCCCCTTTCCCCATTTCTGAATGTTCCTGCTCCTGCCCATAACCACTCTCTCCTCTTTTTTCACTTCCTTGAGTCTGATCAGGGATCTTGCTTTTGCAATTTCCCTGCTCTCCTTTGCAAGACCAATGTCTTTTATTCAATATGAACTTTTACCATGAATTCATGAACGTGCCTTAATGCTATCTGGAATTTTCAATAAAAAGAAAAAGCCAAATTCTGATTGCTTCTTCTGCTTACTGTCTCATTTTTTCAGCTCACTTTTAATACAATATTTCAAAGCAATCTATTTCTTTTTCACTTTCTTCTCATCTATATCTGTGAGTTGGACTCCTCTCTTCTAAACCCTTTGAGTGAATTTTACTTCTTCTCTGTCCTTCAAATCTGTTGGGCCATTGCCAAATCTGTTGGTCCATTTTTTTCCCATTGGAACTCCCTGTAACATGAGACACGGTGACATGGTGACAACCTCTCTTCAGGAAGGCCCTTCTTCTCTTATCCTGCCTATCAACACTCTCTTGGTTTCCTTTACATCTCACTCAAAGCTCCTTCCTGGTGTAACATTCAAGTTTTGAAGTTCTCAGGGCTCAAGTTTTGGTCCCTTTCTCTTCTCTATTATTCTATTTCTACCTACTGCAGTCCACAGGAATCCCATTCAGTTCTCTGACTTTAAATCAACTTAAAGGGAATTGTAGGAAGTTTTGATACAGCATTACAGAGAGCAAAGTGAAGAACTTCCAGAGCCATTCTCCAGAAAAGCCAGGGGATGAAAGCGATAGAGTTGGTTTAGCAGACTTTAACATGAATATAGCAATGAATGAGGCAGAAGCTGGTTTGGGAGAAGCGCAGAGATTGCTGGGCACTCAACTTTGTTTGTGCAGATTTGGGATTGTATATGAACTGTACACTTTGTGCTTATACAAAGCTGGGGAAAGAAAGAGATTCAAAGAAAGAAGCAAGAGCATCTGGCTATGGGATTAGGATTGACCCAATAGTATTAAGGGTAGGCTGCCTTTTGTTATGGAATTAAACAGGGTGGTCTTCAGGAAAAGAAATGGCATTAGCAGTGTTAATAGGTATTGCCATTTTGGACATTTGGTGTGGTTAAGACCTAAATACACTTGATTCTGCACCTGTCCAATAACTATTCTACTTGTTAAATATATTCTTCAAATGGTATGCACATCTGCAGACCAAGAAGTTATCTCTGGGTCTGGAAATGGTTGATGTGTCTATAGAAGATTTTGAAGGGTAGATTTGTCATGTGTTCATGATACATATCATAATCTGTCTCTAGCTTTGTTTGCTTCTCTGTATTTCTGATTTCCAACTACTGATCCCTGCCACTACATTTGATTTGCAGGATGTAACCTTCAGGATGTGAACTAACTGGTACATGACTAATGATTAACAGGAAGAATGGAGAAAATAGTCCTTTAAAATTTTTATTTGTGAGAAAAATAGCGGAGTTGGATTTTATTAAAAAGTCAATCTTCCCCTTACCATGACTGCTTTGTAAGAATTTTTTTTAAGGAATTTGCAGACCTTATTAGGAAAGATCAATCATTTACATTTTTTTGGCAGAATCTTTGGGTAGAAGTCAAACACTCTAGGAACACTCATATTTGGAGGAATTCAATTTCCAAGACTTCACATATTTCCATAAAGCAGAAAATGTTATTAGATTACTGTGAGATGTCCTTTGGCTATAGAACATTAAACCTTCCAGCCTTAGCAAATCTATTGGCAATTCCTTTGGGAATGAATAAAGAACTGCCATAAGTAAATTTCTATGCCTTTCCAGGATGCTATTTATAATATTTCACCTCATGAAACCTGACCTTTACATTTTCCTGTGTGTTCTTTCTCTTCATTTCCCCATATGAGCTTCTACTCTCTTATGTGGGACAGGAGGACCTTAATTAAATGTTCCACATCTCTAGCAATTAGAGAAATGCAAATCAAAACTACTCTAAGATTTCATCTCACACGAGTCAGAATGGCAGTTATTAAGCATACAAACAACAGTAAGAGTTGGTGAGGATGTGGAGAGAAAGGCACACTCATATATTGCTGGTGGGGTTGCAAATTGATGCAACTGATATGGAAAGCAGTATGGAAATTCCTTGGAAAACTTGGAATGGAACCACCATTTGACCTAGCTATCCCACTCCTTGGTTTATAACCAAAGGACTTAAAAACAGCATTCTAGAGGGACACAGCCATACAATGTTTATTGCAGCATAATTCACAATAACTAAATTGTAGAACCAACCTAGATGCCCTTCAGTAGATGAATAAATAAAGAAACTATTATACACACACACACACACACACACACACACACACACAATGGACTATTACTCAGCATTAAAAGAGAATAAAATAATGACATTTGCAGGTAAATGGATGTAGGTGGAAAATATCATGCTAAGTGAAGTAAGCCAATCCCAAAAAACCAAAACCCCTAGAATGTTTTCTCTGATATGTGGATGCTGATCCACAATGGGAGCAGGGGGTAGAATGGAAGGAATGGAGGAACTTTAGATAGGTCAAAGGGGAGGGAGGGGAAGGGAAGGGGCATGGGGATAGGAAAGTTTGTGGAATGAGTGAATATCATTTCCCTATGTATATGTATGAAGACACGAATGGTGTGACTCTACTTTGTGTACAACCAGAGACATGAAAAATTATGCTGTATATGTGTACTATGAATTGAAATGAATTCTGCTGTCGTGTATAACAAATTAGAATAAATAAATAAATTTAAATTTAAAAACAATATTCTTTCTCTACATGATATTGAAAACCCTGTAACTATATACCTCCCCCCCCAAAAAAAAGAAATGAATTACTGGTAGATGCTATAACATGAATAAAACTTAAAAACATTATGTTAAGTGGAAGAAGCTAGTCAGAAAAGACTATATATTTTAAGATTCTATTTATATGAAATGCCCATAACAGAAAATCTATAAAGACAGAGGGTAAATTAGTAGTTGCTAGGGGTGGATTAGGGGCATAACTAAAGGGTCTGGGGTTTCTTTTTAAAAAGGTCATGAAAATGTTTTGAAATTGTGAGTTTCAAATATCTGTGACTATACTAAACACCATTAAGTTGTACATTTGAAAATGATAACTTGTATGTTATTTAAATTCTGTCTCAATAGAGCTGTTAAAAATAGATGGAAAAATAAATAAGACCCCTGACCCTAGGGCCATCCAGTGAACCCTTAGCAAGACTCTTTCTTTAGTACTATTTACACCATCATTATTCATCTTAACTTTCTCCAATGATTTAATAGCAAAAGGCCTCACTCCACCAGCCAGAAAAATAAGGCCTGGAACTCATCCAGTTGTGGTTTCAAAGGACTGAGGACTCCTTGCGATGGAACAAGAACTGCAGATAAACAGAACATTTTCTTTTTGGTTTTCCATTCATTCCTCGGTTTCATCATCATCATCATCATCATTTTTTCCCCCAGTGGAGAAAACTGCAGGGTAAAAGAGCTCCCATTTTTCAGGTAATTGGCTTAGTGTCTTCCTTCTGGAGTATTCTGGTGGGGTGGACAAACAGCAGAAGCTACCTGGTCCCACAGGCTTTGCATAGGTGGATAGCTCAACTGCATATGCATTCTGTTGCTCAAGTGCTGTGTTTCCACAGCTTGCTCTTCTTCATCTAGAATATTGCCAGGAGCAATTTGTGCAGCCTCAGGGGTGCTGTTGAAAGACTCCAGGCAATAAAAGGGGTGAAAATTTCTTTTGCTTAAATACTAACTTTTATGAATTGAAGGAAAATGTTTGTTTCATGTCTAGTTGTCTGCAATTAGCTTTTGTTACCTAAAATTTTTAAAATTTTTGTCTCTGGAGTCATAAACTCGAAACCACAGTTTTTTCCAAAAACAAACATAAAAACTGAATTCACACTTTTTAGGAGGAACCTGACAATTTTTGATATGTGCACGAATGAAAACAAATAATTTATGTAAAAATAAGGAAGTCAATTCACTTCAAAGAAACAAATTAAAAAAAAAACTCAACTTGTAAACAATTATAAGTGGGAGAATATAGTTTAGAGGTAATCATAATGAGATTAGCTAACTATTGTGTATTTTCAAATATCAATTTACCATTGCTAATTACTAACATTTTACAATATGAACATGAGATTAATTGGGATTTCTGAGTTGTCTAATGAGGCCCTTTGAAGCAAAATTTACATCAGTGACATGATTTCCTTTTGTTTAGAATATTAGTATAATTAATTCAATTCTCTACGTATGAAGAAAGTCCTGATTACAGATGGAAATTTGATCCATGAAAATATGCTCAGGAAAATGCTCCCTTGGAGGTAGTGATGATACATAAATGCAAGATTTGTCTCAAGGTAGAGAATTTTGCATTCAGGCTGAGACTTTCCCTACCTCTCCCTACCTTCTCCCACACATTTGTCTTGCAGTTACCAGGAACATGAATTTTCATTTCTGAATTGTTCATGGATGTGCATTTTAAAATATAGTTTGGATGTGTGTGTGTGTTTTGAGATTTTGTATATCAAACCCAAGGCCTTATGCATGGTAGGCAAATGTTCTACCATTGAGCCCTACTCCCCAGCCCAGTCATTATCTTTACTATTTATTATAAATTCCACCTTACAAAGAGAAACAAACTTTAGTCCCTTTCAAATTACTATGAATGAAGTGACTAGGAAAATCCTGACAGCAGCCATTGCTATATATGACTTTCATGTGTGTGTGAACGCACACATGCACATAAATGATTTCTATAATTTCTGGAAGCTGTAAAAATAAAAGGAAAATTTATCTCTCCTGAAATTCATTACGAGGCACTGGTAGGGAATATTTTGAAGACTGCTGCATTGTAGATTGGGGGAGTGAATATTGTAAATAAATTAATTGCCAAGAGGTTGGGAGATTTGGCCTTCTAAACAATTCTTAATCTATTCCTGAAACTCTGAGATAGAATAAAGTCTGTCATGTGTGTTTTCTTACTGCCAGCTAGAATCACCTTCAGCCTGTGGCACTTTGATTACAGAGCCTTATCACCTGGTTCCTGTCTGAACTTGATGCAGGTGCCTTGTGCCCATGGTCTGTGGGGCAATTTTCTACCCTCTGCAGGCAGAGCAGTCATCACTCAGGAATTTTTCTTCTGCATTTTTCTCAAATCACAGTGTGGCTGCTATTAAAATCTACCATTGATTCTTACCACTAAAAGATGATAGTAGGGAAACCTAAGATGAGATAAGAAACTTCCTATCTTAAGTCTGTTCAGGCTCTATAGCAAAATGCATCATCTGGTTAGCTTGAAAACAACAGAAATTTATTCCTCACCATTCTGGAAGTCTGAGACCATGGCAAATGGCAGTTTTGGTGTCAGTCAAGGTCCTATGTCTTGATTCATAAATGGCTTCTTCCCACACTGTCCTCACAGGGGAAGAGCTTTATGGAATCTCTTTTATAAAGGGCTCTAATTCTAATTACCTGCTAATGGTACCACCTCTCACTACTGTCATTTTCGGGTTAGGATTAAAACATATGGATTTTGGAGGGACACAAACACCCTGAAAAATAGCACTTTCCTAAGCAGACATAAGCCTATGCCTGCGTGCTGACTAGAGGGAAATATCGATGGCCACCAGCTGGGGGAAGGGAAAACCCTTCTTCACAAACCACAGGTTTCCACTTTGTGATTTTTATCTCAAACTATAAAAATCAAACTTTTGACTACTGCATCTTTAGAATCTCTTCATGTGCAAACATGTTCCATATTATAATTTATGGGAATCTCAGAATAAAAGAATACACATTGGGAGAAATCAAAAGAGACACAACCTCATGTAGTTTGGTGTGTGTTTAAGCATTTGCTCTTCAGGTGTTTCATTTTTTTTGGTTTTGTTGTTTTATTTGATCATTCATTTATTTTTTTTTTTATCCTTCTGATACCATCTGAAGCCTCTGGCAATGCCCACAAGGCCTAAGGGCTCTGCAGAGGTTGCGTGTGTGTGTGTGTGTGTGTGTGTGTGTGTGTGTGTGTGTGTGGTGATTGCTCCCTCCTCCATGGCCAGTTTCTCCTGGTTGAGCCAGCAGCACCTGACCCACAGATAAAAAAGTATCTCCTGATTCTCTCTTGTCTGATGGGACTTCTGAGCTTTTGTCTTTTGCGTCTCTAAGCTAAGCCTCCTCTCTGAAACAGCCTCCCAAGTATCTCTCTCCCAGCCTCCCAGTCTTCCTTCTTTCTGTTCCTTTTCTCCCTGTCTTCCTGACATGTCCATCCCACTCTCCTAACACCATTTGTAGCAGCCAGTCCATTCTTGCTCATTTTATCCCAAATGAGTAACTCCCTTCCTTTGCCTACCTCATGCCCTCCAGCTGGAGAGACGTCTTAGCATGAGTCTGTGCTCCTTCACAGTTCTGTCCTTTCCCTCCCAGCTGTTCCTAGAAAACCTCCACCAGCAGACGCCTCTTCAATTCTCTGAGGAGTACAGCTACTACTTTCCTTGGACAAGATTTGCAGAAAAGAAAGCACTTCTCTATGTACTTATATTTCTGGGTCTGCGTTTTCAAATATGCTGAGCATATATCTCTAGCTCTATCCTGTGTTATTCTTTATTTCAGAGGAAAAGGAGTCCCCATCTCTAAGTAAATACTGAGAACTCCTTTACATCTTGACTCACTCAGATGTTAAAGGAGAGAGAAAGGAAGGTAACTGCTTCTTTTAAGGAGTCTCACGCCATCTCAAAGCACTCTGACCTTTGCACTAGTTAAATATAGGACTGATGGAGTTTCTATCTGGTGGGATCCAGCCAGTGCCCTCTGGTTGGCTGATATTCTGGACCAGGTGCATTTGCCTCGCATCATGTGGCTGAGGTTGGAAGGTTCTGTGGCAGAGGGTGGCAGCTGTGTTTAAAGACCAACTGCATTTGTGGCAGTTTTGTTCCCAAAGGGCCAGGCATTGTCATACTACTCGTTATCCCTCTTTGTTATCTACAGGGTTCCTTTATACATCAGGCCAGCCCATGGGGTGCTGAACAGGTTAGAAATAATTTATGCCAAGGCCTGGTACAGTGATCACCATTATTATTATTATTATTATTATTATTATTATTATTATTATTATTTAGAGAGAGAGAGAGAGAATTTTAATATTTATTTTTTAGTTTTTGGTGGACACAACATCTTTGTATGTGGTGCTGAGGACCGAACCCGGGCCGCATGCATGCCAGGCCAGTGCGCTACCGCTTGAGCCACATCCCCAGCCCCATTATTATTATTATTAATTATCACTGTGGTTCTTGTTGTGTTTCACTACACAATAGGATTTCTATTGCAAGCATCCTGGAATTGAGAGAGAAGTCAGGATGACAGATATATACATGAAACACTCTCCAAGAATACAAGAATACTGGGATAGTAGTTACTGTAAGGATTAAGAAGTTCAGACCCTGCTGTGATGGTAAATGAAGTTATCAAAAATGACACAAAAGAAAGTCATATGAAAACTAAGGGCAGGAAGAAGGTCATAAATATTTTTATTTCCACATTTTCAAAATATTCTGAAATAATAATGCCTATAATAGCCCTGTCAATTTTGGACTAATCCCTCCCCAGTCATTTTGTAAAAGCAGAAATCGAGGTCAGAAAGATTGGGTAGCTTGCTTGGTCACGCAGCTATTGGGCCACAGAGTGGGATCTGGAGTCACACATTTTGGGCTCCACAGCCCTTGCTCCTAGCTGCACATTATAGTCTCCCTGGATCTGAGATAAGGAATCCTTGAAGCAGCCTGCTCCATCTCTGCAGCTGCAGGCTCCCTGCCTGCATCCTCAGGGCAACTGCTGCAGAGTAAGTTTGAGATGGAGCACTTCCCCTTGGTGGAGAAAACATGTTGGATCTTATTTTTATTATATTTCCTAAAAATCAGAGTAGGAATTTATTTTCTGATACTGTGAAATACACAATCCTTCAGGGCCATTTAACCTAACTCCTAATTAGACGTTTTGTAAATCAACTGTCTTAGAAACTTACTATTCCAAGACCTTTTCTCCTTGAACCTCAGAGAAACATTCAGTCCCCTGCCCAGAATTTAAAGGAGAAAATAATTTAAAGTTTGTGTTAATAGATGTGAGAAATTACTAATGTGGTTGCTCTTACTTATGTGATACTCTGCAAGCCACAGAGACACCAGCCCACGCACTAGGTCCTCATTGCCCACCCCTCATGACCACAGGGGTCCCACCAGCTACACTTCAGCAGTTACACTTCAGTTTCACCACAAGGGGCGCTGTGCTTGTCTTCTCAGCGTTTACCAGGCCATTGGCATTGAGTTACAAATTCATCAGATGCCTAATCTGTGTCAAGCATTGTGATAGGCCCGCGATTAAAATATTCACAAGATATTGCACATATCTTTGTGTGACATAAAACTGAAGATTTTCATACCAGCCAGGCGAACTTAATGCACAGATGGTAACAGAGGGAGGGCTGGGGTGGCTGGGAGCCCAGAATGGGAGAGAAATCTTTATGTATTCTGGGGAGGTGACCCTTGAACTGGGCTTTGAGGACAAGGGGTTAGGTTGGCATTGGAGGGAGCAGCACTGTTTTGCAGATATGAAGGTATAGAAATCTATGCTAAGGTAAGTTTGGAACAGATGAAATGGGGGAAGCTCACGAAGAGAAGTAGAGAACAAAGGCCAATTTGTGAGGGCTCTGAGTAGTTTGTTAAATATTTGGGCTTCTGTTTTGAAAGCTGCTAAGAACCACTGAAGGGTTATAAATACAGGATTGAGCAGATCAGTTTTTGATTTTAGGAAAATTATTCTGCCACCAGGATGCTGTGGTCCTGGATATGGGAAGCTATAGAAAGATTTTTCATGGTTTTGGATTAGGCAATGGCTGAAGGGTGGCATGCTCAGCCAAGTTAGACATGCCAGAGAAGGAAAGGGTGGAGACCGGGATTATAAATGATGTTAAGACATCACAGAGGGAAACTGAGGAACAGATATCCAGGTAGAGACCCTGGTGTGGAAGTGAGAAAAGATGTCCTTATGGGGTTGTGGATTCAAAGAGTTCTTGGGAGTGTGGTTGAAAATTTCCAATGCTATGGGACGTTCTAGTAAAAATGGTCCCCACAGCTGGATGGATGCCAACTTGAATTGGCAAAGAAAGGCCATTAGAGACCACAGAGAGAGTAGTTCCTTTGGAAGTCAAGGGCTCCTCCTTTTGGGGAGTAAAAGGCAAGTTTGGAATTAGAGACAGTAAGAATAGGATTGCTTTTCTAGAAGCTTGACTTTTAAGAGAAATCCAGGGCAGGAGTTGGAGAAGAGTTGTTTTTCCTCCCAATATTTCAGGAGAGGCTTCAGGCTTGTTTATATGATGGAGAGATTCAGCAGTGAGGAGAGAATAAAAACATGAAAGACAGACCTGGTTTCTAGAAGATGTAGGTGTTGGGTAAAATGTAGGCCTTTCTCGGAGTCATGCTGAAAGGTGCTTTTGGAAAGAGAGCAAACAGGCTGAGGAAATGGAACTAATGGCCTGATAGGGGACTGTTATGGAACTGATAGCCTCCTCTTCTGTTTTGAAATAACAAGCAGTATTGAGGTGAGGTGAGGAGGGCAGGCCCAAGCCTTGAGAAAAGTAATGGGGCAGGAAGTCTGGGTCATAGGTGCATGGTTTTCTGGATGCACACTCCATCAGAGCTTCAGCGGAGCAGGTTTTGGTGACTCGTGGAATGTACTTGAAAAATCTATAAATACTTTTCGTTTTTAGGGTCAGATCTCCTGTCAGCCTTTAAGAACCAAAGCTTCATTGCTACATGATTATGAAGAGCTACTTTTAATGAAGAGTCTCAGTCCTCCAGCACTAATTAGGTTAAATCCCATTATAATTGTCTGCTCTCTGGCTTACACCTCATTTTCCCATAGAACATCATTTGTATTCAATTGGAAGAGAGCATGCCATCCTACAGAATGTTTTCACAGCTCAGACAAGTTCCTGCTCAAACAATTGTCTAATGGAATTATGTTAGAATTATTAGTAGGTACCTTTCAAAAACTACAGAATGAATTAAACTTTTAAGTACAGGTTCATATATGAACTTAATAAACTCAAATGCCAAATGAAAAGGAGTGAATTTGAAATATATTCATTTATTTTCCACTTGAAAACAGTATATGCCACCCCACCAATGATGAGTCCACCACATTCCAACACTCAGACATTTTTTTTTCTCAGTGGTGATGAATTTATGTTGAACTATTTGTTCTATTTATTCTTTTTCAATTCCCCCATAATCAACAGAAAAAAATATATATTTATCTACTTATTTTAGGTATTTTTTATAACAATGATGTCTAACATTTATTGAGTACCTACTATGTGCTAACATTGTTCTTGGTGCTTTTGCTAGTTCTGCATCTGGGTCATAGGTGCATAGTGTTCTGGATGCACACTCTGTCAGAGCCATGGGTTCTGCATCCACGAATTCAATCAACTACAGACAGAAAATATTTGAAAAAAAATTGCATCTGTACTGATCATGTACAGACTTTTTGTTATCATTATCCCACAAAAATACAGTGTGACAATTATTTACATAGTCTTCACTGTTATTAGATACTATAAGTAATCTAGAAATGATTTAAAAGACATGGAGCAATGTGTATAGATTACATGCAAATGTTATATCTTTTATATGAAGGACTTGAACATCCATGGATTTTGGAATTTGGAGTTTGAGCGGCAGTAATTAGAACCCTGAGGATACTTTGGGGTGTCTGCATCATCTCATTGACTCTTCCAGAAACCATATAAGGTACTATTATGGATGTACGATCATGAGGGTAAGGATATTTTCATTGAGTTTGCTGCCATGTGCCTATTGCCTGGCACACAACTGTCATAGAAAACATATTTCTATGAATTGGTAAACTCCATTTCACAGGTGAGTAAATGGAGCCTCAGGGATCCTACATAACCTATCTTCTTCCCTAGAGCTGTAGTTCTATTAGATGAGCAAGTAGAAGAAGATCACTTAACATAGGGCAGTGGTGAGGGTGCAGTGCATTCATGCATGTGAAGTGCTCCATCAGAATATGGCCCAAAGTAACCTGTTCAGATGATTTGCCTGCATTGATTACTGGAATTATCTGTTCACTTTTGTGTCACCCCTCATGGCAGACAAGGCCAATTTATTTCTCTACTGATAACTCCTGACACCATGTCTTATATATATTACATAGCACAAAGTCATGTTAGGAGGGATAAATGTTTCTAAATAGATATTTTTAAAAGCTTAATGAATTAATTGTTTTAAGAAAAGTAGAATGAATCATTCCAAAACCAGACGGCTATATTAAAGTCTCACTGCTAGCAGAGCAAAATAAAATGTGGAACAAGGGCTGGGGATATAGCTCAGTTGGTAAAGTGCTTGCCTTGCATGCACAAGGCCCTGTGTTCAGTCCCCAGCACCGTACACAATATATATACACACAAAAAAAAATGTAGGAAAAAAAGAGATTCTTCCTGTCCTCAAAGAGGTTGTCATCTTGTGAGGAGCACTTATAACAATATATGAATTCTTTTCTTATAATAGGAGTAGAAACTTGTATGCATGAATTATGCATGAGATTGATAAACACTTCTGAATAAAATGTAATACAAACTACAGTAGTAACCATGACTAAAGGCATGTGCTATGCTAAGCCATCAAGAACACAAAGTATGTATAGACCAGGGATAAATAATACTGAGAGGAAAGGAAAGCTCTTTATTAATATTTGGTAAGGAGTAATAAAACAGCTATAATTCTTTAAAATGACTTAACATTGTGTAATAAGAAGAAACATTATACAACTAAAAAAATGAAACATTTAGATTGGAAATGAAAAATAAAACTGGTAAAGATAAAGCTGGTGAGAGAATGGTACAATTCATCCAGAAACATTCTAATTTCAAAAACAGGTGATGACAAAATGTGCAAAACTTTCCATGCACACCACAAATTAACAGAACAGAAAAAGGTTAGCATATCAATAATGTATTCTGTTGTACATCAACATATAGGAGAACTTAATTCAACACTGAGATAATGACATTTTAGCACCTGATTGGCATAAGTGTAGATGTGAGATGGTTCTCCTCTTCAGCCTTTACTGCATGTGATACTTTCCCAAATGGATGCCCACTGATACCAGACATTGTGGGGTAAGAAGAAGGACACTTTGCCAAGAATGGTAACCTTCCTTGGCTCCCTCCTAGTTCTGGCCACCAGTACCTGCTTCTGTTGAGCAGTGGTATGCACAAACCATATAGTTAGCAACTTGGTAAGCATCTTGGAAAAATTGCTAAACATTCCTTTGTATTTCACTGAAATGTTGAATAGAGTTAAATTTGGCAATTTAGAAACATCTGTGGATGGCTTACTATCTGAATAAGCCCCAGAAGAAGATGTGTTCAGCAAAGTGCAGTATTATTCATTGATTCATTTAAGGTCTACTGCACTTTGCATGTGTTATCTCATTTAATACTTATGGCCACCCTAAAATGAATGTTATGTATGTGCATTTTGTAGGTGAGAATAATGAGGCATAGCTAAGTAACTTCCACAAAAATTAACAGGTGAGGCTAGGACCTCTCAAAGTCATTGACTTTAGACATGAGGTCACACTATCTTCCATGTATCTCCCTCTTTTACTCTGTAATGTTATGGTTTGGATATGAGGTGTTCCTCAAAAGCTCCTGTTAATGCAGGACTATTCAGAGATGGAATGATTTGATTATGAAAGCTATAACTTAATCAGCCCATCCTTGTTGAATGAATGGTAACTTCAGACAAGTGGGATGTGGCTGGAGAAGCTCGATTAGTGGGGACTTGACCTATAACAGTATATCTCTCCTTTGATCTCTTCCCTCTCTCACTGCTTACTGACCTCACCATGGGCTGATCAGCTTTCCTCCACTGGAATTATCTGTACATTTTTGTGCTACCTCTTATAGCAGGTTTTGATTTATGGGGTCCTTCTCTCACAATATGCTGCCTTACCTTGGGCCCAGAGCAATGGAGTTCACAGATGACTAAGATGTATGAAACTATGAGCCCCAAATAAATTTTTTCTCCTCTAAGTTGCTATTGTCCAGTATTTTGGTCACAGTGATAAGAAAGCTGACTAAAACAGAAATGGGGACCAGAAGTGGGGTTAATTATGCGGACCTACATAAGTCCTATGAGTGAGGTTAAAGGGGTACCAGGAATGAACTGTGATTAATCTGGCCATGTGGTTCAGAAATGATTTTCAGGATGAATTTTGAAAAGTTTAGAGATTCAAGCCAGAACAGACTTACAATGTTGTGAGTAGACCTTAATGGGTGGTTCTGGGTGGGAGTTCAGAAGACCTGAATGCTGATAGGAATGCAAACTGTGCTCAAGAGGTCTCAGAAGAAAATGAGAACTCCTTGGGAATTGGACTAGAGGCCACTCATGTTATGTTCTGGAAAAGAACTTGGTTACATTTTGCCCATGTCCTGAGACTTTGTGAGAAGCTGAATTTAAAAGTAATTAATTAACATGGCAGAGGAAATCTCAAGGTAGCACAGCCTTCAGTTGGTGGTAAGGATTTTGCTGGTAGCTTTTAGCCAGGTTTACTGTAAGAATCTGGAGCAGAGTGCAGAGCTAAATAATTTCAAAAGTATATAGTTTGGCTGAAAAAGTGCATGTAAACCTTGGACCAAGGAAGTGTTCTTGTTGTAGAATTATAGCCCCTAAAGAGATGCTAAGTCCTCTGCACAGAGCCAATGGGGAAAATGACTTAAGGGCATCTCAGGAACTGGCAAGGTGATACCCATCAGAGACCTAAGGGTATAAAATTTTTCAAAATTTCTTTGAGAAGAGATCATGGAAATTCCCTATTTGCACACAGGGGCCTAGAAAATTTTTTCAGCATACTGAGCCATGCAGGTACTCTGAGGCCAATCCATCATTCTAGGGGCCCCAGGAACTACATCTTGGTATCAACAGAATGGTGCTGGTTCTATAGGAATGCACAATGCTTGAGTAAAGGAGTCATGGAAACATCCACTGAGATTTCAAAGGAAGGCCCTGGAAGCCAGGTAAGATGTAGCAGGGTCAGAATCCCTGTGGACTGCCTCTGAGAGGGTGATGTGTAAAGCTATAAAGGTGAAGCTGAAGCTAGTCCACACAGCTGAGGAATGAAGTAATGTGTTTGTTGAGAAAAGCTGCTGGCTAAAAGAGAAGCCACCTGTGTTGTAAGCAAGGCCAAAGGGACAGGACTGCCCAATCTCTTTGGAGAGTACATTTCCATGCTATACTATCTTCCGCGTCCTAGATGCTATATGTTGACTTAAGAGACTTATTTGCCCAGACGGATTTGGGGCTCTTGTCTTCTTAATATTTCCCTATTCTTCCCTTTTGGAATGGGAGTGTTTATTCTGTGCCACTGTATATTGGATATATGTAACTTGCTTTTGGGTTTTACAGGGCTCACAACCCAGAATTTGCCTTGAGTCTCAGATGAGATGTTGCACTTGGATGTTTGGGTAATGCTGAAATTGTTAAGACTGTGGGCCTTAGAGATGGACTAAATTCATTTTGCATTGTGATGTGGACATAAGTTTTTGAGGCTCAGCGATGAAATGTTATGGTTTCGATATGAGGTATCGTCCCAAAGCTCCTATCAGAGCAAAGAAACTTTTCCTCCTCTAAGCTTTTTTTACCAGGTATTTTGGTCACAGTGATGAAAACGTTGACTAAAACAATTCTATTTTATGCATTTTGTAGATGAGAACACCGAGCCACAGCTAAGTGACTTGCACAAGAGCCAACAGGTGAGGCTTGGACCTATAAAAGTCCTTGACTTTAGACATGATGCCATACTATCTTCCATGTATCTTTCTCCTTCATGCTGATAAGTACTGCAGAAACTGACATTCACTAGGGCACCGACCAGCACCAATGTCTAGATGGGTTCAAAGACAACCAGGACCTGGTGCCCATAATGCTTTCTCATCTCTGCCCCATAGGTTATATGATGTGTGGGAGTAAAACTAGTCTGTGGACTCTTCATTGATTTGAATTTAAACTCCTTACTCACAGGACTTATGCAGTCCAGCATGAAACAAATTTGTCAGGAACAAACAAATCCTTCTTACTTCCTACCACCTTTTCTCTGCGGAAACCACTGGCTATTGAGTGGTTCTGAAGGTTGCATCTGAGATATTTTATTATAGATACACTGGTACCCCTTCTGCCTATTATGATACAGAAAAAACTCCTGGGGGTTGCTTTTCCTCCAGGGGTAGGAATTCTGTATAGAGAATAATCTCGAGGGCTACCAAGACTAAAAAAGTAGATTCCTCAAAAATAAAGCATATTCTAAATTTAAAACTCAAAAGCTACACATATTATGCAAGTTATTTAACATTTCAGTACTAAAGTTTTCTTAATCATTGGCCTATTTCATTTTTTAAATTATGTTGTGTTATTTCATGTAAAGAAAGTACAATAGTTAACATTACTCTAGTGATAGGTCAACAATGATTATTTGTCTTTGCTGCTTTGAGCCTCCTCTGTGAATGATAAGAACAATGAGAAAACAGTGGTTGTGGCTCACAAAAAAAAGATCCACAAAAATGGACAGGAGGAGGAAATGGTAATTACCAATTCCTTATACATCCAACTACCTTTTGAAAAGTACTCTTAGGAGCCCTTGCCAATTCCGTTGGGCAAATTGAAGTGCTTCCTCTTCTGCAATTTACTTACTTTATTTCTCTTTCAGAATAATGATCACCTCACAACTTGATGAGGCAGGAACTATCATTGTTCCCATTTTCAAAGATGGAAATTAAGGTTTGATGTGAATCAGCCTTCCTGGGTCACTAGTAAGTGGTAAAGAAAGAATTCAACAACACAAAACTGCAACTAATGGTTTTATGTAATTAAATGTGGCACAGTCCTTACATACATTTTGACTCAGAAAAACTAGAGTGGGAATTCAAGTTTCTTTATTTTTTAGCCATATGAGCTCAAGAAGACCCTAGTTTCTTGATCTATTAAATGTAGATAATGATGCTCGTCTCTTGGGACTCTTCTGAGAATTAAAAGACATAGAATACTGACTTCCAGTTTTCACTCCAGTGTGTAATGAGTTTGGAAGTCATCATTGTGCTAACAAATAACCAGATCAACCGAATAAAAATTAACAACTCTTGTTAGATCCATGAAAGAAATGAAGTCACAGCGTTCCCTCAACTGCTAGCCCTAAGATTGGACACTCAGGCACATAGAGAAAATCACAACTTACTGGAGCTGAAAACCGTGAGTGGAAATGTGTACAGAAACCAGCACCAGAGTATGAAAACCTGAACTGTAATTGATAGATTGCTAGAGGTCCACACTGGAGCAGTGTCAGAATTTAAAACTAATAAAATCTATAAGGAGTCCTAATTATTGGCTTGGGGGAACCTCCATGCTTACGTGAGTTTAGTTCCATGAGCCCTACCATGATCTTGTATTAGGTAGATTAGTTAGCTATGACCAAGTGAGTAAGAGAAAAGCTGATAAAAGCAGACATTGGACATATGTGTTAAGACACATCCAAGAGTCATAAAACTAAAATACCAAGGAACCTTACCAGAATAGGCAAGCATTTGGAATCTGAGAACTAGAATGTCCAACCTTCTCCAAACAGTAGATAACTATGATTCCTTGAAGAAACTATCACTTAAAACCATGGAGAAACTTACCAAAGCAGACAAGAAGGTGGGGGCTAGTATGTCAGAATCCCCCCCAGCCATAGTTTAACAATCCTTAAGGAAACTACTATTTCTAAACCACGTAATATATCCAGATTGTCAGGACCCTCTCTCCCTTATCATTGACACAACTGCCTGAACCATACCTTGTGACCAGGACATCAAGATCCTTGCAAAGAAAGTTTTCTGAGGGTTATCCAAAGAGCAATACTCTGATTAAGGGAATATGAGGAATTGAGTGAAGAACAAGGGAACTTTAAAATCCTAAAAAGCTTCCATTCTGTGAAGGAAACATTGACCTTAAGGTGGTCCAGTCAGCCTATCCTTAAAGTGCTTAATGGAAACAGTAGGCTGCATGAAAGAACAGATAGTATAGACAGAGAAGTGGAATCTCTGAGAAAGAATCAAAGAGAAATACTAGAGATAAAAAAACAAAAAACACCAAACAGAAAAGAAGGATGACTCTGATGGCCTCATTAGTAAACTAGACACTGCTAGAGAAAGAATCTCTAAATTTGAGGACATGACAATAGAAATTTCCCAAACCAAAAAATAACATTGAAAAAAAAAGAGTACATAATGTCTAAGAACTATGAGCAACTGTGAATGGTGTAAGGGGCATAATGGAAATATAAGAAGGAAAAAAAAGAGAGAAGGGGAAGAGGTAATATCTGAATCAGTAACAACCCATAATTTTCCCCAAATTAATGTCATAAACTAAGACACAGATCCAGGAAGCTCAGAGAACATCAGTTCTCTCCAAAACACACTACATTTAGTCATATCATATTCATACTTCAGAAAATCAAAAAAGAAGGAAAAGGCTTGGAAGAAGACAGAAGAAGAAAGCACCTTCCTCTAGTGGAACAAAGATAACCATGACATTTGGCTCCTCCTCAGAAATCAAACAAGCAATGAGAATGGAGTATGATGTATAAAATATTGAGAGAAAAAAGCCAATGTCATTGTTATGGTTCAGATATGAAGTGTGCCCTCAAAGCTCACATGTGAGATGATTCAGCAAAGTTCAAAGTTTAAAGAATTGGGTGGTGAGAGCCTTAGCTTACTCATGCATTCATTCTCTGGCAGGGATTAAATGGGTGGTAACTGTAGGCTGGTAGGGTGTGGTTGGAGGTGCCTTTGGGGTATATGTTTTGTCCATGGTAAAGGGGACATGCTTCCTCTCCCTGTTTCCTGGAGTCTTATAATGATCTATTTTCTTCCACTATGCTATTCGTCCCACCATGACATTCCGCCATACTTCTGTGGACTGAGACTTCTGAGAATGAGCTCTAAATAAACTTTTCCTCCTTTAATATTGTTCTTGTCAGGTACTTTGGTCACAGTGATGCAAAAGCAGACTAAAACAATCCTATAATTCTATACCTTCAAAAAGATCCTTTATGTGCAAAGTAGAAAAACTTCTGCAGAGAAACAAAAATAAAAGAACTCCATGCCAGAAGAGCTGTCTTGAAAGAAAATTTAAAAGTTCTTCAGAGAGAAGAAAATAATATTAGCTAGCATCTTGGATGTAAATTAAGGAAGGAAGAGCTTTGGTGAAAGGACAAATGAAAATAAAATAAAACTTTTATTGTTCTTATTCCTAGTTGATCTAACCTATGTTAAGTTTGTTCAAAAATAATAACAGCAATAATGCATTTGAATGTATATTTATACTTTTAAATATACATATGCATGCATACTTTGTATAGGTAAAATGAATAACAGTGAAGATACAAGGGATAAAAGGAAAGAATTAGGGTTTTTTTATCATAGGGAAGAGGGGAGGGAGGGAAAGTGAGGAATTAGTCAATCTTTGTTAAGCAGTACATTGTTATTTGAAAGTAGACTTAGATTATTTATCAATCTACATAGCAAATTCTAGGGCAAACACTAAAAAATTTAAAATATACATATATATGTTTTTGAAAAGATCACATGTAATTTATGCAATTATTCATTTAATTTTACTCTTTTGATTTTTTTCTTTTTTAATTGATTTTTTAAAAATAAATGACAGCAGAATGTATTACAATTCTTATTAGACATAAAGAGCACAATTTTTTATATCTTTGTATATAAAGTATGTTCATGCCAATTCATGTCTTTATACGTGTACATTATTTTTGCATTTCAATTCTTATTACACATATATACCACAATTTTCATATCTCTGTATATAAAGTAGGTTGACACCCAATTCGGGTCTTTATACATGTACTTTGGATAATGATGTCCATCACATTCCACCATCGCTGCTAATCCCCTGCTTCCTCCCTTTCCTTCCTCCCCTCTTTCCTCTCTAGAATTCATCTATTCCTTCCATGTTCCCCCTCCCTACCCCACTATGAATCAGCCTCCTTATATCAGAGAAAACATTTGGCATTCATTTTTTTAGGGATTGGCTAATTTCACTTGGCATTAGCTTCTCCATTTATCTGCAAATGCCATGATTTGGTTCTCTTTTATTGCTGAGTAAAATTCCATTGTGTATATATGCCACATTTTTTTTTATCCATTCATCCACTGAAGGGAATCTATTGGCATGAAAACAGACTGGTAGACCAATGGTACAGAATAGAGAACATAGAGACTAACCCACAAAATTAAAATTATCTTATATTTGACAAAGGTGCCAAAAACATGCACTAGAGAAAAGATAGCCTCTTCAACAAATGATGCTGCGAAAACTGGAAATTCATATGCAACAAAATGAAACTAAACCCCTATGTCTCACTATGTACAAAATCCAACTCAAAGTGGATCAAGGACCTAGGAATTAAACCAGAGACTCTGTGTTTAATAGAAGAAAAAGAAGCCCTAATCTTCCTCGTGTCGGATTAGGCCCCAACTTCCTTAATAAGACACCTATAGTGCAAGAATTAGAACCAAGAATCAATAAATGGAATGGAATCAAACTAAAAATTTCTTCTCAGCAAAAGAAACAATCTGTGAGGTAAACAGTGAGCCTATATCCTGGGAGCAAATTTTTACCCCTCACACATCAGATAGAGCACTAATCTTTAGGGTATATAAAGAACTCAAAAAGCTAAGCACCAAAATAAATAAATAAATAAATAATAAACCAATCAACAAATGGTTCAAGGATCTGAACAGACACTTCTCAGATGAGGATATATAATCAATCAACAAATATGTGAAAAAATGTTCATCATCTGTAGCAATTAGAGAAATGCAAATCAAAACTACTCTAAGATTTCATCTCACTCCAGTCAGCATGGCAGCTATTATGAAGACCAACAATAATAAGTGTTGGTTAGGATGTCGGGGAAAAGGCAAACTCACACATTGCTGGTGGGACTGCAAATTGGTGCAGCCAATATGGAAAGCTGTATGGAGATTCCTTGGAAATCTGGGAATGGAACCACCATTTGACTCAACTATCCCTCTCCTGGGTCTATACCCAAAAGACTTAAAAACAGCATACTACAGGGACACAGCCACATCAATGTTTATGGCAGCACAATTCACAATAGCTAAAAATACATTTTAATATCTTACAAAGAAGAGAAAACAAGTATAGAATGCTCAGTTAAAATCACAAATGTCAAAGACAAGTGTGGAGGACAAAAATAGAAGCAAAGCACAGGAGGAACAAATGGAAAAGAGTAACAAATATGCTAGATGTTTAAATATATCAGCAATAACTTTAATTGTCTGTAGTCTAAGTGCATCAGTTAAAAGACAGATCATTGGACTAGAGTTTTTTTTAAAAAAAAAATACTGGGAGAACATATGTGAAAAATAAAGGACTATTATCCAGAATGTGCAATGAACACTTAAAACTCAACAATAAGAAAGCCCAGTTTTGAAAATGGGCAAATGAGCCAGGCACATGCCTATAACCCCAGAATCTCAGGAGGATGGGGCAGTTCGTTTACGAGTTTGATAATAGTCTCTGCAATTTAGCAAGACTCTGTTTCAAAATAAAAGATAAAAAAGACTGAGGATGTGGCTTAGTGATAGAGCATCCCTGGGTTCAATCTCCAGTACCAGATTTTTAAAAATATAGAGAAATGGACAAAATGTTAAATAGCCAAGAAGCATTGACTCCAAGATATTTCCCTTGGCCACAAAGAACAATCACAATTACAGTTGAAGGTCAAAGAAAGATGGAAAAGTTCTTTTCTCTAAAACCCATGGACCCAGATCAGTACATTTCCCCCATTTATTTTCTCTAGAGTACGCTTCACCTTACATTTTTCTGTATTCCTTTGAGACTTTTGATTGTGATTCTTGGCTTGTTCACCTAAATGACATATCAAAGTTGATCTGTCTCCTAACCTAGTCATCTATTTAGTATACCTAGATTATAAAACATATGTTTATACTATTTCATTCAAGACTATTTTGGATTTCTTTTAAGAGCAGGAGGAGAAATGCCATAATCATTTTATGCACAAATTTTATTTCTAGGGAAGAATTTCCCGATCTTAATTTACTTCGTAATATTTACACGTAGTTGCCAAATTTATCGCTAGATTGATATTCTCCTGACGAGGAGAAAAAACAACAGGAAAGGAAGAGGAGGAAAATAAGTGGATTTGGTGGATCAAAGTGCTCCCTAGATCATTATGAAGGGCGGGGAGGGAGTGAAGTGATGAATGTACAGCCCAGGCTAGACCTTGGCAAATTGTCAAAAAGATATTGCTAGGACAGGAGTCAGCGAAGAGCCTTTGTTTCAAGCTGGTTGAAATGATCTGTGGTTAATTCTCAGTTAATATTCAATTTTGTCTTTTTTACTCTTATCCTCAATTTATCAGTGAATTTCTTGACTTGACACATATAAACACACATGCATACACACACACACACACACACGCATACACACACAGATTTCCAATTGTAAAGATATTAATTCAGTCATATAAAAGGAATAAAAATACAGCATAATTATGACAGTCCTCCCTTATCTATGGAGAAAACATTCTAAGATTCCCAATGGATAACTGAAGACTATGGAAACTCCTGAACCCTATGTAAAAGAATTGTGCTACTGTGATAGTAGATTTGATAATTGGGATCGCTTCTAAGTGATTAACAGGTAGGTATTATATACTGAATGGATTCACTGGACAGAGGGTTGATTCATATTCCAGATGTAACAAAGTAGAATGCTGTAAGCTTTTACCAAGATACTCAGAATGGTGTACAATTTAAACTTAAACATTGTTTGTCTCTGGACTTTTCCATTTAGTATTTTCTGTATCATGGCTGATACTAAAATGATGTATAAGGGGGCACTACTATAATTAACTCAAAATGAGCCTCAGATGTAAATATAGAGCAGAAAACTATGAAACTCATAAAAAAAGAGGAGGAAGTCTTTAGTTTCTAGCAATAGGTAGAGTTCTTGAATTTGAAATCAAAAGAGTTACCTATTCAAAGAAAAGCTGATAGTTTATGTCAAAATTAGAAATGTTTGCTCTTCACAGAGCTTGTTAAGAGACTGGAAAGATAAGCTATAAACCCAGAGAAAATATTTGCAGATCATATATCTGGCAAAGGACTAACATCTGAATATGCAAGAAAATCTCAGAATTCAGCAATTGAAAACTAAATCATCAAATTAGAAAGCCCCAAGAAGAAATATTTCATTGATGGAAATAAGCACATGAAAATGTATTTGATTTTATTAGTTTTCACTACTTACTATCAAAATAATTAAATTAAGTAATATTGACAATACCAAATACTTATGAGAATGTAGAAAAACTAGATCATTCACATATTGATAAGTGGGAATATAAAATGGTCCAGTAATTCTAGAAAACAGTTTGATATCTTCGTCTAAAACTAGATATGCAAATATAAATGACCAAGCAATTATATCCTTGGACGTTTCTCCATGAGAAATGAAAACATATTTACACAAAACTTGTAAATAAGTATTCACAGTAGCGTTATTCATAAAGGACACAAGTTGGAATCAATGGGTGAACATAAACTGTGGCACTTCAACACCATGGAATACTATTCAGTAATAAAAATGAATGACCTACTGGTACATATAGTACCTGGGATGAACCCTCAGAGACTTACCAATAAATGAGATGAACTAAACCCTAAAGGGTCCACAGTGCAGAATTCCACTTTTATAACATTCTCAAAATGAGGAAATTTTAATTAGGGAATAATGGCCAGATAGAAGGGAAGAATATGTGGTTACAAAAGGGTAGCACCAAGGATCTTGTGGTGATGGGAATGGTATACATATTGGCTGTACCTATTTAAATATCCTGTTTGTAATATTGCACCCAAGTTTTGCAAGTTATTGCCATTGGGTGAAACTGGATGAAGGGTACTCAGGATTTTCTTTCATTATTTCTTACATGTGAGTTTACAATGATCTCTAAACTTTAATGACAACATGGCTTTCAACATAAATTTATGATACAGGAAAATGCTCTTATTATAATGTAAAACAACAAAATACAGAAATAAATTCTAACACCAAATAGAAGTAGAGTACATATATCCTTATATACTGTGCTTAACAGATAGGACTAGTGAAATATCCTTTGAGCAGTAGATGAAGGAAGATATTTTTCTTCTTTAGTATCATTCAATATATTTTTCAAGTTTTTAAAAAAATGCATATTGCATTTATAATCAAGTAACAACAAAACATACTCACTGAGGCCATAATCACCCATTCAGTTCAGAATTGAAAACTTCATACCTGTTCTAGTAGTATGTCAGAACAAAGGGCGATTTATTGCAAACCTGAATCTGATATTAAATAAATGATCCTTTCCTACTCTCCAGAATGATGACTTTTATAATTAATGGGCTAATTTAACTGCAAATCTTCAAGTCAGTAATATTAATTAAAAAGAAGACATGGAAATGACCTTCTGAAAAGGACTTATCTCTTAATTTGCCCACAAATGAGCACTTGAGATTATTTCTTAATCAATAGCAGGAAGCTGGCTGGAATTAATGCCAGGCCTCTGGTTTCCACCACTCTTAAGAGCACTGAGGAGCTCCATACTCAGACCATTCAAGGCCAGCCCTATATTTTCCTTTAATTTACTTGACCTTTCTGGCGGTAAGTGAATTTAAGGCATTTATAGGCTTGGCCTGAATAACTGGCAACTTTCATTACTTTAATCATTGACCAAAAAGCTTTGGGAAATGTCAGCCTTCCCAGGCCATTGTTTAATATGCTAATCAGATAATTAACATCTTTCTTAGCTGAGAAAAGGACTTGTTACATTAAAAAGTTGTAGGTGGTTGGAGGAGGATGGGGCTGAACATAATTTTCTTTTTAATTTAAGGAAAAAATTGGAATTCCTTCCTATCTTTCTCTCACTGAGGTAGAGCATAAACTGTCCCTAGCAGATTTCTAAGAATCAGCACTTAGGCACAGTGGCTTCTTAATGGAAATTTCTGGGTCTGAAGTCAGTATACTTGTGGCAAAAATTAGGTAAAATATATTAAAAATTACTGTTGATGTTTTCACATTGTCCCTCAAGGATATTATTAATGTACATTATTTGTAGTGATGTTGAGGGGATGATGTACTACCCCAAATACAGTCATGTGGCACGTTGGATATTTTAAGCTGAAACAATGTGAGAAAGAGCATGCAGAGGGAGGACTTTCTGACCTTCTCCTGGAGCTAGTCATAAGACCTTTATGTGACAGTTGCCCACCCTGTTCTCAGAGGAAAAGAGCATCGTTGTCTCTGAACACAGGGACTCTGAGAGGAATCGGAATGAACAGGATTTGCCAAATCCCTCCCAGTTTACTTCCATCATCATTACTCCCAGTTTACCTTACTCGTTCTTCATCAAACCTAGCTTTAGCTCTTTTTCCAGGTCTTCATTTCCTTATTCGGCACATAAAACTTCTATAATACAAATGTGTATGCTTCTCTCTTGTTAATAGGCCTTTTCTTATAGGAGCCTCAGTCAACAAAGCTGGTTAGAAGGAAAAGATGTTTTTCCTTTCCTACAGCATACAACATATTCTTGTAACTTCTTTTCAGAACTAGCCCTTAATTAATTTAATATTTGTTTCCATGATGTGGCTGATTGCTTTCTTGGACATTTGTTTTAGTCAGCTCTTTCACTGCTGTGACTAAAGGACCCCACCAGAACAACTGTAGAGGAGCAAAAGTTTATTTGAGGGCTGAGTTTTAGAGGGCTGAGTCCGTAAAAGGCTGGCTCTATTCCTCCAGGTTCAAAGTGAGGCAGATCTTGGCAGAGGGAACAGCTCACATGATGATCAGAAAGCAGAGAGAGAGAGTCCACTCTCCAGATACAAAATATATACCCCATAGCCACGCCCCAATGATCCACTTCCTTTAATCACACCCCACCTGTCTCCAGCTACCACTCAGTTAATCCCATCAGGGATTAATTAACTGATTAGGTTAAGATTATAACCCAATCATATCTCTGCCAAACTTTGCATTGTCTCACATGTGACCTTTCTGGGGGATACCTCACATCCAAACCATAACAACACTTAACAAGAATTTCAGTAATTTTTCCATGGTTAGAGAGGACTTAAAAACCAATGATTTGCTCTTTCAGTGGTTTTACCAATTTGCATTAGCTGTTTCAGACTTGAATGTTTCCATTTCCTTCTTAACTGAAGTGAATCAGTTGATTTGCTTACTTGAATTCAGCTCAGGTAAATAAATACTTGTATCCTGTGACTGCGAGTTGAGAACTAGGTTGAGTCTGTATCTCTGTGCACCACAGCCTCATTTCTGCATGCAATCACCAGGTACATTTCACTACATTCATGACTATGTGGTTTCTTCAAGTTGGGAACCGAGGTCTAATAAACAAAATCTCCGCCACACGGGAAAGTAGCATTGTGGAGCAAATATAGATATCTATTTTGTTCTGTCTCCCCCTCCCTCCCAATCTCCCTTCCTCTCAGGATTCCACCGCAGATATTATGAGAAGGATTACTAATGAATCCAGCAAGTGGGGTGGCCAACGTTTCCTTTCAAATCCTAATTATAGAGCTGTTAAGAATAGAATCTTTCAAATATTTCAGGGCCAAAGCCTTTATGAAATTTGAAAATATGAATGTTGCTTTGCAGTCTTTAATGCTTGGGTTCATAGGATTACTATGCTAAGTTTTCCTATCATAAGTTAGGCAGCCTTGGTGTGAGCTCTTCAGACAGAATTTTGTTTATTCATAAATCTCTCATGTCTCAGCCTTTCCTGCTGCTTAGATAAGACAGAACACTCTTTTGAGGGCTGGAGAAAGAGGTATGAATATGTTTGACCTGTTTTTTCATTTTTCTTTTCATTCCATGTTTTTCCTACATAGCAGAGGAAACTGTCAATAATGGATATGATCTTATCCTTGGATTAAACACTACATTTGCCAGATATCCTTTTGCTGACCAGGGGTAAATTATTCATCCTGTGTATGCTTCCATTTCTTATCTATATTATAGGAGAAAGCTCACTTTGTTTGAGGGATTGCTGTTAGTAGGAAGGGAGTGAGTTTCCTGAGTGAGCCTGCCTGGAACACAGGACACCTTCAAGTCTTGTTTTTTTTTTTTTTCACTTGGTTTTAAGTTCTTTGCATTCAGAGACAGTGTCTTTTATCCTTCTGGTTTAACCTCAGGACCCCTCCAAAGATTTTTTTACTCAATGAATTAGTAATTAAAGATGGCATGATTATGTGGTAAATAATACACATTCACCTAGTTGGTGTTTTCTCAGATTCCTAGCACAGAGATCCTAGAACCTTTGGGATTTTCTAAATAACAGGAGTGTCTTGTTAATAAGGAGCTCCTCCTGATCCTATCAGAGTTTGTTACTGAGGTGACTTTTGGGAGTGGGGTGGACTAGATGGCTTCCAAACAGGAGCTTGTGGCCAGATCAACAAATTATATGACTACAGGGATCTGACCATCAGCCACTCCCCTGAGCGGGGAAGAGGAGGCTAGCAAATGAGATTAACAGTCAATGATTTAGCCAATCACACCTATAGTAGCAAAACTTCATTTAAAAACTCTAGGGCCATGAGGTTCAGGGTTTTTCTGGAATGGTGGACACATCAACATATCAAAGTGCTGAGTGGGTGGTACACCTGGAAATTCTACCTGCACACCTTGTCTTAGCCTCTCTGCCATTTGATTGGGCCAGAGTTGTATCCTTTATAATAAAGAAAACTCATATGTTATACCCTTTTTTGGTTCTGTGAATAATCTGAGGGAGTTCTCAAATCTGAGAGGTAGTCATGGGAATCTCCTGAATTTCTAATCAGTGGGGCATAGGTGTGGGTGTGTTGCAAATCTCCTTTGCACGTAGCACATGATATGGGGGCAGTTTCATGAAACTACACCCTTAACTAGTAGGGTCTACGTTAATTAAGTAGTGTCAGAATTTAGTTGAGTTGTTGGATAACCAGGTGTATTTGAAAATCAGTTGATGTGAGATTAAAAATCTCGCACAATTAAAATTTCTCCAAAGACCAAAATGTGGATTTACATATAATTGAATCTCATTGAAATTAGAAATTCCAGGTAAACATAGCTTGGTAGAATTGACTTTCCATTGCAAGATTTCTTCCTTTACTTGTTTGCAGTCTGAAAGTTATTTTTGATTGAGAGAGGAAGCAAATATTCTAGATCTTGCTTTTTCCCACTGAGGTTTCAGGCACATATCTGTGAAGTGTATCATCCCTTAAGCCAAGGATTTTGATTAGAGTCTAAAAATGCAGGGTGGGTTTACCATGAAACTAAGAAAGGTGAGTTTTGCATCCTGTTTTAGTCATATTTTTTTTTTTGCTGCTGTGACTAAAAGATCTGACCAGAACAATTTAAGTGGAAGAAAAATTTATTTGAGGGCTGACAGTTTCAATGGTCTCCATAGACAGAGGACTCCATTCCTTGGGGCTCAAGGTGAGGCAGAACGTCACGGTGGAAGAGTGTGGCAGAGGGAAGCAGCTCACATGATGATCAGAAAGGAGAGAGAGAGAGCTCCACTTGCCAGATACAAATATATACTGCAAAGCCATGCCCCCAAGGCCCCACCTCCTCTAGCCACACCCCACCTGCCTTCAGTTACCACTCAATTAATCCCATCAGGTGATTAATTCACCGATTGTGTTAAGGATCTCATAACCTAATCATGTCTCCTCCGAACCTTCTTGCATTATGTTGCACATGAGCTTTTTGGGGGACACCTCACATCCAAATCATAACATACCCCTTGCTTAAACCATGTTCCCAAACAGAATGTGAAATAAACTATTTGGAGAGCAAGGACATCACAAAAAACAACAAAACAATGCAGAAGCAGGAAACAAACAAACAAAAGAAAAATGAATGTGAAATTAAAGACAATAGAACATTAAAATAAAGGATTCCTTGAGAAGGGAGAGATGTATATATTTTTAAGCATCAATGTGCATTCTGTTCACAAAGGGTCTCAGGGTTCTCAGCTAACCCAAGGTCATTGTTGTTACTCTCACAGGTGAGAAGATTTGAATCTAAGACAACAGTGCGTGTGGCAGAGACAGAATTTAAATTTCTCCTATACATCCCCTCTGGTCCATTAACAAATCCTGTCAGCTCTGCTTTCAAGCTGTATTTTAAGTCTGATTATTCTCACTATTGCCACTACCACTACCCTTATCCACACCACCTCTATTTCTTCCCTGGATCACCACATTGATTTCTTTCCACACTCTCTTGATTCTACTTTTGTCCCTCCACAGTGATTTTTGATCCTGTTGCTCTCCTGTGTTCAATTCCCAATGAGTTCCCACTATACCAGACTTATTCCAAATCCTTCCCATGGTTTGCAAAGTACCCACTGATCTTGGCCCTGCCTAGCTCTCCAGACAAGTGGCAGCAGGACTCATCATCCCTGCAGTGCCTTGTATATTCTGAGTGTGTTCCTTTCTTGAGGACTTTGTGTTCCTCCATATCTGTGCATGACTTGCTCCCCTCTGCCACTCAGGCCTCTTAACTTCATCCATTCCCATGAAGTCACTCACTAGCCCCTGGCCTTGCTTCTTTTTTCCTTCTGGATACCATTTAATAAAACATGATATTACGTGGTGTGTTTACTTATTTATGTATCATCTTTCTTCCTCTAGAATGGGAGCTCTGTATGAGCAAGTTCTTTTTTTCCTCCAGTTATATTGTCAGCACCTACAATAGTACCTGGGACAGAATAGAGGCTCAATAAATTGGTTGAAAAAAAAATTGTCGGATTCTAAAGCTAAGAAAAAAAAAGTGTCTAAGAAAGTAGGTACTCATTTTAAATAAAAGTCTCTAAAAAGATCCTTTCTAAAAATATGTAGAAAATGGACATTTTCCAGTGATCATCATGCCTTTAGCATATTTATAACAGTGTTGTTTCTCACCTTACATACCTGACAAAGTGTTTTGATGGCTGCTGTCATGCTCTGTAAAGCACCCAGAGCTACGGGAAGGAAAATGCAATATAAATGCAAACTAAAAATAAACCACAGTTATGTCTGCGATTTCTAATAAAGTACATGAAGTTTTCAATGATTTAGTGAAAAAATGAAGAAGAGTTTCTAAAAATCAAAGAAATAGCTCAAGTCAAAAACCATTATAGTCTGATCTAATCAGCAAGGACCTTAGCACATAAACCTATCAGGATTTAGAACTTAGAGATTCATTTCTAGCTGTTTCCCACAAACTTTCTTTCTGTAATAATTATGACTACATTTGTTATGTTTATGATGAGAAGGGTAAAGGGAATTAGATCCCAAGTTTGCATGCCTAATTTCAGTGCTTGATAATTCATAGGAGATAGTATTTTGCAAAAGTTGAATTCCAAAGCTACGCTTCCCAAACTGTCAGGAAAAAATAATATGTGTTTGTCAAGAGTGGCAAGAGTATTGTTTGCCACAAATGGCCAAACAATGAAGACAACTGAGTTACGTTGGTTGAAACTGTATCAGTCCTCAACACAATTGAAAATGATCTTTCATTTCATTGATTTTTTTTTTAAATTAAATAACTAACCTTTGGGTAAAGTCAGAATTATAGTCTAATACTAACCTCTATTTTGCATTTTGCCTTTAATATTTGACAGAGGAAAAAATAATTTATCAAATGACCATCGATTTTGCTGCTTTTAATGTCAAACATGTGAGAAGGCAAAATGCAAAAACTGATGTTTCTTTGTAAAGGAGATGATAGACCCAGCTTCGAAGGGCTAATGGAGAGAAAAAGAAAAGGAGGAAAAGGGTATATGTCTTAGTTTTCAGACTGATTTTGTTGCTAACAAAGGCTTGCATCAGAAGTGTTGACATTTTTCATATGGGAAGTTATTTTTAAAAACTCAGTTTTTAAAAAACAGTATTGGTATATGTGATTAGAGATTAGTAATAGCAATTACAATTCCAGTTTAGAAGATTTAAGCTTGCCAGGAATCCTTAGAGGAGTCAATAAATTGAATTAATGTAAATACATTTCAAAGTATATATAAAAAATTTTTTGGTAAAGCTTAAAAAATGATCAAAGGTTATACTTCTTTGTGTATAAATTATGAGGTGCCGAATTTCATGAATATTCTTCCACTAGCAATCATCCATTAGTATACCCCAGGGTTTCAAATTTCACTGGGGGCTGAGGCTACCTTCCATATATGAAGAAATTCAATATAAAGAAATTATTGTTACTGACTTAATACCAATAGGGAAAATAAGTGGAAAGAAATTACACTAATATAAAGGGGATTTTCCTTTAATCATTTTCTTATGAAGAACTGCAAAGTAAACTCCCGGGACAGGATGAAAGTGACAATATCCCCCACAATGGCACAGGACTGAGGAAATATATGGACGACGATTTCTTTTCCAAGAAATAAAAGCTCAACACCATGCTCTCATAAATGCCAAGTGTGTCAGAGCACTGAGCGATGCAAAGGTGTTTAATGGTTCAGAGAGAAGATACATCACCCTTCCCTGACAGTGCTCATTTGCATGCACCCATTCAGCCTCAGCAGGAGGTGTGCATTCCGGGGTCTCCCACAATAGAAATATAGACATTCTCAGGGAAAAGCAGTTCTTCACTAAACTTTATAACCTCATTCCCAACTCCAGGTGTCAGTTTACAGCTTTCCAGATTGACATCTTAAATCAAGAATATGTCATACATGTACAGTAACTGGCCTAATCTTTTTTGTAAATTGCTGCCTGTGGTTTTCAAAAACATAGTAAATTGCTGGCAATTGACAATGTGTCTCTCTGCACTGCTAACTTCACTCCTGCAGTTAACAAGTCAGTCTTCAATTATTCATGCACATCACCCAATGTCTAGGCTCTCTTGGTGGCCATTGATTTCAGGGATCAGCCTTGCCTGCCTTTTCTACTGAACTGAAATTCACACCATGCTCTCTGCATGCAAAATTAACTGTATTCAGGAAATAATACATACACTTTCTGTCTCAGTATCTCAGTTAATGGTGAACAAAGCTCACTACATAATCAGTACTTCCGATGCCCTAGGCCGCCCTAAAGCAGGACAGAGTCATTACTTGAGCTAATACTTAAAATAGCTTTAATATTCCTGATACTTCAAATACACAGAAGAGGTGTTTCCTTCATTAATTTTATAATTATAGAACAAGAATAAATGAAGAATCTTATCTACCAACTATAACATCAGATAGTTCATTTAGACGTTGTCAAACCCTGGTACATTGTTTTAGAAATAGGGTCAAATCAAGTCCCTAGAGAACTCAACAAAATTGAATTTTTGTTGCTAAAATAAGTATAGAAATAGAGTGCTTGTACTGAAAGGCTGTCTAAACTCAACGCCATTTGTCTTTCAGCAACGATCTTTCTTAAGGGGATTTTACAGAAAGCATGTTTACCTTTCCTTGAAATGCTTTTTGAATCAGTACTGGCTCTGAGTTAATAGCGGAATTGAACAGTGAAATAATCTTATATTTGAGAAACACCTTTGTCTGTTCATGCTTGGGAAAATTAACTCCAGATAAACTCCAAAGGACACCCAAGAGACTGGCATTTTCTCCTAAGTGTGCCTAAACCAATATTTCCAGGCCACTGATAGACATAGTCTGTTACTTGCGACCTTCCATATTTAGAACTTATTCCTACAAGACCACCTTCCAAAAGTAGTGCCCTTATCTCTGACCCACATAATCTCATGGAGCTCTTTCTCCACTGTACACTGGACACAGGAGAGTCTGAAAAAAGAGGGAGAGATGGAGATAATGCATTCCTGCAAGTTCATTACAGAGAATTTTTAAAAAATAGTAGCTTAAAGCACTTTTCTTACTGACGTTGTTAGGTCACCATCTTTCTGAGTGTCAGCATGTCACTTGAAATGCTCTTCTCTACAGAGAACAACACAATCCTCACCCCTTTTTTCTTGAGAAGGCTTCCCCTGTTCCTGGTGAAGACTGTGAATGGTATTAGAGTTTTTTTTTCCCTTCCATTATAGTAGCATTCACTGCATTCTATTGCGGTTACTCATTGAATGCCTATTTTTCCCAGTTATGGACAGTCATACAATGGTTCTACTTGTGATTTTTATGGTACCAATACATGCATTCTGGAGAAACAGTAATATCTTGAATTTTGATCTTTTTTATGAGCTGGCAATATGCAGTGATATGTTTTTCCTTTCTCAGGAAAGCAGACGCAGGAGGGGAAACAGCTCATGTTCCAAAGTGCGCTGTGTTGCCAAGTTTTTAGGCAGCTAGGGCTGATGTGAAAGTTCCATAGATTTATAGGGTCCCATGTTCATTTATTTTTTCTCTTGGCTGTACTATTCGCACGTATAGCTGATGTCTTCAAGGTCAACTCCTGGGCCAAGATGGCTGCCATTCCTGCAATAACAAAATAATGACCCCCAAAGGTGTGCAGGTACTCATCCTCAGAACCTGTGACTATGTTTTCTTACATGGCAAAGGAGATTGTGCAAATCTGATTAAAATGAGGGACTTTCATATGGAAAGATGGTTCTGTCTTATCCAGGTATATTAGTTAGCTTTGCATTACTGAATCCAGAATATCCAACAAGAATAACTTACAGGAGGAAAGATTTATTTCTGTTCACAGTTTCAGAAGATTCAGTCCATAGTCAGCTGGTGCCAAGGCAAAAACATTATGGTTAAAGGGCATGATGGAGGAAAGCTGCTCAGTTGGAGAGGAAGAAGGGGGGACAGGGAAAAGATAAACCCTTCTAGGGCATGCTCCCAGTGACCCACTTCCTCCAAGTACTTGAATGACCTATCAATGAATTAATCCAGCACATGGACCTTGGAACCAAATATCAGTACTTCTTAATTTCCTAAAAGTATAGAAACTCCAACAGCATACATTTCTAAGATTGAAATGAGAAGAGAAGGAGAAACAAAATCAAATTAAATTTTGCAAATTAAAAAAAAGGAATAATAATTTTAAATAAATTTACATGTGATGAATTAATCTACTGATGAGGTCAGAGTCCCCATGATCCAACCATGGCTTGAAAACCCCCACCCCCCATTCAACCATTGCCTGAAGCCTCACTTTTCAACCTTGCTGTAATGGGCACCATAACAGCAGGTGAGCCCAATCTAATCATCATGTCTTTAAAAACAGAGAATGTTTTCCAGCTGCAGAAAGCCAGAGAGATGCAGCATATGAACTTGGCCACCACTGGGGCTTAGGAGATGAAGGCAGGAGTTTACTAGCCAAGCATGTGGGTTGTCTCAGGACACAGAACACAGATTCTTCAGTCTCCAGGTAGGAATGCAGGACACCTTGATTTTAGCCCATTGAGAGCTATTTTGGATTTCTTTCTCTTATTTCTCCTTCTATATCTCCCATTCTTTTCTTCCCTTTCCTTCCTTCTTTCCTTCCTTTGTTCCTCTTCCCCTTCCTTTCACTTCCCTTTCTATTCTTTTCTCTATTTCTTTCTTCTTTTTTCTTTTTCTGTGTGTGTGCTTGGGAGAGAACCCAGGGCCTCATGCATTCTAGGCAAGCACTCCACCACCGAGCTACGTCTCCAGCACCCATGTTGGATTTCTGACCTACAGAAGAAATGTAAGATGGCAAATTTGTATTGTTTAAGCCATTAAGTTTGGGCTTGCTTCTAACCATTAGTGCTTAAGCAGTTTTTTCCAGAAGTTGCTCAGTATTCATCTATTATATTTCACTGTCCAGACTTATTTAGATGACTGTACCTACTCATAAAGAGGCTAAGGCATATGGCTATTGAGCCCTGCCACCTCAAATGAAAGTAGGATTTTCCTAGACTCTTGACTGAAGGGGACTAGGTCATGGAAGAGAAGCATTGTGCCATTTATTTCAAGAAGGAATGAAAAGATGGATGAGATTGAAAGCCTAGGAATTAGGAAACATCACTTGATTTTACAGAAAACTATGTTTCCCATTTGTAAATTAATTTAAAAATGGATAATCTTCCTTTTTCTTTCAAGTTTGCAAAATTTCACTCAACCTTTGTTCCTTGTTACCTAATTTAAATCTTAGAAAAGTATGCTTCTAGAATTTCTGCACTTTTAGGAAATTAAGGAGTACTGATATTCAGATTCCTTAAATAAGTTCTCAGAGACCTTGAGTTAAAGTGGCTCCTACAAGAGTAAAGTGGAATTGCTGTTTTAATGCCTCCAGTTTTCAGCTTCATTTTTTATATGATTGTGTGATATTTTATCTGGTTTCTATAGTAGGATAAAATTTCCCAGATAAAAGTCAAATTTTTAGGGAGCAGACAGAGCTAAATGTTTCAACATGCTGATATTTAAAAAATGATACATATCTATCTGGGCACTGTGGTACATCCCTGTAATTCCAGCAGCTTGGGAGGATGAAGCAGGAGGTTCACAAATTCAAAGCCAGCCTCAGCAAATTAGTGAGGCTCTAAGCAACTTGACATGACTCTGTTTTAAAAAATAAAAAATTGGGTTGGAGATGTGGCTCAGTGGTTAAGTGCCCCCATGTTCAATCTCTAGTATAAAAAAAATTATACGTATTTATAGAGCGAAGTGTGATAATTTGATGCATGAATACAATGTTAATAATCAAACCCAGGTAATTAGCATTTCTATCTCCTTAACCTTTGTTATTTCTTTGTATTGGGAATAATCAAAAACCTTTCTTCTAGTTCTTCATAACATATATAACAAATTGTTATGAACTATAGTCACCCTACTGTGCTATAGAATGCTAGAACAATTTCTTCCTACCTAACTGTATTTTGGTACAATTTCTCCTACTCCCTCTTTCTCTTCTCTCCTTCACCCTTCCCGGCCTACAGAGACCACTATCCTATACTACTTCCATAAAATAAACTTATTTTAGCCTCCATATACATCTATTTGTGTCTGGCTTATTTCACTTATGTTCCTCTAATTCCATCCATATTGCTACCGATGACAGGATTTCATTCCTTTTATGGCAGAATATTATATGTTATAGATGCCACGTTTTCTTTATCCATTCATTTACTGATTGGCATTTCAGTTAACTCCAGAGAGCTACAATGAACATGGTAATGCCGGTTCCTCTTTGACATATCAATTTCATTTCCTTTGGATATGTATGCAGTTGTGGGACAGTTTTACAGATTTTTAACATGCACACACGCTGAAAATTGCTCTACACGTAAGTGCTGTAGTGCTCCTGTACTTTTGTTATTGCTAAGTCACAAAACATGAAAATGAGCCAATGCAGACAGGTCTAAGAGACTTTAGCTCATGCCTATCATACCTAATATGATTTCTGCATTCTCTCTTTTAATTCTTCATTCTGATGCCACCATTCAGTGGCTTATACGACTAGCCAGTTCTGCCACATCTTTTGGGCAATATTCATACTAGGCACTTCTCTCTTTTCTTTTCTCAGTTATCAGGATGTAGAGGGCTGGAATCTCTCAAGCTTCCTCGTCCTTTTTCCTTGGCAGGTTCATGCTGCCCTCACTACAAGGATTTATGAATTGTCATTGTGTTAGTACCACCTTGCATCAGGAGAAATCAAAACATATCTCCCTTTACATTTTTCACCTTCTTTTTCACTATGAGAAATTTTTATTTGTTCTTTTTAGCTACACAAAACAGGAAACTGTACTTTGATATATTACACATACGGAGAGTTTAACTTATTCTAATTAGGATTCCATTTATTCAGTTGAACATGATGTGGAGTTATACTGGTGGTGTATTCCTATATGAATGTAGGAAAGTTATGTCCGATTCATTCTACTGTCTTTCCTATTCCCATCTCCCTCCCTTCCCTTCATTCCCCTTTGTCTAATCCAATAAAATTCTCCCTGATTGTGTGTTAGCATCTGCATAGTAGACAGAACATTCATTTGGCCTTTTGGTTTTTGGGGCATTGATTGGTTTATCTCACTTAGCTTGATCATCTTTAGTTCCATCCATTTACTGGCAAATGCTACAATTTTATTCTTCTTTATGGCTGAGTAATATTACATTGTTTTATATATATATTCTATATATATTTCATAGTTTTTTTTTATCCATTTCTCTATTGAAGGGCACCAGGGTTGGTTCTATAGTTTGTCTATTGTGAATTGAGCTGCTATAAACATTGAAGTTGCTGTGTCACTGTAGTATGCTGATTTTAAGACATTTGGGTCAAAACTGTGGAGTGAGATAACTGGGTCACATGGTGGTTCCATTCCAGGTTTTCTGAGCAGAGTGGTTGCACCAATTTAAAGTCCCACCAGCAATAAATAAATGAACATTTTCCCCTACATCCTCGCCAACACTTGTTGGTACTTGTAGTCTTGATAATTGCCATTCTTAACTGTAATGAGATGGAATCTCAGTGTAGTTTTAATTTTTATTTCTCTAGTTGCTAGAGATATTGAACACTTTTTCATATACTTTCTGGCAGATTGTATTTCTTCTGTGAAGTGTTCAGTTTCATTTTTTGATTGGGTTATTTGTTTTTTATTTTGGTGGAAAGTCTTTTGACATTTCTCATCTCTGACATTAATCTTGTGGTCAGTCATGTTCTATCTATCTCCCTATGCATGTGTCTTGATCCTTCTGCTCACTTCCATTCTCAAACTTGTCCTTTCTAAGCTGGAGAACCAGGGCTTTTGTGTAAGACAGCTTGATGCCCAACATCAGATTTCCAATGGCTGCTGTAACCAGGCAACTCATAAATCAGATGCTCAGATTTTTCTAGCTCTGTGTTCAAGACACTGTTCAAGTTCAGTCTGAAGCCTTGGACCAATAATCTTTTATTCCCTCAAAGTTCTTACACTTTCTCTGCACAAAAACTCCTTTGTTAAGATGTGGTTATTGCGGGTCTCGGTTATAGCTCAGTGTTAGAGTGCTTACCTAGCCTGTGTGATACTCAGCACTGCCTATAAGTAATTAAAAAGAAAGGTCCAACAACTAAAAATATTTTTTTAATTAAAAAAATGTAGCTATTGTTATCTGTGAGATAACAGGCTGCATAGGAAAATCCGACACAAATCATTAAAAATCACTTGTATTTTGCTTCTGTCATAGATTTGGAGTAGTGTTGAGCAACTGTTATGTTAGGCTCCTCTGGTATTTCAGGGCCCTCTGCTACTTCAATCAGAATTTGACTGTGTGGTATGAATTTCTTTTTTAAGGCTATCCAGTGGTATGCACTGCTACTCTGGCTTAGAAAATTAAATAACTGCAACCAAACATGTGTATCAGGCTCTCTTTTGTAATCTTGTGAGCCACTGCAAATGTCACTTGAAATTCCATCACCAAGATTGTATTCTTAATTGATGTTTCACAACAAAGGGATTGTGTCTTCAAAACAAACTAATTAACATCACAACAAGAAAATCCAAAATCTTCATGGCATTTACAAGTGTTCTATTTGTTCTACCCATTGTTCTTCTAAAATGGTCCTAGTTCAATTGACTGCATCACAAACTCTGCTGCAGCAGGTTTAAATTGTCTTTAAAAAACACAGCAAATCATTTGCATATAAGCTTTAAAAGTATGGCTTCTCTCCAGCACCAAAATTTTCTTGCTACTGATGCTTACATGGAAATTCAGTAATAGTCATGGTCTATTCAGAATGGCTTACTGTTTTATAAAAAGTGGCTTAATAAACCTCCATGTATGGGAATAATTATAGAATTTTTAGAAATAAATATTGGTTTATTGAGGTTAGTGGGAGATTTGCCATACTTAAAAATTCATCAGCAGATGACACTACTGTAGCTGGAAGAATCCTAGGCCAGCGTGAGGTGAATATCTCTTGCATCTGCCATCATCAGCTTAAGATTGCTGTGTAAAATGATGTCTGCTTCCTACCTTTTCTCCTAAAGTGAAATCTGATCTGGGAGAAAAAGGTATGCAGAAAAACCCAAGTGTATCTAGTGTAAATTGATTGGCTTAAGGTGAGGAGGGGAAAAGAACAGATTTGTGTCAGATGAGACTAATTCTTCATGATCAACACTGTTATAAATCTATGACAATGTATTAAGGAATGGGAGGAGAGTTTGACAGAATATGAGAGATAATTCATTTATTCAAAGAAATAAAACCATCTCACGATTATAATGCAATCAGATGAGAGAACAGCCTGGTTAGACAGGTAAAATGTTTATCTTTTTAAAAATTTTTCTCAGCCATGTTTTCATTAGAAGAAACAATAAAATAAGCAGAGTCAATGCATCTCTGGGTAGTTATACAATTATATTTGCATAGGCCTTGTTCAACACAGTGACTCTTCTCATATAAAAAAGATACAGCTACTCTTGATATAGTCATCTGCTAGTTTGAATGAGAAACTCTGAATCCCTACAGAAGGGTGTAAGATTATAATGAAAATTTCTATTAAAAACTTGTACTAGTACTCATGATTGCACTAATTAGTAGTTTAGATTGAAATTTCTGGATCATTGGATTGTAATATGATACAAATTGACTTGTTTAGACAAAAGATCTTCAAAGTGTTTGCATTTGATATATTTATGAGAAGTAAAACACTTAAATTTGACCTTATTTATAATTTTCCTTATTAAGGAAAAGCTACAGGGAAAGTCACTTATCTGACCATACATACAAAGTACAATGAGGACTTTATTTTCAGAAGTTACATTCACTTAGATCCATGCCAAAGGAAAAGGTATAGCTTAAATTCACTGGAATAAGAAACATATAACTATATTTATGTTGCCTTCCTATTTTTTTAAAAAATAACATCATTGTTTCATTTTAGACAAGAACTGTATAAAGACCAAACACAGAAATAAACATTTTCAAGCTTTGAGTGTCATTTAGATTTATTGCCCTGAAAGTAGATTGTGATGATTTATCCTTAACAGATCCTTAATAATTGGAAAGACACAGCCACTCCATCCTCTCCAGTCGAGTTGATATTACAGACAATAGCACTTTTTAAGGGCAGTATGTACATATCCACTAATATATAAGTCTGTTAAGTATCTAGTAAGCTGTGAATGGGTGACCAGGAAAAGAACAATGAATGGTGACCGAAAGCCACAGGGAGACTTATCTGACAATCAAGCACCTGGAAGATGGGGGCTTGACATGTCAAAACTTCCCCCAGTCATAATTAATTGCATCCCTTAAGAAAAACTATTGTTTCACGATCAATTCATACCCTAACAGGTGTCCTGGACCTTCCCTTATCACCAAAACTATGTTACAACCCCCAATCACCCTGGCAACCAAAACATCAAGATCCTCAAAAAGCAACCTGGCTCGGGGCTATTCAAAGGGTAATCAATGATTAAGGGGGCAGGAGATTGAAACAAAACCAAGGGACTCAATTTCCTTAAAAACAACTCTGTGAGCACCACACCATCTTCTCTTGGGGTAGTCCATGAAATTCCTATGCTGCCAGTTAAAAGGTAGCCCTGGGAGGGACTCTGGAAACTTCTCTGGAACCCCTAATAAAAGATTTCTCTGAGAGGGCCCATTCTCTGCTTTGAGAATATGTTCTTTTTCCTTTTCCTGTCCCTTCAAATGAAGTCACACCGGCTATTCGGAAAGCAGCACCGTCTGAAATCTTTCTGGTGTGATCACAAGAGTCAGGGTAGAGGGGGCCTCTGCAGCTGCCTTAACTTTATAGCAGTTTTCTGCCCTGTAACAAATCTAGAACTTGAAGTATTTTGGTTTTTTTTTTTGTGTGTGTGTGAACTGAGTATATGTTTTTCCATAGTGTTTATTGACATAGATATCCCATTTACCTTATGATGCAGTAAAAAGGATGTGATTCTTGTAGTCCCACTATGCATAGTTTTGCTTGCATTCTAGGATGCAATTTCTGTGTTGCTTCTATATTGTTCTTGAATACAGACATTTCATATCCCACTTCTAGTCCCCTATAAAGTTCACATTTCAAGATTCCTTTAGAAAAATGTCCAGATAGGAAGATATCATCAAAATAAAATTTAAATGTAACCTCCAAGCATATTAGTAGAATCAGTACATTGTATTTGTTTAAAAGGAAAGATACATCATTGATTTAGTTTGAAACTACCATCAGAAAAGGACCTCGATGAGACAAAAAATATTCACAAACTAAGCGACTGAAATGGGTTGAGGGTGCTGTTTCCTATGCGGCTGGTGCTATGTGGATCTCTGAATTGACTGTGTAAAAATTTCCTGCTTGAATGTGTCTGTCTGCCAAAGAAGATGAAAGAATCCGATCTTGAAGGAAAATGAATTTTGATTAAGAAAGAGAACTTTCCCAGTAAGCACAGAGGAACAATTCGGGGTAGGTGGTAATAATGAGCCTTGAACAAGAAAAATTATTCCATTGATGCTTCCCAACTGCCCAGGCGAACTATTCAAGGGATAATTTTCACAAAAGAAGAGAACCCTCATGAACAATGGTGTCAATTTAAGTCAAAAGAGGCCCAGGAGGTGCTATTATTGCCTTTTGGGGAAATAGTTTAGATTTCTTTAAGAACTGAAATACCCACAAGTCAGAAAGTAGAGTCGTTAGATAGCAGACAGAGAAACAGATGCAGGTGGGTTTTCTTTTTGTGTGGAAAACCATGTGGTGTAATAGAACCATGAAGATTGACGCCTTCATTACTGCTTATGTGCCTTGAGCAAGTTAGCCTTTCCCAGCTGAGGTTCCTCATCTATAAAATAAAGATAATCATATCCACCTTAGAGGTAAGAATAAAATCCAGAAAGTCAATAGACAGTACCTGTACAGTGTAGGAAATCACAAGTTAGTTCGTCTTCCTCTTCTGTTCCCTGCCTGTAAGTTTTTAGATCCTTGATCAAAGTTTATGATTAATATAAGATAAATCTTCACAGAATGTCTTACATTCATTTTTATGTCTAATTTATGAACATACAGTCATATACATTCAGATTTCTATGAAAATATTACATATTCAAAATTCTCTAAGATGACTAATATGTAAGTTCCACACATCTTTCAAGACAAATCAATTAGAAGAAATATTAACCTGTAATTTCTAAAATTTGGAGTCATCAAAAAGATACCAGGAAAATGACATCCTATTTCTTTGTAATTAAAAAGCACAACTTGAATTCTCAACATAACTTGTTTTTCCAGCATTATTAAATGCAGCAAACGAGATGAATCTTCATTTTCACATTCTGAATGTATTCCTAGGGAGGAAAAAATGACTTCAAGTCTTGTAACTTCCCCAAAGCAGCAATAACTTATTAATTATGCCCTTGGTGATCTTAAATGTGGCATGAAAAACAGCCTCAGAGACTTTCAAAGATGGTTAAAGTATTCCTAAAGGGAACAGTAAGGGCACTAGGAGAATCTGCCTGCAGATGTATATCAAAAACCTATTTACATGTTGAAGGAAAGGATTTAATTAATAGCATTGCAGCTGTGAAGTTAATATGCTGATCTGAGGTCCTATCACAAGGGACTATTTCATATTTTTTTTAAACAAGTCACATAGTCCTACAATTTTTTCCTTTTTACAGCTGTTGCATAGTAATAAATGTATGTCCCCAAAGTTTTCAGGATAGAGATCATGATGTCTGTTAATTTCCCCAATAATAATAAAGATGATGATGTTAATGGCAATAAAGAGAGCCACCATTTACTGAAACCTCACAGTACACCAAGATCCTTTGTAAGCCTTGTATGTGCAATGTCTTATTTAATTCTTTCCATGACTCAATCACGGTTAGTGCTGTGGGTTTCCTTATTACATAGAAAAGGAAACTGAGGCTCTAAAAGATTGTACAAGTGCTGCCATTTTCAGTTCCCTACCCACTGTTATCATTGCCTGCACCACAATTCCAGATTCTTTAAATATAATGTATTCATTTCCTCCGAGTGTGAGAAGATGTGGTGGGGTAAATCAGGGTGCTCGAGGTCACAGTAACAAGCCTGTTGCAAGCCTGGCTGGCAAGTGAGATAAAAATGAGGAGAAACCTGGAATTTGTGATCCAGGTCCTCATGATAGGGGTATAATCACTCATGCCCACAGGAATGTACACTATAAAATTAGTAAGAATGGAGAGGCATCCCGATGGCCACTGTTGTATCCCTTTTATGAGATCGTCCAAACTTCCTTTATGGGAATCACTTTTTCCCCAGATGGCAGAATTGGTTAGACCTCTAATCTCAGATCCTATCCTGTCCTGGCAAAGAAGCAGATGGTGGATCCAGGTGGAACAATCATATCCTCCCACATCACACCTTAGTAATTTAAACTGTGGGAGATGAACAACAGCTGGATCCCCTTTTTCATCGAAGGGAAGCTTTTAGATTAGACTGTCACTGCCCCTGGGCCTCCTGGGCTTACCTAGCCCCTGGCTATTCCCAAATCCAGTTCTCTAGCCTCTTGGTTCTCTGAGCTCTGTGTTTCCAGGAATCTCTAATACACGAGTAGGATAGAGACCATGCCTGTTAACTGCAACCCAGGGTTCCTGACACAATCTGTGATTACTAGTTTATAAGGCATCTGAATTTTTTTAAGCAAAGTGTAATTATTATACGTGACTCTCTTTTAGTTTTCATCTTCTATGAACTACTACCAGAAACTGAATCTGTTCTTTAAAACTTTGTCCCTAAATTCTCTACTATAATTTTTTCTGAATCTTTCATAAATTAAAGTTCAATATAAGATAAAAGTAAACTAAAATGGGACATAGGCATACATATTTGAAACATTTATTTGAAATATCATCTGAAAAACACAATGTTATGAGGTCAAGTCATAAAGAATTGGGAAGACTATTTGGTAGAAGATTCCCATATAAATAAATCACATGAAACTAATATAAATAAAATAGTATTTTAACAAAATGATAGTATTGTAGAAACAGATCCTATGAGAATATATTGCATCATGATAAAGCATCATAAATCACTGAGAAATCTACCAAGTAAATATTGTTTGTATCTCTGGTCAACTATTGGTATTGGTCAGTTATAAAAGTATCTTTTTATATCATTACCTTATGCAATCCAGGAAATTAAGCTCCAGAGGATTAAAGACCAAAACATTGTTGTATAACATAAAATGCAAAAAGATGTGAACTATTGGTTAAAAGAAGGCAAAAAAGTAGATTATTGAGCACCTTGGTAAGTATTAACTTTTAAAGAAACCCTACTTAATAAAAAATAGATAAATATAATCTTTTAAGTGTAAAATAAGCCCCTACCTTCCAAAAATAGGAAAAGAGATTAATGTGTGCTGATAACACTGTGTGTAGTCATATTTTTATAGCTAATACAACCCTTTTTGGAGAAGAAATTTAGGAAATGAAATCAGAGATATCATAATAAGAAAGATCACACACACAAAATCTATGTCCACTTGATGTAAAATTGTGCAAAAAATTAAATAGCCAAGAGTTTAGTAAAAATATGGAAATATCTTTAAGTTCAATTTTTTTAAAGGTTACTATGAAAAAAACAAACAAACAAACAAACAAAAAACAGGAGACAAACCAAGGCAGGGTAACTTGTATAGAATAAAGAAAGTTAGGGCTGGGATTTTGGCTCAGTGGCAGAGTGCTCGCCTAGCACAGGCGGGACCCGGGTTCGATCCTCAGCACCACACAAAAATAAAGGCATTATGTTGTGTCTATCTACACCTAAAAATAAATAATAAAAATACTTAAAAAAGAAAGTTAAGCCAGAATATTAAAATATTAATAATGTAAATAATCTTTGAAATCTTAGAGTGAAAGTGATGTTTGTTCTTGCCTTTCTAGTATCTATAACTTTTTTTTGATAATATGTCTAGTTCTACATTATAATGAGAAAAAGAAGTGTTACCCAGAAGAATCCATTTCCTTGGGGACAACAAGAAGGAAAGAGAAAGGAAGAGAGCCAGACAGGCAGAGAGGGAGAGAGGGGTAGGGAGAGAGAGAGAGGGAGAGAAAGCCCACCTCAAGTCTTTGTCTCTTTCTAATTGAAAAAAAAAGCGGTAATAGTAGCTATCACTTCAAAACATCACTAATAAATTCAATCTAATTACAGATGCTACTGCGCTTGGAGGCAGTGGCATTTTTCATCTGCAGGGCACACAGCTTATTTTTAAGGAACACATTTGAATGAGCCTTTAACAGCAAAGATCCCTGCACATGGCCTGGATTGGTGAGGGCTCTATCACAGGATAGAGCTGATTTTTATTTTCCTTATAAAGGAGCAAGAATTTTACCTTAGCAAGAGGTAAACAAGTGTTGACAAACATCATCAGATACTTGGAGGACATTTCGGCAGAATGGCTAATGACAAATTTCCTGGGAAGAGGATCAAAGATGGCTAGGACTTTGGTGTCAACTTAATTTTTGACAAGTATCTAGAATCAGGATTATGTTAGATCATAAAATTACATGGGAAATCTTTCTTCATCCTCTATTTTCTGTAAGAGTTTGGATAAGATAAACATTATTTCTTTCTTATATGTTTGATACCTTCATCATTAAACCCATCTGGGCTTGAGGTTTTCTTTGTGGGAAGGTTTTCTAATTATAAATTTATAAGTTATCCATATTTTCTATTTCTGAATGTGTTAGTTTTGATGTTATTCTGTCCATAAGTTTGTTCATATCACTTTTCAAACTCATTGAAATATAACTATTCAATTTTTTTTCATTTTAGTCTTTAAATTTCTACAGAATCTGTGGGTGTATCTCTTCTAAAGATCTTCTAAAGATCTGTCTAAACTGATCTTGGTAAATAGTATTATTTCTTCTTTTTTCTTGATCAGTCCTACTAATAGATTGTCATTTTATCGTTCTCTTCAAACAACCAGCTATGAGATCACAGACATAGTTAAACTTCTCTTCTTTTTCTAATATCATTGATTTTCAATTTTCCTTCTGTTCTAGTATCAATTAAATACTTTTTTTGAGTTACCCATAAATATTTGCTGTGTTTTCTTTATTATGCCATTCAAAATATTTTTTTAAATTTTTCATAATTTCACATTTGATTTGTGGATTTTTAGAATTGCCAGCCTCATTTCCAAATACTTAAAAATTACATATAGACCTTAATACTGCATCTTTCATATTACTGTTTTCTTTGCAATGGGAGAACCACTGTATGCATTGTTTCAGCCAACCGATACTTATTGAGACTTCTTATGAACTAAAATATAATTTTGATCATTGTTTTCTATGCCTTTGAAGAGAGCACATATTTTGTAGTTTTGAATGTAATGTCCTACACACATCAGTTAGAAATGTTGGTTATAGCATTGTCCAGATCTTTTATTTTTATTCTCTCATGTGTATATTTTTCTCCATCAGAAGTAAAAAACAAAACAAAACAAAAGAGTGTTACACTCCCCACCTGTTTGTCGACTCATCAATTTCTACCTTTAATATCACTAAGTTGTGCTTCATATGTTCTAAAACTATGTTATTTGGTATGGTGTAGGTTTGTTATGTGTATTTGATACACTGACCCTGATATGATAATAAACCATCTCTTTTTTTTCTGTAATAATAGCCTATGACTTGAAGTCTACTTTATTTTTATTTATTTATTTTTTTGGAGTGTGTTATTTCTGATATTATTATGATCAAGAGAATTTCTTCTAATTGGTGATTAAAAACATCTATTTTCATTTTTTAAAATTTCAACATATGTATATGTTTATATTTAAATTATATTTCATATAAATAGCATTGGGTACTTTTTTTTAAAAACTCCAGTGCTCTAATCTCTGTCTTTAATTGGAGTGTTTAGTGTATTTACACTTCCTATGGTTTTTGATATGGCTGGGTTTTAATCTGCCATATTATTATTTGTTTTTTGTTTGTACCATCTGCTTTGAAGCTTCTCAATGCTCTCACTGTTTGCATTATTTATTTTTTATATGGGTTACTCTAGGGCAGTGACTATCAAGCTTTTGGGCCCCAGTACTCTTTTATTTTTTTACTTTTAAAAGTTAATGAGTATCCCAAAGAGCTTTTGTTTATGTAGATTACATTCATCAATATTTATCTTATTAGAAATTAAAATGAGGCATTTTTTAAAACACAAGAGCACAACAGCACCATTAGAATTTAAGCATTGCAAGGATCTCTGTGTCCATGATCACCTGCCTGTGGGACCGCTCACTGCCTTTCAGGTAATCCAAGACTGTTCTTATTCCACAGATGTAAACTGTTAGTCAAAGAGCCCTGTGGAGTATAAATTGACTGTGTATAGGCCATGTTTATCATTGAAATAACTCCAAATCCATAGACATGATATAGAAACTACTCTGAATTTTAGTTTTTGCAGAAGTATTCACTACTCCATAATATGTTAGGGGCAAAAATTAAGGTATAAGATAGTTTCTGTTAATCAGTCCAAGCAGCAATTACAAGAAATGCCATATGAACTCTAGGAGAGATGGAGATGGAGAACTCTAGAAAGTTGATATGCATACAAGTACCCATGGTTGAGGAATTTCTTGCATAATGGAATGAAGTCTGGAAGAGTGGCAAGGCAGTTGGGTTTGTCAAGAGTCCTTAACCCTACTCTACTTTTTTGATTAGATCTCTTACAGATTCCAGTTGAGGTTGAACTAGCCAGGGTGATATTAAGGAAGGATATCAACAGAAAATTTTTAGGATGCTCTTCTTGTAGTCATCTGTCTTTTTAATAACCACAAATTCTTAGTTAACGATGAATGACATTTGAATGAGTAATAATTGGAGTAATAAAATGAGTAACTAGGACTACTATGCCCATTTTTCTTAAACTTGTACCCAAAGAAATCAGGAAAAAAAAAAAAGCCCTTTCAATGTGTACATTGATGATAGAAAAGCAGTTATGAAAAGCAGTTCAAATAAAAATAAGCACGTGTAGTGTTGGGAAACCAGATTTATATGGAACAAATGACTGGTGCTATTGATTAGTTTTTATCACTTTGTAGAGTTGTTTCATAGTCAACCTGAGTTACCAGGTATGACGTGCAGAAATAGTCCTGAGCAGTCTACAAACACACACTCCTCTTATTACTAGCAAAGCTGGCCCTGGTATGCTACTGCATGTGCACTCAGCAGGGTTAAGTGATTGGCTGATGGCCCACAATAAGCACCAGAGTCAAGTTTGAACTAAAGACTTAGGATCTGAAATTTAGTTTTTAAACACACTATGATGCCAATCCTATAGCACAAATTTTCTCTGGTCCAATTATTCCAATTCAGTTTATATGGAAGAAAATAGAAGATAATTTTTACCCAGTAAAAGAAAAACATAATTTAAAATGATCATTCAAATCACAAGTTAGAAAATGCTAGAGTTTGGACATGCTATTCCTATTTATTATTCATCATTCTTATTCATAAGATTTGCATTTTATAATTACTTAATAATCTGCATTTATAAATTATACCCAGACATATTTAAAAAATTTTCCATTGTTGATAGATCTTTTATTTATTTATTTGTTTATATGTGGTGCTGAGGATCGAACCCAGTGCCTCACACATCCAGGTAAATGTGCTACCACTGAGCCCCAGCCCCAGCCCCAGCCCTGCCAGACATATATTTAAGAAAGATTTTTCTGTCTTAGAAATTAGTGATAAAATGCAGTCAATAACACAAATATTTTAGGTAGATTTTAGCACCTATATCATACATAGTGAAAATTGTGAAACTCAGATTGAAAAGGTCATTCTGGTTTCTGAACACATTTACCAATGTGAGAAAATATTGACAAGTTCTAATTTAAGGTTATTAGAGTATAGAAAGAGTAGTCCCTTTTGGATGTTCTAGAAAAATCCTTATAGATTTTTTTTTGCTGTTCATCTGAATCAAACAAACATTGTTATCATATGGACTTCAGTGGAGTATAACAATTCTAAAAGGATATGTGCTGGTCAAGATAAATTTTATAAGATCTAAGCTGCAAAATCAAGTAGGAGACACTCATATTATTTAAAATCTGAAATTGTCATAAGACTTTAGAAATATTTTCACAAACATACTTGGTAATGAGATACCTAAAAAATTAAGAATTTCATTCTCATACTTTCTGAAATTATTCTGCTTTTTTTCTCTAGTGAAAATAGTGCTAATTAATAAGTTTTAAGAACCACAACTAAAAATTTAACACATGTTGCTTTCACATTTGTGTGACAATCAGAAGACATCTTTGCTGGAGGCACAACAAAAATTATATAGTCTTCTGACAGTTCTAGATAGACAGAAATAGCACGTGTGGCATGCTGCAATAAGACAACTGACCTCTGATCAGGATTTCAAAACAGGAGTCACTGCACTAATGTTTTTATGTTAACAAACATATGGTTCACTTACATGTAAAAGGACTTCATTCCTTGTCAGTCTCTCCCACTTTAAACACAAAAAGTTTAAAATCACTTTTCACTTAGCATTTGGAACTGAGGTCACTGTGACATTATGTCTTTTTAAAATGGACATGAGGCAAGAGGATGCTCAAGAAGCCAAGTACTACTTCAACATAATGAACAAAACCGTAAGGAAATTATTTTGAAGTTCCTTCATTATTAGCATGCTCCTAGGATCATTCTTTCCTGAATGGCACCCAAATACATTTTTGATTGGTATTCTATTTGTAATGCTTTATTTATATACACACACACCCATGCACACACACACACACACACACACACACACACACACGAATTATAATATAAAATAGCAATTCGTTGTTACAATAGTTATTTATAAGTGGACTCTATTCAAAGTCTTTCAAGGCATGATACACTCACCTTAGAGAGGCCACCTACTTCCAAATAAAAGCAGATAATGAACACATTCCAGGTGATCCAGAGGGCAGTCCACACTGTATACTGGATAGAAGGGGGAGGGAGAAAGAGAAGAAAAATGGAGATGAAAGGCATGTACACTAAATAAATCAATAGTAAAGATGTCAGTAAGTTTCAGTTCCACTGGAGACAAACAGGCAGGGAATACTCAGAAAAGAGTGCTCACTATAAAGTCCCCTGAGATCTAGAAATTAAAAATCCAATAGTTCTATGGCTTTCAGTAGATGACAATAAACCTAGATTTATTTTTAAAGTGCTTTGCTGGCTTGCAGGTACACGTTCAATTCAAGTGCTCACTCAATTTGTTTTCTGAGTATTATCTTTTCCAGAGAACACAATTATGCAAAGTTGTCCTTAAGTTATAATATTAAACTCATACATTTTTAGAAATGTTAGTCAAAACCTAGAGCTTTTATGACCCTGGATGAAAACCATGCTTGAAAATGGATCAAATTAACATACTTTTATTCATTGGATTATTTTATTAAGAATAGATCATGTGCATCTATAATTATATAATAAAAACATGATCATACATTTTTTTTAAAAACACAGCAATTGAAATGAGGTTAAAAATAAGACAGTGAACACTATTTTTCCATACTAGAGAAAATCTTTTATTTACCTCCAACAAATTCCAACTTTATTGATTAACTGATTTACTGATTATTTTGTATTCTGTTATGTACTAGGAAATACCTTCACCCAGAGCATGAGTCAATCTTATATAGCTGTAGATAGGTCTCATCAATGGAGAGAGTCCTAGGATGTACCTCATCCCTCAGTTTCTTATGCAAACATAGAAAATCAGAAAATTGACTTTTAGAAAACTATTTGAGTAACCGAGGACACTCATACCATAGAATACAATTGTAATATTTTGCCTATTCATTTTACTTTACCAGAAAAGTCTCAGAATTCTTAATTCTTTAAATGGGTATATTAATTAAATTATTAATTTTTATGAGTGACCACAATAGTTGCATGCTTTTCATAAATTAAAATGAATATTGAAATCACTCTGTGAGCCATGGAATGTTTAATTTTAGATGGTATAAAATAGACATGTTCCTCTTAGAAATCTTATCCAAAGCATCTAATTATTTGTAAAATACAATTTAGATTTTATGTATTTCTGTTATTTATTTATTTTTGGTACTGCAGATTGAACCCAGGAGCACCTTATTACTGAGCTAAATCTCTTAGTCTTTTAATTTTTTTTTTTAAATTCTGAGACAGGTTTTTAAAGACTGGGCCTCATCAAGTTGCTGAGGCTGGCCTCAAACTTGAGATCTTCCTGACTCAGCCTCCTAAATCACTGAAAGCATGCATTACCACACCTGACTTTATGATTTTTTAAAGACTTGCAAAATAATCTCATGTGTTGAGTACTTCTATAATTGGATATATTTGATGTCACATTGTACTTCCTTGGTGGGGGTGTTTTGCTTTTTTTTTTTTTTAAAGGATAATGCAATTGTATAATGAGTCAAAACTTCAAAAGCAATGGGAATTTATGCTAAAAGCAAGTTAAAAATTATCATAAGTAAAAATAAATTGTGAGGTTTTAAGTATTTGAAGATATTGCTGATGCTGAAATATCTTCTTTTCAGAAAGATAACTAGTCTGAACAGTTTTTTAAAATGTGCAACATGCATTGAAACACACTTTTCTGAACCACAAAATATTCCCATGAATACTGAAAATAGCTGCTCTGCATCCTTAATGTTTATTTTTTTTGCAAGTCACAATAACTAGAACAAATTTTACTGCTTTTGCTAATTGGATGGCATATAGTCCTGATAGATGCATTCTACATAAATATAAATGTGTTGGAACATAGCTGACCAATAAGATATGAGAAAAAGGCCATTGATAAGAATTAAGAAAAGCATATCAAATAAAGCAAGACAATGTACTAAAGTAAGAAAGTAAGGACATGAACCCAAATCGTTACATATCCATATGATTCTTAATTATGGGAATTCAAATCTAAATGCATAATTATTACATTAGGAAAATCAACCAATGCAAAGTTACAACAAAGGCACAATAAAACAAATCTATTTAAAAATTATTGCACAAACTCAGTGATGGAAGTGACTCACAAGCTATCAAGTGCAGTTTCTGAACTTTGATAGATAAAACTACCAGGCTAAGTAGATAGTAACTGTCAGCTCAACATGTTTAACTACATCAGGGTTATTATTCTGGGGCTCTCGGTGCTCCTATTCTGTGCTATGCACTTTACATGGTTCCCAGTTTTCACACTAAACCCGAGTAGAGAGGTCATCATTTGATTCCCTACTGGGTGTCGAGAGTTGGCATGTGAAACCTGATTGGCTCCAGAGCTGAGATTCCTAAGCCCCACCTGGTAGGCTTTCTTTAAAAAAAAATCTTAAAAAAATGACTAAAGGTTAATTGTAAGCTAAACTTTAACCAAATTCAGCACTTCATCAAATGGAAAATTCACCAATTACCTACCGGTTTAAAAAAAATTTATTTTATTCTTTTAAGTCCTATAGGTGGTAATGTTTGGAGAATGACTAGGATATTTTGTGTTTTGCTATCTATGTAGCATGCATCATATGAACACCGAGGGTTCTTTGGTTTCTTTTTAATGATATTGTAGTTTCTTCTAATGCATTGTTTGTTGAGGACAAAGGATATATTATTGAATTTTGGACTGTTATGAGACATAAACTATATACTTTGACATGCACTTGTGACACCAGTTTGATCACAATCATATGGGAAAAGAGATCTCTAGCAATATAAATACATGCATAGGAATTTTCCTAGCAGAGATATTAGGGGAACTCATGGCCTAAGATGTGCAATCCCCTGTCTTCTTTTTGAGGTGGGTGATTTTATTAATAATTCAATTTAAATGAGAATTAAAAGATAAGACTCTTCATTTTTGACAAATACTCCATTATGGAGTTTGTTGATATATTCATTTATTTTTTTTGCAAGTCACAGATAGCTTAGGTATACTTGGTAAATAAAAGTCTTAAATTTTCCAAATAACTGTGCATGATCTGTCTCTGTCAGTCTGCCTCTCTGTTTCTTGCTCTCTCTTCTACTTTTGTTATGTTTAGTAAACATATTTTAAATCCTAACTCATGTTGACCATGCTGTGAAGATTAATAAAGAATGTTCATATGTTCTATGTGGCTTCCTGAATATTTCCTTCCTAGTTTTATGAGGACATTTCAGTACTTTTTAATTGACACAAACTTTAGAAGTCTTTTATTCTTTCATTGAGCAATTAGTTTACAACATGAGTTATTTTTATGGTCTGAGTTTCCTCATTTTCCAATGATCAGAAAGGCCATCTGGTCATTCATTCTTTCACACGTGTATCAATCAGTCACAGTATTTACGCACAATATGCTAGAGTTACAATAAAAAGTAGTGTAATATCCTTAGTATTTAGTTTAGTATTCATGTTCAGAAGAACATTAAGAGAAACTACCATCCATACATTTTTAATGGCAAGGAAAGCAGAGCTAAGGCCAAGAACAAAAAAAGACATATTAACAGTTTAATAATTCATCAAGTCTTACTCTATATTAGGCTATGGTAAGCAAGTCATATATATTATAGCATTTTAAAAAATGATCTGTGATCAGATTTCTACAAATGAGATATGTGTGGCAAAAAAGAAAACAAATAAATATCCTAAGGTTTCAGAGCCAATAGTTTGTGGAGGGGATTTAAATCCATGACGAACTGAATTGAAACTTAACACCCAACTGTCATATTGAGCAGAAGCTCAGGGAAGAGATTTATGATGATGTGGTAGAAAAGGTTTTTTATATAACAATTCAAATCAAAGTCAGTTGTTGTTCATTGCACATGAATTTTGCATAAAGGTCCAAAGAACTAAATTATGGTCTTCATAAATGTATTGGCTTTTTAATTTTTAAAGTCAGCTTTGAATTAAATCTAACTCCAAAGTTAATCTTTTTTTTTCTAAAAAAATGTAAAATCAATTAGCTAACTCATCTGCCTTTAAATTAGTGAGCTTGATTAAATTAACTCATCCATGAAATAATAAAAATTTAAATAATTCTAGGGCAGACCCTTCTGTTGGAATTCAGAGACAAATTTTGAAATATTTGGCATAGGCATAGACAGGAAACAAATGATTCTACAACAGAACATATGGTTGACAAATATGGTTTCACAGCTTCATACTGTCTTTAATCAAAGAAACACAAAAGGTGTATTCAAACCTTCACTGAACTTGGTATCTCTTAGGGGTATCCCCAGGGGATACCAAGTGAAGGAGAAAAATATGACAAAGTTATTTCTGTGCTCTGAAAATAAATATAGAAAGAGTGAACTGCACCTTTTCAGCAGTGAGGATATCTGGAGTGGACTTATTGCTCTTTCATTTGGTGATTTGGTTGGCTTTTTCTAGCAGTCTTTGATGTCTTTGATTATACTGGCAAAAGACCATGATGTTATATTTCTCAGAAGAATCGGTCTTGAGGAGTAAGTTAGCTAATAGTAGGGACAGGTAGGACAGCACACACTATTTTGTCATCTAATTCCTCAACTGTTTTCTGATTGAGATAAGCAAAGCAGTGAGGCCGATTTCTCTTGCTGAACAATTGCCATCATTTTCTAAGAAATAAGTGTCTAGGGCATTTTTAAAGTCACTGGACCCAATCACCTTAAATTCACTTATGATGTGTCCAGTCAAGGATAAAGCATTTTAAAAAGTCTCTACGTGCAGGAATACATCTTGAATATAACAAGGGGTAGGCACAGTCCTTTCTTCCAGGAGTTCACCACTGCATGCAGTGAGACTGGCAGGGAGACAGTGAAAACTAGTGGGGGTTCAGGGTAGAGAGTCATCAGGATCTGCCGCAGTAGGGAGCACAAGGCACTCAGCCCTGAGTGGGGTGCTTAGGTAAGGCTTTTAGTGGGTGACAATTCAGTTGAAGAATTATTAAATGTTTTCCAAGAGGGCAAGGAGAATATCCCAGGCAGAAGGGTTAGTATGTGTGAACTGAAGAGGCAGAGAGCATGTAGTCTTTGGAAACAGCAAATCCTTCAGCATGCCTGGCATAAGGGAGACCCATGGAGAGTAGGTACAGGATAGGTAAGCAAAGGGGCAATTTTAATAAGCTTTGGTCTCCACTCTAAGGAGTTTGGAAATCTGCCTATAGACATCGCAGTTCTTGTTCTGCATTGTCCTTTATCTAGACCATTTTCACAGTGCTAACTAACTCTTTGAATTCAAGTGTGGCAAACCCAATTTTTGTCAGAAGTGGCAGCAACTTCCAACCTATGTTTTGCAAATCTACACTAATCTAAGTTCCACTGAATTGTTTCAGAGACAGACATCATATTTCATTCATCTCTAGGTGAGCACTTAGGACATACCTGATGCATCAAACTGTTAGTTTGAAGGGATGAAATTTAATTGGCATGATTGGTATTTGTTTCAGCCAATATTAAGACTAGCAGAAGTGATTTGGGGAAAAAATCTGTAATCAAAAAGCTCTTTCCTTGATAAGTGAAGTCAGTGTGGATTTCTGATCCAGGTGTCTTCTCACTGCTATTGAAAAATTGGTGCCTCCCCAGACACACCTTGGTTCGTGTGACATATGCTGCATTCAATTTCAGTCTTTTTTTTTAATACTAGAATTAATTCCAGGCCAGCAGTAGTATCAAACCAAAGTAGTCATGAATACAACCCAAGAATAGCTGCCTATCGTGTGCTAAAACAAAATAAATATAATGTAATCACCTTCCCAAATAACAACATGGCCTTCACGTAAAGAGAATCCCTTGCAGAAAGATTTTCCATACTATTGATTACTGATTCTTCAGGCATTTTTCTCCAATAGAAAATGTATAGATGGATGCCTACAAAGGCAATAATATTTGACAATTGACTGAGGAAGCAGGGCAGAATAATTTCCTCGGTCAAAACTTATGCTGACAATGGCAAGGTATCATCTGAGATCTGGTGGTAGAAGCAAAGCACAGATTATGCTAAAGCAACTTCATAATAAAATGAGGGAGGCCAATAGACATTCAGCTTTCTCCTTTGCTGTTTGTGTTCCCTGGGCAAGGAAACCGTTTAACCTTTTTCTTTATCTGTAAAATCAGAGATGCTAATACAGACCTCTTAGGGTACTTGGGAAGATTAAATAAAATGAAATGTTTGGCATGGAGGGCTTTCCCACAACTTAATATGTTCTTTCTCTTCCCTTCCTAGGAGAGGGTCTAAATAATAGCCAAGAAAATGAGATTTGGTTGGCACAATGCATTAAAAGAGGAAAATCAGAGGAGTAAAAATATGAATTGCTTATCTTTGCAGATGTTTCTCTTTGAGGATTCTGAAAGGCCTAAAACTGCCTTTCTCCTCACACATAAATACGTATGGAGCATGCATTACATTTCACATTCTCAGCGAGCTCTTTGCCTGGTAGAGAGGGCTTGAATGCCAACAAATTATAACACACGCTCAAGACACAGAGACAAAGGAACAGAGAATGTTTAATCATGAAAGCACATGCAAGGACATGTGCATGAGAGACTGAAAGAACTTACTAGAACTGGGGCATGAACACCATGCAAGGCTGTTAGAGCAAGAGGGAGAGAGACGGGTCAGAGCAGAGGGAACATAAACAGAATACAACCTCTGGGCCTTTTCAAGGCTCTGCACTTGGTCACAGACTTCCCAGGCCTCTGCCTCATTGCTATTCTCATTCCACATTCATGGCCATTCCACCACTTCCAGAGAGTCCAAGACTTTGTATCTCACTTCCTCATTCCCTTCAAAATGAACTCCTTGAAAGTAGGGACTGTAATTTGCATTCTTCGCTAGCTCTCCAGACCTAGTTCAATGCAGTACTCTATGAATGTCTGATGAGTGAGTGCCAATTACAGGTATTGAGCTCTTTCTTCACACTCCGTGATGCTTTCCACCCAGAAACCCCTTCAGTGTATTCTCTGTGAACTCACACTCACTGGCACTACAAGCACTTTTGCAGGACACCTTACTCTGTCACCCTGCCACCATCAGACTCCTCATTAGGCATCTCTGGCACAATGTGGTTCTCTGTATCGCTTGTCATAGTTCAACATTTCTGCAGATCTCCCCCACTAAAATGTAAAATGAGCACCCAAGAAGGCCACAAATAATCTGTATATGTTCAACAGCATCCAAGACACCCCACACAATGCCAAACACCTAGTAGAGACTAAAGGAGTATCTTTTATAACCAAATAAATAACTGGGGGGGGGGAGAACAAAGTTAGAAAACAAAGAAGAAAGGGAAGGATGAATGAAGAAAGGTAGGAAGGAAGAAAGGTAAGTAGGGAGGGAAGGAGGAAGGAAGCGAGGGAGGGAGAGAGAACAGCTTTCAGAGACATGAGTTTGGTAAAGTGCAATAGTCAAGAATATTCTTAGATTTTGGAACCAGGAAAGGTTTTTAAGCCATGAATCAGGTAAGTGAAAAAAAGACTCTGGAAAGACTGTGAACAAGCAGGAAATCCATGTATACAGAAAAGAAGGCTAGGCTACGGTTAAGTGAAGAGTATGAAGGGCTAACATGCAGGGGGCAGAAACAACAGGACTAGATAATATCTTTAACAGGTACATGCAACCGCATTCTATAGAAGCCCTTGGTTTCATAGTCAGCTGGCATTTGGGGCCTTAGCAGAACATGAACAACATAAAATTTAAAAAGTTGGTGGGTGGTAAAAGTGTCTGTATTCATAGAAACAAACTAGAACATATTTAGAACCCAATAATAGTTTGATATTCTGCATGACATTAAAGCATCTGGTGCTCTAAGTCTGACTCTAGGAAACATCTTTCTAGTAGATTACACAGTGGCTCAGCAGAGGCTATTCTTAAGAGAAGCAAAGTAAAGCAGAAATTGTTTAGCCCTGCAGCAAATTGAGTGATATCAGACACTCTTGGGGCCATGTTGAATGCCAAGTCTGCCTGTGGGATAGTTATTTTCACCTCTTTGATACGATGGAAGATATCAAAAAAGCCAATTTTGAGATTCAACACAGAGAACAAGTACATTTATAGGGAAAAAAAAAAACACCTTTTTTTCCAACAAATTGGATTAGTAAAAATTGAAAGGTGGCTTATTTGTGTCACCTTCCCCCTGAAGTATGGCAACATTACTGCATTGCAGAAACTATTTACCAACTCTACATTTACCAATTCTATACATTCATTCAGGCTCAATAATTACATTAGACTATGTTATTCCTATTTTCAATACCTTTATTATTATCACTCATCATTTACCAATTCTATACATTCATTCAGGCTCAATAATTACATTAGACTATGTTATTCCTATTTTCAATACCTTTATTATTATCACTCATCATTTTCCAACACCTGTTTATACATCTAGCCAACAATACTGCCTTATTTTTATAGAAAAAGCAACTAGTTAAACTGAATAACTACCACTAGAGTGTGAAGAACAGCACGTACTTCATGAAATTGACCTGTAATGGAGTGTGGGCTGCCCATGTTCAGCACAGTGTGGAGTATGGATTGGTGCTTCCAATATATCTTGGAAATTGGAGAAAAATTCAATAATAAACTGTATGAAATATATGAGGAACATGCACTAAATTTTTCAGTGCATGCATTTGAAATATCCTAAGTTAATTAAAATTATATTGTTTTCAGTGATTAAACAATTATGCTAAACAGGATTGGTTTCTAGGGCTAGTGACAGATGTCATTGAAGATAAATGACATCTTATTACACTGCTACATTAATAATTAACATACCTTACATCTCATAATAACAATGAGATCAAAATCAGTCCTTCCACTTTATCCAAACTCTATTTTAAGTGAGTCACACTAGATCATCCCAAACATCAGGACATATTGCTTTGTTCCCACTGTAAAACATTCATCATGTTGTCTGTTCCACCGAGTAATATTTCTTAACAGAATTGAACAGTTGAGGGCTAGAACAGCATAAATACATTTTATTAGATGGACCTCTATAAAATTGTTTCATTCATCTTCTTATAGAAATTGTGTAGTGTTCATATGAAGAAGCAGTGATAACAATAAGACTTACCACCATGATGTATCGAGGTCTGTACTGAATAGTTCCAAACAAACCCAATATGACCACTATTATATGTAGAAAATTTCCAAGAATAGGTGCCCACTGGAAGCCAAGGAAGTCAAAGATTTGTCTCTCTAATGCTGAGAGCTGCAACAAAGCAAAGGGAGTTCATGAGTAGCTTATCCAAGCATCATGTCACCATCTCAATCCTTATTTCACTGCTGGAGAGGTCGGCATCTTCAATCTCAACACTTGTAAGCATCATAACCACGAGCATTATTTTAATTAATTATTATTATTATTTTTTATAGTGCTGGGATTAAACTCATGGCCTCATGTATGCTTGGCAAGTGCCTCAACACGGAATCCACCCTTGTTGCTAGAATTTTAGTACCTATTTCATGTACTGTTTTATGCAACTTCTCTCAGGAAATATACTGAGATAACTTTCAATGTTATGGCTCCAAATGTAAATTTTGAACCTATCTAGAGAACTAAGAAATACTCGTTAAGTATTTTTCTACAATAGAAAATCCAGACAAATAAGACTTAAATTTATCATTGTTTGTAATGAAATAATTGACTTAATATAACATACTTAGAGCAATAACCATAATGATATGACAGCTGGTATCATTTTGAAAACAAAACAAAACTCTTACTTAACTTTGCCTTCCTGTGTTAAATATATACTAACCAAACCTGTTTGATTTCTTCTCCTTTCATTAGACTTCCAATAGTGATAATGACTAAAGTAATCATCATTTTGAAAACGTGTTATTTACTTACCCTTGGCTCAAGACTAAAACCAGAGTTAAACATTCCCTTGGAAGTACATTTTACTAAGTTTCTATACCTACATGAAAATTTAGACTAGGTGAAATCCTTTCTGGACACCCAAATAAATATTATGGAGCCATAACAATTTTAGAGACACCATAGTCTATTATATTTGCATTATATAGAATTGTATTTTAAAATAATTCTTCAGTACATCAACCTGTACACTTAAACCATTTACCATTAAATAGGCAAATTTCAGATAGTGCAATGAATACCAATAATGTCAATTATCACAGACACATGGTAGTTCTTGTATTCTATGTCTAAATTTTTTACAATTCTACTTGCATACTTGAACATAATCATATGTTTGAGGCATTTTTCTAGATTTCCTTTGATAAAGTAGGAACTCTAATAAAATGATCCAGTGATTGATTAGCTATTCTGATGGCACTAGAAACTGCAGCTTTCAGATGAAAATGGCACCCTTGGTATTTTTCCAGTTCTGCGACAGGTGTATGCCTGAATAGCTTTAATTTCCTTGGACATAAAGAAATGTCCTCCATCCTGTAAGCTGAATTTACCTTGCTTAAGTTGTGAAGGAAAAGAGAAAAGAACAAATGCCTAAGAGAACCACACCAAGTCCCCATTCATTTTAGGAGTATTTTCTGATTGTGAAATGATTTGTCACCATCTCCTACATCTGCAAAATGCAAGGAAATGCTAAAACACAAAATAATCAGAGCAATGTCAGTAGCAGCACTGTTTTTCAATCTCTTGCTCATATCTCCTTCTGACTCTAATTAGTTCCCAGGAAGCTTCCTTTTATTTATTGGCCCATCAATGATATAAATATGCACTGTTTTTTATGTCCAAACAGGACTGCTTCGCTGAGAAAAAAAAGCAACCCTGAAGAGCAGCCTTAGGCAATTCATTCTGAAACAGCTACCCTATTTTATAGCTGTCCTGCATCACAAATCCTTTAAAGTGAACTTTTCAGAGGAAAACCCTTTCCTCTTTCTACCAGAGGATGCATGGAAAGTGTTCCCTTTTATGATATTAAAGAGACAACACATCATGAAAGGGAAGTCAAATTTTCAATCCCTGGTACCAAAAACAAAATGCTATTTATTAACATTTATTCTCTGAGAATTTAAAAAAATTGAATTCGAGCTGAGTCAAAAAAAAAAAAAAGAGTGGAAAAAAACAACAACGGTTATCAAATTTAGAAAGGGGATCTTACCAAGAATAAGACACAGGTCAGCTGCAACAACCATGCAAACCTACAACTACATTTGAACATTGTATTTAAAAAAAACAACTAACAACTATAATTAAAAAAAAAAACTTCAAAAGTAAAATACCATCATATTTTTATTAACTATTCCATCTAATTATCATCTTAAGCTGTTTAGTGGTTTATTTCACTGGTAAATATAAATACTTCCTGCTTGAATTCCACAATCTCTAAGGACACCACTTTTCAACTCTAGAGCATCTTATTAATAATAAAGTATGTTTCCTCTCATACATGGAAGCTAGAGAGGAAAAGGGAAAAGAAAGGTGTGGGGGAAATCTCATGAAAATCAAAAGGAGAACAGTAGAATAAAGGAAATAGACCAGAGGGAGGGAGGTGGGGAGAAAAGGGGGAAATATTGGGCCAAATTATATTGTTATATCGTGTGCATGCATAATAGGTAACGATGAATCCCACCATTATGTATAATTATAAGCACCAATGACAATATGAAAAAACATGACCCAGAGTCACCAAATGAAATTGGATGACATCCAGGTCACTTTAACTCAGAAAAAGTATGAAAATAATTTATCAATTTTACTATCAAAATGGTTCTGATCCCTGGTGTGATGAAGCCCCCTGGAACTGGCTGGGAAGGTCACCATGTGCACTTCTTTCCAAGTCTTTGGTCAGTAATGTCAAGTTGGGAATTTGATATTGGCCGTGATGGGAATATTTACAAAGTGGAAATTGGGAAATGCTAAAATCAGGACTTGTTTGGTTTGAGAACCTATTATTAAACCTTTGCTTGCACATGACTTGGGAAACAGTGGTTTGATTTGGGAGAGCATAGGAGGAAGTCTCTACATTGGTATGGCGTACCTAGGAAGTAACCCAATCCAGAAGAGAACAGAAGGATGCAGGGTCCAGAGAAGGGTCTGAGGAGATGATACAGCAGGAAAAAGAATGTATGAGACACTGGAAGTTTAAATACAGGTAGAAAAATCCAGAAAATGCAAAGGCAATAAAATAGTCCAGGAAAGCAAAACCAACCAGACAAGGATTTAAAACAGAAAAAGAAGCACTGACTTAAATAACAATGGAATCATTTGTAAGTGAAAGCTAAGGTAGGTAAGAACCTGACAGCTATGAAGAATAGGATGGAAAAGAGTATGTCTCTTTTTCTACAGAGTTTTTTAAAAAAGCATCCCTGTAATCCCAGTGGCTCAGGAGGCTGAGGTGAGTTCAAAGCCAGCCTCAGCAATGGCAAGGTGCTAAGCAACTCAGTGAGACCCTGTCTCTAAATAAAATATAAAATAGGGCTGGGGATGTGGCTCAGTGGTTTAGTGCCCCTGAGTTCAATCCCTGGTACCAAATAAACAAATAATTAAAAGACAATTGAAATCAGAATAAAAATACTGTAAAATACAGTATCTTACTGATACATCTATTATGATTAATGTTTCACATGGCATCTTGCATAATTGCCCATAATGATTATTCCTAATTATGAAAATTAATTCACACTTAATTTTAAAGAGCTATAAAATCTCTGTCTGGGTGACCAAGCAGGTTCCTGGGCATTTACAGACTGAGTCTACAGGATTAGTTTCTGTCCAAGTAAAAGCCAAGCACGCAGGCTCGTTCTTAATGACTAAGCGTCTTGGAAAGTCAGCCTCATGGGAAGAGAAGGGAGCTGCCTTCCCTCTCTTTATTCTTGGACTTTTGCTCTACTCACTAGAGACAAATCCAATGAAAAAGATCAAAACAGGGTCACTAGTGTCAGTAGAATCGTAAGAAAGCATTTGATCAAACCACAATCTCACAAAAGACTATGGAATTAAAGCATATTGCATGAGTTGGTCCTCTCTTCTGTGTGACTTCTAGCTTGAGAATTCACATGGTAAATATTTTATAATCATGAAGTATTAATTCTTAAAGTTAAGATTTAAAAGCTCCAAGTAACATTTTTATTAGCTAAATTAATATTTCTTAGGTTTTGGGTTTCTAAGAGGTTTTGGGTTGTTAAGGCAGGTTCTTTATGTATGCAAAATCTATAGGACCCTCAGCTCACCAATACTTATTTCCATTTCCATAACTTATCTACTCAATTTCCAAGGGCATTATCATGCTTTATATTAGTAACATTCATCTTCTATGTATATATGTATGCCTATGCCAATGATGGTCTTATATTTTAAACTATAATTTGAGAATTTTATTTCATATCTCTGAGTTAAAAAAGGAGATCAATAGCATTTGCAATGTGACTCTATTTCCTATTGAAATATCATGAAAGTTCTAACATGATATTTACCACTATGATAAAGCAGATACTATCCTGAAGAAGTTTTCATGTACCTATAGACAGCTAAATAAGCCTTAGGATGTATATGAGCTTTGAGATGGATCCAGGAAATCCAGGTCTGGCTTACTTATATGGCTCATCCAATAATGACAATAATAGTATTAAAGTCTTCACTGCTTTGGTTTAGTTTTTTGTTATTTTTGCTAGAGGTTAGACAGCAAAGTCTATGTCAGTGAAACCAGAAACCAATGAATCAGTGAAATGAATAAAGCTAGATAAAATTTAAAACAGTTTAATTTGTCATCTTCTTTTCCTATTGCTTGACTTTTAGAATCATCTCTGATGGTCTAAATGGCCACGGTGCTTATACAGGTAGGTGAGGTAGAAATGTGGGTGCACAGAAGAGTAGAGTCTGTAATGCCAATTGTGTTTGCCTACATTGTTTTTGGAGCTAATTTTGTTAAGTGAAAAAAATTCTCTCTAAAATGTTTGTAAAAATTTCTTAAATTCTACCTCTATGTTTTCAAATCCTGTATCTCAAGAGTATTTTCTAGTATTACAATTCAATAATGAAGGTATAAACTTCAAGAAAATGGCATAGGATTTCAGAAAAGTGCTTTACATAGTGCTGCAAATCTATTTTTTGAAGAAATAAGGGACTGAGTGTATCATATCATGGAAATTTTCCTGTTGACAGAGGAATGGATGTTACATTGCAAATAGATTGATGGAGGCTGATGAGTTGGAAGAGTGCATGTGAAGGGCATCTATGTACCACAAATTCACTCAGAAAATCCCTTCACCTTGTGCACTGACTCAGCATAACAACTACCAGAGTGATAACTATTTCCCCAACTTCTCTTTATGTCAGGGAGTGAATTGATGCATCAGAGAAATGCTCTAAAGCCTGAAAAATAAAACACATGGGGATGCTATGCATACCACATTATTTAACACATGATTTTTCAGTACTTATTAATCTAACTTCATCCTAACCAAATCAGGATTGATAATTATTATCTTATTGGATGTATGAAAAAAAAAACAGTCAGCTCATTATCATCAGAGTATCTTTATGTCTTCACTAAACCACTCTGAAATCATGCAACAAAAAGAACTAAATTCTGAAATAGGCCGTATCACAAGAGGTAGAGATAACGAAGAAAGCATGGAGATGTGTTTCGTGATTTAATACTCTTTCTTTGCTGCTTCCATGTCTAGATCAGACACTCTCCCCTCCATGCTTAGAAGGGGCAAGTTGTATCTTTTAGAAACTTAACATCTGCATTATCCTTCATCAAACTCCAGTTTCTTCCTCAAAAGAAGATAATAATCATCTTTATCTTGCTGATAAATATTAAGATAAGCAGATCAAGCACATAGATTACAATCATTAGTAAAATTGGTATGCTAGTTTCTTATTGGTATTTCAGTGCTCTAATGAATTATCAAAACTTATACTAGTTTTTTGTCTTCTGTAGTTTAGAAGTCTAGGAAGGTTCTCAGTGGGCTAAAATCAGTGTATGGACAGGGCTGCACTTCTGGTGGCTCTAGGGGAGAAACTCTTTCCTTGGCTTCTTCAGCTTCTAGAAGCTGCCCAACTCCTGTGTCTGGTACTCCCTCCTCCATCTTCAGAGTCAGCCACAGTAGGGTGAGTCTTTTACTATTTCATGCCTGCCTCTGCTTCCTTCTCACCTATCAACTTCCACTCTTTATATAAAAACACCCTTGTGATTACATTGGGCTCTTCTTGATAATGCCGGAAAATCTCTCCATCCTGAAATCAGCTAACTACTTCATTCTGTTGGCAATGTCAATCCCCCTTAGCATGTAAGACAATGTATTCATGTCTTGATGATTGGAATGTCAATATCGTGAAGGGCCAATATTCTACCACACAGTTGTTACCTCCTGCTCTATTTAAGGTTCTCTTGTGTATGGTACCCTATCCAGGCCCTGGATCAGTCTAGGAAGAGCTCAGAGCTTTCTCTTCCCTTTTATTTAACTACAGAAAGCCATTTCTGAGATAGGGTCACTGTTTTTTTTTTCCAGCTCCTGCTGTGACCAACACCACTACTGAGGTGGACAGGACCTCTCTTTCAACCCATGCTGCACAATAGATAGTAGTTTTCAGAAAAACTAATAGCATTATAACTCAAGACCTGTGATATGAGAAATTTGAGGTAAATAAATATAGCTTTAGCACTACAATAGCACTTAGAAAGCTTTATCAATGGGCATACTGGCAAGGAAATGATAAATACATTCACTATATATGCTGGAGTACAATCATGCTTCAATATGGGGATTGGTTCCAGGATCCCCATGGATACCAAAGTCTGTGGACTCTCAAGCCTCACATAAAATTGTATGGTATTCACATACAATCTACACAATCTTCCTGTTGACTTGAAATCATCTTTAGATTACTTACAATACCTAACACAATGTAAATGCTATGTAAAAATTCATTATAATGTCTTATTTAGGGGATACTGACAAGAGAAAAAAAAAAGGTTGTGCATGTTTTATACAGACACAATGTTTTCCCAAGTATTTTCACTGGAGGTTGAATGAATCCATAGATGTGGAACCCATGGTCATGAAGGACCACTGTATATTGCATATCCTAGCAATACCCTCATGAAGTGAGCATATTATGAATAAGTCCTTATTCTTTGTCTTGGGAAAATTACTTGCATGGTGATAATGAAGAAAATCATGTAAGACATGTCTAGTAATAATTATGGATCAATAGCATCATTCAGCATTTACATAACAATTTTTTTACTTTCAAGCAACTATACTGATATTGTGCAAATTCAAAATACTGTGACTTTTTCAAGATGAATAAATTGAAAGAAAAACTGCACCAGTCTCCAAGGAGTCCAGGGAAGTACTGACATGCTTTGCAATTGGCAGGCATTAGAGAAATCACCTGATACTTACGATTTTAGAAAGTGGAAATTACACACACACACACACACACACACACACACACGGATCTTGGAAATGCTTTGCTCTTGTCATTATTCCCTATATACAGTATAAAATAATGTATAACTTAAGTAATGATTAATCTAATGTGGAAAGATTGACAGGTAATCCTGAATATTTTTTAAAAATACTTTGAATTCAGTCATTAGAGAGTAATTAGCTGTTTCTTTCCTGAATCAGTTTTAGGAATCTGAAACCTTTATTTTAGGTTTTCTATCTTTTGTTCATTCATTCATTTAGTCAGCAGGTGCGATTTAACAATTACCAGGAGTGGACACTGGAGTATAAAGATGAATGGCAGAATTCTTAGCCTAGAGCAGCCAGTTCATGTTCTAGTGAAGAAAGACATAAGTCTACTAATTGTGAATAAAACATTATATGTGCTGTGGCAGAGGGTGTCAAGGAGTGAAAAGAGCACAGAGCAGTGTTCTAACACTTTTTGACAGTATCCTATTATAGACACTTATACAAAGATGTGGTGTGTGTGTGTGTGTGTGTGTGTGAGAGAGAGAGAGAGAGAGAGAGAGAGAGAGAGAGAGAGAGAGAGAGAGAGAGAGAGAGAGAGAGAGAGATACATTAGGATTCTTTAAAAACCAAGTGGCTTTTAAACCACTATTTTAAAACCAAGCTCTACCATTGAGCTACACCCTTAACCCTTTTTATTTTTTGAGATAGGTTCTCTTTAAGTTGTCAAAGGTGGTCTTGAACTTGCAATCCTCCTGCCCCAGTCTCTTGAATCACGTGGAATACCAGTGATGCACTACTCAACAGTATTCTTAAGGAATGGTTCAAGGTTTTCCAGAAGAGAAGAGAGGGAGCAGAAGAATTCAAGCTAAAAGAAGAGCAAGACATTTCCAAGATCTATGAAATATCTTCTGTACCCCTGAAATAGAAACTATTCTATTTTAGCTCCACTAAATTTAAGTCCATTTTCAGAATTTAATGTTAATTCCACAAGTTGTAGAAACAACAGGGCATTTATTGGCCATATGAACTCCTGAGCCAAACTGTTTCAAAACATGCTTTTGCCACTATATTAACACGTGATTCTGAGCAATATTCTACATCTTGGCTCGTTATCTATAAGATCAGGAAAATGATAGAAAGAACTTCACTTGTGGTTTTGTAGACTGAATAAATTAATGTATACAAGGGACTTAAATCCATGCTTGGTGTACACACACACATACATATATGTTAATACATACATGTATATGTTTGCTCTTATATAAGAATACTAACAAGGATAATGGGAAGGGAAATTTTTGGAAACAATGTAAATGTCCTATATAATGGGACATATATTAAATGTATATGTTGATATATTTGTGGAGTGAAATAGTACATGTCCACAAAAAAAGATATATCCCAATATGTATTGATATAAAAATCCAATCACAATATATTATGTAGAAAAAAACCATGTGTAAGTAAGATGGCATGCTATTTGATAATAAGAAATGTATATCTTCATCTAATCAATAAACATTTTCAGATCTTTGTAAGTATATGAAATGTTTGTATAGCTATGTATATAAATCATGTGTGGTATACAATATTGAATCAATCTTTTCAATTATTCCTGAATAGGAGACTATTGGTTGTTTAAAAATTATTGCTATTCTAATCTTAAAAATATTTTCTTCAATAAATGTGGATTACTTGTGTCGAAAAACCAATCTGTGTACTTATGAAATATTTCTGTGTGTATGTGTATTTTATTTCAACCTACAATAGGTAATGTGCTTTTCATATTCTAGCACATACATACTGAAATAAAATATCAAAAAGCAGTACTTAATTTTAGTGTGTGTTACAGTTTGTTCTATTTTTATTTTATTATATTTTGCTAACCTAGACCATCTACACTGAGTTTTCAATCTACCAATGAATGAAGAATCATTGTTTGTTAAAACACTGGTATAGAGAACACAGTTTGTAAGCTGCCACCAAAGAGAAAAATGCAAATTAAGGCATAATTGAATAAAGACTTTCTGATTTACCTTGAAGTTGTTGGAAAACCATTAAAGAAGGTATTTCTTGCATACAGGAGTTTCACAAATAGCACGAAGCTTTAAGAAATCCCTCTTGTCAGAGATTTGAAGGTGCTTTGTTCTTATTTTGCAATAGAAATGGGAAAGCAATGGGGATGGGGGCCAGTCTTGGACTGAACACAGGGAACACAGTGGAAGTTATTGCAATCATCAGTTGAGAGAAGATAGAAACCTGAACTAAGGCTGGCCAAAGCAAGGTAGAATAGGGATGGCGTGGAAAGATCAAAGAACTAGACTCTAAAGAGCAATTATCAATGAGGAATAAAGGATAAACTAGGACACTTTGGCTTACATTTTCACTCCCAACAAAAGAGAATTTGCATGGTAGATACTTTTAAATCATTAAAAGTGGGGAGTAAAATTCCAGTTTGGAAGCCAATGTATTTGAATCCATATGGAAGATCTTATACAGCATCAGATTACAGAATCCAATTGAGCTTTCATTATCCTTTGATTTAAGGCAAATTAAATCCAAGTGTTGGTGGTCCACCCATGGATTATGCACTTTGATAGCACCTCACAGCAAAGAACTTTGAATTTCCTCAGTGAGCCCAATACTAGGTGTGGAAGTTGTCTCTTCCCTGTTAACAAGTACACCAAAGAGTCAAGTGTTTTTCATGTAAGTTCAACCAAACGTAACTAGAATAATTCAAATAATAGGGCAAAAAGTGGGCATACTTTTGTGTAAGGAAAGCTAAATTCTATTAAAAATGAATTTTGGTTTGTTCACTGTCAGGGATTATTTTAGTTCCTACTCTTCTCAAATTAATCCAATTAGCTTAACTAATACAGAGGGTTTCAAGCTGTGGAGTCTAATTGTGGGAAATGAGCTTCTTATAATTAAGTAAATTTTAAAATTGTTTCATTTTACCAATAGGTTCTCATTAAGAGAAGGGTTTTTATACTGGTTTTCAAGGAGCATTAAAGACATTAATATGGACATAAATCAAACCATGCCATAAAAATATAGATGGTATGAAAATTTCTCATTCCTTCTTCTGCATGAACTCAGTCACACTCTGGGTAAAATTTTCACAAAAATAAGGCAGAAGGGAGTCATCAAGTAATGTTTGTCCAGTGATATCACTTGATCTCTAAAGAGCGTCATTTCATCATTTGATTCAGCTTCTAAATATTCTGCCCCCTGCTAGAAATTTTTTCACAACCCAACTCTCCTCCAGTCCTCCTCTTTTCTACTCCAAAAACTGACCTTATGAAATGCAGCCACAGTCCACAAACAGTTCAAGTCAGGAGTAAAACAACTATTTTAGCAAAAGCCCAAAGTGCCAATTTGTTACAGAACAGTGACTGAAGATTGAATTTCAACCCTCCAGTGGAGCCCTAATAGATGCAAGCACACTAAAGTTGGACCCCTAGGCTGGGTGACCTATACAATCCTACAAACAGCTGGCAGGAACAAGCCCACTATGGCATTTAAGACTCCCCAGGTGGTGTTACCTAAATGGCAACCCAGCAGGAGAAGACAGAAGAGACTGTTAGGGGTCAAAAGTTTCTTTCAAAGCCTTTTCTCATTTTTATTTGTAGTAGAGACCACCTGCAACTATTTTTTTTTCCCTTTAAAAAAATCACTTTAAAGTACATATTTTCAGTAAGAACTAAGCATCACTTGGGAATGAAATTCAATGTTTCCTCTTTAAAAAAATAAAGAATGCAAACCTTAAACATGCCAAAGTATTTAACTAGGAAGAAGTCATTCTAATTTTAAAAACAGAATATACAAGAAACTTTTAAGTAAAAAGAAGTTGATGATATTCGAGCAGTTGGACATCACCAACTGTTTTTTTTTTTTTTTTGATGGATCCCTTTGCTTTTTTTTTTTTTTCCCCACTCCAAGCTGATTGTGCAGCAACTACTTGAATATCCTGTTCCTGTTTGTATCCTGGGGAGGGTAGACCACCTGCAATCTCAGTGTACCTCCTTGTTACAGAACTAGCAACAGACTTCGACAATGGTGGAGGTGTTTCCTTTGCAATCTTGCATTTTATTTCCTTCTTCTTCATGTTTATCTTTAACTGATAGCTATGGATTATGTTGGTACAATAATCTTAATCAAGTTGACTTGATGTGAATTGGTCTTCAGAGTCTCATGACTTGATTTGAATTGGTCTTCAGAGTCTCATGACTTGATTTGAATTGGTCTTCAGAGTCTCAAGGGATGAACTGAATCCATCTCTTTTAATCATGCTGATACTTGGGGATATCAGAATGTTTCCCAAAGAACCAGGGAAGATTCATCAACCTCTTAGTTTCATTTTTTTAGACTGTAGATACAAATAGGGTAAATAAAACAGAAGCTTTCATGTGTTTGTCTACTGGGGTCCTCTTCTGGTGACAGGAGTTGAATAAAGATTCATTTTCTTATGCAGTTACCCTGGTACCACAGACAGACATTGTTCACATTCTGAGAATGTCTCTCAGCCACATGTTCATGCCCTTCTTCTAGTGAAGATCTATCTTTGTATGGTCCTTTATGGGAATGATGCTTTTCTCACAATTTTATGTGCATTGAGTATAATTCATTACTGTTTCATGCTTCAGCCCCAAATGACATTAATATTATAAAATGTATAATATGTATTTATTATGCTATGATTTACATTTCAGAGTCTCATATTTGAAAGTAAACAAAGGACTAATGTTTCTATGAATATACTTCCATTTCTGCTAAAGTTATGAGAGAGAGAGAGAGAGAGCTTGTATTGGCTCATCACCTACTTTGTGGTAGGCATCACATATGATGATAAACCCAGTAAGCCCTATGAAATATTTAAAGAAATTTAAAAATTACTCAAAACACACTAGGAAACAACTAGTAAGCATCAGAACAGGGTTCAAATCAAGAGAATGTTCTTTCCTTAAAGGTTTAAATTGATTCCCACCTTGATTAAATATTTAACTAACTTATATATACAGTTATAAATGTTTTTACAGTTTTTTTATTTGTGCCTCATTGGTGAATTTATTTTTTGATCTGCAATAGCAAGTTTATAGGAAGAAATTCAACAAAATACAGACAAGATGTCCACCTGTAGGGAGGCGAAATAAATATACATTTCTGCATTCCCCTTTCTAAGTTCATCCAAAAGATTGGACATCATGTGAACAACAAACATAGAAAGACCTTGAAAGTGGAGTCACTAACAACCTGTGCAATGAAACTGTTATATCAAAAATGTTAATGGGTACAAACAAAAAAGGCCCCCCTTCCAAATCTGCTCTCTCTAGTCTAAGGTCCAAGAGAAGCTCAACCTGTCAGAAGCAAAAACTTTTCCACAATAGCAACTCTAATCTGAACATTATGGTGGTGTTGGTAGTGAGGGGCTGTGGCCATTCCTTCATTCATGACAAGAAAGAGCCTAGCTTTTCACCCTCAAGAATGGAGTCAGAGAAGTCCCTAAAGGGTGTTGGGACTTCTTCTCTCATGGTGACATCAGACACCATATGATCAGCCTGAGCTTCTATTTTCACTAGGCAGCAAAGATACCTTGCTCCCCTCCATTGCCAAGATAAACCAAAGTGGAGTCAGGAATTTTACCATCGCCCAGAGGTAAAAAGGCTAGTTCAACATGGTGTCAGTGGAGACCATACGGAGAGGTGAGATTGGTTTCACCAAATACAAATGATAAGCCCCTTTTCTCAGGTGTCAATGGAGTCTGACTAAAAGAGAAGGTTTAAATAATATCTGAGGTCTCACCATATAACAAAAAATGTTCAAGTTTTAATTAAACAATACACCTGTCATAATGAGGAACAGAAAGAACTCAAGCTAAATGAAACAAGACAAAAAATAAACAATAGATGCTAACACCAGGGGGAAAGAGATGTTTATGTTATCTGACAAAGATTTTAAAGCAGCCATGCTAAAAATAATTCAATGAGAAATCATCAGCCGACTTGAAACAAATGAAGTCACAGAAACTCAGCAACAGTAGGAAATTTCAGCAAAGATGTAGTATATACAAGGAAGATCCAAATATGAACTTTTTAAGTAAAAAAAAAAGTCTGGTGATTGGCATTAAAAGCTCAGTTGGTGGGTTACACAACAGAAAGGGGACAGAAGAAAGACTCAATGAACTGGAAGATAGGACAATAAAAAATACCTAGTCTGAACAACAGGCTGAAAATAGAGGGGGGAACTGACTCAAAGACATGTGGGACTGTAACGTAATATTTCTAGCATTTGAGGAAATAATAGCTGAAAACTTCCCAAAATAAGAGAAATAAGCTGAGAGATCTACAACCACAATAAGCCCAAGAAAGTCCATAAAAAGATGCTGATATAACAATATTGCTTTCCAGAGTGGTTGCAATGTATGAGTGTACCTTCTTTCCCAAATCCTTGGAACATTTATTGTTGCCTCTATTCTTAATAAGTGCCATTCTGACTGGAGTGAGATAAAATCTTAGAGTGGGTTTTGATATACATTTCTCTAAGTGCTAGAGATGTTGAACACTTTTTCATATATTTGTTGACTATTCATATTTCTTCTTCTGTGAATGACTGTTCAGTTACTTAGCCCATTTACTGATTTTTTTTCTAGTTTTAGATGGACAGAATGCCTTTATTTTATTTGTTCATTTTTATATGGTGCTAAGGATCAAACCCAGTGGCATACACATGCTAGGCAAGTGCTCTTCCACTGGGCTACAGCCTAAGCCCTGGGTTATTTGTTTTTTCGTGTTAAGTTTTCTGAGTTCTTTATATAACCTAGAGATTAGTGCTCTATCTGCAGTGCATGTGGTAAAGATTTTCTCCCCTTCTATAGGCCCTCTCTTCATGTTATTCTTTGCTAAGAAGCTTTCTAGTTTGAATCCATCCTATTTATTGATTCTTGATTTTACTTCTCATGCTTTAGGAGTCTTATTAAGAAAGTCAGGTCTTAAGCTGACATAATAAAGATTTGGACCTACTTTTTCTTTCATTAGGCACAGGGTCTCTGTTCTAGTGCCTAAGTCTTTGATCCACTTTGAATTGAGTTTTGTGCAGGGTGAGAAATAGGGGTTTATTTTTCTTCTTCTTTTTTTTCTTTTTAATACCAGGAATTAACCTAGAGGCACTTAACTACTCATCCAAATCCCCAGGCCTTTTATTTATTTATTTTTTTAATTTTGAGGCAGGGTCTCATTAATTGCATACAAGTTCTGTCCTTGAACTTGTAATCCTCCTGTCTTAGCCTCCCAAGCTGCTAGAATTATATAGACATGCTCTACCATACCTAGCTCACATAACAATCTTAAAGACAAATTACTTCAATAGAGCCCAAAGAAAAACAGTTTACTTACAGGATAAAAACAACTAGAATGATAGAAGATTTATCATCAGAAACTATGGAAGTCAGAATAAAGTGGCACAATATTTTTCAAAATTTGAAAGACAAAAAACTGTCAACCAAGAATCCTATTCTGTACTTTAGAAAAATAGACTTCATATTTGGCTGGAAATCTTGATTCCTCAGATAAAAGAATACTTGTCCTTGAGAAACATCTGTCACCAGCAGACTTTTTCATAAAAATGTGTATATGAGATTTCATTAATAGAAATAAAAAATAGCCAAAATAACCAAAGAAGAAACTTCAGGAGGAAACAAAGAATATGCTATTAAATTATTGGTAAATAAAATAGTTTTTGCTTCTCTTCTTGAGCTTTCTAAATTATGTGTGATGGTTGAAGCAAAATTCACAATAATATTTGCTGTGGTTCCAAAAATAAATGGAGGAAATATCTAAAATTATTATATTATAAAAAGAGGGAGACAGGGAAACCTAAAAGGTGGCATATTTTTCATTATTTATCTGAAGGTAAAACAAAAGCACTGATAGAATATGATAAGTTTTGATGCCATGAGAGAAATCACTGAAAATGCTACACATGGGACATGCTAAAAATCACTATAAATAAATTAAAAGCGAATTTTGAAAAAAATGTATAAAGAAATTCCCAGGAAGGCAGGGGAAGAAAATATAGAAATAAAAAAGTAAAAACAAATAGAAAGTGCAAAATGAAATGTTAGACTTCAGTCCTAACATATCAAGAATATGCAAATAGTCTATATATACACCAATTAAATGACAGAAATTGGTAGAATGGATCAAGAGACATGACCCATCCACATGTTATCTATCAAAAACTCACTTTAAATAATTAAGTAGGTTGGCATTAAAAAGTAAAAATAGATATATCATAAAACATTATTCAAAAGAAAGCAGGAGTGACTATGCTAACATCAGATACATAAAAACTTACAACAGATCAAAGAAAATTTCAGAGACAGAGAGGGACAGTATATGATGATGTATGTCAATATACAGGGAAGACATAATAATCCTAAATATATATATGAACCAAATCAAGAGTGGCAAATATGCAAAATAAAAGCTTATAGAATGGACAGGAAAAATTGACAAATCCATTGCTATCATTGAAGATTGCTCCCTCTTGACCAAAGAATTGACAGAATAGCTAGACATAAAAATTAGAAAGTATAGCAAAGAACATGAACAACATAAATAAACAATAAAATCTAATCAATATTTACATAATGCTCTACCCAGAAATAGCATATATTCATTTCAAGAATCAATAGAATATACATCAAGATGGACCTTATTTTGGGACATAAACAAATCTAAACAAGTTTAAAAAGACAGTCTCTTATTTGACCAGAATGATTAAAGTACAAAATAATAGCACAGAAATTTAAAAAATTAGTTTTCAAAACTTGAAAACTAAAAAAACATATTTCTAAATATTTCAACAATAAATTGAACTAAAAATAACACAAAATTTATAGGAAACAGATAAAGAATATTTATAGGGAAATTTGTAGTACTATATTAATGTATAAAATTAGAAAGAGGAAAGGTATTCAATCAATAATCTATGCTCCTACTTCAAGAACCTAGAACAAGAAGAAAAAATTAAATCCAAAGAAGGAAATGGTGAAGAAATTAGAAATCAAAGAAACTGATGAGAGGAGAAAGAAACAAAATGGTACCACTAGTCATAAATTTGTTTAGTCTTGATTTATGACTCACTAATGTGAGACACTTTCATAATTATTGCATACTTGATTGAAAAGATATGTATCTATAGCCTTTGGGTGCAGTGTAAATATATTTTATATGGTACACAATTATTCTTACTTTTGTAGTTATTTGCATGATTTCTCAATTGCCAAACTATGTGTGGCAAAACAGTCCAATATGATGCACTTGTAAATTGTCTTTCATGTTTTAAATTTTTTGCTTTATTTCATGCAATTTTTAAAGCTAATACAACTTTAATCTATCAATGCCTTTGGCAAATTTAATATTTTATTATAATACATTGTAACTTTATCTGTTATACTATTGATTTTTTTTCCTTAAATTTTGTTTTGTTTGGGATGACTAGATCATCTTACTGTGATTTAATGTTTGCTGATACAGCGGTTTCCATAGTTTCAAATATAATATCTGTGTTCCTATGGGGTATATTGGTGGGCTTTAACCTGAGAGTCTTTGGGTTATGTCAAATACTTTCCCAGTCATATTTATTGTGATTCATTATATAGATTCGCTCCTATTATTTCAGCTTTGTTGTTCATTTTCTTGCCACTTCTGGACTTCTTTATCTACTTTCTTTTGTATCAACCAAGTGTTTTCACTTTTTATTTTTTCCCTTTATTCAGCTTAAGTATATTTGCTTGAATTTATTGATAAAGTTATCTGTGATATATTAGCATACATTCATAAATTATCAGTATTTAAAATTAATCATTGTGATTTTCTTCTTCACAAGAGAAACTCTTTAATGCCCACATAGGTAATATTTATGCATAATATTTTGTGGATACCATCATCATTATTTTCTTTAGTCCATGTTCATATCTGACTTATCTAAATATATTGTCAATTTCTTGCTTTTCATTTCTTCTTGTATCTCAGATCTCTCTGAGAAAACTTTCATTCTAAAGATTATACTTTCAAATTTCTTGAATAGAGGTCTCTTGGTGGCACATTTTTTCCATTTTCTTTCACTGAAAAGTAAATTTATTTCAGTCAAATACTGTAAGACATTTTCCATTAAGTTTATTTAACTTTATGCACATTTAAAATGCTCTTCATTCACATGAGCTAGTTAGAAGTGATTGATTATTTGTCTTGTGAAGGGATTTTCTCCTTTTCCTCTATCAGGTCTTAAAATTTTTCCATGTTCTCAAAGTGTCAATAATTGAATATAATATCTCTTTGTGCGGAGATATTATACTTTTGTTGATATTTTAATTTATCTTTCTTGATAATTTTTTGGACTTCTCAAATCTAATAAAAATTACTTTTAATAAATTCTGGAGAATGTTCAGCCATTTCCTTATCAGATATTTACCCTAATCCTATTGTATGTCTCTGTTCTACAGGAATTTCAAGGAGGCACATAGAAGAATATCTCATTCCATCCCATGTCTCTTAATCTCCTAATTCTCTAATTTTCATGTCTTTGTACAGTATTCTGTATGATATTATCAGAAATATTTTGTTAGTTTTCTTCCAACCTCTTGACCCTACTAAGCCTTCCTATTGAGTTTTATTTTTTAAAGTTTTAATATTTTCTATTTGTCTATCCTACTTGGTTCTTTTAAAAATAAGCGTAGTTTCCCCTTTCTATACTACAAGCCAGTCTTTTCTTTTAAAATTATATTAACTTATTTCACATTTTATGTCCCATATCATTGTAGGTTTAATTCAGCTCTTATGTTTCCATTGCCTCACATACATGTTACTTTATTTATTTTGGCATTAGAAATAGTTGGTTATGAGTTCAATTTCTTGGAACTTTTACTTTGAGACTATTTTTATTGTATTCGATTAAGGTGTGAAATGGGTTAGTGAAATAATTATGACAGTCAATCAAATTGACATATTTGTGTCTATCTCTTCCCATAACCCTTTTTCTTTCTTTTTTTTTCACTTTATTTTTTTCTCTTTCTATTTTATTTATTTATTTTTTGTGGTAGTACCACCTGAAATTTCAGCAAAGATGGAAATCCTGTCACTTGTGACAAATGGACAAAGTTGGAGGATATCATGTTAATGGAAATAAGAAAATAGAAAGGAAAACATTACCTAATTTCACTTATATGTGTAATGTTAAAAAAAATGTCATATATAGAAATAGAGAATGAATGGTGATGATTCCCAGGGTAGAGACAGAGTTTGGGGAAATGTGGAACAAAATGACAATTAGGCAGGATGATCAGTCCAGAGATGTAATCTGTAGCATGATAATTTCAGATAATTATATCTTTGGGAAATTTTGTGATTTGTTTTGAAGTTAAATAATCTTGGATCAGATTTTTGTTTGCTTTTGGATTTTCATTTGTGTTTGCCAAGGTGTCTTAAAGTAGTAATGGCCTAGTGCCATTTAAAACACAAGAGTGCTATACAATTTAGCTATAAATGCATGTAAAGTATTTGTGAGTAGTTAGTATTTCAAAAAAATGTTCCCCATCTAGCACCAAAGCTGGAGGCACAAAATTTTGATTATCTTATTGGGGATAGGGTTAGGTTTGCTTCACCTTTACTTTGAAGCGATTGGGTTTCCAGTTTTATGGAAAGATATTATTCTTCTAGTTTGGGTGTTCCTTGGACTTTATCTTTTCTTCCCCATTCTTTTAGTTCTGCAAACTGAAGCTCAAGTCCAGAAGTACCAGAACTACTCGGTTTCTTGTTAGCTCACTGACACAATTAAACATTTAAAAATCTGACATTTACAGTTGTTTTTAGCAGTAGTGATGTTCAGGAAATTGTTCTATCACACTATCATAAATACTTCTTGAGATGTTTTTGGCCAGTACCATATTTCCTCTGTTATTTATCCTGTGTTATGGAATTACCAAGAAACATGCTTTTTTCCAACCATTTCACTGTGTCCTTTTGCCCAGATGTTCTCTGCTTCACTCTGGGTCCAGAGCAATGGAGTGGCTGACCAGTGAACTAGACCTCTGAAAGTACAAGCCCAAATGATCTTTCCATCCTTCAACTATTCTTGTCAGGTAATTTGATCATAGCAATGCAAAACACTGTTACCCACTGATGTTCTATATTAGAAACGATGAACATAAATCATCTCTTTTCCCTGAGATGAAGTGGGAAATTGTACCCATCCAGTTCTCCATCTAGTGATGTTGTTACTTAATATTAAACTATTTTGTTGCTGTGGATTGAACTGAGGGGTGCTTAACCACTGAGCCACATCCCTAGTCCACCTTTTTATGTATACATACATATATATTTTTTAAAAAATATATATTTTATTTAGATACTGGTGTCATTGAGTTGCTTAGGACCTCTCTCAGTTGCTGAAGCTGGTCTTTAACTTGCCATCCTCCTGTCTCAGCCTCCTGAGCTGCTAGGATTACAGGTGTGGGCCATCATGTCCAACCTAATGTTAAACTTTAGATCAAATAACAGAAGAAATCCTTTTTTATAGTAGTGATTAAAATCTTATTTTCTCTTAATAAATTATGCATTTGGAGAAAGTTATGAAACAGAATGTGTTAAGTGGAAAAAAAAAAGACTGCATGCTCATTCTCCTCATGTACACATTAGAGGTCAAAATAATTTGTAGCATAAGATAGAACTTTTAAGAATCCTGGGACATGATCAACTTTTATTTTTATAGAACAACATAAATACAAGGGATATAACAGTGTTGTGCATATGGTGATTTCACAATGAATACCTGCCCAATAATATTCTTTCTTATCTTTAGAGAAAGAAAAGCTAACTATTTTAAAGATAACTTAGAGTAAAAATATTTGTGGGAAATCTAGTTTTAAATCATGATAGATTTAATAAATAAAATGGGTATTGACATGAGCTGGATGAAATAAGGGGACTTGTTTGGCAAGGTAGGTGGAAGAGGTAACTCCAGGCTTGGGAAAGGTAGAAGAATAGTGTGATGATTTTAATAATATATTTTTGCACTAATGTGATAAAAATATCAATTTAAACCTTCTAAATATATACAATGTCATTCTTTCCTGAACCATTGAATTCCTATAACTTTTACCTGGAAGGAGATTTGGGCCTTTCATTTCTTTGTCTTCACCACAACCACCACCATCTGTTTTTCCTTTTCACAGTCCCCTCTCCATGGTAACACATTGATTTACCAGCATGATTGCAATTGTATGGCCAACTTTGTGTAACCTGCTACTGCCAACCATGAATCCAGCAATTTTCTCTTTCTACCTTTGCTTTCACAGGCACCTTCTACTGCCTCTATTGCTGTTTTAAGGGGCACCACACAGTGGGGAGAGAGGGCGTTGTTTAATGAAAGGTGCCTTTTATCACAGCAGCCATCTCAGGGCCAGAACTTTTCCAGCAGTTCTTTTGTGAAAGTTAAGACCTGGCTGGCAACTGAAAGTGTACATACTTGTCAACAGCATTAACTGAGATTTCAACATATCAAACCAGACAAAAGAGAAGCAGGGGAATTGACATCAAGCACAGAAAGAGCATGCTTCTCTGTTTCATTTGTTCCATCTAGTGCTGTTCAGGATGCAGTTTAATAAGAGCTGGATGCTCCTTCAGTTGTAGTTTATTAAGATTGGACTATGGTTCAAATAGGAAGAGTCTGGAGGTGTTGCATTTTGGTAGGTTGCTAATGAAAATAAATCCTTAAATTTTTCATCAAAGGATTATCAGTCATGTTCTGAACAGCCTGGCAACATTACGAACTATTTTCTAATCTGAAATCAGAGAATTTCCTCCCCCTCCCTCCAATAACTACCAAGTTAATTAGAATAAATCAAAATAAGTGAGAAATAAGTAGCATACTTAGAAAGTAAAACACACATAACATTAGAACTGATGATGATGTGCAAATGTAGCTCCAGCAATTTTCAAAGAGGTTATCACTATTCTCTCAATACACTTGTATGCTGAGTCAAAGAAGTCCTGGATCAAGGAATAAGGAACTCAATCGAAAAATCCATGTCTTCAACCCTTCTGCTATTTCACACATAGTAACATTTGATGAAAAGCATTTGCCAAGAAAGATGATCATAAAGATGACTGTTCCAGCATAGTAGAATAAAGAAATAACACATTTCCAGGAGAGAGAATGTGCAAATCAAAGATGCAGGATCAAATGAAATGTATAAGACCAGCCATATCTCTGATATGAAGACTGATCTACCAACTTCAAACAACAGTGTGCTTTACATATTTCCTACCTTAATTCTGCATATAGAAATCTTCTTCCTGAAACTACTGGCAAAGCAACTGGTTGGATTTTTAAATAGTATACTCCTATTTTCTTTGAATGAATTTCAAGTAGCAAACAAATTTTCCAAGGTTCTCAAAGCAACTGTTCCAAAATCATAATGTCTTCTGTGGTTTTTTGTGAGCTAAGTCAAAAGCTCACAAGTTAGAAGTGAGCTCTAGTCAACCATCAAATACTCAAATAATGCAACACTGATTTTTGCTTTTTTTATTTTTTAATTTTTTTTCTCATCTTTCCCTTTTAAAATAATTACTAAGGCCCAGATGAAGCATTGTTCCTACAGTTACTTGGATCTTCCTCTTCATCATGGTTTAATAATACTTATATTTCAATCCAGACCTGTCAGTCCATAAAAAACAAGAGCAAAAACAAAACAAATATGATTCAGACAGATGGCTTTTTGTTCAAATTACAGAAATCCTAACAAAAAGCCTCTGAGCTGGAGTGAAATTAGACTGAACCTTTGGGTTTTTCTCTCCCTCCTTCTACTCCACACTTCTTATTTACTAGGACGAGTCCCCCCGTGGACAATATGAAGGTAGATACAGAAATTAGATTCTTATATTCCAGAATAACCACTGATAAAAGATTTTTTCTTCTTTTTCAGCTCACTATTCACTATGTGAGTTAGTAACAATATCATATAAGAAGGTTATAGTTCTCTAGTTCTCATCACAGACTAAGGGAAGAGCCACAGTCACCCACAGCCTGATGAGGTCACAGACAAGTAAATCAGTTACACAAATCCTGCAGTGCTGTGAAGGGGAGGAGCAAGAAAAACTCAGAGACACTGTTGGACCTCTTGGCAGATCACAACCAGAAGTTCAAAAGGGTTTCTGGCATGCAGGAGTCAGTGTTTATAAATACAGCAAGGAGTCTACATTATTCTCCTTGTTTCAATTTAACATATTTTGAACTTTTCATCTTATACATAACTCATCCCCTTCCCCATCTCCCATACAAGATATCTGTTCCAAGAATTATAAAACCACTACAATATGTAGCACCTGTAACTTCATTAGAACATGTTAAATGCACCAAAGTCTTTTTAATATCTATAGAATGCCCATGCTCATTTTTGCCTCAGAGAGGTTTAATAAATACAATATTTTTCTCAAGAACCTTACTGTTTTAAAATGATTTCTACTCTCCATCTTTGTTTAAAGTGACTGTATTCGCATTTTTCATTGCAAATATCTCAAGTTCTAAGTTCTACTCATTCAATGTCAGTGACTATCTAGAAGTCAGTCTAGGCACTAGGCACTGACAGTTAAAAAAAAAGGAGGTGGGGGGAGAGAGAGAGAATATATATATATATATATATATATATATATATATAGAGAGAGAGAGAGAGAGAGAGAGAGAGAGAGAGAGTGAGAGAGAGAGAGAGATATCAACTAAAACAACAACAAAATAGAAAAATTTTTATTTTCCTAAAAAGGCTTTAAAAATCTTCGTGATGTGATAATTCTTCAAATGAAAAAGCAGAATAGAATACATGATATAAAAGAATCATAAACCAAATGTCAATTTAAATCAAAAGAGGAAATGTGTTTTAGTTAGCTTTCCCACTGCTGTGACTACAGAACCTAACAAAAACAACTGTAGAGAAAGAACAGTTTGTTCAGGGACTCACCATTTCAGAGATTTGAGTCTACAGAAGGCCAGATCCAGGCTCAAGGTGAGGCTGAACATCATGGTAGAAGAGTGTGGCAGAGGGAAGCAGCTCACACATTGATCAGAAAGCAGAGAGAGAGAGAGCCAATGCTCTCAAGATACACAATATATACCCTATAACCAAGCCTTCAATGACCACTTCCTACAGCCACACCCCACCTGTCTCCAGTTACCCCTCAGTGAATCCCATCAGGGACTAATTCACTGATTAGGTTAAGGCTACAACACAATCATTTCTCCTCCAAACCTTCTTGGACTGTCTCACATTTGAGCTTTTTGGGGCTACCACATCTAAACCATAACAAAATGGAATTAAATATTTTAAATGTCGTGCATATATATGAAAGGAAAAAGAGGAGCTGGTATGAAATGAAAAGGTGAACACCTAAAAACCATGGTTTGACAGCAAAAAACAATGCATAGGGGAAAGAGAACTGCTTACTTACATAGCTACATAACTATAGAGACTAGCAAAAGGGGGGTCAATGTGGACCTGTAGTTATAATTGTAAGTGGTCTAATAACTTATTGGTCTTCAACACCGCTTCCTACCTCACTAGTAGTTAGTCACTAGTAGTAACAGTCAATCATTTCTTAATTCATGTGTTCATTATATTAATCAATATATATGAAGTACCTTATCAATACTGGGTGATCTGCTAGGCTCTAGAGGAATATAGTAAAGAGACACCCACCTTTGATTCTCATGAATTTTGTACCTCTAAAAACATAAATTGATGCCATGCATGCATCAAGATCAGGTACACATGTGTGAGCATTTGGATATGTCAATATGACTTAATATTTTGAATAAAATTAATTCCAAGACATTGATCTAAAAGATCTAAACGTGCAAATCATACATAGGAGAACAAAAGAGAGATGAAGAGAGAAACTTCTAAGGGAAAATTGGGAAAGAGATAAGAAAAGTGTTCATCTGGGTAAGAGAATGTAACCAACAGGCTAGTCTAAGGAAAAGAGTTTGTCTCCTGCTGTTAGACAAACTATTTCAATCAGGACTCATGTCAAATTGCTAAGCAGAACTTTTACTTGTCCAATAAAAATGCAAAATTTAGAATGATATTACCAACCACTATCTGGTTTTACATGGCAACGTTTTCAAGATTTATCAACTGTAAGCAGAAAGATGAAAGGATGTATGTGTTACTGTGGCTAGATTCTACACAGTCTGACATAGAGAATCAATTTTAAATTAGAAAAAAAAATCTAGCTATATGGTGCAGAGGTAAAAACAAAAGGAGTATAAAAAACAATTGGATTTGAAGATTTATTTTGCTATTCTCCATTTGTAAGGTGAATACCTTAGAGTGTCCTATTAATTTTACTGAGTGTATAGATGAGGAAAGAATAAAATGAACAGGACAGTAGTTCTTCTTTAATGGCCTTGTGAGTTTAAACAAATAGCAGTATCATAGGTTTAAAAGAAAAAGCATGAGTAATATCTGTAAAAACATATTCACTCACAATTAATTAAATGCTTTCGAAAATCTCTTCACCTTCTTTAAAGAGAGTCTTTTGTAGAATGGGTCTTTGCAATTAAGCACATAGAGGGAAGCAAGAATGGCTTCTACTGATAGTAAAACATTACCCATTGTGGTTTTTTTTTAAAGTACATAATTTATTGAAAACTGTAAAGTAGAAAAGAAATAATTTTAACAGAAGTTGAATCATCCATGCTCCTTTACTAATGTTACAAATATTCTCTATTCCTTTTTTATTTGTATGATATATACATATGTAAGTACATATGTATACAATATATACATATATATTTTAAATAAATACTAAACAGGAAAAAGCATCAGTATCTTCAGCTATTTTTCACTTAATATGACATATTCAGGTTGTTAAAGTTTCACAATTATTATTTTCTGAATTACATTTTATTCAACTGAGTTGACATACCATAATTTGCTTTATCTATTTTATCCAAGATTTCTTTTTCCACTAATATTCATTGAGCAATTGTAGGTGCCAGGTGCTGTTTCATGTTTGGACACACAGATAAATGTTATAAAAGCTGGCTCTCAGAGAAGTGTGAGAAACCCACACAGAGGTAGCCAGGGAGCTATGAGATATGAACCTTTGGCCCTAAGGAAGGGCTGAACTGAGTACTAACTGTGAAGTAGCAGATTTAAAACTGCAAAACATAATTGGCCACTTTTTCTTCCACATTACCATTCTTAACAAATGTTCAAAATACTTTTCACAGTTCAGAAAAGTGTAAAATATGTTTCCAACATTAAAATACTGAATACATTTTCAGTTCATTTGATAAAGTCCAACTTTGGCTAGTTTACTTTGTGAAGTCATAGGAAATAAAGGGTTCTCAGAAAAAAAATGCATTAATCTCTTTTATGTCATTGTAGCAATTGAAATTCTTTGGGCTGTGTGTGGTTAAGAGGCCAGGAGGGCATAGAGTGGACAGGTCCTATGAGAAAATCAATGCAAAGGGTCACAAGCCAACAGAGGTTGTGTTTATATCTCCAGCTATAAAGGAAAGATTTGAAATAGAAGGCCTTATGTATTCAAATCATGGACCATCAAGCATCAGTATCACCTGAGAGTTTGTGAGAAATACAGAATACTGTGCCCCACTAAAATAAATATTATCTGAATATGCTTTTTGACATGATCCTCAGGTGATGGAAGATTCATGAAGGAGTACCATGGAGGATGCCCTCATCTTGATTGCCTGTCACGTGTGCCAATCAACATGGCAACGGAAACAGCCAACTGGGATCTCTCCTCACAGCCTGCAGCCCAATAATCCCTGACCCCATCATTTCATCTTGGCATGCTGGCAACTGGAGGAGCAAATCTACCACATGTTGAGACCACCACAGAGCTGGTGGCCAGGAGCCATTTTAAATAATGGCATTAAAATTCTAGTATTTTTATGCAGATTAAATCTATAAAAATTTTTTTTTGTAATCACTTAAGTCTTAGAATATAGATTTTTTTAATTGTCCTCATGATCAGATTACTGAATTATGTGTTTTCCATTTTGATTAGGAGAAAATAAATAAGAAGGAGCCCTTGACAGTCGACTAAAGCCACGATAAGCCAAGACCATATTTCTACTAACAATTAAAGATATTCTTTCTTAAACAACTGTTCTTTTAGTTATCTTTGTTTTTGACAAAAATGTACAGGGGAACTGAATGCCTGAGGGCTGAGGGGAGATATGGCTTTCACTTAATGACTAGTCTGGAACTACAAAAGGAGGAGGTACCAATGGAGACCTCTGTAAGACAGGGATGAAATCACTATGCTACTGACATAAGAAAATCCTAGCAGCTCAGATAAAAATGCAGATCATTAGGGACACTATCAAGTCATTAAAATTTATTTGATGAAAGCAATTGCCAGTGCCTTTTTTGGGAACAGTTGTGACTCATTAACAACTTCCTCCGTGTGTGTGTTCCTCCAGTGAGCCTCTCAATCCATCTTCAGATCCTAGACAATGATCATGAAAAGGATTGTCTCTAGTGTAGGCTCAGCTGTACCAGGTCTCCACAAATCCACTTTCCTCCCTGGCATCGCACATGAGGTGATAGAATATTCATTGTTCACATAAAACCATATGCTACATTGGCATAGATCCCGGTCCTTCAATATTTAAAGCTGTGCTGGCTCTCTGGCACCCTCTGTCAGGAACCCAGGGATGGGATGCTAGGTGTGTGGCAAGCATTCAATCTCTACAATTGTATTTGCTTTTTCACTCTTTCCAATGTTTTTAAAGTTTATGTGTAAACAGAAGTGAAGCTATATTGAATATTCCATCCAGAGATTGCTGGTTTAAAAGAGTACCTGGTTCATGCCAAACTTACACTGTGACAATGACGAAGACAACAAAAGAATGAAAAAAATCACAGAATCACAACAAAAGCAGGGAACAGTCACTGATACAACTTGGGAGGAATAGTCACTGATACAACTGTACCAAAAAGCAAAATGGATGCCCACTCATTCTTGGTTAGTTAGAAACCAAGCAAGCTTGCAGTACTGAATATAAGTCCCAATAGGCCAGCCTTCAACACCGCTTCAGTATCTCCCTATGTGCTCCTGAGCTTCAAAATGCAAGATCCACAGCAACTCTAAAACTAAATTCTGCTTTTTCTTAAGTTAGCCAATGTATTGCATCAGATTTTGCCCTAAAAGTGACTTTTTTATATCCATCTCAACTATGATACCCAGAAAATGAATGGGTTTGCAGTCTTTAAATTTTATACTCCAATTCCAATAAGAGTACAAAAGGAACACATTAACCCATAGTAGACAGAGGTAGGATGAGGCAAAGCCCTGGAATTAATGTGGGCTAGGGAATGTAGCTTTTCATCTACTGTATAGAATGTCAGCCAACAAGCATCAAAAAGCAAGCCTATTTGCAAAAGATCAGGTTTGAATGAATGTTCAAACTCAAGGAAATTTATATTAAAACAAGAAACAGCACTTTTATACTGCCCACATTTGCAAAAACACTTAGAGATTGACAACATCCAATATTTGTGAGGGTGTGAAGAAGTAGGTGTGTTTACATTTTTTTGGTTGTAACTTACATTCTTTTGGGAAAGCAATTTGAGTCTTCCATTAACATTAAATATTCATGGGTCTTTTGACTGAATAATTCTACTTCTAGAAATCTATTTGACTAAAAAAATTTGCATACATATGCAAATTGATTTGTATAGAAAGATGTACACAGTAATATTCTGTGTGATGATAAAGAATTGAAAATACTATGTCTATGAACTGGTAAATTTTTTGCATAAAGTTTTGCACATTGATTTCATTCAGTTATTAGAAAGAATAAGACAGAGTTACAGCTTCTGAGTTAGAACATGTACTAATTTTTAATAACCAAATTTAAGAAGCAAGTTGTGGATTAAGATGTATGTTTTCATTTTATTTATATAATAAACCTTAAAGTTTTGTGTCTATGTCAACTTAATTTTTAATTTTTTCACATATATTGTAGCTTTGGATCTTATTAAAATGGACTTTATATGAATATTACATAGAAAGAGAAAATATGAAACAAACTTTAATTCCCTTCCATGCTTCTACGAATCCCAATGGTATGCTGCAAAGTGATAGGCACGCAGTGTCTTGTATGGAGCTCTCAACTGTGACACACAAAAACTACTGAGCATCACCACGGGTGCCACCTCCGTGCTACTATTTATATAAATACTGAAGACATGATCCACTGGAGTGAGGTTTACATTGTTCCACGAGTGTGGAAGTGGCTCCTCCAAGACAGCAACTCCAGCAGTCTCAGGAAGCAAGGTGGTTGCCCACATCCTCTGATGGATGCCTCTGGCTAAAGAGATAAGCCCGTCCAGTAGGATTACCCCATAGATTATGAATGTGGAGAGAAAAACTTGCACACTTAATAGCATACAAAATGCTATACATCTCTTAGGGATGTGCACGAGGTGAAAATAAACAGAAATGACAGAGAGGGGATGATAACAGTGCACATGAGGAGCATGTAGATGCACTGAGAGTTGTTTTTTACCTTTGAGTACGTGTACCATCATTTTGTACTCAAGAGGGTTCTGGAGCATATGTCCAAGAGATAACACTGACAGAATAACCTGTGTGAACATATGGACAGACTTGCACCATAGAAGAGGGGGCGCATTTAGTAAGTAAGACAAGCTGGGAGACACTCACTGATAGCAAAATAAATAAATAAATAAAGAAAGAAAGAAAGAAAGAAAGAAAGAAAGCCATGGGAATGGAAATCTAGTTAAGCTATACCACTTGGCATGTTACTAATAATGTTTACATTGCCACATAAACATGCAATATTGATCTATCAGAAATTATGATTTATTTTTACTGGGTAAATGGAAGAAGGTAATTATGAATGGGTGGGGTTGAGATGGGTGGAAGTTAACACAAAAGGCTCAATCCCTTTCTTTCATGGTGGAAAATTGAAGCTTAAAGATCAAGAAGCAGCTTAAGCATGTTATTGAAGGATTTAGAGATAAATGCCAAAAGGAAAAAAATACTGGGAAGAGCTGTGAACTGAGTCCTTTTGGGACGGGGAATTCAAAACGGGGGCGGGGAAGGCAAAAGACTGACATCTTTTTCATGTTTGTCAAACTAGTTGATTGTTAAGTTATGTTAATGTACATGCATTATATAAAACAGATAATTAAATACTTTAATAGTGATAAAGAGTGCTAGAACTCTTCTTGATTTAAAACTGAAACAATATTTATTAACATAAAATGAAGCAATGTGGAGACTATTTATTACTTTGTATTTTGAATGTAATTAAGGACACAACAGCACTTCAGAATGTTTGCTTAGAAAGAAGTGGGGAAAAGTGCAGCCCAGGTCACTTGATGTCCTTGTGTGATTGCTCAGAAGAAAACACTTGGGAGTATTTTTAAAATCTGCACGTTAGACTTCCAATTTCTGTAAGCTGTAGGAAGTGCGTATAGCAATTGATGGGTTTTGTTGTGCTGTAAAGTTGAAGTAAACCTCTATATTTGTTTCTGCCAATTTTCAGCTGACTTTTCAAATGCTTCAGGTAAAGCTTTTAATTTCCTTTCATTGTATTATATATTTACATTTTGCAGTTCCTATATCTTTGCCCTTAATATTGTGATTATTCCTACTGAGTTACCTTTCCAGAAATTAATTCTTCATGGTGCGACATTTGTAAATTGATGTTGCTAATTTTGCACTCAAGTTCAAAAGCGATTGATGAACATTTCAGATGATTCCAGAGCCAATAGCATGACACAGAGCATAGACACAGGAATCATAGGTAGAATATCAGTTTTGAAACTCAGAAGAACTAGCTCTGCCAATTAATTTTATTTATTCATTTGCAAAACATTCACCAAATACCTGCCATGAGCCAATCAGTGACCTGGGTGCTTGGAGGATAGTGGGAGAAGATAAACAAACAAACAGGCTCATATTTAATATGTAAGACAATACAAAGAGGATAAGGGAATGAAGTGGCAAGCAAGATGCTGCTGTATATTTTGTTACCTCCTTAAATGAACTTGCATTAATTCAATTTCTCAAAATTAGTGAAAGTCGAGACCCACTAAAATTCAAGGTAGTAAGAAAGGCTATTTGTAGAAAAGTTGCTATGTAATGTAGAAAAACACATTGATGGGTCAAAAATTTAGAAATCAACAGTAATTTTAACAGAGACCACAGAGACGGAATTAACAATACTAGTAAACTGAAACGTGTTACTAGTAGAAAATCCTCTTATAACATGAAATCCAATAGGAATCATCTTTATGGCTGAAAATAACTAATTAATGCAAATTTTATAGCAATAGACAATTTGGATCCACTTTCTTTTGGAGCTCCATTTAAATTTACTCTGTAGGAATGAAAAGTAAGGAAAATCGTAAAAATATTTTTTCAATGTGCATGTGTAGAGATCAAGTCAGACTTCAATTTTCTGAAGCTTTTTAGGGCTCTGCTTTCCTGCCCCTTGCCTGTGCTCAGACACCTGCTTTCTGTCAGGGGAAACAGCTCCTGGCAAAGACCCCAGGCCCTGGGGACATTTTGCTCTAAACACAATTGCCATTGCTGTGAGGACAGATGACAGCATCGTCATTGAACTCGGCTTCTTTGCGGTTGTGTCAAAAATGAAAATGATCCTACCCAAGCTTCTGCAAAGCCAGTGTTGAGAAGGAGCATCTTTCAAAAGCAATCTGATCAAAGTCAACTTTAAAAGTCACCAGCTCCACTTCACTCATGTTGAAGCTCTTGCATACTTTCAAATAGTGTTTCTTTTCTGAGATTCCTAAAGAAATCATCATTTGCCTTCATGTAACTATACATTAATGCTCAAACGGATTACTGATAGAGAGCTTTTGAATGAAAATGATAAAGCAGAAAGAGGAAGTAAATAAATTAAAGCATTACTAGACACTACCCAGATGCAATTAGGGAGACATGGCTAGGAGTAATAGTGTCAAACTGAGAAAAGGAGTTTCTTCCTGAGAAATAAGACTAGAAAATAATTTGTTTCTGATTAAAACCAACATATGACTGTGGCAATTTTAAAAGATCCTAGGCACTTTGCAAGAAGCAGCACCAAAGGTTAGATGTTTTTAGATCTCCAAAAACTAAATCTGTTTCCTCTCCCAGGCATCACACAGAGAACTACTTAATTATAAAAAAATTATGTAGGCAATATAAATAGAGCCATCTTTAAAATTTGCTGGTAATCCCTTAGTAACATCAGTGCATTTACTTAGCAAACAGCTTTGAAATGAACCTCTTAGTGTGTCCTTCTGAGTACACTGCTGTCCCTGAAGCCCATCTGTATAGAAATTCTGGAGTAGCCCTTGCTTGGTTACACAATGACAAATTCACATGAGTTCATTCTAAGTCTACTGTCAGGGTGTGCTAACATTCTGTCCTTATTCAAAATATGCCTCTGCACAAAATTTATTCCAAAGAAAAGGTATATAGCAACTGGTCATTTATTTCTTCTTTCTACATGCTGTCGTACTTGATGTATGCTACCATTTATGCATGTCCTTGCTCCCTCGTGAGATGAAAGATCCTCAGTTTTCATAACTGTGGGTTGTATTTTGGATCCTCTTTCTCCTGATGGGAGACTCCCAGAGATACTGAAAGGAATCCAAGATCAAAATTTCTTTCATCAGGAGTGTCTGGTATATTGCTGGAATGTAGGCTGAGGATCACTTAAACTTTATATAAAAATGTATTTCAGACTGAGCGAAGTGAACTGAGGATTTTTGGCAGAATTACAATTTAAAGACTATGGACGAATAACCTGTTTGAACTCTAACTACTTCTTTTGACAAAATTATTTATTTCAGGAGACAGGAAAAGGCAGCAAAAGTTTCAAGAGCATTTTGTAAGTTTTCACAGAGATGCTCCATGGTTACAGAATTCAGTCTTAGGTGTCCTATTTCCTTAGGGCTTCATAGATATGTCCCTGGGTCTACTATATAGGATATGCAAGAAACACTCCACAGTTCTTCTGGTCCCCTGATCCAATTTCTAAACAGAATACACTAAAAGCAAATGCCATTTAGTAAATCCACTTGGTTAAGTTCCATCATAATTTTAAAAAGGGACATGCATTAGCATCATGGGTAAATTAAGACTTAACATGATTGTGTATAGGTTTATGCCTTAAAAATATTTATTTTTCAGATCTAATAAGAAAACTCCTTAGTACCCCTCTCTTCTCTAGCTATAGGCCTGTCACCATGGGAGTTTGCCAACAATGTAATTCTGAGGACATTGTTATAATAAATGTCTTTTAAGTACATTTTATTCTTTAAAAGTATTATAAATATTCCTTATTCGTGTCCCAAATGGCCCCACTTAAAATAATTCTCAGAAAACACTTGAGAGTATTTTTTGAAAAATTTTAAAGTATATTCAAGGAAACTTAAAGATTTGTATATGTATGTATAATGTATATAAATACATAACATTTAGAATTCACATATGTGTGTTCTGTATTTGCATATACACATACGACATGTGTGACATGCATATGTTTAGGACTGGGACAGCATATGTGCTATGAAATATGCCACCAGTACTTCAGTAAGAAAAACAGTGTATGAATTCATGTCAGTGCTCATCTGTTAGCTCTCCCAATTTTGGATGCAAAGAAGAATCACTTAGTGTTGAACTGAATGGTAGTAATGTCTCCATAAAGACAGTCCAATTCCAAATTTTATAAATAATGCTACTCATAAACAAAGCATGCACACAAATCAATTTGAATTCCAATTATACATCTGCAACGAGTAGAATGTTATTTGTCTAGCTGTGTTCCACAGGAAACTGATTATGAATGCTTCCTTTGGGACCATCCTGTGGCACTTTCAGAAAGTCAGAAAGTATACAAAGAAGACAAAACAATATATGTAATGCCATTATATTTCTACAATAAAGAAGAATGCACTTCCCTGACAGGCAGGACTAGCTGTGTGAAAGAGTATCTGTTATCTCATTGGTTCTGAAATGTAGAGTAGGAGCAGGAACATCAAAAAGTTCAAATTCTCCTAAATTCTGTTAGGACTAGAGTTCCACAATTTATAGACGGTAAGTGAAGGTCAGGACAGCACCCTGTTTTCACAAGTCCTCCAGGTCATTCCAGTGCCTACGGAAGTATGAGAACTACTCTATTAGGCTCTCAGTGATAAGGAATGATGGGTGACTTTTACAGTTTAGTTATGAGACTCGGCATGTGTTGGTTTGGGAGGAGTGAAAAATACATTTAATCATGAATCAAGTTTCATTATTTCCAACTAACAAATGAAGTATGGGTGCATAGGATTTCATGGTTCAGCAATATCAACACTGCAAGAGAAAAGTGGTATTGTAGGGTCAGTTCAGAGAGGCAGCTGTTCTATTTAGAGCAGCCCTGTGGTCTGGTATTCCCACAGTCAGGTTCAGCTCTTTCATTCCCCCTAGCTTGGCTGCAATGAACCAACTCTTCCTATATTCAGTGGCTGTTTAACTAGACGCAGCCTTACTCCCAGGAACAGTGTTGAAGCCAGCCTGGTCAGGGCAAGAGCTTTCATCTGATGACCATGCAGCTTAATAAAGAGTGGCAGATCCAAGGCAGGAAAATCATCAGAGAATAGAGACTCAGAAAACTTTCGTAGCTGGGCAAAGCTCAGCCTACTCTTCTCATCTCCATGTCCTGGTGATTATATGCTTAAAGTCAGGGATGATCATGGCCTGGGGACATGTAGTGCCCTTTGAGGGTCCCACATTCTCCATTGTCATCGGATTCTCAATTCTAATCTTTCAAATTTCTTGCATGTCTCACCTCATGAATAGCCATTGAAGAAATTTTGTTGTACGTAATTTTGTATTCAGAATCTGAAAGAACTTTTAAAATATCCAGGCATAATTCTCATTCCTGTGAATATACTCATGAGCCACCAATTATACACATGGACTTTAATCTCTGTGTACATTAGTTGTGTATATATAGATCCAGAACTCAGGAAAGGGGGACAGCAATTTTACAAATTTAAGAAAATTGTGAAACCTATATGCAAAAATAAAGCAGTGGTATAAGAAAGGAAAACCCTTCTCTAGGGTTTCAAAGTGAAGTGTAATTTATGTTCCTCAAAAATATTTCTCCCAAACCAAGCATCTGGGAGCCCTGTTTATGACCAGAAGATGGTCACACAAGGAGTCCCTAGCTAGTAGAGTAGGACTTCACAAAGCCAAACTTCGTAAAATAGGAGAATCCTTTTTGGATGTCCCCATATGGAGTTTTAATCTAGGTTCTCCTATATATAGGGTAGACACTTATTGTGGTTTGGATCTTAAAAGGCCCATGTGCTAAAAGTTTGGTCACTAGCCTGTGGCACTATTGGGGGCTGGTGGAACCTTTAGGGGGTGGTGCCTAGTGGAAGGAAATTAGGTCACGGGGGGAGTGCCTTTGAAGGAAATATTGAGACCTCAACCTCTTCCGTTTCTTTTTGCTTCCTACTCTCCCAGGGATGAGCAATTTGCTCTGCCGTGCACCCTCTGCCATGATATCTGCTTTGCCCCATATGACATAAAGCAACAGGGCCAAAGCAGCCTGCACTGTAACTTCTGAAACCATGAGCCAAAACAAATCCTCTAAGCTGATTCTCTTGGTATTTTGTCTCAGTGACATAAAGCTGACTAATACAACATTCAAAAATTTGTTGCATGAATGAATAAATGAATATTCTAGAAGGCGATATCATCTAGATCCCCAATATTGACTCACTAATCTCGGGATGTAAAAGTACCAAACCAGTAAGATATAGAGTGTGAGGTAGAATTTTTCATTCCTATTCCCTGAAATCTAACTACCATCATCAATTTGCAAACTTACCCCCAGAATGACAGAATTCTCAGAAGCTGCCAGCGAAAGATACCACGACTTAGGTTACATTGATAAGTTTCCTCATAGAATGGGACTATAAGACAGAGATGGCTCACAAAATGATTTCAACAACACTAACTTCTAGTCAGACTGACATTCAAAAATAGTTCCAATGTGGTGTTCATCTAGATATTGCCAAGACACTGACACAAACAAACACCCTACAAGGCCATGCATCATCAAAAAACAAATGCAAGATGCTGAGCCTGTCTACCAGAACCACTGATTTTTAAAGAGAGCCTCTTTGCAGCCCTATGAAAACACACGTAATTAGAGCATCACATTTATTATGCTGTGGCTTACAAAGCAGGCATTCATTTTAATTCAGAGTTCTCCCTGTAGGACTTCAGTACAAATATAGATGCTATGTTTTGAGGTTGAACCCTGAACATACAAAACCAGAGACTGGGGAACTGTGCAGGGGATGCTTTGTGGATCCAGACTATAGTCTTAGCCTTGGCACAGATGAGTGGCTTTTCCCCCTGCCAGGCCTGGATGCCATCTATCTTGGTGCCATGTGGCTGTCCTTCACCTTCAGAGAATAGTCTTGGATTTTTGTAATGACACGGTACATATTAGATGATCAACTCCTCTCTCATGAACACCACTGACAAACCACAGTGTAAAAGAGCACTCTGCCAAAGTCAGCCATGTTCAAGAAAGAAAGCATCAGACCAGAAGCTTTAACCAAAAACAAAGATGCCACAGTCAGTCAGTGTGAAAACACACTCCCCCAGATGTGCTAAGGTGAGGTACATTAAGTTCCTAATTTGTTACTGTCTCCCAAGAGAAATGGAGAGTCACAATAACACTTGGCAGAAATTGGACACAAAGGCATGATCCAGATTTCCTGTTCCCCAGAAGGGAGCATGATTATTTTGTGCAGCTGTGAGCTGGTGCTCACGCCAGGAGGGTAGGTGGTGGCATAGCTGCTCAACAGAACAGAGGGTGTTGATTTCCCTGAAATATGACTGCTCATGGCCAGTCAGACCAGGCACCATCTGAGCAGGTGCTGGGACAAATAACCCCCAGCAAGTTATTTGCTACTGACCATGTCTGCCTTGCTGTGTCTTAAACTATATTGTGGCTTGATCTATCCCCTCTGCTCTTCGTTGTTTTTTTTGGGGGGGTGGTGGCAGAGGTACTAGGGATTGAACTCAGGGGCACTTGACCACAGAGCCACATATAAAATACCCTATTTTGTATTTTATTTAGAGACAGGGTCTCACTGAGTTGCTTAGCACCTCACTTTTGCTGAGGCTGGCTTTGAACTCAAGCCTCTGGGATTACAGCCATGGGCTACTGCATCCAGCTCCCAGGGGGGAAAAAAATCTAGAAGTCACCATATAGTGGGTTAGAGATACAAAGGAAATCATGTCCCAGCTCTTGAAAAGCCCAGTCTGGTTAGAAAATGTGACAGATGACTAGATCTTTACAATCTAAGGTGACATCTCTGCAATTGTGATTAAAAGAAAGAATTGGTAGGGAGTCCAAGAAGGGAGCTACTAAGTCTTAAACTAAGATTAAAGGGAATTGCCCTGAGAAACAGGCAAAATTCAGATGATATTTCCAGCCCAGAGAAGTTAGTTCTGACCACAAGATCTATTAGGTAAAGACTTAGCAGAGTATGGTATAGTAACAGAAAGGAATGGAAGTAACAAAGCACCTGCTACTCAGGATTTAGTAAAAAGATAAGAAGTACCATCAACTCTTTGGTGAGCTGGAGATGTGGTCAGGAGTATTTGCAGTTGTGTCCCATAAAGTCGGCACTCGTTTTTTTGTTTTTTTAATCTGAGGTTCTTTTGGCCTTGAGCCCTTGACTCTGGTTTTTGAAACTCCCCCATCAGTAGAAAAGGTAGATATAGGTAGAGAGACAAAATATATGAACAAGGTACAAACCAGGAATCTTGGAATATAACTCCCTCCCCTTTAAAAAAAAAAAAGAATAGGCAGCTTTTAGAGTGATAGTTGGAATTTAAGCAAAAGCTCAAAGCCAGTTTGAATAAACCATTCAAACTGGTATAGCCAAGATGAGAGGAACTGGCCCAGTAACTATAAGTCATGAAGGTCAGGCTTTAGAGATGTTGGATTTTCTGGCTAAAAGGGGTCACCAGGGACTGTTTCTTTTCACCTGTCATGTAATGGAGAGTGGAGAAAAGACAGACTAAAATAGCTCACATTTCCTTACATCTGAGAGAAGTTTGTTTTAGAACTTATTCCTTCTCATCTGAGAAACAACATCGGCAGTGGTCACAATGAATATAATGATGTTCTTGGTCTGAATTCCCATGGTTCTCCAGACAACCAGCAGGATATCAGTTCTTAAGGTCACAGGACAAAGACTGTGACCTTTTTAGAAAAGTTACTTGAGTTTATCAACTCATTTACTTGAAGTTACGTGTATAACAACCTCCTTAGGATTTGGAGACACTAAAGTGGAAACAGAAAATGGACCTTGTGTTTGAGTCACATTTCAAGCTCAACCCCTGTTCCAGAGTTTGGTGACTCCTTCAAAAGTGCCTGATTATCCTCTCTCTCTCTCTCCATTTTATTGCTGGATTCCTAATTGTCTATTGCTCTTCTATTAGTTTTCAGTGTTAAGTTCCATGTCAGTCCCAGAGTACAGGGCTGACAGCCAATTTTAACAAAGCCTGGACTGGATGGTGCTGGAACTCTTAGGTGAAACCTCTAGTACCACTGTCAGATATCCTGGAATCTTCACTCTCACATCAAGATAGCAAGATCTCAGCCTGGTGCTTCTGACCTCTAATCCTCATTCTCTATGTGGGACATGACTCATTATATCATCTCCTGCATGCCCCAAATGTGTATGTAAGAGGTCACTTCTACTAATTAGCATTGTCTTGGTCTATTTGGGTTCCTATAATAGAATATCACAGACTGGGTGACCTATAAGCAACAGACATTTATTTCTCAGTCTGGAGGTTGGGAAGTCCAAGTTCAAGATGCTGGCAGATTTAGCATCTGGTGACACCAGGGCCACTTTCTGGTTCATAGATGGCCGCCTTCTCCCTCTGTCCTCCCATGGTGGAAAGGGCTAATTAACTCTTCAGGGTTTCTTGTATAAAGGCACTAATGTCATTCATGAGGGCAGCACCCTCTGGATCTAATCACCTTATCAGGCCTCACTTCCTAGTACCATCACGTGGTGTTTAGGATTCCAACACATGAGTTTTAGGTGTACAAACAAAAAATTCAGTCTATAACTAGTACAGCAAGAGGCAGAAAAGAGCAATGTATCAGTGAGACTTGTCACAAATAATTTGAAGTTAAACTAGAGAAGTCCTCAGTGGGTTTAAGGTAATTTTTTTTTTTTTTGCCTTTTAAATTAAAGAAATGTCAAGGTTATCCTACAAGAATTCCACTTGAGCTTGCATCCTGATTTACTTTCCTGAATAGCAGATAAACAGGTTGAATTATGGGTAAAGGCCAAGAATTACATTCCACTCTAGGAATGCCCATGGGAATGTGTGTGGTATGTGTAGTCATCTGCTATGCATGATAAAGAATGAATAGGTCGAGAGCTGCTGGTCTAGTGGAATGAAAATGGGCCTTGGCTTCAGACAGACCTGATTGCAATTCTACTTCTGCCACTATGACTTCAGTCAAGTTGCTTAGCTTCTGTGCATCTGGTTTTCTTATGTGTTAAACTGGGGAAAATCTCTCTACCATTTAGTGGGATAAAATGGTATAAAGGATACACATTTGATGTGTTACTTCCTTCCTCTTTCTTCTCCAAGTGTTTGGAATAATTACTGTACCAGTTATCATACTTTTGGTTGCAAATAATAGAATAAACCATTCAAACTGGCATAGCCACGATGAGAGGAACTGGCTCAATAACTGTAAGTCATGAAGGTCAGGCTTTAGGGATGTTGGATTTTCTGGCTAAAAGGGGTCACAGGGGAACATTTCTTTTCACCTGTCATCTTTGCTTTCAAGAGAAACTAGCTGCATTTCTGATTACAAGATGGTTTTTTGTGGCTCTCAGGGCATTGAGCTTCTGAGAGGTAGAGATACCACCAGGGATAGTGTCAAATGCCAATGTCACTCCAGTGATGTGTCACAGAGGGATAGCAGTGGAATAGATTAGATGCTGGTGGGGAGACAACCACAAAAACTACTGCAGTGACATGCTGGCATTTATCATGTTCCTTTATGGCAATAGTCCATGTTACATTTATTCTTCAACAAACATATCTATGTGTCTATTTTCTTAAATTATCTCCAGATAATTTATCTGGAGATAATTTAAGAAAAATAAAAAGAATGATATTTTGGGGCAACCCCCTCTGAAGGCCCCTTCACCTCCAGGACTGAAGGATGGGAGTCAAGGATTGTGTTGATCTTCTCTTTAGCATTTATCCAGTTGTCCTGTTCCTTTTAGAAGATCATACAAAATAAATGTATTGGCCAAGAAGGAACTACATATACTTCTTTCACTAGAGCATTCATATGAGCACTTGTGAGCAAAGAACCCTCTTAAACTCGGCATAAGCAACCAATTTCTTAGTGCTATTATTGAGTTACAAGTCAGATCTAGCAAGAATCTGTAGGATTCATTATACTCCTGACATTTCTGAAATAATTTTATATAGGGAGCATGAACACTTCTGATTAGTGTTTTATTATGGGATCCTGATTGCATTGGAAAGGAGGTAGACATACTAATACATTTTTTAAAACATTAGTTCTTAACTTTCCATAGTGTTCACTAAAACATTCTTTTACATTTGAAATACAGCAAAGAAAATTAAGGGTCAGTGAATTAATCCTCAAATACTTAGTAAATATGCTGATAGTTATACAGAGATTGTGTTTACTTTCCAACAGTAATAAATACAAAAACCTCACCTTGCTGTATCAAGTGGATGCTCTAGCTCCATTATTATTTTGTAAAGATATGGCTCCTGACAGATAGGATTATTGTTCTTACTGAAGAAGGCTGGATTGGCCTCGAAATTCATTTAACAGCAAGTTAATATGTTGGCCTTTAGAGTCAACTAACTTATTTTCTGTTTTCAACAATAGAGGAAGAAGTAAATCTCATGGCCATGCTCATTAAAGTCCAACTGCTGCATTTGGAAAGCTTCCATCAAGGATCCAGTCACTGGACTGAAATGCTGAGTCACTAGTTGAAACTAAGTCAGAGGTGCTGGTATTCACTTCTGCCTGGGATGGGGGCTTTTGGAGAGATTGGCACACAGCCTGTTCCGAGTGAGCTCTTTTCTCTCTGGTTTGGTGACTATAATGGGATTCCAGTCTGGGGACCAGGGAGACCAAAGTTTACCTCTTATAGGCTCTGCTGTAAGACTACACAGGGATTGCAACAGGTGCAGTGAGATGGAGCTCAAACTGAGGATTCATGCTTGATGCAGCATCTGGATTCGGGATGGGGGGTACAAGACAGGAATGGGGGACTGCATGCAGGAGGGTGACTTCAGAGACTTTGTTGTCATCCTTGGTGTTGCTCAACAACAGATTGCTTCATGGGCTGAGCCTCAACTTAGTGGATGGAAAGTCCATGAGTGGTTATCGGGATATTGGTCTGCCTAATACTAACTAACACCTGTAAGAAGGGCTGGAGAATCTCTGGTCCTCTTCTTCTCACCTCTGTAATGAAGTTCATTTTAGATCTAACATTCCATAATTCTTGTTTATTTTTTATTTTTTTGTACAGGGGATTGAACCTAGGAGAGCTTCACCATGGAGCTAAATACCTAGCCCTTTTTAATTTTCACTAAATTGTCCAAGCTGCCCTTGAACTTACAACCCCACTGCCTCAGTTTTCCTAGTTTACAGATGTGTACCACCACACCCAGTTACATATCATAGTTCTATATTTACACAGAGCCAAAGCACTTTATTTTCCTCCAACCAGTTTGCTGTCAAGATTTCATTTGATGATACATAATCCTTACTCCTATGTGGTAACCTTAGAAATTGATCTGGTGTCTAGGAAGCACATATCAAGTGTAACCAAGATATTAAACCAGTAATCCACTCTTTGAAATGATGTCCTATAAGTGAGCAGATATGTAATATTCAGGGGCAATGTGTGTGGTCAGCCCCTGCTCCGAGGCAGAATCCATACCAAAGTATTATGGATTAAGCTAAAGCCAACTTCATGCTTCATGATGGAAATTTGCTGAGGGAGGGGATATTTCCTTTTTAGCCATCTCCATGTTAGAAGGTCGTTCTGTATTACAGCAGAACTCTGGTTTTCTATCAAATCCAAGGATTCCCCCCAGTCTTCTGTCCTCTCGGATACTCATTCACCAATGTTCCCTTTTGTATTGTGTGCTTGGTTATCTTTACTTATGTCTGCCTTAACCCTTCCTTTTCTCATTCACACTAAATTTTATTGTTTCAGTCCTTCTTTCATTCCATAGTTCGTGGGCCTTTCATCCTGCAGGTCTCTCCCTCCGATCCCCTGCAAATTATCAATGCTTCTCATAAAATATGCAAGACACAATATCCCAGATGGAGTTTGGCCCCCTTAAACCTATATATGACTCACCAGTGTGAGAACAAAACTATGATCATGTTATATTTTTTAAAGCTGTATTGTAATTTTTAATCCAAGTCCCAGATATTTAATGTGAAGTGCTCCTTGGTTCTGATTTACAAGTTTAGTATGAGACACAGACATTATACCGATCACAGATAACCAGCATGCCCCACCCTGTGTCTCATTCCTTGGTTATCTCTGGATCCACAGCGAAGATCATATAATACTGGTTCTATCAAATAATTAACTCAGATTTTTCAAACTCATAGATATCTTATAAACACCTATGAACAATCTTAACATAGGTTTTAATTGCTTTAGAAGCTTTATAGAATTGATTTAACTTTCTTGAGAATATCTTATTAATTCTAAATTTGAGTACTTGCAAAAAGGTTATTATATCTATGTTATTTCATTCTTCTATTTTTACTTTAATTCGGAATTATTTCTATTAATTTTATACTTATTTTTATTCATTAATAATTACTTTATTAATTTTTAATTTATGATTATTTTTATATTTTTATTTTAAGTATAAAATACATATTTCATATATATGTATACATTGTGTACACACACACACACACACACACATAATGTGCTCACTATTGTATTTGTACCAGAATTCATTTTTCATTTTTACCTCTGAAGCATAAAGCCTGGTGGATGCAGCTAACATTCAATAATATACCTTCCTATTTGTTCTGTCTAAAGGCAAATACAGCATGAAGTTGCCAGCCACTATTCCCATGTGTACTTTTATATTTTTACTATATGTATAGGAGTATATGTAAATAGTATATTGTGCTTATTTTTTTGCTGTGTTTTTAAAATATTTATGTAAATGGTACATATTATTCAAAAGTTTCCTTCTTTATTCAGTATTCAGTTTCTTGTTTTATTTATGTTGATAAATGTATATATAGCTTACTCATTTTAACATATCTATGGCAAATCTCTGGATGATTCACCAGTTTGTCTAAAACCTTTAGGTAACCTTTAGATAATTAACCAGTTTTATTAACCACCTTTTATGAAATGGTCAATTGATTGTATGCAAGTTTTTATGATTATATCCAAAGCTGAAATTAATAATTTTTATACATCTTCTTGGTACATGTGTGAGTTTTCATAGGGACTGTCCTTTAAAGTCAAATAGTGGAGTCAAAGCATATGCATGTATTCAGCTCTGCTTTTTTTTTCCAAATAACTTTGCAAATAGTTGTATTTATATTCAAAAAGAAAAGTAGTATTGTATAAATCAGAATAAATTGTCCTTATGTTGAGCAAATGTGAACAGCTGGAAATTCCAATAAATCTATCAGTAAATTTAAGGATATGATAAATAAAATATAAGAAGGTAAGTTCAAACTGTAAGTCACTATTGATCAAATGCATGCTGTTAGAAAGAGTATAAGAAAGAACTTTTAAAAATGCTTCACTGTAGCACCTAGGATGGGAAAATGGTGGTGAAACTGTTGTCCATGGCATTATGTAGCAGCTCCTTTTTCTTACCTTATGGGAACAATTACATTATGGGGACCATGGAAAAGCTGTACTTCTTGACATCTGCTTTTACTTTATCCTGCACACTCTGTAAACTTCATAATTGTTGGCATCTTACTCTTGGCTTAGACCACTAAAAACTTCAACTATGCCATCAAATGCGTGACCCACCATTAGCAAGAATGTAAAACAAATAGCACAATAAAACTCCATGTGGCATTATTTTCTTCATCTGTCACTCCAACCAAATTTTCCAGTTAATTTATTTCATCTAGTGGTAGCACTAGTATTTTTATGAATTCCCTCATATCCTTTTGGAATGAAGTGAGGTGTGTAAGAATAAATAAGTCACTGAAACAGCAACAACAGAAAAGTGAAAAAATAAATTTGTCATAAGCCTTGAGTAGAGTCTGATGCTTTATTTTGGTTTTTAAACTGCCTTCCAGTTGGGTGACCTAAAATTGACTTAAAGTACAGAATAAAACCCAACAACTTGATCTGCTTTGAATATTTTGTACAGGATGAGAGAAAGAGATCAAGTTGCATTCTTCTAAATATGGATATCCAGTTTTCCCAGTACTGTTTCTTAAAAGGCCATCTTTTCTCAAATATGTTTTTGGTAACTCAGTCCAGTATTGGATGACTGTATTAAACCACATCCAAATTTTAGCACCAGCCTTCTCACAAGTCTAGTAAATCTCAGGATCATCTTTGACTCTTTGACCCTTTACCATTCATAAATGTTGTCTCATGTAATTAACTCTTCTTTTGCATTACCTTGTCTCTTATATTTTTGTATAAACACCAACACTCACAGTTCTTTTTTAGAGGAGCAAGAAGCTAGCGTATAAAACAGAAGAGAAAGAAGTGATAATCATGTGGAATGTGTTGGCATGTTTGCCAAGAGCAAGGACTTTTACGGATATACCCTCCTCAGTTATAGAGGGGCCTCTTCTATCACCTCCTCCTCCTTCTTCTCCTCAATATTTATTTCTTTTCAAATGTCAGTTTTGAAAAGGTTATAATTCATTCTTAAGTATGCATCCCTGTATAAGCATTTGAAAAAAAATGTAATCATCTCTCATTAGGAGTTTCTATGGCAGGATTCCTGGTACACAGCTCCCCCATTAAAGCTAATCTGAGTGTACTTGATGGCTCACAGCAGGAATTATAAAGCTTTCCTAATTGAAGAAATGCATGTGGAATCATCTACCCTTTCAGGGTTTCTCTTTACCACAGTTGCCTCTGTGAAAAACAAATTGACAGAACAATGGTTCTGTGTGGGCTCTTTCTCAGGGACCCTTTGAAAAAAATCAATTCTGATGTGCAATTAATACCTATTTAATATGACCATATACAATACCAAACCAGTGCAGCTATTACACCAGAGTATCTCAAGAATTCACTGGAGACCTGTATTCATTTATAAAATGTCAAGATGTACTCAGTGGAGTAAGCAAGTAACTAACCTGGATGGACAGAGTGCTCTTAAAGAATAAAGAGTGGAAATATCACAGCTGTTCAGCTTAAACTTTTGCAAAGAAAGCAACACAAACTTGAAATGCTCTGGATAGCTACCTTAGAAGGAAGGGTGTGCCTAGAGAGCTCAAATAATTGAAGAATGTCATGAGGGCTAATTGATGTCAGTAGGGCAAGGCTGAGGAAACCACTCACTGTGGATGGAAGGTGAATAATTGGTTCTGTCCAGAGCTATTTTAGGAGTGCCCTGTGCTGATTCCATCAGCAGAAAGAATTAGTTATCACTGCCTATGTGTCCCTTCAGGGTCTACTCATTTTTCAATTCACTGCCATTTGGTTGAGTTATTCCCTAAATGAATCAATCACTAATTCATAATTAGATCTGATGACAGCACAAGTCTCTGAAGTTGCAAACTTTAGAGATGACAATGTGAATCTTTAGATAAATCAGAGATACACCCTGTTTGTTATTCTAAATACCAATTGAATCTTAGCTGACTTAAAAATCTTTCTTGGTCAAGATATTATTCGTCTTTCCTTATTTTTTTCATATGCATGCATCACTAGTATTCTAGAGTAGAGTATATATCAATGTCATTGACACAGTCTTGCCTTCAGCTCCACACTATAAAGAATATTATCTATATGAAATTTAATATCATTGCTGTAAGACTGAATCATCATCCTTGAGGACCAAAGAAACACAGTAGGACTTTCTTGTGGCTCTGGTAAAGCTCTATCAAATAATTGACTATAGAATCATGAGGTTGGGCAAGCCAGCTAGATCAATAGTTCATCCTCCTCTTTGTGAAGCTTAAAAAGCCCTAGCCCCAGTGAAGTTGTGATGTTATTGACAGCACAGAACAAGCTTCTTCTTACCTTTGCGCCACTGCACACCCCTATGTAAAGAGGAGTGGGCATAGAAGAGTGACCCCAACTTGTTAGTACACTCTGTCCTACCCCCTTCTCCACTGTCAGAGCCCTGTTGCCTTTGTGATCATAAGACTTAGAGATTCCCTGCTATAGTGCATGAAGGCCCCACAAAGTCCCAGGGTGTGCACCTAGAGTGTCGTACCTCTCATTTCTCATTCTTTCTACCAGTGAGCTATTTAATTGCTGTCTTACAAAGTTGCCTAGCTACTTTTCTTTCACTGGAACTTTATTAATATTTTGTATCCAGTTAACTAAGTCATTACAGAATTTGGAGAAACATGGTCAATACTGAGAAAATTGGTCACTGAGTCATAGTGGCTCAGGGGCTGGGATTCCCCCGCACTCTCACCTAGCATAGTATTTAAATGCATGCATGTATCATGTATGAATATCATGAGAACTGACCTCAGAGGAAATTCTAGACCACAGTTTTTTTAGGCTTTCCACTTCCTATTCATTCTCACTCCACAAGAAGATTGGTAGCCAGGTGACTTTATAGTCGTTGCCACCAGTCCCTGGGAACTCTAGCCAAAACACTGAGAGCTTCTAGTCCCTTATTCCTTATGTTTTAAGAGCAGTTTTAGCATTTAAGAATTCAGAGTTTTTAAACACTTTGGGGAGAACTTTAACTTAATCTTATCCAGGGAAAAGATTTTGATGACCTGAGCCTCTGGAGACTACTCTGAAGTCTACTCTGACATGAGCCAGAGATGTTTTCCAGTTTCTACAATCATTATTTCTTGAATTTACAGCCCCTGAGGAGTTTGCATTAATGAATCTTCTGAGATAAATTAGAAATGACCTTGTGGTGAACCAGATGCTACAATCCAGGACCATGATTCCTCTTTTGGCCCATGATTGAGGTATATTGTCAACAATTAAAGTAATCCAAGAAGATTATTTGCAAGTGGGTCCATAGGTCTGCCTTCTGCATTTGATACAGCATGGATGTGTCCTTGACCTCAGTTGTCCTCTGCCGAACATGTAATGAGAAGTGTGCATGTCTATTAGAGATACATGTGGGATACACTGCTCATTGATCATACTGTGGCCATGAAAATACTCCTTCTCTACTCCACTGTTTCCCACTGTTCATAGCTGAGTGCATGCTCAACTGTCAACTAATTCCCAGGGAACACCATAAAAGAAAAAAAATATAATAACGGTTTTAAAACTCTATAGCAATAGTCATATCATCATGAAGATTAATTGCTCTTGCAACAATAACATTTTAAAACAGCTGGCGGTGTGGCCTTTCTGCTAGTGGGTGATCTTAGAAACATGGACTCAGAGCAGGAGGAGACCTGGAGAGAACGCAGATGCAATCCCCCATCCTCCAGGAAGGCCTGCAACTAAATCATCCCAGACAGAGGCACATTTGCCCTAATTTTAACAAGCTCCAGGGACAGAGCTCTTGAGACTTTCTACTCTGAATAGACAGAAATCTTTTCTTACAGCTGAACAACCTCTCCCATTAGAGCCAGTATATCCATCTGCATCTGGCTGTTTGAGACATAGAAAAAGGCCTCTCTAGTGATTCTTCTAAAACTCTTTCCACTTAAACAGGAGTCAGGTTTTTTTTTTTCTTTGTGAATCATATTTTCCCTCATAATTTTAAAGATATTTAAAATATTTACATGGCACTTTGCTTATTTCTGAAAGATATTTTTATTTCTTATTAGCTTTTTTTTGGTCTAAACATGTATTATTTTTCAATAAAACGAAAGGTTTTCTGATTACATGGGATGATGGTTACTGACTACACATGCACTTGAATCATGGATAGTGTGACTGAAATCATACTAGTGTGATGAAAAATCATATTTTAATATCATTCAGTCTTAGTTAATTTTAGATCTGAAATTATCTATTTCTATGTATGAAGGACTCTAAGTATGTTTGGGGCAATTTGTGTTTGGGAAACTACTTTTTTCAAATGTGAAATTTATGACTTATAAGTAATGTTCAAGTATTGCTCTTGAAAGCTTAGCATACAGTTTGAGGTATGCCTTCACATAAAATGCACAGAGAATTTTGAAGATTCAATGTGCAAAGAATAATTTAGTATGTCATTAATATTTTTATATTGATTACATGTTAAAATGATAATATTTTGGATATAGTGAGTTAGATAAAATATATCATAATTAGTTTTATTTGCTCATTTATTATTTTACTATTTTAATATAAACAGCCACAATCTTGAAAAGAGTCCCTTAATGGAAGTATACTCTCTTATTACAGTTTCTCTAGTAAGTATCAAAAATATGACACAGACTCAAAAGTTTGAGGAGGGTAAGGAAATCAGAAGAGCAAGACTTTAAATGATATGCCACAAAGTTATACTTGCAAGCAACCCTGAAGAGGATTTAAGGTAATAGGGCTTTAGTCCCTCAGCATGTTACAAATCTAAGGTAGGGAACGTAAATTTAATGTGCATCAACAAATTAATAAAATTTTTTTTGAGGTCTAGTTTGTTTGTTCTATTTCTTTGCATAGGAGAGATATGAAGTGAGAGTCTGCCAAAAAAGAAAAGACAGAAAGAGAAAGGGAGGGAGTGGAGGGGAGAGAGGGAGGGAGGGAGGGAGGGGGAGAGAGAGAGGGACAGAAAGAGAGAGGGAGGGAGAGAGAGAGGGATGGAGAGGGGGAGGGAGGGAGGGAGGGAGGGAGGGAAGGAGGAAGAAGGGAGAAAGGGAGAGAGAGGGAGAGAGAAAGAGAAGGAGAGAGAGAGAGAGAGAGAGAGAGAGAGAGAGAGAGAGAGAGAGAGAGAGAGAGAGAGAGAGAGATGCTCCAAAGGAATTTTTCAAGTCTGCAAGTCCTTGGAATGCCTGGGAAAGACTCAAATTCAGCCCATCTGCAGAGGGTTGTGCTACACTAGGTTAGGTTATGATGTATGTGCAGAAGTTTGTGACTTAGGATTTGTGTTCAAAGGCCATATTCACAGAGCTAAGATATATTGGCAATTTGAAAATTAGAAAATGTATTTGGAATGCAATGGGATATGAATATATAAGCAGCATTATAATTATAGAATGATCTTTTAAAGTGCTATCTCATGGGTTACAGCAAGAAAAATTTTATGGCCAGAGCCAACTCAGTCCAAAAGAAGAGATGATCATGCAAATGCACACAGAATGTTGATTTTTTGGGATCAGTATTAATTTCCATCATTTTTAATTAAAAGCTGATTTTATTTCCTTTTGGAATCCCTTTCGGGTGTCCTTCAATGATATAAAAATAATACGCATGGACCGGTGATTATAGGCATTACTTTTATATATACGATGTTCATAGATTTGAAGGTCATTAAAAAGTAAAATGTGAATTAAATGATGGATTTCCTTTGATGTGACTTTCATTGATGAAAGCACAATGTTAAAGTTGACCTGGTGAATCTAGCCCATACAGACAGGGTAGCACCCAGAAGAATAAAGAGAGAGGACATGAGATTTCTGTTTTCCAGTACTTCCAATGAATCATCAGGAGTATTTTAACAAGCAACCTTACCTCCACTTTTCCTCAACATTTAGAAATACTAGTCTCTTATGACTTCATTAATATGTTAACATTGCTAGGAATTATCTACATTGGTATTAGAAGCTCCATGTGGGTAGGAATTGTATCACCAATTTATTTTGTATATCTAATTCCTATCATGTATGTGATCTGTAATAAAGTTCAACATGAAATATTGTAGAATATTTTGGTTTTTCACCTTTAGAGAAAAATAGGTCCACTTCACATATTGTAAAACCCATTCAGTATTAGAATCTGAGTGCTAAAATTACTTGAAGAGATTGCCTCAAAAATCCCTTCATGGTAGAAATGACAACGCTAGGGCCTAAACACTAATGCCACTTCTAAATCCTACAGCTAGTTAGCAGAAAGCAGAGTAGAATCCAGGTCACTAAAAGATCTGCTTCCATTTGCTGTCTTAGCAACAGCTGGGATTACTTATGAACAACTCAAACACATAGACAACTTATTTTAAAATTCATTTTTTCTTTCTTTTCAACTTTGAAAAGTCACGGTATTAAAAAGAATTCTCACTGTGTTTTTAGAGAGATATTTTAAAATCTTTTGATGCCTAATGTGTTTGATGCCAAAAGTAAAAACCAAGTGTTTAAAACCAAGATGAAATCATATGTCTTTAATAGCCAGAACAATTTATCATTTCCTACGTCGTGGAGACCATGCCAAACGCTTCATATGCATTATTTTCTTTAATCCTCTAATATTCCCTAGGGCGTGGGTACTATTGCTACTAGTACTTTATGATGGGAAAGCATATAAAAAGAGAAATCATCTGAATAGCCCCAAATGACACATCCATTCAATGGAATCAACTGTGCTTCTTCAGGTACTGATTTACAGGTGAGTTTCTAATGGCATTTCTCACAGTCTCCTCACAGTTAACTCACTTGGCTGAAATATGACCACAGTAAACTGAGCTCCTGCTATGCTTCCCAGCCTATTTGGAATGGAACACAACATACACACACACACACACACACACACACACATCTGTAGCTATATCTCTTTCTCTATATCTCTATATCTGCATCTATTTCTCCTGAATACTTCTCCATTTCTCATAAAAATTGGGGAAAAATAGTAGAAGTAGAATCCTTGTAAATAAACTGTAGATTATACTATCTCAGAGAAATACAAAATCCATGGTATGGAGAGAGCAGAATTAACACAATCACAATGTGTTCATGTTGGAGGAAACATGAAGGATATTAGGTTATGGGTGACATTTACTTTTCCTTTCTTGGTCAGAAACACTGTGCAGTGGAGACTGCTGGTACTTTCCAACATCCCTTCTTCATGTGGGATGACACTTCCTGTCTCTTTCTAGTCAGGTGTAATTTTGAACAATGGTCCACAAATAGAAATGAAATGTTTCACTTTCATTGAAAACTTTTTGTAACTGATGAATGATTATACAGCATTCTCTTCCCCTTCAATGTCAGTGAAGAAAACTGAGCTTCAGATTATGTTGCTATTGGATGGTGAAGAGCTCATTCACCTGTATTGCTACAGAAGTGTATGGAGAACAGTTGCATCGAAAGTTGTTCTAACCCTCTGGAATTCTTGCCTAGTAAGAAACAGACCTTCAGAATTTGGGAGTACTTGTTTCTATAGCACATTTTAGTTCATTTTTATTAATACCGACTACATTTCTGAGGATAAGCATATTATAAAAATTTTTCTGTGACAGCATTTTATGTTTAAGCAAGAAAAATATTGCTGCTGCAATCTGAAAGTCCATCACTAATTCCCTACAGTCAGAGTACAATTCACTCATTTGTTCAATCAATATTTATGTGCTAATTTTGAAAAAGACCACTCTTATAAATAATTTTGACAACAAAGTAGAAATTAATGATGGGTTAAATGGAATGGTGAGAAAGAGAAGACTGTAGACAGGAGATCAGTAAAGGATTTATGATTAGATAATGGGAACTAACTGAAAGTGTTACCTATCATTAAAATGTAACAGACTGAAGGGGAAAGGTCTTGGCTATGTGGAAGCATTCAAAAACTTAGTTTGATATCCATGAAATTTTAGACAATGAAATAATTCCATTGTCAAGTTGGCAGTATGATGGTATATATAAAGAATAGATCTCAAAAGAAAGATGTGGAATTTTGATGTAGATTCCTAATAATGAAATTATTAACTTTCTAGGAACTAAACAAGGAGCCAGAAAATGTATACAAGTGCATTTTAAAAACTGGTAAAGGACATCTGAAATATTGAAAGGAGAGATAAATATCAATAACGGATGAGAGGGTTTCACACTTTATACTTATTTTCCTCAAGTTTATGTCAAAATTTGATAAAATGCCAATCCAATTTTCAGTACAGTTTTTTCAGAACCTTGGAAAACTTACTTAATAGTGACATGAAACAAGCTAAGGTCATTTTGACAAAGAAGAACATAAGGATATCGCTTTAATCACACATGAAGACATATTTCAGAGTCCTGCTAGCAGAGAGATGTCTGGTTAAACATAGAGAACTAGGAAATATTACCTATGCTAACTTGAGGTATGATATTTCTGGCACTAGTAATCAACAGCAAAGTGGTTTACCAGATGGTATCAGGAAATAAGTTTATTAATTAAAAAAAGCAAAAACAAAACCAAAAAAAATAACCTAACTCTGAATTCTTACCTTATATATCTAGTAGTAAAATTAAGATGGAAAAGAAACTTTAATGTGAATAGTAGAATTATAGGGTTAATAGAATATGTAGAGAAAATCTGATTGCTAACCCCCCTATCGATCAAATTAATGCAAATTAAAGCAAGATACGACTGTACTTCCATCAGATTAGCAAAACTTCGAAAAGCCCAAATAATACCAACTGTTGGTGAAGACACAGGAATCTTTGTGTGCTCTTATTCAGACTATAAAGTAATGTAGTCATTCAGGAAAGCCACTGGGCAGTTCTTGGTATAACAGATTATTCATAGAACTTATGCTTAAACATATCAATTCCTAAATACACTTCTCTTCTGAAAATAGGAGACGTTAATAATCATGCTCTCTATGTTGTTGTTTATGAAATGGGAGACAGAGAGAGACTCCTTAGGACAGGGGAAGTCAAATGTTCAATGAAACAGCAAGCAGATGTGAAAAGTGTATTAAAATGTGCATATATATATATATATATATCAAAACATCACATTTCATAAATACATACAACTTTTGTCAATTAAATTATATAAATGCACACAGCAACTTGTATAGTTTAAAAATAGCCTTGAATAGAAAAAATAAGTTTAAGATTAGAACGACCTTTTCTCATAATTTTTTCTTTATATTTAATATAATTGTTTTTTTTTCCTTTGGAAACATGCACAGAAAAAAAGAAAACAATATTATCATGATACAGTAATACCTATGGAGATACTCCTGGTTATTATTGAGAGTGCCTGTGGAAGAGGAGAGGGGCAAGGGAGTTGTGGTCAGGAACGACTGGGAGAGAAAATCAATTTGGGGAACTAAAAAATGTGGGTATTTCAATAATTAATTGTATATAGCTCGTGTATCATTGCAGACAATTTTGGGATGGAAAGGGCATGAAATTTGAAGAAAAAGTGAGATTATGGTGGATTTTTAGAAAAAGGTGTGAGATATCACTTTATGTACAAATGTTGGTAGCTATTAAAGAGAGAGAGAGAGAGAGAGAGAGAGAGAGAGAGAGAGAGAGAGAGAGAGAGAGAGAGAGGTGGGTGGGTGAGTAAACCATCTCCATTCTCATCCCTGAGGATAGAACTTCTATCTTGTGCTTTTAGATGTGTCCACATTATTAAACTGTACCAAAGTGAGGGGGTAGGGTGGAAATGCATGAATTATTTAATCACCTTGCTATAACTCACTTAAAACATAAATTTCCCAAACAAAGAAATTTAGATTGCAGTTGAACTACCTTTGTCCCACATTTAAATACATAACTGTTATCAATGGTAAACGAATTATGTGGCTAAAACACATTCATTTCCCTTTTTACCATGAAGTATCTAGGAAAATGAGGAAATATAATAATATGTTATAATTACAATTTGACCATTACTATTTCAATTTACTGTCTCCCTAAGATGATCTTACAAGTAATTGCATCTATTTAGAAGATATTTAGTATTTCTATTTTATTGCATTTTCTTCCTGACCATTTATATCCTAATGTACATTTCCTAAGCTGACAAACAATTTCAGAGACAAAAAAGTGTGATTGCATTATCTCAACAACAATTAAGAAACAAAAATATCAAAGTTACAATTTTATACATAATAAACAAGTTTGAGGAGAAGGACTAATGATTGCTACTAATGCAGGTAGAATTTCCATTTCCCTTTTAATTGAACTCACACTCTTAATATGTTTATGCAAAAATTAGGCAAACGCTCTGCCACTGAGCTACATCTCCAGCAATTTTTGACAAAGCGTTGAGAACCTTCTGCTGTACGGTTTGAGGGGGTGTTTTTCAAATTTCATATGTTGGAAATTTAATCCCCAGTGAAACAGTATTGAGAAATGGGAGTTTTCGAGGTATTTGCGTTAGGTTGGATCTGCACTCATGAATGTGTTAATGCCTTTACTGTAGAAGTGGGTTGACTAGCATGGGAGTAGATTACTGATAAAAGAATAACTTTGTCCCCCTTTCTTTCCCTTTGAACTTTCTCAATCTTTCTTGCCCTTTTGTTCTTGCTATGGGATGAGGTAGCAAGCAGGCTTTTGCCATAATCAGATCCCTTGATCTGGGACTTCCCATGCCTCAGAAGAGTAAGAAATAAATCTCTGTTCTTTATAAACTACCCTATCCAAATACTTTGTTATCACAAAACCAAATGGACTAAGATACTATATGTACCATTATCTATATTCTAATAAGGGAATTTGGTTTACAAAAGCTATACCTAAAATTCAGAATACAGAGGTGAAAAAAATGGATGTGTACTGTTGTTCCCTGATCATAACTATTCTAGTGCCTTATAGCTAGTAATTCTGAGAAAGCAGCCTCATGACATGCTTGAACTAATGTGATAGAATATAGCTTTGCAGACATGTTGCCTGGAACTTCCTCACATTCAGTAATAGCCAATGACCTCACTATGTTTCTTTTTCCCTAGAAAAGTAAAAAAAAAAAAAAAACATCTGTTTATCACAATAAATGGCCACTGTGTGACTCACATGAGGCTAAACAGGACTGCTGTCTTCTAGGAATACAAATGTTATGTCAAAAATCATCTATTTATCACAGCAATTGTGTTCCAAAGGAAAAAAAAAGATGAGGATGAGCTACTGAGCTGCCCAAATCAGTTTCTTTCTTTTCTTTTTTTTTTTTTTTGCAAAAGTAGATCACATGATGCCGGTTGGAAATTAAATAATGTGATAAATGTATTTACTTACTGAGTTTCCCATGCACCCCGTTGTCATATTTTTTTGTTATTAATTTTATTCAGATCTAAATACTTGTTGGGCAGATAGTTATTTGTCACTTGCTGGTGATGTACCATCTGTTCAGGGAAAATGAAAATCATGGTGAATAAAAGTTTTCCTGATGAGAAAGGAAAGCCAACATGAGAAAAACCTGAGGATTCATCTGAGCTTAACCATGTGGTTATATAAAGTTTCCCCAGGTGAAAGGCAAGGCTTTCTCTGTGACAGCAGCTCAGACATAGTTGACACTAACAAGCAGTGTGTTCATTGCCCAGAGAAAATTTCCCAGCATTGGTAACTATGGTGTGGACACTGTCATTTAGGATCTGGGCCCAAGGAAGTGCTGCCAAATATCTGTTCCTCCAACGTGACATCTAGATGAAAGGACTGTGTAAGAGTAATAGTAATAGTAACAAATAAAAAACAGAATGACAATTGACTACACAGTAGGAAATAGTGATTTGTTGAACAAAACCAAGGAATGGTGGGGGATTCCAAGGGTTGGGGGAAAAGTGAGAGCAGACACAGGGTGGAATTGGTGGAAGGAGCCAGACCAAAGGCAGAGAGCATGTAAAATTTTGTGCTGAAGGCTTAGAGGAGTGAACATATAACTATAGGTTGATGTGGATTCCCTTAGGAGGCATGAGAAAAAGAGAAAAGCAGAGAAATCTTGGAGTACTGCCATTTACGTAGGAAAGAGAGGCCAAGTGCCAGTCAACTATAGTGAGAAGGAGCAGTCAGAGCCTTTAGGAGGAAAATACAATGGGAAAAATGAAACAGAGGGAAGGCAAGTCAACAGGATCAATCAAAGCTGAAAGCTGACTATGATGCTTAGAGGCTTGTCCATAATGTTCCCAAAGATTGCCCAAACCAATCTCACTGTGCCCCTGAAACTCAACTTTTAATCCATTTCTCTCCATTCTCTTCTTCTACCTCCTCTTCAGTCTTGTTTTTCTTTTTCTTCTTATTCTCCACTTCTCCTTCCTTCTTCCCTCCTTACTTTTCCTTCTTGCTCACCAACCTTGTTTTATAAGGCATTCAATCACAATTGGTCTAAGACAATCAGCAAATCCAGTGCCTCTCTAGTGATTGTCTCGAAATAGACATGAGACTTGAAACTGACCTGCATTGTCACGGAAGCTGACAAGAAGATCCAATATGATGGTTAATTATTGTTATTTCTAGATGTAGAACTCTCTTAAGTATTCTGTAAGGTTGCTCTATTAGGGATGAGTTTCCTCAGTTATGGATTTTCTGGGAAAGACTTCATCTCCGAAGGAGAGTTTTGCTCACTCTTTTTTTTAATGTTTAATGAAATAACCCAGGCAAAAAAAAAGACATGGCACATTCTTCCTCATATATGGGACATAAAAAATGCTGATGACATAGAAATTGAGAGTGGGACAGAGGTCACTAGAGGTTATCGAGGGGAAGAGGGTGAATCATAGAAAAAGATGGATAATAGATGCCAAAATACAGTTAGTTGGGAAGGCTAAGGTCTACTGTTCTATGGCACAGCAGGGCAACTACAGTTAACAATTTACTGTAAATTTCAACATATGTTTTTAAAGTAGGAGAGAAAAATTTGAATGTCCTCCAATACTAAGAAATTATGGATGTTTGAGATGATGGATATGCTGATACCCTGATTTGATCTTTAAACATTATATGCATGTATTGAAGTGTCACACTGTTACCTGTATATATGCATGATTATCATGTATCAATAGACATTTTTTTAAAAAGATCCAACATACTAAAGATGGTGGAGTGAAAGAAAAAGGCCAGTTCATTGACAACCACAGATGACCCTGAACAAAGATGGACCAAATAATCCCAGGCTTCTTGTAAACTAAGGCTTGAATGTCTTTTCTGCTTACACTAGTTTAGCAATTGTTTCTGTTCATGTCTCTTTCATCAGAGGCATTTCCAATAGATAAAGCTACTAATTATTGACTGTTCCTTGTACAAATTCTGTTTTTTATTTATTTTTCTCTATATGCATCCAGGTCCCACTGCCAGGATATCCTGTGTGCAATCTTTATACAACCTAAAGAAGCCAGAGACCTTCAGTACCCTTTTAAGCATCACTTGCTTCATGACTTTTTCTATCTTCCTGCAACTTTGAAGGACTTTCTCTGCCTTTCCCATTCCTATGATATGAACCATCCCTATCAATGTCTGTAAATCCCTTTGACCACTTAAAATATAAGTATTTGTATTCATGTCCTACATTCCTTTCTAGTCCTTTATTTACTTGAAGGCAAGATACATGTCCCAATTATTTTCATTTCCCGGCGACTAATACAATTCTTTACCTGTAATACATGCTTTGCCAGGGAAGGTGTTTATGGGAAGAATAAAAATAAAATATATAAAACTGTCTCTGCATAAATAAGGCTAGTAACAAATATGGATAATATGATATTTAGGAGAGTAATGATAGGAAAGAAAATGCCTAGCAGAAGAAACAAAGTCAGAGAGTTAATACCAATTTCAGATACCTGTTCATGGTAAATAGCATATTCCTGGAATTGAGGGCCTGTGTCTCATGACAATTTAGTGATCACAGTATGCTCCTGGCCTTTGGATGCTTATGGTATTTAGAGATAAGGATGCAACCATGGCTGCATTTTATTAATAGCCCATAGATCAGAAATAGCAAACCCACAGCTGTTTTTGTCAAGCCAGGGACACACAATATAGGCAATAAGACAAGGGAGAATATGAAGCACAGCTGTAAGAGAAAGTCGCAGATAAAGGACAGGAAGAACAAGGGCCACAAATCTCACTGGATAGGACCCTTCCCATGGGTAGATGGTATGAACCCATGGGTGGTCGGAATTTCTGTGAAATAGCAAAACAGGTCTGGGTTACACATTCTAAAGTGAATGGAGTGTAAGTGACATTCCCAACCTTGGACACAATTTTGCTTGACCTTCTCCTCCCCTGTGCTTTCCTCTCCCACTCTCTTTGGTTGGTGTTTTAGTCCTTATAAGTAAAATTTATTCTTATCTTGCAGACATCTTTTTCTCAATCTAGGTGTATGCCATGGGTGCAGTGTGTGTGTGTGTGTGTGTGTGTGTGTATGTCTGTGTGTGTCTGTGTGTGTCTGTGTAAAAATTCACACCAGCATGTTTTTAAATTTTGAAGTTTAATCTCTTCCCAGGACTGCAATATGCAGGACAATACTCTTTTAAGATGCCAAACTATGGGCTAAGCTAAGTGGTTTTTAGGTGAGGTGTTTGGCAGGTTAGGTTGACAACTTAAGATAATTTTTCAGGATTTAACTGCATTGTAAGTCTTACAAACAAGCAGCATGGTCATAGCTTACTGGTTTCCAACCAATGATGGACTTTACACGTGACTTTGTTGTCAGAGGGGCCACAATCCAAAGTGAAGGTAGCCGGACTTCTATGATTTACAGTGAAAGGAAACTGGTGATTGTGATTTGGCTTGAGTGAGTGGGAAAGTAAATAGAAGGTCCAAGGAGTGAGGCCCCAGGTGGAGGAAAAGAGGGGCAATAATAGGACTAAAGCAAAGAGTTGAAACTAGGAAACCTGGATCGTAGGTGGTGAGAGTTTGACTTGCATTCATTTCCAGCTCACAGTACTTCCTCCGTGCATTTGCAAGAGGCTTCCCCATTCTCTAATCAGATTCCTGCCAGGTTTCACAGACAGCATTCTCCCTGGTCCAGCACACAACTTTCAATGGCTGATTAGGGAATGGTGTGTGTAAGGAATCATTTTCCACAAGTCATAATGTATTATCTTCCCTTAGGAAGCCTGATCGTGAAGTTTGATTGATGTCTTTGTCAAGACCGAAAAGCCATACACGAAGATATCTTTCAGCACTTTCTATACAGAGGAACTAAAATACGGCACCTTCAGTTACTAATTGCATGAACTTGTGGAATCTCTCCAAAGTTTACTGAGGTAGTATTAGCTCTGTCTCTTTTTATGTGTCCTTTCTGCATGCCCTTACACTTTCAGCTGGGTGTTGCAGTGAGCAGCACATACAGGCATCATTTCTTTTTACAGATCCCATAAGGAAAGGCTTTTAATCTGCTGAATAATTTGTTCCAGTGGTGGGACTTAGAAGCAAGTTTGTAAGAGAAAGGAAGGAAGAGTCATCTTAATAATGTCTCCTTCATGTATCCCAGGACAGTATTTTTTAAAAAGAGAAAAAATGACAGCAGCTTGGTGGTTTTCAACTAACAGTATAATTATAATGTGTCCGGAAAGACAATAGGATATAGCAGAAAGTCTGAGGTTGTGTTTTCCAAAAAAGCATGTCATGAATTTGGGGCTGGGCATTAACTTTAGATATAGGATGGACATTTACAGTATGGGTCTTTAACCTGACTGCCTTGTCAATCCCTTCTACCTGATTAAAAGTACGTTGACTAGAAGAATACAATCAAACTCCTATTGAATATGCAAGAAAGGTGAGATATGATTCTCTTATTCACAAATAAGCATTTATTGAGTGCCTGCTGTGTGCAGAACTGCATATTTGCTGAGGTCCTGATTACACTGGTCTTAAATAAGTCCAAGTGAATAACTATTCATCCTAAGCAATGTTTTAGGCTTTGTTCAAGTTCCATATGCAAATCAAAAATCTGCATCCATCTGGCTGCTTACAAAATAACCAAGATTGTTTCAGTTTTGTATAGTGGAACTGACAGACACATAATAGAAATATTTTTTCTAACCACTCATATAGTTTGGAAAACAATAGGAATTTATTCATATCATGAAGAAATTATCTTTATTCAGAAGATCACATAAGCAGCATGTTCACAATCAAAAGCATTTTACATTAGTTATAAACTCCAATCATTTATACCACAGCTTTCCAGGGATTGTGAGATATTTTTATTACTTCCTTTTGCTCCAGTCAAAGAAATGGATGTGTTTCATTCATTATCAATTCTACATCAGGTGCCGAGAAATGCAATGTAATACAAAGGAGGTAAAGGGATCTCTTTACAGAGGTACAAGGTTCTCACATGGTTATCACAGATCCCTGTACCTTATTCTGTTTTCTCTTTCTTCTTGTTACTTTTTTTTCTTTTGAAGTGCTGAGCCACACACCCTCTGCATTATAACCTTTCTAAATCATACAGGCACACACATCCTTACACAATTACCTGTAGATTTTAAGAAAATGTCACTTTTGTTGTTGCTTTAGAGAAAGAATGTAAAATTACATCATGAAATTTGCTCTTTTGAACTTTTACTTGGGTTCACAATCATGTCTGAAAATTTGAACATACCAGGAAGATGATGTGGCAGGAGAAAAAGTTATTTTCCCCAAATGCCCTTATACTAATTTCTGAGACCCGTGAATATATGATCTTATATGTCAAGATGTATTTTGCATAAGATTAAATGTTTTCTTGTTTTTTAAAAATTATTTATTGATTCTAATTTGGTACACATGATTGTAGAATGCAATTCATTTCATGTTACATATATAGAGCACAATTCCTCAAGTCACTGGTTGTGCACAAAGTAATTCACACCACTCATGTCTTCATACATGTATTTAAGGTAATGATGTCTAAATCATTTCCATCATCATTCTTACCCCCTAGCCCCCTCCTTTCACTTCCCTCCCCTTTGCCCTCTCTAAAGTTCCTCCATTCCTCCCATCGCCATTTTGAGTCAGCATTCTCATATCAAAGAAAATATTCGGCCTTTGGGTTTTTGAGATTGGCTTGCTTCACTTAGCATGATATTCTTCAACTTCATCTATTTACCTGCAAATGCCATTATTTTATTCTCTTTTAATGCTGAGTAATGTTCCATTGTGTATATATACCACAGTTTCCCTATCCAATGTGTTTTGTTATTTTAAGCCATTTATTTTGTGGTAATTTTTTATAATGGCAATAGAAGACTAATATATGTCGACTGTCACCTATACGTAGGTACCAGTTTCTCAAATAAATGCACAAAGCCATTTGATTGAGATGTCAATGTCAATGATACTATTGGATATGGATCTGGCTTTCTTTGATAAAAAGACTGACAAATTCAGAGAACAAGCCTTGATTTCAACAACCATTCATCAACTCTCAATATGTAAAGGCATTTGATACCTAGTTGTAGACACAAGGAGCTCACCCCCAAATTATGGGACAAGTAGATAAATGATTGACTAAATCTGGGCTGATAACATGCTTGGAGCTCAGTTTTGGGCACAGCCACAGTAATTGACCTCATTGTTGGAATACTTTTCTTGGTTATTTCTTTGTCATTTTGATTTCTTTTATACTAGCTTTATCAAGTTTAACTTTTCTTCTCTCAAGAAACTTAGCTTTGGGGGAAAAGGAGCACATGTGTACATACTATAATAAAATGCAGAATGAAAATGCACTGAACAGAAAGTCACACAAATGTTAAAGAAACCCAAAGTAAGAAGTGACTACAAGTAACTGGCATGCTGTTCAGGGAGAAGGGACAGTCCAAAGTGAAGGGATGTCATTAAACTGGATGCTTTGTCTGGAGGGAACATAGAGCAATCTGGTATTATTAAAAGAGAGAGTTCATTAAGGAAGTAGTGGGAAGTACTGGAAAGAGAGTCAGAATGACATTACAGAGGTCAATGACAGTTAAGGTAAGGAATTATTGCCTTATCCTGTATGCAGCAAGGAGCTACTGAAGGATTTTAAGAAGACTAGCCTGATTATTTCTGTGTTTCAGAAAAACAAAATCAGAGCAAAACTCTGACAATGGAACAGTGAATTGTTTGGAGGAATGGGAAACTGAGAGCAAAATAACCCATTTGAATGCAATTTCAACAATATAAATAGCAGATTTTAAGGCACAAAACAAAGGCAGCTGAGGATAGAATCTGAAGTAGAATTGACAAGGCATGACCAGTGACTAGATGAGAAGCTGGGACAGAAGGGCAAAGAAAATGACTAAGGGATGTTGCTGTGATGAGAAGCAACAGGAACACAGTAGTAGGCACTGCAGAAAAGGCACACAGCAGAATATGTCCTGTGTATTGAATGACAACCCTTTGCCAGGTTCTATTTCAGATACTCTCCATTCATAATCATTCTGCAAAGTATGTTTTATAGCTTTCATGACATAGCTACCTGAAAAGTTTCAGAAGTTTCTCCGAGGTGCCACAGCAACTAAGACCGAGTCTTGTTAGTTTATTTGGTGACAGGGCAGTGGAGAGTCTGCTGTGACTGCATGAGTTGCCACATGGAAGACTGCAGACAGAGCTCTGAGCAGCTCTCTGTTACATCTAGAAAATCAGCATGTTAGCTTCTATCACTGTGACAAAATACATGAGAAAAACAATTTGAAAGGAAAAAAAGGTTTAGTTTGACTCATGGTTTCAGTCACTCATTATTTGGCCTTGTTGCTTTGAACTTACAGTACATCAAGACAGAGCTTATGGTGGAGGAGGTCTGTTCGCCTCATGGTATGGTTAGGAAGCAAAAAGAGGAGGTGGGAAGGGACTTGAGCCCCAATATTTTCTAAAAGGCATACCCCCAATAACCTAACTTCCTTCCGCTAGACCCCACCCCTGAAATGTTCACCACGTTTCAATAACACCTCAGGCTGGGAACAAGTCTTTAGCACATTGGCCTTTAGGGAACACTCCAGATCTAAATTATGGAAATTGGGACCACTTAAAACCTCTTTAACTTAAATATATTATCCAACTAGGTTCTGTTGGTATTTAAAATGCATCCACTGAGAAAAATACTGTATCCCAGACATGACTCATCACTTAGCATAGTTATATTGTTAGTAAATACCAAGAATAGTCACTTGAGCTTATGATTTTATTTTGCATACATATAGTGGCACTGATTTTGAATGCTTACACGTAAGAAATGTTAAGTCCAGTGGCTTATATTTGCTCCAGAAATTGCCTTTAGCTTTTAAGTGAGTAATCATAAAGCAAGTAATCATAAAGGGTACTGTTGGAAGAGTATTTGTGAAGGTCATAAGCTCTTTGATCTGGCCCTGGTTGTATAGAATACACAATAACAATAATGCCCATTTTGCATAATGGCTAGACATAAAGGGTGGAGAGGAGAATATTCTTTGACTCTATAAGAAGATCAGCAAGAACAACAAAAGCTCTGGGCTTTGCAGTAAATATGAGAAATGAGGAGACCAGGAAAGGACACAAAGCTTTGTGACTTGTGGGGAATGGAGATAGCCAATGAAAGACAGTAAAATAAGCATACGGGGCCTGAAAAGAAATCCCACAGGGGACAAAAGGAATGTTGTATTCTAGATTACTCTGTCTCAAGAAGAGCAATTTTGAAGAGAACGATGAGGCAGTTATCAGGATCTAGTAGGGTTATGGAGATGGGGGTAGAGAATACAACCTCCAATAGACACTCCTCATAGAGAGCAAAGATGTGACTTTCTCCTCTACCTTCCATTTTATCCTAGGTTCAATATATTTTCATATTGCATCCATAAAATGAAGTAGTAGGTTTGGGAATAATGTAGTTATAAATCATCCCTGCTTTTCCAAAATGCACAAATCAATCTAGTTGGAACTATAAAGAGGAGCAATGATATGAATGAAATAACTAGGCAATGCTGTGTGTAAGAATATGCTTATGTGAACAGAATGAGCATAATCAAAGAATAATGGATGTGTTCTCAAAATTCTCTGAGAAATTAAATGCTCTACTTTGTTTAGCAATCATATTTGACATAGCAAGCACCAGTTTCCTCCTGATGATGGCGTGTGAGTCACCCCTGCAGCTCCCTGATGAACACTGATCCAGCCATCTTTCCCTCCTGAAGCCTTGGAGATTTCTGCCATCTCCTGTTCTCTGTGATGACCTCCCTTTTCATCGCAGCAATACTCCTTGCCCTCCCTGTCCAAACCCATCTTCCTTCACACTGACTTTAATTACAACCTGTTCTGTAAGGTCTAGCTAAAGAGTCCTTTCCTTGATGAAATTCTGCCCCATGCTGAGTCCTCCTCCTCAGTTCTCCCCACCTATATGTGCCATGAAAGTCACACCTAATTGCTCTCTTACACCTTCTCTCTTTTTTTAGAAGAAAGTCTGATACTTTTCTTCTGGGAGTTCAACCCACAGCATTTGTCCTTGGTTAAGAAAGATATGATACCATTATATAAAGCTTCCATCTGCTGAAAAACATTGCCAAGAAACCTGACAAGATTCAAAGAACACTGATGAGAGACAGAATGTTTGGGTTCAAACCCAGGCTCTGCCACCAACTCATTTTGTGCTTGGAATCAGGACCTGGTGATCTTGCTCAGTGCCAGGTGGCGCACAGGCTCAGACCAGGCGAACACACTGGTGGGAAGTGTTTCTCTATAGTTGGTGCCAGCCTCTCAATATTGCGTCTGATCTTCCTTCTCAAATAAACCATCAGTTCTGCCCTTCTGTAATCAGCTTTTAGAAGTAGCTTCAACCATGACAGACATAATAAAAGTGAAGATGAATCAGTGAACTGAAAAATCCTTGTACTGACAAAGACACAAAAAGGAAAAAAAAAAACATTCACAAAGAAAAAAAAAAAGATAAAAACCCAGCGCTGCATTCTTTGGCAGTTCTTGTTTATCTCAGGTTTCAAGGTTTTATTAGCAGGATGCTTAGCTTCTATCCTTAAAAATATGATGCCTAAATTGTTAACAAAGAGAATATTTAAGTCTCATCACTAACTAACCTTGATTATGACACTTGTTAAAGTGACTTTCAACTTCTTGCAAGATTTGACACTGTATTCTTTCCCACTTTATTTCATCCCCACAGTGCCCCATTAAATATAATATTCCTCTAATTAGTATAAATAAAAATTTAATTTTCCTTGGAGACCTTTAGTGGAATGCCCATCTAATAAATTTGAGACATCATAAGTATTGATGAGTTTGGTTTCAGGAATCCTTCAGTGGCATTGTGTCCTAAATAGCAGCAGAAAGCACACACACACACACACAAAAAAAAAAAAACCCACACAATTTGTATCTCCCACTAATGTGTTATTTGCAGCTGGCTTTTATCAAGGTCTCACCATGAACATTCACAGCAATCATATGCCTATTCCATGCATAGGAGCCGCTAGCACCTCCATCTTAGTTTGGACCAATCACATGGAAAAATCTGACAACTACTGCAGAATTTTGAATTGACAAGGATATTCTTCATCACACTAGGGAATCTGAATTGATAAAAGTGAGAGAACATGGATTAAAATGGATTATAACTGGAAATCCGATTACTAGAGAAGGTGACATTTGAGTCAGTTTTGAAACTGTAGATACAAATAAATGGTTTTGGGATAGACATGCCAGAAAATAAAGAGAGAAAGAGAAAGAGAGGAAAAAAAAGAATAGCACACACCAAACATGTCAAGGAAGGTCTTATTCTGTTTTTTACCCCACCTGTAATTTGCTTCTTCCATATTAATCTTGACCCTTGTTTTGTAAGATTCATGGGGTCTGAGACTGCTTGCTAATGGCTACAATTCCTGGTTTTAATACATAGTAATATAGGTCCAATTCGATGGAAGCAAAGACATGTGTCACTGGGTTGATTAAATTCTTGGCCTCAATTCTTCATTCAGCATAATTCCTTTGCATATAATTTTTCAGTTTCTCCCTAAAAAGTTAGAGTACACTTTACCATTTATTGACTTTACACTTGGACATGTGATTTTCTTTGGCCAATAAGATTATCGTAGATGTGATCCAAGCAGAGGATTAAAATGTGCTTGCCTGATCCTTAAGCTCTGCCAACACTCCAAGGAACAGGTAGCAGAGTGCATATGATCATGGAGTGCAAGTCCAAAGAATGAGTTGAAGAGAGGCATGGAATTAAGGTGAAACAGTGTAGTGCTGTATGTGTCAGAGGGAATGAAGGTCAAGGTAGAAATAAATCGAAGAAAAAGATGTTGATGGATAGTCTTAATAATCAATCTAATTGTTTACATTTCTATAGGGAGTCTGAAGAGCAAAGCAGTTGCATTGTAGAATGCTTACAATAGTGTTGACCAAGATAAAACAGAAACTAGAAAGTACACAAGTAAACTATTCTTCAACCAATTCTGCCCTGCTCAACAAGTGTTACAATCCATTATTTTGTGTTACCTTCTTGGGCATAGCAACCAGAGAACTTGTCTCACAATATTACATAACAACTCTGGCTAAATATTATTTTCAATCCATTCAATCCAAAGGTTTGACTGATGACTAATCTTACCTGTGATAGCCATCTATAAACAATATATTTTTAAACATATGCACCCAACTGGAATCCTTCTAAAAACAAGACAAAAGAAGAAGAATAAAGAAAAAAAAGGCACTAAACAAGAAGAGGATTTTAATTCATGAGTAAAACATAGAATAATTTAGGAAACTTCCTCTTGCCCAGTGAGTCCCTTTGCTGGTCTGTGTCATCAGGCAAATTCTAAGACTTTTGCCCAGCTGGCAATGCCAGAAACTAAGACTGCAGAATTAATAAACTTAGCTCCTGATGGCTGGGAACCCGGAGAACGATATGTAATCCACTTCACCAGAGGCAAAGACCATACAGTTCAGGACCCCTAGGTTTCAAAGTCAGGTTCAAAATTGGCTTCCACGTGTTTTGGATTAGGAATGTTTGGGATCTCTGCTCAATACTTAAGATCCTCTCCTAATTAGAATCAGCCAAATAAGGTTATTTTCTGAAATAAGGTGAAATTCTCTGGGTTTCTCCATTAAAATGAGGACTGGAACCAAGCAGGAACTTGTAACTAGGAAGGCAGATAGGGAGCTCAGTAGGAGTAGCAGAACATTTTCATACTGCCCAGTAAGAGTTTATTCTAAACTGGACCACTCACAAGGCTATCAACCCCTCTATGACTTCTTGGAGCTTGCTAAGAATATTTGAGGTATATTTAAAGTCACAACCCATATACCTCACATTCAATACTGCCTGCTTTTATTGCTAAGACAATACATATACTGTCTTCTTCTATTGCTTTTCAAGTCTATAACAGATAGTCTATGTTTATTTTACCTTCTATAATTTTCATTCTCTTTCTTTACCTTAAATTCTATGTTATTTTTTAACTAAACCTTTTGAATTACTTATTTTGATTTTTTTTTTGTAGAATCAGTCAAAAAAGCATATCAAAAACTTTGCATTTTTGTCAAGGTAAAAAACACAAAACTTTAGCCTTCAAACAGAAAACAACAACTTCTTTTCTGGATTATCAACTCTTTTGATGGCAGTTGTGTCATTAGGGAAATATCTTTTTTGGTTTGTTTGTTTAAGAACTTGAACTTCAATGCCTTCTTAATTGTGAAACTCTGTAAGTGTTCAGAATGGCGTTATTCTTTAAAGCTCATACCCATTAGCAGAATATAGCCATTGTAGTTATTAAGACACTAGAGAATCACTGTGCCAGTAAGGAGGCAGGAAAATCAGAGGCCACAGACTAAAATTAAAACATTCCTGCTAAGAAACTAATTGGGTAAACAACGCAGAGCAAATGCTACTTTTGCTCTTAAAAAAGAGGCACTATAATTGACTCCATGTCAGTTCAATCTGCTCTAATCATGTGACACAACATTTTTTAACTCCACTTTTTTGAAAGTGGGTTCTAGTAGCCTTTTAAAACTTTTTCCATATATCCCCTGATACCTTTGAAACCTACTCTGCATATTATCTCCATCAGGAAGTCTGTTAAAGAAATGCCAATGTGAATAGCTGCATGAGTCAATATGAGTCTAAACTTCAAATGAACAATACTGGAGTGTCTATCAGACGTTATGTAGCAACCAGAATCAGACAGGAAGATGGAGACCCATGAAATTCCTTATTTTATAGCACTGCTTTCTTCATAGGACTTTCATCAGCCTGTGATAACGCAGCAAAAATACTATAGAAAACCCAGTGCCGCCAACATCATTTAGATCGGACAAAGGTGGAGGCCAGAAACTCATGGGAATCATTAAAGCCTGCAATTTTTCCACACATAGTAAAGCTACAGGAAGAATGTTGGCTATATCCGTTTTTCATGCAGATTGGAAGGTAATAGTAGAGGAGCCTTATGAGCAGTCTAATTTAAAATAGCATATGCCTTCCTGTGTGCATTTACAATTCCTACCTTTTCTTTTATGTTTAGATATTATAGAAAGTAAGCACATCATTAAAAGTTGTTCAATTAGTAGGTCATGATGATCTCAATAAAAGTATCACTCCCAAATTGTATCTACACATAAAAAGTGCTCCAAAGTGCCCTGTTACTCTGCTACAAATTCCTGCTTGTACTAATTCACTGAGAATAAGCAATAAAGAAAATTTTACTGATGGAGCCCCAACTGTGCTGGGCTGAAATCAGTATAGGTGGGGCTCTATCACCAAAGAGCTTTCTAGTAGGAATGAGTGGGTTTGGAAGTTAACCCTTGGGTTATCTTAGCTATGCAAGCTTGGGTAAGTCATCTAATCCCTCTGAATTAAAGTCCTCTTATCCAAAACTTAGTGCTCTTCATTCAGAATTGCTGAGATATTATATTAGAGAAAGTAGCTTTGTCTAGAATTAATCAAAAAATGATAGTTTAAAATATTTGTATTTTTGTTTTCTGTAATTCAACTTTCTTCATTCTTTTTCATTTATTTAAAAACTCATATTTTCCTGGTCCCATATGCATATAATTTTTACAGAGTTTTTAATATATTATCTATCACAGTGTTTCCCAGGAGCAGAAGTAATTCTACTTTTGTATTCTCCATAACACTTGAAATGGAGTCTTTACAAAAGCCAAATTGCACTGAAGATACATGCACAAAAGTGATATGTATGTCTCAGGCATAGCACTGTTTTAACATTGAATTCATATTCTAAACTCATTTATATATGTATCTATTTCTGGTTCTCAACTATAGATTTCCTTTCCTTTTGCTGGTACAGTATCCATTGTTCTATATAACTATACTCTTATTCAAGCAATTTCAAACCCTCATTCAAATATTTTCTTAGCTTTTGATTCAAAACTATTTAATGAGGATTTGTATAACCTTCATGTAATTTTGTCTGACACAGTTATAGTGAAACTGTAGTGCAGCAAGCAGTTTTTACTATAGCTGGTAAAGCTAGATATCATAATGGAGAGTGGGTGACGGAAAGTAACCATAGTGTAAAGTGCTTTTCATACTGGATGGAGCAATTTCTATGTAGCCCTTAGACCAGACATTGTTCTTTCTCTCCAAAATTGCTCCCAATTAAATTACTGATTACTGATAGCATTTTCTGTTATTCACACCCAGGTGAAAAAAGCATAATTGCAAAATTGGTTAAAATAATTATATTTCTGACATATTCACAGATTTGCAAAATAACAAGTCAGAACATTTGAACTAGCTAGCACAATGGAACAATAGTTGGAAGATATGTGTTCAGATTAAAATTTGAGCAATTGTAGACAGTTGGATAACACTGTGCATTTGTATTTTCTGATATAAAGAAGAAAGCAATCCAATATGGTGGGGGCATGGGAAATAGATAAGATCTCTGGTAAGATAAGAAGAAAACCAGAACTGAAGAAGACTCACTCCACTGCTGAGCTATTGGTTCATTAGATTGTAGGTGGGACTTTGGGAATCTGTTTACAAAGTTTTATAGATAAATCTGGTGTACTACCAAGATTAAATGGTCTCATATCTCAATATTATATTTGCTAAATAATCATTGCATTCTTCAGTTTTGAAGAAAACCAACTGCATTGTATTTTTATGGAACACCATCAAGATCTACTAGATTCCCTGACTTGGCCCTCTCTTTCTGTGTTCCTTCTTAAGTGAACTTACTGGAAAAGTTTACCACAATTTTCCATGACTCCCTTGTCATCACCAATCTTAACTTAAGCTACTGCAATGCAGCTTCCATTCTTACAACTCTACTGAAACTGCTTTCATCAGTTATTGGTGTTATGATATCTTAATGGATTAATCTAACAGGCAATTTTAGTTTGCAATTTTCATGACTTTTACTTTCAGGATTAATTGACTTTACTGATAAAACCTTTTATGGAAACAGTCACATTCTTTCATCTCTTCTTTTGGCCTTATTCATAGACTTCTTTTTCTCATCCTACAAGTTCATATCTGGTGTTCCCTTGGCAGCCATTCCTAGTGCTCATGTCTCTCTTCTAGATTCTCTAACAAAGGATATGCTCATAATGCTTAAATAATCCTCTTTAGCTTAGACATTTATTTCATAAGTCATTCAACAAAACTTAATGCTCAACATGAAATTATCTCCACTATCCACATCCCCCATAGCATGACTCCTGCTTGGCCTCCTTATTTCTGTGATTTTTCAATGCTTTTTAAATTCTAAGCTAGAGTAAGCTGATAATCTCTGCTAGTTTCACTAAGTCCCTAGAGGCCACCATTTGTGCTAGCCTCTATGAAGAAATAAGGAAAGGAGAAAAGTCTAGAAGAAAAGGATTGAGGTTTCTTAAAAAACAGTTCACAGGCAGTGGTTTGAGAGAGCCAGAGAAGTTCAATGACTTCCAATGCATCTACCTTGAGAATTGACTTTAAAAAAATAACCTATGTGAAATAGCTAAACAGTCCACATGGACAATGTCTAGAACAACAGCTGACCAGTAGCCTTTTGGATCTTATGGTCTACTTATAATTCAGAGGGTCTGATAATATTGTGGAAGAAAACATACACTACCAGTAGACGTTTATAGGGTCAATTTCTCAGGAAGAAATATAGTGAAATGTATAATAAATATTTCTACTCAATTTAGAAAGCTCGGTGTGGTGATTATTTCTCCTTCTCCTTCTTCTATTTCTTTTTCCTTCTCCTTCTTCTCTCCACCCCTTGTCCTCCTTCTCCTTCTAACATTTACTGTTTCTTCTTTCTTGTAGAATAATAGATAGGGGACATGTTAGTAATACCAAACTATTACCACTACTAAAGAATCAGTATTAATTCTTAGAAGTTCAGAAAATGTGCTGAAAATTCACAGTCCCAAGGGAATTCTATTAGCTGCTACTTACTGTGTTTATTTTATTCGGGGATTACATATGTATTTATCCTTCGATTCTTAAATCTTCCTTGAGAGAAAGGTATTATTATTATTATGACACTTTTACATTAAAACTAATATAATTGAACTTCAGCAAGATGAAATAACTTTTCCAAGGTCAAACAATAAGCAATGATTCCAGTCCGAGTCTATTTGTTCTACAGACTGTGTTCTTTCTGATACCATTTGATATGCTACCTCGTCCATAAAAGTCTGGGATTTGATTGATGGGCTAGGACTTCATGTAGTGCCCATGGATCAATTTTAAATTTTATAAGACTCACATAAACATCCATGAATTTTTGTTTTCTAGGGAATAAACATTTTCTTATAATCCTAAACTTCTGAATGAATACTTATTTTCATAATTTCCCAAGACCCTCCTCTCTGCCAGACCTCAGAAGAAGGTTTCTAGTTACCATTCTGAATCCTTCAGTTTATAATGTTTTTGTTTAATCTCTTATTATCTCCTGTACTTTCTATTATTCCATCCTCTCATAGATGCAATCTGCTACTGTGTCAACCAGAGAAGGCAGAACCAGGAGGCAGCATGTGAAGAGATTCATTTTAGGGAATTGGTATATGTGATTATGAGTCCCAGTTGAGCAAATCTAAACTTCATATGGCTGGTCATCAGGAAGGGTAGGTTAAAAACTACAGAAAGGGAACAAATGGCACATTTTCTGCCAGGGCAATATTATCCCTGCTTAAAAGGTTTAAACAGGTTTATCTATATTAATTAAAGTTAAATGGTTATATGCTTTAATTATTTTGGTTTTTATTCCTCTTAATATCTACCACATCTACAAAAACAGCTCACAGCACTATCTAGACTAGTGTATAATAACTAGGAACAAATACTAGTCAACTTAAAATACCAACGAGACTATATCTCATATCAATAGATACTGCTAATATAAATAAATAATACTTATGATAGTGCTTTATCTGTTTTAAAATTATTTAACATCTGGTACTCAAACCTGCTATAAGAAAACTAGATAAACCTTTATTGTGCTAATTTTTTTTAGGAAAAAAAATGAGACTCAGAAATCTTGAATTAATCCAGAGTCACACATAAAAACAACAACAACAACAATGGAGTTGGATGTGTAACTAGACCTCTGGTGCTATGTCCTACTCCTAGAAGTACACCTGGATGGAAGTCACTGATCCAGTTATTCACCTAAGGCACCAGACAGTATTCATGAAGGGACAATGTGCGAATTCCAGTTTGCAAGGTAAGAATGTTCTGACTCAGACACCTCTTATGAGTTATATCAAACTCAGTGTATTAAGTACTTGGTTTATTGATTGTCTCATTGGTATTTTTATGAGCAAGGAAAACAATTAAAATAAAATGCAAACACACAGCTCTTTTAAATATACTGTGTTCTATCATCATTTAAAAAATTGTTATACCTTGGAACCTATCTATCAGAAAGTTTGATTTTTTTCTAAATCATTGTTATCCAGATATTAAAAGCAAGGCACAGAGGAACCTTGGGCTGCAAAGACCTTCAGAGATCCTTAGTTTTCATTCATTCTCAGATACATCCCTATATAATGTATGACAGAAAATTGATGAGGTTAATATGTTTCTATAATTTAAAGAACTACATAATTTTAAAAATATGAGGTTATTCTAAATTAATAGCAATGAATGCATATTCACTTTAAGATGGACTAATGTATGTTTCTCAAATCAAGCAGACGGTGATTATATAATAGAGTAATAATAAAAGCTAGCCATTTATTGAACACTTAGCGTACCTTTCATTCTTTAGAATACTTTATATAAACTATCATTGCATCATCCCATTAAACCTAGGTGGCAACTATAGTCATGAAGGTGGTGTAAGAATATGGAGCTATTAAGGGATGGAGACACTGAATCAAGAATCTACTGACTCCAGGCCCTGAGTTCTTAGTGCCACTAGCTAACTACCACTTTACTTACTGCATCTTTATCTGTAGTTTTACTCCAAATCCAAAGCTTTGTGAAGATTTACTGTTGCTCACAATAACCAATTGTTTTTTTTCTTCTATTAGTAGTAGCTCTGAATATAACCATAGCTCCTTCTGCTAATACCATTTTGCTATTTCTAGCTAGCAGTAGGCTTGCTCATAACAAACACCAATGAGACAATCAATACACCAAGTACTTAATAGACCGAGTTTGATATAACTCATAAGAGTTGTCTGAGTCAGTTCCTTTTTACCTTGCTTATATATGGGGATAACTTTTACCATAAGTTTTCCAGGAAATGAGAACAGAACTTAGAGTGAATAGCAACCTACCTTAGTCATTAACTCTCATATGTGCTCATTCATATCAAGATGATGTGCTGCCATGAAGATAGGCAATGGAGGAGAATAAGAAGATGAAAAAGAAAGAATGTTAGCTCTCTATTTGTTGCCTGGGCAATAGGGCAATTATATAAAACAATCAGTCAGATGTAATAATAAAGAGACCATAGTCTTTACAAAAATTATAAGGAAGTTGACCCTTAAATCATCCTTAATGTGCAGTTCAGAAGTAGAAGGAGGTTAAAAGGAATGCCTTCAAAGCACATAGAACTTTATGTAAGGTGGCACTGAGAGAGGAAGACATTGGAACATTTCAGAACACTGAGTTGTTCTTTTGGACAAATTAGGAAAAGCAGGTAAGGAAGTCATATATTCAGGGTGTGAGGAGTTTGAACTAAAACTTGGTCAGGCGACTGCCAAATTTATCACACTGGATTCTCTGTAGCCTACTAAAACTTCAGTTTTCAGATGTAATGTTTACTCAAAAAATTAAAAATCAGATTTTGAAATAAAACAGTATTAAAAATGAGATGGTCCAATAACACTCCCACTCAGTGGTCCAGTTGCCTTCCTAGATATCTAATAAACTACCAAAAGGAAGTTCTCACATTTTTTTTTCTTTTTTTTTTATTGATTGTTCAAAACATTACAGAGCTCAAGACATATCATCTTTCATACATTCGACTCAATTGGGTTTTGAACTCCCCAAATACATAATACAGACTCACTTCTGTTACATACTCACATTTTTACATAATGGCATATTAGTGACTGTTGTATTCTGCTACCTTTCCTATCCCCTACTATCCCCCCTCCCCTCCCTTCCCCTCCCATCTTCCCTCTCTACCTCCTCTGCTGTTGTTCAATTCTCTCCCCTTTTTTTCCCCCCACCCCCTTGCCCCTCATAACCTCTTATACTTTTGTGTATCACTGAAGGTCTCCTACCATTTCCATATGTTTTCCCTTCTCTCTTCCTTTCTCTCCCCCCATTCGTCTTAGTTTACTGGTAGTCTTTTCCTCATGCTCTTCCTTCCTGTTCTATTCTTAGTGGCTCTCTTTATATCAAAGAAGAGGGAAGTTCTCACATTTATTGTGACCATCAAGACTCCTCAAGTGATTTTCTCTTCGCTAATTTTTCTGGCATGCTACCCCAAAACTCTATTCCCATTTTTAATTTGTAGCTATCAATAAAATTGGTCTAAATGCAGCTGCTATAAATAGACACATATGCAGAGACCATGGTAGATTTATAAGCTGTGTGGTGATAATGGGATTGAATGATGTTATTATTATTAGGTTTAAGCACATCTCTTTCTACCTGGTTACAATTTACTGAATTATCACATGATCATATTTGACAAATGCAAATATTGAAAAATATTGAAAACTCTTGAAAATATTTCAAGTGAGAGTATCACTAAAACAAGCAGTATGGTAGCCATTGAGCAAACGTGGAAATTCCACCATGCCTCTTCATGACAACATCACTATTGCATGTTACACCATGCAAATACTGTCCTAACACCTAAAAACAAAAACAAGACTAGATTTTAATTTTAGTAATCAATCCCTAAAATGTTAATGTCCACCTTTTCCTTAACTCTTTGCTTTAGTGTGTCATATTTCCTCAAGGCTTTTTCCACTGCTGTGATCCATGAGAAGTCTTGTCCTCTACCCAGTGAGCAACCCTCATAATCTTGAGTTTTTCATCATCACAAAGGGAGCACAAAGCCTTCCATCCTCTTAGACACAAAGGGAACAAAAAGCCTTTCAACACCTTAGACAACCCTTACCACTTTGGAAACTAACCACCATCAGCCTGCTCCAGCCTCTCCAGCTCATCACTGACACCTCACCAATGACTACCTAACTGTGGAGGAAGCAGGTTGGGGCTCAATGCAGCGAGGGGTAATTAAATGTTCAAGTCTTTGATTCTGGTAAATTCTCTGATCTAGCATGGTCAAGGAATCTGGCATTCTAGTGAATAGTCCCATTGAAAGAAGGAGAAAGGAAAGGTGCACAAAATGTCAGTGTGGTGTGAGATGGAGGATGGGTCTGCCAGAAATGATTGACAGTGTGCTTGCCCCAATTTCATTGCACCATTATGTATCCAAACAGCAGCAAGGGAACTTCCAAAGCCATGTCTAAAACATGTTTTAATAGTCCCTCTTCCAGCTCCTTTCATTCTTCTGTTTTGCAGTCTTTTCTCAGAAAAGAAGGATACAGAACAAAGTTGTTTCCAGTTACCATCTCTGAGCCTTAAGACAATTGCAAGTAGTAAATAAGTATAGCAGGAAAACTGCCCTGGGAAGATTAATAATGTCTTTCTCACTTTTCCAATCCAAAGAGTATGTTAGAGTTTTCTGTGTGTTTGGGAAACTGTAATAAAGAATATTACTTTTCACATTGCCTTAGGTCAAGGATACCATGTCAAAAATCAAAGGCAAGTAAGCAAGACGTGCCACTCATTGTATGGCTAGCTGTTGCTGAGATAAAACTTGCTTCCAAATTTAATTTGAGCAACATTTCAAATTATCATGGGGAAACATTGAAAATATCTAATATATTAACCATTTGAGCAACAAATATTCAGATGGAAGAAGAATTTACACAAAGATGATTTATCTTAAAGTTAATTTTTTTACCTTTATTTTATTGATTTATATGTGGTGCTCAGGATCAAAACCAGTGCCTCACACATGCTAGGCAAACACTCTGCCACTGAGCTACAACCCCAGCCCCATAAAGTCAATAAATTTTTATTTAAGAAATTTCCCATTGTGATTCCTTTGTTGTCCAACTCAAGGATGCCCTCAAGAAGAGAAAAGATATAGATTACATCATAAGCATGAGTGGCTAAATAAGTGTTATCTCCCCAGGAAAACACAGCACTATTAAGTGACTATGAGATCCTGTGTAGAAGCACAAAGAAGATTTTTAAATGGAAGAAATACTGTGGCTCTGAACTAAACACACAACGAATTAACTCCATAGAAAACTTTTCACCTTTGAGCTAAATAGATAGTAATTTATTGAGGTCCGATTCTTCCTTGACTTTGATGTCTACCTCGTTTCTGGAATTCTCTTCTCCCTGAGCACCCATTCTGTCACTCCCATCTCATTCTCCACTTTCTGACTCAGTCTCCCTGGCAGGATCATGTTATTTTGACTCTTAAATGTTGGTGTGCATGGCATTCCCCTTTACATTTTTTGGGGGGTGATTTAATCTTCTCTCGTAACTTTAAGTAGGCACCAACAGTTTCCTAAAGTTTCTTTCCTCTCTAGTCCTGGTTTTACTCAAACTGACATTTTCATTTGTACTGCACAGATTCCATGGAAAAGCTTACAACTATTTTCCAATTAACGTGGACTTATTGTCATCACTCAGCCCTGCCCCTACCCGTATTTCTGAAATCAGATAATGTATTATCAATCTTCTGTGCACTCAACCAAAAACACTTTCCTGCAGGCTTCATAGCTGATCTGTCATTAAATCTCTCAAGTCGACCTCTGGAATCACTCTCACATCCATTCCCTTCTCTTTTTTTCCCCCAGGATAATTGCCCTGTTTATATTCTACTCTCTTCTCCCTGAATAAATCTGCAGCCTCTTAACAGATCTCCATGGCTTCCCACCTTTCTCCCTGCACCTCCTCCTGAGCACTTGCTGCCAGCATCATCTACATGCAGAAATGATGGCCCATCTATACCCGATGTGCTTGGTGCCACCCTCTTGGAAAATAAAGTTCAGACTTCTTTTGGTTCAAAAGATGTACAACTTAACCTCTATTTCTTGTTCTCCAGCCCAGCAGAACTCTCGAACGCACACTAATGAGCTACTGAATGAAAAAAACGAATGGGTGGTTTTTAACAGAATTTAGCATGTTTGTGCTATAAAAATTGTTCTCTTCTCGACATGATGAAAACAAATAACACATCTATCCTGAAACTATATATATGGAACCCATGTAGTTTTGCAAAGCCCCTTAAAAATGCACCTTAAGAACATATATATCCCATGATCTATGAATTCTCACCGCCATTGTTACCTAAGGTTTTGTTTCTAAATGTTGTTAGAAAAAAATGTAATTCAGGATACTGTGTGCAAATCAAAGGCAAGAACAGCAAGCAAGCAGGAGGTGCCCAAGTTTCACATACTGTGCCTGACCTTGGGATAGCATGATTCCTCCCTAGGAGGACACAGGGCTCTATAGTCTCTTCCAGCCAGAAACTATGCAGTTCCTGGTGGGCTAGGAGAAGTAAATAATTATAATGTGTTAAGGGCAAATAGGGAGTTTTGAACAGGAGTGTATTTGTCCTGGCTGGGTGGGGGGGATATTACTACTAAGTCCACAGCCCAGTGAATGCCTATTGGCACCTGGATAGGATCCCTGCGGGGACTACTGTCATGTTGCCCAAGCAAATTTGTGTCTGGTTTACTGTGACAGAAAGCCTCTAGTGCACCTTTGTCCCGAAGAGGTGGCTACATCGGAAAGTTGTGACTGAAGATCAGGTTTTTCCTATTCTGGGTCCCTAGGCTACATCTGAGCAGAGAGGAAATCCCATGGAAAGTGAGAAGGGAAGGAATCCATTTTAGTTATAATCTAGAGTATGTTTTCCTATTCACTAGCAAGTGCCATAAAAATAAAAATTTGTTTCATATTTGGTCAAACAATTTGTCCTGGCTTGGAAATTTTGTGAATAAAGACTTAGGATTTGAACCCAGAAAATCCAGTTCACAGTCCTCTAAAGAACGATTCCACCCTATCTGTCCATTAAAAAACCTGATGAAGGGCTTCATATATAGACAACTGCACAGGCCAAAGCCTCCCAGAGTACAAGACAGAGGAGTTCAACTGTATTCTGGATCATTCCAGAAGAGAAAATGGGGGATGGAGGGGGGATCTGACAAGACTTCCAGGTTCTGTAATGTGTTCCAATGAAGAGAAATTGCAGAGTTATATTCTCAGGGAACAGAAACTCAGTTCTCTTATGAGTTACATAGGATTTTGTGGGCTGGTGGGTTGGTGTGGTCAGCTAACCACCATTCATAGCACAGATGCACTTCCTAAGTACATTCTGTGGTTCAAATGAATGAGATTTTCAGTTGGATGGACCATAATCTTTATTTACAAGTTAGGAATTTTCCATAATATAGAATCTTGTCATATCCAACTTTCAACTGTATCACAAAGCATCTGATGATTTCTTTGATTAACAGATGCATTGTCATGTATTCTGCCTAGTCATAAGGGAATGGTAGAATTATTTTTAAGCTTTAATTTTTTCTATCAATTTGTAGATCATCTTTTGTAAAGTTCCATCTCCTATAAAATTCCATTTTTTTTTTCAATTAGATATTTAATCAGTGCAAAACCCAGTACCTCTGGGGATTTAAAGATAAGCAAGATCTAGTCTGAGCCCTCAAGAAGCTTACAGTTCTAGCTGGATTGAGAGAAATAGATAATTAATGTATATCAGGATATATATATAATGATACATAAACCAACCTGCATGTTTTCTCAGAGAAAATTCCATCTGAGAGGTGTCTTAAAGCATAAATAAGGAACCACTAAATAGATGGAGGTCAGGGGTAAAGTGATATACTAGCTTTGTGTATACAAATATCCCCCATTCATAGATTCATTGAACTGCAGATTGAAAATATTTGAAAAAATTTGAATCAGTTTGAATATGTATAGACTTGTTTTAGTCATTACTCCCTAAAAAATACAACATAATAACCATTAACATAGTGCTTGCATTGTATTCACATTAAAGTGATCTAGAGATGACAGAGTATGCAGGCAGATGTGCCTAGATTATATGCAAATACTACACCATTTTATACAATTTTATATAAGGGACTTGAGCATCCAAGGATTTCAGTATTTCCAGGTAATCGTGGAACTAATCCTCCACGGACACTGAGAAACAACTATATAAGTAGGAAAAATAGTATAACAAATCTAATATGTTTAGATTTTCTGTACACATGAAATTATCTAAGCGAACCTCACCTTGGGTCCCACCCACAGAATGAGGTCTTAACTAGAAAAAAATATATATATATGCATATATATTTATATTCTATGTTTGTATAATTTTATCAAAATATATTCTACTGTCATATATAACTAAGAAAAACTAATAAAATAAAATTTTAAAAAATGAATGAGGTGCTGTGAAGCATCAAGTAGAGGACAAAGCATGTCAGAAAAGGATATTTTGAGCAATTACTAACATTCTTTAGGTAAAGGGAATTAAAACGGAAGAATCTGAATGTGCAAATAAAAGAAGAATTCAGCATTGCATGACACAAAGCCCCGGTTAATAAACTTGAAATGACAATGATATGGTTATTATTAATATGAAAATCAAGAAAGGAATTGGGTTGTTCTAACCAACTCTCTCCTGTTATCCAGGTTTTATTCTGTCAGTCAGTCCAGGTAGTGGACACTATTGATGCTTTTCTGAATTGAAGTTACTGTCCTGTCAGGGACTCTATTCAGCCCCTTCTTAGATCCTTGGGGAATGATTCCATTCTGATCACTTCTCTGCTTTGCCTCTTTGTACCTTCTCTGCTCTACAGACAGTGAGAAAATGCACACTCCACCTTCCTTTCTCCCCATGGGTCTTTTGCTCATCACTATTCTGTGGGCACCATAAATCCTTGACTCTGGTTTCTAGCTTCAAAGAAAGACCCAAAGTTATACAGAAAATTATTTTCTGGATACAACTCAGAACAACCATTTAAATAGAAACCTGAGACCTTTTTTCAATCAGCCCTGAGGCACCCCTTCTCCCTAGGGCCATTTTGAAAGTGTTTAGGGCTAGCCTTTTCTCTCTTGTTAGAACTTTTGGAGAAAAAAGTCCACTTTTTCTCTGTCCCCTAGCTTCTCTATCCAAACCTTCCTTCTTATTAACTAACTTTCTTATTTATTTAATTCTTCCCCATTTTATTTTTAAAACACCATAACATGACAAGCTATGGTGTGATTTCCTCCCCTCACCTTTACTGAGGCATGATTAGCAAATGTTGTATATACCTAGGATATAAAATACAACATTTCATATATGTATACATTACCAAAATCATGTTAATTGACATCACATAGTTAACATTTTTTGTTAACTGTTTTTTGGTGTGGTGAGAAAACATGAGGTTCACTCTTAGCAAGCAATCTCACTTAAAGGTAGAACATAGATAAAGTTGAAATCACCATAAAGAAGGTAGAATGATAGTTAACAGGGACAGAGGGAAAAGAGAGAGCTTTTCAAGCATATAAACTTTCAGTTATAAGATGAATAAGCCCGGAAAGCTAATATACAGTGTGGAGGCTATGCAGAGACTGTATTTCCATTTAAATTCCTGTGAAAACAGATGTTACAGGAAAACAAAATGTTGCTTTCAGTAAAAAAAAAAAAAAATCTTTGATACAAAGTAAAATCAAGATAACTCTAGAATATTATGGAAAGATGCCTGGATGGAATATTTTCAGCATCCCTTTTCTTTTTTATTTTTAAGATACATTTCTCTTTTTTAAAAAAAAATTACTTTTATTTATTTATACGTGGTGTTGAGAATTGAATCCAGTTCCTTACACATTCTAGGCAAGCACTGTACCATTGAGCTCCCTGTTTTCTTTTATGCTCTTATTCTTCTCCCTTGTTTTTTTGTTATTTAATATTCCACCAAGACAGGTGGAGGACACAAACATTCAGACCAACATTGCAAAGATTGAAATTTGTTAGATGGCATTTCTAAAGTTGATTTGCTTTTAGACATCTACTCCCTGAGGGCTAGGATATTTCATATCTTTTCTCCTGAGTCATAAATTCTCAGGATCAATGAGACAATAGATATTTTCATCTCCTCCCTCATTTTTGAGAAAGGATCATAGTGGGCACATCCAGTGTTCCAAAAAATCTTCTTAGTCCCAGCCTGACACTTCCCTACCCCCAGGATCCTAAGCTGATTATTTTTCTCATGTCCAAAGAACAATTTGGGGTGAGTCCCAATCTGACAAGATGCTGCTAACTGCCTGGAACAGACATAGCTAGGACGATACCTAGTAGAGAGAGCAGAGCCTTTGGAGATCCGATCTGGGTTCTAAGTCAGGCTTCACCACTTAGAAACCATATGAGTCTAATTAGTTTCTTCACCTGAATCTGTATTAGTTTTTTCACCTGTAGAATCTCCAATAATAATCAACTATCTTACTGGTTTGTTTGGGTGTTAGATCATACAGTATATATTTAACACTTGTCAGGGAACCGAGGAGGTAGTAGATGCTTAATAAACTCTAGTTCCTATAATTATGATAATACAAAAAATTAATCCATAGAGATTCATCACTTCCCACTGGAAAGTATTCAGGCCCAGGAATGAATCATTTAACTCTCAGGTTTAGTGAACCATGAGTCTAAGCAGCATACTGAGGGCAATATAGCATCTTATGGTTTCCCGTAAGGTTTGCATATGGGAGGAAAATCATGCTCACTGTAAGAGACAGAAACAGTGGATTAGAAATTGAAGTGCGGGAAGTGCTGTCTGATCCTTGGGTTCATGCAATCAAGCTCTATGCTGTGAGCTGTAGCTGGCACAGTGCTTCATCCTAATCATTGCCTAGCACGCTGCCACATCCAGCACACTGCTGTGAAGGTCCTGTGAGTATTAGGTGGTCGATGGATGCAATTCTTATTCCTGGCTTTACTTCAGAAATATTTAGAGAGTTTAACAAAAATACTAATGTGCAACCCATTCCCCTTCCCCACTATCTCTGATATTCAGGCTTATTTGTTATAATGTAATGGCTCAGGAAATAAGTCTTTTAAAACCTTTCCAGCTGATTTTAAAGGACTACCAGGTTGAGAAGTGCTTACATAAATACTAAAAATTATTGCTAATAATGATAATACTGATGACACTAATACTAATACTTATCAAAAGCTTGCTTCATGCTTCCGACTGGGCTCTGTGCACCATCGAACAACTTGGCAGTAGTAGTAGGACAGGAAGGTAGGTTTTAAAGAATTTAAAGTCTATACTTTTAACCAGTATCACATCTAATTCTTCTGTTAATTTTATATTTGATGGAGCCATTCATAGACCGCAGTCATGGATGAAATTTACCTTACTATGTGACTTCACTTTCTTCCATGGTGATGCAAAATCACTTTAGGAGTGGCATCAGAGGCTAGTGGTTGGAAGCCTGCATGGACTCTGGATCTGGATCACCTTTGTTGGAATACTAGCTCTACCACTAACCAGATGGATACTTGATTCTCTTACTACGCAGTTGCTAAACTCTCTGTGCCTCTGTTTTCTTATCAGTAAAATGAAAATCATAACAACAATACCTTATGGACTTCAGGAGTGTGTTCTTCCCTCCAAATTTATATTGGTACTGTAATCCCTAAGAAGAGGGTAGGTGGAGATGAAGCCTTTGGGAGGTATTCACCAAGGTGCAGCCCTCATGATGGTACTAGTGCTCTTAAAAGAAAAGATGGAAGCGCTGAGATTGTGGCTCAGCAGTAGAGTGCTCCCCTAGCACAGATGGGACCCGGGTTCGATCCTCAGCACCACATAAAAATAAAGGCATTGTTTGTGTCCATCCACACCTAAAAAGTAAATATTAAAAAAAAAAGATAGAAGACAGATCTCACCACTCCTCTATCATGTGAACACACAAAGAGAAGATGACTGTGTGCAGACAAGAGCCTCATTAGTGCTTTTTAATCATTACATGTTTAATCGAGGCAATGGTAATAGTGGGAATTTTAGACATCATGGTAGTCTCTCAGAGGAGATATATTTAGATGGTTAGCCTTTTGTCATAGGATCATATACTATGTGACATTTTGGTTCTAAATCTTTAGCATGGTGAATTACATGTTAGTGATTCTCAGTGGAACGATACTTCTGTCTAAGAATTTGTGAAAGTGTGAGGGCATCTTTATTTGTTACAAGAATAGAGGAGCTCTACTGGTAGAAACCAGAGACTTTTAAATATTTGACTCAAGGGAGAATTGTCCCATCCAGAATTGAGGAGCACTGAGAAGACAGAAAGATATACAGTCAGAAATGATTGTGTAACCAGTTGCAGTGGCGCATGCCTGTGATCCCAGCAACTTGAGAGGTTGAGACAGGAGGAGTGCAAGTTCAAAGCCAGCCTCAGTAACTAAGATAGGCCCTAAGCAACTTTGTGAGAGTCTGTTAAAAAAAAAAAAGAGAGAGAGAGAGAGAGAGAAAGAAAGAGAGAAAAAAAATTGGGTATTAGAAGTTTAATCATTAAGTCAGAAGGTCAATTACAAGCTTCGTTTGAATTTAAAAAGAAAAATGAGATGAAGAACATTTGCAGAGTAAAAGTGGTAGTTGGGGAAACCCAGCATTGCTGCACAGGATAGAGGGATCCTGAAGGGTAGAGTATGCAGACTCACATGGAAATAAACTGAGTCCAGAATCTCAGGGCTGCAGGTTATGGCTCAGAATACACTTCAAAAAATAAAATAAAGAAAAAAGAAAAGAAATGAAAAGAAAATCTATGCTATAGTTTCTATTGCATCCAAATGTACAATTGTAGAAACAACGAGTAGAAGGAGCTGCTTATCCTGAGAATATATCAAACACTGCTCAACAACAAATGCTCTGAGCAGATTTTATCCTATTGAATTTGAAACAAACAGTGTTAAGAATAACACAAAGATGCACACTCAAACATTTAACTTTTCCATGATCTTGATGCTTTTAATTTGCACTGTTTCTTCAGTGATTATATTTTCCTGTAAGTTATGCTTTCTAAAATTTTCAAATACTTGATTTGATGATATCTGCACCTTTAATTTAATTACTTGAAAGAACAAATTCTGAAGCTCTTTTTTTGACCATCTCAGGACTTTACTGTATTTTTTTTTTTTGAACTGTCAATTTTTTCTCATGTACTAACTTCTTATTTGGGTGTTTCCACTTTCACCTTCTATTTCTCTTTGCTTCTCCCAAAGCACACACTATATGACTTCATTTTGTAAGCTAAATTTTTATTCTGCCTATTTTTTTTTCCATGGAACAAGTTTTGTTTCAGGTCCCAGGAACATCATGGGCCTCAGATATGGTGACCTTAAAAGCACAATCACTTCCCATCATTTTCTTTATTGTATCACAAAGCATAAGAAAACATAGAGCATCCCTCCATTTCCCATACCTGCTTGTCAGTTTTCAGATTCTGTTAGTGCATTTTTTTTTTAAAAAGGCACTGAGGTTTTTTAATAGAACCTTCCTTTTTTAGGTGACTATTAACATAAAAAATAACTCTGGTACAACTATTTTGCAGAAGAGTTTGGTAGATTCTCAAGACATTTACTCTAAAATTTAACATATGACTAGCAATTCCATTCTTAGGTATATATTCAAGAGAACTGAAAACATAACATCCACACAAAAATTTGTACACCAATACTGATACCAAATTATTCATGACATCTCCAAATGGAAATATTCAAGAAAAAAGTCCTGCTATTAATGTATTAATTTTAACTTGTAAATGTTAGTTTGTTCCCTAGATTCAAGGTAGGCCTGGTAACTATATATATTTTTCTGTTATTCCCCTGACACACTGACTGTTTCAGGTAGAGACTGCTTCTTTGCTTTATATACCAAAATGTCTTTCCTTTTTTTTTCTAAACTTATAGTGTTGCCTCACAGGGGCTCTTGCCTTGTCAATTATATTTCAGTAGGAGCCACAATTATTGCTTCTGTTTTTCTGCTGAATTCTTCTCCAGTTTCTTTCTCCATGTTACATTTCATGTTCTGAAATACACACCTCCAAGAAAACTCACTGCACATAATGGAGCAAGCACTCTTATCTTCTAGCAATATTATTTCTATCACCCAAGGAAGCTCAATGTATCCAAATATAAAAGGAACAAGTCATACAAAACCATCCTGTGAGGGAATTGTTTCCTGGGCTCCGTGGCTAGTAAGAGCAGCAGTGCCCTTCGAGAGCCATAAAAATCAATGAAATAAAAGGCTTTGCAGCCCTGGTCCAGGCAGAGGAAGCCCACAGCTGGCCATTCATTTTCCTTGCCAGTGTACCATTTCTCACTGCCAGGGAGGAAAAGATGAGCTAGTTTCACTGTCCTTGGACAAAGACTCCAAAGTCATGAGTCTGTGAGTGTGTGTTCATGTGTGTAGATATGGTGCTACAGTTTGGATGTGAGGTGTCCTTGGAGAGATCCTGTGCTAATGCAGGGATACTGAGATGAAATAGATTACGAGAGCTCTTACCTAATCAGCCCATCCTAGTTTTAATGGACTGTCTGGGTGGTAACCGTAGGCAGGTGTGTTGTGGCTGAAGGAGGTGGGTCAATGGGGGCATTCCCTGGAAGGGTTCACCTTCCCTGGGACCCCTTCCCATTCATTTTTCTTCACCCTGGCTACCATGAGTGGAGCAGCACTCTTCTACCATGCCCTTCCGCCATGATGTTCTACCTCACCTTGGGCCCAGAGAAATGGAGTCGGTCCACCATGAACTGAAACTCTGAACACATGAGTCAAAATAAACTTTTTCCTCCTCTGAGTTGTTCTTGTCTGGCAATTTGGTCACAGTGAAAAAAAGCTGGTTAACCTAGTAGATGAATATACATATTCCAGCCTATTCTTGCCCTCATCCCAGACCTGCCATGGAGGCTGCACTGTCACCTGGCTCAGATCTATGTGCATTTTCCCACATGACTGATAGTCTAACATTTTCACCAGCTGTTTCCTTCCCATCTTTTACCAGAAATATATTTTGCACTGACTTTTCCTTTGCCCAGGAGATCTATGAGAGTTTCTCCTGATTGCCATTTTACCTTCCCTGTTTCTACCAAACAAAACTCTGTATGCATTTGTAGTCTCTCTGCATGTCTTTTCATCCTGATGTCAGAGCACTCTCCCTGGCCTCTCATTTCACCACCTTACCGTGGCAATCCATTTAGAATTCTGGTCACTCTATTGATTGTCGGAGAAGAGCCATGCATTATTTCTGAAACAAGGGACAGGAACAAACAAGTAAAAAAAAATTAAATTCCTCAAAAATGTTGTACATGGGAAGGGCACAATGGCTGTGAATTACTATAGAAACAGACAGTATCTGTGCTTATAGGTGCTTGTAGCAATTCTTTAACAGCAAACAATATGGTTGTAGTCAATGCTCCTATAGTGATAGTTTCTAAACTCCACTTGAATAAAATGAACAATTTACTATCCTGCCACTCTTTGGATTTTTCATCTATCGATTTCTCAGTGACAACTTTGTCTTGAAATAAGTGCTAGTGTTATAAAACCTATATCTTGATCATGGAGTAGAACAGCAAAATGCTTCAAATTTCTTTCCACACAACCCAAACCTGAATTCCTCACTGTAAACGATAGCAATAATAACTAATATGTAGTGGATACTTAGTATGTGTCGGGTTTGTTTCCAAATAACTTATTTTCACTTTGTTCCCATTAAATCTCATACAAAAAAAAATTCTTATCTCAAAGAGGGAACCTGCGATTCTCTAAAGTTGAGTAACTTGTCCATCTATGTGATGACAGGAAGCCCTAACTGAGTTCACATTTCAGTGAGATATGCTTTAGTTAGATACAATGTGTGTTCATATTCTTTAGCAAGAATTCTTCATTTTAATTCTATATGAGTTCATGTGCAGCTCAAAGGTTGCACCATGCCAGGGAGTCCATCACAAACACGTGCCAGAACCCCAGTATTAACAATTCCAAAGAGATTATTCTCACCATTGAATAATGACATATATATTAACTTCCAAGATCTAACAAAAAGGCAAAGTGAAACAGATTTGGTGAGAAGACAGCAGTATTACTGTGGTGGTTGTTAAAATTTAGTGTTCGTTAATACCACCTGCAGGAACTGGTTAAATGTGCAGCTATTTCAAGTCTGCCAGCTGGAATCTAGGCTCAGGCACTTAAAGGTGCAGCCAAAGATTCATCTCAGAAGGATGGGAGAAAAAGGCAAACTCTGACAAGTTTTCTTTAGGGATGATGGAATATTCTAGAAGTAGGGGATTGTGACAGTTGAGACTCTGTATATATATTAAAAATATTGAATTGTACCCTTTATTTTTAAAATTAATTATTTTTGTGTTCTACTTAGTTGTACATGAGAGCAGAATGCATTTCAAATCATCATACACAAATGGAACACAACATTTCAATTCTCTGATAGTACACAATGTAGAGATGTACCATTTGTGCAATCATATATGTACCTAGGGTAATGATGTCCATATCATTCCACCATCTTTTCTACCCTCATAACCCCTTCTCACCCTCCTCTTTGCCCAATCTAAAATTCTACCATTCTTCCCATTCAGCCTTTAGTTTTTTGGAGATTGGCTTACTTCACTTCACTTAGCATAATATTCTCCAACTCCATCCATTTACCTGCAAATGCCATAATTCTATTCTCTTTTAATGCTGACTAATAATTCCATTGAGTATATATACCACAGTTTCTTTATCTATTCATCTATTGGTGGGCATCTAGGTTGGTTCCACAGTTTAGTTATTGTGAATTCAGTTGCTATAAACATTGGTACAGCTATGTCACTACAGTATGCTGAGTTTAAGTCCGTTGGGTATAGACCAAGGTGTGGGATAGCTATGTCAAATGGTGGTTCCATTCCCAGTTTTATGAGGAATCTCCACACTGCTTTCCAAAGTGGTTGCACCAGTTTGCAGTCCCACCAGCAATGTATGAGTGTACCTTTTCCCCCACATCCTCTCCAACACTTAATATTTCTTGCATTCTTGGTAACTGCCATTCTGACTGGGGTGAGACTGTACCCTTTAAATGTGTGAAATATATGACATGAATTGGACTGCAGTTCACTACTAAAAACAAAATGACTATGGAGGTGTTGCCAAGAACCTCTGTTTGCAGACACAGAAGGCCCCAGAAAGAATAGGCTTGGGATGCACAGTTTCTCTGACCTGGAAATCTTGTGATTTTCTCATTTATTTTTGATAAGTGTATTATCACAAAGGTAGAGGTCTATAGAGGGATACCTTGTCTTTATTGTCTTTTTAGTGTTTCTCTATTTTTTGTTTCCTTTGTTTCCATTTTGAATCTTTTTTTAAGGGGAAAGACGGACATAGGTTCTGGTATCCCTCTATTTGCTTCTCAGGTATGACTCTTCATTGTGTTTATGGTCATTGCTATAGAAATTGCAATATTGATTCTTAATAATTTATGATCTACCTTAATTTAATGTTATGATTTTCCGTGCATATAAAACAAATTATTTACTTTTTAAAAATATGAAAGACTAAATAATCTTTTATTTTTACACTTTCATTTGCCATTATCAAGGTTCTTTATGCCTTACTGTGAATCTGCAAATCCATCTGGTACCATCTCCCTTAGTCTGAAAAACCCTCATTAGTATTTTTGGTAGTGCAAATATGTTGGCAACCATTTGTCTTATCTTTTGCTTATCTGAAAATGCTTTTATTTAATCTTAACTTTAAAAAGGTATTTTTACTGTATCTATATTTGATGTTGGCAATACTTTTGCTTTTTGTGGTTTACCATTCAAAATTGGTTTTATTTTTAAAAATCTTCTTCTTTCCCTGTTGTTTATCAATGCCATTTCTTATTTTTTCCCTATAGATATTGGTCATTTGTTTGTTTTACTGGATAAAAATTCATGAGATCTGTTTAGATTTTCTATCACAGCTCCCAATTTCTGTATACTTGGTAAAATTTACATGAACGTGAATTTTTAGGCTCCTTCCGATTCAAATATAACATGCCAGCCCACAGATTTGTTGAGCATTTGCTGGTTTCTGTTTATCAGAACCAACTGTCCTTCTCTGAAAGGTGCCCTCCTCTGAGCTCCACAACTAGTCTTAGGTATTACTCTCATTTCCATCAGCTTGTTTCTCTGGTCTTTAGTACTTTAAAATTTTTTTGCACCAATAAACCTGCAAGTCTTTAAGGAAAGTAATGACTTTTTTGACTTGTATGTCTGCCTGATAATTTCTGATGTTCTAACACATGAATCAAGAAACTTCATGTCCTTCTGTATCCTAAATGAAAGTGATATTTCCAGCTGTCTCCAAGGAACTTAAAGTCTTGATGAAAACATGTAAAGAAACTATGCTGAAAATGCCAGGTAACAAGTAAATCATGAAGGCAATACATCTCACAAGAGTTCTGAGAAGGAAGTACATTTGCCATATACAATAGGCCCAATTAAAGCTGATTTTTACATATATAAGGAGTAAGTTTTTAGTAAAGTATATGCAGGATGTATCAGTTAGCTTTCCATTACTGTAACAGGCACCCAAGATAAGTCAACTTGTAAAAACAAAAGATTTATTATGGCTTATAGTACATGGTCAGTTAGTACCGTTAACTTTGGGTATGTAGTAAGGCAGCACTTTATGGTAGGGAGCATGTGATGGACCAAAAATAATTTCTTACCTCATAGTGGCCAAGAAATGGAAGAGGCTAGGGTCTCACATACTCTCAGTGACCCAAAACCTTCTTCTGGGCCTGTTATGATTTGGATCCTTCATGTCCCCTGCGAAGCTCATGTATTAGACAATGCAAGAATGTTCGGAAAGAAATGATTGAATTATGAAAGCTGTATCCTCATCAGTAGATTAATCCATTTGGTGGATTAATAATTTGAATTATTTACTGGGTTGTAGCTACAAGGCAAGTGTGGTATGGCAGGAGGATGTAGGTCAGTGGGTGCATGCGCTTGGGAACTAATTTTTTTTTTTTTGTCCCTAGATCTTTTTTCTATCTGCTTCCTGGCTGCCTTGAGCGGAGCAGCTTTCCTTCAATGCTTTTCTGCCACCATGTTCTGTGTCACCTCAGACCCAGAGCAATGGAGTTGGCTAGCAGAGACTGAACCTCTGAAACTGTGAGCCAAAATAAACACTTATTCCTCTATTATTCGTGTTAGGTATTTTCATCCCAGGGACTTAAAGCTGATTCATACAAAGCTTCACCTCTTAAATCTTCCACCATGTCCCAAAAGCATGAAGCTGAGATCTAAGTCTTTTAATCCAGCGGTGTTTGGGAGACACTTAATATCCAAACTCAAACTCTAGCACATGCAATATATGTATATTAAGGAATTATTTCTTGTTTATTTGAAATTCAAATTTAACTTAACACCCTATAGTTTTATTTGAAATATTTATCCCTAGGAAGGAGAGTCTATATTAGTATAGTGAAAGGGCTCAGGAAGAAAGTAAATATTAAGTTGGTCCTCAGGGTACAATGAAGATGTTCAGAAATCATCACCTAATGTATATGCAGAGAAGTACTAGGAGAAATGATCAGAGAAAGATGTCAAGTTCCAAAGCTCTGAGCATTCTGAATGCCAATCTAAGAAGAATGGACTTCACTTTGCTGGCAAAGATGAACAGGAAAGATTCTCTGTAAGTCTCCCATTTTTGACCCCTTTAAAAGTAACAGTAGCAATAAGAATCAATTTTATGGTATAGGTCTTCCATAGAGGAGCCCTTTTTTAGATTTTATGGGGCTTTTTACTTCAATAAGATCCCATTTTCCTTTTTATGGTTTTTCTCAGGTTTTTACAGTCTTCCTTTGTTCAGGTGTAAGAAACGACGATGGCTCTACCTTCAGGAATGTGAAACAAATACGATTTTCTACTGCTGCCAAATAAATGAAAATCTAGATGGTGTAGAAATTGACAAATGCCAAACAATAGACTTTTAACCACGTTTATGTGAAGCAACTTGCTGTACTTCAGTGCAAATTACAAATCATCCTTTCAGGCTCTTTAGAATCTAAGACCTGCCAAGAGCTAATTAACTGCTCTGACAGCAGGAAGATGTAGCAACATAAGGCACGGTTTCTGAATGACTGCAAGGTATTTAATTTGAATAAAAGGAGAATTACAGAGCAGCAGTGAACAAGAATAGCAGCAGATAGGGAATGCCTCTATTAAAGAGTCTTATTTGATTTCAGAATACTCCACTGGAAATGTATAGTGAGATGAATGTTTTAAAGTATAAGACAGCGTGGCAGAGCAGAGAACAAAGACAAATGGTGATGGTGTGGTCTTGCGGGCAGACTGAAGTCTCTTCCCTAAGCATCTTTTCTGCACTTTGCATCAGTGGGCACAACATAAACGAGGGTGCTTGGCACTCAGAGTCATGGCCAGAGTTGCCAAGCTTCTTCTAAACGTGTAACTGAATGCAGTGGCTGCTGCCTGCTAATTTGAAGCATAGCTGATATGATATAATCTAATAGGCATCCTCTTCATTTCACTTGCAACCCTCTTTGGTCACTGCACAGATTAACACTTCACCCCAGCCCCACTGCCAGGTATGAGGAGGCCCAACAGCAGTGGGGTTTTTCTTAGATCCCATTGGAGACTGGGCTTCAGATAACTGTTTCTGTTTGTCCCCTCCCTGTCCCATTCCCAGTTACTTTTTGAACTAAAAGTAAAATTAACTTCTATGAAGGTGCAAGCACTTTCTTGTGTTATATCATTTAATTCTCATAAGAGTATTACTCTGGGTGTGTTGCTCCTGCTTTTGCAATAAAGAAGACAGAGGTTGCCAATTGTGGGAGGTTGCCCATCGTGGAAGCCGGGGTGTGTTGGTTCCATCTCCTCTGCCTTCCCATAGTCTCATCACACAGCTTGATGTCCTGCTTTGTGAAGTTGGAGCTCCGATTTTTGTTGTTGTTGCTTATCCCTAATTGAGATCTGAATTCCTATGGAATTTAAGGCCAAATGCCTCCCTTCCCATCAGAGGCTGAAGTCTTATCTGTAACTGAGTCCAGTTGAAGCCAAGATTTAGACTGGGCTGACCTTGTAGCTTGTAGGTGGGTAGAGATTTCCAGGGGCTTTCCACAGCTCCACCCCTTGCCCCAGTGACTTGAAGTAGAAAGTGCTATTTATGTTCATGCTCATGTGAATCCTCCTATGGGGGGATCTGATAATTTGTCACAGCTGGCTTTCTAACTCATATACCTCCTCCTACAGGTGACAGCTGGATGTATGCATAAAAGGCATTTTACCAGTAACTCTTCATGTTTTTATGGAAAGAATAATACAAGATTTTCCTTTTTAAGATAGCATCTCACAACATTTCATGGAACTTAATTTTCACAGAACTTATGAAACATTTCAAGCATATTTTAAAGTATAGGAAAAATGCAACATTTACATAATTATCATAAAAATGGAACAGATGCTAACACACTGCTATTTGCTCCAGATCATTTTTTTTTAAAGAAATAAACTCTGATAGATTTTTGCCAAGGAGCTACTCCCATATTTTACCATGTTCCCTTGAAGAAGTCACCTTCCTGGAGGTGAATGGTGTGGACCATTTCCATGTATGTTTTTAACTTCTAAGGTATGGTTCAGTTCATCTATAAGTAATGTGTGAGTTTAAAGAATTATATAATTGGACTCCTACTGTACATCTTTTTATAACCTGCTCTCCTTTTTCTGGGTGTCTCTCCTAGAGAAACTAGATGAGCTCAGGATACTAGGATTTTCACTGAATCACTGTGCATGATAGTAAAAGCAAGAGTTGAAAGCAACCCCATGGACTGTCCGATGTGTAATGTTTGCATAAATGTGATTTATTCATTCAATGGAATGCTCTCCAGCAGTTAAAATGAATCAAGAAGATCTGAACATATTTGTAGAACTTAAGTTTTTTTTTTAATGCATTTCAGCCAAGGAAAGCAATGAATATAAAGTGAATAGGTTTTCTGTTTGCTTCTTTCTATGATTGATCCCTTGAGAATATGAAATATTGAATAATGTAGTCCATAAAAATTCTTAATGTTATCACTGGTGGGGATGAAACAATGTTTCATTATTTTCTTTATCTAAACCTCTGCTCTACCTTCAGTTCATATGCTGAATTCTACAATACAGTTAGAAAGACAAAGGATGTTGACACTAAATTAAGCCAACATGTTATCAAGCTTTGGTTCAGTCTCTCTCATTGAAACCACTGAAAAACTCAGAATTAAGATGTGTCTGTTTTCATTTGTAAGAAATTATTATTTATAAGAAATGTTCCAATTTCCCCTACTTTTGTATGGATATTATATCAAAAGTGTTTTCAGAAATCTTGGTCCTTCTTGTTCTCTTGTCTCCTGTTAATTCTGAAAAGACTTTGGATAGCTCATTTGTATGCAGACCAGAATTTCCAAATTGGCAGCTCTAACTACCACAGCATTTGAACTGCCATCTATAGATGACAGTAAATTACTTTCAATATTACCTCCAGACTATTAAAGCCATAGTGGTATGAGAATAATGCATGTGTGCATATTGCTACCGTCAGTAGGTACTCAATCAATAAAACAATATTGCTCAGTATTTCAGCAGAGCAGAGGTCTGATAAGGTAATGGTAGCTTGAAATATGTTAATAAATATACTCAGTAAAACCTCTATTAGTGAAGAAGGGACTGCTGTGAACCAAGAGCTGCAAAGCATCCTGGGACCTTCTCTACTCAGAGTTGGGATTTTGATGAAAAAACTCTGTTGTGGTTGAACTTGGAAGGGAAGCAATGTGTGAATCAGGCAAAAAATATGGCATCATTCAACTGAGTTTACAAGCAGAGCACTCATTCTCTAATCTGCCAGAATAGGTCAGGTCATCTTGTTGTAGGATTTTTCTTTCTTTTCTGAATGTTTTAGGATTTTGTTTTGTGTGGCAATCTTCTTTTGAAGTAGGAGAGAAGACATAAAGATAGGTAGAAAGGAGGCATGCAAGACAAAATAATAGTGTCCATGATTTAACATCCAGATTTTAAGTCCACGAGGATTAAAAATGCAGACTTAATGGTCGCTTTCACATACCTCCATCACAAACAGCACTATTAAATCAATTACTATGCCTTACACATAGGTATACCAACGTAGTGATGTTTAACTTCACAAAGTAGAACACATCAAAAACAAAGAAGAAAAATATGGCCCTGGTAATGGTCAACATGTCAGAAAAGGACCCTGTCCAGGTAATGGTCAACATGTCCAGTGATTAACACAAAGGAGGACTGAGAACACCTTTTTACATCACGTTCCTGTAAAATTGATCTTAACATGTACAGATACATCTAGTTAGGATGATGCCAGCACCTTCCTCTCCAAAGTCTGTACTCCAACCTCTTTCTAAGTGTGTACTTCTTTCCTTCTCTTCACAAAATCACGCTATGCCTCTCTTTGACCTGTCCTTATACTCCTTCCTTCAATGACATCAAGGACTCCAACAGCCTGAGATGAGATCCACCTTTCTTTTGGGGACTCCTGACCTGATAACACTGTGATAAAACTTATCATTACTCTAAATATGCAATTCTTTTAAAATTCTGTGGTTAAGGTTTCTTCCATCACTAGCCAGCACAGGAAAGGACTGTGCCTGTCTTATTTGCTACATATCCTCAGCATCAAACCAAGCTCATTGTCCACATTTCAAACAGGTCATAAGAATGCAGTAGTTCCCCTAATTTGGGGCTTTACTTTTTGAGGTCTAGTGACCTGATATCAACCATGGTCTGAAAATATTAAGTGGAAAATTCCAAAAAGAAACAATTCATGTTTTGAATTTTATGCCCTCTAAGTAGAAGTATGATGAAATTTCATGCCCTTCAATTCATTCTTCCCAAGATGTGATACATCTGTGCCCATATCTCCATGATATTCATGCCACCCACCCACTAGTTATTTATTACTGTCTCAGTTTTCAGATCTACTCTGACCTTGTTGCAGTGCTTATGTTCAAATAACTATTATTTTGCTTAAGAATGACCCCAAACCTCTATAGCAGTGATGCTGGCAATTTGGGTATGACAAAGAGAAGACTTAAAGTGCTTTTTTAAAAGTGATGAGCTGAAAGTTTTAAACTTAGGGCATAAAAAGAATTGTATGCTGAGGTTGCTAAGATCTACAATAAGAGCAAAACATAGAATAGAATTCTGTCATATTAGGTACACAGTGGGGACCTTGAAATGTACTCCCACCCCCATAGATAAGAAGAGACCAGTGTAAAGTAGTATGAAGTCAGAAGGTCCCAATGCCAGCCTTCCCTGTGTCTCCACACCACCGGTGACCAATCCAAATGGAGCAGAAATTCAGAAAGTCCAGGGTGCAGCGGGAGGCAGGTGCATGTTCAGGCCTGATGGTTCATATTTGATTACATTTTTGCCTGGGAATGACTTTGCTTCCTAAGCTTCCTAAGTTACATTCTTCCAGCCACATGATGGAAAATGGTTTTGTGCGTTATTTTAAAGGATGAAGTGATCCAGGTACTGCTTATGAACATATCATTTGTGTTCAGTATATGTTTTCTACTATTACCATCACAATTCATGATTAGAACACAATGCTCAGGAACTTCCTGAGTCAACAAGAAATCAGAGGGCACAGCAGTAATCTCTCTGTGTTGGTATTGGTTCTGGAAAGGTTACAGTCTCAGAGATGTGAAGTCTCAGAAGTGCTCATTAGCATATTTCAGGAAAGAACCCAGACTTACCACCCAGGCTCACACAGAGGTAATAGGCCAGAAAGGAGGTAAATACCTAGGTATTAGAGACTTGAGGAAAAGCAACAGAATGTTAGATTCGACAAGAATAAGTTTGATTATTGGGAGTAATGCAGAAATTCAACAGATCTCTACTAAGTGCTGGGATAAGGCTGTATTACTCACTTATTTGATCCAATTTTGAGATGCTGGCAAAAAATAAAAGAAATAAACTGGGGGTTGATAAATTTTCTGTGATGATGCCAATTACCGTCAGAGAGTTTATCTAGCAAATATGACATCAAGAACTAAACTTAAAAAGACATTGTAAAAAAAAAAAGAGTGGCAGGCGTACATTTATAGTACATGTATTGAAATTAAATCACAACAAGAAATCTATACATGGCAAATGTGGATTAGTTTTTCATTGCACAGTGAGAAATTGTTTAAAAACAGGGGAGACACTTAGAAAGAAACACTGACAACTGTAATCTTGTCTGGGAAATGCCAGTACAGAACACATCTGCTTCTCTTTCGGAAGCCTGTGTCCTTAGCAGACCTCAAGGAACAAGGATCCTATGCATGACCTCAAGATGTTCCACTGCACAATGCAGCAGCCTGTTCTAACCAAACCAGCTTGCAGAGGGCACTACTGCCTTCCCCATCTGCATTAACCCCTTTGTGCTTAAATGAGAAACTGGTTTCTAATGAGATGAATCGCTTTCCTCCTTAAATTCCAGACCTCTCCTTGTTATTGTATTTCCCATTACATTTTTCACGATCCTCATTTCTCTTTATATTTCTATTCAAATGATGCTATTGTTTTATCAGATACATCTAGGCAAAGTATCAGATAGAACATAATTAGCTAAAGGAAAGAATCTTTCTGGACATCACATGAATAGTTTCTCCTACAGTCAGGACTCTGGTCCAATATTATATTCTGATGACTGAATTCATGACAGAAAAGATGAAAAGAAAAATTCTGAGTAATGTCATTAAAAATAACAGTCTTTTCAATGGAAGAGATTAAATATTTATTGAGAATCATAGTGACTTTCCTTGGTACAAATAACGTATCTGAGAGAAAAAGAAATTCAAATATAATCTACTCTGGAAGATTTTAAGAGAGATCTGGACTTTCCATATTACCTTCCCCCTAAGTCTTCTAAATTCTAAACTGTAAAAACACCAGATATGAAGTGTTCAATGCTTTTTATAGCTTCCATATTGACTTCAAATTTAAAACAGATATTTGTATTTTTTTCATCAAGTGCTTTTTATAGAGAACATTGATCAAAAAGAAGCACCAGTTTGCAAGGTTTTATAATAATTTAAACTAGTCACAGGAGATTAAATTGGTTTCATCCTTTTCTTCATAAGGTTGCTATTCATGCATAAGCTTTTATTGTTAAAAAATCCTTGATTCACATTTCTCCAATTTCTTCTTTTCTAAGACTGTATATGATGTATCTATTGGGTTACATTTTCTAAGAAATGCATAGAAATAATATGAAAGAAGCACTGCCTAAAATCTCTGACTGGAGTGGAGCTTAGAGTAAGAGAAAGCTTTCCAGACAGAAGTAACAAGAGCAGGGTCAAAGACCCTGGGGCAAGAATGATTTAGGTGCCTTATAGGAATAGAAATGTACCTCCCATGGTTGCTGAATAGGAGAGTTTGAGAGCAGAGACAGAAGTGAGTTGAAAGATCAGAACCAGATGGTGTAGAATTTCATAGGCCATAATTAGAAGTTGCATTAGAATTAAAACCCAATGGAAACCATTTCAGTCACTGAAGTAGACAAATGCCTGATCTGATTACCGTTTTAAAATGAGGTATGTCTTATTTTTGGAATTAGCATCATTCAAATAAGTAGACTCAAGACAGGGACTAATTCTATTTCATTGCTGACACCTCCACATCATTACAATTTGTAACACTGAGAATAAATGTTCTACTGAATGAAAGAATTATTAGGTGGCCTACTAAATGAAGAAGTGACTATGGGAAAAGAACTCACTGTGGATAAAATTCAAAGACACAATAACACAATTATGGCCACATCTGAAGTCTCAGAGGAGAGAAAAGGACTTTAAAATTGTAGGTATTTATTATTTATTAAGAGAGATGTAATTAGCCCCTGAACTTGTCTTTCTTTAGAAGTTTATTGCTGGGCACAGTGGTGCACACCTGTAAGACCAGAAACTTGGGAGGCTAACGCAGGAGGAAAGCAAGTTCAGGGACAGACTCCATAACTTACCAAGATCCTGTCTCATGATCTAATTTTACAAAGGGCTGGGGATGTAGCTCAGTGGTAAAGCACTTGTCTTGCACGCAAGGACCGCAGGATCATTTTTAAAAAGGAAAAACACAAATCCTTTTTCTTTAGTTGTGTTAACATTCTTGTTTTACTCAGATATTTTGTTGCTGATTTGCATTCATATATGTAGCCAGAATAATAAGATTGAATTACATCAACTTAAAGAGGTTAAATTATAGTAATTATGCATTTACAACTTATAATTATATATAAATCTGATGATGGTATATTAGTTGCAATGTATATGATAATGATAATCTAAAAGATGTAAACTTAGGATTCCTGATATTATTTCCTTAAGCAATCCATTAAGTCTATAAAAATGCTTGAGCTTAAAGATTCTAAAAAAAGAAAACTAGAAAATAAAACCTTCTAATTTTATACTTTAAAATATTTTACTGTGCCTGTATTTAAAATGTTTTCTAAATAGGCAGAACAACATTCAGGTGATGGCATAAGAAAACAAAATTTCCTATGTTATAAATTCAATATACTGAAACTCTGATTCTATCATCATATATTAACATAGTCCCAGATATCTTTTCCAAAAAAATATGTTATTTTAACTATTTATTAATTCCATGATAGTATATTAGTCAACTTTCTGTTACTGTAACAAATGTCTGAGACAAATAGATTTTTATAAGACAGAAGGTTTATTTGGGCATATTTTTTAGAGGTTTTGGTCCCTGATCCAATGCACTGGCTCTGTTGCTTTGGGCCTTTTATGGCACTGCATGGTGTGAACATATGGCAGAGCAGACCATTCACCACATAGCTGGGAAGGAAAGAGAGAGGAAGAGACCAAGATGACACAGTCCCTTTTAAGGGCACACCTCTAATTAACCCAAAATCTCCCACTAGGCCTCACCTCTTAAAGTCTCCACTACCTTCCAACAGCACCTCCCTGGAGTCCAAAGTTTTAACACAGGGCCCTTGGGAAATACTTTTTAGATCCAAACTACAGCAGATAAGTAATTCATGGGTATGTCTCTGTTTCAAAATGCAAGTAACTAAGTGACATATTTAGTTAAGTGAAATGTCCTTGATATCAAGAAAGATTCCATGTTAGGACTAAGTAATTAGAAAATTCACATGACAATAAACAATTTGATGCAAAACAGTTATATCTGAGGATCTTTCTGACTCACCATGGCAAACTTTCCTTTTCTGTTTTTGTATTATTTAGAGTTACAGATTTAACATCGGGCATTATGGTTTAAATATGAGTATCCCCTATAAATATAGGTGTGAGATAAGGCAAGAACATTCAGAGGCACAATGATTAGGTTATGACAGTTTTCACCTACTCAGTAGATTAATCTACCCACACAGATTAACTGGGTGTGGGGAGGGAGTCAGTCACTGGAGGTGTACCTTCTGTGATTATATTTTGTTCCTGGTGAGTGCAGCTCTGTCTCGGCTTTCTGGTTGTCATGTACTGAGCTGCTTTTCTCCTCCACACCTTCTGTCATGATGTTCTGCTTCATCACAGGTACAGAGCTATGGAGTTAGCCCACCGTGGACTGAACCTCTGAAACTGTTGTTCTCAGGATTTTTGGTCCCAGCAATGAAAAAATTGAGTAAAACACAGGACCTCATGCATGGTAGGAGAGTTCTCAGCTACTGAGCTAAACATGCAGTCCTGAGATCTTTTCTAATATTTGAAGATTTAGACTACCATGATGATATATTGGTCAAGATCTTCAAATAGAACCTTCTAACTAGCATTAACACATGCATTATACTTCTAACAGTAGTAAAATGAAAAAAGTCTCACATGTTCACTAATTTTTAAACATTTCACTTCATGAGTTCAATTATATTAATGACTTTCTTCCTAACTTGCTTCTATGTGAATCCAAATATAGATACACATATGTATTGATGCTTTGAGTTATTAGACATTAATAATTATTTAATAAAATGTGAGGTTATTGAAAGCAATTCTTCTGACTTCATATTCTCTGGAGAGTTATGGGATATACTAGCTTTGTGAGTTTTAATTTAATAACATTTTCTAAACACTGTATAAACTTTTACTTGTTTATTTTTAAATAAATTTAATTTGGGAACATTGTAGGCTTACTAAAAAGTTGCAAAGACAGAACACAGAATCCCTTATTCACTTCACCCAAGTTCTCTTCATTCTTAATATATTATCATGGTATATTTGTGAGAATAAGAAAACAACATTGTTATGTCATGTTTAAATTCCAACCTTTATTTGGATTTCATTAGTTTTTCTGGTAATATTATCTCTAGGTTCCAGGATACATATATTTTAAAAATATTTTGTAAGCATCACAAATACACATTTAAGCAAGAAAAAAATTACATATAAGTGTATTTAGGGACAAATATTCAGCTTTAGGGACAAGGAAAATAAGCAAATAACTAAGAATTGATATGATTTTCCAGGTTGTACAAAATAGTTTTTAGACACCACAAAATACAGTCCAAAGACACAAGTTTTCCTCACAAATTTCCAGTTAACAGACACTCCATGGATTTTAGAATGTCTATTAACTTCTATGACAGAACTTAGAAAGCACTATGTTACAATATTATAATGTAGAACAAAATAGGGATTGCCTGCTAAATGGCTTTTGCATTTCAAGATAAACTGCATTGATTTTCAACATTTTCTTGTGGTAGTTGCTAACAGGCATTGTACTGTGTCTAAAATAGATTTAAGATTTACTAGAGTCTCTTTTACAGAATTATAATGTCCTCAACTCCTATTCGCTGCACATTTTATACAGACATATTAGCTCCTAGTGAATGAATTAAAACGCCAACTTTCTCTTTGAGGAACTCAAAAATCTCAAAATCTAAAAGGAGTGAGTGGCAGAAAGGTAGAATAAACAATATTTTATGGAAGGGTAAAATGTGTGCCACTTGGAGCTCGGCACCAGGCAATTCCTCTCAACTTTGTTCAGTTTGTCAGATCTTCCTCGGAAGAAAGTCAGGAATCAAAAACTCAGCAACTTTAGATTTTAACCTAAAAATCTCTTGATATTTTTTGAGTATTGTCAATCTTTTTTTTTAATGTTGTGTAAATAAAAAAAAATGCCTCCTGAAACAGGTCCCCCATTGTGATCTCTGATCATATAATGGTGAAGTAAAAAATGTTATTTAAAGAAGGATAAAATGGAATTTGGCAGGAAATGAATCTTCCCACAGTAAACAGGATGAACCACAGTACTCAAAGTTCTGACATTTTAATATTTGGACATTGAAATTAATATAAAAATCACTGTGTCAATCAATCAACATATAATTAGCTAAAGAGGAAGCCAGATAGCTACCCTATGCTATTCACTAGTAATGGCAATGAAGATATGTATGTGTTCTGAATTATAATATCGATTTGACCGAGGTACTGACTGAACTTGAACAAAAATCATTGTTTTTGTCTCCATTCTTGCTCCCATACTCTCCTCTCAAATCTGAGCTGATGGTTTCATACTTAACATCATTGAAGAAAATGGAGTGTTAGATGAGGAATTCCATGTGTTCCCACCATGATTTCCACAGAAGATAATGTTACACACAAATATTTTTCTTTGTCTGGTTTATTTCACTTGCATAATGTCCATACTGTGGCAAATGTCAGGATCTTTTTTTTTTTTTTTGAATATGTGGTACTAGGGATTAAACCTAGGGGCACTAAGATGCCAAGGCTGACCAACCTCATATCCCCAGTTGCTGGGATTATAGGTGTGTGCCATCTCATCTGTCTCAGGTTCTCCTTTTCTAAGCCTGCATTATATTTATTCTCTGTATATAGTATTTTATACTCACATATATATACATTGTATATATATATATATATATATAGGTGAATATATAATATCATACATATATACACACATATACATACATTTATACATACAAAATATTCCACAGAGATAATATTCCACAACTATAATATTATATAAAATCATACATATATATATAAATACATTGTAGTATATATACATTGTAGTATATATACATTGCAAATGTACTATATATAATATATGCTATTTATATGTATCATTATATGTTTTATATATATAACCTTTTATATATCTATCTATATCTATCTATCTATATCTATCTATCTATATATAGTCTTTATTCGTCCACTGATAGATACTTAGATCATTTCAGGATCCTGGCTAACATGATTAACAATGCAATGAACATGATATTGCGGACACTTTTATGAGGTGGTGACTTCATTTCCTTTGGGTATATACCCTGATGAAAGAGTTTTGGGTGCTCTGGTACTTCTATTTTTAATTTCTTTAGAAATCTCTATTATTTGCCTATAACAGCAGCATCAATCCTATATTCCCACCAGCTGTGTGCTAGGTTTCCCTTTTCTCCACACTGTCATTAACACTCATCCCATCTTTTCCAATATAGCTATTCTAACAGATGTGAGGTGTATTCGCATAGTATATATTTCAATTTGTCTTCCCCTAGTTAATTATATTAAACACCTTATTACGTTCTCACTGGCCATTTTTGTCATTGTTGGCGAAATGCCTGAGTCCTTTGATCTTTTGTAATAGGGTTATGTATTTTCTTGTCATTGAGTTTCGAAATCCCTTATCTGCTGCATGGTTTTCAAACATTTCTGTCCAATCTGGCGATTGCCTTTTATTTTGTTGATTGTGCAGGAGCTTTATAATTTGAAGTAGTCTCAATCATTTGTTTTTGCTTTTGAGATTTTGGTGTGATATCTAAGAAATCACCACCTGCTAAGGCCAATATCAAGGAGCTTTTGGTACGAGATCCAAGAAACCATTGCTAAGGCCAATGTCAAGGAAGTATCAGGATATACTCCTTTGAGACTTCTATTATGAAATGAATCTAAAAAATTATGGTTCATGGTGTTCCACAGGCACTGGAGGGTCTCTTCAGCTTTCTTCACTCATTTTTTTCTATATTTTTCTCCTCCTGGATTCTCTCTATGAACCAATTTCCCAGTTGGCTGGTGCTTTCTTTCTTCCACCTGCTCAAATCTGACCTTGCAAATTTTTCTTTTATGTTATTATTCTTTTCAATTTCATAATTCTACTTTATAATAATTTCAATCTCTTTTTTGACATTCTTTATTTGTGTGCTATAAGTCACTTTCTTTTAGTTCTTCAGGCATGATTTTCTTCAGTTCTTTGAACATATTTAAAATAGCTGATTTAAGTCTTTTCCTAATAAGTCTACTATCTGGCTTCCTCATAAAATAGCTCCTAATTAATGGCTTTCCTCCCTGTGAATGGGCTATCATGTTTTGTGCCTTTGAAAGTCTTGTTAGTTTTTTGTCGAAAATTGAATATTTCAAGTAATACAGTCTAAGATCCGGAAACCCAACTGCAGGCCTCCCTGGGGTTTATCATCATTTACTGTAGTGGTTGTGTTGGTGTCAGTAAGGCATGTATTCACTGTGGGCAGTCACTGCATGTTCTTCTCAGTTAACTTTGTGTTATTCCTCCTACATATCACTCCATTCTGCATTTTCAACCCTATGTTGTACTTATATATTATATTCCTTATTTGCCTTCTTCCAGCCAAAGCCTAACTGCATAAGAAAGAAGACTTCACTTCTGTCTTCATGGTGCTTAGAACATACTATGCAGTAGATACTCAGTAAATATTTATTGAATAGGTAATGAATGGGTCTATAGGGAAATAGCGATCTTGTCCAGAATAATGACTCAGCTTAGGATCTATCGTATCTAAAGACTGCAGAAATTTCCGCAGTACTGGAATGACCCCACAGACTTTAATCACAGTAAATACTTCATGTGGCTCAGGTGCACCTAGGGAACCCTGGGAATTCTGGGAATGTCCTGGATCTCTGGGGCAGAGTCTATCACAGCTGCAAAGACTAGAGTGAAGTGCCACTCCAAGTGGCCCCTGAGATCCTGATCTAATTTCAAAGGCTGTGTTAGGTCAGATCAAGTTTCCTCTTGACCAAACACAGAGACTCACTAGTTCAGAGTCCCTCAACATAAACTCATTAGGGTTTCCTTTGTTTGGCAAAAATATTTTCTCTCCTGTCACTGTGTCTAAAATATGATGTTTCACCCTATCAGTTATGGCATTTAAATATTTGCCACTGCAGTTAGAAAATCCCACAGGATAGATGGGGTATTTTAAAGTATTTCAATTCTACCAGTGTTGATTTGGTCCACTCTGTCCCAACAGAATAGCAACTTGAACCAATGAACTGGATGTGCCCTTTCCTTTTCTCAATACCTGACTAAGAGGCCCCAGTAACTCTGATTGTAAACTTTAGGGATTAAGATGCTACCTCATACATAATGGGTATTAATTAAATGTGTCAATGTTTGGTTAAGGTTTTCTAGTCATTATTTGTCAAATGTATAGAAAATGTTCTAATTATACAAAAAAGACCTTTTATCTTCCAAAAAATAAATTTTTTTGGGTAAAGATAAATGATTGAAAAACTATCTGCCTCAGCTATTTTTCCAAATCAGGAAGAACCAGAGGACATGCTTTCTTCCAGTCCTTCAGAGTGACAGCTGGTTCAAGGTCAGGCACTATTCTATCAACAACCATGACTCATGTTCTGGTAAGATTGGGTCCATTACCTCCAAGTCCAGCCACATAACACTCTCCTTTCCAAGGGTTCATATAGTTTGACATGTTTATATTCTTAAAGTGCCTTATTCCTTTTTGGGAAACATTAATCCAGTTAGCATTATTGTTTACACATGCTCCCTGTCTATAAAATTGTCTGTCTTAGGTTTGGCAATGACGTTCTTGTAGAGTGAGCACTGGGAGTAAACCTGAAGCCAACAGGCTGAGATTTAAAGGAGGGCTCTTTCAGAACCAGGAGTAACTAAGCAGTAAAAGAACAGAGATTAATCTTGACAGAGTCAGACTTGCTGATACACAGGAAGTTGTGACATGCTTGGAGTTGGTCTATTAAAATGCTGTTATTTTTGCTTCACATAAAACTAGAGCATTTCAAGGCCAGATAAACCTGTACTGTATACTAACTCTTCCCCTTGAGAGGTCCTTCCTATAGACACAATGCAAACAAAAGAGACAGCAAATCTGTAGGTAATCGATAGTGAGGCAATTACAGTGGAGTGGCTTAAGTAATTTTGGCCACATGCCTATTTGATCTACTTGGAAAAGACTTGAATAAACCCTCTCTGAATAAAAATTAATTGAGCACTAGCAGATGCTAATGGCCATGGTAAGAAAACAAGTAATTTCTAAAACATGGCAGATCCAAATTATTTCTGAGTATATAAACATATTTCGAATTTAATACACTAAGAACTCTATGTATAAATTTGAATCTGAGATATGTACTTAATAAAAATTGATATTTTTATCAATCTTTATCAACCTAGGAGAAAGAACTCACATATCAAAAAAATAAAATGAGAAAATGAATTTTCAAATGAAATGAGGAAGTTTTTTTAAAAGAAGGAAAATACCAGTGACAAACAAGTGGAAATCAATTAGAATGTTCACACATGAGCAAAGAGAGGTATCTTGCAGAGTATTGAGCCCTTGCCACCTGTAGTGTCAAACAGAGATGAAATAATCATTGTGCAGTGGTGAGTGACAGAACAGATAACCTCAATCATTGGAGAGTGGGCTGATTTTCAAGTCCTCTCCAACTATGATTATAAAATTTTAATGTAATTGGTAATTAAAAATGCAATGAGGGTGACAAAGGGAAAGGTCGTGGACATTTTTGATGACACTTTTTTTTTTTTTTTGGTACTAGGAATGGAACTCAGGAAAACTCCATCTACTGAGCCACATCCCCAGCTCTATTTTATATTTTATTTAGAGACAGGGTCTCACTGAGTTGATTAGCACCTCACTGTTGCTGACCCTGGCTTTGAATTTGTGATCCTCCTGTCCCACCCTCCAGAGCCACTTGGATTACAGGTGTGTGCCACCGTACCTTGACGACATTCTTAAAAGGTAGTTCTTGGAACTGTACAAAAAAAACCCAAGAAATTGTTTCAATGAAGATAGGGTACATTTGGATTTATTCATCACCTTGTTCTAACTGATAATTCTTTTAATTTGTCTAAGACTGCATGAACTCTAAATAACACTGCAGTGGAAAATATTCATACGACGGTAGAAGTAAAATGAAAATCTGGTGTACAGTTTACGGCATCTATTATCCCCTGTGTCTACATGTAGCTATCCCAAAAGAAAGTGAAAACTATCCTGATGGAAAATCCCAAGGGAAAGCCTATGCTTGAATGAGTTGATGACCAATTCAGATGAACACATGCATATGGAAAACAAGGTCCTTAGAAGCCTTAGAAAGGCTTCTATTTCTTAAGACTCATCCTGTACACAAAATAATGAAGAATATTCTAAATGAAATCCCCAAACTATTTACTGCTAATAAGCTGCAATCTTAAATCAATATAAAGGTTATTGAATGTATGATCAGATTCCTTGGAAAACCTAGAATGTATTCTGACTTTCCTGCAGTTTCATACTGTCCAGATATAGAAGTCAACTCTTTGTGATTTTGCTCTGTTTCTTTGAATTTGAAGACAGCCAATGACGAGTGCTACTTTGCCAGGACTGTCTCACAGTTATGTTTCTACAAACCCTGATATTAGTACTAGGCTATTCTAGAGCAGAACACATTGCTATCCCAGTGTTGCTATTGGCCTCTGAAAGTTTTCATTTCATCTCATAATTCAACACCTCGATACTATTTTTATCATGGAATTTGTTTTACTTTATTCAATAACATTTGACTATTTTCCCCCAGTGGTGTATGTATAGAAAGATCAACTTAAAAGTAAGATTTCAACGTATAAATGAGAAGGCTGAGTGTTTATTTTTCTTTAGTCATTAAACTTAACCTTTAATGGTGGTTTTCTATGTTTTTTATGTTTCTATATTGTATAATTTTGAGAAAGGAATAGTGTTCACATTTCCTTAAACTGCAGAAAGTCTTCATTAATTTACATGGTCATAAATTCCAGTTTAACTTATAGCTTTCACCTCTCTCTGTAAAATTGATATTAACATAGAATAGGATGAGAGCTGTGAGCTGTCTGAGCCTCTGTGGCTACTCTATGGCAGGTGGTTTAAACATAAATTGTGGAAACATAGCGTCATGGAGTTCAGCCCACAACACTGGGTTTTAGTACACTCCGGCATTCACTGGATGAGCAACTTTGAGCAAGTCAAACCATCTCAGCCTCAGTTTCTTCTCTACACAGTAAGTGTGCACTACATTATTTATGAGGTTTTCATTTTGAAATACTTACAATCAAGTTTTACAGAATCCTCTAATCCTTCCTTTGAGACAAATTGAGATTCTACTTGAATTGTAATTTATGGCAGTTTAAAATTTATAAAGCTTAGGATTTCAAATTTTTTCTTATACAATAGACAAATAGAACTGAAAGATCACACACAATTTCTGTAATTGCTTAACTTCTTGTTAAGAAAAATTAAAATACTCAGTAATACCTACAAATGTGTATTAAAACAAAATGCGTTTAATACTCTAAAAATGTCATGCACTAATTTTATAAGCATATTCGATACAAATTTCAAAATGCTAGAATTCAGAACTATCAGCTTCTTTTCTTTCAAATGACAGATTCACAAGTTCCTTTTCTTAGCTTTTTCTCAAAATTTCTGTGTACTAAAGAACACTTTCAATATTTAAGTCTCTGATTAGAAATAAACTGGTTTGCTCAAACCATCCCCAAGAAAGGTATCGGTAAGTGGGCTCATTACTCTACTGAGTAACCTTGCTGTCATATTCAGGCACACTTCACTACTAATTGAGGTATCTGGGAAAAAAATGTCATCATGATTGTCTGTATAACAGAGTTCTACTAGTCAGCGATGTTATCTTACCTTTTTTGGCCTCAGTATTTTGCCTTCTAAAAAAAAAACAGAGCATTTCTGAAGCTTCCATGATTATTTCCAGATTTAATTATCTATGAATCTGAATATTGATCAATTAAACTCAGATGAGTTTCTTGTCACCATCTCCATCAGATGTGTAGAAACAAAAAAACAAAAAAGCCCCCCAAAACCATTGGTAATTAGGAGATTTACCAATAAATATTTTTTAAAAAAACAAATATTAAAAGTCTCAGGAATATTGATTATGAATGATTTTAAAGCATCTAGTTCAAATGAATATTCAGTTCCTTGGATATTATAAAATGTCTTTATGACAGATTTTCACATAAAACCTCCATTAAGTGTTCACAAAATAGCACTAGTTTAGGAATGGATTGCTCATAGGTGCTGATTACGACTTAGCAGTTTCTGGATCCGTTGTTGTCGGGCTAGCTAAGTCAACTGCTGCTTGAACTATTTTGAGAGTAACAATCAATGCAGAAAATGCAGATGGCATGGATACTGGTGTTGGATCATACATCACTATGACATTTATTTTAACTCAATTTTTGTTTTGCAAACTCAGTAACTCTTCTTTAACATCTTGCCTAGACCCATGTATTCTTAACATTTCTTAGGAAGTAATCAGATATAAGTAGTGATAAAACTGGCCAAAGAAAGAAGGAAATTGCTAAGTCATTCTGGGACTGGGACTATACTTAAGAATATATCTCGCCAGGCATGGTGGCACATGCCTATAATCCCAGAAGCTCAGGAGGCTAAGGCAGGAGGATTTCACATTCAAGGCCAGCCTCAACAACTTAGCAGGGCCCTAAGCAACTTAGTGAGACCCTGACAAGGGCTGGCAATGTGGAACAGTGATTGAATGTCCCTGGGTTAAATTCAAAGTATCAAATAAATAAATAAATAAAAATGTACTCAGGATGAGATTGGTGAGGGAAATAAAGAGAATTTGATTTTTTTTTTTCAAATACTGATTGGAAATATTTAGTCCCTTTTGCCAGTATAGCAATATTTGATTGCTTATCTTTTAAAGATCTCATAAGAAAAGTCTACTTTTGAGAATACTTAGTTATTTCTCTGTCTACCTATCCACATCATACATATGTATGTTTTGTGTAAGTAGTTACAGATTGAGCTGAGGAATATTTTAGCCTAATTATATTGTTTGCTTAAATATTTATATTGGAATGACTACTGGGTTTTTAATACAAACAGACTTTTCAGTTTCTTGGACAGTTTTCAAAGGAGAATAGAAGGTGATCAGGTAGTGACTTCCTTTTTCTTGGTTCATTGTTTTTTTATGATAAGTGTATGACTCTTTAAAATTACTGTAAAGTAGTCAAACATGACAGCCACCTTTCTCCAAAGAAATGTAATCCAAATCAAGATAAAGAAAAAGGTAAACATGGTTCTACTAGATATTTTGAAACTGAAAACATAATTTATCCACTCATCCTTGCATAATGACCTTGTGGAAAAAAATCAGTGTACCACACACTGTTCATTGAATCTCTTTCCACATCTATGAGGTGGACTAGCCATCTCTGACCTTCCTCTTCCACAAGGTTACATACAGTGAGGTTCTTTCGAAGCATATCACAGTGAAATAACATAAGGTGTTCTTCCAAGCATCTTTAATTATTTAGGAATTGGATCAATATTCCCTCTGCAGGAGTCCAAGGTTCTGGTTTTTGATTCTGAATTATGTTGTAGATCACATGAAAAGAAAACATGAAGAGATTAGAGCCAGACTGCCTGGGCTCCATCTCCCGACTCTGCAGTTAACTCACTATGAAACTGAGAGAAGCTCCTTCTCCATTCTGAGCCTCGGTTCTTTGTATGCAGAGTGAAGACAGCAATAGCAATCCCCTCACTGGATTGTTTAAAGCAAAAGTAAATCATTATTTAAAAGGCTTAGAGCACTGCCTGCCATAGAGAAAGAAATATGTAGTGCCATGTATATTTTCTATTTACATATACATATATTTTATAGATACATATGATTGGATTAAGTGGTGTTTACTGGGGAATAGCAGGCCTGAGAGAGCTACAGATGTATCTTAACTTGAAATGGAGTTGTATCCCAATAAACCCATTGTGAATTAAACATGCTATAAGTTGAAAATGCATTTAGTGTACTTAAGTGATCACACTAACAACATAGTGCACTGTATACGATATTCTTTTGCCCCTCGTGTATGACTGGGAGCTACGGCTCACATCACAAGAGAGGACTGGATTGCATAGTGCTAGCCAAGGAAAAGGTCAAATTTTAAGTTCTGAGCTGCAGTTTTTACTGAACACATACTGTTTGCACAACAACGTTAAGTCAAAAAAATCATTAAGTTAAAGCAGCAGGAGTTGGTAACCATATGTCAATGTTCATTGTCGAATTTTAAGTGGATTTGAAATTTAATTGAAGACAGAATTCTAGCAATTGTTCCTTTAATTCACCTGGGTCTAGGAAAAGCATAATTCTTCTACTTTCTTATCTGTGGTCAGACACTAAATCTCATGCTTAGTTCACTTTAACTAACATTTTTGGAAGTGTAGATATTAAGACTCAATGAAAGTAGTGTTTGATTGTTGAAGATTTGGATTCCAGTTGATACAAATATCATTCCCTTAAAACACCAAGGTCAGGTGATTTTAATAAATCTAGATGATTTTTTCTTCTTGTGCTCTTATGAATCCCTATTAATAAGATAGACAAGAGTAAATGGCAAAGATTTAGTTCATTTATGATAGCAGCAAAAAAGATCTTTGGACTAAGGACTGTATTGCTTTTGATAGTATCTGTATGCATCAGTTATCCAATTTATGAAGATGGTGGCTGCAGATTGAATGGAGTCTTTAAAGTATAATATGGTGCATTATAATAAGGTTTACCCTAAGTTTTTGATTTGCAAGGACACAAAGTTCTCCATGATTTACCAAAGAGTATTAAGACGTAAGTCAAGAAGGGGTTCAAAATGAAGACTAAAAACAACAGACCAGTCATCAGAAGCATAGTAAAACTGTCCCCTGATTACAAAGGTATGGGAAATACTAAATAAGAACACAGACTGTGGTTAGAAATGTACCTTAGTGGTCTAGCACCTGACTAGCATGCATAAGACCCTGGGTTTGATTCCTAGTACTCACAAAACAAACAAACAAATAAAGAAACAAAAATACATAGACTCACTCATGGCCTAAGCACAAACAATGTTGAAATTAAAAATATATTATTTTGTATGCCCCTGGGACTGTAGTCTTTGATATTGTGGATATATCTTGATGAGACTCATTTCAATCAAAGCCATTATATACAAGTAGTGATACCAGTAGGAAAGCTATCTGCTATGGCCTTCCTTGTGGTCCATGCCAAAGTGTGATGTGTTTAATAGGGCTTCTTATATTTCATTTGAGACAACTTGGACAATTCAATAAGACAAATACCTCAGGAAGCAAAGGATAAAGCACACAACGCTTGGTAGTTGTTCTCTCTCTAAACTATAAACAGACCTTTCAGTATTTAATGTTTAAAACTCATTCATTTTGAAAAATTCTGTTTTCGTCAGCTCTGCATTGCTATGACCAAAAACACCCAAGAAGAACAGTTTGAAAGAGGAAAAGTTCATTTAGCTCATGGTTTCAGTGGCTCAGACCATGGTCGGCCAACTCTTGATAGGGGTCAGAGGTGAGTCAGAGAATCATGGTAGAAGAGTGTGGAGGAGGATAACAGCTTAGGACATGGAAACTAGGAAGGAGAGAGAGAGAGAGAGAGAGAGAGAGAGAGAGAGAGAGAGAGAGAGAGAGAGAGAGAGAGAGAGAGAGAGAGATATTAAGAGATTGCTCCACTTATCAGGGACAAAATATAATCCCCCAAGTCACACCTCCAGTGACTTACCTCCTCCATTCACACCCTACCTGCCTACCGTTACTGTCCAGTTAATCCATATCAATAGATTAATCCACTGCCTAGGTTAAGGCTTTCTTAATATAATCATTTTCCCTTTGAACATTCTTGCATTATCTTACACAGGAGCTTTTGCAGGATACCTCATATTCAATTCACAACAACTTCTACCTCTCTCAATCAGATATCCATGACCCGAAGGCTATAAAACAGAAAAACAAGAATCAGGATCTCAAATACACCTCAAAGTTTATTGTTGGTTTTATGATAGAACTCAATGAAATATAAAAAGGAACAATTGTAGTTATATTTGACATAAATGGACAAATCTGTCCTAAAAGCTCCAACATAAGGCCATGTATGTGAAAGAGATCATTTTTACAGCCCTGAATGCTTTATGGGCTTTAAATATTTTATCCCTTCCCCATTTGTTATTGCTTCCAGCCAAATACAGACACAGAAAAGAGTATAGTAGGTTGACGACCCAGGACATCAGACACAGATTTAGTATAATACTGATAGACTCTGACTTTTAAACTTAGGTCTGTTTTCATTCACTTAGGATCTCTAAACAGTGTTGTTTGTAAACACAATGATGTACCATCTTGGAAAAGTCTGTGGAATAGCAGCTCTCTTCACTTTTTAGACACTGCTTTGTTTTTCACTTCAATGAAGCTGTCTAATCCTAGATAAGAAAAGCCTGTTGAGATATCTTATGCACGTTAAATATTCAGGGTTTCTTTCAAAGATCACATTACGAACTTCTTCACTTAGTAAACTGTTGCATTAGCAAGTAACACCCTACTGAAGAAGAAAGACAAATGATGAAGTTTGGAAATCCTAAAAGAGCATTCACCACTTCAACAGATATTGGAAAAGACAATGGGGCTGTGTTCTTATTAGCAATAGCAGCAAAGAAGAGAGAAAGCTGGAAAGACACATAAAAATGGATCTGAGGACTTTATGCATTTTAAAAATTCATACTACATCATCTACACTTTAACATCTTAAAAACTGGTCTCGGCAAGTTCAATGACTTTCCTTTACTAAGAGCTCTGAGATACAGAGAATAGCCTTCCTTAGCTGCCTGTTCTCCTTCTGCTTTTTTTTTTTTAGATTTTCTAATATGTTTATTTTCAAATTAACCTTGAGAATATCCATATCTATAATATTAATGAAATAAAGCCAATTACATCTCAGTTGTGTTAAATAGACACAGTTACAAAGTTTTGTCTCAAATGTGGGTGTATTTTTTCTTTACATTTTCTTCAGTTTTTAAACTTCTAAATGTGTAGATGTTATTATATATTCTAAAACTCCCCAAATGTATTGTTCTTACTGTATTACTTTTATAATCCCAATAATAGGCATTATTGTAAGTCTTTAAACCATTACCTGCAAATCCAAAAACTAAGACCTCTGAAAATAAGGTTTTTCATAATCTTGGTACTCTTTGATTTGCAAGTATACACTGCCCTGACTGGGCAATGAGCTACATATTGTCTTAGTCCTCCTTGTGAGAATTCTGTTATGTTCTTCTGTGGAAACACTAATGTGCATTATGTTGTATGTCAGATTCCACTGGGCTGTTACAAAATTTATTGCATATGCATCATACAACATTTCTAAAAGCTGAAATATTCCAAATTCTGAAAATCATCTTTCACAAAGCATTTTAGATGAGAGATCTAAAATAAGATTATTTAAAAATAATCTTATTTTTTAAATAAGATCTTCCATGAAGCTTAAATACAACAGATGAGAGATCTGATATGGCTTCATAGCCATTTAAAGTCAGGATAAAAGCAGATCATAGCAAAAAAGATGCCAATGGACATTTCTTAGAGTGCTGCAGTAAGTTCTACTTGCAGTAAGATGCACTTACTCCTTATTTTGTCCTTATAATTTTGAAAGTGCTATAATTGGACATTATTTCATACTTATATGGAATGAACCTAGGCAGGTTAGACAAGCACAAATAAATGTTGATATTTTGAAAGGTAATTTGTTCTGCTAATATTGGAAAACACAAGTTATAACAAGTTCTTCTGATTCCTATGATTATGGATTTATTTTTTTGTTTTTCCAATATTCCATCCTGATACACACCTTAGGCAAAAATTTTCTAAAAGATGTTTGTTAGTTTGTTGGCTTTTAACTTTTCTTATCTTTCTAAACAGGCAACATAAGGAGAGAAAACACTGAGTTCTGGGGTTAGACCAAAAATCAAAGATCTAGTGCATATGTAGTCAGAGAACACTGATTATTTTTTAATTTGATTTTCCAAAAAAGTGTTTGGTAACTTAGGGAAAGTAAGCATAATGGAATTTTTAAAATGTCAATTTCTTATCGTGTTATATAAATATTAGTGTTTTTTAACCTTTAAAGTATGAACTAGAAAGAACATTCAGCCTTTGTTTTTTGTTTTTTTGAGATTGACTTACTTTGCTTAGCATGATATTCTCCAACTCCATCCATTTACCTGCAAATGGCATAATTTTATTCTCTTTTAATAGTGAGTAATATTCCATTGTGTATATATACCAGTTTCTTTATCCATTCACCTATTGAGGGGCATCTAGGTTGGTTCCACAGTTATCTACTCTGAATTGAGCTGCTATGAATATTGACATGGCTGCATTTACTACAGTATGCTGATTTTAATTCCTTTGGGTATACACCAAGGAGTGGGATAGCTGGGTCAAATGATGGTTGTATTCCAAGTTTTCTAAGAAATTTCCACACTACTTTACAGATTTTTTGCACCAATTTGCAGTCACACAAGCAACGTATGAGTGTGCATTTTATCCTCCATCCTCACTAATACTTCTCTGTTCTCTCTGATAAGTGGATGCTGATCCAAATGGGGAGGGGGAGACATGGGAAAAATGGAGAAACTTTGGGAAAAAGGGAGGGATGGTAGGGAGGGTTCCTGAGGGCAGGAAAGATGGTGGAATGAAATGGATATCATCATCCTAGATACATGTATGACGGCACATATGGTGTGATGCTACACAGAAATGTAAAGTCATGCTGGAATTGTGTACAATGAATCAAAATGCATTCTGTTGTCATATATAACTAATTTTAAGAAGTATGATAAAATACTTTAAAAATTAGTTATATATACATATAATATGCATAATTGTGTGTATATCTATTAAGCTATCTATGTTCTATGCATATTAAACCATTTATATGTGTGTGTATGTGTTTGACATAATGTACATGTGTTACCATTGTTTTTGTTACTGTGACAAAATGCCCAAGATAAGCTACTTAAAGAAAGAGATATTTATTTAGGCTAATATTTTCAGAGATTTTAGTCCATGTTTAATTAGCCATGTTGCTTTGGGTCTGTGATAGCACAATACCTCACTGGTAAAGCAGGTGGCAGAGAAGGTCACTGACCCCATAGTGGCCAGGAAGCAGAGAGATAACAGGAAAGAGCTCTCAGTGATATAACTTCCTTCCACTTGCTCTCACTTTTTCAAAGTTCTACTACCTCTCAATAGCACTAGAAGCTAGTAACCAAGTCTTTAACACATGGGACTTTGGGAGATACTTATGGTCTAAATAATAACAATAAATAACATATACATATGAATATAAAAGAGAACATATATCCATACATGTGTGTGTATGTGTGTGTATATATATATATGTATATATATATACATATATATATATATATATATATATTATAATATATAATCTGTGTGGGGTTTTTTTCCCCGCACATATAAAGAAAGAGAAAGAAAGACAGAGACAGAGAGACAAAGTGAGAGTGCAACATAATTTCCTAAACTAAGATTTTAAGTGTACAGAAAAGTGAGGAAAGCATTTGTACTTTTAATCAACAAAGTTTTATGAATTCATGGAAAAATTTATTTAAAAATAAATAATTACCTTTATTATATGCAATTATTTTATTCTCATGGAGCATTCCAACTGATTTCTGGCAAAAGTGCTTTCAATGAAAAACAGTGAACTCAGTGGCACTTAGTGCTGACTCTAGTAATGTCACCATCTCTTCATAGAACAGACTATGTTCAGTGGTTAGCTTAGGGAAAATAGACAGGTGTGACTTTAACTAAACAGAATTCTTATAGTTTAAAATTACTAACATACTTTCTAAGAGATAAATAGATGCCACTTCTCAATGAGATTAAGGAAAAATTTAAATTTCACAGATTCCAGTTACTATAAATAAGAGATGCTTTTTATTCAGCCACCTTTCAAAGGAAAGAGAGCATATGGCATTTTTTTTGCCTTGGGAGGTTCTGATTTAGGCTTATTTTCTCTAAATATTGGTCATAGTCCTTTTTGTTGTCAAGAGTATTCTGGTTTGGATGATAAATTAAATGGTACTGTAACCATAACTTATTTTCATTCACAAAATTCTCCAAAAATTTTACAAGAAATGGCAACCCAGTAACACCAAATATTATATTTCTAATTTCTTAGAAGTTTATACTAAAGTCTGAATGATTTTGTTTTTGATACATAAGTCACATTTATAAAAGGAAGCTTTGTACACCCCTGTTCTTAGCAGCATTATTCACAATAGCTAAAAAGTGAAAACAATTCAAATATCCTTCTATAGATGAATAGTACTCTGATTTTAATGCTCCCTCCAAGCCCCATTGTTGAAATTTAATTGACTTTGTAACAGTGTTAAGGGGTAAGACCTTTAAGAGCTGATTAGATCATGAGGGCTCTATCCTCATGAATGGATTGATGCCATTCTCATGGGTGTCGGTTAGTTACTCATAGAATGGGTTCCAAATACCACTGATGAGTGCAGCCAAATTCTTTCTGTCTGCTACATTCTCATTTGCTTTTTTTTCCCATGGAATGATACAGCAGAGACCCTCTCCAAAATCTGGAGCTATGGTCATGGACTTAGACATAATAACCATAAGCCAAATACATTTCTGTTGTTTAAAAATTACCCAGTCAGTAATATTGTATTACAACAGCAGAAAATGGATCATAACAAATGGATAGATAAAAGCAATATACATATAAAATGGAATAAATGTCTCACACATTTCTGTGGATAAACATTAAACACAGTATGCTAAGTGAAACAGGTCAGACTCAAAAGGACAAATGTTATATGATCCTACATATATAAGGTTCCTAGACTAGTCAAATTAATGGAGACTGAAAGTAGAATGTTGGTAATCAGGGTCTAGAGGGAGAAAAGAATGGAGAACTACTGCTTTGTCTATGCTGCTTATATAATTTCAGTGGGGCATAATGGAAAAATTCTCACTATGAATAGAGGTGATGATTGAACAACAATGCATATATAACTAGTGCCATTGAAGTGTATACTTAAAATTACCTAAATTGAAAATATTATGTAATATACATTTTGCTACAACAAAAAGCATCTATTAAAAATATACTCACAAAATAAGGCTTATAATTAACTTTGACATATATTTTAATCATTTCTTATAACTCTTCTCATTGAAAATCAGTAAAAGACAGCTATGTATCAAGAGGTTAAGACCGCACACCGATTTTAACAAAACTCGTTGTCTCTTGTGTCATCATCACATCTATGTTCAGATACCTAAGATCTCCTCATTGTGCTATCATTACTATGGGAGGCTGTACAGACACTACACATAAGCTTTAGTCAGCTGACTTATGAACTCTGAAGAGGATTTTCTTTTCATTCAAACTTATTTGACTCTGAGAGAAATACTGAAGTAGGTAATCAAAGTGCATATACAGGCATTTTCACTCTAGGCAAATATATATACCCACACACATACACACACACACATACACACACACATATATATAAGGGCATTTAGTCGTTAGTGTTTATAATAAGGTAGCACTTGCTATTGCATTGAATATTTCACGGTCAATTCTTGCTACTCTGAATTGCTTCTACAACTTCATTACTCATCTCTTTAAATGTATCATTTTATAATCTGTGATATTTAGTTTCTTGCTTATCAAGCACAAATATCTACATGCCTAAAATATTCTAGCATCTGTAGTGTTGTCTCTTACCATTGAAGTAATTCACTACACCCCAACTTCAGGATAAGCAGGTTTGTCCAATTCTTTTGTTAAGGATAGATTTTTATTTGATTAAGGGGATTTCTGGATAGAAGAAGATCAGAATACCAATGGAGAGGAGGACAAAGTCAAAGAGGAAGGGAGCATAAAATGGGACCACCACTGTCTCCAAATGAAGTGTGCCAAACTGCCTTTTCTGTGTCATTCCCTCTATTTCGTTATGCATGTCTAACTTGTGTTTTATCTTTTCTCTTCTGTATAAACCGTACAAGAAGTAAAGCAAAAATAGGATTGTGCACTAAGGAACCAGAATATTTAGGTTCAAATCCAAGCCCTAGGATTTGCTGTGTGAACTTGGGAAATCTACTGAACTCAATTTCCTTATCCCAAAACTGGGTGTACTAACAGCACCTATGTTAGAGGGTATATGCTTTAAGGCAATATTTAAGAATGCTGATAAAGCCACAGTGCTAGTTGTTGCTTCATTACTTGTCTAACTTTATGAGCTTGGGTGAGTTACCTAATCTCTTAGTACAGAGTTTCTAATGAGCAAGATGGGAATATATTTAATACCTATCTATTAAGGATGCATGTATTAAATCAATTCATCCAATGCCCATTAGTAGTGTGTGATGAAAAATGATCTTTGTGAATGGAAAACATTCATAAGAAAGAAAACAATCTCTTTTGGAGACAGCAGATATACAGATAAAATAACTTTTAATTAATGAAGAAATATCCTCAAGGATGTAAGGGAGAATAGGAAGAACACAAGCTAGGAATAAACAACTTAAAAGGAGCAGCAACGGAGGATGCCAAGTGTAAAAATCAAATAGTTGAGTAAAGACCTACTGATGAACTGAATGGTGAAATGAATACCACTGAAAATGGCCAGATGACCTAGAAGACCAGATTGAGGAATGATTATAGAAAGAATCAGGAGGTCAAATAAATGAAAAGAGAGAAGAAGATGGGCAAGGATGAGAAAATAGGTTATGTGAACACTGTAAAAAAAACAGTCTGAAAAATAAGAAAAAGAGTAATGGAGAGGTATAAATATATCAAGAAATGTGTTGATTGTCAGTAATCATTAATTTCCCAGCTTAAAGAAAGATATAAAACCTCACCTGAAATGGTTTATAGAGCAATAAACCATTTCAGGTGAGGTGAGTATGACCAATAAAGTCAGACTTTAATACATTTTCAATATACTAGACACAGAAAATTCCAAAAGTTTGTAGATCATTAACAAAATGAGAGAGTAATCCAAATTGACATTACAAATCAAAATAGTGATAAAAGTGAAAAAACATAAAATTAAATTTCAAGCACTGGAGAAGAGAAACTTTAATCCTGAAATTTATAAAACATAACCTTAAATTTATAGGGTTAAAATTAGTTATTCTCAGGTGTCTTCCTCCAAGACATTCGTGGAAAACAATCTTGAAAAAAGTAAACAAACAAGAAGAAAAAAATCAGAGAGATGAAAGGTTAAGGATAAATGAACAAATTTATTGTAACTTAAATAAAAATTTGCGTTTTCTACCAAGGAGGAAACACTGTATCTTCAAATACTCACAAATAACATTTTTCAATCTGTTATCTAACATAGTAGCCACTGATCACAATGGAAATTAAATTGAATGTTATTACATTAAAATTTTAGTTTCTCAGTCACAGTAGCATATTTCAAGTGATCAGTAGGCTTGTACTAGTTGCTGTGGTGTTGAGCAGCATTGGTTATAGAGTAAGTTCATCATCAGGAAATCCTGTTAAATAGCGCTACTGAAGATGGTGTTCTCCATGATGGCCAAGTGTGGGGTTGGGAAAGCAGAGGAAAAGAGGTGAGAGGTCTCAGGGATGTATCTTATTCATGAGTAAGATGTAGATACTGATACACTTGGGACATTGATAAGAAAAAATGAACTATCAATATGATAGAGCTAATTAATAGAAAGGTAAAAATAAAATATAGTTCTACTAATGAAAATAATTTTCTTTTCAAAGGTAAGAAAAGAAAAATATTCTTGTGTTAATAGAAATTATGATATAACATGGCAGAAATAAATTATAACTTTAATAAATTTATCTAACAATATTTTGTTACCTATGAGATATGCATTAGTGACAAAACGGTATAGAAAAACTTAAAAATAAAGAGAGTGGAGAAATGACAAATAATGAAAATACGTTATATGAACTGAATGATAATTATGATGGCAATTAAAATAGCAGATAAAATAAAATATAGCACAAAAGTAAATCAAAATCAATAATAAAAGATAATATTACTCAAGATGATCAAGGGTGAAAAGGTCATATACTCATAATGTATATGCCTAAGTGTAACCTAGCAATATAAAACTCATCATTTATCATATATACAGGGGAAATAAATTTATGACAAATTGTGATTATAATTTTAAGCTATAGTGGTGGAACATAGGAGTACACGTAACTCTTTGCTAAGATGATTTCATTCACCTTGGACAAATACTCAATAACAGGACATCTGGATCGTATGGGAGATCTATTTATAGCTTTCTGAGGAGCCTCCGACCTATTCCTCCCAATGGTTGTACTAATTTACATTCCCACTGACCCTCTGTCATTTCCCTGATGATTAGTGATGCTGAGCATTTTATTCAAATATCTCTTCAACATTTGTAATTCTTTTTTTTTCTGAGAAATTTCTATTCAGATCATTTGCACATTTTAAAATTGGATTTTCTTATTGTTGAGGTTTTTGAGTTTCTTAGTTGGCAAATATTTTCTCCCATTCTGCAGGTCATCTGTTCACTGTTGATTGTTTCCTTTGCTGTGCAGAAGTTTCTTGGTTTGACATCTCATGTGTCTATTTTTTGCTTTCATTGTGCTTTGGGGGACTTATTCAAGAAATCATTGCCAATACTGGTGTCCTAAAGTGTTTCTCCCATGTTTTTTCTTAGTAGTTTCATTATTTCAGGTCTAAAGGTCTTTTACCTATTTTGAACTGGTTTTTTTAGAAGGCTAGTAAAAAGGATCAATTTTCAATCTTCTACATATAGATATTCAGTGTTCCTAGCACTGTTAATCATCTATCAGTAGGTTTTTATATAGCAATAATGAAATTTCTGAGAAAGAAACCATAAAAGCAATCTCATTCAAAATATATACAGTAGATAGACAAATAAATATTTTGGAATTAATTTAATCAAGGAAGTGAATGACCTCTACAATAAAAAATTACAAAACACCGATGAAAGAAATTGAACACACACACACACACACACACACACGCACACACATGCACACACTCACACACACACGCACAAAGAAACAATCTTTCATGCTTATGGATTCGAAGAACTAATATTGTTAAAATGTACATACTATGTAAAGCAATGTCCAGATCCAAAGCAATGCCCATCAAAATCAAATACTTTCCAGAAATTAAAAAAAAATTCTTAAAAATAGTATAGAAATTCAAGACTCCAAATAATGGAAGCAATCTTGAGCAAAAAGAACAAAGCTAAAGCCAGGGTGCAGTGGCAAGCACTGGTAATCCCAGTGGCTCCAGAGGTTGAGGCAGGAGGATCATATGCTCAAAACCAGCCTCAGCAACTTAGAGAGCCCTTTAGGGGACCCTGTCTCTAAATAAAATATTAAAAGGGGCTGAAGATGTGGCTCAGTGGTTAAGTGCCTCTGGGTTCAATCTCTGATACAAAAAAATATATATATATATGGCTATAGTAGCCAAGACCACATGGTATTGGCATAAAAACCAACCAACACATAGATTAATGGAACACAATAGAAATTCTAGAGATACACCTACTCATCTACAATCAACTTAATCTTTCCCATGATGTTAAAAATACACCTTAGACAAAAGGTAACCTCTTAGCTCTCTCTGGATGAAAAATAGAAAGAAATGAAGAGAATATGTCTATCAGGAGTCATTAAAAGACAAGGAGATTTTTTACTTTTTATTTTGTGTTTGTTATGGTTTAGCATTAGGTGTCCCCCTAAATCTCATGTGAAAGACAATGCAAGAAAGCACAGAAGTGAAATGATTGGGTTACGAGAGCCTTAAATAATCAGTGCCTTACTCCTCTGGGAGGGATTAACTGGGTGGTAAATGTAGGCAGGTAGGTGTGACTGGAGGAAGCAGGTCTTTTTTGTGGGCTATCTATTTTGTCCACAGTGAGGGGAGCCTTCTCTCTTTCTCTCTCTGCTTCCTGGTGCCATGCTCCCAGCTGTTTCCCTCCACCACACCTTCAGGCTGTTCTGCCTCACCTGATGCCATCAGGAATGGAGTCAGCTGTCTATGGACTGAGACCTCTGAAACCATGAACCCCCTAATAAACTTCTCCTCCTCTAATTCTTCATGTCAGGTCTTTTGGTCAAAACAGCGAAAAAGCTGACCCAAACCCAATTTTAATAACAAAACTTAAGCATGAACATATGCCTAGGTTGCAGGGAGACTGGTGGGTAGCAAGAGTTTTCAGATGAAAGAAGAACATTGACAATGAAAGTGAATAGAGAAGGCCTGAGTGAGGGACAGAGAAGGAGATGCTGGCCCAACAAGATGGGAAAAACCTTATTTTCTAAGGTTTTAAAGCAGCATACTTGACAATAATAGAATCAAATTATTTCCTCCTATATTTATTGACATAAAAGCTGCTTGTCACCTGCTCATTTTATCTGAATCAGATCAGCTTTTCATCCCCATTGTATGGTGGACAAGGATCCTTTGATTTTTAGTAATCCCTAAAAAAAAAAAAAAAAAAAAAAAAAAAAAAAAAAAGCAAAGTAACCGATCCACACACAAAGGGCACCTTGGGTTTGGAATGAGCATTGGGTATTTTCCTTATAGGTTCTCTAAGGTTCCATCTGGAAGGTAAATAAGAAGACCCTGGCAAATCAATAGAAGAGATAATGATGTTTTCCTAATTCAACAGCCACCCTGACCTTGAAATTGCATTAAGAAGTAAATAAAATGCACACTTTAGACTATCCAGCATTGGTTGACAAGAGAAAGAGACAGACTAAAAATGACAAAGTCAGCCCAGAATGTTTCCATACAATCAACATCCAAATGCAAATTAAAAATCATTTTTTCTCATATTAATATCTGTTTCCTCATTGACAGTAAAAAAATAAATAAAAACAATGTTCAAAACTCAGTATCTCAAGGAAGTAGAGTAAAATGCTTCCTCAATATAAGCACATGCTCAGAACTTAACAGCTAACAAAAATGTTTCTGGAATGTACCTCGCCTTGAGTGGCAATGGCTGTTCTATGCAAATGAACTGAGGAAACTGTGAAAAGAGAACATCTTTGATAACATCTGCCTGCAAATGTTCAGAACACTCAGCATTTGAATCCATGTGGCTAAGTACAAATGTTAATGACTCTGAATTAGACTGGATGGAGTGTTGAAACTGCCAAGTGTGACAGAGAGAGCTGTACTGGGGGGAACAATCTGTGTGCTGGACACATTTTTTATTCAGGATGAACACTGAAGTGCAGAGAACACTTGAAGGAAATCTATCCGTTAGCCAAAACGATGCTGGTATTTTTAATTTGCTTTCTTGCTTCAAGGCTCAAACACCTGCTAAGTTTGGTCTTTTTAAGAACTAAAAAACATGGGTTGGCTGGGATCAAAATTATGCTAGCAGAGAAACCGGAGCTGCATGGTAATTGTCTTCACAGTCTTAAAACGTGGCGCCTCCCTGACAATTTGTAAACTGTAAGTTGTGCTTAACACAGCTTTCTCTGTGGTTGTTGAAAAGGTCCTCATTTCATCATCCAAAGGATCTGAGCTCTCACCCTTGTGTATCTCCCACCTACTGGACCAGTATGGACCATAGCCAGAATCATGGTTTACCTTTCACATCAGATCTTATTACTCTTAACATCGTTAAATCTTATTACTCCTTTAACATGGTTTACCTTTCACATCGGATCTTATTATGCTTAAAATCTTTCATGAACCACCTGGTAACACTTGGATAAGGCCAAATATCCTTAATCAACTTGGCCTAAAAGATCTTGCAAACTTTGTGCAACCTGTCTCTCCAGTTTAAGCTTGTTCTTTGCCCAGCTTGCTTTCTGTGGCTTAGCCACAATGGCCCCTTTCAGTTCCCCAGTACCCTACAGGTCCCTCACCTGAAGATAAGCACCTCCATGGATATCAGAGCCCTTGAACATATATTAGCATTTTTATGGTGGCTTCTCCTGACACTGCCTCAAAAGCATCTTTTACAGGTGGTAACCAGAGTAACACAGAAATGACATATTATCTGACATGATGTGATTCTGGGTGACCAACTAATTTGTGAGGTGAGACACAAGTGTATCTGCTCGTGGGATCCACAACACGGTTTTAAAATAAAGGGGATTCGTATTATACAAAGGGGGGTTGTTTTATTAAGTATACAAATAATTGACATATGTGTTTATTACAGAATTATGAAGTTCATGCACAGCAAAACAAGTAATATTAAACACCTGCTGTATTTTCTTCCAGCCACTCTTGACATAGGTAGATTTTAGAATTATTTTTATGTTTCTACATAGTTGACAGCCCACCTCTTTTACAGCAATTTCCTAAGCTATCATAAATTCTTCCCAAATTTCCATTTAAATAACTACATTGATTCCATTGTGAAAATGGACCATTGCCCATTTACCCAATTTCCCTATTTGGATACTAAGGACATATTCCATATATTCATTTTCCATATATTTACTCACTGTGGCAATTATTTTTACCATCACACATTTGTAAGTTCACAAGATCTAGGCATACCTGAGGAATTCCAAAATGTTGTCTTTACTACTCTCAGGGGCAGCCATAACTTAAAATTTCATAGACCCCTCCTTGCACGCAGCGAGAAGGAGGACTCTGCAGTGTCTGTAAGTCACTGCTAGAAATGACAGAATATCCCTGGCCTATCATCAGTCAACTCAGCAGGACATCCACAGTCACAACAAAATGGGAGAGACTGTGTAAATAAAACATCTAAATATCATTCAATGTGTATATCTATAAGCCTGGGGGATTTATTTTGAAAAGCAAATTTAATTTTCCTTTCCTTTAATTCTTTGTCTTACAGTTTTACGTCTTCATTCATCAGAAATTTTATGTTGATTCCTTAAGGTAAACTCAGATATGCTATCCACACCTATAGTCTTGTTTCAGTGGGTATTCTGAGTGATACTGTAGACCGTGTTTTTTTATATACTTTTAGCTTTCTTGTGTCAAAAGAAAGCTATTCTCATTCTTTCATACTAATAACCTTGAAAGCTTCACAATTAGTAAAAGCAATCTATAAACAAAGCATCTCTCCTCTTTTAACTCATTTGCTTCTATTTTAACCTCAAGAAATGAAGCATCGTGATTAAGAAAACAATATGTTGAAGAATCTTGGTGCATTTTCTTTAGACCTAAATAAAATTATATTTCATTTTAATACACAGCTGTCCTTTGGTGTGTACCACCAGACTTCAAAATGATAGATTTTTTTTTCACTTTGAAGGGTCTAATGTAAATTGCCAAGTCAAGTGGCATGTAGGCTGAGATAAGAGAATTTCTAATTCTATTTCATGTGTATGAAAAGTTATTTATGATATTATTATTTTAGGAAATTGGTCAATATGTAAGAATTTCTCCATTAAGTGAACAAAACAAAGATCTCTGAAAAAAAAAGATGTTCTCTAATTTCTATGTTAGCATAATTGCTTCATTGTGTACTTAACAACTAATAACAACAACAAAGAAAAATGGGACTCTATTGATGGTTAGACAAATTTCTACATTCATTATGCTGGTGCTCACAGCTGTTTTATAACCACTTAATCTGACAAGAAAGAATTTGATGGCTTTATTACACCCATTCAAAGTCTCTTTATTAAATACTATTTAATAAATGAAATATGTGTGAATGGTTTAGACTTTTCTTTAAAAAAAAAAGTAGCTTTATATAAAATTCTTAGCATGAATTCAACCCCACTCAAGAGCAAGAAAGACTTCTGATTACCCAACATCATTCGTGGTAAATATCAGTGAGAGAAAACTTAAGGAATTCCTTGGGCACTTTGAAATTGTCATAAATTAGTGAAGGTGGGGAGATTTTGCCTCTTCCACAAACTCTTCTGAGCCCCTGGGAGACACAGAATATCTTGAGGGCAATTTGAAAACTAATTATACTTTCAAAAGTGTCCATATACTGTGACCTAGCATATTGCTTTTAGGAATTCATCTTAAAGTAAAAATATCAAAGAAAAGTGAAAAACTTACATATAAGAGCATTTATTTCAGTATTTCCTCATCCTCCTCCTCCCTCATCCTCCTCCTCCTCCTCCTCTTCTTCTTCTCCTCCTTTTTCTTCTCCTTCTTCTCCTTCTTTCTTCTTTCTTCTTCTTCTTTCTTCTTCTTCTACCAGGGATTGAACTCAGGGGCACTCAACCACATCCCCAGCCCAATTTTGTATTTTATTAGCAACAGGGTCTCACTGAGTTGCTTAGTGCCTTGCCATTGATGAACCTGGCTTTGAACTCTCAATCCTCCCATCTCATCCTCCCAAGCCGCTGGGATTACAGGCATGCACCACCTGCCTGGCTTCAGTATTTATTTATGAGAATAAGATAGAGGACAATTATATGTGTTAAAGAATTCAAGTATACTTATATAAAGGCATACTGTGTATAACATATAACAAGGACTGAAAGTATGGTAATTACATTTTTGAATAAAAAAAAGTCAACAAAACAGTTTTGTTCCTATGATATAAATTTGAAAAACTTATGCTTGCTTGTGTATTTTTGATATTTATTCTTAAAATAATATACATTAAATATTGTTATCTATCAACAATGGTCGATTTTTATGCTTTAAATATTTTATATATTTCTAATCTCTTTGTAATCTTTGATAACAACACATATTAATTTTTAAAGCATCTTCAGGGACCAAAAAGGGAAAAATTATCTTTGAATGCAGATACTTATGTATGCAATCACAAAATAAAAAATTACCATAGTGATTTTTAGCAACAACTCTATTTCATGAAAATTGCAAAGGCGGAGATTATTTTTTGGCTCCATATGTGTATTTTAGTTGACTAAATACTTTTAGTTTTTACATGAACCATTGCTCAGCAGTCAAACCCCCACCTGCACATCATAATCCTGTCAGTGTATGTATTTTGGTAAGGGTAAAAATAGAGGAGGTCTGTGCTGGAGAGATTTTACTGTGTTAACAATCTTCAGGTGTGAGATCTGATGTTGCTGTAAGAAACTGGTTATTAGACCCCCCAGGAGAATGTGCCATTAGCTATCATGAAGTCTGGCCCTGAGACCTTCTGCAGCCTTCACACTTCTAGGAGCTGAACCTGTTCACAATGACGGCAAATCCTAGACAGTATTTAAGGATCTAAATGGCCTTCCATCAGTCAGCTAATACTTCCAGGATAGCCACCTTATTTTCATTTCCTTCCCTTTCTTCCCCTCTTCTTCCCCATCCTTCTTAGAGCTCATTGTCTTCCTGTAGTCTCCTAGCTCCGATCTGATATTGGAAAAGGGAGCTCACCTTACTGTGTAAAAATGATTGATATAGCAGCTCAATTTACAATAGCCAAACTATTGACCTTCAACAGATGAATGGATAAAGAAAATGTGATATATATGTATCACATATACATACAGTGAAGTATTACTCAGCCTTAAAGTAGAATAAAATTATGGCATTTACAGGTAAATGGATGGAGCTAGAGAATATCATGCTAAGCCAAATAAGCCAATCCCAAAAAACCAAAGGCAGTATATTTTTTTCTGTTATGCAAATGCTAATTCACAATAAGTGTGTGTGGGGGGGGGTGAGGGACTAGGGAAAAATAGAAGTACTTTGGATTAGGCAAAGGGGAGTGAAGGGAGGGTGGGTATGGGGGTAAAAAGGATAGTAGAATGAATTGGACATTACTATCCTGTGTACATACATAACTATATGACTGGTGGGATTCTACATCATGTATAACCAGAAGAAATAGAAGTTATCCTCCATTTATGCATGATGCTTCAAAATTTACTGTCATGTATAAATAATAAGAACAAATAAAAAAATGAAATCCCCTGTCATGTCTAACTAAAAAAAAAAAGAACCAATAAAAATGTATATCATCTCTAAAAAAATAATTGCTATATCTCAGAATTTTTCCAGTGTTCATAGGTGTTCTATGAAAACTCAGAGCAGGAGAGGTGTTCCATAGTCATCTAATTTGTCTTTTAATGCAGGATTTTAAATTCCTTAATATGTATGGGCATGATTAATTTTCAAGTAAAGGCCACAGATTGCAGTGTTTCCCAAATTTAAATACTATAAAACCCTTTTTTAAGACAAACGTATCCACGTCTTGTGTTTTTCAGAAGAGTTTCTAGAAAATCCTAACTAAAATTCAGAAGCATTTTCTTTTAATTAGAGTTTGAAGCATTTATGGAGAGAAATGACTTGCTTGTGATATCATTTATTTCATTATCTGTTTCAGGTATAGGGACAGAGACTAGGGAGTGAAGAGGCAATTCTTTCGTAAACATTTCCTCTAATCATTAGATCCCTGATACCATGGTTTATCACAACATAGACTCTGTTCTGATAATGTCTAGAATCCAGTCCTTCAGGATTCAAGTAAACTATTCCTCCATTAGGACTACTCGGGGCTCAAATGTCTTAGCCACATCTCTAGCAAACTGCAATGCCACTGTAGCTGAAAAATGTTTCCTAATTGTCACAAATAGGAATAAAATTCCCATATTGTTCATTCTCACTACACATTTTTTCCCACCACATTTTATGTTTTTGCCCTCGTTTTATGTTCTCTCTCTCGTGAGATTGGAGAGCAGGGTCTTTGACTTAGCATGGTAGCATTCATAGCATCCTAAAATATGTCTTTTGCACCTTGGGCTGTTCAAAAATAGTTGTTGAAGAAAAACAGGAGACACAAGGTTGAGAGCTTCATAATTCAACGATAGCTACAGGATCTAAATCCTGCTCAGCTTTGAGACTCCATTCAGATGCCACCTCCTGAAGTACATCTTTGGTGACTATAAGAAGGATGGAACTCTTCCCCTATAATGCAGATACAGATCTGCATCAGAGTGCTAATTCCAGGTTGGAAATTCTTGATTTTGTGTGCATTTAGTCACTGCATCTTGCCAGTTTTTAGCTGGGAATGATCAGAACAAGCTCACACAGAACATGAAGTCCCTAAGGTTAGATGGTATATCTGGCCTGCTTGTATCTGTATCCCTAGGAATCAGCACAGACTCCTGTACTTGGTGAATGCTCAGTAACAATATTTGAGATGAGTGAAATTGAAAGTTGAAAAAATAAAAGGTACAAAAGCTCACAAAATATTAAGGGGCTGATTACATGCCCTGGTCTGAATTTCATATTCATTAGTTAAATTCTTGGTTTCAAACACTACAGAAGGGAGGAGCTCTAGATATTTCCACAGGGATATTTTTAATCCTTATTAATCCAATTAATTTAATTAATTGGATTTAATCTCAAGTGAAATTTAGGGTAATAACCCAGAAATCTGAGACTTGCTTAAAGAGAAATTTCTATGAGAAAGAAAAAGTGCAACAGATATCTAAACTTCCATTCCTGATAGAGTTTTTAAAAATTGTTTTATTGTTCAAAGTAATTTAATAAGAATTTTCCCATTTGGGATGAACAGTAAACAAATTATTCTTAAGAAAGGCTGGTGGGCTCTCATGTGCTGTAGATTAAACTCACTTCCCTGGTTCAGAATATATCAAGCCACTAGAACAAGTACAGTTGTTCTGATGCAGCCGATAAGGATGAGATCTCTGCTTGGGGATCAATAGGGTAGTGTGAAATGCATGGTGATCTGCTCTCTGATAGGTCAGGTACTAAGGGAAAAAACAGTCTGCTGTTCCTGGACTTTGCTTCATGCAAAGTTTAAAAAAGTATCAACTGCATGGAACAAATCTAGAGTCCACATTCAAAATTCAATTCACATGGTCCAAGCTAAGGAATTTAAAGGGGGATGCATCCTTTCTGCCTCACACTTCAGACAGGTTATTTCCTTCGACACATACTCAAGAAAGATCAAAGACAGTATGTAAAAAAAAAAGACATGCAATATTATAACAGACACCAAATATCATACTAATGTACAGCTTGTGTCACAGATTAATTTGATGCATAAACCCGTAAGTCACATTACTATCACACACAATCGAATGGGTCACAAATCTTAGTCATTCCACAGTCCTCTTTGCTAACACAGAAATCCTTCACTAAACTAATTCACCAGTTGTAGAGACAAGTTGGGATGGAAGAAATGTTTCCCATTTTTATGAAGTTCCTTCAAGTAACAGAAGCTCTAAAGTTGACTTTGTCTTTGGAAAGGCAGAACTCAGATGGGAGATTAAATAAAACTATGTCTTCAGGGATTTTAGTCTTTGATGATTTCAGAATTTTGAGGAACCATCATAAGGATTCCACTTTTCCTTTATATTTTTACAACAACAGAGAAATTCTATGGGCATTTTTATGGATCATTTCACGTGATCTATGTTTTAACAGAAACAGATTGAGGAGACTATAAAGAATGATCACATTAGGAGCTTTTTGAGGATAAACCCAGATAGTCAATTGTTTAGTTTCTTATTATGTTCTCATTATTAATTTTTTATTTTGCTAAAAATGATTCTAGAGGACAGATTTAAAAATCTAAAAGGATACAACATGGGATAACTACAAATCAATTGTAGTTAAGTGGAGTAAATACAGTTCTTAGAATACATTCACTATTTTTTTTCCCTTTTTATAAGTCTATCCTCAGTTGTGCTTGGACTATCTCAACAGATAATTAAGTATTCCGTACGACACTTTTACAGTCCTTGTTAGCATTGATTGGTAACAAGACTTAGCAGAAAATAAATCACCTTCTCTTCTGCAGGTTACCTGAAAACATTTATAAAAAATCCTTTGTTACTTTAGAATACAAAAAAAATCAATTGTTATAGCAATAATGCATTTCAGCTAAAAGCCTTGAGTAAGAACACAAACAAAGACATTGTTTCATCTTGTGATAGTTTGATTTTTATTTGTCAAAAAGACCTTTTACCAGAAATTATGGTTGTTTCCCCAACCATTCACATTTCTGCATTCATAATTTCAAATGCTACATTGGTTTACTGTCAGTCAGATATCTTAGTTTCCTACAAATCAGTTCAGCCAGAGCCTTAGGAAAATAGAAATATGGTTGATAGAAAAATGCTATTAATATATTTATTTTGAAAATGCTATTAATAGATTTATTTGGAATATAAGAAAAATTTAAGCCAAAAAGCAGAGACAAAAAGTAAAAACCATCAGTTGACTATTGGATCTCTAAGAGGCTCTTTGTTAAATGAATGACCTTTGTGAAATATATTCGTGTAATTTAGTTTTCATGTTTTCAAAATATCTGCTTTCAAAGAACAAAACCTGATTAATAGCTAGAATTAAAGTAACCCAAACAGAAATCATTCTTTGATTTTGTCTTTAGATGTGATATAAGAAAACTCCCTAATAAAAGAAAAAATGGTTTCTGAGTAATATTAATATAAATTTCATAGCTGTGAACATATTTGTAAAATGCTAGGAACTTTAAAATGTTATAAATGCTATAAATTTTTATCTCTCTAATAAATTTTTCTCAATTCTAATTGTTGCATCATTTCTCAGTCAAGCAGATTCATCCCGTCTGCACTCACCCTGAACCCTATGCTCATGTGCCTGCCTTCTTCAGGGTGTGCAAAAACTCTGCCAGTTACTCACCTTCCACATGGACTCCTATCACCTCCATGAGGCCTTCCAGTTACATCTTTCCAAATAGGGCCTATTCTGAGGTCACCTTCATAAGTACTTAATGCTTCTACCACAAAGTGTGGAACTTATTTATATCTAGATTACTTATGAGTCAATTTTCATAGTAATGGATTTATAGTCCTATCCCCATATTCCCAAGGTAAGCCATTTTTACATCTATATTCTTACTTCATAATAATAGTACTACTCTCAAATGCAAAGTTTTTATTCTGTCTTCTTTTAAGGGCTTGTGGAAAATAGATGCCCAAGAAATGTGGAGAAATTAGAACACTTCTGTAAAATGGTATAGTCACTGTGGAAAATAAGTACTATCATTCTCCAAAAGACTAAAATTGAAACTACCATAAGAACCAGCAATTCAATTCTGGGTAAGGTCCCCAGGTATGATGGAGAGATGTTTGTACATTCCTTCTCATGTCCGCATTACTCATGAAAGTTATAATGTGGAAGCTGATGTGTACTGATCAGTACCAAGTGTGTACTGATATATGAATGGATATGTCAAATGTGCGTGCAATAACATTATTAAAACATGAAAAGGAAAGAAATTCTGAAGTATGCTATAATATGAATCAACCTTGAAAAACTTAAGGTATGTGAAATAAGGCAGTCTGTTATTGATGATGTTATCAGCTAATGGTTATTCTGTACCTAGTGTCACTAACATGATACACATTATCTTAATTCTTCTTCAGAAAATTCTTGAAAGTATAGTTAGCAATACTCCTGATGATGAAACTGAAGCTGACAAATGACAAGGATTTGTCACAGCCAGAAACTTGTAGAGCCAGTCCACATCACAGCCTCAGGGACTTACTTCCTCTGTTGGCGATGGTAGCTTCCAGCTACAGGTTCCACTTGGACAGCAAGGCCTCCTGGACACATGCAGAGGTGCCACATAGTCCTAAATATTAAAGACCTCATATTTTGCTTCAATTCCAACATCCTTCCCCCAGGTTTCCAAAATCTGTGATATATTTGAACTTATATTTAATATAATTTTTACATGAAAGCAGATAACATCAAAAGTCTATATGCTCAATTACTTTGATTGATAAATGAGCCAAATACTTGTCTTCATCTCCTTTTGACAGGCTTTATTGACAGCAACACTGCCAGTAGCTCCTATGCAGCATGAAAGTAAGACTGTATGTGTTCCAACGTATACAGAAGTCCTTTATATAACACCATCCTTACTGTATGGTCTTACCAACACTTCCATCATATATCATATCCACATAGTGGTCAAGCTAGAAAATATGGGAGACATCATTTCTTCTTGCCAGTCAGTGGCTTCTGTGATAGCATCTTAAATTTAGTAAAGAAGAAAACAGAATAAGAAAAATAATTTAGAAAGCACAACAAGGAAAACTGAATTCATTCAACATTGCTCCTATGGACCATCTGTAGGAAATGTCCACTTATGACTTTTTACTGAAGCTCCTAATTAATAAAGTGGGCTCCACTAAACCATACCCAAGGAATCAAGAGGAAGTGGAATAAGTTTGGAAAAGCACTAAAGAAATGCATATCTCTCAACATCAGATGGCTAATCAGAAGAGTAATATTGCAAGGGAAATGTGTTTTGAAAAGGTAATATATGATTTGTAGCACACCACTTGTTAAGAGTCATTATCATGGCAATGACTCCCAAATACTACTGAATTTTCATAAATATACCACTGCCTTAAAATTATGTTATCTGACCACCAAAGATACAGATTCTTAGTCTAAATTCTAACCCTCATCTCAATGATTAGTGGAGTGCTTTTTCTGATAAGGCTCATTTCAGAAGGTGAACGAAGATTTTATATAAAATATCTGGTGTCAATCAAATATATCTTATATTTGTTGTCAGATAAATATATCTTATATTTTGTCAATATAAGATAATTATATGTCAATCTGTTGTCATGTATTCCCTTGTCTTCATAAGATTGGAAACTGGAAAATTAAGTCACTGTGTGTTTCCAGTGGTGGATTCACCTGTTCTCATCATTATTCTCTCTAAATGCCAAGACTTTTATTTCATATCTCCAGTGACTTGAACAGATATTGACTTGACATTTCCAATCTCACTAAAATGCTTGTGATGATGTAAATAAGTTTCTGGAGAATGTGAAATACTTTGGAGTAGCCGTAAAATTGATCAATCATCAATTGATCAAATCCATGAAAGTGAATAGGATGTAAAATGCATATTCTATTCAAACAGATAAAATAAAATTAAAATATCTGACTGTCACAAAATTAAAATATCTGACTATCTAAGGTCTGTGTAACTGCATAGAATAATAGTAAACATTCAGGTAATGCTGGGTAGGTAAAATGGACATGGAATACGGAAGTAGAGGATAATAGAGAAAACAAGCTCCTCAATGGAAGTATATGTTCAGACACTAAAGATAAAATTGAAAGTCAAGACTTTTACCTTGAAGAACACAAACATTCCTTAAGATACTTAGTGTATCAATTTTTATCATTCTTTTTAAAATGATTTTTCTAGATTGTAAAAAGAACTTTAAAAAGCTAATGAGAGTACTATGATGATAAAGCTTTGTAGAATAAGAATATCAATGATAGAAAAAAGCCAGGCTGAGTGATTCCCATCTATAATCCCAGCAGCATGGGTGGGAGGGCTAAGGCAGGAGGGTAGCAAGTTCATAGTCATCTTCTGCAAATTAGTGAGGTCCTAAACAACTTAGTAAGACTTTGTCTCAATTTAAAAAAAAATTAAAAAGGGGTGGGGATATGGCTTAGTGGTAAAGTGCCTCTGAGTTTAATCCTCAGTATCAAAAGAGAGGTATATAAATTCATGTAAATTTGAGAAAGATGGACAGCTTCAAGTTTAGACACTTGGTGTGTAGATATGTGTGTGTGTGTGTGTATGCAGCTGTATTATGTATAAATACATATACTACAAATGTCATATAAATGATCATAGAGTCTTTAAAAAGGACGCATGCTGCTGGAGGTGAAGAACTTGAGAATGAGTACAGAGGGGAATAAAGTTTTCATTAGATGGTGAACTTCATGACTATGCCTAGTTATGTCAGAGTTGCAAGCTAACCACTGAAATATTCAGACTATCCTTACTTACACAGGTTCACTTAGGAAGAAGTGCAATCAGTGACCACATTTTTGCACTTAGGTGAGGTAGTGTGATGTTTTCTGGCTAATGTATGTAACTACAGATTCTTTTTGTAATTTTCAGGCTGGAAGTGGCATAGCTGCCATGGAAGGATCCAGAGTTCTTGGATCACTCCTGCAGGACGATGTCCAGTGGAGCCACCCAACCAGTGATACATGCAATGGATTTCCCTCAAGTGACAAGCTTATTTAGAGAAGTTATTAAGATAGAGATGTTTCATAGCCTACTATGAATAAAATACTGTTTCACTTTTAAGATTATTCTATTCCCATTGTTTAACATAATATAAAAATGGTAAATACTTCTATTTTAGCTGTATGTAACACCATAGTAGAGATGATAATGTAGTATCTAAGAGATGGAAACATAAGTTTAAATCCCTGTATGAAGTCTAGTCAACTGAGAATGGCTGTCAAAAGTCCTGACTTAAAACTTGAAAAGTTTCTGAGACAACATCCAGTTGCACTGGGGAAGAGCCTGTGATTGATTAGTAAAGTCTCACATGAATTCAAGATGAAGTCACAGGATATCAATCTGCCCCTTGTGATTTTCTTGGTTACCAGGGCATGATACTCATAACAACAACAAAAAAGTTTTGTCCTTACCTCTTCTCATTTTTTGGTCATAACAAAGGAAAGAGCCACAATCTTAAACATCAATTAAAATACTGTTCATTCAAACCTCACTGTTTTGCTAGAAAAGAGCGGATTTAGGAAAGGATTGCCATGATAGAACATTTAAAGACATGATTTCTTCAAATGCTTAATAATATGTTCCATTGAACAACAAAGTCAAAAGAAACCTAACTCACTATCATCAAACAAAATAACTTCACATGTAGTTTTCCATATAAAACTATAGATTTGGTTTTCTCTACTTCTTTATTTAGTTTCTCTACTTACTTCTTATGGTCTTATGGGGTAAGAAGACCATCATACCCTCTGACTAGCCAAATATCAGCATCTCTGAAAACACACAACAGGTGCTGATACAGATTGTAGCCTATCACAGTCCTTCTCTGCAACACTCTTGTGTGGTGGTGAAGAGTCAGAGCTCTGAGGCTTATGTTTGAAATCCCAACTTCCTTGCATATGGGAAACTATATGACTTTGTGGTTATGTTTTATTCCATTAATCTATACTTACATTTTTTCCATGCATAAAAGTGGCCTATATCATAAACCTATATCATATGGTTTCTACAAGGATTACATTATATTAATAAAGCATCCTGTAAGTATTGAATACACATTCATTTTAAATGGTAAGGAGATACAGCTTGGTTTCCTGTGGAGAATTGATCCAAAGCCACAGCAGGTACCTGCACCATGCACGTGTATGCGCGCGCGCGTGCACGAGCACACACACACACACACACACACCAACTTCATAGCCGAATCCTCTTAGCTAATAAAGAAAAATGAACTAATTCCACCCCAGGCACATGTGTGTCGTATTCTCCAAATCAATTCTTCCCCAGAGAGCAAAGCCAGAATCAGGTGCTTCTGCATTGCCAAAGCTCACACACATTTAACCTTTAACTAAGGAATGCTATGTCAGGCAGGGTACAGGTAAACATGGATTCTCAGGAACTGTCAGTAGGAGTGAAAGTGGGCACACACTTTGTGAAAGACATTTGAAGCAAAAACAAGGATTCTGGCAGAGCTGATCTTGCAGTAATAGTGTATTCTCCTACCTGCAGCACCTGCCTGGTTGGGCTGAAGTCAAAGGTTAGTACTAGTTAAGCACAAGAGAGTTTATACTCTCTACTTAGGATCAGGTATCTGGGAAGATAGGAACTATGGAAGACAGAAGAGAACTCTATGGCTGCTCTGGTTTTTAATCCCCACCGTAAATAGTATGGTGAATTTCATTCTTAAATATGATGAATAATTCATTTGCATGTTTAAAATATGATATAGTCATCTAATGAGTGAATTAAGAAAGTTTCTCTTTGATGTTTATGCCATTTCTGTGTAGTACAACTGTCCAATCTCAGAATTCTGTTGAATAAAAAGTGGTCATCACATCAAACCACATTTTGGAAAAATTTTTGAAAGGCTCATACTAAATATATATATATATAAACTAAATTTGGTGAAATCACTTTCAAAAACTAATTTGTGGTGATATATTTAAACAGATATGAAAGATGAATTAATTACTATTTTTGGCCTACCTTTATAACACAGGTCATTTTTTTTCCTTTTGGAAATTTGGTTTACTGCTCACATAAACATCTGGTAACTTTTCAAATTTATTCATCCAAAATATGGTCTTTTGGATGGCTATTTGGAAGATTCTGAGAATGTAGTGAAGCCTAAATTCATAGGACTTTATTTATTTTAAATAGCTAAATAAACTCCTTATTTATGCCATTACTAGAGCTCTAATATATTAGTGATAAGCTTAAGGCCAGGGCCTTCAGAAGGTAATACAAAATTTTCACCAAAAATATTTAGTCAAGTATAGGCCTTATTACTCTGATTTAGGCATTAAAATGTATAACATGAAAATACCAATTATATTTTTAAAATGAGTGTCTGACTATGGAATATGAACTAACTATGCAATTCAAATCCACTCTGTTCAATTGCATATAATCGGATTTGCTAAGACATACGTTCAGGTGAGCACAGCAGTGGTCCATTGTATCTGGGACTGAATCCAAGAAGATCCAGAAAGCATGAGTAAATTACATAAACAGGTAAATCAAACCCTATTGCATCCACTTCATGTGCTAAGGTCCCTTTTTCTGCTCACACTTAGGATTCATAAGAGACTTTCAACAATAAAATAATAAAGAAGAAAGAACTTTGGTTTGGCACACTGATGACTTATTAATGCAAATTAAAAGGTGAAAGTTGATGCATGGATAATTGTATTCAGGTACAATTCTTAAATACAGTAGGGAACACATTTACTCTCATGTGACATAGTTGTGGCCTCTAAACTTGGCTATTTATTATGTATGTAACAAGAAGGGTCCTTTAATTATAGAGATGCATATGCCTTGTGTAGTAGCAATGTCTCCGTTGGATACAGGCCTCAATAAAACAAGAATGGTAAAACAGGGATAGACATCTGCAAATAGACTGGTTGAATCTATGGGCAAGGGTACAAAGCATTTCTGTCTTTGGGTCACATGTTAATGTCTATCAGACTGAGTGCTGAACAAGGAAATGACAGAAAGATTCATCCTATGGATGCAAGCCAGCATTTCTTGTTGGTTATCTCAGGGATGCTATAATGAGACCATGAGGAGAATGTTCATGGTAATAGAGATGATTCCTTGAACACACTCAATGGCTCAGACTCTATAAAGTCTTACACTTTTTATCACAATTGAATGTCAATCTATTAGCAGAAAAAACACGGTGACTCCATTCTTTGAGAATACCACCTGGCCATTTACCAGCAGGTAAATTACAACAGAAACTTTGTACCCTGGAAAATGGTTATTTGTCCTTATTTAAAATAACACGGGGGAGGAGGGGCGGGCTAGGGTTGTGGCTCAGTGTGGTAGAGTGCTCTCCTTTCACGTGTGAGGCACTGGGTTCTATCCTCAGCACCACATAAAAATGAAATAAAGATATTGTGTCCACCTACAACTAAAAAATAAATATCTATAAAAAATAGCTTTTCCAGATTTCTTTTATGAGTTCTAGAGCCCAAATAGGATGACTTTTCAAAGGTGGATCTGAACTATGATTGTGATATTACATGAAGATTTGTTACATTTAAAGGAACTTATTTTAAGATAGAGGAAGTATACCAATAATGACATACCCATGGGATTCTTATTCCCAGTCATCCAGAGAGCCTAAGGACTGATAAAATGACCCATTATAGTCCCAGTTAAAATGCAAGCTTAAAAGCAGTGTTTTGTGAGGTCTAGAGTATGCAGTACATAATGTGAATCAACAGGAAATATATAGTTCCATTTCCCCATTAGCTAGACTACTTGGATCCTGACACCAAGGATACAAGTGGGATTGGCCTTGTTTGCCATTACTTTCAGTGACCAAACTATAGACTATGTTCCTCTCATTCTTTCAACTTGGGTGGGAAATGCTTCTGCTAGGGAACATATTAAGACTACTATTAAACTTGGAGCGATGATGACCCATGGTTCACACATTGTTCCTCTTGCCAGTGATCTCAAGAAAATGAAGCAGCTGTTGAACCGGATAAAGCAAACATCCATAATCACCATGAAGAGTCAGGGCAGCCGTAAGCAAGGCTGAGACTCAAGGGATTCAATAGGATATCATATCCACATCTAGTTTTGGGAGCAAAGTAGAGAATGCAATAACCACGGCCAAAAATACCAAATAAACTAAGGATTTAGACAGTTCTGAAAAAAAGAATTTAGGTCATTAGGCATGCCCTCAAGGTTAAGGACAAGAAAAATCCAGAATGAGTAGTGGAAAAGGAAGATGATAAAGATCAATTAGAGCCTCATCTACAACCATGGAAACTACAGCTGATTTCATTCACTCATGTGCAGTAAGCTTTTCAAAGGGTGCAGATCACTGCTATCTTAACAGGAATTCTCTGACATGATTGATTAATTCCAACTAAAACAAGAACTTTTTTTCATTTTATTATGAGACTCAGATATGAGAATAATGAAGGAATTCAATAATGCAAAGTATAGATTGTATACATCTTAGTTTCCATTTCATGTCTCCAAAGACTCACTTGTCTATGATCACAGCTTTTATGACATCTGACCATCTTCAAGCTGGACTAATTATATGGTCCCTCATCTCCTGCTCACATGAGTGCCTCATCTCCCCTGCTCATACATGTGCAACTCTGAAATACAAAGGAGGTAGTAACCCATGAAATTAAATGTAAATAAATGTAAAAAAGAAGATTGTTGACACATGCTTCCCCTTTCTCCCCACCAATGGATGACTGCAGGACTCAGTCTATACATCTTAGGCAACATGTAGTCCTTGGGTCAGACTGTCAGCTGAGCTTGTCTGTAGCTGCCTTGAAAATGCATCTCAACCAGAATTGTAACTGGTGTGAAGTGACTGTGGTTCTTGATTTGAATGAAAGAAAAAAATAATTTTAATTCATTTTTATTTTTTTATTTTTTAGTTGTAGGTGGACTCAATATCTTTATTTATTTATTTTTATGTGGTGCTGAGGATTAAACCCAGTGCCTCTCACATGCTAAAAGAGCACTTTACCACTGAGTCACAGTCTCAACCCCTTGAATCATTTTTAAATCAAAATTAATTTAAATATCTATGATGGACAGAATACACGAGTTTTATATAAAGACAGAATCTTATACTGTCTCTCTTTCTCTTCTCCAACTTCTTTTTACTTTCAGGATTTTATTTCTTACTAAAATAACAGCTACCGATTTTCCTTGTCAAGCTTTGCTCTCAGGTTAAGAAAATTCTTATAAAAGTTTTATGCCCAAGGGACAATCTAGGAGAAAATGAGAAAAAATACCTTCAGAAAGAAATGAAAGAAAAGACAAGGCAAAGAAAGAAGATAATGACACAAGATTTACTTGCCATGATCACACAAAAGTTTGAGAAAGATTCAATTCACTTTTTAGATGTGGAAATAGAGAAAGTAATTCCTAAAAGAAATAGAAAACTTCTGGCCTTTATTGTACTTAAAAATAGTCACCTAAGATAGTGGAAATTGATCAAAAGTAATTTTTAGATCTAAATGAAAATGATACAAATAGTGTCTTGATCTGTGTGAATACAGTATTTGGAGTACAGCTCCTTACCTTCCTGGCTACTAGTCTGTCTTAAGACTGGTATTAGAGCAAATTTTAAAACCCAGAGGGCAAAAAAGTCGGGAATATAAATTTATACATTTTAAAGTAAGCGTGATTTAAAAGTATAATATTTTTCTTTTTATTGGGAAAAAACTTTAGACTTACACCTTGAGCAACATATCATTTTATTTTCCTATGTTAGGAAAACAAATCTTGGGATCACATAAATGTTACATATTACTTAAAATGATGTAAGGTCTGTGTTGTTAGGAGTTCACATACTATTTCATATGTGGCCATAAGCACAAAATCTAGTGAGGCTCAATCTTTTCCATTTGAAGATATTGAATGTATATGTAATCAAATTATATACATGACTTAAATATTTGTTAATTACTCATATCAAAACAATAAACTATTATTAAATACATTTTAGGCATTCTGTGAATGTAATATTAAGGACAGAGTCTGAGGTGTGACTTCCCTAAGAAAGATTTTGCAACAATATTTCTTTAAATATTGGGCTGTTGAATATAAATAATCCTCAGTTACACTCTATTAAGCCATACAGATCAAAGAACTTATAGTTCTGTTGGAGAAAAGAGAAACAATTGAATATTGCTTGAAAATAGTTTATAGTCAAGAGAGAATTGGAATGGTATAGTTCATTAATAGTGTGTTAAGGAAAAAAAAACTGTTGAGCTTATGAATGGAGAAAGTTCCATTAAAATCATTTAATTTTTTTTTTAATTTAGGCTTAATACATGGAAAAGATTATAGTAAATGGAATGGTTGATATTATAGCTAGAAAAAAGAACATAAGAAAATTGGCCTAGAGATGGGGTTGGTCAGGATACGTGCAAGGCAATAAAGTCGAAATTGAGAGCTTCATATTTTATAATAATAGAAGGAAGAGTATGACTGTAATAAAGCCAAATACGTCATCTTATTATCATTTTGTAGCCAAATCTATTTTAGTAGTTTGCTTCAGGGTCATTGGAGAATATGAAAATATAATCTAGAACCACCAGCCATGTGCTAATTAACAGAGGAGGATGGGGAAATGAGTAGACAATCTGGCCAAAGGAATAAAACTTATGAAAAATAACTCAGGCCATAACAGAAACATATAGCATATGCAAAAAGAACAAAGAAACTCAAATCTATGCTTGAGATTAGCTTTAGGGAAGAAAAATAAATGAGAGAATGAAAAAAAAAATTGGGGGGGCACTAGGGATTGAACACAGGGCCATTTTACCACTGAGCCAAATCCTCAGCTCTTTTTATATTTTATTGAGTGACAGGGTCTCCCCTAAATTGCTTAGAACGTTTCTGTGTTGATGAGCTTGGCTTTGAACTTTCAATCCTCCTGCCTCAACCTCCTGAGGTACTGGGATTATAGGCATGCACCACCGTGCCTGGTGGAAAATTCTTAACAGTCTTCTGGGACCACACAAATAAAATATCATGACAGATTTCAAGACATTGCCAGTGATCACAACTGTCCCCTGGCATTCACAAATTTTAGTTATCTTTTTTCTTCTTTTAAATTATAGTCTAGCCAAGAGTTGCTTTTATCCAATAGAAAATGATAAAATTGCTGAGATGTCACTTCTGTGATTAGGATACATAGGATTGGGACATCAATTTTAGAACATTGTTCCCTATTGGCCATGCACAGGAAATTATGTGTCAAGGATTGGGGGCAGATGCCAGCCAATAATCAGCTAGGAACTGAGCCCCCAGTGCAACATTGCAGGAGGAACTGACATTGACAACACCACATGAGTTTGGAAGCAGATCCTTCTCTAGCAAAGTCTTCAGACAAGTCTTATTTCTTGGTGACATCTTGTGAAAGCCAGTGAAGGAAAATTCTGACCCATACTCAAATGTTTAAAAAAAAATTCACATTGAGTTATTTTATCTTCTCAAAATACTTGAGTTTTTGTTTTGTTTTTTTTTTCACTTTCTTTCAGTGGCTGGCCTGTAATTTTCACCATGGACTCTTTTCGGATGGCTTATGCTATCAATAGGTCACTAGACTGCATGCCCTAGTTTTCAATGTGGATTTAGCTGGAGGAGGTAAAGTAGAGGTTAATCAATGTCAGTGTCTGGCTTTGTGAGAACCCTAATCTTCAAAGTGTTTCCTAGAGCTTCCTTCCTCCCAGAAGCACATGACAGGAGTCAAGTCCTGATGGATTAGAAGACAGGCCTAGAGAGACTATGGAGAAAGGCCTCCTCCCTGGACTCCCACTGGCCAAGATAAGACTTCAACCTAGAGGAGATAAAAATGAGCCCAGCAATTTGGATATCAAGATTTTATGTGAATTAAAGATATTGACTTTCAATAGTAGAAAAGACCTAAAGTAGATGATAGTAAACTAACATTAAAAATATTACCTACGTTAGATCATTAAAAAGCACTTATGACATGCCAAGTTTCTAAGTACTGTATGCATATTAACATATTTAATTTCCATAACAGTATAGGTAAAGTCCTATTATCTCCATTTTATAGATGAAGAAAGAAGCAGAGATATTAAATAACTTGCTTAAGTTTAGAAAGTTACTTAAAGGGCAAAAGCAGATTACAAATCTAGGCAGTTTAATTTCCAGAGTTCTTAATCAATGATAATAAATATGGATTGGTTGATGAAAATTTAGGAGAGAGTCTCACCAACAAGTTTAGGGGAAACATATAAATACATACTTCAGAGTTTCAAATACTGTTCAACTATTAGCATCTCCCTAATAATTGCTACAAAAAAATTATGACAAATGAAAGATCTCTGGAAGTTACCAAACCAAAGATTTTTTTGCATGATTCTCCAATTGAAGCACTGAGATTCAATTAAACAAATATTTAGAGATTCCTACTTTTTTTTCTTTTACCTATTACATTACACCTTCAATCAATTAGCAAGTCTTGCTATATCCCCAAGAAGATCCTGAATCCAACTATTTCATATTGCTAAATCTTAGTCAGAGACACATCACTTCTTGCCAAGACTCCTGTAGCAGCAGTGTTCTAGTTCCTAATTTATCTCCCTATTTTTCATTTTTTAAGTAATAACAATAGTGATTTATTGAAGCATAAATTAGATCACGCTCAAACATCTCCCAGGGCTTCTGAGAGTAATTCATGCAAAATTGAAAAATGGCACCATGATGTACAATGTTCCACACGACTATCTCCTGCCCTCTCTCAGCCTTCACAACCTGTCAGTACTTGGACACTGTGCTCTTGACACAGTGGTTGTATTTTGTTCTTTGACTGTGCTGAGCTTCTCTGTTCTCAAGCTTTGCGCATGCTAGTACTTCTTATTGGCATGCTTTGTCTTTTGAGTTTTATAGGGCTGTCTGCTTTATAAGCATAAAGTTTAGCCCAAATTAATTTCTGAGTATCTCACCTTTTCCATGATTTACTTCATTCACAAGATTTATCACTTTCTAAAATTATCTAATATTTTGACTCTATGAATTATTAGATCCATAAGGAAAGGGGCTTTCTCTAATTGCCCACTCTGTTCCCCAGGCCTAGAGAAATGCCTGGTCTTTAGGAGGTTTCAACATATTTTTGTTGAATGAGGCAGTGAGTGATAGAATGAATGCATGCATGCATGGATGAATAATGTAAGCAAGTAACTGTGATGAGGGGCTGAGGATTCAGACATTAACTAAGAAATACACAATGTCTGCACTCAAAGATCAGGATCTACTTTTCCCTTTAATTTGCAAGTAAGTAAAGTGTAAACAGAAATACAAAGAACAGAAGTTAGCCAGGTGGAGAGTGCAGGGATGAGTTTACCAAGAAGAACTAGAAAATCCCAAAGCCAAACCCAGGCTTAACAGAGAGTTGGAGCTGATGAAGGCACAGGAAGAGGAGCAGGCTGGTTACTCTGGAGATAGGTACAAGGAGACCAGAGTTGAGGCTAGAGAATATAAGGTACTAGGTACCTGAGGCTGCAGAACTCTCCTTACGACATTTTCCATGAGCAAATATGGAACTCCACAGGGGTCGCAAATAGGGAAATTACATGATCATATTGACACAAATGGTAGGTTCCTAGGAAGGTTCATGATTGCCTGTTCAAGATTACAACATATCCTAAACAAATGATATGATAGAATGACTCAACACTTGCTAGAGAGGTGAGGGGTGAGTCAAATGTCACTCTTTCTTTTTGTTTCTATATTTTTGTCATTTAGTTCACAAAGCTCAAAAGCACATTTATCTCTGCAAGTAAGACTATTTCTCTTGTGTAAATCAACCCCACTTTTTATATGTTGCCTCTACAGAAAGGACTTAATATTATTTTTTCCTTTTATTCAGAAGGGATTATATAATTTATGGCTGTTAAATTATATTTCAAGAAAGTACATTGACATGATTCTCGAAGAGCATTCATTTTTTAGAGCAAAAGTTTTGGAATCATTTTTTTTTATTCTTGGAGTTATTTTTACTTAGCTTAGATTTTGTATTTTGTCCTTTCTTTGCATAATACACATTATTCTCTTAATAGACATTTTATGATACTAATATCTAATGTTGTCCACTCTTCATTATGTTTCCCGATTAATAGAAATCTTACTATCAGGACCTTGTTGTGCAATGGTAGTGCTTCTGACTCCAGAAATCTTACTGTATATGAAGTTCTGTAGTTATAGGTATGTAAAACAGAGGATCATAATTATTTGAAAACAAAATCAAAACTAAGATTTCAGAATCTGTAAACAATTGATCCACATAATTCAAATACTTTGAAATGTGTGTATAATCCATAAAACAACTCAAAATGAATTAAAGACCTAAATGTAAGACCTAAAATTATGAAACTACCAGAAAAAAAGGAGAAACATTAAAAACATCAGTATTGGCAATGATTTTTTGGATAAGTAAACAAAATTCTGGGCAACAAAAGAAAAAATAGACCAATGGGATTATATCAAAAGAAGAACTTCTACATGGCAAAGGAAATAATTAGCCGGATAAAAAGACAATCAACAGCATGAGGGAAACATTTGCAAACTATTCCTCTAACAAAGAATTGATATCAAGAATACACAAAGAACTCAAAATATGCAACAGCCTATAAGCAAATAATCCAATTAAAAATGGGCAAATTATCTGAATAGACATTTCTTTAAAGGAGATATGCAAATATCCAATAAGAATATGAAAAAATGCACAACATCACTAATCTTCAGGGAAATGCAAATCAAAACCACAATAAGATAATCAACTCACTACAGTTATCATGGCTATAATCAAAAAGAGAAAAAATAACAAATGTGGGCAAGGTTGAGAAGAGAAACTCTTATACACTGTTGGGGGGAATGTAAATTAGTACAGCTATTATAAAAAAAAACAGTATGGAGAGTTCTCAAAGAACTAAAAATAGAGCTACCATATGATGCTGCTATCCCAGTACTGGGTATACTTCCACATGAAATGCAATCAGTGTATCAAAAAGGTATTTTTGCTCCATGTTTGATGCAGCACTGTTCACAAGATTCAAGAGAGAGAATGAACCCAGGTTCCCATTGATGGATGAATGGAAAAAGAAAATGTGGGTATTTACACAATGGAATATTTTTCAGCAATATGCATGAAACTGGATGTCATTGTGTTAAACGACTTAAACCAAGCATAGAAAAGTAAATACCACATGTTCTTGTTCAGAGGTAGAGGCTAAAAAGTCAGATTTCATCAAAGGGAATGAAGTGGTAGTCAAAAGACGCAGGAAGAATATGGGGGGAAGGGAGATAGAAGGAGATTGGATGACAGGTATCAAAAGGCAGTACTGCATAAACCACATAATTGCAATGTCAAAAATTCTGTATAATCATTTTTGCCCATCTTCACAAGTATATGAATCAAATAATTTAATGATATCCTTCATTTCCAGTTTGATCAACCAGGTTTACTTGATGCAATATGTCGGTATGTTAGGCAGAAGTAACTAATCCATAAGCACATTCACTTGATGCCAGAAGTGTGTCCCCTTTATCAGCATTTTGTGCTGTGCCTCGCACGCACACAGTAGGCTGTTGGTAAATATTTACTGGCTAAAGTAGAATGGGATAAGATTGGTGTTTGACATATTTTACTATTTGCAACATATTTAAGTGTCTATGAACTTTAATATTGCCAACTGATTCTATATTATGATACCCATATAAGTTAGCAGTATGTGATACTTGAAAAATCAACTTACTGTTCTATTTTTTTCCATTTGCATTTGTATCTTATTCAGTTTGTTTTTAATCTCCCAGTGATTCCCAATGGCCTGCTTTTGAAAAATAAAAATGTTCTTGTTTTGTATGTGAATAATTTATTCACAGTTTGTTCCACCCACCAATTTTACTGACATTGAAATGTGGCATAATCTTAGGCATATTGTTATTAATATTAAAACCATGTAAATGTAGGGCAGAAGTCTGTTTTGCATAAATAAAAGTCCTTATCAATGCAAAATATTTTCACATTACCAAGATTAGCAATGCAGAAATGCAAATATGGTTCTCTATGGATTCAAGAACTTGAATTCACTGGAATGTAGGTATTCCTGGGACTCCTGTAAAATTTTGGTAGAATATACTGATATAGCAGATTTGTAAACTTTGAAGTAATCCTTCTACGGGTTTAACAGATGTGAAAATTAATTAACTCACACTTGAATTTTTTTGAAACCATCTATAATTTTTCTTCCTTTACTTCCTTAAAAAAATGATACCAAAAAAAAACCACCTGGAAGCTATATTTTCAAGAACAATATTACGAGGTTATTAAAAAGAGAGTAACCAAATAACTTTTAATATTAGTATCTGCTATTGCATTTTGCAAAGGGCTTTAGATAAATATAAAGAGTGTATTCTGATTAAGTCCATGTGCAGAATCATTTACTTACTACAAGACCCATAAACAGGAACATGGTGATTGCATTAAGTAATCTAAGCTCATAATGATTATTCAGTTTGTACAAATGACTACAGCTTAGATCCTCTTTCTAATTTGATTGCAATCTACCACATTCTTACAAGTAACTTTTTTCTCATATAGCTATATTATACAAGGAAAAGTAGACTAAAAAAGACAAGTATTTATAATTAAGAAAACATGAAGCAGGTTGACTACAGTTGGAAATGTTTTTGGTGCTTTATAATCTGTTCTTGTCTGATTACTTAATTTTGGACTCTACATGCAATATATAGTTGTTAATTCTCCTTTGTTGTCTACCTTCATTACTGAAGATTGCTATGATGGTCTTCATCACCATCTATATCTAACCATCATTTAGGTGATGCCATTGGTTGAACAACCCACTAGTTAGTGCGAGCTTGGACCACCTCTCAATGAACCCCTCTTGACCTCCTGCACACCCCCTTTCTACTGAAGCTCCTTGATTATGCCATGAAGAACTTGAGCTCACATCTTTAAGCAAGAGCTTGTACTTTTTGGTATACTCCAATATGTGCCCTTGTTCGTGCATTACCCACATCACTAAAGTGACTACTTCTAGTCATTCCTAAGATCTAATTTGTAGAAAACACATCATGCAGAAACTCTCTCAATGGACCAGCCTTAACTTGTAATCTCTCCTTTTTCCTTCATTACTGAATGAACAGAAGAAATGTTTTTCTTCTCATTGAAGCCAAACCCTTTACTTCTGCTTTAAGATCCTTTCAGGATCAAGTCAGAAACTTTATCTTAACTCTATTCCTCTCTCTCCTGTTTTATCCCCTGGCTCTCCTATAGTAAGCCTATTCTTGCAGTTTATAATTGTGCTAGAAATTCTTGTCCATCTACCAAAAAGTTCTTAGGTCTGTTTTACTCCAAGATTGTTAACTGATGTTTTGATAATTAACTCTCCATCTCTCATCACTATCCTGCAGTCTGTGACTCACTGTAAGGTAACTTTTCTAGGTACTTCATTTAGATAATGACTGACAGCTGAACATGAACCAGGCAATATTGTGGGGGGCAGAGGATACAACAGCTAATAAGATAAATGTGTTCCAGTCACCAGGACTCCACCAGAATCCCCTCTGAGATATCATGAAAAGCATTAATATTTTCCTCAAGACTTAACATCATTTTTACAGTGGGATATTTTGTACAATTATCACCAGCATAAATAAATCTTAAAAGTAAATCTATAGCTCATGTCTTAAGTTTATCATCTGAAAAAATATTTAAATGCCTCTAGCAAATAGAATAAGACAAAATAATGTTAGAGAGCTTCAGCCCATATAAATTGTGGCTATAATTTCTTATATTAAATAGCACAAGCAATTCTGATATTCAAGAAGATAGATTAGAAAACACAGAGAAATCGAAATAAAGATAATAAATAGCATAGTGACAGTTTACTCTGCTAATAGTGAGCATGCTATTTATTTCTGTAAGATATCATGACCAAATTACTACTTAGGTGAAATTTAAACACTTAAAATAATCTCTCAATTGAACTTTGTGATATATTGAATTGACATTATTTCTGTCTTGGAATCTCTAAATCACTACCATATATTTCTGGTTATGTTATTCCTTTGATATTAGAGACTCAGCAGCTCACATGAAATCTGCCTATTCAAAGGAAGGGCAGTATCCTTGCAGAACTGCAAAAGCTTGGTATCAAATGCTTGCTTATTCTGTGGTTCAGATTTCTCCCCTATGTTTACTTATTTCCATGTTTTTCTATGAAAACACATATGCATATTCCATCTCAAATTATATTCATCTGCACAGATAGAAGCTAATATAGTTTCAACCATCTAACTCTGTGACTACTATTCTGTTCCCACAAACTTTCTAAGTTATGCATTTCTCAGATATATGATTGTTTTAGTCAGCTTTTCTATCACTATGATGAAAAGACCTGGCAAGAACAGTTAGAGGAGAAAAAGTTTATTTGGGGCTTATAGTTTCATAAGTCTCAGTCCATAGATGGCCAACTCCATTGCTCTGAGCCATAAACGAGGCAAGAACAAAATGGTGGAAAAGTGTGGAGCAGGAAAGCAGCCCAGGATATGGCACCAGGAGGCAGAGAGAGATTCCACTCATCAGGTACAAAAATGTATACCCCAAAGGAACTCCTCCTCCTCCATGACCCACCTCCTCCAGCCACATCCTACCTGCCTACAAGTTACTACCCAGTTAATTAATCCCAGTTAATTAATCAGTGGAGTAATACACTATTTAGGTCAAGGCTTTCATAATCCAATTGTATCTCCTCTAAACTCTCTTGCATTGTCTCACACAGGAGATTTTGGGAGACACTTGACATCTAAACCATAACAAAATTCCTTTTGCTTCTATATATGTTTTCCTGTTTGCCTCTCCTCCCACTTTTGCCATACTGCAGCAGGAAGAAAGAAACAAGGAGACTGCAGACACCCACAGCCCACTGGAGAGCAACGGATCTGAATGTAAACTAGTGTCTGTAGATGCACATTATAAACTTTAGTTAATTGAGAGTTAGCCTTATGTAAAATTTATCATCTACTTTCCAAGGACTGAGGAACAGAGAGTGTGATCTAGTGGACAGGGAACTAATTGGGAGTCAGGAGACCCAGATTCCATTCTGAGTTCCATCACAGCTCTGCTCTGTGACTCCCAGAAATTCAAGATATCTCTTTATTTCAATTGTCCTCCCTGTAAATTGGATATACTACTTATAGCCTCCAACTCTCAGCAGAATTTGAAAGGTTTAAATGAGTTATTACCTGTAGAGTGGCTTGTGCTCCTGAGGAAAAAGAAAGCACATAACTTTGTGATAGAAATGCTTCAATTTAAAAAAAATAAATAACGAATACTGTCACAACTTTGCAAAGCAACACTGGAATTTTAGAATTTAGGGGTTTACTTTCTCTTTTCATTTTTTAAAATGGATATAAGGCAATAGAAACCACAAATGGGATAATAAAGCATTCATTTTTTACTGTTATTAAATACCAAAATGGTGGCAAAGATCAATGTGTTTATAGCAATGGGACTAATGGCATTCCCACTAAACTCTAAAATCTTAAAGTGAGTGAAAGGAGTCCACTGCTAACAAACATGCCTGTTTGAATATGATTCCTCTAGAATACCCCAAAGAATACTCCAAATCCCAAAACCCTCAATTATATGTAATTGATATCTGTTGTGCACACCATTAAACTGCTAACAACTGTATACATCTCACTGCCCATTTGAGGTCTTTGTTTTTTTCTGAAGTGAAGACAATTTAAGCTTCACAATCATTTGGTACAGCAAATGCCAAAGTAAATTAATATAATAGGGTGCCCAGGAGATAAAGAAGTTTCTCTTGAGAAGAAGTTGAAAGACATTTTCCTAATATGATCAACCCAAATCACAGGGCAAAATAAATGGACTTGTTTTAGATGAAAATATGAATTAATTTGCTTCAGTTTCCTGTGTAATAGGGCATATAGGGCTGAAATGGTCAGATGATTATACAGTAGAAATTTGACAGATTTCAAACTTATTCTGCTACAAATTAAGGGTCATTGTTGGTTAAGTAAATAAGGGGAATGAAAATACTGTGATAAATACGTTAATATCTTAAACTAGGGTGTATTTAATAATCATCCTTTGGATTATTAAGGTTTGATTTCTTCAAATTCATTTATATTCCAGTGTAAATTGCTTGGTAAGGAAAACCTAATATTTTCACTGAATGACCATCTTAAGAAATCAAATAAACAGGAGAGAATGGACATAAGCACCATACCCTGGTTAAGCTATGTAATAAATGGGATTTCAAAGGCGCTTCTTATTTAAATTCAGCTTCTTCAGCTTATAGAAAGGAAACAATCACCCTTGTGCATTAGAGTGTTGGAAAGATGAAAATAAAACAGCTCTAAGAGTGTGTGATTTTCTCTTTATTATTAACATTAGCCCTTACTCTAAAAGGTTTAGGGTTTCTAAGAACTAATTCCTGCATAATATGCTATTAAAATGACATGATTCTACATTTTTTAAAATTCTGCTTTTTTTCTAAATAAATTGTCACTTTTCTATAATTATAGTACTTCACAAAGTAATACATCTAGATATTTCAGATTCACCATATGAGTGATTTTAATATACATTTAAACATCTTCTATGCGAAAATTCATTAGTGTCTTTGAGAGAATAACTGTCATTCAAAAATATAACTACTTTTTTATTTTGATAGGATCTCTACTGATAAATTGCTCAACTCTTTCTTTCTTATAAGATAGCTGGCCTAAGATATATCGTATATACTCTCTCTCTCTCTCTCTCTCTCTCTCTCTATATATATATATATATATATATATATATATATATATATATATATATATATATATATATATAAATGTTTGTATGGGAGTCTGTGTGAGAGTGTGTTTGTAGAACTTTGGAAGATATCATTACAATTGATAATCGTATCCCAGAATTTATATAAACATCTAGAAAATAGGAATCCTTTGAATTGAAACTTAAAAAGTTGAATCCCCTGCTTAAAATTATTTTAAATCTTTACCAAAAAACGTCTCAAATTTTGGGTTTGTGGATATATTTAAACCAGACCTTAAAACATCAGCAAATCTACCTAGAAATTTACATATAAATAATATTATATATGTGTGTGTATAAAAAAACTCACCGGGAACAACTGTAATTTTTCCATGAACTCAAAGATAGTTTGGCCTCTAAAGATTAATAATCAATAATATATTATTTAAGAACAATAAAGGGGAAAACTGTCTGATAACCTTAATAAAAGAAGAAAAAGCATTTTACAAGACTCAACACCATGGTGTTGAATTATTAGCAAACTTGGAATAGAAGGAAAATTCTTCAACCTAATAAAGGATATCTGTAAAAAGCATGATCAATATGCAAACATCAATTCTATTTTTATATTCACATTGAACATCTTGAAAATGAGTTAAAAATTTGATTCATAATACCAAACATCATTAAAAATACATTTAGGAATTAATTTAACAGAAGGTATTATATGAAAGCAATTCATTTTATGTATTGTTAATATTTTTAAAAGGTCTATCTAAATGGTAATATATATTATTTTTATGGATTTGAAATTGTTCATTCCCTTCCAAAATTTACTATAAATTCAATGCAGTCAGAATCAAAATCCTAGCAATCTTTAAAGAAAAATTTGATAAACTCATAAAAATATTTTTACCAAAAAAGAAAGGACTTGGAATAATTTGTAAAATAAAGATTGAAATTAGAATAATCAAAGTAGCTGATATGTAATTCTTATAGTAAAAATACTAATTAAGACAAATAGGAGTGGCAAGGGTAGACATAGGGATCATTAGAAAACGATGTAAATCTGAAAATATATCCACAATTATTATATTATAAATGAATTTTCAGCAAAGGTACTGAGAAAAGGCAATTAGGTTAAGATTTTTTTTAATAAACAGAATACTGTAATTGCATATGTGTGTGGGAATACAAAAAGAACTTTGACCCTTTCTTCACATCATAAATGAACAGTAATGCAAAATTGGTCATGAACCTATATACATGAGCTAAAACTGAAACTTTTAGAGCAAAACTTAGAAAATCTTTGTGAACTTCTTCAGAAGCAACCACAGAATATTGAATCATATTACACATGAAAATGTGTTGGTCCTTCAAGAAAATAGTGAGTGCATACCACCTCGGTATCTCGTCCTAGTAATAATGCTTAATTTATAGTTTTCATGAGCTAAGAGTGCTGATTCTACTGATACATACTGCAGAGTCCTGCACTGTGATGAGCTTCCTCAACCTTTCAGTTGTCTTTCAACCAAGGAGCCAATACCTCTGCACGTTGTCAACATGAAGATTTGTGCTGCTGCGATCATTTGGGAGACAGAATACTGAATATAAAATCAAGTTTTATTCTGTTCCTGTAATATATGGAATGTCTAGTGTTTCTGAAGAGTATGGCTAGGGCATTTTTATTCAAATCTAATCTGCTCCTTTTTAAGATGACAACACATGAATTATGATGATGAAAATGAAAGATAATTATCCAAAAAAATAGTTGCTTCTCTGTTCATCTTGACAAGCAGATGCAACAGTTTGACAGCTAATCAAGTAGGTTTTATATTTTCTTGCTCTATCTAGCCTATCCCTGGATGACCTATTAATTTTAATGGCTCACTGGACTCCCATTTAATGGTTCAATGAATATAATACATTTGTGCTTTTCTTTGAGTAACAAAATGGTCAAGTAAGCAAGATAACTTTTTGAAGTTAAAATAAGCAGAGGTTCCTAATTTCAAACTTCCATTCTTACTAGTTAGAAAATTTGCCTAAATTCTGTCTTCAAATTTGCAAACAAGCTCTGAAAGCTTCAAATAACACTTTAACACACTAGTAATGCACACTTTTAAAGGTTAATAGTTAACAAAATCATGTTTACAGTGATGTAGTAAACTTATTTCCCTGTTACATGCTTAACTTTGAATTATTGGTGATTCAGGTAATTGCCAATAAATTTCACTGTTCAGAATATGAAGTAACCGGTAATGACATTTTTCAAAACTATACACTTTATTTACAAATTTTCTTAATCTTATTTTATTACACATTAAACTATTCCACACTTACTATTACACACACACACACACACACACACACACACACTCTCATTTTCATACTTCATCAAACAATGTGAAATCTTAAAAACAAATCTATAATTTCATATTCTGTATCACATCTACAAATTATCTAAAAAACTAACATTTGCTCTTTTATCATTGCTTTACTTGTATTAAAATCTATTTTTAAATCAAATTTTACATACATTTCACTTTTTATCCACAAAACTTCATAACTTTTCTAAGACATAACTTACTATGTCTTTCTTATCATCTTTTTTTTTTTCCTACTAAATACTTGTTAGGACTTTAACTAGAACTTTCTCAGGTTGCATTGGTGATGGTGCACACACCTATAATCTCAACAACTCAGGAGGCTGAGGCAAGAGGATCACAAGTTCAAAGCCAGCTTAAGAAACTCAGTGAGGCCCTAATCAATTAATTAGTGAGACTCTGTCTCAAAAATAAGAAAACTAAAAGGGCTAGGGATGTGGCTCCGTGGTTCAGCAGCCCTGTGTTCAATCCCCAGTAACAGCTCCCCCACCAAAACATATCAAGTTGTCTTAAATATTTTGTCATTGTTTTTTTCTGAAAGAAGGTCAGAAATAATGTCCCAAAAGAAATTATTTCAGTTAGGACAAAACAAGCCAATTCCATGAAGCATGAGAAAAAGGACAAAACAAGCAAATTCCATGAAGCATGAGAAAATGTAACATTTGACACTGCTTATTTCCTAAAAAAAATCTCACATTCTGTACACACACACACACACACACACACACACACACACACTCATTTTCATACTTCATCAAACAATGTGAAATCCTAAAAACAAACCTATAATTTCATATTCTGTATCACATCTGCAAATTATCTAAAAAAAATAGCATTTGTACTTTTATCATTGCTTTACTTGTATTAAAATCTATTTTAAAAACACATTTTACATACATTTCACTTTTTTATCCACAAAATTTCATAACTTTTCTATTTTATTCCATTTCCATTTAGCTCTTCCCTTCCACCTTCATTATGTCCAAATAACTCTTCCTTGTTTAAATGTTATCTTCTCTTTATTTTTCCTCTTGTCTTTCATCTATCTTCTGTCTTTCATCTGTTTTCTAATTTCTGGTATAATCTTGGATGCCCATCCTTTTGTTTAATGTTGTCTCATGACATTGACCTTATTTCTCTGTCTGAATTAGATCTTTATTTTCATCAACCAAATTAATGCCATTTCATTTAAATGTCCTTTGTAAAGCCCTGTTTTAGATAAAGGCAGCCCTTTGATCACAGGAGCTGTAACAGACTTTTCCTGCACAAAGCAACCAGTCAAGTTCCCAGTATCCAGGGAAAGAGGTGTATGCACCCACCGTTGTGGGTATCTGTCACTCCCAGGATTGTGTGTCCCTGGGAAGCTGGAAGGCGAATGCAGTTGTTCTTAGACTGAACTGAATGTCTTTATTTTCAAATGCTAACAAATAAGTAAACAACCAAAAGCAATGGCAACAACAAAACCCTTTGTGCACCCAAAGGTGAGAAGAATTTCCCCAGCTGCCCTGGAATGGTCAGACTTGGACATTTTTGCCCATTCTCAGTTCCTACCTTGACTTGAATATTGAAGTTATTTCAATCATTAAAATGCTAGGAAGGGCACTTCTGCCTTTATTTTTTTCCCCTGTTCCTCTTTTCTGCAGGATAATAAAGCAAGTGTCAGGTTAGAAGCCAGCCTTCTATGGGCCGTGCCTCTCCACTGAGTGGAATTAAGGTGTTAAAGTGCCTGTTGACCAATGTCTTTCCTTTCCCTGTTCACTGCTGTGTATTTCAAATCCAGGTAAATGCAAGATTTTAGATGCTCTCACAAGAGCGTCAGTAAAAAATAAAAAGAAAAGGATAAGCATTTGAGGTGACAGATGTGCTAATTAGCCTCACATGATTATTCCACTATATACACATGTATTAAAGCAATACATTGTGCCCCATAAATGTATACAATTATTCCTTGTCAATTAAAAATAAAATAAAGCAATATAATGTGGTTTCCTTGTAGCTCTTTATTTTCTATAGATGAGGTTGTGACCTGTTTGGGGACTTTGGGTTTCCAGTTTTGACATAGTAACCTCTCAGATAGGCTGTCCACCTGTCAGTCACTCGAATTTTGGTCAAATCAAAGATAAGACCAGTGGCAGCTGGGATCTGGAGGACCTGCTCTGGTCTTCTCTTCAGTTTTACCAAATAATCCCAAGTTTGGGAGTTGAAATTGTCTGGACCAATAACAAAGCTGATAACTCAATGGATCACTTGACGGTAGAGTTTTGGGTCACCTAGATATTTTGTTATACACGGAACAACTAAATCCCTGCAGAGGGATGGTGAAACTTATGCCAAACCTTGCTCACCATGCAATGGAAAGGTGAGAGGCCTGAGAGCAATCTAGTTTGGAGACAAAGTAATTAGGAACGTTTTATAATTTCATTGAGCTCTGGGCTCTTAATTTTAAAATTAGAACAATACAACCTTGATGGCCATTTTATAAATTAATTTAGATCATGGTGATGACGTGCCCCAAGTGGCATGTGGTGGGAAATATGACCCAGCAGAAAGTGGTCATTAGGTGTGAACTGCAGATAGCCCACTCCAGCTTAAGGACCTCCCCTGGTGCTTGAGTTTGTTCCTTAACACTCATTACCTTTGTTGGGGCCAACCAGGCAATGATCAAGGCTTGCAACCATATTTACGTTAGATTTTTTTTAAGATCATGAAGTAAATTCATTACCCAATTTTAATATTTAACTTCGCACTGGAGATAGCTAAATTTTCAATGAACAAAAACAAAAAAATCTAATAGATTTTATATGCTAGATATAATCAGATATAAATTATTACTCTGAAAAACAAAATAATTTTTGGGAGGATCCCCAAATACATTTATAAAAATCAAAGCCTTTCCTCCAACACGTAGAACTTCTGCAATAACATTTGGGATATAAATACTGATTTATAAGAAGTAGATATTACATTTTTCAGTGCCATTTTAGAAAATGAAATTCCTTTACTATTTAATATCAAGCATTTTGGGAAATTATTTAAGTAAGATAAAGAGAAATTATCCTTTGGCAAAAGATAATAATTTACTGATATATTCTATGATGCCATAGAAGTAAGGCAAATGACATAGTCCTTCTTTTTCATGACTGAATGATACTGCATTGTGTTTATAAAATATGTTTTCTTTATGGGGCCTTATTTAATATAAAACATATTCCATGCTTGTATATGTATATCAAAGTGGATTCTACTGTCATGTATAACTAAAATAAAAACAATAAAATAAAAAAGTAAGGCATACAAATTATGTTTACCCATGACTTAAATTTACCCAGGTCCTTAGTTATGGGATAATTTTTTGTAAAGTGTTTTTTTTATGTAAAAGGAAAATAATTTTCTTGATAGATATTTACCTAGGCATAAAAGAAACAGTAGAGTTATTTGCTTCTCCTCTTTCAAGGTAAGATAGAAAAGCTCACTGAAGAATGAGTTTAAAATTATAGTTACTATCCATTTCACTATGGACTCGTGTAATATTAAAGGTGGAAATCACTGAAGATTTAATCTAGTCTAATGCCTTCAAATCAAAGATAAGGAAAGTGGCTCATTGACTTTTTGGAAGTACCATAGCACCCCTAGAACAGTGCCAATCTGGGGGAATGCTATCACAGGGGAAAGCTTAGGGCTCTTTCTCCTCCTAATTGGACTAGGATCTTACTTCATGGAACAAAGATGATGAAGAACAGTGATGTATTTCTTCAAAAATGTACTCCATAAAGTTATGGGCCCTCTGTCTCAATGTGAGCACTAATGCTAAAGGAAAGATGAACTTCTGAACTTGCTTTATATGGCAAGTTCTGTGTGGAAGTGTGTTTAATAAAATGCAGAAACAAGCCAATGGGGACTTTCTCAATTAGGAACCAAAGAGAAGTCAGCTTGCTGAATCTACCTTGGAAATACATCTATTTGATCAGCTCTATGATTGGGACATAAACCCTACCAAACAAAAATCTGATATTCCTGTTTTATTGAAAAATCACAAAAGCCTTTTTATCATCTGGTCCACATAATCATGAAGCAACATTCATCGAATTAAACCAAGTAGTGTTTGATATTTCCTGCTTTTGATGGGACAAGAATCCTTCGCTTATTACAGAATCCGTCATTTCCTATTTATTGTCTTACACTCAGTTCAATCATGTCACTTATCTGGCCTGGCCTGGCTAGGTACCTACAACCCTAGGTGAAGATGATCATAGACATTAATAAAACACTTTACTGAGGTCAGTATGAACTTTCATGTATACCCCAAGTATGTGACAAGTATAATCTGTGATCACGGACAGAAGACCTGTGATTTATTATTTTTTTCTCTCCCTTTCTGACATATATGGACTTGGGAGGTGAGGTGCATGAATTCTATAAGCCACATTTAACATATGAAAAAAGCTGAGACTTAGGGAGTTTCAGTAATTGGCTCATGGCCACCCAGAAAATGGTAGAGATAGTGCACAGGTCTGGTGTTCTGAAACCAACAGGCTTTCGCCTATATCATGCTGCCTTACAATGTCAGCTGTTCTAATAATAATGCATAATGCTTTTAACTTTCTCTCCAAAACATATTAGATCAGAAAGTAAGAGATATTACAAATTCATTTATGAATTTATTATTTTAATATAGATATGAATAATAGTTCATATCTCCAATAGTTTATTTTTTAAATTAGTCATAAATCAGATCATTAAAACCCACTCACTGAAGTGGCTGAAAAAGCAGAAAACAAGATTTTTACTGAAAGAGATCCAAGGTTTTTTTCTTTGTTTGTTTGTTGTAGTTTGTTTTTTGTCTTACAGTGTCCCTTCAGAAACTCCAGGGACAATTCTCTTTATCATGGATGAAGTGACTATGCCCTATTTGGAACTTCCCATTTCAAAAGAAAAGTTTTTAATTTTCAAGACAGTCCTATTGGGTAAATATTATTCTTGATATCGAACAGAGGTACAGAGATTTAGAGAGTAATAAGGAAGTTACCTGATTTAACACAATTTACAGTGTGACTTTGTCATATGTCTTTTAAAAACTGGATACAATAGACACTAATGTGGCTGTATGTATAAATGTGGCTGTAAAACCAATGTGATACTGCAATCTGTACACGTGGAAAAATAAGAATTCATACCACACTTGAATCAAATGTATGATATATCAAGATCATTGTCATGTTTTGAGCAACTAATAAAAAAATTTTTTAAAAAATGGAGTCTGTTTTTCTACACCATAATTTTAGGGCTTGGCCAAGTGGCATTCTTTGGTGCACAAAATAGTAGAAAAGGAAATGTAATAGATCCTGGAAAAATCCATGTGCAAGCAAGAAGAAGGCCCTGGAGGATCACTTTTCCAGCTACTATTTTTAGAAAGCTAAAATCTCCATGTGGAGGAAACCAAGCTAACTGCTGAAGAGACCACACAGATGAGAACTGAGTCTCTCTAGCTGACAGCCAGCTTCATACACCCTGTAGGAGCAGAACCATCTTAAACCATCAGATGGACAACCAAACTAATGATCACATACAGATAAATTTCCTCCACACAGCCCACCTATCTAAATCTCTCATCTATTATGCAAAGCAAAAGAAGCCAGCTCAAAAAGTCTGTATTCTGTAGATTCTGTTTATATGTCATTCTGGAAGAGGTAAAACTTCAGGAACAAAGAACACATCAGTAATTTCTAGGGGTTCAAGGAGAGGGGTGGTGACTACAAAGTGACACCATGAGGAAATCTGGGGGAGTAATGGAAGTATTCTTTCACACTGATTCTAGTTGCCGCTCTACCCTACGCATTTGCCAAAGTTCATAGAACCATAATCAAAGAAAAGTGAACTTCATGCAAATTATAATAAATTTTTTAAAACAATACTTCCTCTTCTCCCAGCTTAACTGTGGAACTGTGTATAGTCAATGGAGTTGAAGTTAGAAGGACCTGAATTGTTTGGATTTTGGATCTGCTATCTATTATTTCAGTGATTTAAGGAAATATCATAATTACTCTGAGTCTCAGTTTATACTGTGAAAAATGGAGATAACAATATCCACCTCGGATTTTTAGATCTTCTTAAAATCTGCACTATAGGTTTTAAAGAGGTGAAGTGAAGAATTATGGTTGAGATTAAATAAGAAGTGTCTGGCACAGAGTAACTTGCTGACCAAGGGAAATCATGAAAGTGTAGATGATTATGATGATGACAGTGATAACTGCATTAAATAAACACTGTCTGGATGCCTCTGAGAAACTGACTCTTGAGAGCTCTGATTTTAAAGCTACATTGTGTTATGTATTTTCCCCAAAGAGCCTCACGTTCCATGGGTAATGAAACTTTAACAAATGGAGCCTTCTAGTATGAATGAATTCAGCTGTTTATTAAGTCATTTTTATACACAAAACACCCTCAAAGAGGTGTTCTATGTAGTAATTTAAATTATAATTTCTAAAAAGCCTCTTACAATAAGTACATTATCTGGCCAACTTTGATGCATTCTTGATTTAGGAGGTCCCAGTGAAATTTTCTTTTTTGCAGAGAGTACCAGGATATTTGAACTCATGGTACTCAACCACTGAGCCACAATCCCAGTCCTATTTTTAGTATTTTATTTAGAGACAGTATCCCATTGAGCTGCTGAGTGCCTCGCTATTGCTAAGGCTGGCTTTGAACTCGAAATCCTCTTGCCACAGCCCCTGAGCCCCTGGGATTACAGGCATACACCACCATACCTGGATGCAATACTTGTTCCGAGGACATTCATCCTTTAAGATCTACATGACATGAGCCCTGAAGCTTTGTGGGATTCTGGAGTCTTTGCATCTATGTTTATGACGTTTTAGTGATTGCAATTCAATTATTTTGGTTTCCTTAACTACATGAAAATTCTTAGAATCAAGAAAATTATCTGAAGACATTAAAACATTGGATGTTTAGTGCTCAAAATACTAAAATTAGGTGTGAGTTCACTAAAGATAGAGGGCACTACTTCACTGATGGGAGCAAGGAGGAGTCTCTAGCCCTCTTGTAATAAAGATTTCTTGGAATTGATGGAATTTAAACAGAAGTTAGCAGAGGAAATGGGAAATTTGCACATGTAGATTATAAAAATTTTAAGAAAATATTCAAGTCTATAGCAAAACTCATGAACTTGTCGTTAATATTATCCAATTGTCATTTGCTGAGAAGAGTTCCAAAGTGTGCATCAGGAGAACTGGGCTTTGGTCTTGCTGCATATCACAGTCTCTTCACTCCATCTATCAAAGTCTTAGACTAGAATGACTCCATTAAATTCAACTAAATGGATAATTGACAATGTTACCTAATTTAGGGCAGGCATGGAGAACAGATTCATCTTTATACTGCTAAACACCACTTCATTTCCTTGTTTTGTTGTATGCTGGCATCTAAAGAAAGTACAATCTAGTCAAACTACTTTGTAAACTTAAAGGACTGTTTGTCTTGTGGTGTAGAGAAGGAAATACTAAAAGGCATCCTTATATAAAGTGCTTTCATGCATAATTAAAGCTGTAGGCTAAGAGTAAAATTTCAGCATGGATTTGGTAAGGAAAAAAATGTCATGGTGAGTAGGGAAGAAACTGATCTTCGGTATTCTAAAATGTCCTCGTGCAAAGAAAAAAAGAATAGGTAAAAATTTTAACGAGAGGAGAAATTGTCAATGCCTAGGGGAAGAAAAAGCAAACTGATTAAATTTCTACACATTCAGGAAAGTATGGAAATAGTACTTTATTCACCTTTATGATTCTAGGAAGTACAATATGGAACAAAGCATTGCTAATTTATGTTTTTAATTGCAAAAGCAAGTAATTGATATTTTTAAAAACAAGGATATTCACAAGTAGATCACCATGTTCTTTTTTTTTTTCAATAGGCCCCATAAGAAGTAAATTAGAAAGTCCCTATTTGTGCCTCACAGGGGAAAAAAAAATCCATTACATTTGCTCTTTATTGGCATAATAGTTCTTCAGAACGGCCTACAACCGAGCTTACATTTCACACATGAACATTTGATTGAGTTCACCTGTTGTGATCTGCTTTAAGTGCCCACATTTGCAGTAGCAGCTATAGATTGCCCAAACCAAAGCTTTTATAATGTTTTAAAGTAATGCTGAGAGCTTTCCCTTTGTTTTGTTCTCACTTGAACATTAAATAGAAATTACTCTAGTTTGGAAACTCTGGGCTGGGAATGGAAGCTTTTGTATCTAACAGATTTTACATGGGCTCTCCTGCCACTTCCCTGTGACAGGGCCTTCCAGGATCAACACAGGGTCCATGGACCCCTGTTCACTGCCTCCTTTCTTAAAGCCTTGGCACAGATACCTGCTTGGTGACTGGGCTAGTTAAGGCTTCCGTGCTGAAGAATAGTGCTGGCAGTGACAGCCTGCTCAGTAACAGCCAGAAGATGTTGACATCTCTAGAATATGTTAGCCCTTTTCCCCCACTGGCATCTGATAGGAGAAGTGGGTGGAAAAGCCCATTATGTAGATGCATACCCAAGAGTTGACTGACTTTTGACAAAGGAGAGGTCCAAGAGGTTGTCTTGGTTTTCCTAGTGAGGCACGAGGATGAGTTCATTTACCCATTATAAGTGCAAAATATTTCCGATTTTAAAATCTTCTTCATGTCATCCTAGTTCATATGAAAGCTATATGGCTTTTTTTTTTTTCATTCTTGAGTCAAAAGACTACCTAAATCCTTTTGAACAAAAAGATTTTATCCTGTTTTTAAATCACTCTGAAATACTGGTTATAAATACCTTTAACCCATATAATTTTGCTCTTTAACAAACTTAGATGCAGACAGTTTTCACCAAATATACTAAATTGTCCCTGACAGTGATGAATAATGACAGGAAGACTCATGCAAATTCAAATCCCATCTCTGTCACCTGGTGATTCCTAGCTAAGCCTTGTTATCCTCATCTGTATATATGAGAATGTAAACAATGCCTGTCACCTGCAGTCAGTTTGAGAAGATAAGCTATGTAAGAGTCCCTAGTGGAGAATCTGTGTTGAAAAGAATACAGGTTCTTTTCTGCCCACACGGCGCTCCGTGTCTATCTCACTGTATGTTTTCTTCTCTAAAGGCAACAACAGAGAACAACACAGGGACATCCTTTGTGTACTTGAAAAAAGGTAGCATTTTCAGCCATTTCTTCCTGGTTCCTCCTCCTGCCTGTGTTATGTACAAAGCCTATGAAAAATTAAATCTATAATGTGCTCAATGATTGACCAAAATTTTTTAAAAGAAATAGTTGTTATACGCAACATGATTCTGAGTCAACAAACCATTAAAAGAAAAACAAATCCTTTCTCATCTCTAAAAGCCTGAACAAGGAAATTCAGGCAGTTTATTTTAAAGAAAGGATAAAGGATAATGAAAACCATTGTTTATATGTATATGAAACTTCACATTTCAGTGTGTGTGCCTGTGAGGATGTCTTTATATGAAAGACAAAGAAGAATTTCTAAAATATGTATATTTTTCAGCCATCAACATTTCTTATAGCATAAGTGAAAATTCTCTTAAGTAAATGCTAATTAGGTAGTAAAACAAGTTTTTATTCTATTGTTAATTTTCCATTACATTAACCTTCTCATCAAACTTAAGTTTATATACTAAAGTTTTCTAATGATTGAACTTCATGAAAAAAACTTTAGAACGCTTTATCGGCATAAAATGTAGGTCTTTCAACAGGGCTATTATTTCGAGCTTTATAGAGAACAAACACAATGTACATAAAATAAGTATAACAGTGGCTATTGTGACTTAAGTACCTTCCACAGAGGGTTGATTCTAGATAAGAGAATAAGATTGTGTGTAAATTTACCAATGTCTACAGAAACAAAGCTTTTCCATTTTCTATTTAAATTATCCTAGAACTCCAATTACAAGTAAAGTCTAAACCTATTAGCACTTTAAAGACCATAACAGGATCCCTTTACTATTCCATATGTCACTTATCACTTGTCTGACATCATAGTCATCTCTGCACTCCCAGCACTGAAGAGGGATGGTGGAGGTGGTGGGATCTTGGTTCAAGGTGTTCTGAAGTCAAAGGGCCAGAGATTTACCCACTGTCCTCCAGGACCACATGTACCTCTTCCCCTCAACACTTACACTCCCAAGATTTTGTCCATCAGAAAGGCCTTCTTCCTTTTCCTCTACCTATTTTAACTGAATCTGATTCTAAGATATTTGATCAGCTCAAATATCATCTTCTTTATTTATTCCTCACAAATATGAAAAATGAAACAGTCAAAAGATCAACGAATTCACACAAAAAAGGAAGCAAGTATTGTGCAAATGCCTCCACAAAATTGTGCAACATTTTTTAATTCTCATTTAAGTTTTAGTACAACTTTTCCTGCAGTTCAATGTATTATGTTCTAATGATCCGCTTCATTCCAAACAAATGAAATAGGCAGGTAATATGTTACAATTTTACAGACTAATCCTAGGTTACAATAGCTAATTTTAGCATACATTTGCTGAGTCCCCATTAATTGAGCTTTGCCAGATTCAATTCAACCATCTAATTCTTCCCAAGCCTCACCCCCTAGAATTGCTTAATGTGCCAATATCTCCTTTAATAACCAAAAAAAAATTGAAGTTAAAGTAAAACCGTGAAAATGAACTACTTTGATGTGCCATTTGCCATTAAGAAGACCACATTTCATGGTTCAAACTCAAAGCTGAAAGCTACAATCATGGTAGTGTCATGGTTTGGATCTAAAAATATCTCCCAAAGAGCTCATGTGTTGGCAATATAGCAACCTTCACAGCTGCCATGATTAGCTCATGATCTCATTGGTGGATTAATCCATTTGATAAATTAATAATCTGAATGGGTGGCTGTGGTAAGTACAGGCAGGTGGGGTATGACTGGAGGAATCAACTCACTGGGGGTATGGTCTTGGTCTCTATTTTTTCCTGGTCCCTTCCTGCCCCCCCCCCCCCTGCTTCACAGCTGCCATGAGCTGACTATTCACTTCTGCCATGCCCTTCCACCACGGAGCCAGATGACTGTAGATTGAACCACTGAAACCAGAAGTGAAAAATAAATTTCTACCCCTCTATGTTGTTCTTGTCAGGCACTTTTTTTTCACAGTTAGGAGAAGCTGGCTAACATATTAGTGGGAAGCCCAAGCATTTTTTTAACTTCATCTGACAATGTAAGATAACCGCAGTTGGCCTGCTATTTTCTGGACTAATTGAATGCACTCAGTCTTTGCAGAAGATGTATACAGACTAGTAATGAAAATACTTTAAATTCAATTTTTAGCAAGTAGTGGTAGCCAAAGTGATTTGATTCCAAAGATACCCACTAATATCATTCTCATTTTGGGAATTGTACTTTCAGGATTGCTTGTGGGGTTGAAAAGCATAATTTCTACAGAGGGCATCAGGACTCACATTTATAATTTACTGAATTGACAATGAACACCCTTGTGATAAGAAAGTGCCTTTGTGGACAGATAGTTGACAATTAATGGCAACTCATTTCCTCCATGCAATAAAAGTGTAACTTAAATCTTCTTGTAAGTTTTTGGCTTGCTTTGCTTGCCTTGCAACCTTACATTGCAAGATCCATTATTTCAAATGTAAAGGTGCTTCATGTGAACTAAACTGTAAATCTGAAATACCTTATCCTAAAAGCCTTGGTTTAGAATGGTTCTAAATTTCTAAACTGGCAGAATGCAATAAGATAAGGGAATAAAAAACATCAGAATAATCTCCCCTTACTCGATGAGAAAGGGTACCTTAAAACATTAGTAAATTGCAAAACTTCTAATATTTACTAAAATAAAACTCTTTTAACATTTATGAAATTATATTGATTTATTTGACCAAGTGTGATGGTACATACCTCTAATCCCAGTAGCTCTGGAGGCTAAGGCAGGAAGTTCACAAGTTTGAGACCAGCCTCTTGGTAACTTAGTGATATCTAAGCAACTTAGTGAGGCCCTATCTCAAAATAAAAGAATAAAAAGGGCTGAGGGTATACCTCAGTGGGTAAGCACGCCTGGGTTCAATCCCTAGTACATAAATGTATAAAATAGTAAAATAAAAATAATGTTAGGAAAATCACAGTATAGAAATCTTTCTCATTTATATTTTATTTATGTAGTGAGAATTATCAAAACATTTTATTTTTTTTCAAAATTCATCTGAAATGTGACAGTATATAGTAACTTCTATATGTCTGGACAAAAAGTATAATACTGGTGATGGAATGCAGCTCCTTCCACAGATCCTAGTATATGACTCTCATAATACCTCCAAACTGACTCCCTTTCTGGTACCGTTTTGAAAATCAAGGGATATTTAAAATTAATTTTCTAGGAGAAGAATTTCTGAGGCAAATAAAATTCATGAATTCTACAATTTAAATAAATGTTTTGAAAAGCTGCTTTTGAAAATGTGCTTGTCTTACCAGCAAATATACAGATATTTTTTAAATCCCTAAATAAAAACCAACAATAAAGAGAAAAAAATCCCACAAGTTTTGAAAATATCTGCAAACATGATAGAGGAAACCACTAAAAGGCTTATTTTATGATCGAAAGGTGAGATCAGAGAGAAAATAAGAAGTCATAGTTATTTTATTCTTCTGCACCTGGTTATCTGCTCTTTTGATCACTTGCACTTTTAATAGAAGTGGAGGCCAATCATCCAAGTAAAGACAAATATTTTATGAAATGTTCAAGTCCATTTTAGCCAACTTTCATGATTACTCAATGGATTCCTTTACCATACTACTTATAGCTCACACATCAGTAACAAAAACATTTTAAGTACTTAGAAATCCAAAAGATAACCAAAGCTTACATGAAGGTACGTGTTATGTCAGTTATTGAAAGATTTTTGAGAAAAAAATATGTGCATAAATGTGGGAGGGAAAAAAAAGAAGAAGAAAATTACAGTGCTGTTAAATTCTCCCTCAGCAGCTGTAGGAGTTCATTGCCTTTGCAGGTACTAAGGACCATAGCAGTAATTTGTCAAGCCTAATGGTACCAACAGTTAATTAAGGGTAAAGAAAAAACATGCTACAGAGTAGCTCTATGAGTTGTCCATATTTTAGCTACATTAAGTTTTTATTTTTTTGATCATTCAGAAATTTTCACTTGTACTCCAGCAAAATTATAACTAAACCACCATTGGAAGGCAGACAACAGAGATATACACTTTTTTCAAACTTGCCATCTCTTCCATAGTTAAAGAGGATATTAATTCAAATAAATGCACCAATGCTCCCAACAAAGAACCTGGTTGAACCGACTACCACATCATAAAAAAAAAAAAAAAAAAATCTGGCACTGGGGAATGGAAAGATTTTTTGGCTTTTCTTGTATGTCTACACCAGCATGAGTGAGATATTTCTCTGAGAGGAGATATGAACAGAGTTCCTTTAGTCTCCCTGTACTGTTGATAATGTCATCTTGTACCAAACTGAGAGCAACCCTATGTTGTTTTAAAATTATATGTCTTCATGGAAATTGGATTTAATAAAATATTAACTACAGCTCATACTTGAGAGATACTATTACAAAAAGTGTTCTATCTATGCCTTTATGTGTATTCTGCTTTTTTTTAAAATACTCATAAAGTTGTGATTTTATGAGATTGTAATTGGTTGCCATCTTCATAAAACAACTTAGAAACATAAAATAAAAATGAATTGAAAACAATACAAATTTACAATGAAGTCAGCATACAAATAAGTACATAAAACTCAAATTATATCTATCAAAACTATAAACAAATATATCCCTAGTTAACTGCTATTGTTCCAGCTACTTATGACACTAAACGTGTGATGTGAATATCCACCACTACAGAAAATTCTAGAGATGTTCATTCACCGACAGCTTTCTTCTCTGTCAAGCATAAAATTGGGTATTTTGTTACAAATAGGAAGGACAAGCATGTTGATAAAAAATTTCAGAGAAATTAATCAACTAACCCTCTACCCACTTTAAAAAATTTTTTTGAGAGAAAACAAGATACCTCTGTTTATGATATTTTATATCTTTTTAGAGAAATAATAGTAAAAATCAACATTATCAAAACACCAAATATTATTTCCAGAATATAAAATGCACCTTTTCCTAAGTAATCTTTTTATACCCATTGGAGTAAAAGATTCACATGTGTATCCGTAGTCTTTATAAACTCCTGAATTCCACAGCTAATCAATATGGCTTGTTCAATCCTAGAAAAATCTAATCACAATTAGATTTATGTTGATTGGTTAAAGCAGAACTAAGATATATCTCTAATGCAGGTTTCTATCATGAAATTCTAGGGGGAAAAAAAAAGCAAAGCAGAAAAGCAGCGTCCATTTGTTAATTCCTTAGCAAAGCAGGTAAGGAGAGGTGAATTTGTGAAAAATTAAGAAGGCAGGTAAACCAGCAAAAACAACTTAACATAGACACCAGGAGAATGTTTTATACACTTCCTTACCATAGTCTATGTGCAGAAAGCAGAGTAAGCAGAACTGAAAACACCAGCATGCAATAAAATGGAGATATGTGAAATGATGAATGAATTCAAGTATATGAAGATACCACACAACAGAATAGTAGAATTAAATCCATATTGCACGGAGAAATTTACATATAACAACATAAATTTTGCAGATCATAAAATCAAGGAGCTGGCCTAAATGGCAAGTTTTCACAGAATTTAGAAGACAAACCAAAGATATTAAAACAGGAAAACCATAAGTCTGGAAGGCAGTAACAGTCACCAATCTTACAGATTATAGTTGACCCTGAGGAAAAACAAGGATGAAGTCCAAGCAAAGTAAAAGTAGAATCAAATCTTTGTTCCAGAAAAATTTTAAAGTCTTTCTCTGCATAAAAACAGTAACTTTATTCTCTCTCTCTCAAAAAAAAAAAAAATCTTAGCTGAAAGTGACTCAGGTATAGAAGGATCTTGATAGGAAGCAGAAAATATAAAAGATGGACTAAGGAAAGTGTAGAGATGGAGGAAAAGAACAAGGGTAAAGGATAAAGGGGAGGAAGAGGGTGTGTGTGTGTGTGTGAGAGAGAGAGAGAGAGAGAGAGAGAGAGAATTAAGAAAGCAGCCTTTTATACTACTACAACAAAATATATTTTCTGGATTTGGATTTGCAGGGTTGCTGGATCTTTAGATTCAGGAAGACAGAAGCATAATGTTGACAGAGTTTGAAAATAAGATAGGGCAAGATATCAATCTGGTTATCATTAGAGAATTAAACTAACAAAAGGGTCAATTAAAATATGCTACACATAGGGACATATCACACTTGGGTGCTTAATTAGTTTTTTAGTGTCTTTCAAGATGGACAATAGACAACTTTGAAAAAAAAAATGACCACGTTCATAACTTAAGGCTCATTATTATAGGGTCTTGATTTAACATTCCAGCAGTCATCTTAAATGTTAACTGCCATCTCATGAGTTAAGTTTCCCTTTCCTGTACTTCTTTTTACTCGAACTCTCCCCACTCCCATTAGTGACCAACCCCATGGTACCATAACCATAAGCCAATCCCAAAAGGACATAACCCCTTGACTCTGGAAAGCCCCAGGGTGCCATCTGTTGGGAATCCCAAATCAAGTCAAGATGGCGCCTGGCAGTTTGCCAGGAGGGGTGGTTTGTGAGACAACGCCACTGAGCCATTAAGATGGTAGAGATTCATTATTGGCTGAATGCTGTATCTGGATGATGCTAATTGAGTCAAGCTGTGTGTAATTAGTTAGGTATATATACCTCTGCTGTTCCGCAATAAAGTGGCTCCTACTACCTTGGGTGCCAGTTCCTGCTGAGTTGCTCCCCAATAAAGCAGTTCCCACTTCAACCTTCAAGTTGCTTGTCACCTCCTGGTTATTTTGCCTAGCCAGATTGCGGCAGCCATCGACCTATGCCAATCCCATGCTATTCCCACCCGCCTAGCTCTGACACAAGCACCCCAGCCTATCCCAGAGGACCACAGATACACCTCCAAACCCCTACCCAACAAAAGCTCAACACTCAAACATCTCAGGGCGTCTCTCTCCTATAGAGAGATGGCCTTTATTTGTCAGCTCTGACAAATACACTCTCCCGTATATCTCTGCCTGGTCTCCGTCTTTCATTTTTCACTTACCCATCTCTCATTATTCGCTTCCCCTTCAATTATCAACTGGGTTGGTGAGTATGCCTTCACTGGGAGTAAGTATTAAATGAATACTTGGGATTTCCCATTTTTGTTTTTACTGATTTTGTTTGTTTATTCACTCATCTTGTTTTGTTTTGTTTTCCAGTCTGAAGAAGCTAGATTCTTCAGAATTCCTGTAGCTTTTATTCTGGGTCTGCTGTATGTACATCACAGGAAAAAAGTTTCTTAAACCATATCCTTGCCCATGGTTCAGATGGATAGAATGTTCTTCAGTTATTAAAACTGCAGAACAATAAATAGTGCTGATTGTTCCACCCTTGATAAAAATGTTGAAAATGGTGCTGGGTGAATTAATAAAAAGAATTATTTTCCTTTTATGAAAGTTAAATGGTTATATACATTAACATCTTAATTTGTGGCATGTTAAATGGTATATGCCACAATTTCTTCTACAATGAAGACAAATAATTCATTTGAGTAAAAATACTTTCCACCTGGAACATGTACATGTTCTCATATTCTATTTAAAATAAATATGCGCTGAGTAGCCAAAGCAATGAAAAGCAAAGTATTCAAAGATGAACAAGACAATTAAGGACATGCAGCAAAATACAAAATGCTAATGGTAGTGATACATAATCATGTAGGTCATCTTTTTTCTTCCTGAGTTTCTTTTTTCTTCCTGAGTTTTCATTTTTCAACTTTTAAATGAACAAATGAATGTACTTGAATGGAATTTCTTTTGTTGGGGGGGGTATCAGGGTGAACTCAGGGGCACTCTACCCCTGAGTCACATCCCCAGCCCGGTTTTGTATTTTATTTAGAGACAGGGTCTCACTGAGTTGCTCAGTGCCTTGCTTTTGTTGAGGCTGGCTTTGAACTCAACATCCTTCTGCCTCAGACTCCTGAACTACTGGGATTATAGGCGTGTGCCAATGTGCCCAGTGAATTGCAACCTTTAAAGAAATTTTAAGTACATGACATTATTACCTTTAGTAACCATGTTGTGCAATAGATCTCTTGAATTTATTCCCTATCTCTAACTAAAATTTTGTTTCTTTGGCCAACATCTCCACATTCTGCTTTCCCCACCAGCTGCTGCTAACTCTTATTGTCCACACTCTGCTTCTATGAGCTCCACTTTTTGAGATGCTATATATAAGTAAGATCATGCAGTATTTGTCTTTTTGTGCCTGGGTTACTTCACTTTGCATAATGTCTTCAAGATTCATCCAAATTGTTGTAAATCATTTCCTTCTTTTTTAATGCCAAGTAGTATTCCATCCTGTATATCTTCCAAATTTTCTTTATCTGTTCATTCCTTCTCATTATTGCTGTAATAAACTTGAAAATCCAGTTGTCTCTTCAAAATCCTGGTTTCATTTCCTATCAATATAAACCTGGTAGTGGACTTGAAGGATATGGTAGGTGTATTTTTAAGTTTCTGAGGAAACTCCATACTGTTTTTCATAATGTCTATATCAATCTATTATTTCCACAACACCACACAAAGATTCCTATTTTTCCATATTCCCACCAAGACTTGTTATCTCTTCTTTGTTTTAATAATAGAAACCTAATGGCCAGCAGGTAATATTTCCTCATAGCTTTAATTTGAATTTTCCTTGTTATTAGTGATTACCATTTTGCATACACTTGTTGGTCATATAAATGTCTGTTTTTCAGAAATGAATATTCAGTTTTGTCCATTTTTTAATTAAATAATCTTCTTAGTCTTAAATTGTTTTGAGATATATATCAAAAAATACAAAATATGTTTTATATGCCAAACAATTTAATAGTTAGAAAACTATATAAAATACTTTACTGCTTATAAACTATTATTATGTAATATTATTTACATACCATTCTCTATTTTCTATTTATATATATTCCATTACATTTGGGTGCCCTTTAAGTGTCTATGGCTTAAATGCTCTGGTTACACATTTTATTAGATTTTTATTGCTACTATGTATACATTTATACACACACACACACACACATATATATATATATATATATATATATATATATATTTATATTTATGTTCTCTTAATCAGTAAGATATATTTTCATTCTGTTAATTGTTTCTTTGCTATGGAGAAGACTACAAGTTTGACATAATCACTTGTCTTCTTTTGCTTTGCTCTTTGTGCTTTAGGGGTCATATCCAAAAACAACATTTTCCAAGACTAATATCAGGAAGCTTTTCCCCTGTTTATTACTGATAATATTATAATATAAGTCTTACATTTAACTTTTTTGTCCATTTTGAGTTTGATTTTTTTTAAGTGGAATGAGATAACACTGCATTTCATTCTTTTTTGTGTATATATTCACTTATCCCAACATTATCCATTTCCTAACACCTCTCCTCAATATGTGTTCTTCACACCCTGGTCAAACATCAGTTGATTTAAATACATATATTTACTTCTTATATTTACATTCTATTCTTTGTTCTATATGTCTGATTGTATGCCAGAACCATGCCATTTTTGTTACTATAATTTTGTAGCAGATTTTGAGATCAAGTAATGTTATGCCATCAAGTTTATTTTTTCTGCTTTGGGCTCATGTTTCTTTGGCTATTTCCAGTGTTTTGTAGTTCCATGTGGATTTTAGGATAGCCTTTTCTATTTCTGTTTACAAAGTCATTGGAATTTCATAGGTGTTATGTTGATTTTGTAGATTTCTTTGGGCAACATGGACACTTTAATAGTGATAAGTCTTCTGATCCATGAACATGGGATATCTTTGCATTTATATGTGTCTTCTTTTTCAGTGTTTTATACTAGTCCATGCAGAGGTCTTTTACCTCATTAGTTAATTAGTTCTTAAGTATTTTACTAGATTTTTGTGGCTACTATGATCAAGGTTTGTTTTCTTGATATTTTTTAAGACAGTTCCTTATTAATATTTAGAAACACTACTGAATTTTCCATGTCAGGTTTTACATTTTGTAACCTTGCTCAATTCGTTTATTTTTCTACCCATATTTTCGGTGGCATTTTTAAGAATCCTTGTGTATTAACTCAAGTAGTATATAAGTAAGAACAACTTAACTCCTTCATTTGCAATTTGGGTGCCCTCTACGTGTCTATGCTTAAATGCTCTGGTTACAATTTCTAGCATCATGTTGAGAAGAAATACTGAGAGTGGGAATCCTTCTTCTGAATTCTAGAAAAGAAAGCTGTCAAGTTTTTACCACTGAGTACAATGATAGCTGGAGGCTTGTCATATCCAGTCTTTATTTGTTAAGATAAATTCCTTATATACCTAATTTGTTTTTAATCATAAAAGTATGTTAGATTTTGTCCCATGATTTTTTCATGTGTTTTTGTTCTCCTGTGTACAAATATGGTATTTCACATTTATTAAGAAAGCTATATATAAATGTCCTTGCTTCCTAGGAATAAATCTCATTTGATCCTTTTAAAGTGTTATTGAGTTTGTTTTGCTAGTATTTTAAGAATTTTTATGTCTATGTTGAATTTTTATGTCTATGTTAACAGAGAGATTTACCTACAATTTTCTTTAACTGCAGGATCCTTTACTGGCTTCTGTATCAGAATAATGCTCATATTACCTGGTATTATGTTGACAACAAGCATACACAGAACACTCCACCCAACAGCAGCAGAATACATATTAGTAAACACACATGAAATATTCTCCTGGATAAATGTTAGGCTACAAAACAATTTTTTTTACAAATTTAAGAAGAGTAAATAATATGAAGTATCTTTTCTGACCCTAAGGGTATATGACTAAAAATCAAAACCAGAAGGTAATTTAGAAAATTAACAAATATGTGGAAATTAAACATCATGTTCCTAAGCAATCAATGGGTCAAAGAAAAAATCAAAAGAAAAGTCAAAAAGCACCTTCAGACAAATAAAAATGGAAGTATAACATAACAAAACTTAAGGGACACAGTAAAAGCAATTCTAAACTTCTAGAAACAGCTACAAACAGACACAAATGCCTAGTTACAAAAGAAGAAAAACCCTAAATATCCCACTATTACACCAAGGAACTAGAGAGAAAAGAATAAATTTAATATAAAGTTATCAAAAGAACAGAAATTATAAACATCAGTCACAAAGAAACAAAATTGAGACTAGAAGGACAATAGAAAAGATCAACAAATGAATTAGTTTTTTTGTTTTTAATTTTTTTAAGATAAAACTGTCCAAACTTTAGCTAGGCAAAATAAGAAAACAGGACAGAAGACTCAAATAAATAAAATAAGAAATGAAAGAGGAGACATTACAATTGATACCACAGGAATACAAAAGAGCCTAAGAGACTACTCTTAATGATAACATACCAACAAATGAAAAAAACTAGAAGAAAAGGATAAATAACTAGAAAATACACCCAACTCTAACTGAATTTTGAAGAAATAGAAGGCCTGAACAAACTAACAGGTAAAGAGATTTAAGTGAGTAGACTTAAATTTTCCATCAAAGAAAAGCCTGGCACCAGATGGCTGCAGGGCTGAGTTCGACTATGCTTTAAAGAAAAACTAACACCAGTTCTTAAACTCTTCCAAAATAATTGGTCACAAGGAAATAATTCCAAATTCATTTTTATGTGGCCTGTATTACCTTGAATATTTAAAAAATACATAACAGTAAATTTACAAAAATGCTCAAACTCTAACCAACAATGAGACACCACTTCATTTTTTTTCTTCTTTTATTATGTGTGGTGCTGGGGATTGAACCCAGGGACTTATGCATGAAAGACAAGCACTCTACCAACTGAGCTATAATCAGCCCACCACTTCATAAAGAAAAGCAAATACTGATAGTGAGTAAGTACTGAGTGATGGTGCAGTACAGTCTCTATTTCTATGGAGAAATGCAAATGGAAAGATTAGAACTTGGTGAATTTGAAACTCTCAGTCTCTCATTTTAGCAATTTCACCTTTAAAATTTAAAGAAATTCATGTACCATGTGTACAAGGTAACATGTATAAAATGACTCATAAGAAATTTTAAGAATCAAAAATGCAAATAACAGAAATATCTATTCTTCTATATAGAATATTGTATAGCAGTTAAAATAAGTAATATGAATAAATCCCCAAAGCACTAGGTTTAGCAGAAATGTCAGGAATAGTGTTATATTGCTATATTGCACATTTTAAAATTTCATATAATAATATTTAAATAAAGATCAAATATGCAAAATACCATAGGCCCACAAATGTCTACAGGTCCATAAATATAATGTATTATAATACTTTTTTTATTTTATTTTTTATTTTTTTTCCATTTTTTTTATTGATTGTTCAAAACATTACAGAGATCATGATATATCATCTTTCATACATTTGACTCAATTGAGTTTTGAACTCCCCAAATACATACTGCAGACTCACTTCTGTTACATACTCACATTTTTACATAATGGTATATTAGTGACTGTTGTATTCTGCTACCTTTCCTATCCCCTACTATCTCCCCTCCCCTCCCCCCCATCTTCCCTCTCTACCTCCTCTGCTGTTGTTCAATTCTCTCCCCTTTTTCCCCCCTCCCCCTTGCCCCTCATAACCTCTTATAATTTTGTGTAAATACCAAATTTTATGCAGCCATATGAAGGACAGAGGAGATATGAAATTGCCAAGATATTCCCAGGTCTTTGGGATTTATTTCCTATACTTTTTTATATGTTTAAAACATGTCAAATGATAATAATGCATTCCAATAATATCAAATCTTTTTAATTTAAACAACCTTCTTAAATATAAACTGAAAGAAATACAAGGTACCAGGATTTTAACAGAATTATAGATTCTTCATCTCATGTTACCTTTAGAAATTACAAACCAGTTGCTATTAAATCTGATCTTTTAACACATCTCCTTGAAATTCTCCTGATTTGCTTCAAACATGGTGGCATGTGCCTATAATCCCAACAATTTAGGAGGCTGAGGCAGTATAATTGGAATTACAAGGACCACCATAAGTGAAGTCCTAAGCAATTTAGAGAGAACCTGTCTCAAAATAAAAAATAAAAAAGGCTGGGTTCAATCTTCAGAACAATATCATCATCATCATCATCATCATCATCATCATCATTTCTCCTGATTTGTCTTAAAGAAATGTTTGGACAATAACTTGGTAAATGAAGGTTTTTAACACATGTATAACTGTATTTTAATTAATTTAAGCTAGAAAAATTTAAATATACTATGGAACTTAAGTACTGTAGATATAATTTTAGAAAAAAATATTGGAGAGTTAAGAATAAAAAGATAAGATTTCCTGTAATGAGTTTTGTAAGGCCATGGAGGAAGGAAACCACTGTGTAGAAACATTGAAACCTATCATGTGTGCTGTCATTCTTAAAAATAAAAACAACTCAAACTCTGATTCCACTCAATATCTAAAATCACAAGGGACTAGATGAAGGACCAAGTTCAGTAAAAAAAAAAAAAAAAAAAAAGAGGATTAAATTTGCTGTAGTTTCATGACCAGATTCCATAATTTTCTAAATTTTCTAAGTTAGAGAATTGAATGATGGAAAAAATCTTTTACAAGTGTTAAAATCACCTTTCAGGCATTGCTAAAAATATTAATTCAGTAATTGACTTTTTGTATGTTAATAGGCTTGAACTAATTAATATTCAAGTTAACCAATGCCCTAATTTGTTTTAGGGCTTCCATTTAATGGAACTACAACAGAACACATTCAGAAAACCATTCATTCACTCATTAACATGGCTAATAAACTTTCACTTTTTCTTATACTCCAATGTGTTTTAAAGAAAAGGATAAACTTTTTTTAAACTCATATAAACCTGTATATAGAATAGGAAAGTCAAATTAGAAATATCCTGTGAGTAATCATTTTCCATTATTATGCTACAGTACCTCTCATTCTACATGGTTTTTAAAAATTATTTCTAAACTTACAACAGAACATAAAGAACTGATTAAATACTTTTCTAATTTTAAATCAGCAATTCATATCTTCTTATTAAAAAAAAAGACAACTCTCTCTTTCTCAACTAGAACTAGTCATTGAGTGAGCAGATTCACCAGTGATTTATGGTGTCAGTTTGCTCAGGAGTTAACTTATTGGACAGACACAAATTAATTTTCTTCTAATTCCTAGAAATCACTCTAGGGTAAAAATGGTTTCTCCCTTCTCTGACAACGTAAGTCACTTTCAACATAAAGTTCTGATTTGTGGTTTTAGAATAATATATTTTAGCTAACCCAATAATCCTTGTCTACACTTGAGGTGCACTTTAACATATACCATCACAAAGCAGATGGCATATCCACTGGATGAGGTAGAGCTGCAGCTTCACCTGAGTTTTCAAGAAGAACAGCTACGAGAGGACCATTAAGTTCCTGTGCTCCCATGATCAAGACTAATGCTCATGGCTGCGGACATAGCCATGGCCCATTGCACCCACTATAATACTCAGGGAAGATGAAATCTGAGCTGCAGATGACAAAGGTAGAGAAAGAGACATTTCAAGAAGTGTGCCCCAGTGGCAATCCCCTGGCCATCATCATATTGACTTAATAACAAGAGAATGCAAACTCTGGGAAGCTGCCACAGGTGTGCACAGGGGCAGATGAATGGTATCAGCATCACTGGGTAATTGCTGTTGGGTACCTCTCCAGCTGTCTGCCATAAAATAAAGCTCAATTACACCTGTTTCTTTTGTAGCTTTACTTCCCTCTCTACATATTGCTATTCACAATCTTTTTGCCTTCCTACCTGATTCCTTTATCTGTCACTGCCCTGTTATTTTCACTCAGCTGTTGGAGCTATCTTTTCGCTGTACAGTTTCTCTTCTTTTCTGCATCTTCTCATTGCTATTCTTGCAGCTGCCCCACCTATCTGGGAACTGTTTCCTGAGTTTGGCACACTATGCTCTTTCTGCAGTTGCTATTTCTTCACCAAGTATCATCTCTCCATTTTTTTCCCATTGTTATGGTCCAATTTCTTCACTTCTGGAATTGCCATAGAATGATGAGAATAATCTGGCATGAGCAGATAATTCCCAGTTCTTTAAAAGCTAGAAAACATTATGAGCATTGAGTGACTTAGAGCAGTTCGAGTTATCTTTGTGATTCTGGCCTCCTGCTCATGTCTTATCCATATTCAAGTCTTGTTCAGAATAATTCTAATAGCATGTCAAGTTGCTTAACCCTGGATAATCATTCATTCACTCAATATATATTTTTAAATATTAAGCTGTGGCAGACCCTGCTATAGGCCTTGAGTGATTCTTGACAATATGGTCCAGTTAAAGGAAACAAGTGGAGAGACCAGTAGTTTCAGTGCATTGTGAAGGAAGCCAGATTAGGTAGCTCAGAATGTAATAATTGGCCCATCTTGGAGGACCTAAGAGGGCTTCCTGGAGGAGGAGACATGGGAGCTAATACCTAAAGGGAAAAATGGGAGTTAATTAAATAAAAGATGAAGAAAACAGCATCATGATAGAGAAAATCATGTGTATAAAGCCTAGAAGCAAAGGAAACATACACAAGATGGCTGCTTAATTGAAGCTGCTGGGAATTACAGGGGCAATTTTATTTTTAAACATTTAACTCTTCACTGACCATTTCACTTTACATCAATTAGAAATAAATAAGTACATACTTGACTGAGAATATGAATTACTTACTAAGCACACACTTGTATTAAAAATAAAGTATATTTCATTTAATAAATCATGGACCTCATAAGGATTTTCAATAATTCATTCGTCACATCTCCCTAAAATAGTGGCGTTAAAACTTTGGAGTTATTAACAGTTGTTCTCTCCATAAAAATATAATAAAGAAGCTGAGCCTGGTCTTGCAGTCCTGTAATCTCAGCAGCTTATGAGGCTGAAGCAAGAAGATCACAAGCTCAAAGCCAGCCTAAGCAACTTGGTAAGGCCCCAAGCAATTTAGCAAGACCCTGTCTCCAAATTTAAAAAAAAGGGGTGGGGTGGAGGATGTAGTTCAGCGGTTGTGCACCTCTGGGTTCAGTTCCTGATACCAATATATATATATATATATATATTTAGCCTATAGTAACCCATTATAAAATATATATTATATAAAATAAAAGTAATGGGTTACCATAGGCTAAATAAGCAATGGGCATTTTACTTCATTCATTCATTTAATCATTATATGCATATTTAATGAAATCCTACTATCCCTGAGCACTTCTTTCATGATGCTTACTCTGCTAGCAGAGGGAAGAAAATACCAACACAAAAACAAATATAAACAACTAAATCAATTATGTAGCACTCCAAATATAAACATCAAAGGCAAAGCCAAGCAAATGATCCAGAAGCCTAACAAAATCAAGATATATAAAAATATTCATTTAGTACAAATAGTGCTGAAATCAAACCAAACACTAAAATTTACTTCAAATGAATAGTGTCAGCCATATTTCCTTTACCACTTACTAAACAATCACAAGTCACAGATTAATTTTCTAGACTGGAACTCAGTTTGTTTGTCATGATTCTATTCCACTTGTGGGAAGCATATGACCCTTGGGCTGTGAGCTCTGCCTACAGAGATGGGCTAAGTCCTGTTCCACATTTTTTAACTGGGAAAATTTCAGGATATGGTTATTAACCTTCTAAGAATGGCTCTTTAATAATGAGGAGACTAAAGTGACAACAAAAATAGTACCAAACATAGGCTACATTGAGGGTTACAATGAGTTAATTCACTTTAAATTAGTTCTTAATGTTAGGTTCTTAGGACAGTGTCTGGCACTTTCTAAACATATTAGTAACCTGAATTACACTTCATTAAGACCACAGTAACTAACGGCTCTTGCTATTCAGAACCCCATGCACTTTGTGAACTAGTTCCACCTTCTATGCCCTCAATAGCTATTATGAAAGAGCTATTTATTGCTGTACTGCACCATATTTCAAATGGTAAAAAGTTGATTTTATCTTAAACAATTCTTCCTGGTTATGTCATAATTGCAGTTTTCTTTGCCATAAAATCATCATGGAGACGTTCACAGGAAGAACCATGACTACACACTGTGATATTTACCCAGTGACTCAGTAACCAGGACAGACATTTCCTCCCCTCTTTCCTGACAGGTCACCCCAGCAGTGGCTGCACAGCATGTTACCTAGAAAGGGCTTCAGGACCAGTGCATTTGGAGTGAGACTGCTTTATGCTCAAGTGAGTTTTTTGATGTGCAACATCCCTGAATAAGTTGGACCAACATCAAGGCTGATGCTTGCTAATAGTGGAGCTTGGTGCCAGGACTGCTCCTCCTTTTACAATTATATCATGACAGCTTTAGAATCTACTTCTGTCCCCACAAGGAGGAATATTACCGTCAAGCTCCACCCACATTTATCACAGGAAATATACATCAAGACATACTTCTGTTTCCAATCATTTGCTTTAACACAACACAGGACAGTGGTTTCTTCAGAGTTGTGTGCAGAACATGTGCTACTAACATAACCTACATGTGTTGACATGTTAGGAGACTTAGTAAGAGTTTACGAGCATAGAAGATGTTCACTGCCTCTTATCTGGTTTCTACCATTCTGGATCTTACCTCCTCCTGACTGTTGTCCACGATAGTGGAGAGAGACATCAATTAGTTGGTTAATGAGAGCTACTGTTCCTCTTGATTGGGTAGAGCATTAGTTTTTATCTGTCTGTCTCTGGATCAAAGGAAGGCAGCAATTCTGAGAAATTTTCTGGGTCCTGTAGATACAAACCTCCCTGTGAAGTACTGGACCTTGGTCTGTTCTGGGCATTAGAAGTGTGGCAGGCCTGCCTGGCTTGCCCTCACCTATAAACTACAACTTCCAGTAGCTCTTTATCAGTTAAAATACAAAAGTGACATTTTAGTCTGTGTCTGTTGTCCAGGTAAGTAGAAAGAATGATATGTATCGATCTCTTCCAATCTCAAAATATTGAAAAAATTATTATTCAAGGAAAAATGATTGTAATATATAAGAATCATATCTAAAATAAAAATAAACAGAATTCAGTAAAAGATGTTGAAAGCATCACTAAGACAATGCAATTTTGACCAGAAACTTTTTTTTTTGGATAATACTAATACAGAACAGTGGTTTTCATTATGGCATATTCATATGTGCACATAACATAATTTGATCAACTTCATCCCATAAACTCTCCTTGTTCTCCTCTCCTCCCTCTCTTGACCCCTTTCCTATAGCCTACTGTCTCCCCTCTATTTTTTTTTATTTTTCCCCTTTTTTTCTGGCTAGTTTCCACATGTGAGAGAAAACATATAACACTTGGCTTTCTGAATCAGGTTTATTTTGTTTAATATGATGCTCTCCAGTCCCTTTTCCTGCAAAAGATATAATTTTATTCTTCTTTTTGACAGAATAAAACTCCATTGTGTGTACACACACACATACACACACACACACACACACACCAATTCATTCTCTGTTGTACTACCATTTTCATTACTCTTTGTTGATCTATATACACCAGTGAAATCCCTAAGTCTAATGTAAATAAGGCAGTCAACATAGGGGTGCTATTTTATAGATAGTAAAAAAAAGTGAAAAAAATGGAATAAATTCTTTATGCAAGCAGTTGATATTAAAGCTTCAGGCATGATTTTTTTTTTTTAGTCAAACACTGAAGAGATCTTTTCCTTAATTATCTATTATGGGACCATTTGTGTCTGAGGATCCTGAGGCACACAGTGTGAAGGGGCGTTGGCTTAGGCAATGCTCATCTCTCACAAATTACACATTCTACTACTCATATCTAAAAGGAAATGTTAAATTTGAGGACTAATGCATGAAATGCAAATGTGAGCTCATTTATATCAGCACTTAGCATATAATGGAATAAAACTTTTCATTTGGCTTACGTAGCATTTTGTACCTTATCAACCACCATTAAAATGCATTAAATGGCTTTAATAACGATGAGCAATTGACCTGCCCAGTAGTGCTTCAGTGTTCCTAATCATGTCTAATTTCTGTCTGAAAATGAAGAACAGCCTAATTATCAAACTACTAACTTCAGGTCTTTTGAGTACTAAAAAAATGGATAAGGACATTAAGAAGCTTCAGTTCTCAATTTTATAAATGTACTGTACCTTTTGGTGAAACTGTCAATGACATTATTCAGGCTTTTCCTCCATATGTATGCCTGAGATATGAACGATCCCTAGACTTGAGAAGTTAGACATACCTTATGCTACTTTTCCATCCATTATTTCCATAGATGAACCTGTAACATTTCCAGTATATTTACTCTTAAAATATCAAACCAAACTTAGAAACCTAGTGCTTTCATCTAGTCCTTTAAAATGTATGTGCCACCTTCAAAGATTGTCTGATAATGTCTATAAATTTCAAAGGAGGATCAAACTGATAAATAGTCTGATAATGTCTATAAATTTCAAAGAAAAAAACAGATCATGTATCATCATCTAAGAACAATTTAAAAAATAAATGTGACTAACAAATAATAAAACATTAGGATTTTAATTGTAGACTACATTTCACTTTTTCCTTTGTTATTGGGATGGTAGGGATTGTTATTGTTATTGGGATCCAAGGGCCAACCATGTGCTAGACAAGCATCATATCACTGAGCCATATGTATATCCCAGGCCCTACAACGCACTTTTGGAGCAAATCCAACTTTTCTCTCTCTTGCAAACTGTGTGGACATTTACCAGAATTTGAAGCATGGGGCACAGGACTGGTGAGAACTAAAGTGGGGAGGTAAGGTCAGGACCATTCATGGAAGGAAGGCCCTGGACCATGTTTTAGAAAAACTAGGACTTACAGGTGCCTTTAATATGCAACTAAGCATTTTCACTGAGTTTTTTGTTTGTTTGTTTGTTTGTTTGTTTGTTTGGTACTAGGAATTGAACTCAGGGGCTCTTTACCATTGACCTACATCCACAGCTCTATTTATTTATCTATCTATCTATCTATCTATCTATCTATTTATTTATTTATTTATTTATTTTGAGACAGGATCTCACCAAGTTGCTCAGGGCTCCTTAAATTGCTCATGCTAGCCTCAAGCTTGTGATCTTCCTGCCTCAGGCTACTGAATTTAGGCAAATGAGACTCATTTGGAGATTTTCACCCTAGGAATAAAACAGTTTGATTTACATTTCATACAGGTGTCTCTGAAGGTCACATGAACAAAGGGTCTCAGGTGACCATAGACCCCTCAAGACAAAAGGAGTCAAGCCAGAGCAAGGCAGTAATCATTAGGAAAAGAGGACCACAGAGATGAAGATATACTTAAAAATATTGGCAGGACCACAGTTGCATTGTTGAGAGCTAGCTCAAATATGCCTCTCACATCTGAAGTTTAGGTGAATGTGAGTCACAATCACCAAGGCAAATAATGGTGAATAAATAATACAAATATACAAACATGTAAATCATGGTTTATAAAATTCTTAGCATGAATAAAATTAATACTTAGCATTTTATTCAGTACTCATAAGACCTCTAAGACAAGGGCAGTATATTTGTTTTCTTTTTCTTACTTAAATGATGAGAAAAATAGGATTAGAATTGTCAATTTCTTAATTAAGGTAGACTATACCACAAGGTATTAATATTAGGGTGAAGATTCTCTTCAATCCCTCTGATCCTGTCAGTAAAGAGGGAATGCGTCTCTATTCATGTTCTGAGAAAATGTCTGAGGTATGTTCAAAGGCACAGTTAGATTTTCTTTTGAAGAATTAGTTGAAATTCCTCTGTCAGTTCTAACTAAAATGCTTCTGGATCCCAGTCCAATGTATTGATGGAAAGAAAGGCCAAGAATTGAATCTGTATTTAAAAGTACTTGTTAGGATTAGATCTCTCCACTGTTTCTATTTACAAGGTTTTAAAATACTGCATTGAAGAGCCTTAGACTTCGTTGTTCCATTTTAGAGAAAATGACATACTTATAAACCAGATGTAAAAAATCAACTTCCCAGAGTTTATGAGTTAAGAAGAAATTTTTAGTAGTGACATGAGACACAGAAACAATAGTTGCTTGACTTGAAATACCTTGTAAGAATGTAAGAATGATGTCCTATAAACACTACATTAGATGATCCAAAACTGGCTCCAAAGAATTTGAACAACCCTCTCAGGAAATGTAAGAAAAAGTGATTTTGCAAACATACAATATCATTTCATATGTGATTGAGGTATGAATGGGTAATTTAACATTTAAATTAAGCATCTTCCAATATGCTACAGATTTTCATCTACAACTCTTTATAAATGTGAATGGTCAAAAATATTAGTTATTTACTGAGAAAATGGGAGGATTATCTTTTAGGCTGAATCACCTTATATTTAGGCTTCATTCACACTTGTGTCTCATTCTTCACCATAAGCATTTCCATCAGCCCAACTGATGCCAGACCAGCTCCTCTCCAAAGTAAACCTGGAATACCAGTGCTGATCTGAGGAGCAAAGGAGACCATCAAAAAGTGTGGTCATTTAGGAGTGGCACAGACCATACTACCTCCCTACACTTTGTCACGAAGATTTCAAAGTTTACTCTCCATTGTGAAGAAACAAGTTTTCTCTAGAACAATAATCTATATATCCTGAAAATGCTATGGAGACCGGTGGTGTTTGTGGGAAAATAGCATGCTGGCGCGAAAGAGCTTGAAGACAACTTTGTGGTCTTCTACAAGTGACTCATTGCTGTTTAGCAGGATCATGTCTCCAGAGACCTTTGACATTTCTGCATCTGAAGCACCAACTGTCTCTTGTTTATGTTTTCAAAGATGTTAGGATAGCAAAAATCCCTGGAAGATAGAAACAACACTATTTAGAGTAAAGGGTTGGCATGTTTATTCTCTGGAATATAAAGACTTGTCTGGGTCAGTTAAAGAGCAGACGTGCTATCCTGCTTGTTGGAAAAGATTCAAGTTCCTAAGCTTAGGGTTCTTCTCTAATGTTTCCCACTGTGAGTACATGTGTCTAATGTTTCCCACTGTAAGTGCATGTTCCTTGTGGCAGCTGGTGATTAGGGGCTGGGTGCATGGACGTGGACACATTGGACACTGTCATTACTGTTTGTAATAAACTGTCTTTCACCTTTTAGACAGCTAACTTGCCAGTTTGCAAGTAACCAAAAAATCTGACCTTTCATGGTCCTTGCAAACCTCTCTATCCCTTCCTTAGTCATATAGAAAAATTAAGCTGGGGCTCCCTGATTGGTAGTCCCCTTTCCAGCTTCATAAGTAAATATAATTCATATTAAGATTACCAATATTTTTATGGCAAGAACAATGCTTATGTATTGCTTTTGTTGTTAAATAGCTCTTAAATTTGCTTTTTCAAAGTAATTCTACATGTCTAAAGCTTTGAGATAACCATAGTCCCTCTTTCCTGAAAAATAATCACCTGTGTTTTTTTTCCATTTACTTTGAAAAACAGAACCTGCTTTATTCAATTAAAACTTCCAGTCTTAAACATTGCAGATGAAGCTATAACCAAATCCTGCTTCCTCAGATTTCTTTTGTAGTCTCATTTCTTCTAAAGAGCCCTTCAAATAGTTTCAGTTTTGAAAGTTTTCACAGAACCCAAAAGTGTACATTAATATCATATCTGTGAAGTCTTAAACCAGCTCTTCTATTTATCTCTAAATTTTTGTCTTTATTACTATTTCACTTGCAATGATGTTCACCAAAAGGAATCATTATTATCTACATTTGATAAGAAAAGTCATTCATATTGGACAAAAGTTAATCTATACAAGTAAGAAAATTTCTTTATTATTAAATAGTGAGTCCATACTATGTGTCAGGAACTGTACAATAATGGGGAATTCTATTATCTAATGATATAGAAAACTGATAATATGCTATTTTTACATTGATATAATTTTTTAATAACAGATGACTGAATAAATTGATGAATAATAAATGAATAAATATAAGCTTGCAAACTGAAGAGAATTCAGGCTATGTTTCAAATATATGTTTTGGCAGCTTGGGGATTTCTGAAATCATTTCAAATCAGTAATGCTAATGAAAACTAATTATTTTACAGAAAGTAGAATTTAAATTCCAATTTCATTAAATCCCAGCACCACTACTTCTCACAAAGAATTCCCATAAAAACTGTCAAACTAAACTTAAATTAACCCTAAGTCAAGGTTGTTTTTATTTCTTTTTCCTTATATGAGTCTGGTAAACTTTCATTTGGGTTTATACAATTGCCCTCTGTATCTGAGATGGATTGGTTCCAGGAACACCTCAGAATCAAAATCTGGAAGTTGGAGTCCCTTACATAAAATGATGTAGCATTTACATATAACCTATGGACATCCTCCTGTATACTTTAAATCATGTCTAGATGACTTATGATACCTAATACAATGTAGATGCTATATAAATAGTTGTTATATTGTATTTTTAGGGAATAATGACAAGGGAAAAATATCAATACTTGTCCAGGACAGATCCAACCATCAGAAGTCTAACTACTTAGTACATAAATGAGAATTGAGGGGAACTATGCTTACGCTCTGTGCTGGAGAGAGACTGAGGGTCTGTAGGGTAGCAGGAGGTCCACATATCACTATATTCAAGAGGATTCAGTGTAGTGCTTGTCATGCAACAAATTCAAGTTTAGCTTTTTTGGAACTTTCTGGAATTATTTATTTTGTCAAAAAGTTTTTCATTATTGGTTGGTTAGATCATGAATGCGGAACCCATGGATCTGGAGGACTCACTGTATATGAAGGCATGGCTAACCCCATCACAGACCTCCTATAGCACACTGAGGCTTTGTGGGTTTTGGTCTTAAAGACAAAGTCTATACTATATATCAGGATTTGCAGACTGTTGGTTTGATTGTGGATCAAGTAATAAAAAGGCAAACCAACTATGGTTTTGAAAGAATAATAACACGGAAAAAATTCTTCTGAAAAATACCATAGTTCTGACCATGGTATAGACCCCCAAAGTCATCAGTCTTTCTGATCACAGCGGGACAAGGAAGCCTAGTTCCCTGGAGTCATACTAGGGATCCAATTATGAAGTGGGGACGTGTAAGTGACTGAATCCCTTGATCGTTTTGTCATGAATTTATTTAATCCAAAATTGCGAATTACTACCTAAAATATTTCTTTTGGCTACTACACAGGGAAAGAAGTAGGGGGAGTACCACAAAGAAGAGCACAAACTTTGTGGACCTGAGGAATGGCATGGAGAGAGAGAAACGTCCTGCTCACCCATAATTATAACATGCTTTAAAAGTTCTGTTAAGGTTGACAGGGTGTGATAAGGTCCTCTGAAAAGATTAAAAACAAACATTTTTATATGATTCTTTGTGATCTAGATCAAATGCCAATTACCTTGACTGTTGGGAGGGTTCTAGAGAATGTTGCTCAGCTTAGTTCTTCTCTCAGAGGATTAATTCTCTGCTTCCTGACTGCCATGCGCAGAGCAGCACTCCTCCGTCATGCCCTTCCACCATGATGCTCTCCCTCAACTTGCGCCCAAAGCAATGGGGTTTCCCACAGACTGCAACCTCTGAAACCATGAGCTCCAAATAATTTTTTTTTCTCTTTTGAGTTGTACTTGTCAGGTATTTTAGTCACAGCAAAGCAAAACTAACCAAAGCAGAAATTGGTACTGAAAAAAGGAGTCATGCTGTGACTAACCTGATCATGGGGTTCAGAAGCTTTGGAAATGGTTTGCAAGAGGAATTTTAAAAAGTTTAGAAATGCACGCTTGAAAAGCCTTAGAATGTGGTTAGCAGAGTTTAATGGGCAATTCTCCTGATAGTTCAGAAGACCAGACTGCCATTAGGATGTGAACTGTGCTCCAGCGTCTCAGCAGGTTATAAGAACTCTATTGGATATTGAACTAGAGGCCAGTCATGTTATAGTCTGGCAAAAAAATGTGTCTAAATTTTTCCCATGTTCTGAGACTTATGTAAGGATGAATTTAAAAGTGACAGAATAATTGAGAGAGAGAGAGAGAGGGAGACAGGGAGAGAGGAAGAGAAAGAGGAAGGGAGGGACCATAGGGAAGATGTACCCTTCAAGGGACTGACCTAGTGACTCACCTCTACAGCTATTCCCCACTTGCCTGTAGTTACCACTCAATCAGTCCATTCAAACCAGGATGAACTAACTAGGCTACAGCTGTTGTAATTTAATCATTCACCTCCCATATTCTTGCATTAATAGGAGCTTTAGGAAAACACCTAATATCCAAACCATAACCAGGAGAATACTCAAATTGATGGAGACAATAAGGAGAATGGTGGTTACCAGAGGTTAGGAAGAGGGAGGAAAAAGTTATTGGCAGAGGAAATTTCAAAACAGCACAGCATTCAGTCAGTTTCATAAATATGAATATTACTAGCATCATTTAGCTAGATTTACTGAGAAAACTGGAAGCAGAAAGCAGAGCTGAAGGACTTTAAAACTTGCAGTTGGACCAGAAAAGTGCTTAAAAACCAAGAAAAAATGTGCCTGTTGAAGAGATTATAACCACTAGTGAGATGCTATGTACTTTGCACAAAGATGATAGGAAAGTTGCCTTGAGGACATCTCAGGAATTTGCAAGATCACACCTGCTTCAGGTTCCAGAGTGTAGAAGGGAGAATTTCTTTGAAAAGATAGAAGAGCCAACTGTTTTCATGGAAGTGGGAGTGTTAAGAAATTGTTTTATCAATGCTGAGCTGAGCAACCCTGATTCTAGGGGGCCCAGGCATTGCATGAGCCGGCCACAAACCTTGGCATCATCCACATAGTACCAGTTCGACAGGGGTGCAAGATGTTCAAGTTAAGGGGTCATGGAGGCTTCCACCAGCATTTCAGTGAAAGGCCTGGGAGGCTGGACCAAGTGTCGCATGGCTAGAGTCCTTGCAGGCTGCTTGGGAGTAGATAATATGTGAAACTGTGATGGTAAAGCGGAAGCTGCAATGGTGACCCCAGAAATTAGAGGTGCCAGTAATATGGACTGTCTGCCAAGAAAAGCTGCTGGCTGCACAGAGAAACAAGCTATAAGAGAGAATGTGTGTGCTTCATCCAGCAAGGCCAAAGGGGCAGGGCTGTCCTAGTTCATTGGCATGCACATCTCACAGCCATATGTCCCAGATGCTGTACATGGGCTTATGGCACCAGATGGGTTTGGGTCTTGCTTTGGTCCTATGCTTTCTTTCTATGCCCTATTCCTACATTTTGGGATGAGAATGTTTACTTTTGTCACTGTAAATTGGATATATGTAACTCATGTTTGATTTTTACAGGGGATCACAGCCAAGAGTTTGCCTTGAGTCTCAGGGGAGACTTTGAACTTTGACTCTGGGACACTGCTAAAACTGTTAAGACTATGGGACTCTTAGATATGAACTAAATGCATTTTGCATTGTGAGATTGACATGAGCTTTGGGGTGTCAGAGGTGGAATATTATGGTTTGTACATGAGGGGTCCCACCAAATCTCTTCTGCTAATGCAGGAATATTTGGTGTTAACATGACTAGATTGCAAGAGCTTTAACCTAGTCTGTGCATCATCAAGTCTGAATGGACTGACGGGATGTCAACTGTAGCAGATGGTGGGGACATGGCTAGAGGGGTTGGCCACTGGGGAGGTTCTTCAGAAGAGTACATCTCCCCTTTCAACCCTTCCCTGCTCTGTTTCTCTGCTTCTTGGCTGTCACAAGGGGAGCAGCTTCTCTCCAGCAAGCCTTTCTGCCATGATGTTCTTCCACTCCTTGGGCCCACAGCAATGGAGTTGGCTGTCTATGGACTGAGGTCACTAATACCAATGAGTCAAACTTTTGGTATTTTGGTCACAGTGATGCAAAGCTGACTAAAATATTCACATAACTGGAATCATACAGTGTTTATGTCTAGCTTATTCATTTAGCATATTTTTCAACACACATCAATATTGTGTCATGTATCAGAATTTCATTCCTTTTTATAATTGGACAATATTATATTACCTGTATATATCACAGATTGTTGATTTATTATTGTGTCAATAGGCATTTGGGTTATGGCTGCCTTTTGGCAATTATGAATAATGCCTCTTTGAACAGGAATTTGCAAATATCTGTTTGACAGCTTGCTCTCAGCACATTTGTGGATATACCCCAAAGTAGAATTGTAGGATTGTATGGGAAATGTTAATTTTTTTTAGGAAATGCCATACTGTTTTCCACATCAGCTGAACCATTTTACATTCCTACCAGATATGCACTACAGTTCCATAGGCAATATATTTTGATCCACACAAAATTAAGTACAAATATTAATCAGGCACAGCAAGTAGGCTCCTTGCCAGATAATCCCACATGTCAGAGAAGCAGGAGCTTTGGGAATACCCAATGTGCCCTGGAAGAAGCAGAGGCAGTCACAGGACAGGGAATCACCCAAGAGGGTCTTGATATTATCCACCCTCACCCTTTGAGACTGGTGAGGTTTGAAAGTTTGTCTTCTGAATGGAAATAGCCTGACAGGCCATGTGCTCTTCATCTTGCTTTAAGACAGACTTCAATAGCTTTGGGGACTGAGACTGTTGATTGGAACAGATAGACTTTAGCTCCTCTTTCTAGTTCAGTACTACTATTTGGACGAGACATGACTGAGTCAAATTATTTTTCTTGTATTCAAATGCAATCATCATGTTTAATCCTTTTCTAACTAATATATCCAACTATTTCAATGGTTTCTTATACATCATGATTTTCAGCCTCCTTGACTGAGGACACTCTTGTTTATTAGGGTAATTTAAAATTCACAGCTACATACTCCAGATGAAGACTCTCAGTGTAGAGTTCTGTGAATCCCAGCACTGCATTCCTTTAGAGCAACCTAAAATTATATGACTTCTTTTATGATTCAAAGAACACATCTGAGTCCCCTACAAAATGTGTGCAACCGAAACCTCTATTTTATGTGAATTTTGTTATGTATGTATTCCTCTATCCTGTGTTTGGGAGGATGGTTTCTAACAAATTATGTTATTTTGTCTGTTTTTTTTTTTTCCATCATGCAGGCCAACAGACTGTGTCATCTGTAGATAAAAGCATGCTTCCTGGGACAGCAATCCTTCAAAAGACAAAAAAAAAAAAAAATAGTTTAAGTCAGATGTTTAGGCCTTAGTAAATTCATGAGGCTTTGTAATGAGCACAACACTCCTTTCAAAGTACTATCTGTTTATTAGCAGTTTTCTGGAGATTAATAAGTATGATAATTGATAGTGTACTGGAATTCATCTTTCCCTCAATTTTGGGAATTGGGATCCAGATTGTTTCTGGCACTCTATCATATTTGTGGACAAAGAGATGTCTAAAAATTATTGACAATGATTCTAAACTCATTTCAAACACTTTTAAGACTTAACAATTCTTCTGTTTGAGATGTGACTTATTTCAGCACCAATCATGTTCTCATTTTCTGACCCTCTGTCTGAATGATGGAGTCTCCTCTTCCAATTTAAAGTTCATTCTCTGACTTGAATAAAATGAAAAATGCTTTCTCATTGTCATTTTGTGAGCTCATGCTTTTCCGTGCCTGTAATGAGCCTGTCATATCCTTCTTGCTATTCTTGCTTTAACAAGCTTTGCAAAACTACCTCTTAAATTATTAATTATTTCTGACAACATCACCTCTTCTACTCTTGAGTCTGGTACTGTTCTTAATGTTTATTCACCTTTTATTTCTTTTCTTTTAAAATCCTTGCTTAGTAATGCTTCTTTCCTTTTGTCGTTTCTACATACTTCTCCTTGTCAAAGGTTGTTTTATTGGGCTGGGGATGTGGCTCAAGTGGTAGTGCGCTCGCCTGGCATGCGTGCGGCCCGGGTTCGATCCTCAGCACCACATAACAACAAAGATGTTGTGTCCGCCGAAAACTAAAAAATAAATATTAAAAATTCTCTCTCTCTCTCTCACTCTCTCTTTAAAAAAAAAGGTTGTTTTATTAAAAAGCTTCTTATATTCACACAGGAATGTTTACTTTTGATCTTTATCAGGATCATTTGTAATTGTATATTCAGGATTAGCTTTTTCAAAGTCTTCTTTCTATTCTCCGATAACCTCTCTTTTTAGAGTCTCTGAATGTGGAAATTAATCTCTAAAAAAAACCTCTTCTGATATCTTCTTTAGAAAATCCAGGATGCATATCTACTGATGCCCAACATTTCTCTTTCTCTTCACTGAAAATTTTAGTGCGATAGCACCGTGGGCTTCTGAGGTTCCCATGAGATATAAAGCACCAATACATCTTCCTCTTTGGATACAACACATTCAACAAAAGCTTTTATGTTCCTTCATAGATATGCAGTTTTAAGTTATACATCAGATGCATAAGCCAACAGTTTTCTTTTTGTGAGCTGAAGAGCAGATGTCTTCACATTATAATCCTCTGTTGCTACTCTACTCTCCAAAAGCTGTGATTTCCCCAGATCACAGAGAATTTTTTCTATTTCTTTACCCACAATAGCCCTGATGACTCTGTGGAAAGTTGCTCACCTAGAATACCTGGACTCAGATGGACATCTTGGTGGTAGGAAGAGCCCATGACAGCTTATGGCAAGTTCAACAATAAGCAAGGCCTGCCATCCCCTCCCTTCTAAATTGATGGGTACTGATTTTAGATTCTTGCAATAGGAGAGCTATTCAACCCCTTCACGTGAAACTCACTCACTCATTTTGAATGTGTGTGATTTAAAATCTCTTACAATGCTCGTGTAATTACTTCCAAGATCATTTTAATGAAAGAAAATAGGTGGAAAAGTAAAATAGGGATTGTTATTTAAATAGTTGAATACAGTTTGCATAACAATGAAGTCTCATAATTTGTTAGCTAATAAAGTACCCTACACAATTCCAAATTTCTTAGTTTTAACAGTGTCCTTCCTACAAAGCAAACTGGAAAACTGACATCAGTCAGTACCTATAGCAAACTGGCCTGCAAGATCAAACATACAGCAAGTAGGAATAGAAAGTACTTAGTAGGTCACATGGTTCACCCCTTCTCATTGCCAGTTCATAAAAACTACAATAATATGCAGAAAAGAAAATACAATGAACCATTTGCTGTTGAAAACCTATGTATAAATGTTGTCTAGTGAAATACGTATAATCAAATGTGCTCATTTTAAAATGCTTTTTTGGAGTTTTCCCACCTGCACATAGAACTTTCTATATGACAAATACAGACATTATTGTGATAAAAAAAATTCAAAAATAGACATCTAGAAATGTCATGTACCTTATGCACTTATGTATATTATGTCCACAGGTACATAATATGCTTATGTACATTGTATTTACCATTTACTTCAACTGTTCTAAATAGAAATCATGGAGATTGGACTACTTGACATTTGAAGTTCCTATAACTACTCTTAGGAAAGTGAGCTATTTACTTGGTTGTTGTCCATTGAGATGCAGCTCAAGTACTCTGTTGCCTCAGACTCCACCACAAGAACTCTCCACTCACTAGCCTGGCTGTCAAGTGTATTTATGAATTTCTACAATCAATCCAAACTTTCATGTCAAGATGAAATGCCTTTCCAGTTTTCTTTCTTATCTTCTGCTTGCTGAAATAATTCCCTAATGTGTGTAACATTAATTTTTAATGTGGTAAGCAACACTTGGATACTAATTATGCATTGACCATAATGACTACAGGTTGACTTGTAAAGAATTGAAAGGTGGTCTCTAAGACCACAGCCATTCCACCTTCACTCTCAAAAGGCTCATTCAGTTTTCTTTTATTTAAAAATACACTTTGATTTTTTTAAGAACAGTTTTAAATTCACAGAAGAATTGAGAGGAAGGTACAGCAATTTCTCATATAGTGCTCCGCCTCCATCAGAGAGTGGTACATTTGCTATACCAGATGAACACACTTTGACATATCATGATCACTCACCTCAAGTACATTAGGAATCATTCTTAATGGTATACATTCTATGAATTTGAACAAATGCATAAGGAAAGGAATCCATCATTACAGAATCCATGTAGAATAGTTTCACTGACCTAAAAATCTTCTGTGCTCTGCCTATTCATCCCTGCCTTTATTCTAAATCCTGGGGCAACCATTAATCTTCTTACTTTTTACATAAACAAGATACTAAGTACACATATTGAAACATTTGCTAAACAAGAGGTTCCATATGACCACAGAACACTAATAATTTTTTTGCAGTGAAAGTTTTATGTATACAAATGAGAGAATAAAGTTTTAGCAGAAAAAAAAATAATTTATCACCTGAGTAAACAGGATGATTTATCTGAAAATAATAAAAACTATTCAAATAATGCTGACCTTATTCCAGGTAGGGCTCTATGTGAAGTATAAATATTATCAAACTTGGTTCCATTAATACCCACAACAATTCTATTCATCTGCCCCATTTTGCAGATAAAGAGGTGAGGCAGAGGCAGGTTAACTAAGTTGTCCAAGGTAACTCAGAAGTTATGTCACAAAACCAGGACTTAGATGGAGCCAAGTCTGATACTGGAATATAGATTCTTATGGAGGCCACAAAGTTATTTTTAAAGTATTATTAATAATAACTAACAATGTTGCTTTGCTCTGCAGAAATAATAATGATAAAAAGGAAACATGATATGTAACATCAGAAATCCAAAATAACCTTCTATATTTGTTTCTTTCACTCTTTGAATCCTCAACAGATATGGTTCTGATAGGTAAACTATTCCCAGTTTCTTCCCCAAATGTCTATGTTGGCACATCATAATTTATATTAAAGCATATCTTGCCCCATCTTCCTAATATCTATGATGACTCCCACTAGATTCTAAGACAGGAAATCTTAACCTCTCCAGGGAAGTTCTTTCTGTGATCGACAGTCTGACCCAACTTTTGACATTATTAATACATTCCTTTCAGAGAACCTAACAAAGAGTGCAGCAGCTGTGCCATGCTGGCTGCAACTGCTTTGATAACTCTTCCTCCATTCAGCACATCAATGAAAGAGCAGCCCTATAATTTGGTGTCACCAGATGAGAAACATCAAGAGGTCTGAGAGTACCTTTGTGCAGAAGTCTCAGGCTTTCACGCTTCAGGGCAACCAGAGGATCAACAGTATGTGATTGGGTGAGATTCAAGGGCCATTAATGGATTCAGGATCAAAC